>NC_045770.1:53253060-54453060 GCF_008692025.1 Phocoena sinus | reverse complement strand
ACCATTTTGTCTTCAGGTCATTTATTTGTTCTTCTGCCTCAGTTATTCTGCTATTGATTCATTCTAGTGTATTTTTCATTTCATTTATTGCATTGTTCATCTCTGTTTGTTTGTTCTTTAATTCTTCTAGGTCTTTGTTAACCATTTCTTTCATCTTCTTGATCTTTGCCTCCATTCTTTCTCTGAGATCCTGGATCATCTTCACTGTCATTATTCTGAATTCTTTTTCTGGAAGTTTGGCTATCTCCACTTCACTTAGTTGTTTTTCTGGGGTTTTATCTTGTTCCTTCATCTGGGACACAGTCCTCTGCCATTTCATTTTGTGTAAATTTCTGTGATTGTGGTTTTTGTTCGGCAGGCTGCAGAATTGTAGTTCTTTTTGCTTTTACTGTCTGTCCTCCAGTGGATGAGGCTATCTAAGAGGCTTATGCAAGCTTCCTGATGGGAGGGACTGGTGGCGGGTAGAGCTGGGTCTTGTCCATCTGGTGGGAAGGGCTGTGCTCAGTAAAACTTTAAAACTTTAATCCACTTGTCTGCTGAAGGGGTGAGGTTGTGTTCCCTGCTGTTGGTTGTTTGGCCTGAGGCAACCCAGCATTGGAGCCTACAGGCTATTTGGTGGGGCTAATCATGGCCTCTGGGAGGGCTCATGCCAATGAGTACTTCCCAGAGCTGCTGCTTCCAGTGTCTTTGTCCCTGCAGTGAGCGACAACTCCCCTGTCACCTCTGCAGGAGACCCTCCAATACTAGCAGGTAGGTTTGGCCCAGTCTCTTATGAGGCACTGCTTTTTTCCCCTGGGTCCTGGTGCGCACAAGACTGCGTGTGCCCTCCAAGAGTGGAGTTTTTGTTTCCTCCAGTCGTGTGGAAGTCCTGCAGTCAATCCCGCTGGCCTTCAAAGCTGGACTCTCTCGGGAGTCCTCCTCTCATTGCTGGACCTCCAGGCTGGGAAGCCTGACATGGGGCTCAGGACCTCACTCCAGTGGGAGAACTTCTGTGGTATAATTGTTTTCCAGTTTGTGGGTCGCCTGCCTGGCGGGTATGGAATTTGATTCTATTGCACTTGCGCCCTGCCTACCGTCTTGCTGTAGTCTCTCCTTTGTCTTTGGATGTAGGGTATCTTGTTTGGTAGGTCCTAGCATTTTTCCACTGAGGGTTGCTCAGCAGTTAGTTGTGATGCTGGTGCTCTTGCAAGAAAGGGTGAGTGCACGTCCTTCTACTCCACCATCTTTCCAAATATTTTTTCCCAGAGCCTTTTGCGGTTGCCTTTTTACTCTGTGGATAATCTTTTTTTGTTATTGTTTTTTGTTTTTTTATATATTTATTGGAGTATAGTTGATTTACAGTGTTGTGTTAGTTCTGCTGTATAGCACAGTGAATCAGTTATACATATATATATCCACTCTTTTTAAGATTCTTTTCCTATATAGATCATTACAGAATATTGAGTAGAGTTCCCTGTGCTATACAGTAGGGCCTTACTAGTTATCTATTTTATATATAGGAGTGTGTATATGTCAATCCCAGTCTCTCAATTTATCCCTCCTCTCCCCATGCCCGCCCCCGTAACTGGTAAACATAGTTGTTTTTTTTGACACAATGGCCCTTTTATTTTATTTTATTTTTATACAGCAAGTTCTTATTAGTTATCCCTTTTATACATATTAGTGAATATATGTCAATCACAATCTCCAGATTCATATCACACACACACACACACACACACACACACACTGGCACTTTTCTCCCTTGGTGTCCATACGTTTGTTTTCGAAATCTGTGTCTCTGTGACATCTGTCTTGAAGAATCCTTGCATCCCTGGGATAAATCCCACTTGATCATGGTGTATGATCCTTTTAATGTGTTGTTGGATTCTGTTTGCCAGTATTTTCTTGAGGATTTTTGCATCTATATTCATGAATGATATTGGTCTGTAATTTTCTTGTAGTATCTTTGTCTGGTTTTGGTATCAGGGTGATGGTGGCCTCATACAATGAGTTTGGGAGTGTTCCTTCCTCTGCAATATTTTGGAAGAGTTTGGGAAGGATGGGTATTAGCTCTTCTTTAAATGTTTGATAGAATTCACCTGTGAAGCCATCTGGTCCTGGACTTTCATTTATTGGAATATTTTTAATCACAGTTTCAATTTCATTACTTGTGATTGGTCTGTTCATATTTTCTATTTCTTCCTGGTTCAGTGTTGGAAGGTTATACCTTTCTAAGAATTTGTCCAGTTCTTCCAGGTTGTCCATGTTATTGGCATAGAGTTGCTTGTAGTATTCACTTAGGATGCTTTGTATTTCTTCAGTGTCCGTTGTAACTTCTCCTTTTTCATTTCTAATTTTATTGATTTGTGTCCTCTCCCTCTTTTTCTTGATGAGTCTGGCTAATGGTTTATCAATTTTGTTTATCTTCTCAAAGAACGAGCTTTAAGTTTTATTGATCTTTACTATTGTTTTCTTTGTTTCTGTTTCATTTATTTCTGCTCTGATCTTTATGATTTCTTTCCTTCTGCTAACTTTGGGTTTTGTTTGTTCTTCTTTCTCTAGTTCCTTTAGGTGTGAGGTTAGATTGTTTATTTGAGATATTTCTTGCTTCTTGAGGTAGGGTTGTATAGCTATAAACTTCCCTCTTAGAACTGCTTTTGCTGCATCCCATAGGTTTTGGATCATTGTGTTTTCATTGTCATTGTCTCTAGGTCTTTATTGACTTCCTCTTTGATTTCTTCAGTAATCTCTTGGTTATTTAGTAACGTATTGTTTAGCCTTCATGTGTTTGTGTTTATACGTTTTTTTCCCTGTCATTGATTTCTTTTTTTTTTTTTTTTTTTTTTTTGCGGCATGCGGGCCTCTCACTGTTGTGGCCTCTCCCGTTGTGGAGCACAGGCTCCGGATGCGCAGGCTCAGCGGCCATGGCTCACGGGCCGAGCTGCTCCACAGCATGTGGGATCTTCCCGGACCGGGGCATGAACCTGCGTCCCCTGCATCGACAGGTGGACTCTCAACCACTGCGCCACCAGGGAAGCCCCCTGTCATTGATTTCTGATCTCATAACGTTGTGGTCAGGAAAGATGCTTGATATGATTTCAATTTTCTTAAATTTACTGAGGCTTGATTTGTGACCCAAGATGTAATCTATCCTGGAGAATGTTCCATGCACAGTTGAGAAGAAAGTGTAATCTTCTGTTTTTGGATGGAATGTCCTATAAATATCAATTAAATCTATCTGGTCTATTGTGTCATTTAAAGCTTGTGTTTCCTTATTAATTTTCTGTTTAGGTGATCTGTCCGTTGGTGTAAGTGAGGTGTTAAAGTCCCCCACTATTACTGTGTTACTTTTGATTTCTTCTTTTATAGCTGTTAGCAGTTGCCTTATGTATTGAGGTGCTCCTATGTTGGGTGCATATATATTTATAATTGTTATATCTTTTTCTTGGATTGATCCCTTGATCATTATGTGGTGTCCTTTGTCTCTTGTAACATTCTTTATTTTAAAGTCTATTTTATCTGATATGAGTATTGCTACTCCAGCTTTCTTTTGATTTCCATTTGCATGGAATATCTTTTTCCATCTCTTCACTTTCAGTCTGTATGTGTCCCTAGGTCTGAAGTGGGCCTCTTGTAGACAGCATATATATGGATCTTGTTTTTGTATCCATTCAGCCAGTGTGTGTGTTTTGGTTGGAGCATTTAATCCATTCACGTTTAGGGTAATTATCGATACGTATGTTCCTATGACCATTTTCTTAATTGTTTTGGGTTTGTTTTTGTAGGTCCTTTTCTCCTCTTGTGTTTCCCACTTAGAGAAGGTCCTTTAGCATTTGTTGTAGGGCTGGTTTGGTGGTGCTGAATTCTCTTAGCTTTTGCTTGTCTGTAAAGCTTTTGATTTCTCTGTCGATCTGAATGAGATCCTTGCCGGGTAATCTTGGTTGTAGGTTCTTCCCTTTTATCACTTTAAATATGTCACGACACTCCCTCCTGGCTTGTAGAGTTTCTGCTGAGAAATCAGCTGTTAACCTTTTGGCAGTTCCCTTGTATGTTGTCATTTTTCCCTTCCTGATTTCAATAACTTTTCTTTGCCTTTAATTTTTGCCAATGTGATTACTGTGTGTCTTGGCGTGTTTCTCCTTGGGTTTATCCTGTATGGGACTCTCTGTGCTTCCTGGACTTGGGTGGCTATTTCCTTTCCCATGTTAGGGAAGTTTTCTACTATAAACTCTTCAAATATTTTCTTGGGTCTTTTCTCTCTCTCTGCTCCTTCTGGGACCCCTATAATGTGAATGTTGTTGTGTTTAATGTTGTCCCAGAGGTCTCTTAGGCTGTCTTCATTTCTTTTCATTCTTTTTTCTTTATTCTGTTCAGCAGCTGTGAATTCCACCATTCTGTCTTCCAGGTCACTTATCCGTTCTTCTGCCTCAGTTATTCTATTGATTCCTTCTAGTGTAGTTTTCATTTCAGTTATTGTATTGTTCATCTGTTTGTTCTTTAATTCTTCTAGGTCTTTGTTAAACATTTCTTGCATCCTCTCAATCTTTGCCTCCATTCTTTTTCCGAGGTCTTGGATCATCTTCACAATCATTATTCTGAATTCTTTTTCTGGAAGGTTGCCTATCTCCACCTCATTTAGTTGTTTTTCTGGTGTTTTAACTTGTTCCTTCATCTGGTATATAGACCTCTGCCTTTTCATCTTGTCTCTCTTTCTGTGAATATGGTTTTTGTTCCACAGGCTGCAGGACTGTAGTTCTTGCTTCTCCTGTCTGCCCTCTGGTGGATGAGGCTGTCTAAGAGGCTTGTGCAAGTTTCCTGATGGGAGGGACTGGTGGTGGGTAGAGCTGGCTGTTGCTCTGATGGGCAGAGCTCAGTAAAACTTTAATCTGCTTGACTGCTGATGGGTGGGGCTGGGTTCCGTCCCTGTTGGTTGTTTGACCTGAGGTGACCCAACACTGGAGCCTACCCAGGCTCTTTTGTGGGGCTAATGGTGGACTCTGGGAGGGCTCATGCCAAGGAGTACTTCCCAGAACTTCTGCTGCCAGTGTCCTTGTCCTCATGGTGAGACACAGCCACCCTCCGCCTCTGCTGGAGACCCTCCCAACACTAGCAGGTAGGTCTGGTTCAGTCTCTTATGGGCTCAATGCCCCTTCCCCTGGGTCCCAGTGTGCACACTACTTTGTGTGTGCCCTCCAAGAGTGGAGTCTCTGTTTCCCCCAGTCCTGTCGAAGTCCTGCAATCAAATCCCACTAGCCTTCAAAGTTTGATTCTCTAGGAATTCCTCCTCCCATTACTGGACCCCCAGGTTGGGAAGCCTGACGTGGGGTTCAGAACCTTCACTCCAGTAGGTGGACTTCTGTGGTATAAGTGTTCTTTAGTTTGTGAGTCACCCACCCAGCATTTATGGGATTTGATTTTATTGTGACTGTGCCCCTCCTACCATCTCATTGTGGCTTCTCCTTTGTCTTTGGATGTGGGGTATCTTTTTTGGTGATTTCCAGTGTCTTCCTGTCGATGATTGTTCAGCAGTTAGGTGTGATTCTGGTGCTCTTGCAAGAGGGAGTGAGAACATGTCCTTCTACTCCACCATCTTGAACCAATCCCCAAACATAAATAGTTTTTTTTTTTTTTTTTTTTTTTTTTGCGGTACACGGGCCTCTCATTGTTGTGGCCTCTCCCGTTGCGGAGCACAGGCTCTAGACGCACAGACTCAGTGGCCATGGCTCATGGGCCTAGCCGCTCCGTGGCATGTGGGATCTTCCCAGACTGGGGCACAAACCTGTGTCGCCTGCATCGGCAGGCAGACTCTCAGCCACTGTGCCACCAGGGAAGCCCAATAGTTTTTGTTTTTACATCTGTGACTCTACTTCTGTTTTGTAAATAAGTTCGTTTGTACCATTTTTTAAGATTCTCTGTGTATGGTGTTTTTTTCTTTTTCTCTGTTGAAAGAGGTTGCTTTTATTTTTTAATTTACTTTTATTGAGATGTAATTGACATAACATGATATTAATTTCAGGTGTACAATGTATTGATTCAATATACAGTTAGTTGACCCTTGAACAACATACATTTGAATTGCATGGGTCCACTTATATGTGGACTTTTTCCAGTAAATATTTTGGAAAAATTTTTGGAGATTTGCAATAATTTGAAATAAATTGAAGGCAAACCTTGTAGCCTAGAAATATCAAAAAAAAAAAGAAGGTATGTCATGAATGTATGAAATATATGTTGATATATAAATAACATAAAAAGTATGTGTTAGGGCTTCCCTGGTGGTGCAGTGGTTGAGAGTCCGCCTGCCGATGCGGGGGACGTGAGTTCGTGCCCCGGTCCGGGAAGATCCCACATGCCGCAGAGCGGCTGGGCCCGTGAACCATGGCTGCTGAGCCTGCGCGTCAGGAGCCTGTGCTTTGCAATGGGAGAGACCACAACAATGAGAGGCCCGCGTACAATAAAAAAATAAATTATAAAAAAAAAGGTATGTGTTAATCAACTGCTTATGTTATCGGTCAGGCTTCCAGTCAACAGTAGGCTATGAGCAGTTAAGTCTTGGAGTGAAAAGTTATGCGTGGATTTTCAACAGTATGGGCGTTGGCGCCCCAACCCCTGCATTGTTCAAGGGTCAACCATATGTCTATATTTGAAATGATCACCATAATTAGTCTACTTAACATCCATCACCACACATAGTTACAAATTTTCTTGTGATGAGAACTTTTTTTTTTTTTTTAAGAAATACATGAAATGATTTTATTTGCTAGTTAAGAAGTCTTTTTTTTTTTTTTTTGCGGTACGCGGGCCTCTCACTGCTGTGGCCTCTCCCATTGCGGAGCACAGACTCCGGACGCGCAGGCTCAGCGGCCATGGCTCACGGGCCCAGCCGCTCCGTGGCATGTGGGATCTTCCCGGACCGGGGCACGAGCCCGCGTCCCCTGCATCGGCAGGCGGACTCTCAACCACTGCGCCACCAGGGAAGTCCGATGAGAACTTTTAAGATTTATTCTGTTAGCAACTTTCAAATATATAATACAGTATTACGTACTATAGTAAGCATGCTGTACATTACATTCTCAGGACTTATTTATTTTACAACTGAGAGTTTGTATCTTTTGACCTCCTTTACCTATTTCACCCATACCAGATCCCCTCCTCTGGCAACCATCAGTCTGTTCTCTGTATCAATGAGATTGTTTGTTGTTTTAGATTCCACATGTAAGTGAGATCATACAGTATATGTGTTTTTCTGTATAGCTCATTTTGCTTAGTGTATCGCACTCAAGGTTTATCTAATTGTCATAAATGGCAGGATTTCCTTATTTCTTGTGGCTGAATGATATTCTTGTGTGTGTGTGTGTGTGTGTGTGTGTATGTGTACCACATTTTCTTTATCCATTCGTCAGTGGACACTTATGTTGTGTCATTGTTTTGGCTATTCTAAATAATGCTGCAGTGAACATGGGGGTGCATATATCTTTTTAAGTAATGTTTTTGTTTTCTTCAGATAAATACCCAGAAGTGGAATTGCTAGATCATATGGTAGTTCTGTTTTTACTTTTTTGAGGAACTTCCATACTGTTTTCTGTAGTGGGTGTGTACCAATTTACATTTCTGTCAGCAGTGCACAAAGGTTCTCTTTTCTCTACATCCTTGCCAACACTTGTTATTTGTTGTGTTTTTGATAATAGCTGTTCTGACAGTGTGAGATAATATCTCATTCTGGTTGTGATTTGCATTTTCCTTGATGATTAGTGATGTTGAGCACCTTTTCATGTACCTGTTGGTCATTTGGATGTCTTCTTTGGAAAATGTCTATTCAGATTATGCCTTTTTTTTTTTTTTCTGGTAGTAGTTTGTGGTTTTCTTTTTTCTTTCTTTCTTTTTTTTATTGAAGTATAATTGATTTACAATGTTATGCCAATCTCTGCTGTGCAGCAGAGTGACTCAGTTTTACACATGTATACATTCTTTTTAAAATATTCTTTTCCATTATGGTTTATCCCAGGAGATTGGATATAATTCCCTGTGCTATACAGAAGGACCTTGTTGTTTATCCATTCTAAATGTAATAGTTTACATCTACCAACCCCAAATTCCCAGCCCGTCCCTCTTCCTCCCTGCTTCCCCTTGGCTACCACAAGTCTGATTTCTATGTCTATGAGTCTGTTTCTGTTTTGTAGATAGGTTCATTTGTGCCATATCTTAGATTCCATGTATAAGTGATATCATATGGTATTTGTCTTTCTCTTTCTGACTTGGTATGAAAATCTCTATTTGTATCCATGTTGCTGCAAACAGCATTATTTTGTTCTTTTTTATGGCTGAGTAGTATTCCATTGTTCCATTAATCTATAAGTCTGTCTTTGTGCCAGTACCATACTATTTTGATGACTATTGCTTTATAGTATAGTCTGAAGTCAGGGAGCCTGATTCCTCCAGCTTTGTTTTTCTTTCCCACAATTGCTTTGGCTATTTGGGGTCTTTTGTGTTTCCATCCAGATTTTTTGTTCTAATTCTATGAAAAATGCCATTGGTAATTTGATAGGGGTTGTATTGAATTTGTAGATTACAGTGGGTAGTATAGTCATTTGGACAGTATTGATTCTTCCAGTCCAAGAATATGGTATATCTTTTCATCTGTTTGTGTCATCTTCGATTTCTTTCATCAGCATCTTATAGTTTTCAAAGTACAGGTCTTTTGCCTCCTAGGTATTTTACTGTTTTTGATGTGATGGTAAATGGGATTGTTCCCTTAATTTCTCTCTCTGATGTTTTGTTGTTAGCGTATAGAAATGCAACAGATTTCTGCATATTAATGTTCTATCCTGCAACTTTACTGAATTCACTGATGAGCTCTAATAGTTTTCTGGTAGCATCTTTGGGATTTTCTATGTATAGTCTCATGTCATCTGCAAGCAGTGACAGTTTTCCTTCTCCTTTTCCAATTTGGGTTCCTTTTATTTCTTTTTCTTCTCTGATTGCTGCAGCTGAGACTTCCAAAACTGTGTTGAATAAAAGTGGTGAGAGTGGACATCCTTGTTGTGTTCCTGATCTTAGACAAAATGCTTTCAGCTTTTCACCATTGAGTATGATGTTAGCTGTAGGTTTGTCATATATGACCATAATTATGTTGAGGTAGGTTCCCTCTGTGCCCACTTGTTGGAGAGGTTTTATCATTAAATGGGTGTTAGATTTTGTCTAAAGCTTTTTCTGCATCTATTGAAATGATTGCATGGTTTGTATTCTTCAATTTGTTAATGTGGTGTATCACACTGATTGATTTGTGGATATTGAAAAATCCTTGCAGGGCTTCCCTGGTGGCACAGTGGTTACAAATCCGCCTACCAATGCAGGGGACGTGGGTTCAATCCCTGGTCTGGGAAGATCCCACATGCTGTGGAGCAACTAAGCCTGTGTGCCAGAACTACTGAGTCTGCACTCCAGAGCCCACGAGCCACAACTACTGAGCCCATGTGCCACAACTACTGAAGTCCACGTGCCTAGAGCCTGTGCTCTGCAACAAAAGAAGCCACTGCAATGAGAAGCCCGTGCACCACAAAAGATTAGTCCCTGCTCACCACAAGCAGAGAAAGCCCCCATGCAGCAGTGGAGACCCAATGCAGCCAAAAATAATTAAAGAAAGAACGAGAGAGGGACAGAGAGAGAGAGAAAAGAAAGAGAAAAAAAGGAAGGAAGGAAAGAAGGAAGGAAAGAAAGAAAGAAAAGAAAGATCCTTGCATCCCTAGGATTGATCCCACTTGATCATGGTGTATGGTCCTTTTAATGTATTGTTGGATTCAGTTTGCTAGTATTTTGCTGAGGATTTTTGCGTCTGCGTTCATCAGTGATATTGGCCTGTAAGTTTTTTTTTGTGTGTGTGTGTTATCTTTGGTTTTGGTATCAGGGTAATTGTGGCCTCATAGAATGAGCTTGGGAGTGTTCCTTTCTCTGCATTGTTTTGGAACAGTTTGAGAAGGATGAGTGTTAACTCTTCTGTAAATGTTCAATGGACAGCATCTGTGAAGCCATCTGGTCCTGGCCTTCTGTTTGTTGGAAGTTTATTTTTGGCTGCACCTCACGGCATGTGGAACTTTCCTGACCAGGGGTCGATCCCACACCTTCTGCAGTGGAAATGCTTAATCTTAACCACTGGACCATCAAGGAAGCCCTTGTTGGACGTTTTTAAATCACAGTTTCAATTTCAGTGCTTGTGATTTGTCTGTTTATATTTTCTGTTCCTTCCTGGTTCAGTCTTGGAAGGTAGTACCTTTCTAAGAGTTTGTCTGTTTTTTTTTTTTTTTTGGTGGTACGCGGGCCTCTCACTATTGTGGCCTCTCCTGTTGCAGAGCACAGGCTCCGGATGCGCAGGCTCAGCAGCCATGGCTCACGGGCCCAGCTGCTCCGGGGCATGTGGGATCTTCCCGGACTGGGGCACGAACCCGTGTCCCCTGCATCAGCAGGCGGACTGTCGACCACTGCGCCACCGGGGAAGCCTGGTTTGTCTGTTTTTTTGTGTTGTCCATTTTATTGGCATATAGTTGCTTGTAGTAGTCTCTTACGATCTTTATATTTATGTGCTGTCAGTTGTAACTTCTTTTTCATTTCTGATTCTATTTTTTTTTTTTTTGCGGTACGCGGGCCTCTCACTGTTGTGGCCTCTCCCGTTGCGGAGCACAGGCTCCGGATGCGCAGGCTCAGCGGCAATGGCTCACGGGCCCAGCCGCTCCGCGGCATGTGGAATCTTCCCGGACCAGGGCACAAACCCATGTCCCCTGCATCAGCAGGCGGACTCTTAACCACTGCGCCACCAGGGAAGCCCCATGTCTGATTTGATTGCTTTGAGCCCTCTCCCTTTTTTTCTGGACAAGTCTGGCTACACATCAATTTTGTTTGTTCTTTGAAAAGATAGCTTTTAGTTTCATTGAGCTTTTCTATTGTTTTCTTCATCTCTCTTTTATTTAATTTTGCTCTGATCTTTATTATTTCTTTCCTTCTACTAACTTTGGGTTTTTTTGGTTCTTCTTTTCTAGTTAATTTAGGTGTAAGGATAGGTTGTTTATTTGAGATTTTTTTCGTTTCCTGAGGAGAGAGTGTATTGCTATAAACCTCCCTTTTAGAACTGTTTTTACTATGTCCCATAGGTTTTGGATTGTCATGTTTTAGTTTTCATCTTTCTCTAGGTATTTTTTGATTTCCTCCTTGATTTTTTCAGTGATACATTGGTTGTTCAGTATCATATTGTTTACTGTCCATGTGCTTGTGTTTTTTTAACAATTTTTTTTTGAATTTTTGAATTTTATTTATTTTTTATACAGCAGGTTCTTATTAGTTATCTATTTTATACTTATTAGTGTATATATGCCAGTTTTTCTGTAATTGATTTCATATCTCATAGCATTGTGGTTGGAAGCAATGATTGATATGATTTCAATTTACCGAGGCTTGATTTGTGGCCCAGGATGTGATCTATCCTGGAGAATGTTCCACATGCACTTGAGAAAATGTGTATTTTCCTGCTTTTGGATGGAATGTTCTATAAATATCAGTTAAGTTTATCTGGTCTAACGTGTCATTTAAGGTCTGGTTTTCCTTATTGATTTTCTGTCTGGATGATTTGTCCGTTGATGAAAGTGGGGTTGTTGAAGTTCCCCACTATTATTGTGTTACTATCGATTTCTCCTTTTATGGTTAGCATTTGCTTTATATATTGAGGTGCTCCTATGTTGTGTGCATATGTATTTACAATTGTTGTTTTTTCTTTTTGAATTGATCCCTTGATCGTAGTGTCCTTTGCTTCTTGTAACAGTTTTTATTTTAAAGTCTGTTGTGTCTGATATAAGTGTTGTTACTTCAGCTTTCTTTAGATTTCCATTTGCATGGAATACAATTTTCAATCCCCTCACTTTCAGTCTATATGTGTCACTAGATCTGAAGTGGGTCTCTTGTAGATAGCATGTATACGGGTCTTGTTTTTGTATCCATTCAGCCAGTCTGTGTCTTTTGGTTGGAGCATTTAATCCATTTCCATATAAGGTAATTATTGATATGTATGTTCTTATTGCAATTTTGTTAATTGTTTTGGGTTTTTTTTTTTTTTTTGCGGTACGCGGGCCTCTCACTGTCGTGGCCCCTCCCGTTGCGGAGCACAGGCTCCGGACGCGCAGGCCCAGCAGCCATGGCTCACGGGCCCAGCCGCTCCACAGCATGTGGGATCCTCCCGGACTGGGGCATGAACCCGCATCCCCTGCATTGGCAGGCGGACTCCCAACCACTGGGCCACCAGGGAAGCCCTTGGGTTTGTTTTTGAAGGTCTTTTTTCTTCCCTTCCTCTTTTGTTGTTTTCTCTTGTGATTTGATGTCTATCTTCAGTGTTGTGTTTGGAGTGCTTTTTATATTTTGTGTGTGTATCCATTGCAAATTTTTTGTTTGTGGTTCCCATGGTTTTTTTTTTTTTTTTTTTTTTTTTTTTGGGTTACGTGGGCCTCTCACTGTTGTGGCCTCTCCCATTGCGGAGCACAGGCTCTGGACCCGCAGGCTCAGCGGCCATGGCTCACGGGCCCAGCCACTCCGTGGCATGTGGGATCTTCCCGGACCGGGGCACGAACCCACGTCCCCTGCATTGGCAGGCGGACTCCCAACCACTGCGCCACCAGGGAAGCCCCCCCATGGGGTTTTTATATAGCAGTCTGTATATGTACAAGATTGTTTTAAATGTCTTGTTTCTTAATTTCCAATGCATTTCCAATGTCCTGCATTTGTACTCTCCTCTTCTCATGATTACTTGTTTTGACATATTTGTGTGTTTCCTACCTTTACTGTATGTTTGATGTTACCTGTGAGCTTTCCCATGCATAATTTTCATAATTCTAGTTGTGGCCTTTTCTTTTCCCCCTAGAGAAGTTCCTTTAGCATTTTTTGTAAAGCTAGTTTGGTGGTGCTGAATTGTCTTAGCTTTTGCTTGTCTGTAAAGCTTTTGATTTCTCCATCAAATCTGAATGAGAGCCTTTCTGGGTAGAGTATTCTTGGTTGTAGGTTTTTCCCTTCCATCACTTTAAATATATTGTGCCACTCCCTTCTGACCTGCAGAGTTTCTTCTGAAAAACCAGCTGATAACCTTATGGGGAGTCCCTTGTATGTTGTTTGTTGCTTCTCCCTTTGAATATTTTCTCTGTTTTTAATTTTGTCTGTTCTATTAATATGTGTCTCGGCCTGTTCCTCCTTGGGTTTATCTTGTTTCAGACTCTCTGTGCTTCCTGCACTTGAGTGAGTGTTTTCTTTCTCAGATGAGGGAATTTTTCAGCTATAATCGCTAAAAATATTTTCTCAGGTCCTTTCTGTCTCTCTTCTCCTTCTGGGACCCCTGTAATGTGAATGTTGGCACGTTTAATGTTGTCCCAGAGGCTTCTGAGACTGTCCTCATTTCTTTTCACTCTTTTTTCTTTCTTCTGTTTAGCAGCAGTGATTTCCACCAGTCTGTCTTCCAGGTCACTTATTTGTTCTTCTGCCTCATTTATTTGTATTTTGCATTTCATTTATTGCATTGCCCATCTCTGATCTTTAAATCTTCTAGCTCTTTGTTAAATATCTCTTGTATCTTCTTGATTTGTGCCTCCATTCTTTTTCCGAGATCTTGGATCATCTTTACTATCATTACTCTAAATTCTTTTTCAGGTATGTTGCATAACTCCATTTAATTGTTCTTGGGGGTTTTTATCTTGTTCCTTTGTCTGGAACATACTTCTCTCGTTTCATTTTGTCTAACTTTCTGCGTTTGTGATCTCCTTTCCGCTAGCTACAGCATTGTAGCTCATCTTGCTTCTGGTGTCTGCCCCCTGGTGGTATGGTTGGTCCTGAGGCTTGTTCAGGCTTCCTTGTGGGGGGTACTGTTGCCTGCCCACTGGTGGGTGAAGCTGAGTCTTGTTTCTCTGGTGAGCAGGGGTGTGTTTAGATGTGGCTGTGAGCTACGAACAGCTTTAGGCAGGCTGTCTGATGATGGATGGGGCTGTGTTCCTATCCTGCTGGTTGTTTGGCCTGAGTTGTGGCAGTACTGTAGCCTGTAAGCTGTTGGTTAAGGCCACGTCTTGATGCCAAAATACCGATTTTCGGCAGAGCTCACACTGATCAGTATTTTCTGTGGCCTCTGCCACCGGTGTCCTGGCCCCCCAGTGAGCCACAGCTGACTCCCACCTCCCCACGTGACCCTGCAAGACTCGGCAGGTAGGTCCATCCCAGGCTCCTGTGGAGTTATTGCTTTGTGCTGGGTCTCAGTGTACATGAAACCTTGTGTGTGCCCTCCAAGGGTGGAGTCTCTGTTTACACCAGTCCTATAGAGCTCCTGCACTGAAGCCCTGCTGGCCTTCAAAGACAGATGCTCTGGGGGCTTCTCCCAGTGCCAGATCCTCTGGCTGGGGAGCCTGATATGGGATCAGAACTCTCACGCTTTCTCCTTGTGCCTTTTTCTTTGTCTTTTGATGTAAAAAATATATATATTTTGATAAGTTCCCGTCTCTTTTGACGATGGTTGTTCACCAGTTAGCTGTGATTTGGGTGTTTTTCTGAGAGGATGTGAGCTCAGGTCCTACTCTGACGTTTTGTCCAGAATTGAGGGGCTGCTATTAGTTTGGATACTTGCTGCCTCCTTCCTCAGTGTGTGCTGCTCGTTTTCCCCTTTTTATGGGGTGTGTAGGTGTGGCAGCTTGTGCCCACTCGTAGTATGGCTGGGACAGCAGTTGGCACACGGTCTCCCAGTGGCGGTGGTGGCCAGTGTGCCCCTGGCACAGCAGGGGCAGTGATTGGAGATTGGTGCCTGCTCCCATCTCTTAGCATCTGTGGTTGCCCACACACTCCTGGGACAGCAGGGGTGGCGATTTTCACCTGATTGCTGCCCTTGTGCTCTCCCCTGATGGCGGGGGCAGTGATTGGCGCCTACTCGTGTGTCCCTTAGTGGTGGTGGCAGCCCGTGCCTGCCTCTGGAGCCCATGATGGCAGCAGCAGCTCATGCTGCCCCCGGAGCTCATGTAGGTGGTGTCCTGTTGCCTGAGAGCACACGCACAGGGAAAGAAGCTCCTATGGTGGTCCCGCCCCTCTTCTTGTGCGCCTCCCAACCGTAGTGTCTTGCTTCTCTGGTGGGCCCAGGCTTATTCCAAGTGCACCCTCAGTTGCCACATTCCAGCCTCTTCAGGCTATCTCTGTGCAGCCAATCCTGGTCCTCTCCCTGGGTCTGACCTCCAAAGCCCGCACTTCATCACCCAACCCCTGCCTGCACCAGTGGATGAGTAGCTCAGGCTGGGGAGTGCAGGGTGGCAGTACCAATCATCTTTGCAGGTCACTCTTTGTTTTGCCTTCTGCAAACTGGTTGCTGTGCTCTCCTTGGAGGTTGGGTTGTGAAACTCGCCCTCCATCCAGGCTGATCTCCCCCCGGGTGAGGGGACTTCCCAGGGTGTGGGAACCTTTCCTCCTTTACAGTTCCCTTCCTGGGGCACAGTTCCTGTCCCAATTCCTTTCTCTGTCTCTTTCTTTCTTTTGTCCTACCTGGTTACTTGGAGGTTTCTTGTCCTTTCGGAAGTCTGAGGTCTTCTGCCAGCGTTCAGTATATGTTTTGTGCAAATTGTTCCACTTGTAGATGTATTTTTGATGCTTTTGTGGGAGGAGGCGAGCTCCATGTGCTGCTCCTCTGCCATCTTGATTCCTCCCCACTACAATTCAGTCTTGACAGGTTGTATGTTTCTAAGAATTTATCCATTTTTCCAGGTTTTCCAATTTTTTGGTGTATAGTTCATAGTGGTATCTTTATGCTCTTTTGTATTTCTCTGCTATCAGTCATAATGTTCCTTACATTTCTGATTTTGTTTGTGTCCTCTCTCATTTTTTCTTGGTAAATGGTTTCTCTATATTGTTTATCTTTTTAAAAAACTAGCTTTTAGTGTCACTGGTCTTTTCTATTGTCTTTTTAGTGTCTATTTCATTTATCTCCTCTGATCTTTCTTTCCTTCCTTCTACTAACTTTGGGCTTTAGTGTGTTGTTCTTTGCAGTTCCTTATGGTTTAAAGTTAGGTCATTTATTTGAGATCTTTCTTGTATCTTAAGCTAGGCATTTATTGCCGTGAACTTTCCTCTTAGAAATGCTTTTGCTGCGCCCCATAATTTTTAGTATGCTGTATTTCCGTTTTTAATTTTTCTCAAGGTATTTTAAAATTAATTAATTAATTAATTTTTGGCTGTGTTGGGTCTTCGTTGCGGTGCATGGGCTTTCTCTAGTTGCAGCGAGAGGGAGCTACTCTTTCGTTGAGGTGTGCAACTTTCTCATTGCGGTGGCTTCTCTTGTTGTGGAGCATAACTCTAGGCACGTGGGCTTCAGTAGTTGTGGCACATGGGCTCAGTAGTTGTGGTTCACAGCCTCTAGAGCACAGGCTCAGTAGTTGTGGCACACGGGCTTAGTTGCTCTATGGCATGTGGGATCTTCCCGGACCAGGGCTCAAACTCATGTCCCCTGCATTGGTAGGTGGACTCTCAACCACTGTGCCACCAGGGAAGCCCTCTCAAGGTATTTTAAAATTTATCTTTGATTTCTTCTTTGACCCATTGGTTCAGTAGCATGTTGTTTAATCTCCAAATATTTGTGAATTTTCCAGTTTTCTTTTTGTAATTGATTTCTAATTTTACACCATTGTGCTCAAAAAAGATGCTTGATATCATTTCAGTCTTCTTAAATTCATTAAGACTTGTTGCCTGATGTATGCTCTGTCCAGAAGAATGTTCCATGTGCGCTTGAGTAGAATGTGTATATTCAGTTGCTTTTGGCTGTCATGTTCTTTATAGGTCTTATTATGTCCATCTGTTCTAATATGTTGTTTAAGCCCAACATTTCTGAATGATCTATCTGTTAATAAAAGTGGGGTATTAAAGTCCTCTACTGTTACTGTATTGCTGTCAGTTTTTCACTTTAGGTCTGTTAATATTTGCTTTATATATTTAGATGCTCCTGTGTTGGGTACAGATGTCATATCCTCTTGTTGCTTTAACCTTTCATAATTACATAATAACCTCCTTTGTCTCTTACTACAGTCTTTGTCTTTAAGTCTATTTTGTCAAACTATTACTACTCAAGCTTTCATTTGGTGTCCATTTGCATGGACTGTCTCTTTCCATGCTTTTACTTTCAGTCTGTCTGTGTACTTATCTGAAGTGAGTCTTGTTTTTTAATCCTGAATGCCACTCTTGTCTTTTGATTGGAGAATTTAATCCATTTACATTTAAAGTAATTATAGATAAGTATGTACATATTGTACTTTTGTTAATTGTTTTCTGACTGTTTTGTAATTCCTTTATTCTTTTTCTCTTGCTGTCTTCCTGATTTTCTATAGTGGCATGCTTAGATTCCTTTCTCTTTGTGTACGTATGTGTATGTACTATATAGGTTTTTGCTTTGTGGTTACAGTGAGGCTTACATAAAACAATTTATATTTATTATAGTCTATTTTAAGTTGATAACTTAAGTTCGAGATCATTCTAAAGCACTAGTATGTTTACTCTCCTCATCATGTTTTATGTTTTTGATGTCACAGTTTATATCTTTTTATCTTGTGTATCCATTAACAAATTATTGTAGTTATATTATTTTTACTCCTTTTGTCTTTTAACCTTCATACGAGCTTAATTAATTCACCACTTTACAGCATGAGATTATTCTGAATTTTACTATATATTTACCTTTACCAGTGAGATTTATACTTTCATATGTTTTCCTGTTACGTATTAGTGCCCTTTCACTGCAGCTTAAAGAAGCCCCTTTAACATTTCTTGTAAGGTTGGTCTAGTGGTAATGAACTCCTTCAGCTTTTGTTTGTCTGGAAAACTCTCTCCTTCAGTTTTGAAAGACAGTTTTGCAGGGTAGAGTATTCTTGGTTGGCAGGTTTTTTTTTTTTCTTTCAGCACTTTGCATATATCATGCCACTCCCTTCTGGTCTGTAAAATTTCTGTTTAAAAATATGCTGGTATTCTTATGGGGGTTCCCTTGTATATAACAATTTGTTTTTTCCTAGCTGCTTTTGAGATTCTCTCCTTGTCTTTAACTTTTGACAGTTAAATGATAATGGCTGGACTCATCTTCTTTGGAACTCTGTGGGCTTCCTGGATCTGAATGTTTCCTTCCCTAGATATGGGAAGTTTTCAGCCATTATTTCATCAAATTAGTTTTCTACCCCTTATTCTCTCTTCTCCTCTGAGTCCTCTATGATGTGAATATTGGTCCTCTTGATATTGTCCCATAAGTTCCTTAAGCTGTCTTTACTCTTTTTCATTCTCTTTCCTTTCAGCAGCTCTTATTGCATGAATTGTTATGCTGTGTCTTCAAGTTTGCTGATCCTTTCTTTGCTTCATCTAGTCTGATGTTGAACCCCCCCCCCCGCCACTTTATTGTATTTTTCAGTGCAGTTATTATATTCTTCAACTCTGTGATTTCTGTTTGGTACTTTTTAATATTTTCTCTCTCTTTGTTGAAAGTCCCACTTTGTTCATGCATTGTTCGTACTTTGGTGAGCATCTTCGTGACCATCATTTTGAACTATTTATTGTTAAATCACTTGTCACTGTTTCATTGAAATCTTTTTTGTTTCTGGCTGTGCCTTGCGGCTTGCGGGATCTTAGTTCCCCGACCAGGGATTGAACCTGCACCCTCAGCAGTGAAAGTGTGGAGTCCCGACCACTGGACCGCTGGGGAATTCCCCATTTAAATCTTTTTTTTTTTTTTTTGAGGTTTCATCTTGTTCTTTTTTTGGAACATATTCTTTGTTTTTTTCATTCTCCTTGACTCTCTGTGTTGGTTTCTATGCATTTGATAAAACAGCCCCTCTTCTAGTTTTGAAGGAGGGGTCTCATGTAGATGAACCTTTTTGTTTCACCCTGCCCTTGCTCCTGTCTGTTGCTTAAACCTTTATGATTGTCTAGGTAGCCTTCTTTGTTCTTAGTGGCTCTTAGGAGCTGAGGTTGTGCCAAGTGCCAGTTTCCCCAAGGGGAGGATCTCAGTCAGTAACTAGATGCAGGCTGATTGGAAGCTGGACAGAAGCTTTTGAAGTAAGGAACTAGACCTCTTTCAGGGGAAGCCTGGGAGATGGGCATTTCTATCTACCCCCTCTTGACTGAGCTCTGGGGTGATCGCCAGGTAAGAACTATTTGCTACCATCCTGTTGAACCTGTGAACACAAGCCCCACTGGGCTACCAGAGGGAGCCATGCTGACAGGGATGTGTCATTTCAGTGACAGCCACAAAAGCTGGGGTGCCAGATGTGCACAAGCTCCTTTTTTGGAGACACAAGCAACTTGGGTTGCGGTAGTGGGAGAGTGTGAACATGGCATCCAGGGACCTCCCCATTGTCTGGAGAGCATTGTGGTTGTTTAATTGGAAGCCTGCCCCTCAAGTTACAGCTACAAAGATAAGCTAATAGTTCTCTTTCGTGGGAAGACTGCACATTTCTGTCTGCTGCCTCTACCGTTGCCTGAGGAGTTAGCCAGTTAAGAACTGTTGCTCTATCTGTTACAGTCCTGTAGGACCCACAGGTGTAAGCCCTGCTGGCCACCAGGGTCAGGCATTCAAGAGGTATCCCCTGGGTGGCAGCTATAAAAACTGGGGCCCCAGATGTGTGTACACAGACTCCTTTCTGGGAGACACCAGCAGCCTGGAGCAAAGGAGAGTGTGAAGATGGCACCTGCCAGCCTCTGTGGTCTTTGGAGAATATGTCAGTTGGCCCTTAGATGTGTGTTAAATTAGAAGCCTGTCCCTCAGGCTGAAGCTTTTTTATTTTATTTATGTTTTAAAATTTTTATTCAAGTATAATCGATTTACAGTGTTACATTAGTTTATGGTGTATAGCAAAGTTAATCAGTTATACATATATATACATATTCTTTCCCATTATGGTTTATTACAGGATATTGAATCTAGTTCCCTGTGCCATACAGTAGGTCCTTGTTGTTTATGTTTTTTATATATAGCAATTTGTATCTGCTAATTCCAAGCTCCTAATTTATCCCTCCCCCACCCTCTTTGCCCTTTGGTAACCATAAGGTTGTTTTCTGTCTGTGAGTCTGTTTCTGTTTTGTCAATAAGTTCATTTGTGTTATATTTTAGATTCCACATGTAAGTGATATCATATAGTATTTGTCTTTCTGTTTCTGACTTACTTCACTTAGTATGATAATCTCTGCTGCAAATGGCATTCTTTCATTCATTTTTATGTCTGAGTAGTATTCCATTGTATGTATGTGTGTGTGTGTATATATGTGTGTGTGTGTGTATACACAACCCCCCCCAACATCTTTATCCATTCCTCTGTTGATGAACAGTTAGGTTGCTTCCAGTACTATTTGCTATTGTACATAGTATTGCTCTGAACATAGAGGTGCATGTATCTTTTCGAATTAGAGTTGTCTCTGGATATATGCCCAGGAGTGGTGTTGCTAGATCATATGGCAACTCTAATTTTAGTGTTTTGAGGAACTTCCATACTGTTTTCCATAGTGGCTACACCAATTTACATTCCCACCAACCATGTAGGAGGCTTCCCTTTTCTCTACACCATCTCCAGCATTTATTATTTGTAGACTTTTTGATGCTGGCCATTCTGACTGATGTGAGGTGGTACCTCATTTTAGTTTTGATTTGCATTTCTCTAATAATTAGCAATGTTGAACAAATTTGCATGTGCCTCTTGGCCGTCTGTTTGTCTTCTTTGGAGAAATGTCTATTTAGGTCTTCTGCTCATTTTTTCATTGCATTATTTGTCTTTTCCTTATTGAGTTGTATGAACTGTTTATATATTTTCAAAATTAAGCCCTTGTCAGTCACATTGTTTGCAAATATTTTCTCCCAGTCTGTACGTTGTCTTTTCATTTTGTTTATGGTTTCCTTTGCTATGCAAAAGCTTATAAGTTTGATTAGGTCCTGTTTATTTTTGCTTTTATTTCTATTGCCTCGGGAGACTGACCTAAGAAAACACTGGTACGGTTTATGTCAGAGAATGTTTTGTCTATGTTCTCTTCTAGGAGTTTTATGATGTCTTATATTTAAGTCTTTTTTTTTTTTTTTTTTTTTTTTGGTACGCGGGCCTCTCACTGTTGTGGCCTCTCCCGTTGTGGAGCACAGGCTCCGGACACGCAGGCTCAACGGCCATGGCTCACGGGCCCAGCCGCTCCGCGGCTTGCGGGATCCTCCTGGACCCGGGGCACGAACCCGTGTCCCCTGCATTGGCAGGCGGACTCTCAACCACTGTGCCACCAGGGAAGCCCTTATATTTAAGTCTTTAAGCCATTTTGCGTTTATTTTTGTGAGGGTGTGTTCTAACTTCATTGATTCACATGCAGCTGTCCAGGCTGAAGCTTTTAAGATAAGGAAATAGGCCTCTATCACAGAAGGACTGGGTGCATTTCAGTCAGCTGCCTGTGTGCCGGGCCCTGGGGGCTTATCCATGGTTAGTCCATATGAGCCCTTTAAGAACCATTTTTCAGTTTGTTACATAGCCTTGTTGCTCTCGTGGATACAAGGTCTGTTGATTTTCAAAGGTAGGTGTTTTGGGGGCCTGTCTCTCAGGTGCAGGCCTTAAAAGTTGGAATGACAGATGTGGTGTTCAAATCCTTCCCTCTTTACGGGGATGTTGGGAGTTGGGGGTTCTCTCCTAATTGTGGGTCACCACACTGAAGGGGGGGTTTCTGGCAAGATTGTGTCTCAACCCCTCATACCCAATTTGATGTGGTTTTTTTCTCATTAACCTGATGTGTAGGAGTCACTTGGCTAGTTTTCAGATTTCTTTCAGGGGGAATTGTTCCATGTGTAGCTGTATATTCAGTGTGTCTGTGAGAGGAGGTGAATTCAGGATCCTCCTACATCGCCATCTTGAACCAGAAGCCTGGATAGTGACTTCTGATACACAAAAATTTTAAGTTTTCATGAAGTCTAGTTTGTCTATTTTGTTGTTGTTGTTGCCTGTGCCTTTGTTGTCGTATCCTAGAATCATTGCCAAATCCAACATGAAGCTTTTTTCCTGTTTTCTTCCAAGAGTTTTATTGTTTTAGGTTGTAAATTTAGGTCCTTGATCCATTTTGAGTTAATTTTTGTATATTAGGTGTTAAATAAGGGTCTTAACTTTTAAACAAGTAAGTTAGGTAACTTCATTCTTTTGCATGTGGATATCTAGTTTTCCCAGCACCATTTCTTGAAAAGACTGTCCTTTCCTCCATGGAATGGTCTTGACACCCTTGTCAAAAACTATTTGACTGTATATGACAGGGTTTATTTCCCGGCTCTGTATTCTATTCCGTTGGTCTGTATGTCTCTCTTTATGCCAGTAACACCTTGTTTTGATTATTATAGCTTTGTAGTAGGTTTTGAAATGTGTTCAGAAAGTGAGTCCTCCGGTTTTGTTCTCTTTCAAGTTTGTTTTTCATTATTTGTCCCTTTAGATTCCATATGAATTATAGAATGGGCTTTTCTATTTCTGCAAAATATGTCATTGGGATTTTGATAGGGATTGCATTGAACCTGTAGATAACTTTAGGTAATATTGACATTTTTACAATATTAACTCTTCCAGTCTATGAACATGGGATGTGTTTCCATTTATTCATGTGTTCTTTAATTTCTCTCAGCAGTATTTTGTGGTTTTCATTGTACAATACTTTAACCTCCTTGGTTAAGTTAATTTCTAAGTGTTTTATTCTTTTTGGTAGTATTGTAAATGGAATTGCTTTTGTAATTTCCTTTTTGGGTATTTCATTGTTAGTGTCCAGAAATGCAACTGATTTTTTGTGTTGACTTTGCATCCTGCTCCTTTGCTGAATTCATTTAATAGTTCCAACAGCTTTTCTGTGGAGTCTTCAGGATTTTCTAAATATAAGATCATATAATCTCCAAACAGATATAATTTTATTTTTTCCTTTGCAATTCGGATGCCTTTTATTTCTGTTTCTTGTTTAAGTGCTCTGCCTAGAGTTCCAGTAGCATGTTGAATAGAAGTGGTGAAAATAGGCCTCCTTACCTTGTTCCTGATCTTAGAGGAGGAGCGTTCACGTCTTTCACAATTGAGCATTATATTTGCTATGGGGTTTTCTAAATGGCTTTTATTATGTGGAGGTAGTTTCCTTTTATTCCTATTTTGTTGAGTGTTTTTAATCACAAAATGCTGTTGAATTTTGTCAAATGCTTTTTATGTATCAATTTAGGTGATCACGTGTTTTTTTTTTTCCTTCATTTTTTGGCATTGTGTATTATGCTGATCCATTTTCGTGTGCTGAACCATCCTTACTTTCCAGAAATAAATCCCACTTGGTCATGATACATAATCCTTTTAATATTCTGCTGAATTTTGTTTGCTAGTATTTTGTTAAGGATTATTTTTCAATTAGGGTATTTTTTAAATTTTGGTGAAATACAACACAAAGTATGCTTTTTAAACCATTTTAAAGAGTACAGTTTAGTGGCATTAATTATTGATAGTGTTCTGCAACCACTACCACTATCTATTTCCAAAACTTTTCCATTATCCCAAACAGAAACTCTGTACCCATCAAGCAATAACTTCCCCATTACTCCCATCTCCAGCCCGTGATAAACACTAATCTACTTTCTGTCTCTATGTAATTTCCTACAATATTTGTTTTTTTGTGTCTGGCTCATTTCAGTGTTCATTCCTGCTGTAGTATGTATCAGAACTTCATTCCTTTTAATGGCTGAATATTATTCTATTGTATGTATATACCACATTTTGTTCATTCTTCTGTTGATGGACACTTGGATTGTTCCCACCTTTTGGCTATTGTGAATAGTGCTGCAATGAACACTGGCATACAGTACCTCTTTAAGTCCCTGTTTTCAATTCTTTTGAGTGTATACTGGGAGTGGAATTGCTGTGTCATATGGTAATTCTGTATTTAACTTCTTGAGGAACTGCCAAACTTTTCCACAGGGATCTCACCATTTTACATTCCTACCAGCAGTATATGAAGGTTCCAATTTCTCCACACCCTTGCTTTGTTGAGGATTTTTTTCATCAGTGTTCATAAGGAATATTGGTTTGTGGTTTTCTTTTAGTATCTTTGTCTGGCTTTGGTATCAGGATCACGCTGATCTCATAGAACGAGTTAGGAAGTGTCCCCTGCTCTTCAGTTTTCTGGAGAAGTTGGAGAAGGATTGGTATTAATTCTTTAGATGTTTAGTAGAATTCACCAGGAATCCATCAGGTCCAGGGCTTTTCCTTGATTACTTATTCAACCTCCCTGCTGGTTATAGGCCTATTCAGAATATCTCTTGCTTCATGATTTGGTCTTGGTAGGTTTTGTGTTTCCAGGAATTTGTCTGTTTCATTTAGGTTACCCAATTTGTTGGCGTATGCTTGTTCATAGTACTCTTTTATAATCCTTGTTTTTATTGAACTGGTAGTAATGTTCCCACCTTACTAAAACAACTAGTTTTAGTTCTTTTAGTCTTTTCTCTTTTTTTCTTAGTCCATCTAGCTAAAGTTTTATCAATTTTATTGATCTTCTCATTGATTTTTCTATTATTTTCCTCTGGTTTATTTATCTTAGCTACTCTTTCATTTCCCTCCTTCTTTTAGCTTTGGGTCTGTGTTGTTCTTTTTCTGGTTTCTTAAGTTGTAAAGTTAGGTTGTTTGTGATCTTTCTTGTTTTTTAACAAACATTTATAGCTCTAAATTTCTCCCTTAGCACCACTTTCTCTGTGTCTCATAAGCTTTGGTGTGTTGTATTTTAGTGTTTGTTCATATCTGAGTTATTTCTAATTTCCCTTGTGATTTCTTCTTTGATCCATTGGTTGTTTAAAACTGTGTTGTTTAGTTTCCACAATTTTGTGAATTTTCCAGTTTTCTTTATGTTATTGAATTCTAAGTTTATCTTGTAGTCAGAGAAGATACTTTGTATGGTGTCTCTCTTTTTAAATCTATTGAGACTTAATTTGTGGCCTAACTTATAGACTCTCCTGGAAAATGTCCCATGTGCACTTGAGAAAAATGTGTATGCTGTTGTTGTTGGGTGGAATGTTTTTTACATGTATTACGTTCCTCAATTACTTCTTTCTGGTTGTTCAATTCGTTATTGTGAGTGGGGTCTTGAAGTCTCCAACTATTAATGTAGAATTGTCTAGTTCTCTTTTCAATTTTGTTAACTTTTACATCATATATTTTGATGGCCTGTCATTAGGTGTGTAAATGTTTGTAATTGTTATATCTTCTTGCTGTATTGAGCCTTTCATTAATATATAATGTCCTTTTTTTGCCTCATAACCTTTCTTAAAGTCTATTTTGTCTTAAATTAGTACAGCCACTTCTGCTCTCTTTTGGTTATTATTTGCATGGCATATCTTTTTCCATCCTTTCACTTTCAACATCCTTGTGTCTTTGGATCTCAAGTGAGTCTCTTATAGAGAGCTTTAGAGTTGGATTGTGTATTTTTATCCATTCTGCCAATCTCTGTCTTTTGATTAGAGAGTTTAATCCATTTACTTTTAAAGTAATTATGTGTTAAGGAGGGGCTGACTTCTGTCATTGTGTTGTTTCCTGTATGCCCTCTAGCTGTTTTGTCTCTCATTTCCTGCATTCCTGTCCTCTTTTGTTTTCAGTTGATTTTTTTTTTTGACAGCAAAATGTTTAAATTCCTTCTTAATTTCCTTTGTGTATATTTTAAAGCTATTTTCTTTGTTGTTCCATGGGAATTATATTTAACACCTTAAAGTTATTACATTCAAATTGGATTTTTTTAACATCTTTATTGGAGTATAATTGCTTTACAATGGTGTGTTAGTTTCTGCTTTACAACAAAGTGAATCAGTTATATATATACATATGTTCCCATATCTCTTCCCTCTTGTGTCTCCCTCCCTCCCACCCTCCCTATCTCACCCATCCAGGCGATCACAAAGCACCTAGCTGATCTCCCTGTGCTATGCGACTGCTTCCCACTAGCTATCTACCTTATGTTTGGTAGTGTATATATGTCCATGCCTCTCTCTTGCTTTGTCACAGCTTACCCTTCCCCCTCCCCATATCCTCAAGTCCATTCTCTAGTAGGTCTGTGTCTTTATTCCTGTCTTACCCCTAGGCTCTTCAAGACATTTTTTTCCTTAAATTCCATATATATGTGTTAGCATACGGTATTTGTCTCTCTCTCTCTGACTTACTTCACTCTGTATGACAGACTCTAGGTATATCCACCTCATTACAAATAGCTCAATTTCGTTTCTTTTTATGGCTGAGTAATATTCCATTGTATATATGTGCCACATCTTCTTTATCCATTCATCCGATGATGGACACTTAGGTTGTTTCCATCTCCGGGGTATTGTAAATAGAGCTGCAATGAACATTTTGGTACATGACTCTTTTTGAATTATGGTTTTCTCAGGGTATATGCCCAGTAGTGGGATTGCTGGGTCATATGGTGGTTCTATTTGTAGTTTTTTAAGGAACCTCCATACTGTTCTCCACAGTGGCTGTATCAATTTACATTCCCACCAACAGTGCAAGAGGGTTCCCTTTTCTCCACACCCTCTCCAGCATTTATTGTTTCTAGATTTTTTGATGATGGCCATTCTGACTGGTGTGAGATGATATCTCATTGTAGTTTTGATTTGCATTTCTCTAATGATTAATGATGTTGAGCATTCTTTCATGTGTTTGTTGGCAGTCCGTATATCTTCTTTGGAGAAATGTCTATTTAGGTCTTCTGCCCATTTTTGGACTGGGTTGTTTGTTTTTTTGTTATTAAGCTGCATGAGCTGCTTATAAATTTTGGAGCTTAATCCTTTGTCAGTTGCTTCATTTGCAAATATTTTCTCCCATTCTGAGGGTTGTCTTTTGGTCTTGTTTATGGTTTCCTTTGCTGTGCAAAAGCTTTGAAGTTTCATTAGGTCCCATTTGTTTATTTTTGTTTTTATTTCCATTTCTCTAGGAGGTGGGTCAAAAAGGATCTTGCTGTGATTTATGTCATAGAGTGTTCTGCCTATGTTTTCCTCTAAGAGTTTGATAGTGTCTGGCCTTACATTTAGGTCTTTAATCCATTTTGAGCTTATTTTTGTGTATGGTGTTAGGGAGTGTTCTAATCTCATACTTTTATATGTACCTGTCCAGTTTTCCCAGCACCACTTATTGAAGAGGCTATCCTTTCTCCACTGTACATTCCTGCCTCCTTTATCAAAGATAAGGTGACCATATGTGCGTGGGTTTATCTCTGGGCTTTCTATCCTGTTCCAATGATCTAGTTTTCTGTTTTTGTGCCAGTACCATACTGTCTTCATTACTGTAGCTTTGTAGTATAGTCTGAAGTCAGGGAGCCTGATTCCTCCAGCTCGGTTTTTCGTTCTCAAGA
Source organism: Phocoena sinus (assembly GCF_008692025.1). NCBI lineage: Eukaryota > Metazoa > Chordata > Mammalia > Artiodactyla > Phocoenidae > Phocoena > Phocoena sinus. The sequence continues at coordinate 54,425,712 of NC_045770.1, read as the reverse complement.
TTGCTTTGGCTCTTCGGGGTCTTTTGTGTTTCCATACAAATTGTGAAATTTTTTGTTCTAGTTCTGTGAAAAATTCCATTGGTAGTTAGATAGGGATTGCATTGAATCTGTAGATTGCTTTGGGTAGTAGAGTCATTTTCACAATGTTGATTCTTCCCATCCAAGAACATGGTATATCTCTCCATCTATTTGTATCGTCTTTAATTTCCTTCATCAGTGTTTTATAATTTTCTGCATACAGGTCGTTTTTCTCTTTAGGTAGGTTTATTCCTAGATATTTTATTCTTTTTGTTGCAATGGTAAATGGGAGTGTTTTCTTGATTTCACTTTCAGATTTTTCATCATTAGTGTATAGGAATGCCAGAGATTTCTGTGCATTAATTTTGTATCCTGCTACTTTACCAAATTCATTGATTAGCTCTAGCAGTTTTCTGGTAGCATCTTTAGGATTCTCTATGTATAGTATCATGTCATCTGCAAACAGTGACAGCTTTACTTCTTTTCCGATTTGGATTCCTTTTATTTCCTTTTCTTCTCTGATTGCTGTGGCTAAAACTTCCAAAACTAGGTTGAATAAGAGTGGTGAGAGTGGGCAACCTTGTCTTGTTCCTGATCTTAGTGGAAATGCTTTCAGTTTTTCACCATTGAGGACGATGTTGGCTGTGGGTTTGTCATATATGGACTGTATTATGTTGAGGAAAGTTCCCTCTATGCCTACTTTCTGCAGGGTTTTTATCATAAATGGGTGTTGAATTTTGTCAAAAGCTTTCTCTGCATCTATTGAGATGATCATATGGTTTTTCTTCTTCAGTTTGTTAATATGGTGTATCATGTTGATTGATTTGCGTATATTGAAGAATCCTTGCATTCCTGGAATAAACCCTACTTGATCATGGTGTATGATCCATTTAATGTGCTGTTGGATTCTGTTTGCTAGTATTTTGTTGAGGATTTTTGCATCTATGTTCATCAGTGATATTGGCCTGTCATTTTCTTTCTTTGTGACATCCTTGTCTGGTTTTGGTATCAGGGTGATGGTGTCCTCGTAGAATGAGTTTGGGAGTGTTCCTCCCTCTGCTATATTTTGGAAGAGTCTGAGAAGGATAGGTGTTAGCTCTTCTCTAAATGTTTGATAGAATTCGCCTGTGAAGCCATCTGGTCCTGGGCTTTTGTTTGTTGGAAGATTTTTAATCACAGTTTCAATTTCAGTGATTGTGATTGGTCTGTTCATATTTTCTATTTCTTCCTGATTCAGTCTTGGCAGTTGTGCATATCTAAGAATTTGTCCATTTCTTCCAGGTTGTCCATTTTATTGGCATATACTTGCTTGTAGTAATCTCTCATGATCCTTTGTATTTCTGCAGTGTCAGTTGTTACTTCTCCTTTTTCATTTCTAATTCTATTGATTTGAGTCTTCTCCCTTTTTTTCTTGATGAGTCTGGCTAATCGTTTATCAATTTTGTTTATCTTCTCAAAGAACCAGCTTTTAGTTTTATTGATCTTTGCTATCATTTCCCTCGTTTCTTTTTCATTTATTTCTGATCTGATTTTTATGATTTCTTTCCTTCTGCTAACTTAGGGTTTTTTTTGTTCTTCTTTCTCTAATTGCTTTAGGTGCAAGGTTAGGTTGTTTATTCGAGATGTTTCTTGTTTCTTAAGGTGGGCTTGTATTGCTCTAAACTTCCCTCTTAGAACTGCTTTTGCTGTATCCCATAGGTTTTGGGTCATCGTGTCTCCATTGTCATTTGTTTCTAGGTATTTTTTAATTTTCTGTTTGATTTCTTCAGTGATCACTTCGTTATTAAGTAGTGTATTGTTTAGCCTCCATGTGTTTGTATTTTTTACAGATCTTTTCCTGTAATTGATATGTAGTCTCATAGCGTTGTGGTCGGAAAAGATACTTGATACAATTTCGATTTTCTTAATTTTACCAAGGCTTGATTTATGACCCAAGATATGATCTATCCTGGAGAATGTTCCATGAGCACTTGAGAAAAATGTGTATTCTGTTGTTTTTGGATGGAGTGTCCTATAAATATCAATTAAGTCCATCTTGTTTAATGTATCATTTAAAGCTTGTGTTTCCTTATTTATTTTCATTTTGGATGATCTGTCCATGGGTGAAAGTGGGGTGTTAAAGTCCCCTACTATGAATGTGTTACTGTCGATCTCCCCTTTTATGGTTGTTAGTATTTGCCTTATGTATTGAGGTGCTCCTATGTTGGGTGCATAAATATTTACAATTGTTATGTCGTCTTCTTGGATCGATCCCTTGATCATTATGTAGTGTCCTTCTTTGCCTCTTCTAATAGTCTTTATTTTAAAGTCTATTTTGTCTGATATGAGAATTGCTACTCCAGCTTACCTTTAATAACACAGGAAAACTCTGCTCCTTCACAGCTCTATCCTGCCCCCCTTGGTTGTTGATGTCACAAAATTTTAATTATAACTATAATTAATTGTAACTGTGTGCTGTAAAACATAAACCAGTAATTCTTTTAGATGCATTAGTCTCCTGAATTATGGTAGAAGAGAAGATTTGGAGTTTCAGACCAAAGTTATAGTAACACTAGCTATTACATTAATAATTATCTTTTTTCTTTAAATGTATTAGTCTTCTATATCATATAGAAAACAAAAAGTACAGTTATAAGCCATTGTTACAATAATACTAACTTTTATAATCACTCACACATTTATCTTTATTTAGACGTTTATTTTTCCACAGCTTTGAGGTACTGACTAGTGTGCTTTCTTTTCACCTGCAGGACTCCTTTGAGCCTTTTTTTTTTTTTTTTTTTTTTTTTTTGCTGTACGCGGGCCTCTCACTGTTGTGGCTTCTCCCGTTGCGGAGCACAGGCTCCGGACGCGCAGGCTCAGCGGCCATGGCTCACGGGCCCAGCCGCTCCGCGGCATGTGGGATCCTCCCCGACCGGGGCACGAACCCGCGTCCCCCGCATCGGCAGGCGGACTCGCAACCACTGCGCCACCAGGGAAGCCCTGAGCCTTTTTTATAGGGTAGGTCTAGTGGTCATGAATTCCCTCAGCTGTTGTTTATCTGGTAATGTCTTGATTTCTTCCTCACTTTTGAAGGACAGGTTTGCCAGATTTAAGATTCTTGGTTGACAGTTTTTTTTCTTTGAACACTTTGAATATATCTGTCTACTTTCTTGTGGCCTCTAAAGTTTCTGATAAGAAATCTACAGATAATCTTATTAAGGATCCCTTGTATGTGATGATTTGCTTCTCTTGCTGCCTTCAAGATTTGCCCTTAGTCTTTTGAAAGTTTGATTATAATGAATTTCAGTGTGGATCTCTCTCAATTCATCTTACTTGGAGTTTGTTGAACTTCTTGGATGTTTACATTTTTGTCTTTCATCAGATTTCGGGAGTTTTCAGTCATTATTTTTTCAAATATTCTCTCTGTCCTTTTCTCTCTCTCTCGTCCTCTTGGGATTCCCACAGTATGTTGGTCCTTCTGATGGTGTCCCATGGATCTCTTAGTTTCTGTTCACTTTTCTTCAATCTTACTTCTTTCTCTTCCTCACCCTTGTTAAATTCCATTCTCCTGTCTTCAAGTTTACTGACTCATTCTGCCTGCTCAATCCTGCCTTTGTCCCTCTAGTAAATTTTAAATTTCAGTTATTGTACTTTTTTGCCCTAGAATTTCTTTTTTTGTTTCTTTTTAGGTTTTCTGTCTCTTTATTGATATTTCTATTTTGTTCACACATCATTTTCTCAACTTTCTCCACGTCTTCCTTTAGTTCTTTGATTACCTTTAAGACCAGTGTTTTAAAGCCTTTGTCTAATACATCTGCCGTTAAGGGACAGATTTTGTTGAATTATTTTTCTTCCTCTGAACGGGCTGTACTTTCCTGTTTCTTTGTATGTCTTGTGATTGTGGAGCCCTGGACATGTGAGTTTAATAATATAGTAACTCTGGAAATCAGATTCTCCTTCTTCCCATGGGTTTGTTATTTTTTATTATTGTTTTTGTTTTTTATTGTTAGAGTCTGTGCCTGTGCTGATGATCAGCCTGAAGTGTAAATTTATTGTTTTCTTATCTCTTTTCTGAGTCTTGGGCGTATGCAGTCACTTTCTAATTTTCCCCATATATGCAGTTGTTTTTTAATGTGCTAGTCTCTAATGTTTGGCTCCTCAAAGGGGAAAAGCAAAAAATGAATTGGGGAACTGAGGGTGGGGAGGGTGCTGGCCCTTTAAGTCCCCTGGAAATCACTTTAGCTTGAGGGGAAGGCATTTACAACAGTGCGGGGAAAGTGCAACAGTGGCTGCCCATGTCTATATCTGCACCTGTGTGATCAGAAGCAGCAATCAGAGTACAGATTCCCCAGTATTGGGGGGTGGGGCGCGGAGAGAGTCCTTTTTACCCACTCTAGCTCCTACAAGATGTGTGTAAACCGCTCCAGGAACATGTGCACAGCCATCTGCTACTGTGCTAAGAGCTGACATTGACTGCACTTTACCCCGGAAGCTTTCCCCTGGAAGCTTTCCCCTGGAAGTTGCAAGCCTTCAATAGACTCTGGAGTGAGTTCCAAAACTAGTTACATCAGACAGATTCTGCCAGTACAGTTATTGTGTATGTGGGGAGACAGTTTCCTGATGCATCCTACTCTGCCATAATCCCAGAATCCTCTTTCTTCTTTAGAGCAGGTTTAGGTTTACAAAAAACTTAAGAGGAAGATGTAGAGATTTCCCAACCCTCTCTTCTCACACTCACATTGCCTCCCCCCGTGTCAATGTCACTCACCAGAATGGTTCATTTTTTTTTTCACCAAGGAGAAACCTACACATTGGCAAATTATAATCACGCAGAGTTCATAGTTAACATTATGTTCACTCTGTATTGTACATTCTGTAGGTTTGGAAAACTGTATAATGACATTTATCTAACATTATGGTATTATATAGTGTATTTTCTTAACTTTTAATTTGTATTGGAGTATAGTTGATTTACAATGTTGTATTTAGTTTCAGGTGTACAGCAAAGTGACTCAGTTATAAATATATATATATATATATATATATATATCCATCCTTGTTCAGATTTTTTTTCCCATATAGGTTATTATAGAATATTGAGTAGAGTTCCCTGTGCTATACAGTAGGACCTTGTTGGTTATCTATTTTACTTATAGTAATGTATATATGTTAATCCCAAACTCCTAATTTATCCCCTCTCCCCACCTTTCCCCTTTGGTAACCATAAGTTTGTTTTCTGTGTCTGTGAATCTGTTTCTGTTTTGTAAATAAGTTCATTGGTATCAGATTTGACATATAAGTGATATCATATGATATTTGTCTTTGTCTGACATACTTTACTGAGTATGATAATCTCTAGACCCATCCATGTTGCTGCAAATGGCATTATTTCATCACATTTTATGGCTGAGTAGTATTCCATTGTATATATGTACTACATCTTCTTTATCCATTCTTCTGTCAGTGGACATTTAGATTGCTTCCATGTCTTGGTTATTATAATCAGTGCTGCAGTGAACATAGGGGTACATGTATCTTTTTGAATTATGGTTTTCTCCAGATATATGCCCAGGAGTGAGATTGTTAGATCATATGCTAGCTCTGTTTTTAGTTTTTTAAGGAACCTCCATACTGTTCTCCCTAGTGGCTGTACCAATTTACATTCCCACCAACAGTGTAGGAGGGTTCCCTTTTCTCTACACCCTCTCCCACATTTATTGTTTGTAGACTTTCTGACGGCCATTCTGACTGGTGTGAGGTGATACCTCATTATAGTTTTGATTTTCATTTCTCTAATACTTAGCAATGTTGAGCATCTTTTCATGTGCCCCTTGCCCATCTGTATGTGTTCTTTGGAGAAATGTCTATTGAGATCTTCTGCCCATTTTTTGATTGGGTTGTTTTTTTGTTTTGTTTTGTTTTTTTGATATAGAGCTGCATGAGCTGTTTGTATGTTTTGGAGAGTAATCCCTTGTTGGTTGCATCATTTGCAAATAGTTTCTCCCATTCTATGGTTGTCTTTTCATTTTATTTATGGTTTCCTTTGCTGTGGAAAAGCATCTGAGTTTAATTAGGTCCCATTTGTTTATTTTTGTTTTTATTTCCATTACTCTAGGAGATGGATCGAAAAAGATATTGCTGCTATGTATGTCAAAGTGTTCTGCCTGTGTTTTCCTCCAAGAGGTTTATAGTATCCGGTCTTACATTTAGTTTTTTAATCCACTTTGAGTTTATTTTTGTGTATGGTGGTAAAGAATGTTCTAATTTCATTTTTTCACATGTAGCTGTGAAGTTTTCCCAGCACCACTTATTGAAGGGACTATCTTTTCCCATTGTATATTCTTGCCTTCTTTGTCGAAGATAAATTGACCATAGGAGTGTGGGTTTATTTCTGGGCTTTCTATCCTGTTCCATTGATCTATATTTCTGCTTTTGTGCCAGTACCATACTGTTTTGATAACTATAACTTTGTAGTATAGTCCGAAGTCAGGGAGCCTGATTCCTCCAGCTCCATTTTTCTTTCTCAAGATTGCTTTGGCTATTTGGGGTCTTTGGTGTCTTCATACAAGTTTTAAGATTTTTTGTTCCAGTTCTGTGAAGAATGCCATTGGAAATTTGATAAACATTTCATTGAATCTGTAGATTGCCTTGGGTAGTATAGTCATTTTAACAATATTGATTCTTCTAATCTAAGAATATAGTATGTCTTTCCATCTGTTTGTGTTGTCTTCTATTTCTTTCATCAGCATTTTATCGTTTTCGGCGTACAGGTCTTTTGCCTCCTATGTAGGCTTATTCCTAGATATTTTATTCTTTTTGATGTGATGGTAAATGGGATTGTTTCTTGAATTTCTCTTTCTGATCTTTCATTGTTACTGTATAGAAATGCAACAGATTTCTGTGTATTAATTTTGTATCCTGCAACTTTACTGAGTTCATTGATGAGCTCTAGTAGTTTTCTGGTAGCATCTTTAGGATTCTCTATGTATAGTATCTTGTCATCTACAGAGAGTGACAGTTTTACTTTTTTTCCAGCTTGGATTCCCTTTATTTCTTTTTCTTCTCTGACTGCTGTGGCTAGGACTTCCAAAACTATGTTGACATCCTTGTCTTCTTCCTGATCTTACAGGAAATGCTTTCAGCTTTACTTTTTTTTTTTAAATTGTTTATTTTATTTTTGGCTGCTTTGGGTCTTCGTTGCTGTGCGCAGGCTTTCTCTAGTTGTGGCGAGCGAGGGCTACTCTTCATTGCGGTGCACGGGCTTCTCATTGCAGTGGGTTCTCTTGTTGTGGAGCACAGACCCTAGGTGCGTGGGCTTCAGTAGTTGCGGCACATGGGCTTAGTACTTGTGGCGTGTGGGCTCTAGGGCATGTGGGCTTCAGTAGTTGTAGTGTATGGGCTCAGTAGTTGTGGCTTGTGGGCTCTAGAATGCAGGTTCAGTAGTTGTGGCGCATGGGCTTAGTTGCTCGATGGCATATGGGATCTTCCCGGACCGGGGATCAAACCCGTGTCCCCTGCATTGGCAGGTGATTCTTAACCACTGTGTCACCAGGGAAGTCCCTGCTTTCAGCTTTTCACTGTTGAGTATGATGTTAGCTGTAGGTTTGTCATATATGGCCTTTATTATGTTGAGGTATGTCCCCTCTATGCCCACTTTCTGGAGAATTCTTATCATAAATGGGTGTTGAATTTTGTCAGAAGCTTTTTCTGCATCTGTTGAGGTGATTATATGGTGTTTATTCTTCAGTTTGTTAATATGGTGTATCACACTGATTGATTTGTGGATATTGCAAAATCCTTGCATCCCTGGGATAAATCCCACTTGATCATGCTGTGTGATCTTTTTTTTTTTTTTTTTTTTTTTTTTTTTTTTTTTTTTTGCGGTGCGCGGGCCTCTTACTGCTGTGGCCTCTCCCGTTGCAGAGCACAGGCTCCAGACGCGCAGGCTCAGCGGCCATGGCTCACGGGCCCAGCCGCTCCGCGGCATGTGGGATCTTCCCAGACCAGGGCACGAACCCGTGTCCCCTGCATCGGCAGGCGGACTCTCAACCACTGCGCCACCAGGGAAGCCCTGTGTGATCTTTTTAATGTATTGTTTGCTAGTATTTTGTTGAGGATTTTTGTGTCTATGTTTATCAGTGATATTGGCCTATAATTTTCTTTTTTTCTGTGGTTTCTTTGTCTGGTTTTGGTATCAGGGTGATGGTGGCCTCATAGAATGAGTTTGGAAGTGTTCCTTCCTCTGCAATTTTTTGGAAGATTTTCAGAAAGATAGGTGTTAACTCTTCTCTAAATGATTGATAGATTTCGCCTTGGAAGCCACCTGGTCCTGGACTTTTGTTTGTTGGGAATTTTTAAGTCACAGTTTTGATTTCAGTACTTGTGATTGGTCTGTTCGTATTTTCTGTTTCTTCCTGGTACAGTCATGGGAGTTTGTACCTTTCTAATAATTGTCCATTTCTTCTAGGTTGTCTATTTTGTTGGAATATAGTTGCTTGTAGTAATCTCTTTTGATCCTTTTTATTTCCGTGGTGTCTGTTGTAACTTATTCTTTTTCATTCCTGATTTTATTGATTTGAGCCCTCTCCCTTTTTTTCTTGATGAGTCTGGCTACACATTTATCAACTTTGTTTATCTTTTTAAAGAACCAGCTTTTAGTTTCATTGATCTTTTCCATTTTTTCTTCATGTCTATTTCATTTATTTCTGCTCTTATCTTTATGATTCCTTTCCTTCTACTAAGTTGGGTGTTTTTTTGTTCTTCTTTCTCTAATTGCTTTAGGTGTAAGGTTAGGTTGTTTATTTGAGATTTTTCTTGTTTCCTGAGGTGAGATTGTATTGCTATAAACCTCCCTATTAGAACTGCTTTTGCTGCATCCCATAGATTTTGGATCATTGTGTTTTCACTGTTATTTGTCTACAGATATTTTTTGATTTCCTCTTTGATTTCTTCAGTGATCCATTGGTTGTTTCATAGCATGTTGTTTAGCCTGCACATGTTGTGTTTCTTACAGTATTTTTCTTGTGATTGATTTCCTTTTTTAAAATTGAAGTAGAATTGCTTTACAGTGTTTTGTTAATGACTGCTGTACAGCAGAGTGACTCAGGTAGACATATATATACATTCTCTTTCATATTCTTTTCCATTATGGTTTATCACAGGATATTGAATATAGTTCCTGGTGCTATACAGTAGGACCTTGTTGTTTATCCATTCCATATATACCAGTTTGTATCTGCTAATCCCAAACTCTCAATCCATCCCTCTCTCACCACCCTCCTTCTTGGTAACCACCAGTCTATTCTCTATGTCTGTGATTCTGTTTCTGTTTCATACATAGGTTAATTTGTGTCATATTTTAGATTCCACATATGAGTAATATCATATGGTATTTTTCTTTCTCTTTCTGACTTACTTCACTTAGTATGATAATCTCTAGTTACATCCATGTTACTGCAAATGGCATTATTTTGTTCTTTTTTATGTCTGAGTGGTATTCCATTGTATGTATGTACCACATCTTCTTATTCCATTCATCTATCGATGGACATTTAGGTTTTTTTCCTAAAAACCTAAAACATAGGTTTTGGCTATTGTGAATAGTGCTGCTGTGAACATAGGGGGTGCCTTTATCTTTTTGAATTATAGTTTTGTCTGTATATATGCCCAGGAGTGGGATTGCTGGATTATATAATTGTAACTCTATTTTTAGTTTTCTGAGGAACTTCCATACTGTTCTCCACAGTGGCTGTATCAATTTACATTCCAACAGTGCAAGAGGGTTCTCTTTTTTCCATAGACTCTCCAGCATTTATTGTTTGCAGACTTTTTGATGGCTATTCTGACTGGCATGAGGTGGTACCTCATTGTAGTTTTGATTTGTGTTTCTCTAATAATTAGCAATGTTTAGTATCTTTTGATGTGCCTATTGGCCATATGTTTGTTTTATTTGGAGAAATGTCTCTTTTTGTCTTCTGCCCACTTTTCAATTGAGTTGTTTTTTGTTGTTGAGTTTTATGAGCTATTTGTATATTTTGGAAATTAAGCCCTTGTCAGTTGGATCATTTGCAAATATTTTCTCCCATTCTGCAGGTTGTATTTTCATTTTGTTTATCATTTCCTTTGCTGTGCAAAAGCTTGCAAGTTTGATTAGGTCTCATTTGTTTATTTTTGTTTTTATTTCTATTGCCTTGGGAGACTGATGTAAGAAATCATAACATACGATTTGTTAGACATTGTTTTGCCTGTGTTCTAGGAGTTTTATGGTGTCATGTCTTATACTTAAGTCTTTTAAGCCACTTTGAGTTTATTTTTGTATATGGTGAGAGGGTGTCTTCTAACTTCATCGATTTACATGTGGCTGTCCAATTTTCACAACACCATTTGCTGAAGAGACTTTTTCCCATTGTGTATTCTTGCCTCCTTTTTCGAAGATTAATTGACCGTAGGTGTGTGGGTTTACTTCTGGGCTCTCTGTTGTGGTCCATCGATCCATATGTCTATTTTTTCTTCTAGTACCATGCCATTTTGATTACTGGAGCTTTGTAGTATTTTCTGAAGTCTGGGATGGTTATTCCTCCTGCTTTGTAATTTTTCTTCAGGATTGCTTAGGCAATTCTGGGTCTTTTATGGTTCCATATGAATTTTAGGATTATTTTTTTCTAGTCTTGTAAACACATCATGGGTAATTTAATAGGGATCACATTAAATCTGTAGATTGCTTTGGGTAGTATGGCTATCTTAACAATATTAATTCTTCCAATCCAAGAGCATGGGATATCTTTCCATTTCATTGAATCATCTTCAGTTTCCTCTATTAATGTTTTATAGTTCTCAGCATATAAGTCTTTAACCTCCTTGGTGAGGTTTATCCCTAAGCATTTCATTTGGGGGGTTGCTATTTTAAAAGTTACTGTCTTTTTACATTCCCTGTCTGATAGTTCATTTTTGGTGTAAAGAAATGCAACTGATTTCTGTATATTCATCTTGTATCCTGCTGCCTTGCTGAATTCAGTCATTTATCAGTTCCAGTAGTTTTTGTGTGGAGTCTTTAGGGTTTTCTACATATAGTATCATATCATTTGAAATAATGACAATTTTATCCCTTTCCTTCCAATTTGGATACCTTTTATTTGTTTTTCTTGTCTGAGTGCTGTGACTAGGACTTCTAATACTATGTTGAATAGAAGATGTGAGAGTGGACATTTTTGTCTTGTTACAGATTTTAGGGGGAAGGCTTTCAACTTTTCACCATTGAGTATTATATTGGCTGTGGGTTTGTCATAAACAGCTTTTACTATTTTGTGATATGTTCTGTCTATACCCACTTTGGTAAGAGTTTTTATTATGAATGGATGTTGAATTTTGTCAAGGGCTTTTTCTGCATCTATTGAGATGATTACATGGTTTTTGTCTTTTGTTTATGTGGTTTATCACATTGATTTGCATATGTAGAACCATTCTTATGAACTTGGGATGACTCCCACTTTGTCATGGTGTATGATGCTTTTTATGTGTTGTTGGATTTGGTTTGCTAATATTTTGTTGAGAATTTTTTCCATCTATATTCATCAGAGATATTGGCTTGTAATTTTTTTTTTTTTTTTGGTGGTGTCTTTATCTGGATTTGGTATCAGGGTGATGGTAACTTCATAGACTGTCCTTGAGAGTGTTCCCTCTTCTTCAGTTCTTTGGAAGAGTTTGAGAAGGATTGGTATAAATTATATTTTGTATGTTTGGTAGAATTTGCCTGTGAAGCCATTTGGTCCTGGACTTTTGTTTGTAGGGAGTTTTAAAATTACATATTCTATTTCACTTTTAGTGATTGGTCTGTTCCAATTATCTATTTCTTCTTGATTCAGTTTCGGTGGGCTGTATGTTTCTAGAAATTTGTCCATTTCTTCTAGGTTGTTGAATTAGTTGGCATATAATTGTTCAAAGTATTTCCTTATTATTTTGTATTTCTGCAGTATCAGTTGTTGTGTCTCCTTTCTTGTTTCTTATTTTATTTGGGTTCTGTCTCTTTTCTTCTTGGTGAGCCTGGCCAGAGTTTTGTCAATCTTGTTTATCCTTTCAAAGAACCAGCTCTTGTTTGTATTGATTTTTTTAAAAAAAAATTTATTTATTTATTTGGCTGTGCCATGTCTTAGTTGTGGCATGCAGGATCTTTGTTGCTTCATGTGGGATCTTTAGTTGCGGCATGTGAGATCTTTAGTTGTGGCATGTGGGATCTTTTAGTTGTGGTATACGGGATCTTCTAGTTGTGACATGTGGGATCTTTAGTTGCAGCATGCAGGATCCTTTTTAGTTGCGGCATGTGAACTCTTAGTTGCAGTATGTGGGATCTAGTTCCCTGACCAGAGATCAAACCCAGGCCCCCTGCATTGGGAGTGCAGAGTCTTAGCCACTGGATCACCAGGTGCGGGGGGGGGGGAGGTCCCTTCCTATTGTTTTTTTAATCTTTATCTTATTTATTTCCTCTGATCTTTATTATTTCCTTCCTTCTGCTGAATTAAGATTTTGTTTGTTCTTCTTTTTCTAGTTCTTTTAATTGGTAGGTTAGGTTGTTTGAGATTTTTCTTGGTTTTTGAGGAAGGCCTGTATTGCTATGAACTTCCCTCTAGGAACTGCTTTTGCTGCATCCCATAGATTTTGTATGGTTGTGTTTTCATTGTCATTTGTCTGAAAGTATTTTTGAATTTCTTCTTCGATTTCATCATTGACTAATTGGTTGTTTAGTAGCATGTTGTTTAGTCACCATGTAATTTTTCTTTTTTTTCATTTCTATTTCTGTGGTTAATTTCTAGTTTCATGCCACTGTGGTCAGAAACGATGCTTGAGATAATTTCTATATTCTTAAATTTGTTGAGGGTTGTGTGCCCTAGTATGTGGTCAATCCTAGAGAATGTTCCACGTGCACTTGAAAAGAATGTGTATTCTGGTTTTTTTTAGATGTAGTGTCCTGAAAATATCAATTAAGTTTAACTGTCCTATTGTATCATTTAGTATCTCTGTTGCCTTATTGATTCTCTGTGTAGAAAATCTGTCCATTGATGTGAGTGGGGTGTTAAAGTCTCCTAGTATTATTGTATTTCTGTCAATTTCTCCCTTTACGTCTGTTAGTATTTGTTTTATGTATTTGGGTGCTCCTATATTAGGAGCATATATGTTGATGAGTGTAAATCCTCTTCTTGTATTGATCCTTTTATCATCATATGATGTTCTTCTTTATCTTTCTTTATGGACTTTGTTTTAAAGTCTGTTTTGTCTGATATGAGTATTGCCAGCCCCCCCCTTTCTTGTCACTTCTGTTTGCATGAAACATCTTTTTCCATCCTCTCTCTTTCAATATATGTGTGTCCTTTGTCCTAAAGTAGGTCTCTTATAGGCAGCATATTGTAGTCTCTTGCTTTTTTATCCAGCCTTCCACTCTGTGTCTTTTGATTGGAGCATTCAGTCCATTGATATTTAAGGTAATTATTTATAGATATGTATTTGTTGTCATTTTAAACCGTGTTTTCCCATTGATTTTATATTTCCTCTCTGTCCCTTTTTCTTTTTGTTTTTCCTTTTCTGGTTTGATGATTTTCTTTTGTATTATACTTTTCTTCTGTTCTTTTTGTTTTTTTGTGAATCTGTTGTATGTTTTTGATTCGCGGTTACCCTGTTTTTCAAGTATGTTAACCCCTTCCTGTATCTACTTGCCTTAGACTGGTAGTCATATAGGTTCAAATACATTCCAGGAAAAAAATTCTACATTTTCTTACTCTCCTCCCCTACATTTTATGATTTTGATATTCTCTTTTACATCTTCATGTATATCTTTTTGCTGTTCATTGTTGTTATCATCACTTTCACAGAATTTTTTTTTTGTGTGTGTGTTACGCAGGCCTCTCACCGTTGTGGCCTCTCCCATTGTGGAGCACAGGCTCCAGACGTGCAGGCTCAGTGGCCATGGCTCACGGGCCCAGCCACTCCGCGGCATGTGGGATCTTCCTGGACCGGGCACGAACCCATGTCCCCTGCATCAGCAGGTGGACTGTCAACCACTGTGCCACCAGGGAAGCCTTCATAGAAGTTTTTTGTTTTTTAATCTGTGTACTGTCTGCTGTCCTGATTAGGTGATTTCCATTTTTCTGTCTTCCAGGTCACTTATTCATTCTTTTGAATTATTCATCCTGCTGTTCATTGCCTTTAGCTCAGCTTTCATATCTGCAAATATGTTTTCTAATTTTTCTGGGTTCCTCTCTATAGTTTCTAGTTCCTTTTTACAGTACTCTGCATTTCTGTCAATAGCCTTTCTTAATTCCTTCAGTATTTTTATTATCTCCTTTTTGAAATCAGTGTCTATTAGACTGAAGAGGTCTGCTTCATTGTTCATTCAGGAGAATGCGCTGGGTCATTTAACTGGGAGTGGTTCCTTTGCTTCTTCATGTTACTTATATTTCTCTTACTCTGTAAGTTAAGGAGAAACAATTATCTGTGGTCTAGAAGACCTATTTATATGTGGTTTCATCCCTGTGTAGCTTGTGTGTGTGGGTTTAATAAATTTGGTGTGAGGGCTGTTTTTAGCATGGATCCCTGTAGCCTCTTTTCTCAGCTTGTGCTGGTTGTTATCCCCTTGATAGGGTGTGTGCAGATGTGGTGGCTGGTGCCGGGTCCTGGGGTTCTCAGAGGTGGTAGTGGCTCAGACTCAACCTCAGGGCCTGCGATGGGAGTGGATGCGACTTGCAACCACTCCTGGAGTCTGGGAGGGTGGTGGCGGGAGCCCATGACCACTCCTGGGATGTGGGAGAGAAGCAGTGGGGGCTTGTGACTGCTCCTGGCGTTTAGGTGGGAGGCAGTGGGGGCTTGTGACTGCTCCTGGCGTTTAGGTGGGCGGCAGTGGGGGCTTGTGACTGCTCCTGGCGTTTAGGTGGGCGGCAGTGGAGGCTTGAGACTGCCTGTGGAGCCTGTGCAGGCAGTGTCTTGCCCTCTGTGTGCGTGCCCACAGGGGAAAAGGCTGCAATCTGGGTCCCACCCCTCCCCTTGTACATCCCCCAAACAGTGGTGACTGACCTCTGTGACGTCCCAGGCTTCCTCCACATACACTCCCAGCCATGGTTGTATTGGATTCCAGCACCACTCCCACCCCTGTCTGTCTCCACACAGCCATCTCCAGTCCTCTTCCCAGTTCTGATCTCCAAAGCCCGAGTTCCAGCACCCAGCCCTTGTCAGTTCTGGCAGACATGTGTGTCAGGCTAGGGAGCACAGGGTGGTGGCACTGACCATCTGTGCAGTTCTCCCTCTGCTCTGGCTGCTTCAAAACAGGTTGCTGCGCTCTCCTCAAAGGCTCTGAAGCTCCCCTTCTATCTTGGCTGACCTCCCTGCCAGTGAGGGGGCTTCCCAGGTTGCAGGAACCTTTCCTTTTTCATAGCTCCCTCCCAATGTTGCAGGTCCCATCCCGATTCCTTTCTTGCGTTCTTTTCTTCTTTTTTTTCTTTTTTCCCACCCAGTTACGTGGAGATTTTCTTGCCCTTTCAGCAGTCTGAGGTCTTCTGCCAGCGTTCAGTAGATATTCTGTGAGAATTGTTTCACGTGTAGATGTATTTTTGATGTACTTGTGGGAGAGGGTGAACTTCACTTCCTGCTACTCCGATATCTTGATCTCTCCCTGTGATCGATTTCTAATCTCATAGAATTGTGGTTGGAAAAGCTGCTTGATATGATTTCAATTTTCTTAAATTTACCAAGGTTTGCTTTGTAGCCCAGCATGTGGTCAATCCTGGAGAATGTTCTGTGTGCACTTGAGAAGAACGTATATTCTGCTGCTTTTGGATGGAATCCTCTATAAATATCAGTTGAGTTCATCTGGTCTTATGTGTCATTCAAGGCCTCTGTTTCCTTATTGATTTTCTGTCTGGATGATCTGTTCATTGATGAAAGTGGGGGGTTAAGGGCTCCCACTATTATCGTGTTACTGTTGATTTCTCTTTTTATGACTGTTAGTATTTGCTTTATATATTGAGGTGCTCCTATGTTGGGTGCACATATAATTTTTATATCTTCTTGGACTGATCCCTTGATCATTATGTAGCGTCCGTCTTTGTCTCTAGTAATAGTCTTTCTTTCAAAGTCTACTTTGTCTGATATGAATATTGCTACTCCAGCTTTCTTCTGATTTCCATTTGCATGGAGTACCTTTTTCTATCCCCTCGTTTTCAGTCTGTATGTGTTCCTAGATCTGAAGTGTGAGTCTCTTTGTAGACAGCATATATATGGGACTTGTTTTTGTACCCATTTGGTCAGTCTGTGTCTTTTTGTTGAAGCATTTAATCCATTTACATTTAAGGTAATTATCAATATGTATGTTCTTATTGCCATTTTGTTAATTTTTAAAAATAAATTTATTTTTATTTATTTTGGGCTGTGTTGGGTCTTTGCTGTGCGCGGGCTTTCTCTAGTTGCGGCGAGTGGGGGCTACTCTTCATTGCAGTGCGCGGGCTTCTCATTGTGGTGGCTTCTCTTGTTGCGGAGCACAGGCTCTAGAGAGCAGGCTCAGTAGTTGTGGCGCGTGGGCTTAGTTGCTCTGAGGCATGTGGGATTTTCCTGGACCAGGGCTCAAACCCATGTCCCCTGCACTGGCAGGCGGATTCTTAACCACTGCACCTCCAGGGAAGCCCTTGTTAATTGTTTTGAATTTTTTTGTTTTTTATTTTTGCGTTACGCGGGCCTCTCCCGTTGCGTAGCACAGGCTGCAGACATGCAGGCTTAGTGGCCATGGCTCACGGGCCCAGCCGCTCCGTGGCATGTGGGATCCTCCCGGACTGGGGCATGAACCTGTGTCCCCTGCATCGGCAGGCAGACTCTCAACCACTGTGCCACTAGAGAAGCCCTTGAATTTGTTTTTGTAGGTCTTTTTCCTTCCCTTCCTCTTTGTTCTCTTTTCCTGTGATTTGATGACTATCTTCAGTGTTGAGTTTGGATTCCTTTTTCTTTTTTGTATATGTATCTAGTGTAGAGTAGATTTTTGGTTTTCAGTTACCATGGGGTTCTGATATAGTAGTCTGTATATATATGCAAGCTAGCTTTTTAAGTTTCTGGTTTCTTAATTTCCAGTGCATTTCCAATATCCTGCATTTGTACTCTCCTCTCTTCATAATTGCTAGTTTTGATATTATATTTGTGTGTGGATGATTTCCTACCTTTATTGTATGTTTGCCTTTACCAGTGAGCTTTCCCATTCATCATTTTCTTATTTCTAGTTGTGGCCTTTTCTTTTCTGCCTAGAGAAGTTCCTTTAGCATTTGTTGTAAAACTGGTTTGGTGGTGCTGAATTGTCTTAGCTTTTGCTTGTCTGTAAAGCTTTTGATTTCTCTGTCAGATCTGAATGAGAGCCTTGCTGGGTAGAGTATTCTTGGTTGTAGGTTTTTCCCTTTTATTGCTTTAAAAATATCATACCAGTCCTTTCTGGCCTGCAGAGTTTCTGCTGAAAAATCAGCTGATAACCTTATGGGGATTCCCTTGTATGTTACTTGTTTGTTTCCCCTTGTTGCTTTTAATATTTTCTCTTTAATTTTTGTCAATTTGATTAATATGTGTCGATGTATTTCTCCTTTCCCGTGTTAGGGAAGTTTTCAGCCATTAACTCTTCAAATATTTTCTCATGCCCCTTCTCTCTCTTCTCCTTCTGGGACCCTTATAATGGAAATGGTGCATTTAATGTTGTTCCAGAGGTTCATCTAGTGTATTTTCACTGCCCTAAAAATCCTCTGCTCTATCTGTTCATCCCCCTCTAACTCCTGGCAACCTTTTTACTGTTTCCATCGTTTTGCCTTTTCCAGAATCATACATTTGGAACCATATATTTGGAATCATATAGTATGCAGCCTCTTCAGATTGGCTTCTTTCACTTAGTAATATGCATTTAAGGTTGCTCCATGTCTTTTTGTGGCTTGATAGCTCATTTCTTTTTGGCACTGAATAATATTCCATTGCCAAGATGTACCACACTGCCATTTATCCATTAACCTACTGAAGGGACATGTTAGTTGCTTCCAAGTTTTGGCAATTCTAAATAAAGCTTGCATCAACATCCCTGTGCAGGTTTTTGTGTGGATATAAGGTTTCAGCTCCTTTGGGTAAATACCAAAGAGTGTGATTGCTGCATAGGATGGGAAGAGTATGTTTAGTTGTGTAAGAAACTGCAAAACTCTCTTCCACAGTGGCTGCACCATTTTGCATTCCCACCAGCAATGAATGAGAGTCCCTGTTGCTCCACATCCTCGCCAGCATTTGGTGTTGTCAGTGTTCTGGATTTTGGCCTTTCTAATAGGTGTGCAGTGGTATCTCATTGTTGTTTTAATTTGTATTTCCCTGATTGACATGATGTTGAGCATCTTTTCATGTGCTTATTTACCATCTGTGTGTGTATATATATATATATATACTTTTTTGTGAGATATTTGTTAAAATGTTTGGCTCACTTTTTAATCAGGTTGTTTGTTTTCTTATTGTTTAGTTTTAAGAGGTTTTTTTTTTTTTTTAACAGTCCTTTATCAGATGTGTGTTTTACAGATATTTTCTCCCAGTCTCTGGTTTGTCTGCTAATTCTCTTGAGACTGTACTTCACAGAACAGAATTTTTTAATTTCCGTGAAATCCAGCTTATCAATTATTTCTCTCATGGATTGTGTCTTTGGTGATGTGTCTAAAAAGGCATCACCACACTCAAGGTCATTAGGTTTCTCCTGTTATTTTCTAAGAGTTTTATAGTTTTGAATTTTACATTTAGGTCTACGATCCATTTGGAGTTAATTTTTGTGACAGGTGTAGGGTTTATGTTCAGATTCTTTTTTTTGGTTTTGGATGTATACTTGTTCCAATACCATTTGTTGACCAGATTTTCTCTGCTCCATTATAGTGCCTTGCTCCTTTGTCAACCATCAGTTGACTATATTTATGGGGGTATATTCCTGGGCTCCTTATTCTGTTCTGTTGATCCATTCACCTGTGTGTGTTTCACCAGTACCACGCTTAGACATCTTTTTTAAAAGTCACAGTGGAAGTAAGCCTTGGCTTTGGCTGTGGTAGGACCTCCATGCAGTTTCTTCTCTCTGAGCTTCAGCTCCAGGAGGAGGTTGGAGCTGAACTCTAGGAACTCCTAACATGCTGCTGTCGTGCTTCTCAAACTGCCTGGGGAAGGACGAGTTTTGTTTCGTCTTTTGAACTTCCAGTCTGCTGCAGACTCTTCCCTTTGTAGAGTACAATAAAATTACTAGGAAATGATCGTGTGCTTGTACGGTCATAGTACTGTCAAATCACTATGCAAGGTTCTAAAGTCTCAGTTTCTGAACTTGCTTTGTCACAGACTGCTAAGTGGACTGCACTTTGGTTATACTGTCCTGCACAGTGGGTGCAGGTTGGAGAGATGCCTACCTGTCTAGCCAGAGCTTCTTGGGAGAACAGGAGCTCAGCTGGGGCTTGGGAATTGGCTTGTTCCAGGGAATGTGGTTGTCAGGAGGGGCTCTTGCTTATCTCCCATGGGATCAGACCCCTTCATGAGCCCCAGTCTACCCCCGTCCTCTGTTTTCAGCATATTCCTCACAGTGACCCCCTCCCATTTGAAGGCAGAGGGACAACTTGGGGTGGCAGGGGCCCTGAGAAGGGGCCGTAATAGTTGGCCTGGAGGGCCAAGGTTGGAGCAGGGCGTGCTGCTCTGGACGGGTCTGAACGCCATTTCTCAGGGAAGTAGGGAGAAGGGTGTGAGTGGCTGGTGGTGATATTGGCATGGACTCTGGAGCATGTCTGAGAGTTCCAACTTTAAAACCCTGAGACCATAAGACCTTAGGACATTGGAATCTTCAAATTGTGGAGTCATGGGCTGTTAGAACTGAAGGGACTGCAGGGGTCACCTCCGAGCCGAGCTGTTCACCTGCTCCTCTTCCCTGGCGCCTGGCCCAGATTTGAGCTACAGGTGTCTGTCCTGCCTTTAGCTTGGAGTCCTTGGGTTGCCACAGTATGGGTGAGTAGAGGTTCTTTGGGTGCCCTTGGCTTACTCCAGGTGCCCCGCTCTGTTTGGAAGTTTCAGACACTGTGTGCTCCGTTTGACTGAGAACAACTCCCAGCCCTTGATGACCAAGCTGCAGTGGCTCTTCGCCTTCCTGGAGCACAGCCAGGTGAGCACAGGGGGAGTCGGGGGTGCTGGAGAGGAGGCCCGGTCTGACCCCTCCCCTTCCCCACGACCTGCCTGCATCTGGCTGTGGGCCCCCACTTTCTGGTGTGAGTTGTTGGGCCTCAGTCCAGGCTGGCATGCGTTCACGGCTAAAGCCCAAGGGGCCGATTCAGCGCCCTTACCGGGCAGGCGAGGGAGTGCCTCCTGAGCCCCTCTGTGCTGTGCTGCCCACATCTCTCCCAGCAGTGGTTCAGTCCATTCTATTAGGTGTTGCTTTGCTGGTCTGCTGGCATTTTTGAGCACTCATATTGCCTGCCAGGCACCCTGAGGGCTGTATTTGTTTTAGTCCCTGTCTCTGCCCTCCTGGAACCTAAAGCCCTTGGCCAGGCAGGCATTATGCCAGGCCCTGTGCGGGGGCACAGAGATGAGTCAGCCACAGTCCTGCCTCCACGGAGCGCGTAGTCTGGTGGGGAAGAGGAACCGGCAGATAGCAGCTGTAGTGCTTGAGCAGAGGGAAACGCGAGTGTAGTGTGCGTGTTAGGGAGGAAGAGTTGATCATGATGGGCATGGGGGCTGTTGGGAAGACACTGTGGGACAGGTGACACTAACTGCACCTGGGACTTGAACTCTATAGCTAAGCTCCTGACAGGGGAGAAGGGTGTTTCAGGCAGAGGGAATGGCGACGAATGAGGGCCTGGAGTGACATGTGAGGTGTGTCCGGGAGGAGCAGACTCCCGGAGGACTGTTCACCTCCGTGACCCGACGTCCTGATTATAGGCTGCGTGGCCTTGGTGGGATGAGTCAGGGAAGGGGGAGGACTTCAGTGGGGAGGCTGGAAGTTTGGGGCAGCGAGTCCCCAGGGCCATCCTCAGGCCTAGCATACTGGGGCGCTGGTTGGTGAGTGGTCCTGGCTCCTGGCCCTGTCTTTCTCCCTCCTTGGTCCTAGCGGCCTGCCATTTCTCCAGAGAACTTTCTATCTGCATCCTGGACACCCTGGTTCAGCCCTGGCACCCAGCAGGACTGCTCGGAGTACCTGAAGTACCTGCTGGATCGGTAAGGGAGGCCAGGCCTGGCTCTGCACGGGGGCCTCCAGGTCTGGAGAGGGTGCTCGTGGGAAAGCCCCCTCCCCCTGGGCTGTGTTGTCTCTTCCTGGAAACGGGGGCACAGCCCTGCACTTGGGGAAAGGCTTGGAGCAGATGTGTGTCGTGAGTGTGGGGACGGGGGCCAAGTGGGAGGGGAGTTTTGGAGATGCTGACGTGAGCCGTGACTGGGAGGGTAAGTGTGTGTTTGTACACTATGCAGTGCTTGCCTGAGCGTGCATGTGTGTGTTTTCTCATCAGCTCTCTGGGGGCACATGCACGTCTTTTTGTGGCAGGTTTGTGAGCCTCGTGCAGGTAAGTATGTAGCACGTGTGCCTGGCTTACGAGTGCATGTGCTCGGATGCCGTTTTGTACATGCATATGTATGTTCCCCGTGCCTTCTCCTGCATGTGTGTAAACATGTGGCCAGCTGAGTAAGGCAGATGCACAGGTCAGGCCAGTGCACTGGGGATGGGTCTGTGTGTATGGACGAAGGCCCTTTGCTCCCTGCACCAGGCTGCACGAAGAGGAGAAAACGGGGACGAGGATCTGCCAAAAGCTGAAGCAGTCCAGCTCGCCCTCCCCGCCCGAGGAGCCCCCCAGCCCGAGTCCAACCTCGGTGGAGAAGATGTTCGGGGGCAAGATTGTGACTCGGATATGCTGTCTCCGCTGCCTTAACATCTCCACCAGGGAGGAGGCCTTCACGGACCTCTCTCTCGCCTTTCCCCCACCTGAGCGCTGCCGCCGCCGCCGCCTGGGTTCAGTGATGCTCCCCGCAGAGGACGTCGGCGCCCAGGACCTCCCTTCGCCATCGCGAGCCCAGGCGCCAAGCAGGGCGGCTCCTCGGAGGCAGAGGAAACACTGCATCACAGGGGACGTTCCCCCCACCGTCCTGAACATTGAAGGCCTGGGCCCCCAGGGCCCTGGGGGGCAGAGCAGTCAGGAGGAGGCGGCAAAGGAGGAGGAAGAGAAGGAGAAGGTGGAGAAGGTGGAGAAGGAGGAGGAGAAAGTGGAGAAGGAGGCCGAGAAGGAGAAGGAGGCCGAGAAGGAGGAGGACGGCCTGGGCCCAGGGACCCTCAGAGATGCTTCTGCCCCCTCTGGGGAGGGTTCCCGCTCGGTCTTGGACCTGGTCAACTACTTCCTGTCGCCCGAGAGGCTGACGGCAGAGAACCGCTACCGCTGCGAGTCCTGCGCCTCCCTGCAGGACGCCGAGAAGGTGGTGGAGCTGAGCCAGGGGCCGCGCTACCTCATCCTGACCCTGCTGCGCTTCTCCTTCGACCTACGCGCCATGCGGCGCCGCAAGATCCTGGACGACGTCTCCATCCCCCTGCTGCTGCGGCTGCCGCTGGCCGGGGGCCGGGGCCAGGCCTACGACCTCTGCAGCGTCGTGGTGCACTCCGGGGTGTCCTCAGAGAGCGGCCACTACTACTGCTACGCCCGCGAGGGTGCGGCCCGCCCAGCCCCGAACGCGGGAGCGGCTGACGGGCCCGAGCCCGACACCCAGTGGTACTTGTTCAACGACACCCGGGTGTCCTTCTCCTCCTTTGAGTCTGTCAGCAACGTCACCTCCTTCTTCCCCAAGGACACCGCCTACGTGCTCTTTTATCGGCAGCGGCCCCGGGAGGGGCCTGAGGCTGAGCCCGGCTCTCCCCGAGCCCGGGCAGAGCCCACCCTCCACAAAGACTTGATGGAAGCCATTTCCAAAGACAACATCCTTTTCCTGCAGGTGAGCAGACCCTGGGGGCGGAGGGGCTTCCCAGCACCCGCCGGCGCAGATGGTGACGGCTCCTCTCTTGGAGTCTGTTCCTTTTTCCCTTGATCCATTCAGCTATCACTCAGTGCTGGGGAAGGTTGGTGGGCCCGACAGACGTAGCCCCGTACTTCAGAGGGACAGACACAAGGAATGATCAGATTTTTATTAAGTGTGCTGGAGGCGGGGCTCTGTGAGTAGTGGATGCGAGCGGATGGGGGGCCGCCCGACTCACCGAGCCTCTTCTCTCTGAGCCTTCGGCTCCACTCTGTACAGTCAAGGGTGGTATCAAAATACTTTGCAGCTGAAACAGCCAGTGTGCGGACCAGCATGAGGAGTGCTGCCGCAGGCCGCCGGTGTGGGCACGTCAGGACGCCTGGCCAGCAGCACCTGCGTGCCGTGGGGACCCTGGCCCTGCTTTTGCGTTTCTGCCGAGCTGTCCAGGCGGAGGCAGGGCTGGGCCCGTGGTAAGAAGGCGAATCCACGGCTGGCCTCAGTTCAGCAGGAGGAAGAGCTTCCTCGCTGGCAGAGGGGTTCCTCGTGCCCTGAGAGAGGCTGGGCAGGAAGCCTGCAGAAGGGTCCCTGGGGGCTATGAGGTGACCTTTGATGTGCACCTCCTGCTTTCTGGTGCCACGTCAGGCCCTTGTCAGCTGTTCACAGTCCAGTTAGTAGAAATGAGTTCCTTTCCTTCAGGGGGCTGGGAGGTTTTTTTTTTTTTTTTTTCTTTTTTTTTGCGGTACACGGGCCTCTCACTGCTGTGGCCTCTCCCGTTGTGGAGCACAGGCTCCGGACGCGCAGGCTCAGCGGCCATGGCTCACGGGCCCAGCCGCTCCGTGGCATGTGGGATCTTCCCGGACCGGGGCACGAACCCGTGTCCCCTGTATAGGCAGGCGGACTCTCAACCACTGCGCCACCAGGGAAGCCCCACTGGGAGTTTCTATTCGGGGGAGGAGGAGGAATGCTTTGGAAGCCTAGATACAGGATGGCTATGGGTCCGTCCCACCCATCCTCCCACTAAGCTGGAATGCCTCTAGGGCAGAAGCTGTGGCTCCTCTGCGCCTGGCCCTGGGGACTGGGGTGATGCTCGGAAGGGCTGGGTGGCACTGGGGGCGTGCAGGGAGAACTGAGGCTGCAGAGCCTGACTGACTGACCGTTCAGCGTCCAGCCCCATCCCCATCTGTATTTCCAGGAGCAGGAGAAGGAGGCACGGAGCAGGGCGGCCTACATCTCTGCACTCCCCACGTCTCCACACTGGGGGAGGGGCTTTGACGAAGACAAAGATGAGGATGAAGGCCCTCCGGGGGGCTGCAGCCCTGCAGGTGGCAGCGGTGGTGACTTCCACAGACTGGTCTTCTAATGGGAACCCTCATCCCCTGGCCTGCAAAGCACTTGTGAGGGTGCCACAGGCAACCTCAGTGGGGGGGGGGGGGACCCAGGTCCCGGGCAGAGGCGCTCGGCCAGGTGGGGTCTGAGGGAGGCTGCGCAGGTCCAGTCCTGAAGGCAGGCCCTTCCGAGGCCCAGAGAGATGGAGCGAGGGGCTCCTGGGCCCCTGCCCTCAGCCCGAAGGGCACACGGAGATTCACTCAGATACGGAGGTGAGACCCAAGCCCCTTAAACCGGGCCTCAGGCCCCGACACTGGGATCAGCCCCGTTAAGACTTACTGACACCCAAGTGTCCTGGTCAGCTTGAAGCAGCTGAGATGGACACTCTCTGGGCCTTGTCCCCTACCCGCTGCAGGCTATCCCACAGGGCTGAACGTCACAGCGCTGGTGTTTTGCCATCAAGTAGCAGTTCCTTCCCAGCTCCTTTCAGACAATCTTGTTTCTCTGTGGTATACAAAGCAGAGGCAGAGCCAAGCCCTAGCACCAAGAAGGCGGCTGTGTGTCACCCCTCTGGCCGCCTTCTGGTTTCTCTGAGGGGCCTGAGGCAACGTCTGTGGGTGCCTACACTGTTTGTTTGTACTTTTTTTGAGAGGGGTGTAGGTGGGAAGCAGCCTGGCACAGGACCAGAGACTGTCCTCCCGACACCAAGCAACAACGCACAGAGGGGAGGACAGCCTCTTAAGCCTCTCTCCTGCCTCAGTGCCTGAGATGCCACCATTTGCATCCCCCTTCTGGTTAAGAGAGAGCGCGTCCTTAGGTTCCTGCAAGTATGCTTGTGTTTCTCACGACATCTGTCCTGAGGGAAGCTGGCTGGCTCAGCGCCTCAGCAGTTGGCCGTCGTCATGGGGCCGGTCTGGTGAGGAGCAGATAGTGACCTCATTGTGCCCTGACCCTGCTGTACCCCTTCTAAATGGAGAGAAGAGAACCAGGGTCTCAAACAGGAATAAAAATAGGTTCTCTCTCTGAAGCCTTTAAAGCTGTCGTTCTTCCCGCCTCAGACACTGGCTGGCTGTGAGGTAGGCTCTAACCCTTGGTTTCTTGCTGTGTCTGGACAGGAAAGAGGGGACACCACCCCCTGCCCTGCTGACTTGTGTGCTGCCCCAGGGGAGGCAAGCATGCCCTGCACTGAAGTGCTATGTAACTCAATCAACAGGACTGGTGGTGGAGGGGTGGGTGCACAGGCCGGGGGCCACCCTAACAGGATCCTGTTAAGGGACTGATCTGTCAGGTGGGGCTGGAGCTCCTCCAGACCCCAGGAACTCTGGGCTGCTCAGAGACCGCTGCTGCTCCCACATTCCTCCCTTCTTACCTCTGAGAGTCTGGAGTGGGGTGGGCTGGGCTCAGGCTGGGAGGAAAGTAGGTGGCAGCCCTCAGGGTCCAGCCATCTTGGAGCTTGGGACTGCAGTGGCCTGGCCGGGGGCTTCAGGGGCTGCAGGTGGAGGAGTTTTGGCCCAAAAGCCATAGACCCTTGAGACCTCAGGGACCAGCGAAAGTGGGCCGACAGTCGTCTGTCGGAGACAGAGTCATGCTCAGAATTCATCTCTTTGGTCCACTGAGCCTCCTAAGAAAGATGAATTGGCAGATGTTACTACAATTTCCATTTCATGCACCAGGAGTACAAGTTCCGAGGTAAGGAAGATTCACGTGTGTTCTCAGCCAAGAAAGGTACCCAGTTATTTCCTGTTCAAATGAAAGTGGAGCAGACTGGCAGAGCGAGCCGGGATCCCAGTGTGTGTGCATTCCATCCCCAGCCCCTCCGGACGAGACACACTCAGCAGCCCTCCTGGTTGCGTCTAATGGACTTTATTGTTGTCCAGACCCAACACCATAGTAAAAAGGGACCTGCAAGCTCCAGGCCTGTACCATGTGTCACCACAGCGAAAACAGGACCCATGTGAACACGTTCCCACCCCTCCCCAGACCTACTCACAGGATAAATACGTGTTACAAATTTTTTTTAAAAAAGAAAACAGAATAAATTAATAACTTAAGTGATTAGGCACCAACAGTGATTTGAAAAATTAAATGTCAATTTTAAATGGTAAGAGGGCCAGAAACCTAAGACTGGGCTTCTTCCAGCCCATTTTCTCTTCCCGACAAAGCAAGGATTCTGTGGGAAATCATTCTAAATTTCAAGACACATGTAACCAACAAACACATAAGAACACACACCACCAAATATCACATGACAGCCTGAATCGCCAGGGGGACCCCTCATCAGGCAGCCCACCTGGCCCCAGAGAGCTTGGTGCGTTCCGGAAGGAGGGGGCTTTAGAGCTCCTGCGCTCAGCCTCCCCCCACGTTTTGCAGAAGGGCCAGAGGGGGACGTTCGTGCCAATTTCCCTCCTGCCCGGCACTCTGTTTCCAGAGCCCTGTCACAGGGGGGTGGGTCAGCCGCAGCTTGCGGCTGAGGCCTTAGCCCTGTGGCAGGTAAATCCCTTGAGAACAGCTGTGCTTCTGTCCTAGGAATGGGACATATTTGAACGGTTTCGAATGTAGAAGTTACTGAAATCAGTCTAGGGAGGGGACTGGGTTAACTGGCCAGTGCTCTGGGTGCCGCCTATCCCTGGTGATCCAGACCCTCGAGAGAGAAGTTAGTTACAGAGCAGGGAGTAGCCACAGAAGAGGCCTCAGGGCCCTTCTTCACCAAGGTGGGAAGGAGACACAAGCTCCATACCACTCCTTGCAGAGGTGGAGCTGGAAGGGGGCAAGAACAGCTGCTTCTCTGAGGAGCACCAAGCAGGACGAGGCCTGTGTGAGCTATGCTGGCTGACGAGGCATCCTGGAATCTCAGTCCTTGCCAGGCCACCAGGAGAGGTGGATTCTGACCCACTGAAGGCCAAAGGACCAGTTCTTTACACTGACCCGACAGAGGAATATTAGACACCTTGGTACTTGGGGCTTTTGAGCCAGTCTCTGCTTTCAACAGGCCAATTTTCTCTTCTCTTGTACTTCCTCCCGTCTCTACTCTTGCCTCCACCCGAAGGGTTTGGGGGTTATAGGAACCAAGAACTGGAGGGAGGCCTCCTTGGTGGTTAGATTTGAACACCTCAGTCTCTCAAGACTCCACCCAGTTTCATTCACAACATGGCACATTCAGAAAATGCTGACATTATTAGGGCACCTTGCGATCAATAGGGGAGGATGCTGGGAACTGAGGGTACCAGTACCTGGGCCCACCTGTAGCCTATGGGGGCACAGGGGGGGCGCCATTCAAAGCTCTGCCACGTGAGACCCTTTGCAGAGGGCCTTAAAGGGACACAGGGCTGGGCAGAGTGAACCACCAAACCCTGCCCAGGGTAGGCCACTGCCACCACCATTACCATTTCACCTGTGGGGACACCAAGGCATGGCCTCACTGCTTCTGAGAGGCTGGGCCCATACTCCCAAAGGTCTGTTCCCAAAGCACAAGGTTCTCTAAGTCTCTCTGTCCATCTTCCTCCACCGGATCCCAGCCTTGCCCTCCTTCCCTCTCAAAATCTGACCCTTCTTCCTCTAAGGCCCCTGTCAGGCGCCCCCTTTTCCTGGAAACACCTTCCCTGATCTCCACCCCTTCGCCACTCCTGCCCCCAGCACCAACCTCCTAGAGAACAAGCCTCGCTCTGTCTGCACATTATCAGCATTTTAAGTGTCTCTCACGGCCATTACCAATGTGTCCTTGTCTTTTTTCTCATCGACTCTGACCTTCTCAAATACAAAGTCTGATTAATTCCTGTGTTCTCAGTGCCTAGCCCAGACCTGGCCGTAGCAGCCATTAATGAATGCTTATTGAATTGATATGACTCATACTAGGAGGAAAGGGGCTACTGTTGAGAAGATTTCTCCCGGGATGGAGTAAGGTCAGGCCGCAGGCCTGGGGTGTGCATGTTTACACAGGCTCACAGGAGCAGAAAGGTGAGCGGTAGCCACCTCCCTTAAATAGGGTGGGAAGTCTTTTTTTTTTTGGAGGGAGGAAGGTCTGTTCACCCCAGGGTAGGATGAAACATTTGGTCTACCCACGTTGCCTCTGAAACTCTTAAAAATTTGGCCAAGAACTTTAACATAAAAGAGCCCCCCTCCCCAGACTTAGGAGAAAAGAGCCTGGCGTGATGCCCTTCCTCCTGTCCCTGGCAAAGGTGGGCAGGGGGTGATGCTGATCTGGTGGCCTTTTAAGCCATGGGAGGAGAGGCCTGCCCTCTCCTGTCCCTGTAGCTAGGCACCTGGGATTCGACAGGGCAACAGAGGGTGACGTGAGCTGAGAACACACTCTGGCCTGTCACCAGGCCACACTTGTACTTCCTGGGGACCTGACACAAAACTCAACCAAACGGCACAAGCCGCCGGCCACTCCCCCGTGTCGTCCACTAGGCTCTGTTCCGCTCTACTTGCTCCTTTGCCCAGCTCTGCCCGCCACCCATCAGTCCTGGGAGCTGCGCTCGCCTGCGGCCATGCACATCGCTCCCCTGACCACCACACCAGTCCTCACTGTTCCGCTCCACCCTGCATCTCCACGGCACCGCCGGGGCTCGCCACCAGGCCCTCCGGATGTACTCAACCACTAGCTGCGCCTCCCCCACCCCCAGCCTTCGCCCCGCCTCTCAGCCCATCGGTTACCAGCGCCTCCCCAGCCGCACTGCCCATCTTGCAGAAGCTCACTTGCTGCAGCGCCTCCACTCCAGGCCTGGGCGCCGCCCTGTGTCTCCGCCCAGGCCGTCCCAGGGTGGCCCCTCAGTCGTACCCCCCGCCCCCACGCACCTCCACCCCGCACACTGCGTCACCTTCCCACAGCTCCGCCGGCCCCCCCACCACCACCACATCGGCGCTCCCACCGCACGCGCTGCACCGCCCAGCACAGTCCGAGCCTCGTGGGTGCGGCGCTCTTGGCTGGGTGGGGTCTCGGGGAAGAGGACTACGCTCTGTCCCAGAGCGGCAGAGCCGGGCCTGTGGCCCCACAGTCCCGGGCGCCCGGCCCCGCAGTGTCTTCATCACCCCATCTCCTGCTCCTTATTCTGGGCTGCCCATCATCCTCAGTCTTCCCCTCCTGCTGTCCTTATCCTTCTGCCTCTCCCACCCGGCAACAGCTGCACTGCCACTTGGCCTGCAAATGGGGGACCACAGCAGGTACCCACTGCCCTTCTGCATCTGGGGGTCTAACTCCTTTGTCCCTCAAGATCACCTCTGACCTTCCTCCTCGACTCCTTCATCTTTTGGTGGCCTTGCATCTCCCCTGCCAAGAAAGGGCTGAAGAAGTCTGTGTCCACCTTGGTCCGCTGGTCCTTGGCTCCCTGGGTCAGCGAGACGACTTGGCTTCTTCCGGGACTGGGGGAGAGGTAGGCCAGTAGCGGGAGGGACAGGGGCTGAGAGCTGTGCCCAAAGGTGAGGTGTGGAATCTGGCTCAGAGCCCCAGCCCCTCCCTCCACACGTCTGGTAGGTATTCGGGTCTAAAGGGCAGGAAGAGGCTGAAGGATGCTTTTTGGCAATAGCTCTAACTAAGGTGGGTAGAGGCATGGCCATCGCTGATAAAAATCAAAGGTGGGCCCCGAGTGAGCCGAGGAAGCGCCTCGATCAGGCCCTCACCTCCCAGGGGAAGGGGTCAGGGTTCCTGATGTCAAGTGCTTTGAAGGCCAGAGTGGCAGAGTAGAGAGGGGGTGGGCAAGAGGGCGCGCTGGAGAGCAGAAGGGGGAGACAGACGGGGAGGCGTCGGCTCTGGAGACGCCGCCTCCTGGCCCCTCCCTGGGGCGGTGGCCCGCGCGTCACAGCTTGGCCCCCTTGGAGGGCTCCGAGGACTGCCGCACGTCTGTCCACTCCTGCATGGTGCTCTGCAGGGCCTGGGTCTTCTCCTTGTCCACTTGGACGTAGTCCACCTTCTCGTCGGAAGTGACTGATGACGTGGATGGCTGGGGGACAGAGCAGGGAAGTGAAGTGGCTGTGAGTTATCAGTAATGTGGGGAGTGGGCGCGCGGCACTTCCTGAGTCGTTTCCCGGGAGAGGAGGTGGGGCTCTACATAGCTGCCTCTCTGACCTGCCTTTTCTTTCTGAAAGTGGCCTGTAAGGCCTGAACTCCAAACCACGCCATCCCTCCTGTTTGATGCAACAGCCCCTGCCTGCCGTCCCAATGTCCTAGCTCCTGGGGGGGACCCAGGCCCTTCCTTGGCCTGATGGATGGCTCCAGGCTTTCACCTGCGCCTCCACCCACCTCCCTGTGGCCACTTGTCCAGAGGAAGGACTGTGCCGGGTGCCAACAAGCACCAGCCACAGGGCTGTGTGTGGCTGGCTGTGAGTGCACACAGCCATCCTGTGTGGGACGCTGTGCCGGGGCTGCTGTCTGGACTGGGCAACTAAGTGTGCTTCCTGAGGGGGGCCTTTCCCGGGCCCGGAAGCCCTTCTGCAGGCTGCACCTGGACAGCGAGTTCTCAAAGAAGAACTCAGGACCAGGACACAGGATCCCCGAGTCTCGGCTCTGTCGTGGGTTCACACGTGACCTCGAGCAGCTCGTGTCTCCGTGTGCATTCGTTCGCCCATCCGCACGACAGCGGGGGTGGGCTGACGGATGCGGTCCTACGGGCTCAGGGTACCTGTGTGCTGAGAGTGAGGGCGCGTGAGCCCCCGGAGACCCAGCCTACAGCACGGCCCAGTCACAGAAGCAGAGTGCCGCCGGCTGCGCTGAAGGCAGCTGGCCTCCGGGACCCCTCCCCCAGGGCCGCCAAAGCCCGGACTGACACCCGCCCACCCACCCCAGGCACCTTGCGGTGGGGGCTTGGGGAGCTCGGCTGGAAGTCCAGGGCCAGATAATCCACGCTGCCAGTGCTCTTCTTAGGGGCCGGACTGTTGGTGCCACTGGGAATGGGAGATGCAGACACTGGGTTTTGCTATCACAAAGGAGGGAGAGACCATTAGTTAGTTTAGGAAACAGATTAGCCCACCACCGGGAAAAAAATCACCTCTGGGAGTAAGAGCAACTAGCTAGCTCAGTGAGTGCCGACTCTGCCCTGCACTGCTCCGGGGACTGCTGACGCTCTTGTCTAAACCCCCGCAACAATCTTGTGACACAGCTCTTAGTACTGTTCTTCGTTTTCAAAACGCAGATAGAACTCTGGTTCGGAGACGTAAAGCAACTTGCCCATGGCTGCACAGCTGGAGAGCAGGGATGACTACCCCGCTGTGCCACGCTGCCTCCCTTCCAGGGCATCAGGCCGCGTCTCACCTGTGGTCTCCCGGACAGACCAGCCCCCGCTTGCTGGCCCCAAGAAGGGAGCACATGTCCTTTACGCGCTGGACCCTGGAAAGGTTTCTGTTGCACCAGATCTGCTTCTCTGGGGCTCCCACCCATGGCCCGGAGCGGGGTTGTCACACCGCAGCGGCCTGTCCCTCCAGCCCCAGCTCCTCAGGGGTCTCGACAGAGGGGCCTCATCCCCAGGCGGCACAAAGCCCCAGTCCCTCAGAGGACACGCTCCACGGTCCCGTCTCATCCAGGCATCAAGACCAACCTGTCTGGCACTTTCCTGAAGACACCTTCTAATGAGAAATGCAATAAATAGTCCTATGCTTTGTGTGTTTTTTGGCTGCTTCATTGATCGGTAGATTTGTCCTATTTATGCAGCAACTACCAGGTGCTGGGCGGCTACTCCCTTTGCACTGGGAATCTCAGGGGGCAGAACCCTGTGTTTATTCCCTCTGAGAGGGCCTTCACCACACCGGGTCATGCACACGTGTGCTTCCCCACCGCTGAGTGGGGTAACACACACTCAATAGACACTTACACTCCCACACCTCCTCACGGTCATGGGAACAACGGGATAAGGAAATGAAGAGACCTTTTAGTTTTGAAAGATTTTAACAGCACAGAACAAGGAAGTTAATTCTGAAGGCTGCTCTAGTTCTTCTCTACAGGCCCCTGATGACTATTCTGAAACACCAGCTAACCACTTGGCCTGCTAACTCTTCTGGGGCTCCCTCCTGCCCCAGCACAAGTGCAGACTTCCCAAGACAGCATTCGGGGTCCTTCGTGATCTGACTCCAGTCCAACCTCCCCGCCTGCCCTCTCCACCTTCACCCAGAGTTAATGACCATCATTCTCCGTGTTCCTGTCTGCACGGCCACTCCACCTCAGCGCCTCCCCTTTCCCTAGTCCGGTGTGATCGCCCATCCTGCGGGTGCAGCACCGCCTCTCCAGGGACACCGACCATGCCACCTGTGTTACAGTCGTGAGAGAGGCAGGCCTTCTCTGCCCCTTAAGAGAGCAGCCTCCTTGAGGGCAGGGACCGCGTCTTCCTTGCCTCTGATGATGACCCCACAGTGCTCGACGCGTATGTGCTCAAGACGGACTTGCAGCAGCAAACTAAATCACAAGTAATGTGGGTGGCCTGAGGCCGGGGTGAATTAGTGAGCCGGGAAGTGGAGGAGTGAGAGGTGGGTTCCAGGGGACCCCAGAGGACTCACCATCGGGACGTAGTTCTCTTCGCTGTCCCCCGAGTCCGTGCTGGTGATGCTCTGTGTGGAGATGGGGCGGCAGTACTGGGTGGATCCCGGGTTGAAGGAGTGGCTGTGGGGAGAAGACAGGGAGTAAACCCCGGGGCACATCCAGCCTCCCGCCGGGCCCTGGCCCTCACACCTCCAGACAGACCTCTGCCCTCCATGATCAGACTAAGATTGGATACAGAGCGGGGACAATTTTTCTCCCTTCACAGAAGAAGAAAACCAAGCCCTGAGCTACCAACAGCCATCAGCAGCAGGACGCAGCCTTCCTGGCACACGGCCTAGTGACCCATTCCATTCACCAACCTGATGGCCATGTTCCAAGTTCCCGTGTCCACAAATAGACACTTACATGGCCCTGGACCAAGACTTGGTGATGGGTGACTTGAAGGGGAGCTCATCGATGACGGTATTGTTTCTCAGGTCAAGTGGTGTTGGCTTCGCTGCAGCAGGAACAGAAAGTCATCAGCCAACGATGATAATGCCACACATACAGACACTTACACGTGACACACAAGCGCATTTATGAATCATTCCTATTCATCCCAGTTGTTCAGGGGGAGACTGAAGCTCTCAGCAAGGTTACACAACCTCTGCCCATGCTGACGGGCCCTGAAGCCATGTCTTCAGATTCCAAATTTTATATTCTTCACACCGTACCTATGGTAATCATACTTTCGGAACCTAAAGTGGGGACATAGGGTGTGACAACAGACTGTTTTCCGTGGATTGGGGACTGCATATGAAGACGAGATGATATTTGAAACATCATAGAGAAGGCCACCATGACTGCCCCCTGCCCACCAGGACCGTGGAGCCTTCAGTGCAGGAAGGTGAACGTCACAAAGTCCTGAAGCCTTCAATCCAAATGCTGAGATCTGCATTCTCTGTTGGCCAGCCTGAAGGGGGCTTAGGTCTGTCCAGTGACTCTACTTCTCCCTTTGAATCCCTGCCACTGATCCAGGCCTGCAGAATGAGGTCGAGGCAGACCTGACACTTGCACTGCAGCACTTCTTCCTGGTCTAAATGCAGAGGGCACCGAGCTAACTTTACTGAACACCTGCCATGCAGTGGAGTCAGTGTCCTAGATGCTTTCCTTCTCACCAAACCTGGAAGGCAGGCATGACTATCCCCACTTCACAGATAAGAAAACGGAGGCTCAGAGAATTTACATGATCTACTCAAAGTCACACACCTAGGAAGTGCTGGGTAAGGATTCCAACCCACATCTACCTGGCTTGAAAGCTCAATCCTTTTGATTATAGCATAGTGTATCTTTTCATGGACTGCTCTGTCAGTTCTACCTTGCCCAGCCCCAGAGTTAATACAAATACCTCATCCTTGAATTACATCTCATACATTATGAAGCACTTTTAGATGTATTATCTATGTCCTTCAATGCCTCTGGGAGGTACGTTTTACACTTCCCATTTCACAGATGAGAAATAAGGCACAGAGACACAGGATCATTTGTTTATAATCACATGTTAGCAGGTGGCAGGGCTGGCACCTGAATCCATCCTGTCTTTCTGATTCCTGCACTCTTTCTGCTCATCAAGGGTCCTCAAGAGCCAGTCCCTAGGGTGCCAGACCACTGGGATGAATTTGGTGTGTGTGTGTGTGTGTGTGTATGTGAGAGAGAGAGAGAGAGAGAGAGAGAGTGTGTGTGTGTGTGTGTGTGTGTGTGTGTGTGTTTGGGTTGGTTTAGGCCCCAGAGGCTGCCACTTCCTTGCAAGAAAAGTTTAGGATCCACCTGATCCCTAAATGAATGCAAACAGTCCCTGAACATTGTCCAGAGATGGAACGAGGAAAGAGTGGACTTACCTTTCCGGTCAGGTTTGAGGTTGCGGTTGACAGGGGGTGGCTGGATCTCACTCACTCGGCTGGAGCCTCGGTGCATAGGAAGGGCTGAGGTGGGGTAGCCAAGCGGGTCAAGGTGATGGGGCCCCGGGCTCATGGGGATGTAGACACTCTGGGAACTATCACCTGCTCGCTCCAAAGCCAGCAGGGTGGAGGAGCCTGGATTCATAGGTACGTAGTTGTCTTCGGAATTGGTGCTATCCGATCGGCCTACAACTGTTTTCCCTGGCTAGGAGTGAAAAGAAATACTGCTGTTACTAGTGACAGGAAACAAGAAGGGGTGAGAATTTGTACACAAGGCAAGGAAAGACTGAGTTGGGTGTACTGTGCGGCTATAAGGCGGACCCTGGGAAGAACAACTAAGAAAGCAGAGGAGGAGACAGGAAGAAATGAGGTCTGTGGGTCTCTTCCAGCTTCCATGATCCCTTGGAGCTTACTTATAACTTGTGATAAATCTTTAGTAGAAAGTATCCACGAGGCGTTCTGAATGCCTGACCAAGCAGAGCTTTGGTTCAGGACCCTCCCTCTTCCTCAGGTCCGGACTCATCACCGGCAAGTCAGCACCTGCCACTGGCAGGGCAAGGAGCGTAAGGGAAGCCTTGGCCCTGGCACGTGAGGTCTGGGGCAGGTGTGCTTCCCCAACCCAGCTTTCAGTGTGACTGCCGGGCTGCAGTCAGAGCTGCCACGGGGCTGTACAATGCAGCTACCCTGGCCACAGCCTTCCTTTAACTCCTGCCTTGTCTTTCCAGACACACAACTAAGCTGCTTTTGCTTCAGTTACCTGATTTCACAGTCCTTCCGGTGGGCCTGGAGCCAGGCCCTAGTCAGCTTAGCTGGGCCCGACACCTCGGAGAACTGTCATCAGCCCCCTCCTCAGGGTAGCCTGGGACCCTGCACGCGAACCATAATTCTGCCAGAGCCTGACTCTGAGCACCACCCCTGCCTGGTGAGACCTCACGGCACGGATGCTGCCTTAGAGCCGCCATCCCAGCGCCTGGGTCCTCTGCATCCTGGACCCTTCCTGCTTGCCCACAGTGATGAGCCTTACCGGCTAGTGCACCTAAGTACACACACTTCTTCCAGATCAGGATACCTGCCTATTACTTTCCAAAAACTCAACCCAGGGTTCTGAACTGAGACAAGAATCCAGGCAGGCTCCTAAGAGGGAGATGCCATCATGCTTTGGGGCTGTGTTTTTAGTTCCATGCGTGTGACCTTTAATCCACCTGAGCTGACTTAAGGACCCCTGGCTAAACCCCACTCACCAGAAAAGCGCTGACTGCATCACTCACGGACTCGGTGGACCGGCCCGCATTGTCTCCACCACGCTGGGGGTAGTCGTAGGACTCGCAGGAAGAAGCTACGACAGAGGAAGGAAGATCCATGTGCACTCACTGGAGTCAATCCCTGTGTTGACACTTCCCCACACCCTCACCAGTGTGGCTCAGAGTCTTACTGATACTCCGAAGATACTGCTCTCAACCCCTAATGATAAGGGATTGCTTCTATCATATCACTCCTCAGCTCACAAATTCCTCCCAGGCTTCTGGATGTAGCTCCAGTGCTGGCAGATGCCAAATGAAAGGAATTAATATTATTCTACTTTTTCATCAAACAGAGGAGGTTATATGCAGAGTTGGAATACTCTCAGTGGGAAATCGGCAACAGAATTTAATACTTCAGACAGACGTTCGGACTTTAACCAGAGATTCAAATGTGGCTTAGAAAATATTTTGTAGATTTGATTTTCAAAGTCTGTTGGTCCACATAGGTTTGGACTAAGCTTCTAAATTTATTTTTGAAATCTTTGGTTTGATTTATAAATGAATAAAAGACTGTGATTTGGACCTCTAAACCCATAATATGTTGTACTGTGGTTAACCAAGAATGTTCTACCTCCTTAGTAGAACAGTAACTTCTCTCAGGCAGGGTCTGCTAAACTCTTGCCATTGTGGTGTCTACTAATAGCCTCCAGTGCTGGAGGGCAAACTAGGAAAGGTCTGGGTAGAAGATGCCTAAACCTGTATCCCAGGTCCCCTGGGCGGGACTTAAGTCTCCTTGGCGCGGATGACCAAGAACCGGCACGCTACGGAGAACCCCTGTGCTGCCTCCCTTGCCCCCGGCCTCAGCAAGGGCTCACACTGACCTCGGTGAAGTCGGCTGTTGTCCATGGCTGGGAGGGTATTGCGCCTGGGGATGGTTGCAGCGGCAGAGGCCGATCTGCTGCTGTCACCGACTGGAGGCCTCTGCCGAGGGCTGCCCCATCGAGGTGTTTCTGCCTGACTTGGCTTGGGGGGCCGGGGTGGGGGGGCTACGGCCGAGTCCCCAGGAGTGGCGACTGCCATGGTGTTGTGGTTCTTGTCCAGTGTGAATGTCCTAGGGATCTGGTAGGCTGAGAGTGGGGTGGCCGGAACATCCATATTATCCACCAGGAGGTCCCCAAACTCACGGCACAGGGTGTTGCTGGGCATCTTGAAGGTGTACACATCCTCGTTATCCGTCTCAGAGCCTGTGAGGCTGCCCTTGGTGTGGCCATGGGAGGCCAGGCTCCGGGGGAGGTCGTAGGTACTGTCTCTGAATTCTGTATTGTGCCTGCTTGGCTTGGGGAGGCTGTAGAAGCCATGGACTTGACCACTGACCCCGTTGACACAGTGTCCGTTGCCCTGGGCAAGTTTTTGCACGGCCGTGTCGCTCCTCATGAGAAACGAGGCCCTGGTGCCCTGAGAGAAGCTGGCGCTCCTAAGAGACAGAAAGAAGGGGGTGCAGGGGTTAGAGGAGGCCAGGGCTGCCCACCAGAGAGGCAAGCGGGCCTGTTCAAACCCTGTGCAGCTAGGTGGTGTGGAACACACAGGCTGAGGAGGCTGGCAGGCCTGAGGGTTATCTGGGCAAGGCACGTTTTCTCTCTGAGCTTTAGTAAATGCGACTGCAAAAATGGTGATTAAAATCATGCTTTAAGGTTGCTTAGAAATTGGACTCTAGCGTATCTAGTAAGTATATGTTCAGTGTTAGCCTTTATCCCTTCCCCTACTCCCAAATGGCTGTGATTAGCAGAGGTTGGTCTTACCTCCCCAAATATATATCAACAAGCTAGTTATACCACACACTTGTTTACTGTTTTAAGTGCCACAAAATATATGCATTCGTATACAAAGGCTGTGAGATAGCGGAAAGAACCCTTACGTTGGTATCAGAAAATAGCAAGTCATTTTATCTGAGTCTCAGTTTTCCCACTGTAAAACAAGTCAGCTAATGTATTGTTCTAAGTTACACAGAACTATTCAAATGTAAGCCATAGATTTATTTTCTATCATATATTATGGTTCATTGAGAGGCATTTAGAGGGGAAAATATCTCTTTCCAGAAGACTAAAATTCTCCAGGAAAAATGTTTTCCTGTTTGGGAACTATATTCAGGACAGAAAAGGTTTTGATTATTACTTTTTAAAAATTCATGTTTTGGGGAAATAAGATTTAAAAAGTAAAACGATCTTGGCGGGGGGGTGGCGGGTGGCGATGGGATTTGTGCAGGTTCCATTTCCACCACTGATATGCTCTGTGGGCTTCACCAAGTCTCCTTCCCCAAGGCAGGACCTGGTGTGTCTCAATAGCTCTTAAGGGTCCATCTGGTTCTGAAACTCCACAACCCTTTGGGTGTATTAGCCGGGTTTCCAAACTGGATTCTGTGTTCTGCGTAGGTGCCTTAGGAAATTAGAAGGTGATGTTCTGAGCAAGTAGAGATTCAGGTCTGCTTTTCTCTTACAGTATGATTCTTCACAGGATTCCATTTGGGGGAAATAAAGGAATCACTATTCTAGAACTATCATTTAGTGGTGATTCTCAGCTTTTTGGAGGCTATATGCCTCTTTAAGAATCTGATAAAAAGCTCTTGGCACTTCTCACCAGAATAAGGCAAGTCTCACATACATACAAATTTGCATGCTATCTCTAAGGGGGGTGGGCAGCTCTTAACCCACCGAGGCCAATCCATGGAACTTGGGTCTTATACAAACTCTCTCAGCTCATGGGGAGCTTGTTATTTGTGGATGTGGCCACCAGATGGTGATAGAAAACAAGGCCCATCGGCTTAGAAAGAGGAAGGGAAACAGGTGTCTAAGCAGCCAGGCTCTCTCTTGTGTAAACTTGCATCCTTGATGGCTAGGACTTCCGTTTCAGTCCCCAAACCTTCCGCGGCCCTCCTCTCTGGTCCTCCGTATTCTCCCTCCCTTCCTATTTCATTCCACACGCATAACCAAGGCGACAGGCATGGCCTAGATCATTGAACATCTAGCCTTTAGATAAGGAAGTGCCTGAAGCAGAGGACCAGGGAGCCAATGGTAGACATAAGGTGCTCACATTGTTCACATCTGTCAGTTTGTCTCTGGTGCCTTTCATTTTGTCTTTTGGAATTTCCAATGCTGGTGGATGCCCTATCTGGATTTGTTCATTTAAAAAACATTTACGGATGTCCTACTTTCCACCTGGGCCAGGCACAGTGGATACAGAGAAGCCTCCTGCCCTGGGGGAGGGGGCACAGTGGTAGAGGAGTTGACATGCATGCAAATCTTTTTTTTTTTTTTTAATAAATTTATTTATTTATTTTTGGCTGCATCGGGTCTTCGTTGCTGCGCGCGGGCTTTTCTCTAGTTGTGGTGAGTGGGGGCTACTCTTTGTTGCGGTGCGTGGGCTTCTCATTGCAGTGGGCTTCTCTTGTTGCGGAGCACGGGCTCTAGGCACGCAGTCTGCAGTAGTTGTGGCTCGCGGGCTCTTGAGCGCGGGCTCTAGAGCACAAGTTCAGTAGTTGTGGCGCACGGGCTTAGTTGCTCCGCGGCATGTGGGCTCTTCCCGGACCAGGGATCGAACCCATGTCCCCTGCATTGGCAGGCAGATCCTTAACCATTGCGCCACCAGGGAAGTCCCTTTGCCTGCAAATCTTACAATCAAGCCAGTGAGTAAGCAGCTGCTGACAGATTTATACCAACCCTCCCTGGTGGTGGTGGTACAGAATATCAGGGGAGGCCTCTCCGAAGATGTCACCTCTAACTGACTCTGGCAACTGGCCTGGCACAAGGCAAGAGAAGGGAAATGGTGTTCCAGTTAGAGGGACACAGAAGTAGAACACAATCTGGCAAGTTCGAGGAACCGCAAGCTGCTCAGGCTGGAGCAAGTGCCTTAGGAGGCGGGGCTGAGAGATGACCGTGGAGGGGCCAGGCCTGGGCTGATGAGAATGGGAGTCCTTGAAGGATTTTAAGGTGGTGCAGGGGTGGGGAGAGCATTGCAGGTGTACTGCAGTCACCTTAAACATATGCAAGAGTGAACTCATCATCTTCCTCCTGACTCTGCAGTTTGGGAAAGGCACCAGCCACTCAAGCCGAAACCTGGAGTTACCTTATGATTTCTCACTCAATAATCACACCAGGTCCTATTGAATCCACCCCAGTTCAGGTCCTCCTGATTTTCTCCTGCAATAACGAAAGGGGTAATAACTCGTCTCCCGACCATCAGCCTAGGACCTCTCTGATCCTCTTTATCCCTCTTTAACCATTTTCAAAACTGCCTCAATGCCTTTAGGACCGAGTCATATTCCAACACCAACTCACCTCTCCAATCTCTCCTCCCCAGTTCCCCTTCCCACTCTAGGGTCCACTCAGTCAGCTGCCCAGGTGTTCCCGTATGCCCCAGGCAGTCAGGCCCCCGTGCCTTGTTGTGCTGTTTGCTCTGTCTGGAAGGCCTCTTACTCCAGTCTGGCGAGCTCATACTCAGCTCAAATGGCACATCTTCTGAAGCTGTTTCTTACATCCTCTACCTCCCAGTGCAAGCAATCACTTGCTCAACTCTGTTCCTGGAGCAGGCAGCAACTGTTATCTGTGTTACGCACCACTGTTACTTATCTCCTCCATCAGACTGTGATTTCCTCGAGGAAAGAAGAAACTGTGTCTTATTCATTTCTCTCATCTGCACCGGGATCAGTGCTTGTCACATAGTAAACAGTGAATAAATGTTTCTTGAATAAACAAGCAAATGAATGTATAAAGAAAGAAAGAAAAGCGTTGGTGCTGCTGTGCCCTTTCCTGAGCTTGGCCTGAACCCCTCTGGAGCAGCAGATTGAAACCCTTCCTCTTCAGAACACACGAGCTCATGTCCCAACCTCCCGCTGTCGTGGCATCTCCTCTCCAGTCACAGAACTACTCGCTCATCCCTAAACACACTCCCTGAGCTCCAGCCCTGGGCTTGCATAATTTACCTTTCTCTGGAATGTTTCCCTGATGCACCAAAATCTTACACAAAGCGCCAAAGAAGCCTTTTTGCTCCACGATGGTGTTTTCGGTCCTCTAAGTCTCCTTGTCACTTTACTCACCACTCCTCCTTTGCTCCCACAGCACTCTGCTTCCATCACAGCACTCATCTTGTGTGAAATCTATTTGGGTCTGTGTCTTTCCACTCCTACCTGACCCTGTGCTTCTAGAAGGCAGGGCACCATATCCTGTCCCCTGGCATAGTTCCTGGCATGTGGTAGATGATACCGATGCACGCTGAGGGGGACTGACCATTACCTCAAGAGTCAGGTGAAAGGAGTTGAACAAGGGGAACAAACTTGCCCAAAGGTATACACTTGGACGGTAGCAGAACTGGTTCCAGCACCCAGGTCCCTGGACTCCCTGCCCAAAACCCACACGGCTACAGTGCGCTCCCTTTGGACAAGAATCAAGAGGGGGAATTCTGAGCACTAAGAAGTCCTGCAGCCTTTACTGCTTTCACGTAGGCCTTTACTGAGGCCTGTGCCACCATGATGTGCTGAGTTGCTTTCTGGGACAGATACCTGGGAGCAGTGGATTTGGAGAAAGGTTTCTCTTCCAGGGCTCTGGGCTGACGGAGGCCTCATAAAACGAGCACAGTACTGTACCAGGCACATCACATGTGACGTAGCTTTTAATCCTCCTGACAGTTCTGAGAGACAGGTATTACCCTCACACATCCAGTGAGGAGAAACGATAAATGGCAGACATGGTGCCAGAGGATACTCGAACACAAGTGTATAGGGGAGCTCCCTGGGGGCAGAGAGAAGTTTGGGAGAAAATGCTCCCCCAAGCCCAGCAGCTTTTCCTTTCCATTCCTGGCTCCCAGCTGCTCCCAGAGCCCCAGGTGGATGGGGCTATCACACCACCACTTGTACATGCATTGGTTTTAATATCAACCCAAACCTCTCTCTTGGCTGTTAGGAATGCTTTCCTAGTTTTTCCCAGCCACTTTATTTTGCACTTGTTCTTTTGTACATTTTCTCATGTTATGGTAACATACTACACCACAATTTCACTCCTTCCACTCTACGAGATGCCAAGTACCTTATAACAATAAAGGGCCAATTTAATTTTTTTTCTGCTATTTTTTAAAATTGGAGTATAATTGAATGCTTGTAAGTAAATTAGCCACCATTTAGCGTTCTGTACCTGTCACTGGCAATCCTAAGAGGTCATTTGGACCATCCTTCTGTATCTGACTCATTCCAAATGGATCCTTCCTGTGAGGGAAGAAAACTCAGAAAATTCTGTCCCACAATCTCTA
This sequence comes from Phocoena sinus, assembly GCF_008692025.1. Lineage (NCBI taxonomy): Eukaryota > Metazoa > Chordata > Mammalia > Artiodactyla > Phocoenidae > Phocoena > Phocoena sinus. The sequence goes on along the minus strand of NC_045770.1, from coordinate 54,383,476 downwards.
AGAGGTGAGGTGATCTTTGTATCTCAAACTCTTCTGGCTGCAATATTGAGCCTGCCTTCTCTCTGTGGTTACAGAGAGAAGCTGTATATGTGAAATTAAATGAAGGTAAAAGCTGTATATTCTGCCTTTGGTCAATCAAAGCCACTGGGAGAATGAGCCTTAGAAATGATTAATCACAGGTAAGTTCTCCATGGACATTTCTGATTTTACTTTTTACCCCCTATCTTTCTGTAGAATAGTGCTTGCTGCAGGGTCAGTGATGCTTTCATTCTGGAATTTCGTTACTTGAAATTTCACTTTCCTCAACCCTCACCAGAATTATGGCTTTCCAGGGCATTTGACCCACCACACACCACAACGCATCACATGTTACAGGTTTAACAGCCTCCTTGAAATAAGAAGACAGAGATTGGCTAGAATCTAGCTAGAGGGCAAAAATAAATCTAGTGAAACTACTTTGTTTTCAAAAACAAAAAAGATTCTGCTTGTCTTGACAGTGTCATTCAAAACTCCTTCCATTGGCAATAGTTACAGGACTGAAGTCATTTTAACCAGAATACATACTATCTGGTACTTGAAGAAATAATAGTGGCTAGTAGTACAGTAAGAGTAATAATAAAAAAGTCATGGTTTTATCTCTAAGATGTTTCATTTGTTGTAACTGTATCAGGATCCCTCATGAATGTAGAAGGGGATAGACAGAAGGCTGGTATTACTGGCCTCAGTAAATACTATTTCACTACAATCATCAGGCATATTTATGTCTATGCTAGGCAGAGATGAATGAGATGGTTCTCTCTCAAAGTCCCTACTCAAAAGTAACCCTGTAAGATTATTTTGGAGATCAAATGAGGTAACTAATATAAAAGTGTTTTGTAAACTGTAAAGCATTATTCCTTTTTCCAGAGTACCTAGTGTGTAATGTGAATGTCAGAAGCAGTGCATGGATAAAGCCCATCCACATACTTTGCCAGCACTTGGTGTTGCTAGTCTTGTTTTTGCCATTCCAGGGGAGACGAACCAAAACCTCACTGAGGTTTTAATTTGCATTTCCCTGATGTTTCAGCATCTTTTCATGAGCTTATTGGTCATTCTTATATCTATTTTTTTTGTGAAGTGTCTGTTCAAATCTTTTGCCCATTTAAAACAAAAATTGGTTGCATGTCTTCTTACTGACTTGTAATAGCTCTTTATATATTCTACAAATAACTCCTTTGCCAGATATGTGTTTTGAATATTTTCTCACATTTGGTGACTTGCCATTTTGTTTTCTTAATGGGATCTTTTGAAGAGCAAGTTTTAACTTTGATAAAAACTACTTTATCATTTTTTTCTTTTATGATTCCTGCTTTTTAAATCCTATATAAAAATCTTTGTTTACCCCAAGATCACAGAGATGTTTTCTTCTATAAGTTTCACAGTGTTAGACTTTACATTTAGGTCTCTGATACTTTTGAGTTAACTTTTGAGTAGCATGATATGAAGTAAAGGTTTTTAAAAAAATCCCTATATGTTTTGTTTATGGTTCCCTTTGCTGTGCAAAAGCTTTTGAGTTTAATTAGGTCCCATTTGTTTTTTATTTTTATTTCCATTACTCTGGGAGATGGATAGAAAAAGACATTGCATGCACCCCAATGTTCATTGCAGCACCGTTTACAACAGCCAAGATGTTGAAGTAACCTAAATGTCCATTGACAGATGAATGGATAAAGAAGATGTGGTGCATATACACAATGGAATATTACTCAGCCATTAAAAAGAATGAAATAATGCTGTTTGCAGTAACATGGATGGACCTAGAGATTGTCATACTGAGCGAAGTAACTCAGACAGAGAAAGAAAAGTATCATATGATATTGCTTATATGTGTAATCTAAAAAAAAATGATACAAATGAACTTATTTATGAAACAGAAACAGACTCACAGGCTTAGAGAATGAATTTATGGTCACTGGTGGGGAAGGGTTGGGGGAAAGACAGACTGGGAGTTTGGGACTGACATGTACACACTCTATATTTAAAATAACCAACCAGGACCTACTGTATAACACAGGGAAACTCTGATCAATATTCTGTAATAACCTAAAATGGGAAAATAACTTGACAAAGAATAAATACATGTATATGTATAACAGAATCACTTTGCTGTACACCTGAAACTAACACAACATTGTTAATCAATTATACTCCAATATAAAATAAAAATTAAAAAAATTCTTATATGGATATCCACTTGTTGAAAAGACTTTCATTTCCCTATTGGCACCTTTGTCAAAATCATACATATCTTTTTTCATTCTACCCCCTAGATTCACTAATCTGTTCTAGTGATTTGTATGTTTACCCTTTCATCAATACAACACTGTCTTGTCTAACCGTAGTTTGACGGAAAGTCTTGAAATCAGGTAGTATAAGCCCTCTAACTTTTTTTTTTTAGATCTCTTTGGCTATTCACATTTTTTTTAAACATCTTTATTGGAGTATAATTGCTTTACAATGGTGTGTTAGTTTCTGCTTTATAACAAAGTGAATCAGCTATACATACACATACATCCCCATATCTCCTCCCTCTTGCGTCTCCCTCCCACCCTCCCTATCTTCCCCTCTAGGTGGTCACAAAGCACCCAGCTGATCTCCCTGTGCTATGTGGCTGCTTCTCACTAGCTATATATTTTACATTTGGTAGTGTATATATGTCCATGGCACTCTCTCTGGCTATTCACATTTTAGCATATTTTGCATTTTCACGTAAATTTTAGAATTGACTTATCAATTTGTATGAAAAAGCTAGTTGGGATTTCTATTTGGATTGCATTGAATCTACAGATTAATTTGGGAAGAATTGCCATTTTAATAATATTGGGTCTTCCAATTCATAACTGTAGTATATTATGACTCTCCATATTTAGGTCTTTAATTTCCCTCAGCAATGTTAGATAGTGATTTCAGTGAAGAGATCTTGCATGTCTTTTGTTAAATTTATTACTAACTAGTCCATTTTGGGGGCATCACTATATAGAGAATTTTTTAAAGTTCATTTTCCCAATTTTTCGAGGCTAGTATGTAAAAATTAAGTTTTGTATAATAATCTTTTATCCTGTGACCTTGCTAAATTCCCTTATTAATTCTAGTGTTTTCTATATTCAGGATTTTTTATATAAACAATCATGTTACCTGCAAATAGAGACAGTGTTACATCTTCCTTTCTGATATTTGTGCCTTTTATATTTTTCTTGTTCCCTTATTGAACTGGCTAGGATTTCTAGTACACTAGTGAATAGAAGTGGTGAGAGCAGGTATTCTCTCCTTGTCTCCAATATTAGGGGAATATGTTTACTACTTCTCCATTAGGTATGATATTAGCTGTAGGTTATCCTTTGAAGTCTGTTATTAGTTTGAGAAAGTTCTCCTCTGTTCACAGTTTGCTAAGAAATATTTTTTGTGAAGAGGTATTAAGTTTTGTCAAATACTTTCTTAGCATCTGTTGAGGTGACGATTATATGATTTTTTTCCTTTATTTATCTTAATGTGATGAATTATATCGGTTGGTTTCTGAATGTCAAACCAACCTTGTATTCCTGGGATGAACATTACTTTGTCATGGTGTCTTATCCCTAATGATGTATACAAACATATATATTCCCTAATATATATTATCCCTAAAATACACACACACATTTTAAATATATATATATATTTTGTTGTTGTTGTTGGATTTGTTTTCTAATACTTTTTTTTTTTTTTTTTTTTACGTGGGCCTCTCACTGTTGTGGCCTCTCCCGTTGCGGAGCACAGGCCCTGGACGTGCAGGCTCAGCGGCCATAGCTCACGGGCCCAGCAGCTCCGCGGCATGTGGGATCTTCCCGGACCAGGGCATGAACCCGTGTCCCCTGCATCGGCAGGTGGACTCTCAACAACTGCGCCACGAGGGAAGCCCTCTAATACTTTTTTGTAGAAAAAAAGAATTTCTGTATCTATCATCACAGGGAATAATGCTTTGTAATTCTCTTTCTCATAATCTTTGTCTGGTTTTGGTAGTAGAGTTATGTTGGTTATATAAAAATGAGTTGCAAAAGGATTCCTTCCTCTTATGTTTCCTAAAAAGAATTTGGGTAATATTTGTACTATTTTGTTTGAATATTTGACAGAATTAACCAGTAAACCACCTAGCTCTCTAGGTATTTACCCAAGAGATATGAAACAAATGTCCATACAAGATTTGTTAGTGACTGTTTATGTACAAATGCATCTTAATTTGTAATAGCCGAAACTGGAAATGGCCCAACTGCCCATCAACATGTGACTGGATACGTAAGTTGTGATAGAAAGATACACTGAATTACTCCTCAGCAATAAACAGGAAAAACTAATGATGCATGCAACATGAATGAATGCCAAAAGCATTATGCTGACTGAAAGGAGTCAGAAAAAATAGTGATACTCTATGATTCCATTCAAGTTAATTCCAAAAAATGAAAACTAATGTAGTGACAGAAAGACTGTCAGTCGTTTCTGAGGAATATGGTACAAGGAAGGACACATTACAAAGGGGCATGAGGACATTTTATATATATGGCATTGACTGTACTTCTATTACCCTTCAAAAATTATTTTTAAAAAAGCGGGGGGAATCCTAGAATTGAAAAATGAATTAAAAAAACTATCCAGGGCTTCCCTGGTGCCGCAGTGGTTGAGAGTCCGCCTGCCGATGCAGGGGACTTGGGTTCGTGCCCTGGTCTGGGAAGATCCCACATGCCGTGGAGCGGCTGGGCCCGTGAGCCATGGCCGCTGAGCCTGTGCATCCTGAGCCTGTGATCCACAACGGGAGAGGCCACAACAGTGAGAGGCCCACGTACCGCAAAAAACAAAACAAAACAAAACAAAACTATCCAAACTGAGCACAGAAAGGAAAAAGGATAGGAAAAAAAAAAAGAATAGTATCGGTGACATGTAGGTAAGGTTCAAGTGGTCTAGCATATGAGTAACTGAAGTTTCACATGAGCCTCAAAGGAAAGGAGAGACAAAATGGGGCAGAAGCAATACAGGTAGAAATTTTGCTGGACTGAATCAAAAATATCAACACACAGAATCAGACAGGCAAGTGAACCCCAAACATAGTAAGTATAAAGAAAAACACACATTAGGAATATCACATTCAAACTGCTGAAAAAAGATAAAGAAAAAAACTTAAATCAGTCAGAGGCCCAAATAGCCAAAACAATCTTAAAAAAGAAGAACAAAGTTAAAGGTCTCACACTTCCTGATTTCAAAACTTATTACAAACCTCCAGTAACTAAAGCAGTGTGGTACTGGCATAAAGATGGACATATAGACAAAGGGAACAGAATACAGAGTCCAGAAATAAACCCTCAATGATTTTCAATAAAGATGCTAAGACCATGGGAAAGATCTTTTCCACAGCAAAGTACAGTCTTTTCAACAAACAGTTTTGGGAAAATTAGATATACACATGCAGAAAAATGAAGTTGGATCTTTACCATATTCTGTATGCAAAACTTAATGCAAAATGGATCAAAGACCTAAATGTAAGAGCTAAAACAATAAAACTCTTAGAAGACAACAGGGGAAAATCTTCTTGAAATTGGATTTGGCCATGATTTCTTATGTATGAAATGAAAAACACAGGTGACCCCACATGCCGCGGAGCGGCTGGGAGCGTGAGCCATGGCCGCTGAGCCTGCGCGTCTGGAGCCTGTGCTCCGCAACGGGAGAGGCCACAACAGTGAGAGGCCCGCGTACCGCAAAAAGAAACCCACAGGTGACCAAAGTAAAAAGAGATAAATTGGATTACATCAAAATTAAAACCATTTCTGTGCATCAAAGGACACAATCAACAGAGTGAAAAGGCAGTCTTTAGAATGGGGGAAATATTTGCAAATCATGTATCTCATAGGGGTTAATGTCCACAACATATAAAGAACTTTTACAACTCAACAATAACAAAAGACTCTGATAATAAACGGGCAAAGGACCTGAGTAGACATTTCTCCAAAAATGATATACCAATTGGCAACAAATACCTGAAAAGATGCTGACTATCACTGATCATTAGGGAAATGCAAATGAAAACTACAATGAGATGCTACCTCACACCCATTTAGGATGGCTACTATCAAGAGACCAGAAAATAACAAGTGTTGGCAAGAAGGTGGAGAAACTAGAACCCTTGTGCACTGTTGTAAAATGGTGTAACCACTATGGAAAACAGTATGGCAATTCCTCAAAAAGCGACAATAGAATTACCGTATGACCCAGCAATTCTACTTCTGGGTATATACCTCAAATAACTGAAAGCAGAGTCCTGAAGAGTATTTATAAACCCATGTTCACAGCAGCGTTATTCACAATAGTCAAAAGGTGGAAGTAACCCAAGGGTCTAACAATGGATGAACAGATAAACAAAATGTGGAATATACATGTAATGAAATATTTATTCAGCCTTAAAAGGGAAGAAAATCCTGACACATGCCACAATGCAGATGAACCTTGAGGACTGCACAAAAAGACAACTACTGTATGATTCCACTTAAATGAGTTACCTAGAGAAGTCAAATTCATACAGATAAGTAGAATGGAGGTTATCAGGGGCTAGGGGGAAGGTGAAATGGGGAGTTGTTTAAGAGTGGAGAGTTTAAATTTTGAGAGTTGAAAAGAGTTCTAGAGATTGGTTGCATAACAATGTGAAAGTACTTAATATTACTGAACTGTACACTTAAAAATGGTTAAGATGGTACATTTTATATTATGTGTATTTTACCACAATTTTTTTTAAAAGAAGAGAAGAAAAAGATACATTACATACAGGAGAATAAGAATAAAAAGAACAGCTGACCTGTCATCGGAAACAATGAAGGTCAGAAGACTATAGAATGGCATCCTTTAGAATGCTGAAATAAAACCATCATTCCAGAATTTTATACCCAGCAAAAATATCTCTAAAAAATAAAGGTGAAATAAAGGTATTTCCACATAAATGAAAGCTGGGAAAATCTGTTACCAGGGACTCACATGGCCAAAAATGGTAAAGGAAGCTCTTCCTTTACCAGAAGAGCGCTTCCTTTACCAGAAATAAAAACAGATAAAAACCCCACTAGATAATGTTTAATATTTGCTTTCAGCACTCATACGCATTTTAAACTTAGGAGGGAAAAAATAGTATTTTATAATTATGCAGATATTTACTATTTCTGCTGCTCTTTCTTCGTTCCTGATCTTAGTTTCCTTCTGGTACTTCTTTGCTTTAGCCTTATTATTTCTTTAAGTCAGATCTCTTGGAAATTCTCTTATTTACCTTTCATCTGAGAGTGTCTTAATTTTGTTTTCATTCCTGAAGGAATACTTTTGCAGAATATAGACTTCTGGGTTGATATGAGTTTCTTTTTCCTTCCATTAATTTCAAGTGTGTTTTCCTTTATCATATGGAATACCGTTATAAAATGGGCTTTTAAACCTCTGTGTAGTAGTTTCAACATTAGTTATATTGGGGTTGGCATCTGTGCTCTCCCTTGAGAATTAGTTTGCTGGCTCCCTGTAGGCTGAGAAATTTCAGATTATATTCTGAATGTTGTGTAGACTCTGGGTTCTTTTATCATCCTCTGCAGAATGTTGCTTTGGTTTTTTCAGGCAATCAATATGGTCAGGTTCAACCTGTAACTTCTGTTTCTCCTCTGTGTGTGGTAGTGAAAATCTCAGTTTAGTTCACAAAGCTCTGGTTATACTGATTTGAGTCTGTCCCACACATAGGTAGCTCAAGGTGAGCCTGAGACTTGTGTGGGTTTATATCCAGAATCAGGAATTGCCTTCACTAGCTCTCTCCACACTGGGATACTCCACTCCTTTCCAGTCCCCAAAGGGCTCCTTTTCTGGTTCCTCTAACCAGAAAGATGAGGTTTCTATTAGAGTTTCAGCAGTCTGCCCCACTGTGCTGCTTTGTGATGGAGCCCACTCTCAGGACAAATCCACCAGAGACAGAAGATTTACCTGTGTACTCACATCTCCAAGTTTTGCTCCCCTCCATAATCTGCTTCCTTTCTTTTTCTTTACAGAGTCTTTGGGTAATTATATTTTGCCCAGAGTTTTTATCTGTAATTAGTGGGAGGGACAGGAGCCTGTGGTGGCTTCTGCCACCATAGCGGAACTGGAACTCCTAAGTTCTTTTTCAAAGTTTCTATCTCTTTCCTAAATTTCACCATCTCTTTACTCATTATCCACCCCCTCTTCCCACCATAGATTAAAGCAAGTAACACAACTATTTTAAAGTCTTTGTATGCTAGCTCCAAAAACTGGGTTGATTTTAACTTGTTTCTATGACCTGAGCTCTCTAGGACTATAGGTCAACTTTTACAGTTTCTTCACATGTCCAGCAATTTCTCATTGTATACTGACATTTGGGATGATATGTTATAGAAATTTCCTTCATAGCAAAAGCCATGTAAATTGAATCTCACTAAATGTGGGTCCCTTGTTTGAAGAGTCAAATCAGTCCTGCTTTTTGATTGCTCTTCAGTGCCTTTGAACAGGATTTTAAAATGTTTTGTCCAGAGTTTATAATTGTTACAGTATGTTTAGTGTCATGCATGCTACTCCACCATTACCAAGAACTACATAATCCTTCTAGACTGAAGAAAACTTCCTTCCCGCCCTCCTTTCCTGCTTGGAATTCTACACACACTGTTCGAACTTACTATTTTTTAAAATCTCCCTGAGATCCTGCTCATCACCCTCTCGCTCCCACACCCACACAAGTAAAAACAAAGACACAGGGAAAAGCACAACTTGATCAAGGCCCTACAATTAAGCTGCTTCCCCAGATGTAGATAAATTCTCTCATCTATTATGTTACCTCCATAGCACAGATTTGTTCAAATATTTATTATGCACCTACTATGTGCCCTGAGTCCTGTCCCAAAGAACAGTAACATATTAATATAAAAATCCATAATACGAGGTAGAAAGTTCCAAATGCTGTGAGAAAGATCATCAAAAACTGCTATGGGAATTCAGAGAAAAATGAATTCCAGCTAGGGAGATTTAAAAGAGGTTTTACAGAGGAGGTGAGGGTACAGAGAGTGGGCCTCAGCTGCTAATTCAAGCAGAGACATTTATACATGCGTTCACTGTTGCTTTAGCAGTACCATGGGACTGGAGGTGGTGGCAAGTTGTTAATACTATATAAAGCCTTCCACTTAAAGTATGCTCTGCAGTCTGCACTGACATCATCTGCCGTTTCGCAGAAAGGCAGGATCTCAGGACCCACCCCAGGCCCAGTGAATCAGAATCAGCATTTCAGCAAGACCCTCAGGTATTTCATACGCACATTAATGTTGGAGAGGCACTAATATAAAGTGCTCTGTCTTTCACTAGAATTATGACCGTAAGACCTCGCATTCTCTACCACCAGGCAATCCTACATGTAGTAGAAGGGGAGGCGGCACAGGAGAGCATCTGGCAATGTGTCCTGAGCACCTCCTACCTCCTGGCTACCTTAGGTATATTTTGCCATTTTATGCTCGTTAAGTAAGCCTTTGAACTAATTATTCCCACTCTGCAGATAAGGAAATTGAAGGTCAAAAAGGCTCACTATGTGGTCCAAGGTCACAAGGAGGTGGCCAAACCTGAATCTGAACCCATAACTGACTGACTGCAAAATACTTTTCACTCTGTAAAATACTTTTCATTCTACTATACTGTCTCTGGTCTATGCTTCAGGAGAATCAGGTACTAACTAGTTCAGTGATCTTGGTTAATTCATTCTACCTTTTTAGAACTCAGCCCTTCATGTGTATGTTGATGGAAGTCGACTGAACTAGTGAAAGTTCACAAATGAATCAACGCTGCTTCAGGAAAATGGGTTTTTCAGGCAGACTTAAAATTGAGTGTTGGGAGGTTCTGTTGCATGAAAATGACTCAGAAAACCATAACCAGAACAGCACAGTGTAGAAAAAAGAATACAGGACCAGAAAGGAGAAACCTGGGTTCTAGTCCTCTCTCTGTCATTTATTAGTTGTGAGTCTCAGTTTCTTCATCCATGAAATGGAGAAAAATGATCTACCCTGGCGATCTCTCAGTGTGTTTAACTGGTTTAAGTGAGATTATGCACGAAAATACTCTGTGACATGATTAATACAGCCAGTTCTCTAACTGCCTTAATTTTCGTAACACAAATTAGATATTTCTAAATTAATTCAGTAAGGAACATGATTTACAATCTGCTGGCCATGGTAGAATTGGGAACTAGCTCTGGCAAAGCCCACCAGCTCTGCACCTTTGTTTACCCTAACAATGGGAATAAAAGGTAATAAAAAAACGTACAGGCTCTGTACCTGTTAGAGTTGATGGTGTTAGAAAAACAAAAACTCGTTCCAGAGCAGGGAGTCCTTGCTCTAGAACTTTCTGTGATGATGAAAATGTTTTATATCTGTATTACCCAGTATGGTATCCACTAGACATGTGCGGCTACTGAGTACTTGAGATATGGCTAGTATAACTGAGGAACTTAATTTTAAATTTTATTTAATTTTAACGGATTCAAAGTTAAATAGCCACATGTGGAGAGTGGCTGCCATATGGAACTGTAGCTCTAGAGCAAAGTGAGATAAGGATTTGTTCAACAATATTAAGGTTTTATAGTTACACTCTTAGGGCCAACAAGTGCACTGGCTTTGTTTTTTTCAATTCTGAAACTCTAGCTCCTAACGCTTTTTTTTCAAATTAAACCAGAAATTTTTATAGCATGATTTTTTTTTTTGCGGTACGCGGGCCTCTCACTGTTGTGGCCTCTCCCGTTGCGGAGCACAGGCTCCAGACGCACAGGCTCAGCGGCCATGGCTCATGGGCCCAGCCGCCCTGCGGCATGTGGGATCTTCCCGGACTGGGGCACGAACCCGTGTCCCCTGCATCGGCAGGCAGACTCTCAGCCACTGTGCCACCAGGGAAGTCCCTATAGCATGATTTTTGATAAGGGGAGGCTTCTTTGGAATCCAATTATCATTGTACAGCAATGTAGATGATACCAATAAAATGTGAAGGTTGCCTAAGTGAAAACAATGATGTTTTGTTTTATAATTATATATTTGCCCACCTGGAAAGATAAAATAGTTTACTCTTACGTATTTAAAATTACAAAGCAGAGTCTGAAAAGTACTAGGCCCTGCGACTGGTTGCTCAACCAACTACTACTGCTTGCCTACCTTGCATTTTCTGCTCTCCGGCTTATGCACTGGTGCAAGTAGAGATACTCCTGAGGTGCACTGGTGGACAAGGCGGGCTGCACGTGGTTCGACACCGAGGGTTCAAAGGTGAACAAGGTTGGCTGGCTGGAGTGCGAAGGGGCTGAGGATTTTCGTTCCCGGAGAAGGTGCTGATTGGAGCTGCTGAGCTCAGCTGGAGAAGAGCGGGGGCCGTGACTGGCTGAGGAAATGTTCCTCAGGGAGTCTGTGAAAAGGAGAAAGAGCTCTCTGAATGGTAAAGGAAGGGAAGGTGTCCTTATCCCAAACTGGGTTGTCAGACGAGGAGAAAATACTAAGAGCAGAGGCAATGGTCCAGCCGCAGCATTCTCTTCCTCGTGCACCTGCCCCGGCTCTGCCCTCCCAGAGCGCAGGGCTGTGGCTTCCAGGCTCTGGACCTCTGTACGGCTCCTGGAGGCGACTCCCTATCACAGCCTGGGCAGTACCTGCCCCACTTCCAGGAGGTGTGCCTACTCGAGGTCCAGAAGTGCGACTCTGGCTCTCGAGCAAGGCCAGCCTCTGGGGCGGTGAGTGCCACGGCCTTCCCTCTCTTTGGTGGCTCCTGCTCTCATCATCTCCCTCAAAGCTAAGCTGGCTTTACTAAATGAAACTTTGCTTCCTGAAGACTTATTTACTGAGTCCCTGGACTGTGTGTTACTGTACTAATGACAAAAGCACATGTAATTGGAACGGTCCCTTAAGACTGGTCCCAGCTCCTCCCGCCTACCCTTCCAAGTCCTCTGAGGACGATGTTCCCCACATCTTGTACTCACCACTCTCCATCTATTGGTCTTTTTTCTCTTAACTCTTATCTTAAACTCTCGTCTGTTGTGTTAGAAAGGAAGTGAGGTATTAAAGACAGATAATAGTTTAGAGTAATACCCCCAGCCAAGGGCATTATTCATTTGGCTGGCTCTCTAAGCTTAGTCCAAATTCCTTAGCACAACATACAAGGCCTTTCACAGTCTGACCTATTTCCTGTTTCCCTCCTCCCATACCCCAGGCATATGAAAGCTTCATCAGTCTGTGAATGCACCAGCCCCCCCTTTTTTTGTTTTTACATCTTTATTGGAGTATAATTGCTTTACAATGGTGTGTTAGTTTCTGCTTTATAACAAAGTGAATCAGTTATACATATACATATGTTCCCATATCTCTTCCCTCTTGCGTCTCCCTCCCTCCCATCCTCCCTATGTGACAGAGCGAGAGAGTGGCATGGATATATATACACTACCGGCCCCTTTTATGATTCTTTGTTTTGGCCTATGATGTTCCTTCTGCCTGGATTTCACTTCTTCTCCTCTGGCACTCACACACAGATTTTAAGACCCTGTACGGGTATCACATTCTCTCTGAAACCTTCATGGACTTGGCCATTCTTCTGGGTGCTAACAGCACGTGGCCCATGCTTCATTATATCCACTGTCACCCTGCTTCCTTGCCTGGCCCATGGGTTTCTAAGAACAGTGACTGATGATGTTACCTCTACAGTGCCAGCATTTACCGAATAAACCCCAGGTACATACAAAGTTCTGAGTCTGTCTTTGTAGAATAAGCAAAAACATTCATTCAGCATACAATAATTCCAACAGTGAAACTTTTTTGTTCAAAAGAAAGATTTAAAGATGTAATTTCTAGTGGGAGGTAATGTTTTAGTGGTGATGATGGTGGCTTTCTATGGTTATTCAAAGCACTTCAGAGGGGACATAGTTCCCTGTTATCTGACCTATTTTAGGGCCCTTCTCATGGCCCTGGGCAGGATCCACCAGCTCATGGATGCTCTACAGCATTAATGACTCTGCAGTCTTTTCTGCTGCTGGGCAAGACAACTTCTGCCAGCGTACAGCAGGAAAAGCCACAGGCCTCTGGGGAAAAACTGTCCCATTGACAGCTGTGTTGACCTCCAAAATGAATTCCCATTACAGGTCTCGTAGTGAACTGGATGTTTGTTAACAGAATCAATGGCTTCATTACTCCATTAGACCTGCAAGATGAACTCTCTAGTGGCAGAGGAGAGGGTTTGTGCTGGGGGACAGAGAAAGCCCAGCGCCGGGGATCAGCCCAAGCCGCTGCCTGAGGAGACATAGGGAAGGTGCAAGGGAAACCTCTGGTGCATTCTACACTCTCTGTGGTCTTTTGGACTCCTCTTCCACTGCCCAGCCCTTCAAGGGGGGCTTTCTCCAGGGTTCTGCCCCAGACCCTCCTACGACCTCGCTCTCACTTTGGAGACTCTCCAGGGGTACCCCGTCCACTCTCACAGCTTCAGCTATGTGGTAACAGCTCACAAATCTGCATCTCTAGCTCAGTTCTCTCTCCTGGGCTCCCTGTCTTATATCCCCACCCCCACCCCCCATCTACGGAGTGTCTCCATTCAGCTGTCCCACAGGCAGGTCAAGCTCAACAATCTAAACGGAACTCCTCCTCCTGCGTCTCTAGCTCAGTGAAGTGCATCAATGTCACCATCCAGTCAGTTCCCCAAGCCGGAAACCTAGGCATCATCTGTGACTCTCCCCTGTTTCTCAGCAACCACGGCATGTCATCATGTCACTGCCTTGCTTAAAATTTGTCACTGGATCCCTGGTATCCTCAAGATGACTTACAAAGCTCTCTCTTTTAAAAACCACTTTCCTGTTTATTTCTTCAATCTTGTTTCCCACCTGTACTTCCTTGTGTTTCAAACAGAATTTCAGGAAAACACCAACCTCTTTCTCATCGCTCCATACATTAGGCTACCAATTCAGTAAGGGCAGACATACTGTCTCTCTTGTAACAGTTTTACCCCTAGAATGAAGCCCAGTCTGTGATCCAACTCCATAATCATGTGTTGATTAAACACAGGAAGTACATAGAGCATAATAAGTGATACTCCCTCAGTAACATCCACCGACTCTTCATTACCTTCAGAATAGAGTCCAGGTTCCCCAGTCTGACAAGAATAGCCATTCTGTCACAACCTACTTACCCTGCCTTGTCACCCAACTCATCCTTCATGTCCCCTATGCTGAATGCTTGTGGGTCTATATAAAGGAAGAGTGAGCTATCCTCAGCTCTAGGGCCCTCTGCCTCCAGCTCAGGCTATGGATTCAAATCTGTGACCCAGTCTGTTTACTCACAGAGCTAGAGAAATTTCACCTGAGTCTCAGTTTCCTTATTTACAAATTGACATAGGGTGGGTTTATGAGGATGAAGTGCATAGAGGGCCAAGAAAGCACTGCAGGTTGTAGGTACTCAAAATGTGTTCTAGTCACTTCTGTATCTCCGTGCCTAGAACAGTCCCAGCACATAGTGGGTGTTCATTACACTGAATTCATTGTTGAATGAATAAAAGAATTTTCCCTGGCATAAAAATCCACATATGCTTGTTTCTTGTGGTCAAAGTCAGAGAGGTTTTTCAGGTCTGTCAATAAGATGAAGTAAGGGTTAGCATGAGTTGGGCCCACAGACACTTGGAATTCCACTCTTCTGACATAAAGCCATGTCTATGAAGCCAGTTAGCTCCATAATGGCCTGCAGCCCCAGAAAAGTTCTTTCAAAGCTGTTTGGGCACTAAATCTTGCCAAAAGCCTACCTCAGCTTGCAACTTTAAAAGACTACCTGAATTCATGTGATGATTCCTTGGTACCTTTACTGGGTTGAACAGTGTCAATCCAAAATTCATGGAACCTCAGAATGTGACCTTATTTGAAAACAGCATCTTTGCAGATGTAATTCGTTAAAATGAGGTCATACCGGATTAGTATGGAACCTACTTCAATGACTGGTGTCCTTATAAGAAAAGAGAGACAAAGACATACAGGAAGGGGATGAAAGAGGTAGAGATTGGATAAACAAAAGGTGATATATCCATACAATGGAATATTATTCAGCCATATAAGTGAATGAAATACTAATACATGCTACAACATGGATGAATCTCCAAAACATTATGCTAAGAGAAAAATACTAGTGATAAAAGACTATAGGGCTTCCCTGGTGGCGCAGTGGTTGAGAGTCCGCCTGCCGATGCAGGGGACACGGGTTCGTGCCCCGGTCCGGGAAGATCCCACATGCCGCGGAGCGGCTGGGCCCGTGAGCCATGGCCGCTGAGCCTGCGCGTCCGGAGCCTGTCCTCCGCAACGGGAGAGGCCACAACAGTGAGAGGCCCGCGTAACGCATAAAAAAAAAAAAAAAAACAAAAAACAAAAGACTATAGATTACATGACTTTATTTATGTGAAATGTCTAGAATAGGAAAATCCAAAGACAGCAAGTAGTGTCAACTAGTGGTTGCCTGGGGTGGGGAGCAGTGATGGAAGGTGACTGCTCATGAGTATGGTACTTCTTTTTGGGTTGATGAAAATTTTCTAAAATTAGACTGGTGATGGTTGCACAACCCTGGGAAATACTAAACCCACTGAACTATATACTTTAAAAGGGTGAATTTCATGGTATGGGAAATACATCTCAGTAAATTTATAAACACACACACAGTTTGACAGTTCCTCAAAAAGTTAAACACAGAGTCACCATATGACCCAGCAATTCCACTTCTAGGTATATACCCAAGACAAATGAAAACATACATCTACACAAAAACTTGTAAACAGATTTTCACAGCAGCATTACTTATGACAGCCAAAAGTAGAAACAATCCAAATGCATATAAGCTGATCGATAAAGAAAATGTGGCATAGCGTATAATGGAATAGTCAGCAGTCAAAAGAATAAAGCACGGGACTTCCCTGGTGGCGCAGTGGTTGAGAGTCTGCCTGCCGATGCAGGGGACACGGGTTCGTGCCCCGGTCCGGGAGGATCCCACATGCCACGGAGCGGCTGGGCCCGTGAGCCATGGCCGCTGAGCCTGCGCGTCCAGAGCCTGTGCTCCGCGACGGGAGAGGCCGCAACAGTGAGAGGCCCGCGTACCACAAAAAAAAAAAAAAAAAAAAAAAAAAAATAAAGCACAAATACATGTTATTACAACATGTACAAACCTTGAAAGTACTGTGCTAAGTGAAAAGAAGCTAGATTCCATTTATATGAAATGTCTAGAAGTGGTAAATATATAGAGACAGAAAGTAGATTAGTGGTTGCTTACGGCTGGGGTGAGGATGGGGTATGGGAAGTGACTACTAATGGGTATAAGGTTTCTTTTCGGGGTCATAAAAATGTTCCCAAATTAGACTGTGATGGTGGTTGCACAGCCCTGTGAATATACTAAAAACATTGACTTGTACACTTTAATTGAGTGATATATGGTGTGTGAATTAACACACACACACACACACACGCATAAGCCCTTTGCAAAGTATGAAGTGTAAAGTATATGCAAGAGATTAACAGTCATCCAGTTAAATTCATCTGACCTTTAGTTTTTCTTTATTTCTTCTCCGAAGAGAAAACTGAACACTCAGTAAATACCGAGCCCTTACTAAACTCCCTTGAGTAAGAGACATTCTCCCCTTCCTACCTTCAGTTCCCTATAACTCCTCCAACCCCGCTGTTCAGGGTTTCACCCCATCATCATAGCAAGGCAGTGGGAAGTTCAGCTAAACAGAAGGCAAGCACTCATGGTTTGGGGTGAAAAGACTCAAGCAGCTTGAAATTCCACCTCACAGTGTGTGGACCTCATGCACAGGACAGGAGTCAGGAGCCCAGGGATCCATTTCCAGCTCTGCTGTTAACTAGCTGTGAGATCATGGACAGGTCTCTCTCTGAGCTTTAGTTGCTTACCTGTCAAGATGGGAGGATAATCCCTGGCCTGCTTGTCTATCTTACTGGGCTGTTGTAAAGGGCGAATGAGATAAGGATGTGAAAACAAATACATGCACTCATATAAATATTCACAGAATTTGTTGTTATTGCCTGGGTACCTTTTGAGGAAAGGAAAGAATGGTAAAGATAAAGGAGACATTAGACAATACGTGGCTGGGCTGTTTTTGGTATGTGGCTGTAAGGCTGTTGTAATGATGTGTCTTGGGTCATTAGGAAGGTCAGTTATACACAGCGAGAAGAAAACGGACATTTCCAGACTTCTGGCCTGAGCTTCGATCTCCAAGTCTAGACGAAAGATAATGCCAGAAAATGCCTGAGTCAATTTGTTTTCTTTTCAGCAGGGTTTTATTTTTTCCTCTTCTTCCTGGCTTCTTTTTAGGGCCCTACAAAATCACTCCCCTTCCTTTCCACAATCACCCCTGGGAAGCCTTCCCAGCATAAAAACACTCCTCCCACCTTCTTGCAAAACTCTAGAACAGGAAAGCTCTGAAGGACTTCAGTAGAGGAGCCCAGCCCAGCCATCCACTAGCTAGTGATAACAGGAGCAGGAAAGGGGTGGTTGGCGGGAGCTTCTGGAAAAGGTGACTGGCCAAATAATGACTGGTTCCCTTATCTCAATGCCCTTTTAATCTTTATCCTTTCCCCCCCACCCCCAAACCCCACCCCAAGCCTCAGTGGGTCTCAGAACCCGTAAAATGATAGACCAAAGTTCATGCTGGCGCCCAGGCTGGATTCAAAGCCTGGCTCTACTAACTCCTGGCTCTGGTCTTGGACAGGTTACATAAACCTCTTTGATCCTCACTTGTTCAATAGGGAGAATACATACTTTGCAGGGCTGCTGCAAGGACTGGAGGTCATTTATACAAAGCATTTAGCACAGCACCCCACCATTCTTACTGCTCCTATTCCTAGAGTACACATGGAACTGGCTGAGACCCTGAAATTGGCCAAGAGGTATGGAATTTCTTTCCAGGTCACAACTATACCTTGTATAGATGTTATACGTGGACTAATAAGAACGAAAGGGACAATACTGTCTACAATAATCACAGCTGCCATTTACTGAGCACCTACTACGTGTCTCTGGTCTACCCCGTGAGGTAGATATTATTATTACCTCCATTGGTTTTTTTCTTTTGTTTTGGGGGGGATGGAGAAACTGAAGCTCAGAGAAGTTAATAGTGAGCTCTGGGGTCACACACTTAGGAAGTGGCAGAGTCTAGATCTGAAAGAGAGCTCATTGTCTTCAAAGCCAATTATTTTCACCCATGTAGAGAAAAGAGTTCCTGCACAATCCCTATGAGGTGAATGGTATTAGCTTTATGGGAGGCAGAGTCAAATAACAGAATGAGGGTCTAGGTCCAGGTCTGCTGCCAACTGGTTGCGTGACCTTCGGTACGTCATTTCACCTTTCTGGGCCCTGTTTTCTTTATTTATAAAAGGGAGAACTTGGATTAGACCAGGGATACACGTCAAAGTCATCTTTGGGAAATTTACGAGAGCTGCTCCATGTAAGACCTAATGAGTTATATTTACACATTTAGATTCAGATCCACTGGCTTTGTTTTTCACAATCTCTGGTTCTTAATTCTGGGGCAGAGGTAGAAGGGTTGGGGTCAACTGAAAAATCAAGGGCAAAGCAAGTTCTGAAAGCCAAATGAAAGAACAAATTCTTCCCAGAATCCTTCTTGGTATCATCAAAATTCTAAATTGGAAACCATCCATGCTCTTCCTGGCCCTCCTTATCATTTGTCCACAGCCGACTCCAAAGGAACAGTGAGCAACAGAGAGAGCCTGACGTGGTTCAGAAACGTGGGAGTCCAGGTTCTAAAACTACTTTGCCACAGGGCCTTGGGCGAAACTTTTAATCTCTACATCTCCTCTCCCATGCTGTCAAATGCCAAAGAGAACACCCACCTTACAGGGTTCTTTTGAGGATTCAATGAGGTGAAATATGGGTAAATAGTAACTATTAAATACTAAGTAAGTGGTAGTTAGTTGACAATTGTTATATCATTTATTCCTAGAAGTAGAAAGGTGGTAAAATTCTGAGGGTTCTAACTGGGGAGAAGATGATTAATCAAAGAATGTTGAAACTAATGGTGTCGGATTTTATGGGATGAGTGGTCCCCTGGAGAAAGCTAACTGAAAAGCAAGAATCAGATGGGTGGAGAATTCTAAAAACAAAAACCTGCTGACAGATTGGCTGAGTGCAAAATTGGATCAATAGATCCAGGTCATTTTAACTCACAATCACAAGCCTAAAATTATTTAAAAAGGAATCATCCTCAAAATCCTCTGGCACACATCATTACTAGAGAATTTATTCATACATTCAGGATCAAACACGAAATGCCTTCACTCTATACACTGCCTCACATAATATGGTAACTGGAGGGGAACCTAGGGTCCGATCAGTATCACCACCGCCCTCCCTACTCACCCCCAAATCTCTCATTTACAGTTGGAGAAACCGTGGTCCAGAAAGGTGAGGCTACTTGTCCAAGGCCACACAGTGGATCAGATGTAAACCCTGAAATGAAAACTCAGATCTCTTAGTCCAGGGGTCCTTCTGCGCTACCAGTAGAAAGATGTATCAATGTGAATGAAGATATATTCTCTATAAAGGGGGGGTGGTAATCAAGCCAGGAGATCTGACCACCAGGACACTGGCCAGCGGGATTGCTATTTTGTCGTGAGTTTATAATGTTATTCATATTCGCATGGTAAGTAGACATTTGCTGGATCCAACTACTAAAGACTAGTATAAATAATTCCCCAAGTTCAAAAATATAAGTCTTCTAGTGTTTATAAAAACTATAAAACAGAGGAAGAAAAAAGGGGAGGCAGACAGGCAGTAACATGAGACCCTGTGAGACCTTTCAGGGACCAGGCCTCCCCACACCCCTTCTGAGGAAGGATCTGGGAAAAAACACCATCTCAGAGATCCAAGGGCCAAGTCACAGCACCCTGACCTCGACGGATATGATCTCTTGGTCTACTTTAGCAGAAATCAATCCTGTGAAGGGGCACAGGGCAAAGAGAGTGAGTGGCTGCAGCTCGCAGGCATGCCACACAGTGTCTGGTCACACGTCCTTACAAAACCTCCCTTTGCCCCGTGGCATCTCATTTCAGAGATGGGAAACTAAGGTCCACAGCAAACGCCATGCTTTCTATAAGGTCTCTGGTGAGAACTGATTATGCCTTCCTCTAAACCTTTTACCGTACTTCATTTTGGTTTTTATTTTATGCTGGGCATTCACAAACCTCTCATACTAAACAGACCGTGAGCTGTTAGAAGTTAGGACCCAGACCATCTGTTTCTCTGGTGGAGTTCAGCACAATGCTGTGCGTCTACTAAACGTCCAGATGAGAACAAGGTGCTCAATAAACATACCAGGGCAATACGTTTTGTCAGAATCTTTCCTCTTTGTGGCAGAAGAAGGAGTGAAGAGCTCCAGGATCTGAAGGTAAGCTGCTGTTCAGGGTGGGAGGAACTGTTACCACTTAGCAAGGCTGTCTGAGTTGTGTGTGTTTCTGGTTTTGGACAGCTGGTCTATATTTAGCCACGCATGCATTGTCCAGTTCACGTCGGACAGGTCAGCTTTGTTCTCATCTCACCTGCCACACGGACAGCACACCCCAGTTGTGACAGACCTTACTCCTGCTCCTTTGAGAGGGGCTTCGGTTGACTGCGTGTCCCCCTCAAAGAGTCAATCCATAATTGGAATGAAGCACTCTTGTTAACTTAGGGGCATGAGTACTGACCGTGGGCACTCTGCTAAGAGCTTCAGGCTGACAAAAAGAGTGGATCTTGTCCTTGCTCTATGAGCTTATACTGCAGTTGGGAAGAGCAAATGTATACTTGGGGCAGCACTTCTCCCTTCCCACAAGGAACTCTGGGGACTCATTAGTATTCCCATGGGAATCAATCCATCTAGTGGCACCATAAGCTCACATGTCAATGATGTATCTGACCCTTGTGACCTTTCCACAAAAATATCGAAACTATATCACTGTATTTTTAAGCTAACCAACTTCATAAGAGGTAAGCTTCCCCTTCCTTTCACAGTGACTTTCACTAAGAGACAACTGGCTACCAGCGTGAAACACAAGTGTCAGATATTCCAATGATGGGAGTTTATCAAGAATCATTACCAGTGGCAATAATCACAAGAACAATCCCTGAAACTGCTCTAGTCTGGATGGTGAGGCTGGGATTCTAAGAGCTCCAGTTTGCCTAGGGAGTTATGAGATCCACAGCATTACCTGACCCAGAACTGTGGCTGTAGGAGAGACAGTGTGGTTAGGGGAAAGGAACGTGGATTTTGAAATCTGAATCTGAGTGTTTTGCTGTGGAACCTAGGAATGGTATCCGAATCTGTGCCCTAGTTTGTAAAATTTTTACGAATAGCTACCTGCAGCGTTGTCCTGGAGAGTCAAGGAATGCCACAGTGTCTGTATATCAGTGCTCCACAAAGGGAACTTCTCCCTTTAGCACTCCATCCCTGGGGTCACCTGGTGTGTGAACTGCATCTGCAGACCTTCAGGGTTTGATTAGAGGCAGGACTGGTACCAGAGCATGCAGATGGATTCAACTGGCCTTTGACTGGCGAGTAGAGGACTGCAGGCAGAGAGCCTGGCAGGACGCAGCTTCCAGTCGGCAGCTCTTTCTCAGCCACTGTCTCCAGTCCTGGGGTCACAACAATCTCCTGGCTTCATACCTGTAGCTTCCCTATTCATCTTCCAGCCTTGTGTCTTGATGCCTCAGCAACCCTAGGTTTTTTTCACCGGGATCCAAAAGGGAGAGTTGTTTTTCAACATCCCTAGGACGGCCAGCACACTAAGACCATATGTACATGTATCTGAGTGGGCCTGCCAAGGCGTATTATTATACTAGAACAGGAGTTGGCAAACTAAGGACTATAAGTCATATCTCGTCGACTGCCTGATTTTATAAATAAAGTTCTATCCCTATTCATGTGCATATTCTTTATGGTTGCTTCTACGTAAAGTTGAGTACTTGTGACAAAGAACGTTCAGGTGGTAAAGCCTAAAATATTGACTATCTGGCCCTTTAGAGAGAAAGTTTGCCAGCCCCCAGACTACAAGTTCTCCTTCTGGTTTGTACAATCATGTCCTCTCTCAAAAATCTTAGTACCTAACTTAAGCTGCTCACTAAGGAGACAGAAGCGGGCTGAAACCAAGGCCAGTGGATCCCAAACCTATGTTTTCGAATAATCAAGAAGAAGAATCATGGGAAAAGCCAGTGTGGAGAGCCCATGAATATTATTATAAGAAATCATATTCACTTTCATCTCAGCACACCTTGGGCACAAACAACATGCTAGTTTCTAGTCAGCATACAGAATCAAAAGGTACAAGAGAATAATATGATTGACTTGTGTTGACAGGCTTGGGAAACCTTCTTGGCAAAGCCAGAGAAGGTCATCACAAGAGAGCAGAGACAGCAGTGAGTCTTTCTCAGGTCTTCATGCACATGCTGAAGACCCTAAACAGGTATCGTGACAGTGTGAGGCAAGGACCTATATCTAGAATTTCAGGGTATGGGTTAATAGTTAAGAACATGGCTTCTGCAGCCATACAGTCTGGGTTTGAATCCCAGGTCCTTTACTTAGTAGTTGTAAGAACTAGGGAAAGTTACTGAACCTCTCTGTGCCTCAGCTTTTTCATCTGTTAAATGGGAATAATGATAGGTATCTACCTCATACGATTATATGAGTTAAGATCTGTGAAATGTTTTGAACACTGCCTCTACATGGTAAGCTCTACGTAAACATTATCTCTTACTGTTAGTAGTAGTATATTTAAAGAAACACCTTTGTTTTTTGAGCACCTCAATAACTTAAGTATAATGCATCTCAAATCAGGAAAGTCAGCAAGGCTTATTTGATAAACATATTAATCACACACAGTAAGAATGTTTCCAAGTTCAGGGAAAATAGAGATCGTGTTACTTCGGATGTTTCAGTTTTGGGGAGATAAGAATAGCACGGTATACACACTCAAAGGGCTGCCACGAAGATCACAGAGAAGGCTGCAACAATTTATCAGCCATACACCGGACAGATATTTAATGTGTGCTTATCATGTACCAAATGCCATGCTTTAAGTGGATTCTTGTATAATCTTCATCATAATATTGTGAAGAAAGTCTCGTTTCTATTTTACTGAGGCAGAAACTGAGGCTCAGAAAACTGACTTGCCTAAGACCATGTTAAGACTGAACTCATCAGTGTTGTGGATTCATGTATTTATGATTCCAAGACCTATGCTCTTTGCTCTTTGTACTAAATTGACCTCCTGAAGCGGTGTGTGTGTGTATGTGTGTGTGTGCCTGAGTGTGTATATATATACACACACAGGCACACACACATGCATCATAAAAGTATAAGATGAAACCTGGGTTTCAATTCTAGCCTTGCCAGTTATGTTCTTGAGCAACTTAGCTCCCCTCTCTTGACCTCCAGACACTGTCATCTGAGGAGTTTGGAACAAAACACTCTCTAAGGGACCTTCAAGATCTCGTATTCTAGAATTTTCTCAGTTTATGAAATCTACTGCCTTCTCTGTCTTGGCTGGGTGTTTTGGCTGCTATGATTCACCAGCCATGAAGAATTTGTTCACTGACCTCATCCACACAAGAAGTGAGGTGGTGGGGAATAAAAGCAAACACTAAATAAATGATAGATATGTAAAATAAAGTTCATATCCTACCTCTTCAGACTAGTTAGAACATCATCCATTTTCAATTTTTCTTTGCTTTTTAAAAATTGTTCTTGTTCATTGTATACCACTATTTCAATATATGGAATTTTAGACTCTATGTCCTGTTAATAAGGTTAGAATGTTTTTGAAGCTTCTTTGTTTCCCCCTCCTCAACAGTGAATTTCTCAAAACAACGTTTAGAAATAAGTTGTAATTTTTTAAACTGTAATTTTATGTAACTATAACTATTTACAAAGTTATAAACAAACACTATAACTAAATCATTCATTTGAATCATCATTGGGCAGCCACTATGTGTCTCTACTAATGTGGTGACAGAAAGATAAAAGGGTCATGTTCTCATTCTCAGGTCTCTGACATATCTCCCCTCAGTCCCAAACTTTGAGCTCTAGCCTCAGTGAACTACTTCCAGTTCCCTAAGCTTCTGGGAACTTGGAGAAGACAAGAGAAACCTGAACTCTGAGGTGGTGGATGTGTTAATTAACCTGATGGTGGCCATCATTTTACAGTGTTTGCATATATCAAATCACCATGAGGTACACTTTAAATATATACAGTTTTGTCAATTATCCTTCAATAAAGAGGTGGAAAAAATAAATATCTGGTGTATTTATATCCATTTATGTGAGGAAAAAGAGAAAAGAGAAGAAAGAGAAGAAAGAAGAGAAACCTGAAGTAACTGAGAAAATCCTGTATTGATCAGTGTTAACCTAAGTTGATTAGAACTTTAGTTTCTATCACTAGCCAGATAGGGGCTTGATATTGAAATTAAATTCAGAAATTGAAAAAAATTTTTCTTTTCTTTTCACACTTGAGGTTAACCTCAATTTTGTTTTAATCTGTTAGCTGTATCTTGGCATATAGCCAGGCACAGTTCAGTTAAAAGCAGCAAAACTTGGTGAAAACTGAGGGCCCCAGGACCTGGAACTATACACAGAGGAGGCAGGCAGTCACTGAGAAGGGCTCCAACTGGAGGACCTGACAAAGCTCCTGAGGTCACTGAGAGCGGGTGCGCGGCTTACGCTCTTCTCTGGCATGTGACCCTAGAACAGGACCTGGCAAAAACAGGTACTCAGTGTGCTGAATGGGTGAACACAGAAACGGAAACTGGGTATCACCCAGAAATGGGGGCAGCTGAGTCCGAAAGGAGGAGGAAGCTGTTTAGGGAAAGCACAAGTGGAGTTTCTTCAGAAATTCAGGCAGACAGACCACTGGCCACCCGGAAGTCAGCCACTGGACGGTGGGGCTCCAGCCACTGGCTTAAGGATTTTGGTAAGACTGGGGTCTCTGAGAGGGACTAAATCAAAGCAGGATGGGGTCTAGTCCCAGGTGGAATTTGATACGACAGTCAGGTTAACAGGGAAATGACTCAAGAATAGGAAAAAGTAGGCAAAGTTCCAGGGCTGACCTTATCTCGCACACAAGATGCGGGTCAGAACTGAGCAAAAAGGGTGAAGAATCCCAGAGCCCTGACTCCATGCTGGAGTGCAGGGTGGGCCTCAACTTGAAGGTAGAGTCCAAAGGCCTTTGCAGAGTTCAGAATCCTATGCAGAACTGTACATAACTGGATGTTTAATCATAATCAAGAGCTTCAGAGGTCCAAAGTGACCTTACCACCAAATTCAAAGTCCTGATTCTACCTTTAGCCAAAAACTAGAGTTACATTGGGCTTTGGAATCTGGTCTGGGACCAATTCAACAATAATTTATTACCCTCCTTCACTAGAGATAATTAGACATACTCAAAGAACAAAAAAAAGGGGGAGCATCTCATGGGACGTCTGGGGAACCATCCAAAGCTTCTGGTGTTGAGGAGTTGGGATGAGACACTCTCATTTCTAACAGTCTGTGGGTTTGGCAGGTACATTAGACTTTACGCTGGCTGGCTGGGACGGTGTGGGGGAGTGTCTGGTATACAAGGGAAAGTAGGAAGGAGGATCAAGGCTTAGAACGAAAAGAAGAGGGTCAGGTTTCTCCCTGTCACCCTTTCCTCCTCCAGAGGGTCTGGACTTTGCTGCAGGTCAGGGCTGAAGCCTGTTCCAGGACAAGGCAAAAGTGTCTGTGGGGATTTTACAGAGTTCATGTCCCAACTCAAAGCCTACTCTCAGGGTGACGAGACCCAGCTGTAGACAAAAAAACAACAAATAAACAAAAGACTGAGGAGGAAGGTCTGATATTTCAGGGTTATTTAGAATACCAATTTTTTTTTTTTTTTTAAGGCATGAGGATTTCAGATCTGGCTGGAAACTGGTCTGGATGTTTATTTTCCCCACTGTCTCTGGAAAAAAAGGGTGGGTGATTCAGAGAGCAGCCTTTGCCTCTGGGCTGGGGCCCGGATCAGTCTCCACTCTGTTCTTCTTTCCTCCAGGGACCTGTGTAAGCCTGGGGAGAAGCTGCCTATCACCTCCCACATTTTCTCTAAGCTTCCAACAAGGGTCTCCCAGAGGAGTGAGAGATCTGACCCCAGTTAAAAAAAAAAAAAACCCAGAAAACAAAAGGTAGGGGAGGGAACAAGGGAGGAAAAGTTCCTCCTAGGAATGAGAAGAGAGAAAGGGTCAGGTCTCCTAGAAAGGCCTCTCTCGTCCCCACTGTCCTCCACTCCCAGCTTCTCCCTGGCACTCCCACTCACTGCGTCAGGGTAGTGGGGGAAGGGACCAAGGTCACCAGAAGGTACCTGAGTGGACTGCCTGTCTCCACTACGGCCCTCCCTGCTGTGAGAAGTCCAGCTGGAATAAGGGGTCCTGACCTTTAAGGCACCAATCATTCTCTCTGGAGAGGAAGGAGCTGTTTGAAGACGCTGATAACATTCCTCCACTGGGGGCTGAAGATCTCCCCAAACGCATACCTGTGGGTATAGTTTCATCCTGGAAGGGAACCAGGACTTAAAATAATTCTGCTGTTGAGTTACTGGGGAAATTCACAGATTACTAGAAGTGTAAATATTCGCAAAATATTTAAAGTAGGGGGCAGTCTCACCCAAAATTTTAGTAGAGAAATGGTGGGGAACAGATAAAGAACAGTCGGTTGGAACTCTGGGAGGTCATCTTTCTATATAGAGTTAGTCACGCAACTACTGTGAAATTCCTGCCAGGGAGTTCAAGAAGGAAAAAAGCTACAATAATAGGATATGGAGGAGGCTCTGGCCTTAATTTCAAAATCTTCAAGAGTTGCAAACGGGGCTCTGGTGACCTAAACTCCCTGAGTTTTAGTTCACAGTAGTTTGTTGGCTACTCTGAGACGGATCATGTTATCTTGCTGATTTAGCCGTCCGAGATTAACGTTAATGTATAGACAGCACTTTACTTTCCAAATGTTTAGTTCTCAGTGATCAACTTCTTGCTTCTCCTCTTTGCTGGCTATTTTGTGATTTACAAGCAGCCAACAATAAACAGGTCTGTGAAAAGGGGTTCGGATAAGTGAGAAGAGGTTAGAGCATACAGCCCTAGGGTGGAGTTAAAAGCCTTGGATTCTAGATCCGGCAACACTGCTTTCTGGCAATGTCAGTGCCTTTAAACTTTAGCTTCCTTATTTGTGCAATAGGAATAGTGCTAGCAGCCTTGCCTAGCTTATTTTGTTTCTTTATACGCAAAGGAGACTGTGTAAGTGTTGTGTAGACTGTAAAGTTCTCTAAAAACACCAGATACTTAAATCATATCCTGTTCATCTTGACCTCCAGATATAAAAATCATCATTTTCACCAAAAGTACGACACGGAAAGCCGCAAAACAAGCAGCTACTGTTCACATTGTGCGCCTATACATTTTCCCAGCTTCCTCCCAACCCCTCTGCAAGGGAGCATAATCTCCATTTTACAGATGATAACACCTCAAAGAGATAGAGTTACTTATTCAACATCCTAGAGCAAATAAACAGCAGCAGCTAGGGTGCCTTTCAGAGTGCACGTTAGAGTAAGGGGCTGTGCAGGTCCTGGACCAGCTACGGAATAGAGGGAGGAGGGAGGGGATGAGTGGGAAGGAGAAGCCCTCAGCTTAGAGGATTCAAAGGGGTGAGGGCTTTCCTGACTGTGGATGACTCCTGAGCCCATGAATCATTTATCCACGCTCTGTGCTGGGAGCTGCTTCTTTTTATGTGTGGTACATCTGGTCAGGGACAGCTGCCCACGACAGGGCCACAAATGTGAGGACTTGGACCCGCCTGCTCGTAAACACAGCTCAGAGCAGCTTTCTGCCCCCTGACTTGGGGGATTGAAGGCTATTTTGATTCCCAGAGGAAGGTGGGGTTCTTACTGTTGCCTGTGCGTACATGTACACACCCCCACCCCCAAACAAACAACAAGCAAACTCCATGTATGTGATATGAAATCTTGATATTCATTCTTAGAATTGCCTTTCCTTTCTGAGCATCGTGCCCGGTTTCCTTTTGGAAAGAGCTCTCTATCAGGAGGCTGTTTCTTCCACACTTGTGTCAATATTCGAACTCAGTGGCACTCCTGGTCTGGTCTTGATCCTAGACAGGTTTTATCCTAGGCATTTTTGGCTGGAATACGTGAGGAGTTGGAGAGTGGCAGCAGAAAGAAGAAGCTGGGGGTGGCAAGAAGGATTAAAAAAAGACTCCATCTGCTATAGAACTGCTTCCAGCTAAAAGTGAAAAACACAAGTTTTTTTTTACGGGTCCCATCACAGCTCTTTTTAAAAAAGAAAGGAAAGAAGGAGTATCTGCTTGAAGGAAGCTCCCCATGGGAAGAAATTTCTACAGGACCAACAGCAAGCAGGGGTATGGACTGCACAGCTCCAGGAGATACCTCTACATAGAATACAGTGTGAATATTCCTTTGGGAAATAAGAAACTTGAGGGGCTGCCAGTGGTCTAAGGTCTGCGTTGATGAACCCATAGAGAAGCAGAATTACTGAGTGAAAAGAGGATTTTCTCTCTATTTGAAGAAAGGAAACTAAGGCCTCAATCAAGTGACTTGTTCACATCACCCCAGAGTTGTGATGTGAGTTCAGGCTTCCTCGTCCCCAGCCTACAGACTCACCAATACAGCCTAATGGCTGGATTAAAGCTCTAGAAGTTACTAAATTCTTGGAATATTCGAGCCCAAGGATTTCAGCAATATGGGTTGGTGAGGAGGGAAAACTGAGCCAGCTGTAGGACTCTGGTGGAAGGGGTCAAGGAGTGCTTCCAATCTAATACATGGTGTCCACAGGGGCAAAACTATCGGGGCTTGGTTCTGACAGATTTTCATATTCCAGGAGGTCCAGGACAAAGAGACAGCATATTACAATGCACAGTCAGACCTGGGTTAGACTAGAATCCTGGCTCCATCATTTTCTAGCTGTGACCTTGAGTCAAAATTGTTGCTACCTCAAAGGATTACTATGAATTTTTAGTGAGAATTTATGTAAAGTCCTTATTTTACATAGAGTAGATGCTCAATACACAGCTCCTATAATTTCCTTTTGTGGCCACCGAAGGTTAGATATCAGTGCAGGACGCTCCTCACATAAGGCAGGTGCTGACGCTAACACCCAGGTGATTGGATTGTTCTCAACAAGCCTCAGCAAAAGGAGAGCAGCAGTTGTATTTAGGAAGAATCTCAGGCAGATGAGAGTTGGATAGCCCATGTGAACCCAGCCAAGGCTGGGTTCAGAGAAGAGTTTTAGTCCTGGAGTGCTAGGCAGGGAAGAAATAGCACTCGGTTTCTTTATTTAAAAAAAATAGAAACAGTTGATAAAAGTGATTAAATGAAATAAAGTACTTAAGCAAAAGTAGGTAGTCAAATGTTAACTTCCTTCCTGCTTTCCCTCAGACCCTGATTCTCAGTGAAAAGAAACACTGACTTGGGTGATTAATCTCTCATTCCTTACCTGAGGGTTTTATAGATATAATATATGTACTTTCAAGACAGCTTCTAAATTACAACATAACCTATTATGTGGCTGAATCTTTTTACATACCAGATTCTCCTATGAGAGGGAAGAAAAGGCCATTTGTCTTCATCAGAAAGATCTCACAAAAAATCCTAAACCTCTATCAGAGACAAATAATACCCTTGCTCTGGTAATTAAACTACTAGACATCTAATAAAATAATCCCTTAAAAATGAAGTTAAAAGTTAAAGGGAATATATTGTTTAATAGACAAAGCTGTTGAAAAATACTGACTTGATTATTTGTCACCCCCTTAATACTTCCCCTCCTTTTCTTCCCTCACTGAGATGGTGGTGCATGGGATGGTGCCTCCATCCTTGGTGATGCCTCTGTTACAGAATTTCCCTGTGACTGTCTGGTTATGTCTGTCCCCTCCACTAGACTATGATGTCTGAGGGCTGGAACTCTATGGTTCATCTTTATAGTCTGTAGCCTCAGTGATTATGACAGGGACTCTCATAGAATGAGTGCTCCATGAAGATTTGATGAATGAATGAGTAAATGAACAATGTATGAATGAATAAATATTCCCACCAAAGAAAGCAAGCCCAGATGATGTAGTTTTACATATTTGAATTTGAATTATACTTAAATTCTATATAGTAAAAGTAGGGATTCAGAAAATAACTATTTTTTAAATATGTGATTTTTAAAAAAGATATTTGCACCAAGAGTAATTTTTGCTACATCTCAAGGATATGTTTTTCTTGGTAGGGACACCTCTAATCCCACAAGGGAATAGTTCACTTAAAAGCAATCTGCTTTCTGGTTCCTCCTCCACCCCATTATACCTATTTCCTAAAAAGCTGACGTATTCCTTGGACTTATTTCTCACATTTATGAAAGCTTTGACACTAGGGGGTCTATGGGTTCTTTCTCCCACTTTTTAAAAATTCCTTTCTTATTTTATTCTTTTTTTTTGCATGAGTATTTTATTTCTTTATCAGGAATAAAATAAAATGAAAAACAAAACCAAAATCCATAAAGCCTAAAAAAACAAAGATTTGGGGGGGAAAACAAAAAAGTCCGCACAGGAAGCAAAAATTATACCAAAGGACTTAAGAGTAAAATGGGGCCTCATAATCCTTCCTCAAGGAAGATCACATAATTCCTAGGGCAGGACATCTAGTCCAGGCACAATCAGCTACATAACCTGCAGAGCTCAGTACAAACTGAAAATGCAGGGCTCCATGATCAAAAATTAAGAACTTCAACACAAATAAGTGGAAAGATATCTTGTGTTCATGGATTTGAAGAATTTACATTGTTAAAATGTCCATACTATCCAAAACCATCTATACATTCAGTGCAATTCCTATCAAGATTCCAATGGCATTTTTACAGAAATAGAAAAAACAATCCTAAAATTCGTATGAAACCACAAAAGACGCCAAATAGCCAAAGCAATTTGGAGAAAGAAGAACAAAGATGGAAGCGTCACACTCCCTGATGTCAAAGTATATTACAAAGCTATAGTAATCAAAACAGTATGGTACCGGCAGAAAAACAGACACATAGACCAAAGGAACAGAATAGAGAGGCCCAATATATGGTCAATATTTGGCAAGGGAGCCAAAAATACTCAAAGGAGAAAAGTCTTTTCAATGAACTGTGTTGGGGGACTTCCCTGATGTTCCAGTGGGTAGGACTCCACACTCCCAGTGCAGGGGGTCTGAGTTCAATCCCTGGTTGGGGAACTGGATGATCCTTTATGCATGCCGCAACTAAGAGTCCCAATGCTGCAACTAAGAAGTCCACATGCTGCAACTAAAAGATCCCGCATGCCACAACTATGACCCAGTGGAGCCTAAATAAATAAATTTAAAAAACGGTGTTGGGAAAACTGGATATTCACATGCAAAAGAATGGAATTAAAACCCTATCTTGGTACAACCACTATGGAGAACAGTATGGAGGTTCTTTAAAAACTAAAAAAAGAACTACCATACAACCCATCAATCCCACTACTGGGCATATACCCTGAGAAGACCATAATTCAAAGAGTCATGTACCACAATGTTCACTGCAGCTCTATACAATAGCCAGGACATGCAAGCAACCTAAGTGTCCATCAACATATGAATGGATAAAGAAGATGTGGCACATATATGCAATGGAATATTACTCAGCCATAAAAAGAAACGAAATTGAGTTATTTGTAGTGAGGTGGATGGACCTAGAGTCTGTCATACAGAGTGAAGTAAGTCAGAAAGAGAAAAACAAATACCGTATGCTAATACATACATATGGAATCTAAAGAAAAAAAAAGGTTATGAAGAACCTAGGGGCAGGACAGGAATAAAGACACAGATGTAGAGAATGGACTTGAGGACACGGGGAGGGGGAAAGGTAAGCTGGGACAAAGTGAGAGACTGGCATGGACTTATATATACTACCAAAATAGATAGCTAGTGGGAAGCAGCCGCATAGCACAGGGAGATCAGCTTGGTGCTTTGTGACCACCTAGAGGGGTGGGATTGGGAGGGAGATGCAAGAGGAGGGGATATGGGGATATATGTATATGTATAGCTGCTTCACTTTGTTATAAACCAGAAACTAACACACCATCGTAAAGCAATTATACTCTAATAAAGATGTTAAATAACAAACAAACAAACAAACAAAAACTCTACCTTAGGACTTCCCTGGTAGTGCAGTGGTTAAAAATCTGCCTGCTGATGCAGGGAACATGGGCTCGAGCCCTGGCCAGGAAGATCCCACATGCTGCGGAGCTACTAAGCCTGCACGCCGCAACTACTGAGCCTGCGCTCTAGAGCCCACGAGCCACAACTACTGAGCCTGCGTGCCACAACTACTGAAGCCTGTGAGCCTAGAGCCCATGTTCCACAACAAGAGAAGCCACCGCAATGAGAAGCCTGTGCACTGCAACAAAGAGTAGCCCCCACTCACCGCAACTAGAGAAAGCCCGCATGCAGCAATGAAGACCCAATGCAGCCCAAAATAAATAAATAAAAACAAACAAAAAAACCCTATCTTACATAATGCATAAAAATTAACTTGAAATGGATAAAAGATGTAAGATCTGAAACCATAAAAATCCTAAAAGAAAACACAGAGGAAAAGTTCTTTGACACTGGTCTTGGCAACGATTTTTTGGATATGACACCAAAAGCACAAGCAAGAAAGGCAAAAGTAAATAAGTGGGACTACATTAAACTAAAAAGCTTCTGCACAGCAAAAGAAACAATCAATAAAATGAAAAGGCAACCTAAGGAATGGGAGAAAATATTTGCAAACTTCATGTCTGATAAGGGATTAATATCAAAAATATATAAGGAACTCATATAACTTAATAGCAAAAACTCAAATAACCTGATTGAAAAATGGGCAAACGGGCTTCCCTGGTGGCGCAGTGGTTGAGAGTCTGCCTGCCGATGCAGGGGACACGGGTTCGTGCCCCGGTCTGGGAGGATCCCACATGCCGCGGAGCGGCTGGGCCCGTGAGCCATGGCCGCTGGGCCTGCGCGTCCGGAGCCTGTCCTCCGCAACGGGAGGGGCCACAGCAGTGAGAGGCCCGCGTAACGCATAAAAAAAAAAAAAAAAAAAAAAAAAAAAAAAATGGGCAAAGAACCTGAACAGACCTTTTTCCAAAGAAGATACTCAAATGGCAAACAGCTACCTGAAAAGGTGCTCAACATCACTAATCATCATGGAAATGTAAATCAAATCAAAACCACAATGAGGGCTTCCCTGGTGGCGCAGTGGTTGAGAGTTCGCCTGCCGATGCAGGGGACACGGGTTCGTGCCCCGGTGGGAAGATCCCACATGCTGCAGAGCGGCTGGGCCCGTGAGCCATGGCCGCTGAGCCTGTGTGTCCGGAGCCTGTGCTCCGCAACGGGAGAGGCCACAACAGCGAGAGGCCCGCGAACCGCAAAAAAAAAAAAAAAAAAAACACAATGAGATATCACTTCACACTTGTCAAATGGCTATTGTCAAAAAGATATGAGGTGTGAGCAGAGATGTGGAGAAAAGGGAACCCTTGTGCACTGTAGGTGGGAATATAAATTGGTACAGCCACTATGCAAAACAGTATGGAGTTTATTCAAAAAATTAAAAATAGAACTACCATATGACCCAGCAATGCCACTTCCAGATATATCACTGAAGGAATCGAATATACTATCTGGAAGAGATATCTGCTCCCTCATGTTCAGTTCAGCATTACCTACAGTAGGCATGACATGGAAACAACCTAAAGGTCCACTGAAGAATGAATGGATAAAGAAAATGTGACTATATATTAAAAAAATCACATTTTATATATATATATATATATATATATATATATACACACACACACATTCTATAGACATACACACACACACATATATATATATAGTGTGTGTGTGTGTGTATATATATATATATATATATATATATATATATAAAATTCAGCCATAAAATGAAGGTAATCTTGCCATTTGTGACGACATGGATGAACCTTCAGGCCATTACGCTAAGTGAAATAAGTCAGACAGAGAAGGACAAAAACTGTATAGTCTCACTTATATGCAGAATCTAAAATAACCAGACTCATAGAAACAGAGAATAGATTGGTGATTTTCAGGGGCAAGGGTGGGGCAGGGGAAATGGGTAAGGATCAAAGGGTACAAACTTCCAGTTATAAAATGAATAAATCCTAGGGATGTAATATATAGCATGGTGACTATAGTTAACAATACTGTAACAAATGTATACTTGAAAGTTGCTAAGAGAGCAGATCTTAAAAGTGCTCACTACACATGCACTCCGCCACACGTATATCTTGTTTATTCATTAATGGACATTTGGGTTGTGCCCACATTTTGGTTATTATGAATAGTGTTTCTATGAACATTCGTCTATAAATTGTTGTGTGAACATATTTTCATTTCTCTTGAGTATATGCCTAGGAGTGGAATTGCTGGATCATAGGTTTAAGGTTTTAAAAAACTGACACACTGTGTTCTCCAGTAGCTGTACCACTTTACTTTCCCACCAGCAATGTATGAGGTGGAATGTATGAGCAATGTATGTTTCTCCACATTCTTGCCAACAGTTATCATTGTCCACATTTTGATTGCAGCCATCCTAGTGGGTGTGAAGTGCTAGTGGTATTGCTTTGCATCTTCCTAATGATTAATGATGTTCAACATCTTTCCATGGGCTTACTGGTCATTTGTACATCTTCCCTGGAGAAATGTCTATTCAGATCCTTTGCCCAATTTTAAATGAGGTCATTTGTCTTTTTCTTGTTGTTATTGAGTTGTAAGAATTCTTCTTATATTCTGGATACTAGACCCTCATCAGATATGATTTGGAAATAATTCCTCCCATTCTATAGGAGGAATCTCTTAACACTTGATTCCTCAGCCCTAAGCCAGATCTACTGAATTAGTACCTGTAAGTTAGATAAAAGTTTTTAGGGTGATTCTGATAAGGCACCAGGTTTGTGGACAAATAATCCAGACCAGAGCTTCTCAAACTTTAACGTGCATACAAATCACCTAGGGATCTTAATAAAATGTGGATTCTGAGGGAAATAGAAAAATTCACTAGAATACCACAGTAATAATGGTTGTAAACACGATCCACTGATAAATGCTAAAATTAGTGCGCAAAAGTTTAAGGAGAAATTGGATATTTGCACATGATTAAAGTATTTCCTCCAAACTATTTATTAATTACAAAAGCAAAGATAGTAGTTTTACAGTGGAGGAACTTGGCAGATACTACCTTAATCAAGTGATCAAGGTTAACATGACCAGTAATAAGACGTATTGACACCATGTGCCCCCTGATACAACGTGCAGAAAAAGGCACATCACCTCTGTGGTAGTCTCCCCAAAACTTCAATCTAATCATGAGAAAACACCAAACGGAGGGACATTCTACAAAATACCTAACCAGTACTTTTTTTTTTTTTGCAGTACGCAGGCCTCTCACTGTTGCGGCCTCTCTTGCTGCGGAGCTCAGGCTCCGGACACGCAGGCTCAGTGGCCATGGCTCACGGGCCCAGCCACTCCGTGGCATGTGGGATCCTCCCGGACCAGGGCACGAACCCGTGTCCCCTGCATCGGCAGGCGGACTCTCAACCACTGTGCCACCAGGGAAGCCCCCTAACCAGTACTCTTTAAAAGTGTCAAGGTCAAACAAGACAAGACAGACTGAGGAACTGTCATCACAGATTGGAGCAGCCCTGGAGACAGAACCACCAAACCTAATGTGCTATCCTGGATTGAATCCTGAACAGAATAAAGACCCTGGTGAAAAACAGGTGAAATCCCAATACACTGCAGTGAATAGTACTGCACCAATCAATGTTAACTGCTCAGTTTTGACCACTATACCTGGTTAAGCAAGATGTTAACATCAGGGAAAGCTGAATGAAAGATACATGGGAACTTGCTGTACAATTTTTGCAACTCTTCTGTAATTGTAACATTATTTCAGAATAAGAAGTTTTAAAGATACACAGATTCTGATTCTGTAAGTCTGGGTGGAAGTCTTCTGCATTTCTAACAAGTTCCCAGGAGAGGTTGACGCTGCTGGTCCACAAACCCCACTCTGAGCAGCAAGAATCTAAACCAGCGGTTCTCAAACTTAACTGTGCATCAGATCACCTGGCAGGCTGATCAAAACACAGATTGCTGGGCTCCACGCCCAGAGTTTCTGATTCAGTAAGTCTGGAGTGAGGCCCAAGAATTTGCATTTCTAACAGATTCCCAGATGAGGACGATGTTGCTGATGAGCTAGGAATGGTTTTTGTTTTAAAGGGCTGTAAAAAATTTAGAAAACAGGTATATGAATCAGAGACTGTATGAGGCCTTCATTTATGTACAGAAAATGGATGCTGAGCCCCAGACCCTTGCTACTTAGAATGAAGTTTTCAAAAGACACTAATGCCTAGGTCCCACCCCTGAGGTTCTTGGTTAACTGATTTGATATGGGTCCTTGGCATCAGCATTTAAAAAATGTTCTTCTACTTCTGATATGTAACCAGGTTCAGGAAACTACTAATTTAGGGTCTCCATCTGCCTCAAAAAAACCCTACTCTTCAATCATCCCAGAGTTGAGGATGAGCCTCAACAAATGTCAAAGAGCGTTTCTGCAATTTAAAACTTTTATTTTGAAAAGTTGAGCTACCCTTTTTTTTTGAAGGTTAACAAAACCCAACACAAATCAGAATCTCCCCCTCTTGACTGTCCCTTCCCAAGTAAATATAATGAACACTGGATTATACATCAATAATAATCACAAGGGATCCCAAACCTCCCCCTGCCAAAAAAAAAGGGGCAAGGATAACTGTGCAGGATGGTCTGAAATAGATGGCAGGAACGGACAGAGATGCATCAGAGAAGGGATAAAGGTGTGAGTTGCCCTATGGGATGGCTGACAGTTAACAGGGCACAAAGAGCTAGAGAGCTGAGGGAAGGGGAGAAAGGTGCAGACCTGCGAAATGTGGTGGCATGGAGGTACTTGAAGAAACACCATCAAGTACCTCGAGCTTCATCATAACCCCAACATATCTGTTTCCCACTTGAGCATATTTAGTGCTAGGAGGCCCTCTATATTTGGCTACCCCTTCACACTCTTAACCCTTTGCCTACTACTCCTCTGCCACAGAGGAAAGCCTTTAGCTACAGGTTGTTCTCCTGATTCAAGGCATATGAGGGCCATCATCCTAGCCCCAATTGCCCAGCCCCTCCCAGGAAGTGCCTGGCCCCTTCTGAGAAAGATCCGTGTTTGTTCCCATACCTGTGCTCTCCTCAGCCTGATTGAAGCCACAGATCTGGCAGATGCTCTGGACCCACTTATTCATGTCCTCCTCCGTCTCGGCCACCAGGTAAAAGGTGCGCTCGCTGGTCTTGATGTCAAACACAAAACTATCCTGCAGCTCCTTCTTGTTGAAGGTCAGGCCTGCATCCACCTGCTCGCAGAAGTTCAGGTTGATGATGCGCAGGGGCTTCTTGGAGTGATCATTCTTGTAGTACTCCAGAACATCTGGGTCACCGCTCATCCGCCCACTCCGCAGGATAAACCAGCGTTTCTTCCAGGCCTGAACAGGAAGGAGTAAGAAGAGGGTGGAAAGTCATTAGTTACTTCAAAGCTTTTCACAGGTCCTCAGATGTCACCAGGTTAAGGGTGGGGACTGTTGCACCTGCAGGCTGAGCATGGCCTCTATCTCCGTTTCTTACTTCCCCAGAGTTTCAAAAATGAAGGATGACTAGAATGCGTGTTAGTGCAGCATTTCACTATGGAAACAGGGTCTTATCACTATGAGATGAGATGTGGCATTCCCACTTTTTAGGTCAGGAAGTCTGATGAGGACTAAAACACTTTAGAGCAATTATTCCATTAAGCTAGAATACAGACTCAGACGCACCTTTTAGTCAGGGTGGGACTTGCAAAACTAACATCTCAGTTTATGGACGGGGTCCCCCAATAAGACAAGGTGAGTTGAAGCAACAATGTCACACATAGCAAGTAGCAGAGAAACAAGTTTCCTAACTTTCAGTACCCTGTGCTTTTTACCAAATCATGATGCCTTGGAAAAATCACATAGAAACCCTTCTAAAACTTCTCTGAAGCACATAACTTCAGGATTTCCCCATCTCATTCACTGCTATATCTCTAGTACTTATAATAGAGCCCTGCACACACTAAGTACTCAATATACATTATTGAATGAATAAACTCCTTACATCTTGTCATACTATAGAATTTAACACTAGATTACATATTCCCTTATGTTGTCTTCTACATTCCGTCTCTTCAATGAGACTGAGTAATCTGTGAGCAGACACCACACAAAGTGGTAAAAAGACATCACATATAAAACAGAG
Organism: Phocoena sinus; assembly: GCF_008692025.1. NCBI lineage: Eukaryota > Metazoa > Chordata > Mammalia > Artiodactyla > Phocoenidae > Phocoena > Phocoena sinus. The sequence goes on along the minus strand of NC_045770.1, from coordinate 54,344,994 downwards.
CCTTGGGTTGAGTCTATGCTTTACCACTGACTTAATGTGTGATTTTTAGATAAACTACATACTTCTTTGGATCCTGCTTCATCTATAGAATGAGAGTCAACATCACCACCGCCTGTCCTACCTACCTTATAGGGTTTATACTATGCAAACACACACAAAGCACTATGTATACAACCCTAAAGCACTGCAGATGCCAAGGATCAGACTGTCATCACAGTTCGTTACATCCTACCGGGACCTTCACTCCGTTAATCCTGCCACCTTGCACTCTCACCTTCTATCCCTGTCCTCACTTCCCTCCCTACCTAACTTGCTCCTGTGATCCATCATTATCATCATTCCCTTGCTTTTTTCCTCCATTCCTCTCCTTTATCTGGGAAACCACAACCCCTGGCTAAGTCTAATGCTCAGCCTAGTCTGCCTGTTCCCATTCAGCCGTATGTAGTTGGAGAAAATCATACAACTACGCTGGCTGCTCTCACTTTAAATTCAAGTGAGCCCTTAGGCTGCCTGACAGTCCTACTACATTTACCTGGTCCATGATTTTCTCTTGCTCTTTGGCAACAGTCTTTGAACTTCTCTCTCTTTATTTTTTAATTTTATTTTTAAAATTTATTTATTTATTTATTTTTTGGGTTGCATTGGGTCCTCGTTGTTGCACGCGGGCTTTCTCTAGTTGCGGCGAGCAGGGGCTACTCTTCGTTGCGGTGTGCGGGCTTCTCATTGAGGTGGCTTCTCTTGCTGTGGAGCACAGGCTCTAGGCACGCAGGCTCAGTAGTTGTGGCTCGCGGGCTCTAGAGCGCAGGCTCAGTAGTTGTCGGGCATGGGCTTAGTTGTTCCATGGCATGTGGGATCCTCCCGGACCAGGGCTCAAACCCATGTTCCCTGCATTGGCAGGCGGATCCTTAACCGCTGTGCCACCAGGGAAGTCCCGAACTTCCCTCTCTTTAAACCTCCAACACCTCTACTCTTTGGTATGAGAAAATACAAGCAAGCAAAAGAGAATCTACACATGTTCCATCACCAAATTTACCAATCTGTCTGCATTTGTAGCAAAGTAGTTTGTTACTAGGGAGCATGGACAGTTCACCCAGTCTAAGGCCAACCTTCTTCCACTTGAGCATCCCCTCTCACCTACATGTGGACATCACTGTATCTCTGGAATCACTGCATTTTCCCTCCCTCCTAGGATCATTCCCATCAGGACCCCAACTTCTCCCAGCCAAGGAAAAAAACGAGAAGCTTGACTTGATCCCACATTCCCTTCCAGCAATGGCCCAGTTTTCTGCTCCTCTGTACGGTAAAACCTCAAAGAGTTTTCTATAGTACTAATCATTGTTTCCTCTCCTCCCATTCTTTTCTTGGAAGCAGTCTAATCAGGCTTCCCCCAGCTCCCCCCACCCCCCACTAAAATAACTCAACAGAGGTCTTAAAGACTTCAACATTTGCATTTCACTCGATCTCTCAGCAACATCTGATAACAGTTTATTATTCCATTCTCTTTGAAGCTCTTTCTTCACTTGGCTTCAGCGCTCACTCAGTGCTAGTTCCTTCTCATCTCCCTGATCTCTAAATGTTAGAATGCCCCAGTGCTGGGTTCTCAGACTCTTCTCCTTCTATACCCACTTCCTAGGTTATTTTATTCCACTTTACAGGTTTGCAAGCCATCTAACTGCCGCAATTCCTAAATTTATATCTCCAGCCCAGACCAGCCTATTGAACTCTAGAGTCTTACATTCAACTCCTCACTAATAGGCATCTCAAACTTAAGGTGCTCAAAACTGAGCTCTTGACGTCCTCCAAGCCTGTTCTTCCTGCAATCTCTCCCATCTCAGTTACAAGCAGCTCCAGCCTTCCAGTTGCTCAGGCCAAAAATCCTGATGTCATCATCAACTCCTTTCTTTCCCATTCCACATCTAACCCAACAGCAAATCCTGTCGGTCCAAACAGTTCAAAATACATCTACGACCTGGTCACTTCTCCACACCTCCACTGTTAACTCACTTGATTGAGTCCACCATTGGGTCGTCTTCCTGCTTCTATGCTTTCATCCTGCAATCTATTCTCAACACGGGTGCTGATGCAAATCAGAGCATGCCACTTCTCTGCACCAAGTCTCCACTGGCTTTCTGTCTCACTCAGAGTAAAAGCCAAAGTGGGCCTAGTATGACAGTCCCTCATCCCACAGCTCTCCTTACCTCCTGCCACTCTCCACCTTGCCCATTCTGCTCTTGCCGCACTGGTCACACAATCCCGCCTCGGGGTCTTTGCTCTGGTTGTTCCCCCTGCCTGGAATACTCCTGCCCCAGACAGTCCCATTGCTTATTTTTTCCTTCAAGTCACCATTCAAGTGTCACATCACTGGACAGACTGTTTTCCTGACCACCCAACCCTCACACTCTCCCGCTTACTCTGCTATACTGATCTCACTAGCACTTACGCCACCTAAAACAGCACATTTTTGTTGATTCTACCCACCTCCCAGGATGTAAACTCCGAGAGGGCAGGGATTGGTTCTTTTTATCCCATGCTGCATCCTCAGTGTGTAGAATAGTGCCTGGCACAAAGGTGGTTATCAATAAGTATGTATTGGACTAATCAATGAATCATTTTCTTACGTGAACTCCTTACAGAATCTAGAAGGTCATGGGGATATAACTGGTACCTGATGAGCCATGGTGGAAGTGAAGATTAAGGTATAGGATAGAGCTGAGGAAATAAATATAAGTACCATCTACTATAGTCACCTAAAATCTTGCCCAGGCCACTACTTACAGAACTCTGTGTGCATGTGTGTATGTGTGTGCAGGCATATAATGAAAGTGTGTGGGAAGCAAGGTGCATTTTTAAAAGGTATTGAAGCTTGTGTTTCAGTTGATGTATCCCCCGAGTGCTTGTCTCTGTAGAAAGAGCTGCCTTCAAATCACTGGTGTGCAGGTGCGAGCATAAACACACACGCAGACACTCTCATAAACAAGAAAAAGGCGTTTGCTACAGATAACATCAGAGCCTGTCAGGTTCTGCTCGCAAGAAGTGGTGCAGGCTGATAAATGGCTGCCTACAAAATGCTGATAAATTTATGACAGAGCAGGCAAAGCCATCTAGTCTAGTTCCAAATTCACACCGCTCTTCTGCCACAACACTCTCTGATCCAACTTCACGTATGTGTTTTTGGGGGAACCATACAATTCAGAACTAAGTATAAGCAACTCCAAAGAGTCTAGCTCCAAAGACAACTTCTCTGATCCCCTCAGCTGAAATGGACCTCTATTTCCTCTGAACCATCATAACACTTTTAATGTACTTTTCATGTCATGTCATTTTTCTTTTTCACAACATATTACAGATATTTTAGTATTTGTTGTTTCTTCCCAAGTAGATGATGAGTAAAATCTCCTCCTATTCCTCTTTCAATCTTCATGGTAGGCATTTACTAAGCAAGGCTCTTTATCACTGAACCTCTCTTATCTCCCTGGTCTCATTTATGTTTCCTTCCTGCCATCCATCCATCCATCCAACAAACACTTATTTAGTGCTTACTAAGCTACAGGCATCATCCTAGATGCTGAGGATACAGCATGAATTCCTGGTCTTACAGAAATTACAGGCGCATAACAGGTTACTTATTATTCTCCAAATGTGCCACATAATTGCATGACTTCACGTCTGTGCACAAGCTGACGCTTCTTCCTAGAATGCCTTTCACCTCATCTCATCTATCCGGAAAATTCCTATATTTTCTTAGTGTCACGTTAAATATCGCTTCTCCTGGAAGGCCTTTACTAACTTCCCATAGAGCTGGTGCTCCTGTCCCTTGTTCCCTTAATAACCCGTGCTTTCTGTGGCATTTCTTCACTCATCTTTGACATTTCGATTGCTCATATGTCTTCCTCCCCTTTAAGCTCTGAGCATCTTGATTTTCGGGTCCTGTGTGGCCAACAGTTACTCGGCAGAGTACTTAGCCTATATGGGAACTCAGTAAAGATCTGTTGATTATTTTTTTTCATTCAATCAGTGTATTCATTTATTCAAACTAATAAATGCAATTTAAAAAGTTGAGTTTTCACAGTAGAAAGTAGGAAAGGAGGACAAAAAAGAGGATTACAGAAAAGAGAATAAGATAAAGGTATGCTGTGGATTCTCTATGACGTGAGTTTTCCAGCACCTTGTTCCCTTCATTTTGATGAGTGCAGGACCCTGTAATAAATATTTATAAAGGAGTCTGGGCACTTCAGCTTGAAAGTACCCCATGATATAGAAATGAAAAATTTACTGCTGGAGTACTGACATGTAATGCAAGGAGAATACAGGAACTTGAGTCCTGAGTATGTTCTTAAGGGGAAAGCTTCTTCAGGACTGTTCTTACATCTGTACAAAATCTCCTACAAAAATGAACTCAAAATGGATCACGGACTTAAATGTAAAATACAAACAGAATTCAGCAAGATATAAAAAGAATTATATAACATGACCAAGTGGAGTTTATTCCAAAGATGTGAAATTGATTCAATATTTTAAAAAAATCAATCAATGTAATCAACCACAGTAATAAGCTAAAGGAGAAAAACCACATGGTCCTATCAATCAATGCAAAAAAAAACATATGACACATTTCAACACCCATTCATGATAAAAACTCAAAAAAATAGGAAGAGAGGGGGAACTTCCTCAATCTGATAAAGTGCATCAACAGAAGACCAACACCAACATTACAGGTCATATTGAAAGGCTGAATGCTGCCCCCTAAGATCAGGAACGAGGCAAGGATGTCTGCTCTCACCACTTATTCAACATAGTGCTGAAGTTCTAGTCAGGGAAATAAAGCAAGAAATGGTTATAAAAGGCATAGAGATTGATGGATCTAGAGGGCATTATGCTAAGTGAAATAAGTCAGAGAAAGACAAATACTGCATGGTATCACTTATGTGTGGAATCTAAAATCAAACAAACTAGTGAATATAACAAAAAGGAAACAGACTCACAGATATAGAGAACAAACTAGTGGTAACCAGTTGGGAGAGGGAAGGGGGTAGGGGCAAGATAGGGGGCAGGGATTAAGAGGTATAAGCTATTACATATAAAGTAAATAAGCTACAAGGATATATTGTACAACACAGTGAGTACAGCCAATATTTTATAATAACTATAAACGGAGCATAACCTTTAAAGATTGTGAGGCGTTATGTTGTACACCTGTATCTTATATAATACTGTACATTAACTGTATCTCCATTTTTAAAAAGGCATACAGATTGAAAAGGAAGAAAAAAAGTGTCCCTATTTGGATGACATGATTGTCCACATAGAAAATCCCAAGGAATTTAGGAAAAAACTCCTGGGACAAATAAGTGAGTCTGGCAAGGTCACAAAATACAGGAGTACCTCATTGTATTGCATGTTGCTGTATTATGCTTTGTGGACATTGCATATTATACAAATTGAAGGTTTATGGCAACCCTCTGTCAAGCAAATCTTTGGCACCATTTTTCCAACGCATTTGCTCACTTTGTGTCCCTGTGTCACGTTTTGGTAATTCTTGCACTATTTCAAACTCTTTCATTATGATTATATTTGTTATGGTGATCTGTGATCAGTGACTGATGAAGGCTCAGATGATGGTTAGCATTTTTTAGCAATATTCTTAAATTAAGGTATTACATAGTTTTTCAGATATAATGCTATTGCACGCTAATAGGCTACAGTATGGTGTAAACATAACCTTTATATACACCAGGAAACCAAAAAGTTCATATGACTCGCTTTATTGCAGTATTTGTTTTACTGTGGTGGTCTGGAATTAAACTTGCAATATCTCCAAGGTATGCCTGACAAGATGAACATACAAGAATGGATTTGTTCCTGTATACTAGCAAATAAACACATGGGCATAGAAAATAAAAACACAATGCCATTTATAATCATTTTTTTTAAAATGAAAGAGGTGTGAATCTAACAAAACATGTTCAGGACATGTATGCTGAAAACTATACAATGCTGATAAAAGAAATTTTAAAAAACCTAAATGGAGAGGCACACCATGTTCATGGATTGGAAGACACAACATAGTATATCTCTCCAAATTGATGTTCAGATTTAACACAATTTCTATCAAAATCCCAGCAGGGGTTTTTATGGATGTAGACAAAATTATTCTAAAACATATATGGAAAGGCAAAGAAAGTACAATAGCTAAAACAACTTTGAAAAAGAAGATAAAAGTGGGGAAACAAGTCCACTAGATTTCAATAATTATTGTATAGCTACAGAAATCAAGACCATGTGATACTGGCAAAGGGACATACACATAGGAACAATGGAATAAAACAGGAAACCCAGAAATAGACCTACCCAAATATGCTCAACTGATTTCTGACCAAGGTGAAAAAGCAATTTAGTGGAGGAAAGATGGCCTTTTCAACAAATGGTGCTGAAGCAACTGGGCATCCATAGGGGGCGAAAAATGAACGTCAATCTAAGCCTCACACCTTATACAAAAATGAACTCCAAATGAATCATGGACTTATACAAAAATGAACTCCAAATGAATCATGGACTTAAATGTAAAGCTATAAAACATTTAGAAAAAATTGGAAGACATCTTTAGGATCTAGGGCTAGGCGAAGAGTTCTTAGACTAGACACCAAAACCATAATCCATAAAAGGAAAAATCTATAAATTAGACTTCATTAAAATTCAAAACTTTTGCTCTGCAAAAGACGGTTAACAGGCTAAAAGGATAAGCTACAGAGTGGGAGAAAATATTTGCCAACCACATATTTGACAGAGGAGAGTATGGAGAACATATAAAGAACTCCCAACACTCAATAGTTTAAAAAGGGAAACAAACCAATTAGGACATGGGCAAAAGACATGAAGAGACATTTCACTGAAGAGCATATGCAGATAGCAAATAAGCACATGAAAAGGTGTTCAATATCATTAGCCATTCGGAAAACACAAAACCGCAAAGAGATTATCACAGACCTATCAGAATGGTTAAAAAAAAAAAAAAATTGTAACAACGCAAAATGCTGGCAATGAGGCAGAGAAAATAGGTCACTCAAACACTGCTGGTGAGACTCTAAAAGGATAGAGCCACCATGGAAAACAATTCGGCAGCTTCTTAAAAAACTAAACATGCAACTGCTATATGACTCAGCAGTTTTACTCCTGGGCATTTATCCCAGAGAAATGAAGATTCATATTCATACGAAAACTTGTAAATGAATGTCTATGTAAATTTTATTTACAATAGTTCCAAACGGGAACAATCCAGATGTCCTTCAATGGGTAAGTGGTAAATAAACTGTGGTACTTCCATACCATAGAACACTACTCAGCAATAAAAAAAAGGAACAAAGTATTGACACGTGCAAAATCCTGAATGAATCTTCAGAGAATTATGCTGAATGTTGTCAGAGCCAATCCCAGAAGGTTACATAATCATAATGTGTGATCCCACCTATAGTGTGCATTCTTTTTTTTTTGCGGTACGCGGGCCTCTCACTGTTGTGGCTTCTCCCGTTGCAGAGCACAGGCTCCAGATGCGCAGGCTCAGCGGCCATGGCTCACGAGCCCAGCGGCTCCACGCATGTGGGATCTTCCCGGACCGGGGCACGAACCTGTGTCCCCTGCATCGGCAGGCGGACTCTCAACCAATGTGCCACCAGGGAAGCCCTATAGAGCATTCTTGAAATGACAGAATTTAGGAATGGACAACAGATTAGTGGTTGTCAGTGGTTAAGGAGAGGGTTGGACTGGGATAGAAGTGGGTGTGGCTATAGGAGAGCAGTATGAAAGATCCTTGTGGTGATGGAAATGTTCTGGATCTTGACTGTAACAATACCGACATCTTTGTTGTGATACTGTAGCACAGTTTTTGGAAGATGTTACCACTGGGGGGAAACTGGTAGAGGGTACTTAGGATCTCTGTTATTTTTATGACTACATGTGAATCCAAAATTATCTCAAAATAAAAAGTTTAATTAAAAAAAACTTATCCACAAGAGAATTAGAAAGTTCACAGAAGAGAAGTAAAGATCATGGAGAGAAAGGTTCATAGCTGGCGAATGATTATAACCAGACCCAGTTGTCCTCAATCTTTCCCACTCAGGGATGGAGATGGACTCTTAAGGAATCTCACGAAAATATAAATAAACTTTAGAGTTCAGACCCCTGAGCACGAGGGCACAAAAGGGACTGAACTAAGAGTCACCAGAATTTCTAAACCTACCGAGCTACCTGTCAGCTCTAGGAAGTCTTCACTGTAATAGCAGACAAGAGTCTCTGCCTTGGGGAAACAAACAAATAAATAAGGTACCAGCCAGCTTCTCCAATTTTTTTTTTTTTTTTTTTTTTTTTATGGTACGCAGGCCTCTCACTGTCGTGGCCTCTCCCGTTGCGGAGCACAGGCTCCAGACACGCAGGCTCAGCGGCCATGGCTCACAGGCCCAGCTGCTCCGCGGCATGTGGGATCTTCCCAGACCGGGGCACGAACCTGCGTCCCCTGCATTGGCAGGTGGACTCTCAACCACTGCGCCACCAGGGAAGCCCTCCAATTTTTCTGTGTAGTAGCCAACCTCCAAGATAGCCCCTAATGAATCCATTTCCCAGTGTAGTCTTATGTAGTCCCCTCTCATTCAGAATAAGGATGAACAAGGGCTTCCCTGGTGGTGCAGCGGTTGAGAATCTGCCTGCCAATGCAGGGGACACAGGTTTGAGCCCTGGTCTGGGAGAATCCCACATGCCGCGGAGCAACTAGGCCTGTGAGCCACAACTACTGAGCCTGCGCGTCTGGAGCCTGTGCTCCTCAACAAGAGAGGCCGTGACAGTGAGAGGCCCCTGCACCACAATGAAGAGTGGCCCCTGCTCGCCGCAACTGGAGAAAGCCCTCGCATAGAAACGAAGACCCAACACAGCCAAAAATAAATAAATAAATAAATTTATTTAAAAAAAAAAAGAATAAGGATGAACAATAGGATACTGCATAAATGAAAGTGTGTGACTTCCAAGGATAAGGCATAAAAGACACTGCAGCTTCTTTCTTGTTCTCCTTTGGATCAGCTGCCATGTTGTAAGGACACTCAAGCAGTACTAAGGAGGAATGCACAAGGTGAAGAACTAAGGCCTCCTGACAGCTATGAAAAAGAGCCATTCTTAGAAGCAGATCCGTCAGCCCCAGTCAAGAAGACTGCAGCTATAGACACTTTTGACTGCAATTTCATGAGAGACACTGAGCCAAATCCACCAAACTGAATTGCTCCTAAATTGCTGAATCACAGAAACCACATGAAATAATAAACATTTATTGCTCTTTTAAGCCAGTAAGCTTTGGGGTAATTTGTTATCCTGCAATAAATAATTAATACATTTTACCTTCCACTACCACGGCCATTTGGGTGTAACCAATGTTAGCCACTAGGAGGAAAGCCTTGTCTATTTAGAAGACTAAAAGCAGAGGCTAAAAGATAGACTAATAGGCCAATGGAACAGAAGAATCCTGAAACAGACCCCTACATACATCATCACTAGATTTAAGAAAAAGGTGATACGGCAGCGCTATGGAGAAAAAAACCTGTCCTTTTGATAAGTGGCACTAGGTAAATTCAATAACCATGGGAAAAGAAAGATTCTTGATCCTTATGTCACGCCACATGTGAAAATTAATTTCAGAACATTATAAACCCAAATGTGAAAGATAAAACAATAAAGTATTTAGAGGAAAACAAAGGAAAATATGTTTCTGACTTTGGGGTAGGCAGTGATTTCCCGAATATGCAAAAGGTACTAAGACAACAGAAAAAGTAATCAATTATACTACAGTAAACTTAATTTCTGGTTATCAAAAGGCACCGTTAAGAGGATGAAAAGCCAAGCCAAGAAAGTGAGAAGAGATATTTGCAATACATACATCCAATGAAGGACTCATATTCAGAACATATAAAAAAAGCCTATAAATTAGCAAGAATAAGACCACTCAATAGAAAAATGGGCAAAAGTTTAAATAGACACTACACAAAAGAAGATACCCAAATGGCGATAAACATGTAAACAGATCTCAACTTTATTACTCATTAGGAAAATGCAAATCAGTAACACTAAGACAACCACCAGAGTGGTTCCAATGAAAAAGACTGACAATGGTAAGTTTGCGGAAGGATGTGGAAAAACTCTCACACCCTGTTAGGATGAATGTGAGTTGGTATAATCACTTTGGAAAACTATGGCAGTGTTTACTAAAACTGAACATACACCTCAGGACCTTGTATCTATTCCTAGGTACTTACTTCAAATAACTGTGTACATATATTCACCAAAATACATGTAAAAGTATGTTTACTGAAACACCATTCATAACAGCCCATATCATACCTGCCTTTTTGCACTCCTATTTCAAGTGCTTGTTACCTATAGTCTGGACTGTTTGCATATCTTCCTAACCTAAGTTATCCTAAATTAATACTTATAAATGATTCCAGTTTAATCTTCCGATCAGAGTAAAACTCTGATCATGTCATTCCCCTTCACTATCCAAAAATTTAATGGCTCCCTATCACCTGCATAGCAATGTCCAAATCTTATGGCTTAGTTTTCTTTCTATTAAAATAAATTATTTTCAATGTGGTAAAACATAACATAAAATTTACCATTTTAAATGTACAGTTCTGTGGCATTAAATATATTCACACTGTTGTAGAGCCATCAACACTATCCATCTCCAGAACTTTTTCATCTTCCCCGACTGAAATTCTGTATCCATTAAACATTAACTCCCCATTCCTCCCTGTACCCAGTCCCCGAAAACCACTATTAGACTTTCTGTATCTTTGAATTTGACTACTCATATATGTGGAATCACACAATATATGTCCTTTTGTGACTGACTTATTTCACTTAGCCTAATTGACTTATTTCACTTTATGCCTAATTCCTGGTATAACCCAGCCAGGCAGAAGAAACACTATTAATTCAGATCAACAAAAACTCAAACCAAGGGGCACAAAGGCAGAGAAATAAGGAGAACAGAATGAGATAGATGATGCAGAGTACGATAAGCAAAGCTTCAGATTAGAGTGAAAAGACCCAAGTTATAGTCCTAGTTCTTCCTTTACAACCTTGGACAAATTTAACATCTCTTAAGCCTTAATAACCAAATATATAAGAGGGAAAATAACAAAGCTAATAATACTGATTTGAGAATTAAGTACAATTATTAAGTGTGAGAGCAGCTAGGACCAAACTCTCTGCATGACACATGTCAAGAACATAGTTATTGACTCTAAAGCAGCCCAAGGACATTCTGGGATCACGTAACTGGAAAAACAGTTATCATTATGAAAGATCCCCAGATTTCCAATTCATAGTTTTAGTTTTTTCACCATGAAAGACGCATTATTTTGTCCTTTGTCTTACCGCATACCACACATCAGCAACTCCTCTGAATTTCGGTTAAAGGTATCAGGATTCTTCCAGTCTCTCAGATTCAAAATTATCTACTTCCAATTCAACTCTTCTTGCTATTTCACTGTTCATGACGGATCAATGAGCTCCTTCTATAGTATTCAGTAAAACAAGCACAAATTCTGCTAAATGCTTTGAGGGATAAAGAAAGAAGGCAAGACCCAAACTTTCCTTTCAACTTACAATGCTTACAACAATTCAGGGAGATAAGACATGAACACATATCCCTAAAATAAAAAGCAGATTTTTATAAGCACCATAATAGGGACACAATATGCTATTAGACCACTGAAGCAGAGAATCAAACCTTTAGGGATGGGTAGGAGAGGGGGAGAGAGAGAGAGCAACAAAGAGAAATGAACTTGAATGAATATGAACAATGAAGAAGGTAGGGTTTGATATACGGTTTGGGGAAAGAAGGAGGAAAGGTCAGTTCTTATAGAGCACATAGTATGACCAAGACCTGGGTATGGGAAAATATGACAGGTTCAGAGAATGTGGAACAGTCTTTTTTGAATGTGGAAAAGAAAGAGGAAAGGAAGAGTCTGGTTGTCCTGGAAAGCCAACACCATCCTAAGAATTTTTAATATTTTCTTTACCGATAATGGAGAGCCACTGAAGAGAACAGATTAGCAGAGAAATGATAGCTATTGCTGGGCCCTTAACTGGAAGAATGAGGAAGACCAACCAAAGAAAGGAAACATAAGAGGCAGGAAAACTAAGAAGCTGTTGGAATACTCTGCAACAGTGAGAGATGATGGCAGGGAGACAGAGCACAAAAGACAATGCAAGTCACTTTACTCAACAACGGGGCTTAAAGAAGTACATGGCATAAGGGCCAACCCTCAAGAAAGTTAGAACCTTCCACTTGTGTCTAAGATTAACAGAACGCCACCACCTTCTCTGATGAAACAGAAGTGACTGCTTTCCTTTTGTACCCAAATCCAGTAAAACAAAACAAAACAAAAAAACGTTTCACAACCACCCAGACCACAGACATGTACCATGGGTATATAGGGCCCGGAAGTTGCATCATTCTTGCTTTGAGTGGAGAGTGCATATCCCTCACGAACCTCTCTCTGTTCTTTGGGTTATATTCCAAGGTCTCCAAGCATGTAGAATGCAGACGTGACTTCTTCCTATTGCTCTTGGCACCTAGAAAACTTCGGTGGACTCCAGTTCAGCTTTACACTGGCCAGATCACACAGGAGTGCTGTGCTCAGTTCTGGTGGTGTAAAGGGTCCTGAAATCCAGTGGTACCAGGATTTAGTGAGGTTTTGCCCGGAGTCATGACTGTCGTGTTCTGAGATATAAGAGGCTAATGTACAGAAGAACGATTTGATTCATTTTGGGTGATCCCACATACTAAAGCTGAACTAGGGCCAGCAGGGGCATGCTACAGAAAAGCTGAGTTTTGGCTCAGTGTAAGTAAGAATTTTCTAAAAGAGCGGTCCAAAGCAGATCCTTTGGAAACTGAAGAACTACTCAGCACCGGAGATACTAAAGAGCAGTTAGCCTAGAGCAGGGGTTAGCAAACTTTCTCTGTAAAGAGCAGAGAGTAAATATATTTTAAGCCTCACAGACTATACAGTCTCTCACAGCTACTCAAGTCTATAGTGGCATGGAAGAAGCCGTAAACAATTTGTAAGCAAATGAGAGTAGCTGTGTTCCAATAAAACTATTTAGAAAAAGAGGTGGTGGACAAGATTGGCTTGCTAGCCCCTGGCCTAGACTAGGAGTGGGTAGGGAGGGAGAGTTGAGCAGTGGGTCGGTAGGAAGAAAGGGACTAAGGTCTCTTCCAACCATGAGAGCCTTATGTATTTTTAACCAAGAAAATCTGACATGGTAACACCTCATTTAATCAGATTATTCATTCTTGGAACAGAGGGATGTGTTCTTCCACAAAACCAAGTATTAACTAGAACTCCCTTAGTTTCAGCCTTGACAGTTGAAAATATTTCTGAAACTCCAGAATCTTCTGCCTTGCCTTAGGTACTATACCAAAGATAACAGAACTTTTCTTTGATGACTAAGGACTTCTCAGAGCCTCAGACCATCTTTCCAGATATCAAATCTCACATGCCTTGTGGCTAAAGTTGTAGAAGGGTCAAGACATTTCTTGGAAGAGGGTTTTGTGTAACTCCTAGAAATGGGTGTGTCCTTTTAACTTCCATCTTTCTGATGAGGGTAAAGCCAAAAACTGCCAACAAACCAAGAGAATTCTGTTAAGTGACGATTATAGTTAGTTAATTAGAATCTAACTGAGGTTACTGGATGATATCAATCAATTGAACTTATTAGTCAGGGACATTAAAAACATAATACTTGCATCTTCAAAAGCTCTTTGCTTTATATACAAAAAAATCCACCCATAACACATGCACACACTCATCACTCACACTCACCTTTCTCTTGGTAAAACTGCAGGTGGTGATGTAGTTTGAGTTCCAGCCCAAATAATCACAAAGACAGAAGAATAATTTGATCTGACTTGTGAGCACATGATGTACAACTATATCCCAACACACTGCAGCATGAAGAACACTAAGCTAGACTTATGGCCCGTAACTGTTAACAGCAAACAATAAGAGAGTCCAGCGGGTTATGTAACAGTCACACATTTCTGGAGAAACACTTCCTGAGTGAGAAAGGGCTTCCTGCTACCCTTCCTCTAGGTATCCTTCAACTACTCTGGACCATGGTGATTTTATACTCTGAGGGAGGAAAAAAGGCACTTGAGTTCCTGCAAGATTCCATGTGCTTTCTATCCATTATCCCATTTAATCCTCAAACCAATGATACAAGGCAAATAAATCCCTCTTTTTACAGATGAAGAAAAAGAGGTTCATCGAAGTTAAACAATTTGAAGAGATCACAGTCCCAATCTTCTGGTCCACTGAGTCAGGGCTTAGGGTCCAGAAAGAACTTAAGGAGAAGCTAATGCAGATGAACTGCTGACTACACTTTGGGAAACACTGGCCACAGAGTTTATGAAAGGTCGAGTTCACAGTTAGTAGGTGATGTTGATAGAGGAATTAGAATCTAGGTCTTAGCTCCTAGTCCAAAGTTATTTCCAGTCCTCAAATCCAAATCCCTTAGGATCATAGTTACATGCTCCGGACTCATTCATTTGAGTAATAAAGATCCTCTCTGACTCCAATGAACCTTCCTTGTTCCTTGGGCACAGGATAAACTTTATCTTACCACAAGCCAAGTCCATTCTAAGGTCAGGGGCTTTTTTAGCTCCAAAATCTAGCACACTGCTTGATAGATGTTAGGCACTATATAACTCTTCAGTGAAAGGTATACCAAAGAAATAAAAGGAAAGAATGTCTATTTGCTCCCTCTTTTGGTAAAAACATGCAAACAAAACCTCTCAGTCAGATGATCTGTTAACGTAACACTTCTAGGATTCTAACCATCTCTATCCTGGGTGAGATAGTACACATACACCATAAACACAAAAGATAACATGGAAAAGTGCATGTCTTTTATGTGAAACTGACTCCCAACCCTAGGCTTCAGGGGGTGGATCATGGGAACCTAAATAAAGCCAATTAATACATTTCATCCAGTGATTGGTTCAGCAATGGGCACGAGCTCCAAGCCAGCTCAAACAGTCGTTAAGATTCAATACTAGGACTTTTGTTTGTGTTACTAAGAGTGGGCTCTCTCTTTCACTGGAGAAAAGGTTGGCATGATAAGAGCTTGAAGTTGCAAGGACCACCCTCTGGAGTCTAAGAACAACAAAGAGAGAGCAGAGTTAAAAAGATGGACCTTGATGAAATGTGTGTCCTAAATCAAGGGGATCCTGAAGCCAGGTTTCCCCTTTCTGGTGACTCAACAAACTCTTTCCCATTTAACACAGGTTTTTGGTGTTTGTTTTTTTTTTTTTAATTTCTTTGGATTTTTTATTGGTATTTCTTTGACCTTTTTTTCTTTTAACATCTTTATTGGAGTATAATTGCTTTACAATGGTATGTTAGTTTCTGCTTTATAACAAAGTGAATCAGCTCTACATATACATATACATATATCCCCATAACCCCTCCCTCTTGCTTTTCCCTCCCACCCTCCCTATCCCACCCCTCTGGGTGGTCACAAAGCACCGAGCTGATCTCCCTGTGCTATGTGGCTGATTCCCACTAGCTATCTATTTTACGTTTGGTAGTGTGTATACGTCCATGCCACTCTCTCACGTCGTCCCAGCTTACCCTTCCCCCTCCCTGTGTCCTCAAGTCCATTCTCTATGTCTGCGTCTTTATTCCTGTCCTGCCCCTAGGTTCTTCATAACCTTCTTTTTTTTTTTAGATTCCATATATATGCAACACAGGTTTTAAGCATGTGTCCTATTTTGGACCCAGAACCAGTTTGTTACCACAAGAATGACTCAGAGGTCCTTTCCATGTGCTCTCATCAAATTCATTATTTAATCCATTCTTTTGTTTCCTTCACTTTCAATTTTTTTTCCATTAGCATTTATTCTCCTTCCTCCTTCCAGTCATTCAATCAGCATTTATCAAATGTGGATAAATGTCAGTGCCTATTAGTGCCAGGTCCTTTAGGATCTCATGATCCTTGGAAAGGGCAGGCAGGTACGTACACAGGTAACTCAGCGTGCTGAGGTCAGGACTCCAACAGAGGTACGAACGGAGAGCGCTCTGCTTGGGAGCAGTCAGGGAATGGTGCAGAGCACAGGTGATACCTGGATTGGGTCTCGAAGGATGAGAGGAGTTTTGCTAACTGAAGAAAAAATACTGGAGGAGGAACTTTTCAGGAAAAGAGAATAATACGAGTACGGTTAACTCTCATTATTCACAGTAGTTATGGTCTATAAAGTCACCACAAACACTGAATTAGCAAATACTGAATCCTTTCTCCTAGAGGAAATTCAGGGTTAGGTTCCTGCAAGCCTCTGGCCAAAATATTTTTGTCAACCAATCCATACATAATCTTGTTTTATGTCTGTTTCTGTGTAAAGACACCGTATTTAATATATACAGCTGATTCATTAATATTGAACCCATAACAGCACTATAACTCGAGTCTGGATGAAGTTTATCTAACACGTGTGTTTCCTCCAAAAGGTACACGATGATCTTGTGCTTAGGAGCCGTAGACAGTGGTTCAGCACTCCGCTTGGGGGCATTTTAAATAGTGAAATCATCAAACAAAAATGTGAAAAACATGGCATGAAGAGGAAGGGGCACTAGTGTGCAGGGTAAGAGCTGAAACAAGAAGGCCGAGTGTGGCTTTGTTCTGTCTCAGCGTGGAACACGTACATGGGGAGCTCAGACTTTTCACTGCTCTGCATGTTGCATGTCTGTGACTGACCTTGAAAGAGCTGTGAGTACTGGCTTTGGGGTTACAAATAAATTTTAATAAGTAGGTGAATTCTCAAATATGGAGGCTGGAACCTCTGAACAGGAGTATCAATTATATAAGAAAAAGCTTGGTGTGTTCAAACAGTAAAGCTAAGTTTGTGAAGCTGCAGGAAGATAAAAAACAGCATGGAACGGCGATCACTGAAAGGAAGGCTGGAAGAGTGATTTGGGGCTATTTTAAGAAAGGCTTCACATGCTGAGTTTTATGTATTTTTCTGTAGGTCAGCTGTTCTCAGTATCAAATATTAATGCAAAATTAAAAATTTGAGAATTCCCTCATAGAACAGAAATATACATTTTAGTATTTGTTAACTAAGAAATAAAAGCTGCGAGGAATTCACGAACTCAATTATTTTGCTGATCACAATATCTACATTTTTTTTTAAAGTACAAACACATGTAAAACACTTATTCACTGCATAAGTAATGCTTGGTGTGAGTGACTGTGTGTGTTGTTAAGGACCCAGTCCACCATGTCGGAACGACTGTCATGTACCTAGCGGAGCAGCCCAGGTAGAGAGAACTACATGTGCAAAAGCCCTGGGGAGGAAGAAAGCTTGGCTCGTGGTAGGACCTGACAGCAGGGCATGGCTGGAGCATAGTGAGCACAGTGGAAAGTATCAGGAAGACAAAGCAGGGACAGATCATAATGAAGCCTTGAAAGTCATTTTATGAAGTGTAGCTTTTATCTTAAATAGAACAAGATCCCTCAATAGGGGCGTAATTAAATAAACTGATATATTAGCAATTGAAGAAACAAACAAGAACAATGTAGTACGATCCTACTTATATTAAAAACCCTGTATGTTTACGGATACATACATATGCACACCACTATATATATGTGTGTATTTACAGTATACACATATAGTATACACATGCACACACACACAGTGTCTTACAAATGCTCAGAAAGGCATTCCAAACTGTTAGCAATGGTTTCCTGTGGAGGAGAGTTGGGTATATAAGAGTACAAGGGAACTTTCATACTTTAATCCATGCACTTCTGTATTTTTAAATAAATAGAGCATGAGACCGCTAAATGGTTTTACATTTTTTCACATTTACATTTCTTAAAGGATCATTCTGGCTTGTAGCAAATGAAGTGAAGGCGGAAAGAGCATGAGTAGGGAGCTCAGATAGACAACTAAGAAATAATGGCATCTGGGTCAGGACAGTGGCAAAGGACATATACCTTCAAGATGTATTTCAGAGGCTGAAATGGCTGCCCCTGGTGATGAACTGAATATGGGGGATATGGGAGAAGGAAGAATAAAGAAAGACTCCAAGATTCCAGCTTGAGCACGCAGGTGTTGTGTTATGACTTATGGTGGGGAAGGGAACCACAGCCACATCTCTCTGACAACCTCTCATGGTGCACGCTACCCACTCTTTGTCTCTACTGCATCCTAAACAAAAGGGTAAAATGAATTTGACATGTGTGAGAGGGAGAGGGTCACAATCTGGGAAACCAAAGAGCCTTGTATCAGTGATTACATTGACTGAATTCGAGACTGATTCCCCAAAGACCAGGTCAATCTTTCTGCAGAGGACTCAGGGAATCCATTAGTGAAATTACCTCTCCCATTGACAAAACAACAAATGAGTCATTGCCAACCCTTTGCATTTTGGAGAAACAAAGGTCATTTCACCGAAGAACCTCTCTTTCATGTCCTTGAATGCTCTGATCTAAGTTGTATTTAAAGCACTGAATTAAGTGAAGGTTACCAGGGAAAATCAGGGCAAAGTTGGGGGAAGGGTAGACAAATAATGCCCACAAATATAGTTAAAATGTTTCCTTTCCTCTAGGACAAAGTCTTCTCTCATCTACCTCCCCAACCCCAAGTAATCAAAGAGTAGAGACTCGGCAGGCTTTGGCTTCCCTAAAGACCTGGTTTCACACTTTCTTAAACAACAGTGGTATTTAAAACTTTCCTGTGAAAAAGAAAACAAAAAAAACCACAACTTTCCTGTGCATCAGGATCACTGAGACACCTGTTTAAATGTAGATGTTCCCGGGTCCCAGTCTCAATAGAGATTCAGACTCAGCAGGTCTAGAGTGGGGTCCAGGGATACAAACCCCAAATGACTCTACTACACAATGTCCAAGAACCCCACTTTGAGAAACACTGAACTACATTGCTCACGATGGTTGATAAAATGCAGTTATAATTTAGGAAGTTGCACTGGAGGAAGAAGTGGATCATGGAGATCTGGGTTGCACTTCCAGCTCCGTCTCTAGTCAGTTAGCTGGGCGGGGGTGAAAGCACTTTTCTGCTCTGAGCCACAGTTTCCCCATTTATAAAGCACAAGTATTGATTTTCTGCATCTCCAACTTACCTTCAATTTCTGACATTTTAAGACCCCAGGAAAAGACAAAGGGTTGGAAATGTCAAGTAGGGCTTCCTGCCCCTTGTACCAGAGTGACTCTCCCTAAGGTACTCAGATTGTGAATATACATGAATAAGAGTATAAAATCCAGTGCTTTCTGGAACTGGCTGGTTATGAGCAAATACGGGAAAAGCTACTTCTAAGGCACAAGATGAACTGGGAGTGGGGCCCTTCTGGAGCCTGGCTTCCTTCCCTAATCACAGCACTCAATATAAAAGCAGGGAAATAATTCAAAAGGTGGAAGGAGAAACTGAACCTAATTCCAAAGATTAACTCAGGTGCTCAAATAAATGCCCTGTCTGCCTCCTGGGAGCCCTCATTTTACATCCATCCAGCTGCCTGAACTACATATATCTGAAAAACATTCCCGTATGGAGGCTATTCCGCAACCTCCATATGATTTATTAGAAAGGCTTTTGTTTAATTTATAAGAAGTCAGTATATAGCATTAGAAGAATGACCTCTGGGCTAATGCTTCCTTTTTTTCCCCCTTGGTTTTTAAAAGTCAACATTACAGAGGTATATAATTTATATGCAACAAAATTCACCCACGTTAAGACTTCAGGCAGATGGGTTGTGATGAATGTATACACTGTATAACCACCACCACAATCAAGACAGAACACTTCCATCACCCCAAGGCATTCCCTTGTGCCATTTCCAGATTAATCCCCACTCCACCTGGCCCCAGGCAATAGATGATCTGCTTTCTATCACTATAAATTAGATCTGTCTTCTCTAGAGTATCACAGAAACAGAATCATACAGTAAATATTCTTTTGTGCCTGGCTTCTTACGTACAACATAAAGTTTTATGATTCATCCAGATTGCTGCATGAATCAGTTTTTAACTGCTGATTTTAATTGCTGATAGTATAACATCTTAAGGAGTTACCATATTTGTTTACCATTCACCTATTACTGGACAGTTACATTGTTTCCAGTTTGGGGCTATTATGAATAAAGCAGCCATGAACAATCATGTATAAGTCTTTTTGTGAACATGCTTTCATTTCTCTTGGGTAAATACCTAGAAGTAGAATGGCTGGGTAACATGGTAAGTATACGCTTAACTTTATAAGAAACCGCCAAACCGTCTTCCAAAGTGCTTGTCCATGTTTGCATTCCCACCAGCACTCTGTGAACATTGTAGTTTTTCTACAACACTTGGCCATTATAGCCAACCTAGTGAGTGTGTAGTGGCAACTCATTGTGGTTTTAATTTGCATTTCCCTGATGACTAATGATGTTGAGCATCTTTCCATTTGCTTATTGGTTCTTTATCTTCCTTTGTGATGTCTGTTCAAATCTTTTGCCCATTTTTAAATTGAGTTTTTTGCTTTGTTACTGTTTTTTTTTTTTTTTTTTTTTTTTTTTTGCGGTATGCGGGCCTCTGACTGTTGTGGCCTCTCCTGCTGCGGAGCACAGGCTCCGGATGCACAGGCTCAGTGGCCATGGCTCATGGGCCCAGCCACTCTGCGGCATGTGGGATCCTCCCGGACCGGGGCACGAACTCGTGTCCCCTGCATCGGCAGGTGGACTCTCAACCACTGCGCCACCAGGGAAGCCCTATTATTGAGTTTTAAGAGTTCTTTGTATATATTTTGGATACAGTCCTTTGTCAGACATATGTGTTGAGAATATTTTTTCCCAGTCTGTGGCTTGCTTTATCACTTTTTTAATGGTGTCTTTTAAAGAGCAAATGTCTTTAATTTTGTCCAATTTATCATTTTTAAATAGTTCAGGCTTTTTTTAAAAAATTAATTAATTAATTTATGGCTGTGTTGGCTCTTCGTTTCTGTGCGAGGGCTTCCTCTAGTTGCGGCAAGCGGGGGCCACTCTTCATCGCAGCGCGCGGGCCTCTCACTATCGCGGCTTCTCTGTTGCGGAGCACAGGCTCCAGACGCGCAGGCTCAGTAATTGTGGCTCATGGGGCTAGTTGCTCTGCGGCATGTGGGATCTCCCCAGACCAGGGCTCGAACCCGTGTCCCCTGCATTGGCAGGCAGATTCTCAACCACTGCGCCACCTGGGAAGCCCATAGTTCAGGCTTTTTTATGTCTTATATTTCTTGTCTAAGAAAGCTCTGTCTACCTCAAGGTCAGAAAGATTTTCTGCTTCATTTTCTTGTAGAAGTTTTATAACTTTAATTTTTACGTTTAGGTCTATGATCCATTTTGGGTCAGAGTGAGGTAAGGATCATGGTCCATGTTTTTCCAAATGAACATACAGCTATTCCAGCAGTGTTTGTTGAAAAGAAGTACCCTTTCTTTATCAAATTGCCTTGACACTTTTGTTGAAAATCCGTGACCAAATGGACGTAGGTCTATTTCTAGACTTTCTATTATGTTCAATTGATCTCTCTCTATATATACTTCTGCCAAGACCATCCTGTTTTGATCACTGCAGTTTTACAATAAGTCTTGAAATTAGGTAATGTGAATCCTTCAACTTTGCTCATCTCTTTCAAAGTTGTTTCGATTATTCCAGTTCCTTTGCATCTCCATGAAAACTTTAGAATCAGCCTGTCAATTTCTACCAAAAACAACAACAGCAACAAAAACCAAAATGCTGAGATCTTGATTGGGATTGCATTGAATCTAGAGATCAATCTGGAAAGAAACTGACATGATATCATTTCCTCCTTAAAATTCAACAGAGAAGCCAACAGGCCTGGAGTTTTCTTTGTGGGAGGCTTTTAATTATAGGTTAATTTTTTAAATAGATACAGGGCTATTTGGAATTTTACTTTCTTCTGTGTCAGCTTTGACAATATGTGTCTTTCAAAGAATTTGTCATAGCGTACAAGTAAACAAATTTATTCAGGCAAAGCTGTTCATAATATTCTATTATCCTTTTTTAAAAAATTGAGATATAATTCACATACCATAAAATTCACCCTTTTAAAGTGTACAATTCAAATTTTTTTTAGTATAGTCACAATGTTATACAACCATCACTGCTATCTAATTCCCAAACAATATCATCTCCCCCAAAACTATCCTGTACCTAATATCAGCCAGTATTCAGTCCCCCTTCTTCCCAGACACTAGCAACTACTAATCTTCTATTATCTTTTAATATCTGCAGGATCTATAGTAATGGGCTGGTCCATTTTTGGTGTATTCTATTTCCACCGAGATCTAGTTCTAATGCAGGAATCAAGAGTTGAAGTCCCATTACAGTCTGGGACTCTGGAGAAATGGAAAAAGTGAGAATCTCCCTGAAGTTTGTTAACTAGGCTCCTATTGCCTAGCAGCACTTTTCAACCAGTGAGAGTGTGTGCCAAGTAACTGAAAGGTTTTGATTACTCCAGCCCTAGGAAAGCTGAAGTCCTTGGCCCAGTCTCCTCTGGCCACAAGCTACCTGCAGTCTGACATTAAAATGCTATTTTTTTGTGATACGATATAAAAAAATTTGGAAGGCGTGGGCCTACAGTACTAAGTCCAAACTAATCAGGATAATACTCGAGGACCTTCTTTCATTTGGTCCCAAACTGCTTCCTGTAATTGCCTTCTACTCCTTTCCCTCTGTCCAATCTTATTCCCACAAACGTCCTAGACTCCAGGCAGAATAAAGTATTTTAACCCAAGAAGCCAGGCAATTGTGTGCTCGTGAGGTGTTCCCTGTCAAATACTACTAATCCTTTAAGATTCTACTCAAATGCACTTGGGAAGCTCTCTGGAAAGGCAGGGACCATGCTCATCTTCCCCTTCAGAAAGCAACAGCTGAACTGAATATGCTGGCGGAGGACCCAGTACTGATAGGCTCTCAGAGTACAAATCTCTTTTTTCTATTTTCGAAATTGTCTTATGAAGAAAGCAAGAAAGGGATCATCATCATCATTTTGTAGATCAAGGAACGTTCATCCAGAAAACAGTAATGACCTGATAAACTCATACAGGGCTAGAAGAATCCAAGTTTCCTTTATACCATGCCATTTATTGTTATACTATTTTTTAAAAATAGATAGAACCCAAAGCCTTTCATTCTAAAATGAGTCCTACCTTTAAAAAAATTTTTTTTGACGTTAAAAAAAATTTTTTTTGTGTGGTTAATTTTTTTCAGCTTTATTGAGGTATAAAGACATAAAGTTTAAGATATTTAAAGTGTACTTGATATACGTGGTGACCTGATATACATATACAGCCTATCTCTTAAATTGCAAAAATTTCCTAGCAGTGGTCTACAACAACTTATATTTACTTTAAGATGTAAGACTGATGGGAGAGATGGGAGTTGAGGATAGGAATGAATCCTGAAAGTGGTACAGAGCCTTCCACAGGGAAGGGGAGGTGGCACGCTGGGGCTCTGGTGCCCTGAAGCCTTATTACTTTACAAGCTACTGTTGGTCACTTAGCTGATTCAGAGCTGTCTCTGTGTGGAAGTGTGTGCTGACCACTTCTGGAAATAGAAGAACCAGGACCTTTTCATCTTAAGAAGTAAAACCCACCTATTCCATTTATTTCTAGGTACACTCTCTACCTGCATCTGTGTGAACAACACAGCTGAATAAATATTAGAATCGACACTCAGCTCTTAGATAATTTTCCATCTTGAGGCACCCTGACTCTGTGACATAGGGCTCTCTGGGGCCCTAGAAACTCTCCCAAAGTCTCAGTTTCTTCCACGACTTCAGGACAAAAGTTTGCAGATTCCAACTGGGGAGCTACGCCTTCCTCGAGTATCTCCCAGGCTTAACCCTGGTGCCTTTCCAAATAAAACTCTATGATTGAAACAAACCATTTCTGACCTTAATCCTTCTCTGAGCAAATAATGTTCCACTGTAGCAGTAAAAAAATACAGAATCAAGTCCAGCAGTTTAATATCTAGAATGCATACCCCTGTATTAAAACCCCTATACCTTTCACCATGCCTGCCCTCTACAGAAATTTCGCACTTTTTGTTAGAACCTTCAACTTTACTGCACCCTGAACTGAAAGAGCTTTCCATAAACCGGAATATAACATAATTTATTAATCCCAACCAAATCCAAACCTGTATACTTTCTAAAATATCAACATAGAGTGAAATTACACCAGAAAATTTATCTAAAAGGATTATAAGTAGAGATTATTTGTAAGCAGTCCTTGGTTTATAATAGCTCCAAGTTTCATCAGGAATGTTATCTAGTTATTTCAGATGCACAAGTGTTTTGTAAGCTTCTGGAAGGCAGAGACAGAAAAGATGCACGGTACAGTGGAAAATAAACAGGATTTAGAATCTGAAGATGTGAGTTCAAACTCCTGGCATCACTTACTAGCTGTGTGACCCCAATGAGTCACTTAACCTCTGTAAGCCTTAGTTTCCTCATCTGTAAAATGGAACAAACTTCACCTACCTCACGTGGTTATGGAGAGGAAAAAATAAGGCAAGGTACATGTGTTTTTAAAAAAGCGTTATGTACAAATATGAACTTTATCTTCTAATTGTTTGGGATGTGGGCTTCTCATCACCCCTGTATTTGGGCATAATTCAGTGTAAAAGACCAGAGTAGGTAACTAAAATGATCTCCTGATGTCTATGTAGGACAGTGTCTTAGTGGTCAGTAAAACCACACACTCTAAGAAAAGTTAGGTATGGCACCATATATAAAACTCATAACTTTGAAAAAATAACTTTCTAACTCAATCACTAAGGGTGCTTCGTGAACACTACCACCTCTCATGTGTACCTGCAGTCCTGGATGTAGGTCCTTGCTATTATTCTCCACCAAAGGAATCAGAACTCTTGGAGGGGAGTTGATTCCATGTTGTGGAATAAAAAGAATTAGGATAGGTCTGAATGTGCTGTTTATTCAATAGTAAAAGCAAGCGTTCTTTAAAATACACAGAGAAGAAAATGTCAGGGATATTTAAAGTCAAAAGGACTAGATTTAAAGGCATTCTCAATGGCCAAGTTGTAACATTTTAGGATTAAAAGTTGAGGCTGTGAAAATATGAGTTCATAATATCCAAAGGATTAAAGTGTACAAAAGTTTTTTTTATACAAAAGGAAGGTGACTATAATAGGGTTTTTGTGGTTTTTTGGGTATTTTTATTGATTCTGATAAGAAGGGCAGTCAATACAGGGGACTTTCCTTTCTTCTATTATACAATATAGCTGATATAAAGTGTAGATGTGTGCCTGTTTCTATCTGTGTAAGCAGAGAAAGAATCTACACAGGAAACTATGAATAAGGAGGAATTACAGGAAAAAGTAGAAGTTACAGAAAGACTAGGAAGGACTGATGAGCACTGGTGGTCATACATAATAGCTCACAAAAGGGGGGCTGTCTAACAGTTAAAAACCACTGGTGGTCACAAATACTCACCAAGTATTGGTTTGGCCAAAAAGTTCGTCCAGTTTTAAGTAAAAATAAAAGACACGTTTTCATTTTCACCAAGAATTTTATTGAACAATGTATTCGCTCACCGAACAAACTTTTTGGCCAGCCCGAGGGTCCAACATAATGCTCCCAGATAATACTTAAGCTTGCAGAGCAGAGCTGACCTCATGAACTCCTATTCTCTCATCTTCTAGCAGTGGTTCCCAGACCTTAGCACGCATCAGAATTACCCAGAGGACACGCTGAGATGCAGATGCCTGGGACCCATCCCCCAGAGTTTCTGATCTAGAAGGCTGAGGTTGGGGTGGGGGTCTGAGAACCTGCATTTCAAACAACTGATCAAAAGATGCTGGTTGATGCTGCTGGGTCTGGAACCACACTCTGAGGACCACTTTCCTATATGCATCACCAATCGCAGTGATGTGTTTGCTGAAGCGTAAGCAGTAGGTTCTGAATAATGGTAACATTCAGGTCACTGTCGCATAATGACTGGACAGTGTTTATAACCCTGGCCAAGCAAGAGACTAAAATTTCCTCCTTTCAAAGGAAGAAATTACATTATAAGAAGATAAAACCTGTGTGAAAGCATGAACCAGAAGTCGTATTAATGTAGCAACTGAAGTTTATCTAGAAAGATGAAGCTCGGCCTCATAACCAGTGGCAGGGATCTAAAACACTGTGAAGAGACCAAGCCATGGACCCCAACCAAGGATCAGTTAGTTTATAACTGGATAGCAGGACTTTGCCAATTTGAAAAAGTGTTCCTTTTACTTTTTCTTTTGGTCAGGCGATTTCCTGCTTATTTCCCTGGAAAAGGTTATTTGCCTGGGAAAGTCAAAATGATAACTTAAATCTTGGGATGATATCAAAGTAAGTACAGCATGCAAATAAGTACAAAAATAATGAAGAAATTAATTAAGCCCAAGGTGTTGATGTTTTAGAATAAGACGAAGCAGAAGTATACACATAAGGTTTGTAACCACTGTATTTGTATATGTCTTATTTACTATTTAAGGGTTTTGATGTATTCAAGAGAATCAGCCAAATTAAACTTGTAATGGCAATTAAGACAATTTAAACAAATCTGTAAGTAACAAGTAATGTTTAATGTCATCTATTAGGATGATGTTATTCCTCTTTAGGCACAAAAGCCTCTTGGAACTTCCAAATACCTGAGAGATTTCTGACCTCAGCCAGAAAGTCGACTATCAGGAAAGGTTTCAGAATGATGCTCCAGAGGGGGTAAAGTAGTTTACCATCTCTTACACAGCTGATTTAAAGGTGGAATGCTGTCATCCCCAAAGAATTCAACTGCAGGATCGAACATACACTGTGCAAAGTGGGGAAGAAAGTAAAATTTATTGAGCATCTACTTAGTACCAATCCAATCTCAGCACCTGGCTCACCGTGCATGCTCAATAACCGCTATCTGTAATCCTAATGCAGACAGTGTTAAAAAGGATAAAGTATTATAATAATTATGGAACACAGAAAAGAGATCGATTTACTGTACCTTGAGAAAGGAGTCAAAGAATATGCCAGGGTGAAAAGGCAGGAAGAGATTCCGTATTTTAAGCATAAGGAGGCATCTAAATACGTGGCATCTTCTGGAGACGGCAAGTTCTTACGTATGATTACAGGAAAGGATGTAGGGGGAGAGGTCATCACAAATGAGGCTGGAGAGAAAGGTTTAAGATCAGATCATGGATAGCCTTGAATGTAGCCACACCAAGGAGCGTGGACTTATCATCTAGGTGATGGGAAGAAACAGGATCAGATCTAGGCTTTAAGAAAATCTAACTGAGCTACATACAACATGAAAAGTCTCACAAACATGAAATTGAGAGAAGAAAGCAAGGTTGAAAATGTGATTTCATTTAAAGTTCGAAACGAGACAAAATTAACCATAGTGCTTAAGGATACACATGGTAAAGCTATAAATGAAAGCAAGGAAGTGATTACCACAGAAGTCATTATATACCTGGAAGGGGGGACAGGGGTGGAGTAAGAAGGATATGATTGGGAAGGGACACACAGGGGTTTCTGAGGTGCAGTCATTTTTTTGGCCTGGGTGGTAGTAATATGGGTGTTTCCTTCATTGAACTGTATGCTATATACATATTTTGCATTGTATTATATTTCAC
Organism: Phocoena sinus; assembly: GCF_008692025.1. Classification (NCBI taxonomy): domain Eukaryota; kingdom Metazoa; phylum Chordata; class Mammalia; order Artiodactyla; family Phocoenidae; genus Phocoena; species Phocoena sinus. The sequence goes on along the minus strand of NC_045770.1, from coordinate 54,317,289 downwards.
AATAAAATGTTGTAGGATATATAATTGGGAGCATCTGGAAGGATGATGAGGTGGGCAGAGTCTGAAGACAAGGAGAGAAATCAAGAGTTGGTCACAACAGTACAGGCAAGGGAAGAGAGCTTGAGTAAGGTCACTGGTAGTGGGACAGAGAGAAAAAGAAAAGGGTATTACTTAGAATTACTTAGAGAATTACTTAGAAGTTAGGTTTCAGTGACCCATTAGAAATAGAAAGGAAAGGAGAGGAACGAATCGTGACTGTAAGATTTTTTAAGTTTTAAGCTCGGGAAGCCAGATGTTAGGCAGGAAAAACACAAAGAGCAGGAGACTCATGCAACAAAAAGAATTTGAGATATGATTCACATAGCATGTGAATTCACTCTAAAATTCACTCTTTAAAGTGGACAATTCAGTGACTTTTACTATAGTTACAAGGTTGTGCAACTATCACCATTATCTAATTCCAGACTATGTTCACCACCCAAAAAGAAACCCCATAGTCACTTACTCATGAACAGTCACTCCCCATTCCCTGAGCGTCCTCGCCCCTCAACCCTCATGTGATTTTAAGAGAATAAAAACCTGTCTTGTGGGTTAAAACTGTCTTGACACAGTAACAGTGACATTCAGTTGGTCTCAGCAGCCCAATTCCCAAAGAGATCTTGTATCAGAGCCTTAATTTGTCTCTCCACAAAGATGGGAGCTCTGGAGAAGTTGAGGAACCTTCTTTTCTCAAGATGTAGAGGGGAACATCCCCAGTCCTAGTTCAACCTTGGAAAGAGACTGAAGTCAACGGGGATCAAGGTGGCAGAGACAGGTGTCAGGTTATAGTGCCTTTCAGCCAGTGGCAGTATCGCACCCTCCAGGGTGTGGAAAGGTGTGTGTGTGTGTGACGTGGGGGGTAAGTCGTCACAATGATTGGGGAGCACTCCATGCATCAGAGGGCAGGGGACAGGGATACTAACCTCTAACAAGGCATGGGGCAGTCCTGCATAACCAAGAAGCGTCCCATCCAAAATTCCAATAGAGCTCCACCTCTCCTCTGAGAAGCAACAGGGGCAGAATTCCTATTACTTCTGAAGTCCAAAAGCCAAAATGGAGAGTTATGATCTGTAGTTGGGAACCGGGCCCAGGCCTGAGAGTGTATGGTTAAGAATAGCTTAGAGAACAGAAGATTTAAATTAGCTCACAGTGAAAAGACAGTATTAATAGAAACCCAGATATTAATAGTCATGAGTCTCAGTTAGCTGAGGAGGACCGTGGCCCAGGACATGTAGCATTCAACCATCACTTCTCTTGAGTCTTGTGCTACGTGTTAATAGCTGCAGCTTCAGGTACAGGAAAGGGTAAAGGACATATTCAGTGGTACAAACCATCAGAAAGAGTACCTGCAGGGGTATGCCCTATGGTCCATCTTAAAAAATTAAGAAGTCTCATTAGGGAGCTCTCTATATAAGCACAAACTTTTTCTCTCTCTACGCTGATTTTGTATGAAACTCTGCCATTGGCCATCCCTTTAATTCCAGCACTTGAAGACCCTGTTAAAATTGGCACTTTGCTTTCAGACATGTTTTATATGTGAAGCTCTGGGAAGCATAGGCAGCAGCAGGAGACAGTCCTTAGAGTAAAAGCGCCTCTCTTCCAGTGGTGAACACAACTAAATAAAATACACATTCACCTGTGTACCATATTGCAACAGGAACAATTTAATAGCTGAAAGTAAGTTTTGGAGTCAGCTTTGCTACTTATGAACTGCACGAACTTGGGATCTTTCGTATCACCAAGCTTCAACTATAAAATGAAGATGATAATCCGGACAGCGTTGTTGTGAGAACCAGAAGCGAAAGGCTGTTTTTTTCTTTCCCTAAATAAATGTTTTAAACTTTCCTATAAAATTCTGTTACAGTATAGAAGTGGGAACGTTTATATTTGATATGAGAACAGTTTAACAAAGGAGGAAGCATTTGAACTAGGCTTCAAACACAAGATTAGGATAGCAAATGTATTACACTAAAAGTAATAATTTATGCAACATCTTCACTGAGCCGCTGCTTTGCGCCACGCCTGGGCCAGGCAGTGGGTGTTCATGACTTGGTACTGGTTATTGTATTGCTTTTATATTGCCTCAATACATTTGTTTATTCATTACTTCTTTCCACAAATACCTAAGATGCAATTAGTTTACCAGAGTAGCCAGACACCTAGAAAGTGTGAGACACCTGGACTCAGGGAGAGGTGGTAACCAGACAGGGGATGGTAGGTCCTGAGAGAGGTTCCTCCCAGAAGCTCAGGCCAGCTTAGGCAAAGGCTGGACACCTGAGACCCTGAGACGGGGTGGGAGACACAAGGAAGGAGGCACAGGTGAGTTCTGCTGACAGTTATATCTAACAAATAATGCTGTGCAGTTCTGGAGCTATTGATAGAAATCAGCTTCATGCCTTGCTGCAAATGACTAAGAATACGGACTTCCCTCCCAACTCTAGGCTTGGAAACAATTCTTTTTCCACGTCTATGTCACAAGGCAGGACATTATGTAAGACGCCCTGAATCCAATGAATGCTACAATCAACTGAATGCCCCCTGTTGTTTAATGTAAGCTCTGAGCCAGGCTGTCTTATGAAGGAAGAGGAAAAGGTGGAGGAAGAAGAGAAGGAGGAGGAGGAAAGGGGGAAAGGATGAAGTATTTCCCAATAATTCTTCAATAAGAAAATACAGGAAAGCCAGCCTCAGTGGCTGAGGAGGGCAGGAGGAGGTCGCGGGCGGGGGCGGGGGGGGGGGGGGGAGATGCTGCACTTTGGTGTAAATTGCAGTTGATGAGGGATAGTTTCTCAGACTCAAGTTAGAAGTGAGAGTTCAGATTAAGTGAGGCCGTCATTGCTGCTCTGAACACCTCAGAAGGGGAGAATGGATTTATCAGGAGTGAAAAAGAAGAGCTTGTTTGGAGTCAAGAAAATAATAACAAGTCCAGCACTAGGGCTCCTTCTCCTACCAAATGCAAAGACTGCTCTGATGAGAAGTCCAAGGATCGCTCTAAAGATAAAGGAGTCAAGCGAGAAGGGTGGTGGTGGGGATAAAACTCGAAAGAGGGCTTCCCTGGTGGTGCAGTGGTTGAGAGTCCGCCTGCCGATGCAGGGGACGCAGGTTCGTGCCCCGGTCCGGGAAGATCCCACATGCCGCAGAGCGGCTGGGCCCGTGAGCCATGGCCGCTGAGCCTGTGCGTCCGGAGCCTGTGCTCTGCAACGGGAGAGGCCACAGCAGTGAGAGGCCCGCGTACCGCAAAAAAAAAAAAAAAAAAAAAAAAAAAAAAAAAAAAAAAACAACTCGAAAGAGGCGCAGCGCTTCCAGTGGTAGCAGCAGCACCAGGTCTCGGTCCAGCTCGACCTGTGGCTCGGGCTCCAGCAGCGGCTGCAGCTCATCTTCGGCATCGAGCCGCTCAGGAAGTTCCAGCACATCCCGCAGCTCCAGCTCCGGCAGCTCCCCTGGCTCTCCGAGTCCTTCTCGGCGCAGGCGTGACAACAGGCAGCGTTCCCGCTCCAAATCCAAACCACCCCAATTAGATGAAAAGGAAAGGAAAAGGCAGAGCTGTCCCCTAAACCCACCAGAGAACACATTGGGAGCCTCACCAGGAACGTGACCAAGATCACATCATGGATGTATTCTCCACCTATGGGAAAATTAGAATGATTGACGTGCCTGTAGAAAGGATGCACCCCCATCTGCCTAAAGGCTACGCATATGTGGAGTTTGAGAAATCAGATGAAGCCAAGAAGGCGCTGAAGCACACGGACAGAGGACAAGTCGTTGTTGGCCGGGAGGGCCACTGCCACTGCTGTGCTGACCCCCTGGCCTAGGCTACCCAGAGGCGAGTCGGCCCTCCCAGGAGAGTGCTGCCACTGTCCCCCATGTGGCGCAGGTCACCCCGACGGTTGAGGAGAAGGCCACGTTCCCCTCGGCGGCGCATGCAGGTCCCCCGCCCGCTGCCATCACAGGAGCCACTCCAGCTCCAACTCCTCCTGATAAGCAGGGCCACTGAAGCTCCGCCCCTGGGAGCTGCACCCCATCCAACTCACCTTTGTCACTTTTCTAGCCGAAGGAGGATCAGTAGGAAAGAAATCCCTCACTCAGGGGCAGGTTTCAAAGGTGAAGGCAGCAACTGAGACGTTTGCCCTGGTGGCAGAGTTCTGGCTGCAGGAGCATTGTTGGTTTGGGGTCATGCCGATAAAGATGCCCTCCAGTTTTCTAGCTAGACAGCTCCCACGTTTCTAGTTCCTGAGAGGCAGTTTGGTGGCAAAGCCAGCGGGGGTGAGCAGGGGGCTCCAGGTGGTGGCTCAGCCCCAGCCTGGGAGCACATTTCTCCATCCCACAGATGACCTGAGGCCAATCTGGTGGCCTGCAGAGTCCCTCAGGAAAGGGCATGCTTTTACGCAGCTGTCCCTCCTGTTAGACTGGCTCTGCTCCCCGGCTTGAGTCCTCTTCGGACCTCTAGGGTCCAATACCCCATTATCTGCCCAAAATGGTTCTTTGCACATGTACTCATGCGTGCACATGCGCGCACGCACACCCCACGTCTCCCTTTCTGTCTCTGAAATTGGTGAGGGAGTTGAGAGCCAGCTCTGCTAGGTCATCACAGAACCCCCTGTTGTACTGGTGTTCATGGTGGTCTTGCAGGTTACCTTGGCAACGTGCACATTGCTTTTTTGGCTTTTATTGTATAGTCGGTATTGTAAATATTCTGTTTTGAGTTTTATAACTTTGTAGCATTTTAGATAATGTGTTTGCGCTTTGTTGGAAAATATGGGAAAAGCAAGAGGGAGATTATGTTGCGTTTTCTCCAAGCTGTGTGCTGTTTAGCGTAAGAATAATAACGAAATACATTTACTCTATGCCATGCACTGAACTATGCACTTTATATATATTTCATCCTTACCCATCCTATGAGTAGTTACTACTGTTATCCCATTTTACAGATGAAGAAACTGGGGCATGAAGCAGCTAAGTAACTTAACCATAGGTAAAAAGCTATGAGGTACCAAAGCGAGGACTTCTGACTCTGTCTTCTGGGCTCTTCTTGCTAACCAAGGCTTCTTCTCTTAAACTCAGACTTGCCTTACATCTCTCAGCTAGGGATTTCTGCAACTTTTTAGGTCTGAAGTATTAAGACTCTCAACAAGGGTGGTAGAAGCAGGAACTAAAAATAAGACGTTATTACATAATACACTGTTTTATGTTGAATCTTATAACTAGAGGACCTTTGAGTGGTGATCTATCAGAAAAACTGGGTTCAATCATTAGTCTGCTATTTATTGTGTGATCCCAGGAAAGTTCCAGGACCTCTCTAAGACTCACGAAGAAAGTATCACCTGCTCTGTTTATCTTACGAGGTTGTAAAAAGAACCAGTCGTGTGTAAGCGTTTAGTGCGTTGGCTTTGGGACCACTCTGAAGATTTTTTAAGTTCTTCAAATGTGTGGATCAATGCAGCTGCCAGATGAACAAAGTATTACCCACTACAATAAAGCAGATAGTCCTGAGCCTGGATCAGAATCCTAGATTATTGGGAATATTAACAGCCACTCCTGCTTCACATGTGAGCCTTACGTAAAGCGCTTCATGTGATGCCTGTCTGACTCGGACGCTCGGTGAATGATCCCTTTCCTTGGCCCATCCCTGCACGAATCCCTCCTACCCCCATGCCCCCACCCCGGCTTTGTGCTTTTGTCGGTGAATTACAAGGGACTTGATACTCCATAGGCTAAGCAATAATCCAGGTAGGAACAGAACAAGAACTGTCTGGTATTCCCCCATCTCAGATCACTGGGGCTCATAAGCAACACTCATTGCCTCCCTATGATTCCTTTTTCCCATGCCCCAAATAGGCTGATTCATTTGTTCAGGGTACACCGTGGAGTCCTGCCAAATGCAAATAAACTGTCTATGGGGCACGTGCCGAGCTATGCTGGGAGCAGGCTCGTTACTGCCACAGTCACTACAACAAATAACAACAAAAGCCTCTAGGCGCAAATTAGCACACATAATAAACTTCATTCAAGAAACACAGAAGAGACCCTTAGTTGCATTTCAACTTACACAACACCATTTATCACACAAGTGCCGTGGGGCCTCTACAAACTGCAAATAAGACATTGGTACAGATTAGCTTCTACTATGCCTCAATGACTCTTCCAACATAACTCCCCCTACCCCCCCCCCCCCGCCACACACACACAGAGATGTGAAGGGAACACAGGGGAGACTGCAGAAAGAGTAACTGAAAAGAACTCACCGTCTGGAAATTATGAGAGAGGTCTGTGTTCTATTCCAAACTGGATTATTCCTTAGCCTCTGGACTTGGAAGTATCAAGTCCAGAAGTATCAAGTCCCCTGTAATTCATGCATAAAAGCACAAAGCCAGGAGGGAAGTAAAGGAATCATTCATTGAGCACCTGAGTCAGACAGGAATCACAGGAGGTACTTTACGTAGGACACACATGTAAACAGGGGTGCCTATTAACACTCCCAGCAAACCGAGACAAAATCACTGTGATGGTACTTGTAAACCTCTTTTCCAAAGTAATACACAATGTGTTACAAGAGGGACGAAACACCAGATACAGAGACAAATAATAATAGCTAGCATTTGAGCACATATACAATGTGCCAGTACTGTGCTAAACTCTTTACTCATGTACACTGTCTGATTTTCAATACTCACAACCACCTGGGAAGTACATGATATTATCTTCAACAAAACGAGATGCTTGAAATGGTTAAGCATCTTGCCTGGTCCGTCACCCAGGTTCAAATCCCACCTCAATCTTCTTCTGCCTGTGTGACTTCAACCAAATCCCTCAACTTTGCTATGCTTTAGCATCCTAACAGTGAACGGGGCTAAGGCCAGCCCTCCCTGCCACTCACTGAATGCTGCAAGGACTACATGTCATACAGAGGAGTAAAGTGCACGGAAAAGTATTTTGTCTTCTCCTAGGTGGACTGCAGTCAATGGCAGGCAGAGACCATTTCACAAGATCTTTTAAAATCCCTGAAAGTAAGACTGTAATGCACATGCTGAATGATTATGCATTCCTAATCACTATGAATGAGTACTGACATCAACACAAATATGAATATAATGATTACGCATTCAAGATTACAGATGAACAAAAACTGTCTCGTCGTCTTCTCAACATATTTACTGAGCACCCACTTCTGTGGCTGGCATTGTACCACATGCTGTGGAGACACACAGATGAGTATGAGGACTTGGAGAAAGACAGTAGTGCACTAAAAGCAGAGTGACTAAAATGACCATGTGGAATAAAGGTGGCAGTGAGAACTAACACAGCTCAGGTAAGGGTTCATAGTGGCAGGAAAGGAGTGACATAGGGAAGGCTGAGAAAACAGGTTGGGACAGACTGGGAAAGCTATAAATGGTCCTCTTAAAAGAATTTCCAAAGAGTCAGCAATGGGCTTCCCTGGTGGCACAGTGGTTGCAAGTCCGCCTGCCGATGCAGGCGACACGGGTTCGTGCCCCGGTCCAGGAAGATCCCACACGCTGTGGAGCGGCTGGGCCCGTGAGCCATGGCCACTGAGCCTGCGCGTCCGGAGCTTGTGCTCTGCAACGGGAGAGGCCACAACAGTGAGAGGCCCGTGTACCGCAAAAAAAAAAAATATATATATATATATATATATAGAGAGAGAGAGAGAGAGAGAGAGTCAGCAAACCAAGGAGCTACCTTAAGAGAATCAGAGAAGCACAGTCACATGAGGGAGGAGGAGAGTAAAAGGGCAGAAGGAGAAGGGCTCTCAAGTGAACTTGAAGTCTACCCCTAAGTTCTGCTCAAGGCTAGCTGCCCATGCAATTTTTTCCCTCTCTCTCCATTCCCCTCTTCTCACTTTATATCATAAATGGTCTTTTTCTTCTTCTTTTATGCCTTTGGCCCACTTAGGTTACAAAGGGCCCTGCTTTTAGGGTGTCTCCAGGGATATTTCAACTTCTGTTTTCTTATCCGTTAGATAGTTATAACATCCCAGGATTATTGTGCATATAAAATGAGGTAACATATAACTGTTCAACAAATGGTGCTGGGAAAACTGGATATCCACATGCAAAAGAATGAAGATGAACCTTTATACCATACACAAAAATTAACTAAAAATGGGCTTCCCTGGTGGCACAGTGGTTGAGAGTCCTCCTGCCGATGCAGGGGACAGGGGTTCGTACCCCGGTCCGGGAAGATCCCACATGCCGCGGAGTGGCTGGGCCCGTGAGCCATGGCCGCTGGGCCTGCGCATCCGGAGCCTGTGCTCCACAACAGGAGAGGCCACAACAGTGAGAGGCCCGCGTACCACAAAAAAAAAAAAAAAAAAAAAAAAAAAAAAAAAAAAAAATTAACTAAAAATGGATCAAAGACTTACATGTAAGACCTAAAACCATAAAACTCTTAGAAGAAAACATATAGGAAAAGCTCCATGATGTTGGATTTGGAAATGATTTCTTAGATATAACAACAAAGGCACAGGTAACCAAAGAAAAAAAATAGGTAAATTGAACTACAGAAAAATTAAAAACTTCTGTGAATCATAGGACACAAAAGAGCAAAAAGATAACCCATGGAATGGGGGAAAATATTTGCAGATCATACATCTGATAAGGGGTTAATATCCAGAATATATAAAGAGCCGTTACAACTCAACACGATGAGAACAACAGAAACAACCTGACTAAAAAGGGGGCAGATTTGAATAGACATTTCTCCAAAGAAGATATACAAATGGCCAATAAGCACATGAAAGAATGTTCAACCTCACTAATCATTAGGGAAATGCAAATCAAAACCACAATGAGATACCACTGCACATCCATTGGGATGGTTGCTATCAAAAAAATAGAAAGTAACAAATGTGTCAAGGATGTGAAGGAATAGGAACCCTTGTGCACTGTGGTGGGAATGTAAAGTAATGTAGCTGCTATAGAAAACAGTTCGGTGGTTCCTCAAAAAATTAAAAATAGAATTTCCATATGGCCCAGCCATTCCACTTCTCGGTATATACCAAAAAAAATTGAAAACAGGGTCTTGAACGATATTTGTATACCCATGTTCATAGCAGCATTATTCAAAGTAGCCAAAAGGTGGAAGCAATCCAGTGTCCATCTATGGATGCAGGGAGAAACAAAATGCAGTATATACACACAATGGAATATTATCCAGCCTTAAAAAGGAAGGAAATTCTGACACATGCAACAACATGGATGAACCTTGCAAACTTCATGCCTAGTGAAATAAACCAATCACAAAAGGCAACTCCTGTACAATTCCACGTACATGAGGTACCTAGAGAAGTCAAACCCATAGACATAGAAAGTAGAATGGTAATTGCCAGGGGCTGGGGGAGGAGGGGATAGGGAGTTGTTGTTTAATGGGTACAGAGTTTTAGTTCTGTAAGATGAAAAGAGTTCTAGAGCTGGGTGGTGGTGGCAGTTGTACCACCATTCAAGGATGTGGATGTACTTAACGCCACTGAACTTGTACACCTAAAAATGGTCAAGTTGCTAAATTTTATGTTATGTATATTTTACGATAATTTTTTAAAAAAGGAATAAGGTTCCAAAAATAGAAATAATTAACATACATAAAGCATCCAGCAATAAAACGTGGCAATGAACCTCAGTTCCTTCCTCTCCCCTGATGCAATCCTTTATTTCAAAGATCTTTTCAAACTACCTAAGGAGCTCAGCACCAATCCAGTTCCCCAGCTCTGCCATTAAATCTGGCTGTGTATTCCAGGATGAATTCCTCTCCTTACTGAGCTCTGGTTTTTTTTAACCATTAAAAAAAAAAAGGAAGAAAAAAAAAAGGATTAAACTATACTACATTCCCTTTCAGCTATAAAAATACAAACACATTGAAGGTTAAAGAGATTAAGAGTAGGCTAGCAGGGCTTCCCTGGTGGTGCAGTGGTTGAGAGTCTGCCTGCCGCTGCAGGGGACACGGGTTCGTGCCCCGGTCCGGGAAGATCCCACATGCCGCGGAGCAGCTAGGCCCGTGAGCCACGGCCGCTGAGCCTGCGCGTCGTCCGGAGCCTGTGCTCCGCAACGGGAGAGGCCACAGCAGTGAGAGCCCCGTGTACCGCAAGAATAGGCTAGCAGAAGGGAAGGAAAGGAAACATTTTTGAGCACTTATTGTGTGCAAAATATTGTGATAGGGGCTGGGGGATTCACAAATACAAATATACAAAAGGAAGGTGATAATTCCCGATTTGAGGGAAACAAAGGTAGACATCTTGATCTATGTGTAGGTTACAGGAGAGAGTGATTAACTGCTAGGGGAAATCCAGGAAAATCCACCAGAGAAGTGAAATTGAGGGCCCTTGATTTTTGAGGAGGGATTAGAAAGAGTGAGTCAGGTAGAACAGAGGCAGAAGGGCAAACAGGGCAGAAGGACCAACGGGAGTCCCTTATAGAGAATGGATACACTAGTCAGGGCACAGTCCAGAGGAGAAGTCTGGAAAAGCAGTTTGGGATCTGATTGCTAAATGCCCAAAAAGCTGGGGAAAGGAGCTTGGATTTTATGCTAAAAGTTTTGAGGAAGCGCTGACAGCTGAAGCTGGAGAGCGAGAAGATCTGATGTGCACGTCATAGAAATATCACGTTGGTAACAGTGTACAAGAGGGTAGATTAAGGGAGGGAAGCAGGAAGCTATTGCCATAGTACAGACAAAACAGGATGAGGGCCTGAATGAGGCAGTGGCAGTAGGGAAGGAGAGGGAAGAAAGCTCTCTTTGCCTCATGCAGCTCCCATAGATAAAGGCAGGAATGGTGCATGAACTCCAGAAGGTTGGCTCTTATACATTATGGACCTTGAACCACATTCTTATTTCTAAACAGTTTCTGACTAATTGTGAATGTCCCCAGGTCCAGGGCAATCACTCAAAGGGAGGAAACTAGGCATAAAAGTTAATCTGTTTCAGCTGCTAGGCTACCCCCCTCACCCCCTTCGAACCAGAAATAATGGAAGGCAGCAGTGGAAAAAGGAGCATCTGGCAGCAGTAAAGACCCATCCCTTCCCGTGCTGGAGCTGTTGGCTCATCCTTGGACATCACAACAATCAAGAATGGAGAATCGTTCTTTTCATCCCTTCTCACAGCATTATCCCAGCAACCTCATCCCCTAACAATGGTGTGGTTTGTGTTATGTTTTGCCTCTATCACCGCCCCTCCCCACCACAGCACAACGGAGATGCTGTGCCCCAGGGGCCAATGAGGTTGTGAGCCTCACAGCCTCTGAACAAGTCTTTGAGGGGTAGGATGCTCCTTCAGAAAGAGCTGCATGAAGGAGCAGATTAAAAAGACCAAACATTAACTAAAAGGAATGGGGAAGACCATTTTCCCCCCTCTATTAAACTAGCAAAAAAGATTTTAATGACATTTCCCAGTGGTGGTAAGTGTGTGGTTAAACAGACACCCATGTCTGTTGCTCAAAGCTATTTGTTGATATTATGTGCCTGGAAAACAATTTGGCAGTATTTCAAGAGCCTTAAAAATGTTCATCCCCTTTTGCCCAATAATTCTCATTTCTGGCAAATGACTAAGGGAATAATTCAAGGGAAAGAAAACTATATGTGCATGAAGATACATATTATAGCATTAGAAGGTAAAAAAGGTGGTACAGTTCCTGTTCTTTAGATTTTTTTTTCTCCCATGTCTACCCCTCTGACTTTCCCTTAGGCTTTGTAATGCTGATCTCTATGGCTCTTGAGAGAACCAGATATAATGACAGAAACTGCAAGCTCTTACCTGAGTACACAACCTAAAGAAGATGTGCTGTAAGAAAATTTACCACATGACTAACCAAACTCAGCAACGAGTTACAGCAGAGGCTTTCTATTCATTCTATAGGATAGCAAATTATTATTAAAAATTCGTTTAAAATAATGAATTTATACATTCAGTATTCTACCATGTACCAGGCACTGTGCTAGGGGCCGAGGATATAGCAGTAAACAATACAGACGCGGTCCTTGATCTCAGAGCCCAGTACCTAGCAGAGACGTCAACAAAAAACAAGTATCAATAATTATAATAAAGCCTGATCAATATTACGATAAAGGGAAATACGGCATGCTAGTGGAATGAATAGCAAGAGGGTCTTATATCCTTATTGAAGGGATCAGAAAAAGCCAATGGGAAGAAGTTAAGGAATGTGGTCATCATCTTCAGAACCAGAGCACATACTAGGTATCTGCCACCAAGCTCTGGGCAGTCTGCAGCAGCCTTCTCGGGTACCTGCGTAAGAGAAGCTGTTTTTTTGCAACATCCTTGATATAAGTTTGATCCTGAGAGGTGACTTATTAACACTTATTTACTCATGGTGTTGTGATGGGGGACAGTCCAAGAGACACAGTTGGTCTCTGCCTGCAAGTGTGCCTACAGTCTCCAACAGCACAGATTACCAAGAGAGGTTTGGATAGAGGATAAATACAGATAACACATTAGGAATAGGTAAGATTAAGTATTCACATTCCATTCGGACAGAAGGTCAAGTATATTAGAGCAGAGGAGGGAGAGGAAAAGGGAACGTCAAGGGAGTAGAATGGTTAGGAAAAGAGAAGGGCCGAAAGGAGAGCAATGGCAAGTTTTTTGGGAGTCTGGAAAAGATAAAGACACAATGTAACATAACAACCTCCACTTTGGTAAGGGAGGAGGAATATTTGAGAGGTCAAACGATGGGCTAGGCAGTGTGCTAAATGATTCTGATTATTATTTTTTGGCCGTGCCACAAGGCATGTGGGATCTTAGTTCCCCGACCAGGGATCAAATCCACACTCCCGGCATTGGAAGCGCACTGGACTGCCAGAGAAGTCCCTGCTAAGTGATTTATATGCAGTCTCTCATTACTGACTATAATCTTATGAGGTAGGAATCCTTGGTCCCATTTCACGGATAGTGTAACTGAGGCTCAGGGGAGTAGAAGAATTTCATAAAGATCTCTTGACACTCAAGTATTTCCAAATCCAAAAGACTGTAAACCAAGAATTATGCCTCTGGATAAAATTCCGTAGGGAGGATGTCATTTTCACTTACAGCTGTGGTCAGTTAGTCCAAAGTCATCGATTTTATAGTTATGTGCTGAAGTCAGCTTCTATCAGCTCATGAAAGCTGATTGTTAAGTTTTCAGTAATTCTGCAACCCAGCTGATTTCACCTTAGTAATTTGACATCAGTCATGGTGGGAGTATTTATATCATGGAAACTGGCAAATGCTATAAGTCAGGGCACCTTCTTCTTTTCTTTCTGAGAACGTGTTGTTAAACATTTACCAGCACACTGTTGCTTGAGAACCTTAGAGATGAAAGGGAATGACTTTTATCTCACTTGCCAAGTCCTACCCAAGTCCTACCTATTGGTTCTAGTTGCTTGGAGGACTGTGCTGAGAAGCATTCCGAGACTTCACTTGTGGTAAATCTATCAAAAAGAACCTGCCCAAACTGAACTGATGTCTATCATGCGTAGGGAGGAGGAAGTGGCAGCAGGCATACCTTGTACCTTCCACCCCTGGCACAGTCTAATGCCCTAATTTTATTTTTTTAAATTGATAATCAAAATTAATAATGCCCTAATTTTAAAGATGAAGAAACGGAGACCCAGAGAGGCACATAGTGAACCAGTGGCAGAGCTGAGGTTAGATGTCAATCTGACTTCTAGTCCAGTGATCTTTCCAGGACAGCACAGAGACCACTTAAGTTGAGGCACTCTTAATTTAGCTAGCATTAATAATATGGAGCAACATCGTAATGACAATGACCCCTAAGCAGGAATGTTGCAGAGGGAATACAAACATACGGTGAGAGGTGAACTAGAATGAACTCCTGTATCTTTCAGCCCTGAAAGTTTATGATGCTAGATTTCTAAGAACTCTATCTATGCTCATATGCACCTTCTTCCTGACCACAGAAACTACTACCAACCTAAAGCATGCGATTTCTAAGAATCTTACATGACTTAGCAACACCCTGACAACCACCACACTGCCAGCGGTCAAGAGATATAGAGATTATACTTAGAGGGTGATTTTACCAGAAAACATGAGATGAAATAATGCCATGGATAAAAAAGAAAATCCACAATTGCCTATTCCTATGAACTTTAGTAGTAAATTATCCCTAAACCATTTTTGTTCATTTATTTTTAAACACTGTATTTCTGAAGTAACATGGCTCAAGAATCAAGAGGTATAAAATAGCAAACAGAAAAAAGTCTCCCTCCACCCTAACCTCAGCCATCCTGTTCTCTGCTTTGTAGAGACAGCCATTGTTACGAGTTTCTTGTGTTTCATTTCAGAGATATTTTACGTATGCAACAGTAAATATACATAATATTTCCCTTTTTAAATACAAATGGTCGTATAGTATGATTCAGTATCATTACAGATAGTGTAACTGAGGCTCCCTTTTTTCCACTTAAATTATATCTTGGAGCTTATTCCCTATCAGTGCCCAAAGAGCTTCTTCATGTCTTTTTATGGAAAATGCTTCCAACCTTGTGAGATAGTCAGAACAGGTGTTATTTTCAGGTAAATGTCTTATTTAAAATCATCACAACTGAATTCCCTGGTGGTCCAGTGGTTAGGATGCTGCACCGTCCCTGCTGAGGGCGCAGATTCGACCCCTGGTTGAGGAACGAAGATCCCGCAAGCCCTTCAGTGCGGCCAAAAATAATTTTTTTAAAAAATTAAATCATCACAGCTTGATGCCAGAGGAGGGCTAGCAAACACAAATACCATGCAAATGAAAAAACTACTTAAGTTCATGCTGACAAACTTTGAGGGGGATTTTGTTTTTGCATTGATTTGGTTTTCCTTAGAAAACGAAATGATGCATTGTGGTCACAGGTCAATAACAGTAGTAAACTCTATTGAATCAAATTTGTACGATTTTTTCCTGTAGGTTAAAAAAAGCCTAGATGCAGAGCAAAAACGTGAAATTGTGGTCATGAAAGTGCTCTGAAGGGCTTTCCTATAGGAAAAGAAATTGTTACTTTAAATTAGTTTTGTCTTATACCAAGAAAGATTCAGGCTATTATTATTATTTGTCTGTGGAGGTGTCTACATTCTGCTATGAGCTTCTTGAGTTGCCTGAGCTTCTTGAGAGTAACAGTTTGTCCATCTCTGTATTCTCAGCTACAGACAAAGACACAAACATAGACTAGGACCTCAGTGATCCTTGTTGAATAGATGAAACGATATTATAGAGAACGTTTAAATCACCTGAGAACTCAGTTTGCTACCCTGAAACATGTCCAAAGAAGACGTAGTTCTGACCCAATGAGATGAAGACTAAGGAGAAATTGAATAGAAATTTATCTGGGCAGAGGCTCGGTCTATACTCTTTAACCACAGCAGGTAAGTCATCACCTTTGCCTATGCTCAAGATCCTTGCTACTAAGCCCAAATGCCTCATGTCTATTATTCAATACAATTCTACAAGTATGTACTGAGCATCTGTGCTGGGTACACAGTGGGAACTCAGCAAATCTGTGTCAATTTTTAATCCCTATATTATCATCACTTCTATACACATCTAATTCCCATAACAGACTGTAAACAACTTTAAGGGATCATGTTTTAATCATCTTTGTATCTGAATACGGAATGGGCCTGCTGGCACTCAAAAGTCTAATATATAAACAGAATAGGGACCCAAGTTCCTGATGCTGGGAACCAGGGTGAGGGGTGCGGGTAGGGGAGAGGTAAGTGATCAAAGGATGCTTCGAGTGAAAGTAATAATATCTGAGATGAGTCTTAAAGGATAAAGAAATATTCCCAAAAGCAAATTCTGAGAACAAGAGATGAAGGATGGAAGAAAGAAAAAATACTCTGAACATAAAGGGGAAGCCATCATCATCAAAGTGCATGGAGGAAGCAATATTCATGAAGTGTTCAGGAAACAATTTACAACTGAGTGTTTCTAGAGCCTAGAGGCTCCCAGGAAAAGATGAGAATGAAAAAGTAGGCTGAGTCCCAATCACAGCGGGTCTTCGATCATTTAAGAAAAAGAATGGTGAGGCCCAAAATTTTGAGTAGAAAGAATATGATATAAAGGAAACAATTCAGGATTCAAGGGTAAAACAGAGCTGGGATTATATCCTAAACTCCAGTGTGACTCTGGATTATATCCTAAACAATTCAGGATTCAAGGGTAAAACAGAGCTGGGATTATATCCTAAACTCCAGTGTGACTCTGGAGAAGTAATTTAATCCCTTTGACCTTTAGTACTTCCTCTACAAGGTGAGCATAATATATATCTTACTAGATTGAAACGAAGAAGAAATGGATGTTAAAGAGCTTTATAAACCAGCAAGGGCAACATAAACATTAATTGCTGTTATAATCATAAGTTGTGCTTTGGGAAAAAGTCTTACAGTCTTGTTGAGGATTTGCTGGAGGTGAGAGGAAAGCCTAGAAGTAGAAAACATAGAAAGTGGTTGTGGTGGAGGGATCATTTGCTAGTGCAGATGAATACAGAAGTCCTATTTCTTCACCTGCAGACCCAAGGACCTGACCCTGAACTCTTCCTTGGGCAAGACTCTCAGGAACGGACAGATACACTTATCAACTACTAGGCATTCATGATTCCAGCTTATTGGACAAAACAAATCCTGGGTCAATAATTTCAGTGAGATGACAAAAAACAATTTCCTGTTGCAGGGAATTTATTGGTAGCACTGCATCTGCAGTCTTTCCAAACAGCAATTCATTAAGCAATCAGCCAGAAACACTAAGCCAAAGGGGGCCTTAAAAAGGACATTAACTATAAGATGTTAATAATAGGGGAAACGGGGTGTACGTATATGGGAACTCTCTGTACTATCTTCTCAATTTTTCTGTAAATCTAAAACTGTTTGAGGAAGATAAAGTCTGTTTTTTAAAAGTAGATTACAGGTTCAGAGTAGACTTTTTTCATAATAGCCCCAAATTGGAAATAATCCAGGTATCCATCCATAGGAAAATAGATAAACTGTGGTACATACATGCAATGAAATACCACTGAGCAATAAAACGGAATGGGCTATTAAACAACATGGACGGGTTTCAAAAGTATTATGCTGAGTGATAGAAGCTATACACAAAAAAGCACATACCATAAGATTCCATTTCTGTGAAATTCTAAAACAGGCAAAAAAAATTTATGGTGGGAAGAAAATATCAGAATGATGGCTGTTTTCGGAGGGTGGGGGTAGGAACTGTCCAGGAAGGGGCATGAGGAAGCTTTCTGGGATGATGATAATGTTTTATAGCTTTATAGGTGCTTGAGTTACACAAGTATATGTCTTTGTCAAATCTCAGAGAACACTCACTTAAGATTTGGGCATTTCACTCTGTAAATTTTACCTTAAAGAAAAATGCTGACCAAATACTGGACTCCAGTTAATGAGTTAATGATATGCATGATGAAATATTTAGGGAGAAATATAATGACGCTTGCAATTTATTTTAAATGCTTTAAAAAATAAGATGAATAATGGATGGACAAAGGGATGGATAGATGGTTAGGTTTGTGATACAGCAGGGGTCCGCGGCCTGTTAGGAACCGGGCCGCACAGCAGGAGGTGAGCGGCTGGCAAGCGAGTGAAGCTTCATCTGCCCATGGCTCGCATTACTGCCTGAACCATCCCCCCGCCACTCCCCAGTCTGTGGAAAAATTGTCTTCCACGATACCGTTCCCTGGTGCCAAAAAAGTTGGGGACCGCTGTGATACAGCAAGTGTCGTAAAATATTAACGGTGGAATCTGCATGGTGGATACATGGGTATACACTGTAAAATTCTTTGAACTTTGCTGTATGTTTGAAAATTTTCATTAAAAAATTTTGGGAAAAATAAAGAAAATTTTGGGGTCTTGTGTCTGGGTTGGGTGATTGGGAGAAAGAGATTATATTTAAGCTTATTGGGCCAGGCTTGTAGGATCCTAATATTAATAAAAAATCCTTTACACTTAACTGTCTATCTATCTATCTATCTATCCCAGGTCTTAGTTGTGGGATCTTCACTGCTGCGTGCGGGATCTTTAGCTGAGGCACATGGGATCTTTTTTTTTCAGTTGTGGCATGCGAATCTTTAGTTGTGCCATGTGGGATCTAGTTCCCTGAGCAGGGATGGAACCCAGGCCCCCTGCATTGGGAGCGCAGAGTCTTAGCCACCGGTCTACGAGGGAAGTCCCTACACTTAACTCTTTACATGAATACAGACAGTCTTTTCATATTTATCCTCGTTTTATCCCCCAATCTGATTTATGTACCTCTCATCTGTGTTCTTGAGGATATCTTCATTTTAGCATTTGTCATCATTTTCTAACTATTTTCATCCTGTGTCACCCTACTAGACTACCGAGAACTCCTTGAAAGCAGGGCCTTGCCTTTCTTTTTTTGACTTGGCGTTCCCTTTGCCTAGCATAGTATCTGACATATACAGAGGGCATTCATCCCAACATTTGTTGGGTACATCCCATGAGTTACAAGGAGAGCCGGCTGGGTCAGTCAGGCTCTTTTAAAGGCCAAGGGGAAATATGGAAGATTTCCCATAGAGACATCTGATCCAAAACATATTCTATGGAAGTGACTCTGCACTTGGAAGCAATCAGCTAGGTGCAGAGGGACCTGTTTGTGTTTCCTCATTTAGCTTTTATCCTGACATATTGCAACCCGAAATACTTTCTAGATGAAACTAGTGTGGTATATACTGTAGGTTGGCTCACTCCACTTCCACCCCCGCTCCCCTTCTAGTTGGAAACAGTGGAAAACTAAAACATCACCTTTTACCAGATTTGCTTGCAGTTAATCTACCAATTACGTGCATTCACACAAGACAGGTAAGCTGGAAGTGAGGTGAAGACCATTTTCCTGCTCTCGTGGCTGTTTCTTGTTTCTTCTGGCAAGCAAATATGTAGATATGAAAGTGTTTATGCAGCTGGGGCGTTTTCCAGCTTCCTGAGTGCCACGTGGCATCTGCAGCAGCAGCTTCTCAAGTCTGACCTCCTAAGGGCTAGATCACAGCTATGGAGTGTGTGTGTGGGGGGGTGAGTTAACTGATCACGTCAGTGGTATTCTGGGGGTGGGGAGGGAGTAAGTATCATTCGTGGAACATACAGCTTTAGTTTTTCCTACCATTTGGTAAGCATTTAATCCCTTGTATTAAATTCCTTCCTGTTCAAGGTATCTGGAGTGGTTTCCATCTCTTGCACTTATCCCTGGGTATAAAAAATCAAGAAATAAGTTTGAGTGACTAAGGGCAGACCCCTGTGGATGGGAAAGGGGTTGCATTTCTGAGTTTTTCACAAAGAGTACCTATTCAAGTAATTGTTGAACCCTACCTTGTGCCAAACACTGGGCTAGTGGCTGGCCTCAAGAGACAGTCGTTTGCTTTAGATGGAAGAGCCAAGCTACCATGTGAAAGAAGAGGTCACAGTGATGGATGTTTGAGAGAAGGAGGGAATGGTCAGAATGAGAGGCCAGGTGAACTGGGTGGCTTTAGAGGAGAGAGAAAATGCTTATGCTCAGACCTCAAACCAAATTACTAAAAAGTTTAGCATTTTATGCATGGCATATTCATCTCCATTATCTCCATTAACACCCCTTCTGACCCCCACCCCATTTTTTGGGGTTAACGTTTGAGTGTTTCCTATGTGGCAGGAACTTACATACATTTTCTCATTTGAACTCTGTAACACCCTAAGAGGTGGGAGCTATTATTTGCTCCCTGACTTGCCTGAGGTCTCACAGTTATTAAAGAGCAGAGCCAGCACTCAAACTCGTATCTTTTGATCCGAATCCTACATTCTTAAGGGATCACAAAGCCAGAATTTCAGTTCCTCAGAAGACATAACACGTTTAGAAACTAATATTGTACAAATATGAGGAATTGTTATCCTTATCACAGAAAACGTCTTTCTCCAAGTTTGAGGTCTTCAAGGTAAGAGGAAAGGCATCCATGCTGTTTGGGTCCTGGAAAGGGATTAGAGAGGTCTAGGCTGGCTCAAATCAGGCCACGCCTAGACCTGATTTGTTTTAATCAGGACAAAGCGGGTGAGGGGCAGCGAAGGAAAACCAGTTGCTACCACACATGCCTCCTCCCTAAGGCAGCCCTTTATCTCCTACTCCACTGTTTACAGCTCTGAGGACACCATCCAGACCTAGCAGATGAAAGTATCCACTGGCAAGGGGAAAAGCACACATGCCTCCTCCTCATACAAAGGGACATTTGTGCCAGGCGGTCTAAGAGGCTGACACACACCAAGGGTTTGCCCCTCCTCCCTTCACCCCTAGAAACAGACAAGAAAGGCAGCTTTCTGGTATCCACAAAGCAGGGAGGCTGTGTCAGGGAAGAGAACACACACTCTCCAAAACTGCTGACTTGATTCATCCTCAACGGACACAAGGCGGAGAGGAAGACTTCAGGAAACGGGCAGATTATGTCCAAGAAAAGATTTCCTGCAAGCAGTT
Source organism: Phocoena sinus (assembly GCF_008692025.1). Lineage (NCBI taxonomy): Eukaryota > Metazoa > Chordata > Mammalia > Artiodactyla > Phocoenidae > Phocoena > Phocoena sinus. Next base: position 54,296,804 of record NC_045770.1, on the reverse strand, counting down.
AACGGGAAACTTACATGAAAAGCGGGGACTAAAAATACACAGGCTATTGGAAGCTAGTGGCAAGGGCCCCAGGACCCTTAGTTCTTCGAGAAGTGTCTGAGGAAGCTACCAGCTTGGAACTCTGCCCCCTCCCCCCTCCGCTGCCCCCAACACACACACAACCAACCTAGTGAGACCAACTTAGCATTGGCTTTATTCCCTAGAAAAGCTCATCAGGCACCTGGTGTGATTTAAACTTCAATCTAACATTTATCAAATCCTCACTGTGTTCTAGGCTCTCTATTCATATAAGTCATTACAGCACAGAAGGCAAGGGCCCTAGAGCCTTAGATACACAGAGATTGACTCAAATGATGAGAGAAGTGGATAGGTAGTATAAATGATATCCTACGTCTACGTGAATTTCGATGATCAAGGAATAAACCTCACAATTTAAGACTTAGGAAGATTTAAAGGGTTGGAAAACCTGCATAGAGGTGGCTATGGAATGCAGGAGATTTATTTGCACTTGAAGACCTTTGTAATGACAAATCAAAGCTTGGCTTGAACAGTGAGGAAACTAAAATGCAACTTGAGGAAACCAAAAATTAGCTATTAGGGAGTACTGTTTGTTTGATTTTGAGACAGAACTTTTCTGTAGATGCCTTAAAGCAGAAGCAGGCCCATGGGGTTCTCTCCGTGCCCTAGGGCCTGAGCAGAAATTTGAAGATGGAGTTTGTTTTCAGAGCGTCCTCTTTCCCCTCCTCTTATACTTCTAGAAGCCTAATTTTGCCAACTATTTATTGAGCCCCAACAGTAGAGTACCCACTACAGCACTGAACAACAACAGATCAAGAATCTCACAGTTTAAAAGTTAAAACACGTTCTACAAATACCAGAGGGAGGAGGGCAGTGCTGGGCTGCCTAGGACCCTGGCATCACTTCTGAAGGGCTTATCACCCTGCTGCCCCATTAATACACTCCTCCTAATTGAGCAGTTTATAAGTCCTCATACCCCGAAATTTCAGGCCCCAATTACAAAAGGAAAATCTTATCACCAGTCATCCTTCAAACACAAAAACACATACACTAAGTTTTTCTTCCAGGTTTATAATAAATAATTTGAGGCCAAAAATCTTTCAGTGTCATATTTTTATACCTAATGGGAGCCAGATGTGAAGGTACATTGGAAAACAAAACGTAGGTGGTCCTATGTGATTAGCATCTAGGGAGGCTGGGCTGGGAGAACAGAAAGTTGTTTTTGTTTTATTTTTTTTAAACCAAGGATGATCTAAGACTTCTTTTGTTGTAAAATCCCCTGGATGCCTTTGTGGTTGCTGCATTCGAGGCAGCCAAGCACTCCTTCTTTCCTAAATGCTGCTCCCAAATCCTTTGGATTATCTGACACCACAACTTCCTGCATCTCTGTGCTCCTTTTCAGTCTTATGGGGATCCTTTCCAGATCTATGATCCACAGGATTTCATCCTTAGCTTCCTCTTCTCTTACTCTCTATACCCCTTGGTAGTTTAGATTCCTCTCACTGCACAGAGTTCTCCTAGACTTACCTCTCCAGACTATACTTAAGGAGCTATTGGGCAGCCGTGAGTAGAACTGACACCTTTACCTCCGTTTGATACCTTCTTCCACTTCTCTGTATCAGAAGGAAAGGGAAATAATTAACTGGCACCCCAAATCTCTTAAGCCTTGGTGAACTGCTTTATTATGGAAATAGACAATGAGGATTTTGTGTTTTGTCTAGGTATGTCTGCACATTAAGTTTATTTTATAACTTGGAAGTATAGCTACTGCAGCTGTCATTTCATTTGCTATATCTAAACAACAAGCATCATCAAACAGTGAAAACTGGACAGGAATAAAAAAATATGGGAAAATCAAGTGGCCAAAGGGTACGAGGAACATAACGTTAGGAAATTCTTGGTTTTTGTACCATCAGAAACAAAACAAACAAACTGGATCAGTGACTTACACAAATTCAACTAAAATCTGTTAGCAACTACTTTCTATTTCTAAAATCAGAGTCATGGTAAAGAGAAGAGAGCCACTGGATTCAAGTGCTCAGGAATCTGGCTGTTGATACTCTGGCATCACTTCTGAAGACTATAGCACTAGCCGAGAACAATGCTGAAAGAACACTGGGCTGGGCAATGGGGTTCTCCAGCTAGCTTTGCTACTGAATACTCCTTGCTAAACATTCGCTTAATATTTTCAACTTCCAAGATCCTTACACATTCTTAGCATTTGGTCTCAGCAGAAGATCAGATAATGGTTCATACATCACTGTAGATTTCAGTCAATGGGTTCGACTTCCTTACCCAATATTATTTGCCTCTCACGTCAACTCTCCAAAAAGACGTAAGGACGGTGGTGGAGTGTGCAAAAGGCACCAAAGAAGCTAACCTGTAATGGTTTCCTTTAGGTTGCAGGCTCACAGATGGCAGTGAGGGAGCAGGACCCTAATAGAAAGTAGGGCAAAATTCCTCATAGCCAAGTCAGAGTCAAGACTCAGTTAAGAAGAGGCTGGAGAGTCATAACATGATAAAGTGGAGAGGAATGATATGCTTCCTCCCCTGACAATCCATACTGCTCTCTTAGGAGAAAAAGAGCAAGAAGCGAGAGGCAAGGTGGAGAAAGAATTGTGGAGGTTTGAGCAAAAGAAGATAAAATTCTTCCCCCACTGAAAAGCATAATTCTAATCATTTCTCATCCCTACACTATATCAAACCCAGCTAATGGTGAGAAATAGAAAATGTTCTGTCAATAAATGAATAGTAATCGAGTTCCTCCCCACATTCCAGAGGGCACATTCTATGCAAACCTTGAAATTAAGGAGCTCAAAACCTAGTTAAGAAGCCATGTGTATTTTAAAAATATAAGTAGCAAGCAAACATTATAAGTCATAAGTGACATTAGGAGTTTACAGCAGTGCTTTAAACTGCTGTGCTTCTGGGTGGTCTAGGAAGGCTTTGTAAAGCAACAGACCTGGAGCTGGGACAGGTCAATGTGAAGGCTTGAACTATGCTGTCCTTCCTGGTTGACCTCTCTTTTTTGGATCAATCTTCAAGGAACTTCTAAATATGCAATAACAACAAGAACCACCAACAAAGTCCTTACACAAGTAAGTAAAAGTACTTCGTAAAATGTAAAATGTTAAATATCATATCACTTGAATCTTCAGAAGAGCGTGTCACCATCAGCATCGTAACAGCATTTAACACCTGCAAACTATTATACAGAGGATAGAGAAAAAAGGTCCTACTGTAGCACAGGGAACTATATTCACTATCCTGTGATAAACTATCATGGAAAAGAATATGCAAAAAGTATATTTATAACTGAATCACTTTGCTGTACAGCAGAAATGAACACAACATCGTAAACCAACTACACTTCAATAAAATTTTAAAAAATAACACCATTTAACATTAACTGAATGTTAATTCAACAGGCACTGCACTGTTGACTGGAAAACATAATACCCATTTACAGTCTCTGTCTTCTTTCATTACAGAGTCTAGAAGAGCAGGACGTTTGTTTGTTTTCCTAGGTTTCCTTCTAACTGTATGTATCTATGTGTCACAATTCTGGACAATTAGACATAAGGAGATATCTGCTGAGGGCTCCTGAGAAAGCTTTCGACTTTCTTGCTACCATGAGGTTGAAAGCCAACACATTATGGATGGCTGAATGGGAAGATATACAGAATAAACACCCTTGATCACAACACTGAGTCTCTAAACCAAAGGCAGCAACTGCTTGTTCTAGACTTATAACGTGATAATGTCATTTAAACCACTATCAGTCAGCTTAATGAACTGAAAATATTCCTGACATAAATACTTACCATGTGCTTAGCCAAGGTTATAGAGTAGGTAGGTGACAGAAACAGAATTCAAGCCCATGTCTGACAGACCCAAAGCCCTGACTCTTTTTTTTTCCTAAACATCTTTATTGGAGTATAATTGCTTTACAATGTTGTGTTAGTTTCTGCTTTATAACAAAGTGAATCAGCTATATGTACACATATATCCCCATATCCCCTCCCGCTTGCGTCTCCCTCCCACCCTCTCTATCCCACCCCTCTAGGTGGTCACAAAGCACCGATCTGATCTCCCTGTGTTATATAGCTGCTTCCCACTAGCTATCTATTTTACATTTGGTAGTGTATATATGTCAATGCTACTCTCTCACTTCGTCCCGGCTTACCCTTCCCCCTCCCTGCGTCCTCAAGTCCATTCTCTATGTCTGTGTCTTTATTCCTGTCCTGTCCCTAGGTTCATCAGAACCTTTTTTTTTTTTTTTTTTTAGATTCCATATATATGTATTACCATATGGTATTTGTTTTTCTCTTTCTGACTTACTTCACTCTGTATGACAGACTCTAGGTCCATTCACCTCACTACAAACAACTCAATTTTGTTTCTTTTTTATGGCTGAGTAATATTCCATTGTATATATGTGCCACATCTTCTTTATCCATTCATCTGTCAATGGATACTTAGGTTGCTTCCATGTCCTGGCTATTGTAAATAGTCAAAGCCCTGACTCTTAACCACTACATTAAGAAGGGTGTATGCACTGTTACGAAAACTTGGGTCTCCTAATGACCAATCCTATGTTTGTTTTGGTTGGAGGGATTAGTCATCCTATGATGGTCACAACCATTCTCATCATAAAACTTTATATTCTGGACACATCTTAATAATACGTTCCAAAGAACAATGACACTAGTTTCATAGGGGCAAAGGGATTCAACTTATTGATTTATTATCAGTTACCTTCTCCTGATTCCCTTCTTGACAAGTCTATGACCCTCTTCTTTCGCTCTGAATTTCTTTCATATTTGAAAACCAGAAAAACTTAACATTTACGTGCAGAAATTTTCCATTTTCTCTTTCTGTTTTTCTGCACCCATTTGGACTTTCAAGATGGCCACAAATGAGTTCTGCCCTTGTTTTTTATACAATAGACAAGTATCATTTCAACAAACTAGGTATCTTATAACACTTAAAAATAAACAGCAGACTGTTTCTGGAGGGTCCCTTACCCCCTTACAATAGAGCAAACTGGAATATCATTCAGAAATATTTCAAAGCCTAAACCAACACTGGGCTGAGGGTGACAGTGATCAGCTGTTGGCAGCTGTTTGGGTTTTCATGGCTTTACTCTCAAGTGAAATGTACTCCTGCTCTGTGGTTATGACTGGCCATTACATAGGAGGATTAATGGGGCTGCTCTGGGCTGTCATGTAAAGCTTAAGATATGTTCTTTATGTGGATCCCTAAGAGCAGACATCCTCTCTGCAAAGCTGACAGGTCACCTTCCTCAACCAATTAGCTAATTGTCTGAAATCACTCCTCACAGATCAAGAAGCGCTGTCTTGTGAATGAACTCAGTTCATGCAAAAAGCAAGAGCCGGGCTTCCCTGGTGGCGCAGTGGTTGAGAGTCCGCCTGCCGATGCAGGGGACGCGGGTTCGTGCCCCGGACCGGGAAGATCCCACATGCCGCGGAGCGGCTGGGCCCGTGAGCCATGGCCGCTAGGCCTGCGCGTCCGGAGCCTGTGCCCCGCAACGGGAGAGGCCACAACAGTGAGAGGCCCGCATACCGCAAAAAAAAAAAAAAAAAAAAAAGCAAGAGCCTTCTGTTTCCTTTCGAAGACCCTATTCAACTCTAAGGCCCTTTCCATCTACAAAATCCTAAATTCTACAAATGTGAACAACCAGCTCCAATGAATGAATCCTTCCGGCTTTATGGCAAATGAGTGCTTTTTTGACTACAGGTTTTTTGGGGTTTTTTTTTGAAAGAAAAAATTGGTTTTTTTTAAATGTAGCTTCCGAACTGTACCAGGTGTGAAATGGTAAATCAAAGTACAAGCAGTGGGGTTGGGCATCCTTTGTTGTTTCCCTCAAATCTTGCCAGACTTGTATCTTCCTGGATGCTTTCTAGTCTGCTGACCAAGCCAGGTCTTCTCAGAAAATCTACAGACTGACTGCTCAATTCTAATCAAAACATAGTATCAAATTCTAAAAGTTCAGGGCTACCTGGAAGATTGGTAGCTGGTTCTCACTACATAAAGAAGAGTGAGTGGCCCCTTTCTTGTGGCTAATACTAGGAACTGGAAACAACCTCCATCTCTGGCCTACTGGGAGAAGATGGGCCGAGAATCAATCACCTTGCATTGAGTGACAACACACCCTTATTTACACTATTTGCATACTATCTCTTACTGACCCTTATTTTCCTGCTTCCAAATACCATGCTATTTTATTCAGGTATCGACCCTTTCCTGTGCCATTCCCCCTACTACTTAGATGTGTGTCTTCAAAAGTCTAAAATCCCACAAGCAAAGCATAGAAAAAAAGGGAAAGCCCAAACCTCTTGCAACTGAGAATATTGGGAACACTTTACTGGAGGTGTAATATAAGAGCTAAATTAAGGATGGACAGAGTTTTAATAAATAGAGATGGGGGAAGGAGTAAAAGGAAGTTCCCCAGGAAAGGGAGAATGGAAAGAGTACATATCATGTAATAGATACCATGCTTTCACATAAATTCTCATCTATACCTTATAATAGACAATGCTGGAAAAGGCAGGTAATATAATTCTCTCAAGGCCTTTCGACAGTTTGAGAAATTTGACCCAGGTTACAGAGCGAATAAGTGAATCAAGGTCTCAAACCCAGATCTAGCTCCAAATCCTCTCTTTCCCCCACCACACTGATGAGCAATGGCATGGAGGTGGGAAAGGACAAGGCTCATTTAGGGAACGGGAACTAAGCCAATACAACAGGCAAGGGTGTAGCAGCTTCTGAGTATATGCTCTTTGGGAGTCACCATTTAAAGAAAAGAGCCCCAAGAGACAGACCCCACTAGTGCTATCAGGTGTAACCACAGTGAAATTGTTGAGCATTTTGACAAGATAAATCAGAATAGATAGTAAGTCATATCTTTTAAGAAACCATCAGTAGTCCTAGAGCTGATGACCCTCGTTCAGGACCATGATGGTTGCTTCTTTCATCATCTCCATTTGGCAGCATATTCAAATTGAACCTAAATACTATCTGAGCCTTGATCCCACTATGTACTAGTGATCCAGCTCATATACAGAAGGCAGTGATTATTCAAAGGGACTACATGGGCATCTCCTGACATACCTGCATTTTGAATACATATATGGATTCCCCCCAAATATCTCATGGTATTTTTCCATTTACCAACATTATCCCTTTTCCTATTTCTCTATTCACAGGCTCTAAAATAAGGCCTAAACCATAACAGGTGCTTACTAAAAGTTTACTGAAAAAATGATACATAATAGACATTCAATAAATGTCGAGTGAATAAATGAACTGGACGTTTCTGTTTGAAGTGGATGAGAGATGTTAAGCCATAGACTCAAGGCTAGAGTATTGGGGTACAATGTAAAGTAAGATGGTAAATACAAGCTAGAGCCACCAGACAGGCTGGGGGGGGTCTGGTGAAAGCCAAGCACAGGAATTTGACTTCATTTTATAGGCACCAAAAAAGAGAATCCTGAATGTTGCTGAGGATAAAAAAAATCTTGGGCATGATGGTAGGGAGGGAGGGGGGTGGTATACCCCAAAATGATTCCAGATTTTCAGTTAACAGCCTGAAGATACCAAACAACTGTTGAGAAGACAGTGAACCCCCTGAAGGGAGAGGGCCAGAAAGATGTATAGAAAGCAGAATCCTTGTCCTTGTTTCACAAAGTTCCTCGCCTTTTCCTGGTGATAGCAAAGGTCTAATTCCTCGCTCACTATTCTCTCTCTATTGCCACCTTACCCGTTGTCTCCGTTATTCTTCTCTTCAGGAATCCTCTGACCACTCCTCAAAATTCCTGATGCAAGTTATTTGATTGGGTAAGTGTAATGTGTCATAGCCTCAGAACTGTTTAAAATGCCTCAGAATTTCCAACCTCTGTGGGAGAGAAAGGCCAGTGTAAATATATCGTGTTCCCGTCCCTATGGACAAGACAAACTTCGCCTACTCAGTTCTGGTCAGAGCCAAAACTCAGTGAAATGATTTCTTTCAGCCTACCCTACTAAAGCACAGCAAAAATAAATGTAAGGGGTACCTCACTATGTGGCCCATGCAAGTAAGTATGATCAGAGAAATAAAAATGTCTACCTACATTGTGTTTTCCTTGCCTTCTGCCTATACTCTAGTGAACGCTATTAACTGATTTGCCCAGAACTCACCCCTGTGCCTTTGCTCAAGATCATCCTCACACCTCCTGTACCCACACCTCACTCTCTGATTGTGCTGAAGTTATGCTCCTCCTTTAGGGGCTACTCTGGTGGTCCAGTGGTTAAGACTCTGCCTTTCCAATGCAGGGGGCAGCGGGGTCTGATCCCTGGTCAGGGAACTATGAAATTATGCTCCTCCTTCAAGGCTACCTTGAATGCTACCTCCTCTATGCTGTTTTCTTTTATCTTTTAAATGAAATGCAAAGCCTTCTGCATTTAAACCCCTTTAACACCTTATCTACTACAGAAAGACTTCTGAGATAGTTTCTCATGAATACTTCTCATCTCCAGTTCTAATCCCTTCATAAGACATTAGTTTTGAGGCCAGGGACTATGTCATTTGGACATTCCCCATCATTCCCAGTGCAGCGTCTGTACTTAGTACAAGTAGGAGGCTATCAAATACTTGCTGAAATAAACGAATGAAATGATTACTTTCAATGAGCTTTCATATACATTACTTCAGGGCATGATTATCCCTGTTTTACAAATAGGAAAATGAAGGCTCATAAAAGTTAAGTGATTCAGGAAACAGACCATGCTTTCCACAGAAGCTGAGATAAAAGGCCCACACAGAGGATGCAGATTGAATCTGGGCACTTCTTGGATAACTGCTCCCACCTTTTATTGAATAACCCACTGAGAACATAAACTGGTACATTTTGGGGGAATAAATCTGTTGACATGTATATCAAGAGTCATAAAGAAATTCATACAACCTGAACCAGTAGTCTATTTCCAGAAATCCATCTTAAGAAAATATCTAGAGATGTGGAGAGACTTATGCATGAAGACGACCACTGTACTGTTGTTCAAAATAATGATAAAATCTGTAAAATCTTCTGTTTTCCAATTGACAGACTGAAAATAAGTTTACATCTCTTTCTTCCCAAATCCCAAAGATGTGACAAAGTAGTACAAAGGGATTAAATTAATACCTGTGGTTAGGGTGGGGAAAGAGAAATAAAGGGACAAAAGAACCAGACCAGAAATTTTTAACACTTTTCGAAAGATGGAAAGTAGAGGTACCTACACATAACCCAAGTGAAGGAAGTCAGGCAAAGGAACATGGGAAAAAACTGCATGCAGTATCCAATGCTGCTCCTTGATGAGGCTGGAAAAAGTGCCACGTTGAAGATTAGAGCAGCACCGTCCAACAGAAATGTAATGTGAGTCACGTACATAATCTTGAAATTTATTTTTACATTTAAAAAGTAAAAGTAAGTAGGTGAAATTAATTTTAATAATATATCCAAAATATCATCATTTTAACACATAAGCAACATAAAATGATTTTTGGGGGTTGTTTTTCTTTGAAATCTGATGTGTATTTTACATTTACAGCACATTTTAATTCAGATGAGCCAGGTTTCAAGTGCTCACCAGCTCACACTTGGCTACTGACTACTGGAATCCATAGCACAGAATTAGAGGATAAGGAGAACAAGGTCAGGAAGAGGAGCAGAAATCAAAATGATTAACTGCAGTGTTGTCTAAAGAACCATCTGGGCAAAACATTTTAGATATGCAAGGACTTAGAAAGTTTAACTCCTAGGCATTCTTTCTGAAAAAACTACCAAGGATACCTTAAAGCAAAATGAAAAAGAATTTTAAGAAAGAAGATGACATGGGGTGCAAGAAAGGAGATTTAACCCAGGACTTCAGTAAAATGGTAGCAGGCCTTGAAAGTAGAAACAGAACTCTCTGGACTTAGAGAAGAATGTGCCAAGATGCAAGTCACTTCCCTACAACAAACAGTATGATTAAGAAGCTAAATGATGTTAGTAGTCATAAGGTAAAGGCAGATGCTTCTTTCTTCAGTCCGGGAAAAAAAAAGGCAATTAGAAACTCCAAGGAAAACAAAAAGAAAAGACCAGGTATAAATATGAAGCAAAGAAAATGTGGCAAGTGATATAATGTAGAAAGAGAATCTATTTGATCTTGATGTTTGGAATATTCTCCTTTAAATGTCACAGGTTTAGTATCATTGAACCTTATTTTCTTCCTATGAATCAAATCATGCAACTCAGCTCCGTTGGGATATGTACATAATTGTAATATTGCAAAGGATATACACTAGTTGTTAATTCTTAGAATCAATCCACAGGTAAAACTCAACACTTACTTATTTTATAGATCTGAATGTAAATACTATTTAGCCATATAATACCTACCTTAAGATATGAAGGGACTAATTTTCTCATCTTACCTGTTGGAGAGTCAAAATATTCTGTATACAGTTAGAGAGGGGAAAACAGAATTTTAGGCCTAAGTGATAAACTGCATGTGACAAGTTTGACTAACGGGCCTTAATGATTCAATGATGCCTGCTTCCTTACCTAAGAAAACTAAGGCTCCAGTGTCCTAGTGGTACAAAGTGGTTTCATGAGCGAGTCACACTGCAGCCATTAAATTATCCTCAGAGTTTACAATAAGTGTTTTTAAGCTTAAAGTGTTAAGTGAAATAAACTGTATCCAAAATTGTAGAGACAGTATGAAGCCTACACAAATGGAAGGAAATCCGAGCTACATTTACGTATAAGGAGAGATTTAGGTTAGAGTTAAGTAATCACCAGACTTCTAAGAGGCAATCCTGAAGAAGCGTGGGAATCTAGTTGAGGAGACAAAAGTGGTACAAGGAATAGTCAAAGTTAAGTGTTAGGCACTGGTACTACCTCTGATCTCTCTCTGTAATCATTCCCTCTTTCCCAAAACACAGTTTGTACCCATTAGATATTCACAAATTTAGATTATCAAGGCTACCTGAATGATTTAGGATGGCCAAGGAACCAACAAACTAGGCAGAATAGTCAAGGAAGGCTTTTTTTTTTAAATTGAAATATAGTTACAGGTGTACAATATAGTGATTCACAATTTTTAAAGGTTCTACTCCAGTATTATAAAATATTGGCTATATTCCCTGCGCTGTACAATATATCCTTACAGTTTATTTTATACCTAAAACTTTGTCCCTCTTAGTCCCCTGTGCCTATATTGCCCCTTCCTGCTTCCTTCTCCCCATTGGTAACTGCTAGTTTGTTCTCTCTGTGAGACCACTTCCTTTTTTGTTATATTCACTAGTTTGCTGTATTTTTCAGATTCCACATGTAAGTAATACCAAACGGTATTTGCCTTTCTCTGTCTGATTTATTTCACTTAGCATAATGCACTCCAAGTCCACCCATATTGATGCAAATGGCAAAATTTCATTCTTTTTTATGGCTAAGTAGTATTCCATTGTGTGTGTCTATACATATATATACCACATCTTCTTTATCCATTCATCTATTGATGGACACTTAGGTTGCTTCCTTATCTTGGCAATTGTAAATAATGCTGCTATGAACACTGGGGTACATGTACCTTTTAGAATTAGTGTCTTTGTTTTTTTCAGACATATACCCAGGAGTGGAATTGCTGGGTCACATGGTAATTCTGTTTCTAGGTTTTTGAGACACCTCCATCCTGCTTTCCACAGTGGCTCCATGAATTTACATTCCCACCAACAGTGTATGAAGGTCAAGGGAGGCTTCTTGGAAGAGCTAAGCCCTGAACTGTATCTCAAAGGATATGTAGGTTTGAACATGGTAATCGTGGAGACCACAGAATCCTTAATGGTTGCAAAGGGGAAGCAGAAACCAGCCCCCAGACTGAAGTGCAAAGGAGACTCCCATGGAAGAGAGGAAAATGAGGCCACCTAGAAGGCACGGTAACCAGATGGTACTGAGAGACACTGACTTGTTCTCATTCCACTATCAACACAGAGATGAATGTTTTTCAGGGCTGTATTTAAGAAGATGGAGGTATAGCTCCCAAATATGTAAACTGGGTTCCCTCCTTCCTCCCATCAACCTATACTTGATTCTCTCTGTATCAGACAGATTGCCTTTTCTCCTCTACTCCTCTTGCAACTCACATTTCTCTCCATAAGTTAAGTTTCTCACTAGCAAACAATCACACCAAAGATGGAAGAGTTTGCTTCCAGAGACTAGGACAATCTACCTGGCAGCTAGTTGGACAATCTAACAGGTGGGATGACTACAATGTTTTACCCTCCATGGCTGGACTTTGAAACTAGACTGCCCAGCTCAGCCAAAGAGAAAGCAGTATATCTGTTATTAAATAGGGTTCTGTACTCAAAAAACATCCTTTTTAAGTCTCAAACACCCCTGCTTTGTACTTTCTAGGAGCTGGGATTCAAACCTACAAACTTCTCACTCCAAAGTTCCACGCTCTTCTCCCTATACCATACTGCCTCATAGAAAGTAAGGAAGAAGAGGGTGTGAATTTACCAAAGCTAAAATGTTGCAAAGCAAGAACCCAGAGGTACAGCCTGTTATCTTTACATTCCCTCCAGCATTTTTTAAAAGAAACAAAACAGTCCTGCTAACTAAGACTCAGAGATTCCTCGAAGATGACAAAAGTGAACAGACTTAAACAGACTTTTCTTTAAAGGGCGGGAGGGCACATTAAATATCAGAGGATGGGGGACTTCTCTCACATGATTCTGTCCTGGCTGAAAGGAAGTTTCAGAGAAAAGACTATTTACCCAGCAAGACCACAGTATCTAAGAGATTCCAGAAGGCGGTAGTGAGTTAGAGAGAGGGAAAGAATGGAGGCTGACTCACTATTTGTTTTCCAAAAATAAAAACTCAAACCAAACACAGTGAGACTCAGCCATCCAGCTGGGTACTCCAAGGATTAACTGTCTGTGTGGCCAGGCGCTTAACTTCATATTTCTGATGGACCAGCTATAAAATGGAAAAAGAACTCAGAATAAGGCTTCTTGTCAGGAGAGCACCAAGAAAATTGTATCTACAGCTTCTGAAATACAAACCAGCGCAAATGGTCTGACATGGAACCCCTGGATTCCCTAGGTCCCAACATCCTTGCTGTGAGTAATGTCATAAGGTCAGGCTAGGGATATGAACGTCCTCAGAATGGCAGTCACCTCATGTCTTTATATCCTCTTCACAGGTTACAGCTGGACATTTTAAAATACAGATTCTAATTCAATGTTGAAAACAAAATGTCTGCATAACAGAGTGGAAAGCATATGGGCTTTGGTGTTATGTAATCATGGGCTTGAATCTTGCTTGTATGACTTGAACAAGTTACTTAGTATTTCTGAGACTTCTTTTCCTCATCATTAAAATGGGGATAATTATCTATCTTAGAACATTTATTTATTGAGAATTAAAGTTCCTGATACATAAGATACTCAAAAGATAACTTCCATATTAACCCTTACCTCACACCACGTACAAAAATTAACTTAAAATGGATCACAGATACAAGTGTAAAAGCTCCTAGAAGAAAATATAAGAGAAAAATTCTTGTGACCTTGAGGTAGATAAACAAACAAACAAACAAAAACAATCATAAAAGAAAAACAGACAAAACAGATCATCAAATTTCAAAGCTTTTGCTCCCCAAATGGGACCATTAAAAAAATGAAAAGGCAAGCCAGCCTGGGAGAAAACATTCCGTGTTTTCACAGAAAGAAAAACCTCACATATTTCTATCTTACAAAAAGCTGGTATCCAAGCTGTGTTTAAAAACTCATAAGCTCAATAACAAGAAGATAAACTATACCATTTTAAAAACAGGCAAAAGATTTGAAAAGGGACTACACAAAAGAAGCTAGACCAGTTATCACCCAAAAAGATTATTAGATATCAGGGAAATGCAAATTAAAACCACAATGAAATACTGTTACCTGTAAACCCATTACAGCGGCTAAAATTAAAAAGACTGACCATACTAAGTGTTGGTGAGGATGTCAAGCATCTGAAATCACACACATATAATGTCGGTGGGAATGTAAAATGGAACAGACAGTTTGGAAAACAGGTGGGCAGTTGTTAAAAAAGTTTAACAAACAACTACCATAGGACCCAGCCATTCGCATCCAGGGTATTTACCCAGGAGAAGTAAAAATATATGCCCACACAAAGATGTGCAAATGAATGCTCATATCAGCTTTGTGTAAAATAGCCCAAAACTGCAAACAACCCAAATGTCCATCAACAGGCGGTAGAGCTATACAATGGAATAGAACTCAGTGACAAAACAGATGTATGCAACAACACGGACACATCTAAAAAATCATTATGCTGAGTGAAGGAAGCCAGACAAAAAATGTACAAACTGTATGCATCTATTCATAAAATGAAAACTAATTTATAGTGACAAGAGATGACTGCTTGCCTGGGGCAGAGGGCAAAGGAAAGGAAAGAACATGAAGAGATGAGGAACCTTTGGGGGCTGACACAGATGTTCTGTATCTTGACTGCAGGAGTAACTTCACGGGTATAGACAACTGTCACACTCACTGAATTTAGACAGATGCAGTTCACTGTGTGTACATTATCCCTTAAAGTTGATACGGAAAAAAAAAACCAAATGCACTTGCCTACTCCTACTGCCACTAGAATCAAGTTAGAAAGTTACTATTGCCTACCTCATGGCCACAGGGAAAATGAAAACTGTACACAAGCTGCTGAGGAAAGGGGCGGTTCTGCAGAAACCTTTTTATTTATTGAAGATCAATCAGGTGTTTGGCAATGTGCTAGGTGTTCTATGCACATCACCTTATTTAATTCTAGCAAATTTGATGAGATAGGCTCTAGTATCTCTATTACAGATGAGGAAACAGGCTCAGAAGGATCTCATCAAAAGCCACCCAGACGGTAAATGGTAGGTTTGGATTCCATGATGGATCTGGAATCAAACCGGGTAAGCTTGACTTCAAAAGACAAGGTATTTGAAGTCAAGCTTGACTTCAAAAGACAATGCTATTATTTCCTACAATGCTTAGGGCATCCTCAGGAAGGCAAAGCCCTGATGGCCCAAAGACAGGAAGAGTTCCTGGAGATTTTCTTCATCAGGATTGGCAAATCCTCTCAAGTCTTTCTCAAAGGGGAGGGAGGGTGGGAGGTGAGGTACGCCTCTGCTCGTGAGACTAAGGAGAATCCTCTCCCTCAGCTCCAGCATCTGCTGGTATTTTGTTAACTCCTGGCTCCTCCATACTCACCCACCCACTGGTTTCCCAGAGAAAAAAAGCCAAAATATCTTGGCTGAACAGGAGAATGGGTCACAGATGACAGAGGTAAAAAAACAAAACAACAATACATGAAGTTCTGTAATAAGCTTTTTAAAAGCAAAAACAAATTGCACACTTCCTTGTTCTGCATTTTCCTTGTTCTCTTTGAGTTGTCCATCTTAAACATTCTTCTGTCTACATTTTCATTCATCACAATGGAAAAAGTGAGGCCAATGGGTCATGCTGAAAGTTTAAATAAATTTACAGTCTTCCTATCTCAGACCGGTTGTAGCCCAGCTCCCCTGAAGCTAGGCCAACAGATCAAGGAGAGGGTGGCTTGAGATGCAGACAGTGGGCCGCAGAGAGAAAATATGGGAAACTCAGATCTGGAGGGGTAGTTCAGGATAGGGACCAACTCTGAGCTCAGAGAGCACAGACCTGGGTTCTGGGATTAACACCGTCTAATCATCTGTGAGACTTTGGCAAGTCACCTTCTCTCTCTGAGCCTCAGAAGATTAGATTGGTCATGTTTTTCAACTTAAACAAAAGCCCTCCGTTTATAACCAAAAATAATCTTTCCCCTAAGCCCTTAAGATTCTCATGCACTTCCTCTTTGAGAATTGCTCTGTTGCCTCTTTATTCCCCCAGCAGCCAAGCTTTACTTTCTGAAATCTGTACTATAAAAACAGGCAGCTTTTCATTGTATCAGAATACATTACAATACCAAATTAAAAAATTTTAAAGTATATACAAACGTACACTGAAATTCTGTCATAATCCTGAGTGTGTGTTATTGAGAGTCAGGGATTAAACGTCCTAATTAATGCAAATCGTAGTGTTCTGGGTTGTTCCTCATTTCCATTCCTGAATTTAGCATCCTGATTTAGCATGAACTGTAATGAACAATTTTACCAAAGTTCCTTTGCTCCCTCTTCACACATGTTAAGAATTCATTCACCACAGGGATGTGTGCTTTTGTGATCGTTTAACTAGAGCCTCCTCCCCCAAACTGGATTCTGCCAAACTGTTTCTGGTAAGCAGCTTTGGAAAGTAAAAACTCCCTAGACGCTCTGGACAGGGTGTGAGAGGAAGACACACAACCCAGCAGGGGAACTGAAACATTCCCCCTTGCGTCCACTTCTGTCCTGGGAGGATGGGGGGAGGGAAGCTGCAGAAGAAGCTTTTAGAGGAAACAGACTTGCAGGACTTTTGCTGCAAACAATTGGGTACTGTATCCAGCTGTTGACTAAGGCAACTAAAACCACCAGAAAACAAGCAGGTCAGAGTTCTTAGTCCTGAAACAAGAAAGTACTACACTTCTGTTTCACATGTTACAGCCTAGAACCCATATTCTAGCTGCTGTCCCTGGAGCTCAATGCCAGTGTTGGAAGGCACCTTTGACATCATTAAGCCAGTGTCCCCCCACCCCCTTTTTAAAGAAGTGGAACCATTTATTTCTACATACAAAATTTTATGCAGAACCATGATATATAAAAACAAACAAAAGCAGAATTACTCTGGGGGGTAGGGGGACACAGGTGGAGAACTCTGCCTTCTCAGCTGCCATCATCGCTTTCATCAGGCACCTCTTCGGATTCCCAGGGCCATAAGGACCACTATTAGGGCCACTGATGTGTGTTGAGTTGTGTGTGATTGGTAGGTCTCTTGATTTGTGGAGTTGACAGATAAAAACATAGATGACCATGCCTTTAATCTGACTCAGTAGGCTGGGGTGGGTGCACTCTGCTTTTTCTCTTGCATCTTCTCCTTCAATGATCTCATTAACTCCCAGTGCTTCACTTACCATTTCTACATGGAAGACTCAAATTGTACATTTTTAGACATGATCTCTCTACTGAGCAAAGCAGATTGTCTGAAGCATACTGATGGGAGGAGGCAAGCAGGGATCTAGGCAATGTAGATAGGAATCTGAAGTCTGGAAGCAGAATCCAATATTCTGGACGAGGTCTCCGGTTCTAAGAGAATTAGTAAGAGAAAAAGAGTAATGGGACTGTCTAAAGCATCAAGGCAGGGACTTGGTCAAAGGAACACTTTTTGGGCAAAAGCCCTTTTTAGAATTGGGGGTCAAAGTCCGAGCGGGACTAGCTTTCAGGCTTGACTTGAGGCCAACTTCTAGAGGCTTGGATCAGGTTCTTAAATTCTACCCCACTCACCCCCATTATGAGCAGAACTGCTTCACAGACCTGTCATAAGGTCTGAGACGACAGAGCCAAGTAAACCTTCACAGCTGAGAAAATCCAGGTCCTACTTGTCTAGCAAGTTAAAAGCATGTGATGAGATGAAAAGATGCAGAACAGATGTTCCTAACCTTTTTCGGGTCACTCACTGAGACAGATGCAGATCCCTATCGACCCAATATCCATTTTTCTCTTTATCCCTGTTATAAAACTAACATTTTGTTCAGTGAACTGGTAGAGACCCTATGGTCTCAGGGAAGGTAATCCCCCTCCCATTCATCCCCAGGAGTTGAATCACAACTGGTCTAAAGCAATTATGCAAATCCATTCCCCTTTGCCAGGAATGGTCTAAAGGTGGGCATGTCATTTAGTTCTGTCAAAACAAAAACAAAAAACCCATAAGAGGTTTTCTGGGGAGGGAAAGTGCTTGATTTTCTTGGTGACATGCTTGAGCCACTGAAAGAATCCTGAAACTTCCTGCCTCTCAGTCTGCTAAATGAACACCAATGTCCTTGTGATTTTAGTCACTATTACTGAGATTTTCTGTTAACTGCAGCTAAAAGTTTTCCTGACTGATCTGCTGACCCACTTGAAAACCAGACTTAAACTATGGGCCCTGGGACTTCCCCGGTGGCACAGTGGTTAAGAATCCACCTGCCAAAGCAGGGGACACGGGTTTGATCCCTGGTCCGGGAAGATCCCACTGCCGCAGAGCAACTAAGCCCGTGTGCCACGACTACTGAAGCCCGCGCACCTAGAGCCCGTGCTCCACAACAAAGAGAAGCCACCACAATGAGAAGCACATGCACCGCAGCGCAGAGTAGCCCCCACTCGTCACAACTAGAGAAAAGCCCATGTGCAACAACGAAGACCCAACGCAGCCAAAAATAAATAAATAAAAAGTAAAATAAACTATGGGCCCTATACCCTGTAACCTTCATTATGTGGATATATACACTGGTTTACCTTCCATTTTTCCATTAGGAGGTTTACAGGTTTTAGGTCAAGAACCCTTACTCTGGACTAGTGGTTCTCCAAGTGTGCTCCCTGGACCGGCGGCATTAGCATCACCTGGGAACTTGTGATAAGTGTAATTTCGTCAGGATGATGCTGGACCTATTAAATCAGAAACCCATGCAATGGGGTCCAGCGATTTGTGTTTTACTAAGTCCTCTAAGTGATCTGATTCATGCTAAACTGGGAGGACCACTGCTCTGAGCCCACCATTACTCAATTTCTGTGATGACAGAAATGTTTACATCTGCACTGGCCAGTATGGTAACTACTTGCCACACGCGTCTACTGAGCACTTACAAGGTGGCTAGTGCTACCGAGAATTTCAAATTTTACTTTGTTATAATTTATTTAAATACCCGCCCGCGGCTAGTGACTCCTATATTGACTACTAGACATTGCAGCTCTAGATAAACATAAGGGATTTTATATTTTCAGGTGGCTCCTAGTACTAAGCCATAAAATATCAGTGGTTCTCAAACTTAGGTTTGCATAAGAATTACTAGAGGGTTTGTTAAAACACACTGTCGGTCCCCACCCCTAGAATTTATGATTCAGTAGATCTGCTGGGGGTCTGAGAATCTGTATGTCTAGTAGGTTCCTGTGTGATAGTGATGGCACTGATGCAGGGAAAGCACTTTGAGAACCACTGAAGTAATAAGCAAAACTTGTACCTTCTTATAACCTGTATGAAAGCCACTTTTCTACAATTCTAACTAATGTTTTCGTTTGGGTTCATCAAATTAACAAATAGGTAAAGCTCCCTGACAGTAGGAGCTGACATCTTCCAACGCTGTATGTTCCATTGTACACTCTAGCTCAGTGCCCTGGATTCGGCAGGTGCTTGGTATTAGGAGGAAATGACTATCCCCGCCAAGGGGAAACTTCTGGAAGGCTCTACCATGTTCCAAAGATGACGATTACCTCCTTAGAGTCATCAAGTGACAGGGTGTATGTTTCAAAAGAGATGCACAGAAAGGTTAAGTGATTTGCCTAAGGCACTATGCCCTATTTCTTACTTTTCTGTATTTTAAATGTTATCTCAGAAATTGTTGAGGTCTAAGCCTATTTGTAGAAGTGAGATATATATATATATATATATATATATATATATATGTGTGTGTGGATGTATATATATTTATATGCAGAAATACTGAAAACTAAATTATTCAAGAATCAAAAATACTCTGACACTATAATGGTGGTATGAAAGGCAAAAGGACTGGTAATCTAGACAGGGTGCTCCACTTTCTCAAATAACACTACACAGAAAACCATCTATGCCAAAGACCTGGCTGGCCAGCAATACGGCTTTCAAGCATTAATGGGAAAGAATCAAGGACAAACACACAGGGGACTTTTCTGAAGGTCAAAAAAGGAACAATAAATACCATGCCCAGAAAAGCTTTTAAATCTGACCTTTTCCTCTGCCGAAGCCATTCACCTTCCAGCATCTTCAATCTAATAGACTGAAGTGGGCTGAACTGGCTCTTAGGAGAGAGCTGGGGCTAGTCTTTTCCTTAACGCTGCCTCTCTAGCACTGCTCTAGCAGCGGCAGCATTACTGGTAATTACATCATTATACTGTAATGGAACACATGCAGGGCAAGTGAAACAGCCCAGCAGCTCCCCAGTTGAGGAGAGCAGAAAAAGGCTCCCACTTCACCATTCAATTTCTATTAACCCTTCAGGTTCTGGATTATTCTCAAAGGCAAACCACCCTTAGGTCTTTTCACAATCTTAAAACAGAGACCATGGAGGTGGAGCTTAGTTGAAGACTAAGAGCAAAGTTTATATATTCATGTGATGGAACTCTTCCACTAGAATAGGAATTAGGAGACTTGGGTACAGCTCTGGCTTTGCTATGAATACCTTATATGGCCTTGGGGAAATCATTTGCATCTTTTAGGTTTCAGTTTCCTCATCTATAAAGAACAGTAAAGCTTTCAGGCAGACAATCCCAAAATGTTCCAGTAGACAATTTGGGATTGGATCGAATGATAACAAGAGTTCTCCCAGCTCTAATATTCTATTATCTAAAAAGACTCCACAAATAGGGGAGACAGGGAAGGAGTAAGATATGAAAGGTCAACTCTACTTGGTCTTCAAGCAGTTAATTACATGAGGACTTTTGGTCTCTACTCTGACCCATGCATCAGTGTCAGATCATCTTCATCAACATCCAAAGCAACTTTTCAAAAGACGAAGGTCAGAACTCATTAACGTATCTTAGAAAGTCTACCCAAAGACAGGAAGGACACAGAAGTTCAAAGTATGCTGGGACAGAAGTGAGGAAACCAAAGTCTTAGCTGTCACTGACTCCTATGACCATGCGTGAGTCGCTTAACCTTGGCCAACTCATCTTTAAGACACTGTGGTGGAGGGGAGAGGGGTTAGAATTAGACCCTTTCAGCTCAAGCAGTCTACAATTTTGATGTCTCTGTACAAGTTTCCAAGGCTCCTACTGGATACTGAGGCATGCAGGGGTGGGTGTTGGCACCAACAACATGCTAAGAATGCCAAACCCTGCAAGACAGAGATGAGTTTTCTTATGATATTCTTATGGTTTTTCTCATAGATATGTCAAAAAATATTATCTAACAGACCTCAAGGAAAGAATTAAAACATATAAAGCTACATATTAATTGCTGTATATCTCAGAATCTTCTCTTTCTAATGCTCCAAAAGGAAGAATATAAAAATGTGCTCCCTGCAGTTGTCTTCTGGTCTTCATATAGAAGGTACGAGACTTTGGTTTTCAGCAGTAAGGTGATCTAGATATTCTGGATGACTTTCTCAAAAAAACAATTTTAAAAGCTAAATAAATAGTCCTAAAAATTAATTTTTAAAATGCATCATGTTGAGCTGTAATACTTGAGAGAACAAAAATTAAAGGATTTGCACAGAGCAAAAATTAAATGAAATGAAAAGCAGGTGGAAACATCCAAATGTGCATTACTAATGAAAGGATAAACAAAATTTGGCTTATACGTACAATGGATTACTATTCGGCCTTAAAAAGGAAGAAAATTCTGACATACGCTACAACATGGATGAATGTTGAAGATATTATACTAAGTGAAATAAGCCAGAGAAAGTGAAAATTCTCTATGATTGCACATATATGAGGTACTTAGAATAGTCAAAATCACAGAGCCCAAAAGGAGAATGGTAGTTGCCAGGGGCTGGAGGCAATGGAGTGTTACTGTTTAATGTTACAGAATTTCTGTTTGGGAAGATGAAAACGTTCTGGAGATGGATGGTGGCGATGGTTATATAACAATCTGAATTATCTAATGCCACTGAATTGTATATTTAAATGGTTAAATTTATGTTATGTACACCTTATCACAATAAAAAAGCATTAAATGAAAGCAGATATCCTGGAAGGGAAGAGAACACTAAAGCCAGCTTTTGCCCTGTGGCTATGTAACAAACACTAGTGACCACTGCAATGACCATTTGGGGTATGGGCAACAGAAGATAAAGCCCAGGGCCCACCTTAGGTGGGACAGTCTTATATGAAATCTCCTTATACACTTGAGATACCAATGGACTATACCCTCAGTATAGAGATGAACCATAAACAAATCTGCAGCACTGAAAGGGACCACAAAGAAACTGTCCTATCTTACCCAGTAGAGAAGGAGAAATGTCTCTGCTAAGAATCCATAACCAAAAGCTGGCTCTGGTGCAGGTTTGTGATCAAATCCATGCAACCTCAAGTGAAGATCTAAAAGTAGTCCACTTAGCAATATTTTCGAGATATTGGCAGAACCAACTCCTCATTCTTTCTGGTGGAATAAAGACTTTACCAAGGCCTCAAATAACTCCCACAGATAAAGTCCTAAGGTACATTAGGTCTTAAAACAAAAGCAAAACAAAAAACATCCAGAAATAAGCCACATGAGTGACAGCCAAGAAAAACAGACAGCAAAATAAGATCCTCAAAGGCTTCAGATATTGGAACTAGAGACAAAATACAAAATGCCTATGATTTTTATATCTTAAGATTTAGAGGAAAGACTTGAAAAAATTAGCAAGGAAGAAGACAGTATTAAAAAAGAACCAAGTACATTTGAAAACATACCAAACAGAACTTCCAGAAAGGAAAGTTATAATCAAAATTTAAAAATCAATGGCCAGGTTAAATAGCACATTAGATATAACTAAAGAAATAATTAGTAAATTAGAAGAGCAATCCAAAGAAATTCCATAGAATGTGACCAAGAAATGAAGATATAAAAAATATGAGAGTTTAACAGATAGGGATGATAGAGTTAGAGGGGTCTAACATATATCTACTCTTTTAACTGAAGTTCAAGTAGAATTAGAGAGGATGGAGAAAGACATTATTCAAACAGCTAATGGCTGAGAATTTTTCCGGAATAATTGAAAGAACACCAAACCTCAGATCCAGCAAGCTCAACACATTTCAAGCAGGATAAATAAAAATAAAACAACATATTGTAATGAAATTTAAGAGCACTGTAGACAAGAAAAGAAGACAGTAAAAGAGAAACAGAGAGATCACCTACAAAAGAATAGCAATTAGACCATCAACTGGCTTCTCAACAGCAACAGTAAGATCTAGAAGACCACAGAATAATATTTTCAATGTATTAAGAAAAAAATAACCGTCAAGAGAATGAGAAGACAAGCCACAGACTGGGAGAAATATTTGCAAAACACAGCCCTGATAAAGGACTGCCATCCAAAATATACAAAGAACTCTTAAAACTTAACAATAAGAAAATAAACAACCTGATTGAAAAATAAGCCAAAGACCTTAACAGATACCTCACCAAAGAAGATACATGGATGGCAAGTAAGCATATGAAAAGATGCTCCACATCATGTGTCATTAGGGAAATGCAAATTAAACCAATGAGATATCTCTATATATCTACTACAATGGCCAAAATCCAGAACACAGACAACACTAAATGCTGGTGAGGAGATGGTGCCAACAGGAACCATCATTCATTGCTGGTGGGAATGCAAAATGGTACAGCTATTTTGGAAAACAGTTTGGTGGTTTCTCCCAAAACTAAACATACTCCTAGTATACAATCCAGCAACTGTGCTCCTGGTACATTTACCCAGGAGTTGAAAACTTATGTCCACATAAACACTTGCACATTGATGTTTGTAGCCGCTTTATCATAATTACTAAAACTTGGAAGCAAACAAGATGTCCGTCAGTATGTGAATGGGTAAACTGTGGTACACTCAGACAATAAAATATGATTCAGCACTAAAAAGATATATAAACTATGACCGACACTAGAAGAAATAATTATGCCATGTGATAAGAGGTATTAACAAATGCTACTATGGCAATCACACTGCAAAAAAAAGTATCAAATCAGTATGCTGTACACCTTAAACTTATACTTGTATGTCAAA
This sequence comes from Phocoena sinus, assembly GCF_008692025.1. Lineage (NCBI taxonomy): Eukaryota > Metazoa > Chordata > Mammalia > Artiodactyla > Phocoenidae > Phocoena > Phocoena sinus. The sequence goes on along the minus strand of NC_045770.1, from coordinate 54,272,874 downwards.
CATAACCCAATTAAGAACAAAAAAAAGAAATGAACTATCAAGCCATGAAAAGACATGAAGGAATCTTAAATGCATATTACTAAATGAAAGAAGCCAACCTGAAATGGCTACAAGCCGTATGACATTCTGGAAAAGACAAAACTGTGGAGACAATAAAAATATCAATGGTTGCCAGGGGGAAGGGATGAACAGGCAGAACACAGAGGACTTTTAGGGCAGTGAAAATACTCTATAAGATGCCATAATGATGGATATGTGCCATTATACATTTGTTCAAACCCATAGAAGGTACAACCCCAAGAGTGAACCATAATGTTAACCACAGACTTCGGATGATTATGATGTATCAATGTAGGTTCATCAGTTTTAACAAATGTACCACTGTGGCGGAGAATGTTGATAATGGGGAGGTTATGCATGTGTACAGGTAGGAGGTATATGGGAAATCTCTGTTAACGTCCCCATACTTTTGCTGTGAACCTAAAAATGCTCTGTAAAAAATCTTAAAAATATTAACTGTCAATGCAGAAGTCTATAGCTAATGAAACTCTTTCAACAACGAAAGCAAAATAAAGCTATTTTCAAACAAAAACAGAGATTGCCACAGACAAACCCTCACCGAAATCAATTTTAAAGGATGTATTTTAGGAAGAAGAAAAACAATCCCAGATGGAAGGTCCGACATGAAAGGGGACAAAGATGAGCAAAGATATTGATAAATATGTGGGAAATTTGAAACAAGAATACTACTTAATCTGTGTGGTTAGAAATAAGACAAAACTAAAATATTGGACAATTGCGTAAGTTGGGAGGAATCATAAGAGTTTTTCTATGATTCTTATATAATTCAGAAAAATGGTGGCTCTGCAAAAAACATGTCCACATTCTAATCCCCAGAACCTGTGAATATTATCTTATATGGCAAAAAAAAAAAAAAAAAAAAAAAAATTGTGATTATGTCAAGGATCTTGAGATCCTCATATTAAAGATCTTGAGATCTGGAGATCCTTATGTTAAAGATCTTGCCCTAGATGCAATCACATGTATCCTTTTGAAGGAGAGAAGGAGGGAGAACAGACACAGACACACAGAGAAGACACAGAAGAGGAAAAGACAATGTGACCATTGAGGCAGAGATGGAAATGATACGGCCACAAGCCAAGGAACACTTGAAGCCATCAGAAGCTGGGAGAAGCGTGGAAAAATTCTCCCCTAGAGTCTTCAGAGGGAGCACAACCCTATGACACGTTGATTTTGGACTTCTGGCCCTCAAAACTGTGAGAGATCAGATTTCTGTTGTCTTAAACCAACAAATTTGTAGTAATTGCATACAGTAACCATAGGAAACTAATACAAAATGTAAAGATGTTACTTTAGGCCAACCAAATTAAAATGTATATGTTAATAAAGAGATCAGTTCTCCCTAAGTGGATTTATAAATTTAAACTCAGTAAAAATACCAATTTTTAAATAGGAAAAGGTAATTGTAAGGTTCATACAGAAAAACAGAATAGCAATAAGGGGAGACTTAGGCAACCATATGATAAAAATATATGATAAAGCCTCATTAATTAAAACAAAGTGTGTGGTCATATACAGAAATAGACAAATGATTGGAATTTAATATATTTTAAGTCCACAAGTGGGTACTAATGCATAAAACAGTTTATGATAGAGGTGGCATCTCAAATTGTGGGACAAATTTGAGATGGCATTTAAGATTTAAATGACACTGTGACAAATTTGAATCTGTCCTAAGCATAGTTCAGGATAAATTACAAATGGATCCGAGATTTAAATGTAACATAAGACAAAACTATAAAAGTAATAGAATAAAATGTAGTACATTTCACTAGCAAACAGAATCCAACAGCACATTAAAAGGATCATACACCATGATCAAGTGGGGTTTATCCCAGGAATGCAAGGATTCTTCAATATATGAAAATCAACCAATGTGATGCACCACATTAAAAAACTGAAGGATAAAAACCATATGATAATCTCAATAGATGCAGAAAAAGTTTTGACAAAATTCAACACCCATTTATGACAAAAACTCTCCAGGAAGTGGGCATAGAGGGAACCTACCTCAACATAATAAAGGCCATATATGACAAACCCACAGCCAACATCGTCCTTAATGGTGAAAATTGAAACCATTTCCTCTAAGATCAGGAACAAGACAAGGGTGCCCACTCTCACAACTATTATTCAACATAGTTTTGGAAGTTTTAGCCACAGCAATCAGAGAAGAAAAAGAATGAAAAGGAATCCAAATCAGAAAAGAAGAAGTAAAACTGTCACTGTTTGCAGATGACATGATACTATACATAGAGAATCCTAAAGATGCTACCAGAAAACTACTAGAGCCAATCAATGAATTTGGTAAAGTAGCAGGATACAAAATTTATTTATTTTATTTATTTATTTTTGGCTGCGTTGGATCTACCTTGATGCATGTGTGCTTTCTCTAGTTGCAGCAAGCGGGGGCTACTCTTCACTGCCGTGTGCAGGCTTCTCACTGCAGTGGGTTCTCTTGCTGCAGAGCGTGGGCTCTAGTCACGTGAGCTTCAGGAGTTGTGGCTCGCAGGCTCTAGAGCGCGGGCTCAGTAGTTGTGGCGCCTGGGCTTCACTGCTCCATGGCATGTGGGAACTTCCCGGACAAGGGATTGAACCCGTGTCCCCTGCATTGGCAGGTGGATTCTTAACCACTGTGGCACCAGGGAAGCCCAGGATACAAAATTAATGCACAGAAATCTCTTGCATTCCTATACACTAACAATGAAAAATCTGAAAAAGAAATTAAGGAAACACTCCCATTTACCACTGCAACAAAAAGAATAAAATACCTAGGAATAAACCTACCTAAGGAGACAGAAGAACTGTATGCAGAAAACTGTAAGACACTGATGAAAGAAATCAAACATGACACAAACAGATGGAGAGATATACCATGCTCTTGGATTGGAAGAATCAACATTGTGAAAATAACTATACTACTCAAAGCAATCTACAGATTCAATGCAATCCCTATCAAACTACCAAGGGCATTTTTCACAGAACTAGAACAAAAACTCTTACCATTTTTATGGAAACACAGAAGACCCCGAATAGCCGAAGCAATCTTGAGAAAGAAAAATGGAGCTGGAGGAATCAGGCTCCCTGACTTTGGACTATACTACAAAGCTACAGTAATCAAGACAGCATGGTACTGGCACAAAAACAGAAAGATAGATCAATGGAACAGGATAGAAAGCCCAGAGATAAACCCACACACATGTGGTCACCTTATCTTTGACAAAGGAGGCAAGAATATACAATGGAGAAAGGACAGCCTCTTCAATAAGTGGTGCTGGGAAAACTGGACAGCTACATATAAAAGAATGAAATTAGAACACTCCCTAACACCATACACAAAAGTAAACTCAAAATGGATTAAAGACCTAAATGTAAGGCCAGACACTATCAAACTCTTAGAGGAAAACATAGGCAGAACACTCTGACATAAATCACAGCAAGATCCTTTTTGACCCACCTCCTAGAGAAATAGAAATAAAAACAAAAATAAAAGGGACCTAATGAAACTTCAAAGCTTTTGCACAGCAAAGGAAACCGTAAACAAGACCAAAAGACAACCCTCAGAATGGGAGAAAATTTTTGTAAATGAAGCAACTGCCAAAGATTAATCTCCAAAATATACAAGCAGTTCATGCAGCTCAATATTAAAAAAACAAACAACCCAATCCAAAAATGGGCAGAAGACCTAAATAGACATTTCTCCAAAGAAGACGGACATATTGCCAACAAACACATGAAAAGATGCTCAACATCACTAATCATTAGAGAAATGCAAATCAAAACTACAATGAGGTATCACCTCACACTGCTCGGAATGGCCATCATCAAAACATCTACAAACAATAAATGCTGGAGAAGGTGTGGAGAAAAGGGAGCCCTGCTACACTGTTGGTGGGGATGTAAATTGATACAGCCACTATGGAGAACAGTATGGAGGTTCCTTAAAAAACAAAAATAGAACTAGCATATGACCCAGCAATCCTACTATTGGGCATATATCCTGAGAAAACTATAATTCAAAAAGAGTCATGTACCACAATGTTCACTGCAGCACTATTTACAATAGCCAGGACATGGAAGCAACCTAGGTGTCCAGTGACAGATGAATAGATAAAGGAGATGTGCGATACATACATAATCCACACACACACACACACACACACACACACACACACACACACACAAACACTGGAATATTACTCAGCCATAAAAAGAAATGAAATTGAGTTATTTGTAGTGAGGTGAATGGACCTAGAGTCTGTCATACAGAGTGAAGTAAGTCAGAAAGAGAAAAACAAATACTGTAGGCTAACACATGTATATGGAATCTAAAAGAAATGGTTCTGATGAACCTAGGGGCAGGAAAGGAATAACGACACAGACGTAGAGAATGGACTTGAGGACACAGGGAGGGGGAAGGGGAAGCTGGGACAAAGTGAGAGAGTAGCGTGGACATATATACACTACCAAATGTAAAACAGATAGCTAGTGGGAAGCAGCCACATAGCACAGGGAGATCAGCTTGGTGCTTTGTGACCACCTAGAGGGGTGGGATAGGGAGGGTGGGAGGGAGAGTCAAGATGAAGGGGATATGGGGATATATGTATATGTATAGCTGATTCACTTAGTTATACAGCACAAACTAACAGAACATCCTAAAGCAATTATACTCCAATAAAGATTTAAAAAAATGTAGTACATTTCTTTTATAACTATCTATCACAATGATGTCTAGAAGCCATATAAAACAAAAGGTCATTCGAGTGACTACACAAAAATCTATAAATCCTGCATGGCAACACAAACAAATATGTGTGTAAGTATACTCACACAAAGCATGCAAACACACACACACCCCTATAGGCAAAGCTAGAAAACAAATATTAAAATGGGTTGGAAGTAATAAATATTGTATTAAAATTTGCAATTCCTATTATTCAAGGCCAATCTCTTAAATAAAGAGCTCCTACAAACCAATAAGACCAACAACCTTATAGAAAATGAGCAAGGCATATGAACAGATTGTTCACAGCAAAGGAAATACAAATGATTTTTAAACATGTGAAAAGATGATCAGTGATGACATACAAAAGGAAGGCAAATTAAAACTACACTGAAATACTATTTTCCACCCATTAGACTGGCGAAAATCCAGAAGTTTGATAACTATGTTGGCAAGACTGTGAAAACACACACTCTGATATACTGCTGTGGGAGTGTAAAAAGTTCCAAACCCTCTGGAAGGTAATGTGGCAAAATTACATACAATATATCTAAATTATAACAGTATAGATCTTTTAACCACACAATTCCTTTCTAGAAATTTAATCTAGAGACAAACTAATATATGTGCATAATGATATAAGTACATTTTGCAGATCTACTTAAAGGAGAAGATTGAAAACAATGTAACTGTCCATCAATAAACACATTAGTTATGGTTCCATCAATTGATGGAATACCACCTGGCTATTAAAAAAAAAGTAGTGGGGAAGGGAAGTCTTCATGTATTAATATGGCTAAGTGGAAAAAGCTAAGTATAAAGAAAGTTGTGCTTTATATTACAATTTGTATTAAACAGTTAAACAGAATATTTATATATTTGTATCTACATTTATAATTTGTATTAGAATATATAGGCTAATACATATTATAGGCACAGATACATTGTGTAATTGGAATTGGAATTGAGCATATGGGCAGAAGGACAGAAGGGAGATTCTTCACAGTACACTTTTCAAATATTTGATATTAAAACCATGTGAACATATTATCAATTACGTTTAAGAATTTTAATAAGTATGAATAATAGAATATCTAGGATAACTTCTAATCAAGTAAACAGAGTATAATTTCCAAATTAGTAGAGGAGTGAAAATAAAATGAGGAAAAGGAAAGTAAGATACTCAATCCAAAAGGCAAGAACACACATGGCTCAACACTAGATGGTTGAAATAAACCTCAATATTTCCATAATCCCAGTAAATGTAAATCAGTTAAACTTACCAGTTAAAAGACAAAGACTGTCTTGGGATTCCCTGGTGGTACAGTGGTTAAGAATCTGCCTGCCAATGCAGGGGACACGGGTTCAAGCCCTGGTCCAGGAAGATCCCACATGCCACAGAGCAACTAAGCCTGTGCACCACAACTACTGAGCCTGCGCTCTAGAGCCCACGAGCCACAACTACTGAAGCCCCTGCACCTAGAGCCTGTGCTCCACAACAAGAGAAGCCACCACAGTGAGAAGCCCGCACTGCAACAAAGAGTAGCCCCTGCTCGCCGCAACTAGAGAAAGCCCCTGCACAGCAACGAAGACCCAACACAGCCAAAAAATAAATAATAAAAATTAATTAAAAACAAAAACAGACTAAGAGTGTCTCACTGTATTAACCATAATAAACGTGAATTAATTAAGCTCCTCACTTAAAAGACAAAGACAGTCAGACTAAACAAAACATAATCAAGTTACACATTGTCCTTAAAAGGTACGCCTGAAATATAAGACCACAGGTAGGCTGAAAGTCAAAGGATGGAAAAAATTGCATGAGGCATGTATACTACTCAAAAGAATGCCGCTGCAACTAAATGACTATCAAGCACGGAGATATTAAGGCAAAAGGGTCACTTTCCAAAGACAGGAACTTCAGAGGTCCAGGAAGATACATAATCCTAAAATATGGCCTCAAAATATATAAAGCAAGAATTGCTATCACTGCAAGTAGAAATTGACAAGTCCATTATCATAATGGGATATAAAAAGTAATGGATATAAAAAGGGCAAGGCTCCTTTTGCCCCCGCAAATTAACCTGCTTTGGAACTGCTAGATCACTGCATTAGAAACAAAGTTTCTCACTTATTCCTGAGAAGATCAATCAGGATGGAGAGACATGCTTCCTGTCTGGTTTCAGTGACCAATATTCAAATGCAGAAATGGGAAGTTACACATTATCCACATGTGTAGCTAGACACTAACACAACTGGATTTGTCAGCAACTCTATGTGCTTATGCTTCAATTTCTTAATCTCTAAGCTCCTCAAGGGAAAATATTGCTCTCTTATACATATTTGTATCTAACCCAGCACCAACCACACGCCTGGTATATAATAAGTGCTCAATGAATGTTTTATTGAATCATCTGTTACACATCCCTTTAAAAAATACTTATTCATTCCAACATTTATGAAGCACCTACTATGTACCAGGCACTATGTTAAGTGCTGGGAATACACAGATGAGTAAAACAATGTCTGTTCTCCATCAGAAGAGAAACAGAAATATGTCTTTTTCAAAAGCTATAAACAGAGGTTTGCATGGAGAGGTAGGAAGAAGAGCCCAGAAGAAGTACCCGGAGATCTGAGGGCAAGTTCTCAACCATTTAACGTGTATTTATAAGCAGCCACTGTGGTCCAGAATCAGGTAGGCGCTAGAGAAGGGACATGTAAGTCAAGCCTTACTAAGCACTTATGGGGGCAAAGTCAGGCAGAAGACATTCAGGTCAACAAGAAAGAAGCAGTATATGAGGTTCCAGGGGAAATGTGATTTGCTCAAAGTCAAACAGCTTGGGTAAAGACTAGAACCTACATTCCCAGTGTTTTTTTCCATATTGATTCTTGACACTCGTTCCCCTAGGACCCTCTTTACTCCAATACGGATCCTTGTCTAGATGCAAGGCTTTTGACCATAATCCAACAAGAAATTCTCTTTAAATCGCACTGCAGGAAAGTGCCCATAAATTTCGCTTAAAAATTTCACGAGATAACCACACTGAATACAACAAATGCAACTCTTTATTCTATTTCATTTTGTAAAATGCTGCTCACAACTCACTACCACCGACTTCACCACTCACTAATAGCTCTCAACCCCATTTTGTAAAACTCCTATTGCTTGTGATAGTTTATAATGTGCTTCTCCCAACTGGAATTCTGCTTCTAATTCCTCACTTCACAGCCCAGGAAAAAGCAAACTAGATACATTCACTCCCTATCGACTGAGATAGATCCAGATCCAGAGTAACATTTGGATAGGCAAATGTTGGGAAAAGCTTCCCAGGTGATAATGCCATGATAATTTTACAAAACAAATATTTGTTTAGCAAAGGAATAGACAGCAGACAAGAAAAATGAAACCTCAGATAAGTAACGGGACTCGCCAGTGGCCAAAAAGCCACTAATAGCAAGGGTTGGAATCCAGCTTAGTGGATCCCCAGTCCATTTCTGAAAGTTCCCACTAGGAAAAGTCTGTCAGTATTCCTTCTCCTTTTGCACTGACCTTTTATCAGAAATTCCCCAAGGGGCCTCGGCTTACTAAGTGCTAATTAGATTTCCTCCACCTGCTCTGGGATTCAGAGGGCAGTGCTAGTGCAGTGCCCTCCTCAGCTAACAAAGCCACTGGCATTCCCGGTATGCAGGGGCTGGCCTCCAGTTCTTTAGTCAACAGCAATTAAAGGGCTCCTAGCCAAAGCTCTAAGGAGTAAGACAGAAACGGGAGGGGTAGTCCTCAATCCAAAAAGCCAAGTCCAGCCAAAGACTGGGATTGACTGATGCTGAAGAGCTGGGTGGAAACAGGGAAAATTTTAGGAGGTAGGAATGGAATCTGGGTGAGGCAAGCTAACTACTACTCATCATCTTTCTCACTCCCCTAAGGAATGCTACTGTTGTCTAGATTGAGGGGATAAAGCCTTGGATGGACAAGAGCCCTCATCTAAAAATAAGCTATCAAGAAACATTTCCTTTTCTCTTCTTGTTTCAAGACAGGTCCAAACTGCTCAGCCAAGAATGACAAGTCCTCCATAATTCTATCCCTCCCTCTCTAGGCATCATAATTTAGTGAATGTCCAGCCACTAACTGGCAAAGTACAGCCTGGATGTTCAGTCATTAACTGCCGTCTGACTCTACACCACACTTGCTCTGGGTTTGATTTTCTCAACTCTCAGTTGATTTCAAGATCAAATGAGATAATGAATATAAAAATGTTTTCCAAAGTATAAAGTGGTATAAAATTATACACCGTAATACAAACTCAATTAAATTCAAACATTTACTAAGTTCTTAGAACAGTGCTTACACAGAGTTGGTACACAGATGTTTTAACACAAATATTGCCTGTTAGATATAAAAAAACAAAACAAAACAGAATTCTTACCACGTGGAAATCACAGACTAGTGTAGGAGATAAGGTCTCCAAAAGAATATGGTAATAGGGAGTAACTTATCTTGCTACTGAAGAATAGGGTTTGCCCGGCCAATCAACAGATTAAGACTGCTCATTAATATGACTAATTTCCATCTGCTCTATAATAGGCTTGCTGTCTGGAAAGATATCCAGAAAGATTCAGTCACCTCAAATTCTCAAAGCAGGGACTTTATGCCTATTATTCTAGGCAAAAAACTACCTTAAAAGATACATGGGAGGGCTTCCCTGATGGCGCAGTGGTTGAGAGTCTGCCTGTCAATGCAGGGGACACGGGTTCGAGCCCTGGTCTGGGAGGATCCCACATGCCGCGGAGCAACCAGGCCCGTGAGCCACAACTACTGAGCCTGCGCGTCTGGAGCCTGTGCTCCGCAACAAGAGAGGCCGGGACACTGAGAGGTCCGCGCACCGCGATGAAGAGTGGCTCCCGCTTGCCGCAACTAGAGAAAGCCCTCGCACAGAAACAAAGATCCAACACAGCAAAAATAAATAAAAAAAAAAAAAAAAAAAAAAAAAGATACATGGGAAAAATGAACCCACTCAGTTCTCCTTTGATTCTTGTCACTTCTTTCAATTTGACAATGAAAATGCACATATACTTTGATCCAGAAATTCTGAGAAAAATTGATTCTAGAGCTAAACCACATTAGCCCAGAAGTCACTGAAATATAGGACAGGTGATTAAAAAGCACGCTACAATCTAAACAAAATGTACACAGATTGCTATAAAGGTAGTCACAGTACAAGCAAACACTTTAATATAAACTAGAACGAAGCATACTATAAAAAGCAAGAATTTCACTAATTATTTGTATGAAAGTTAGAGAAACAACAATGGAGTCAAATAGACACTGGTAGTTCAATGAATATGACTACAGTAGTCCCCCCTTGTCTGTGGTTTCACTTCTGGGGTTTCAGTTACCTGCAGTCAACTGTGGTCCAGAAACATTAAATGAAAATTCCAGAAATAACTCATAAGTTTTATGTTTTAAAGAAATAAGATGAACCACTTTATTTATTTATTTATTTATTTTTGCGGTACGCGGGCCTCTCACTGTTGTGGCCTCTCCCGTTGCGGAGCACAGGCTCCAGACGCGCAGGCTCATTGGCCATGGCTCACGGGCTCAGCCGCTCTGCGGCATGTGGGATCTTCCCGGATCGGGGCACGAACCCACGTCCCCCGCATCGGCAGGCGGACTCTCAACCACCGCGCCACCAGGGAAGCCCTATTTATTTATTTTAAAATTTTATTTATTATTTATTTTTGGCTGTGTTGGGTCTTCATTCCTGCATGCAGGCTTTCTCTAGTTGCAGCAAGTGGGATCTACTCTTCGTTGCGGTGCGTGGGCTTCTCATTGCGGTCGCTTCTTTTGTTGCGGAGCACAGGCTCTAGGTGCACGGGCTTCAGTAGTTGTGGCTTGTGGGCTCTAGAGCGCAGGCTCAGTAGTTGTGGCGCACGGGCTTAGTTGCTCCTCAGCATGTGGGATCTTCCTGGACCAGGGATCGAACCCGTGTCCCCTGCACTGACCTGCGGATCTTAACCTGCCATCATAAGTCCATCATAAGTTTTAAGTTGTGCACTGTTTCTAGTATTGTGATGAAATCTCATGCCATCCTGCTCTGTCCTGCCTTGGATCCCCAACCATCGACGTGGTCTGCTCATGACATTCAATCATTGACATTTTCATGGCTCGATGATCCAGGATCCCCCAAAGCAGATGATCCTCCTCCAGACATGTTGTCATACGGTCAGTAGTAGTCTAATGCTATGTCACCACCTGTGTCACTCACCTGACTTCATTTCATCTCATTTTTTCATCTCACATCATCACAAGAAGATATTTTGAGAGACAACGTTCACATAACTTTTATTACAGTATATTATTATAATTGCTCTATTTTATTATTAGTTACTGTTATTAATCTCTTACTGTGCCAAATTTATAAATTAAACTTTATCATAGTTATGTACATACAGGAAAAAACATAGCATATACAGGGTCTGCTACTATCCACAATCTCAGGCATCCACTGTGGGTCTTGAAACATATCCCCCGTGGAAAAGGGGGACTACTATATAAGGAACTATGCAGCATAGTAACAGAAAAAAGAAAAGAAGAAAAATAATAAATTGGGTAAGTTTTCATCTTCAGCCTCAGACCCTGGAAAATTATCTTCTAAGTCAGGTAAAACATCCCCAAGGCCAGGAAAATTCATCATACCTGCTGGTCTCCAGTTGATTCTCTTAATCACTGGCACTCACTGCAGTAAGAACTTAGTCACCCCTGCCTGCAAAATGGGGTTCTGTTGCCCATTAACTGCCCATTAACTGATAAGTCCGTGCCTCTACTACTTTTTTTTAATTTGTTTGTTTTTATTGAAGTATAGTTGATACCTCTACTAGTTTTGAGCCATAACTTAGTGTTGTAAAATTTAAATCTAAAATGTAATGGAAAAAAAAGAAAATTACATCAAAAAAATAAATAAATAAAATGTCATGGAATAGCCCCAAATGTACCTCTGATCAGCTAACATGGCCTATGGCTTCTTTTGGTTGCTAAAACTCTAGGATGTGAAACTTGTATCTCTGTCACATTTTGTGGGGACATTCCCCTTCATTAGAAGAATCACATCAGGGCAGATCACTTTGCTGTTAAACATCTTTTGCTTTGGCCCAGAATCTTTCATCTGCAAAACAGCTGCATTTGACACAAGGTAATACCTGGGTAAAATTTTGGGGGGTGGGGAGGGAGACACACGTGTGTTAGCAAATTACAGGAATAACAAAAGCATTTATCCTCACGCATACTATATAGTTGTGAAAGCTTGAGGTCTATGAGAGCTGCACTGAATGTTATTTGCTTAATGGTTATTCTCAGATGATGGGATGTGGGGGTGAATTCTTATTTTCTTCTTTGAATTTTTCAGCCTTTTTTGATTTATTACAAACACGGTCCATTTAAACAAAAGTGATAACCATCCCTCCAAAAAATACAAAATGCAATTGATCTGTATATGCTAAGATGGAAATATCTCCATGGTTTATCTCATAGGATTGTGGTGGACAAAATCATAAGGACTTTGAACTGCACCTGGCGTATAAGCATTCAGATATTACCTATTATCGTACTGTTCAGTGAAATATAATAAGATGCGAGACAGGGTAAACTGAGCAGTGTGGGGTGAAAAAGTTACTTATTTTTCATTGAATACTACCACCCTGCCCAGGTTCCTCAGAAAACAGAGCTTGGGACCAAACTCACCTGCTCTATCAGGTGTAGAAATCTCTGAGCAGAGGGAGGGGAAGAACACTAGTGAGGCAGGGTAAGAAGGAAAGCAAACACAAGGCTGTGCATTAACAAACTGGCTACAGTTGAACATGAAAACAGCCAACTGCATGATCGTTCAGAATGTTTCAAGCTGGACGATACAGAACTACTGTAGCTAAGACCAAGGTCAGTGACGAATGGAGGGGGAATGAGGGGGGAGAAAGGCAGACGGTTAGTCATTTACCTGCTGGCTCCTACCCTTCACCAGCAGAGGTGTTAAGTGCCCCCATCTCCCAACATCCAGGCTGTGCTACATTTGAATCTGGAAGAGGCAGGAGGAGCCAGAGCCTTCTTGGGTCTGGTCAGACAGAGCTTAGGCCTCTGAGGGGCCGTGGCTCTCTCCACAGTGGGCACGACAGAGACATACCAGAGCCCAACCCTCACCCAGGGAGGCTGAGACGTCCAGCAGTGTTAGGAAACGAGGAAAAAGCCCCAGCGGCTGAGACTTGCCACTGAGCCAGCCCACTAGGGCCTGGGGGGCAGGTGGCCCCAAGGAAATCTGTGTAGGTACATTAACTGAGTCCCATACAACACATACACTTGTGTATAGAATGGGACTCGCACCACCATGTATGTATTATTTTTTTAAACATTAGAAAAAACTGTACTTGCTCTATACTCAGTAGCCTAATGCAAAGGGCAAGGACTTGGAGCCAGAAAATCCTAGTCACCTAGTACTTGCTGGGAAACTTTGGGTGGGTTGCTCATCCATGTAATCAGGATATTACATGGTTATTGTGAAGATTAAATGAGCTCAGGTGGCTAAAACAGATGTTAGTCTCTGACAGACATGGCTCTGCCTCCTCTTACCTAAGAGGGGGGGGATTCTTTTCCTTCCCTTATTCCATCTCCCCTCCATGCTCCTCCAGGAGCTCTCGGGTTACTCTACTAACATTAGTCTGCTCAGCATTATTTATATTATGATTATTCACTATACTGGGAGCTCCTTAGGAAGAAGGTTATTAATTTGACTCTCTGGTGTCCCCTTTTGGTGCCTAGGACAGCTATGCTCACATCTGGGGCCAAGTACATGTTTGCTGAATGAAGCAGAACTCCAAACACCCATTCTTAAGGGAGATAACTCTTCATGTGACTATTAGTAAAGTCACTTAAAGGACCCATGAGACTTCTTAAACATAGTCTAACATCTGTTCTGGTTAGAAAGGTAGAAAAAAAAATCAAAGGCTTTGAAGTTAGGCAGATTTGCATTCAAATCCCAGTACCATCTACAGGGGTGATATTTCAGTAAGTGACACAAATCCTCTAAAACTTTAGTTCCCTTAAATATAAAATGAGGATCCTACTTCGTTTAATAGGGTTATTGTAAGAACTGAAATTACATAATACAAACTATGCCTCAGGGCACTCTTATCCCCCTACACACTCCTCCTGACCAAGGCTGCAGAGCCCCACAGCTCCTAAAAGGTCTCAATCTTTTCCTAATCTCCAAGGATACTTTTCTGCAGGAGAGGCCCTGTGAACCCAGGTGAGGGAGTGGTTTATGCAGCTATGTTGATGACACAGTTTCTTTCCATTAGCCTAGAAGATGCTCTCACTCGTCTGATGGACCCACACCCCCTGGGAGGCTCCAAGGGGAGGACACTTGAGCCCTGCAAACAGCATCCTTCCACTCATTTCCTTCTCTTCTGATAACCCTCTGACAACAGAGAGACTAAATGACCTGTTTTCCTTTCTAGGAAAAAGAAACTACTTTGAAACACTTCGCGGATCTTCCAGAATACTGATTACCTTCATTGTTAGTGTTGCTGCTAAAGATTATATGGACAGCAGCAATAGAGCAGATTCAGCAGCAGTTCACTCTGTGTTTTGAACCTTTTGGTACAAGCTGACTTTCGGAGCACCACTGTCATTTCTACATTCCAGGTAGCAGCAGAAAGGGAGGAGCTTTCCCAGCTGGTTAAGGAGGAAATTCACCAGCAGCAAAGACAGAAGGAGCATAGGTCCCTGAAGACTCAATGGATCCATTATGCTAACCCTGGATACTAATCTCTGAACTTCTTTTATGTGAGAGAATAACCCTGGTATGTTTAAGCTGCTATAACCAGGTTTCTCTCACTAGCAACCAAACAATTCTAACTTACTGAATGGTGGTCCACAGTGTGGGCAACATACACATAGATACAGGCAGGAAAATCATCAGGTACAGGTATTTGGGCAACTCTTTGGCAAATGTCCCAAGATATAACAGAATGGCTTTGTTTTGGTGGTGGTGGTGATGGGGTGGAAAAGAAGAGATTTTGGTATGAGTAGCAGGTATCTGCTTTTTTTCCTCTTCTTTTCATTCAACACACTTTTACTAAATGTCAGCTCTGTGCCAGGCTTTGTACAAAACACCATCCTTTGTAGGTTGACCAGGTGCTTTCACAGTAGCCACTGTTTCAGCTCCTACCCTCCTGCCAGGAACACTCACCGGAGGTGCCGAGAGAACAAGAGCTTCCGTGACGCCTGACGTGGATTGTAGCTGCGACCACAAAGCCAGTAAATAAGAAAGACATTGAAGTCTTAGTTGACAATATGGTAACGTGTTGCAAATAAATTTGACCAGCCCCTTAAGGTTCAACGCTGGGTACTTAACTTGTGTTATTCCCAAGGCCCACTCTACCCCTCTAAATGAAAAACTCTTAAAAAGAATTCCTCATTTTTCAGCTATATGCCTAAAGAGAAAAAGTATTAAGCAAGGAAAGGGAGAAAAAAACAGCTAAAATGGAGAGTGATATGTGTAACCTGAATAAATCCTAACATATCTAAGTGCCTTAGGCCTGGGCAGAATGGAATTTAAAGACATTCCAGTAATCAAAGGTTAAAGAAGGAAAAAAAAAAAAAGAATAATTCCAGTCTTTACTTGTGTTTCTCAATGGGTATAACCCATACTTTTATCTTCTACTCACCAATTACTGCAATTGTTCAGGGCGTCTCACTCAGCAACCTACCTACCCAACCCTCAAAACCCAGTTTTAGATTTGCACTCTCCTCTTTCTTCTTTATCTTTCAATTCTTTTCTGTGGAGATTCAGTGTGTCTTTCTTCCTGATTTTTACATTTATACTCCATTCGGCCTATTAGAACAAAGTAGAATCCTGGGAGAAGACCCAGAAAGCAAGAATCTGTCCACGTTAGGAACCAGGGAGAAAGTGTGTGTGGGGGAAACAGTCAATACTGATGTGAATAACTTTTCTCTGATAGCCATACTATCTATACACAGCCAGATCTAAAGCTGCCAGGTGGTTGTAATGATTCCCTCTAATCAAATTAGGGAGCCCCAGTCATAAAACAAAAAAGGTCAAAGGTTCTAAACGTAGAGATAAAAATCCTTTAATATATACTGAAGGGGCCAAGACAAGAAAAACTTGCAAAAACATAAACAAATACTGAAGTAATACATGTAAACTGCTTAGAACACTATGCCTGGCATGGCTCTCAATTAATGCAGCTATTATTATTGTTATTATAGACCCTCTCTATCCCCAGCTCCTTTGTTAGATTATCCATACACATTTCCATAGCAGATTTACTACGTTGCATAATAGGAGATTGGTCCCAGGAGGCCTGGCAGATAACAAAATCCAAGGATACGCAAGTTCCTTATATTCAATATTAAACAGTGAATCACAATGAATACAATTGGCCTTCTGTAACCGTGGGTCTTCTTCATCGGCAGATAATGAGGGGTGACTACTGTTCAATCTAAGGAGTGTAGCAGAATCGACAGCTCCCCTGAGGCCAGGCTCTTTTTATGCTTCTTTGTTGCTCTAGCCCGGCACGGGTGCCTGACACAGCTGGTATCAACACCTCCTTGTTGAAAGACTTGCTTTTGTTAAGTGAAACATTCCAGCCCCAGTTTACCTGCCGTGAGACCTCTTGGCAAAGATCTGATACACCAGAAGGTTTGATTGAAGTAATACCGTATTATAGCACACAATAAACAGACCAACCTTAGTCACACATTCCGGCAAGTGACTTAAAAAGCTGATCCACAATTTGGTCTCATAATCCCAAAACACCAACTTCCTCAATAAAGATTTTCCATACAGCTGACTCCCGTAGATGTCTCTCTGATCTCATGACCTCCTCACCAGCTCTCAAAGAAAAACAAAATTTTAAAGAGCAGGGTCTTTAAACAACCTTATATTTGTCACAGGTTTGGCTTTTGTTGCGCCATTTCTGGACTCATTATAAAATGATGTCTGTGTAGGACCTTACTGTCCATGTCAACAAACACCTATGATAATGAAAGACCTGGGGAGGTGGGGTGGGGGTAGATGTGAAGCCCTGGGTTCTAGTCCCAGGTCTGCCACTGACCAGATACGTTAGTCAAGTCATTATACCTCATGAATCATCCATTTCTTAATGTATAAAATGATGATTCATTCAAATATTTGCTGAATGCCTATTATCTGCTAGGCATTATGCTGAATGCTAAAAATACAAAGATGAAAGAGAATATCCCTATCTTCCAGGTTTTGATATTCTATTGGAGTTGGAGAGGGATTGTATGCAACAATCAGTGTGGTAAGTACCATAATTCGAGGATATGCTGTGCTACAGAAGCACAAAGGTGAGACCCATTATTCTGGCTGAGTGGGTGGGTAGACACATCGGGGAACTAAGAACTAAGAAAAAACACACTAGGGCTTTATTAATTCTGTGCATACAACAGGCAGGGGGTGGGGAGGGAAACAAATGCCAGAATGCAGTTGCTAAGCTGGATCTCAAATCAAGAACAGATCGAATCCAGTCAGATATTGTTTTAATTGCAGTGTTTAACGAAAATTCTATTTCACACATAGGGACGTGTGTACCAAAGGGAAGACCACAAATCACACACTTTCCAATATTCATGCATTTGAATTAAGCTACTATTGTGAAATATTCTCATCCATCATATTAACCTTGCGAAATCAAAGGCTACAGGTATTCACTTTGATTCTGAAGTAGTCTGACTTTTGTCTTTTCGTCCAGATATAGTTTGAAGAATCTAAGGCTCTGCTTCTGTATGTCTTTTCAGTTTCACAGACATGGGGGATGTTTTTGTTGTAAAATGCTTCCTATGGAAAAAAGCATTTAACTGTACACCAAATATATGGTAAAACTACAAAGACAGATGCATCAGCAGACCAGCAATCACTAAATAGGTTAACGACATATCGAGGTGTGGTTCCCAATGTGGCCGCTGATGCAGAGGCAAAATCTTCAGATTTATCTATTACAAATGAGTTTCAGATCCAATCCCAGAATCAGGTACTAATCTGAGCTAGAGAGAGAGGCAGAGAAAGGGCCCCCCCCAAACCTGTGAAGCTTACAAGAGCCAGTGAGTGATGTGTCCTTCCGTCTCCCTCTTTGATTCAGTGATTGATGCATGACACAGTGCTCTTGTTTCTCTCCGGGAGCCTTACAACCCTGAAATCCTGCCAGGTTGTCCTAGCTCTTCACTCAGGAAAGTGTATTCCATTCAGAACCCACGTACACAGACTCTCCTACCACATAAACTTGAGACTCTCCCACCCTTCCGCCAAATCACCTTTAGTATCTTGGAGGAAGTCACTTTTGTGCACTCCAGACTCACGTCTGACAGATCTGACAGTCTAACTTATTTAAACTCAAGTGTTTAAAAGTTCAGTATGTAGGTATGACAAAGTGACATATAGAGAAAATGTTAATAGTAGGTATGTGAACAGGACCGGACAGGCAGGGAGACTATTTCCCCCTTAGAACTGTGCTCCCTGGATCGTAAGTAGGTTATTTCTGCCTTAGATTATACTAAGATGGGTTTGTTTCTTTGAGAGCTAAATGCGTACAACCCAGATGTGAACCCAAGAACCAAGATTCCTGAAGCGAAAAGTCTGCCTGTTTTGGCCCTAAACCAAAAGAGTCCACTAATAATGAATAACCCATTTTAATAAAGAGAGCTAACACTGATATAGTACTTGCAGGTACTCTAAGTGCTTTATATATTAGCTCATTTAATCCTCACAACAAATCCTATGAGCTAGGTTCTGTCACTAGCCTCAGTTCATGGATGAATAAGCTGAAGCACAGAATATGTTGCCTAGTTGGTAGTTAGTGGGATTCAAATACAGGCCACCCAGTTCTTGCTACAACTTTTTTGCTACTTAAGTAAAACACTGTGTTCAGAAATGTGTTCTCCAGTTTTAGGTCAACACACAAACATTTCTGTTTATTTTAGAGAGAATACATCCTTTGTCTACTATGGGATGAGACAAGAATGTCCTTATAGGTCTGGAAGAACCTAGGTTTCAAGTTCTAAACATATTTTTTGGCCATGCCATGTGGTTTGTGGGATTTTAGTTCCCCGACCAGGGATTGAACACAGGCCCCCTGCATTGGGAGTGTGGAGTCTTAGCTACTGGACCACCAGGGACTTCCACCTAGGTTTCAAGTTCTAATCCAGGCTTCTGATAAGGGACAGATGGTGGGAGTGACCAGGGGAGGAAGGAGGAATGGCATGCCAACCAGGAAAGTGTAGCTTACTTCATTCTGAGAGCATGGTACACTTTGGAGACAAGTGGACCCTGCTTTGGCTCCTGGCTCCATCACTTGGATATCTGGTGGTCCTGGGTTAGTTTCTTAGCCTGAGCTTGTTTCTGGCTGAAATGGCAACATTATCTACCTCACAGTGTTATAGTAAAGATGAAATGAGAGGTAATAGGCTAATACACACAAAAGTTACTTACTACATAGTAAGTGAACAATACGATTCACACTTAACCTTCCCCCCTACATTCCTATTTCCTGCTCCCCACCCTGATTAGAGAGAGAAGGAGAATAAATCTGCTTAGGAAGAAAAGCAATACCAAATAACTATGGACACTTGTTTTACTATTCGGCACCATTTGGGGAAAACTGTTATTCATGTCATGCAGACATGATCCTGGGTGGCGCTGCCACTCATACCCCTCCCAGTCTACCAGGCAAGTCTCAGGCGGAGCATGTGTGGCCCGGATCTGACCAACCAAGTTCTCCGATCCCTGGCCACAGCCCTTGAGCCAGAGGTGGAACTATGACCCAAGCCGTTAGTATGCTTCCCAAAGATTTTTTAATTTGGAGTTTCAGGAGTAGGGACCTTGCCTTTTGGGTCACAGAGACAGGAGGACTGGAGGCTGCAGGTGACCTTCTTTCCTATCACCTAGAGAAAAGAAATTCAACCACAGACAAGCAGCGATGAGACCCAAGGAGAGCCCCGGGGGCACTGAAATCTGATTCTGGTGTATAAAGCCCTCAGAGTTGTCCAGGTATCTAGAACATTTCCGAGCTTCCTTACTACATTTCCAATACATTCCTAGCTTTTTGCTTGTTCGTCTGAGGTAGTTTCTGTCATTGGTAATTCAAAAAGTCCTTAAAGCATGAATTTATATTTTATGCCAGACTTTCTGCAAGGTGCTTTATGAGCTCCCATGCAATCTTCACAGCAGCCCTGACAGGGAGGCACTGGTTCTTTCTCCCTTTTCACTCCAAGTGCATATCTACAACAGTGCGAACCCCTGTATAAGTCTAGGGTCAGAGTACAGGACTGGTAGTCACTTTCTGTAATCAAATCACACACACACACCACATCAACTAGAGTTTACTTAGACTGCACCTCTCAGGTTGCATGCCCAATCCAAAATAATCATGGTGGCCAGGGGGATGGAACTTGCTGACTGGCCAAACCTTAAGGGTGGATGGAGCCAGCATCCCCAGAACCACACAGATGTCTTAAAGAAATTAAGGCACTGCTAGGATGGAGAAAGGGGGAAGTGGCTTCAGGAGAAGCAATCAGCAAGTGTTCACTACATACTCAAAAGGAATAATAGAATAAACAAGTTTTTAAGATGATCTAGATTTCTGAACCATCTGATCAATAACTCCTTTTGCTCACATTATTGTGATCTCATACTTCTTCAGTCTAATTTAGGACTGTTTTCCTCCAGAGGCTTCAGTTATTCTCCGCAGGGAAGCTGGTTAGTTTATCAATGACTCTCTAAACACTCAAGAGTACCAAATTGAAATGCAGATTTGGTAAGATAATTAAGAGATCTCAATGCACTTTCCAGAAGCTATACACTAAAACCTGATTAAAAGCATGTCCCACTTGACTCAATTAAAATGTCCTTGGCTGTCTCCTTGCCCTGGCTTCCTCCTTAGTAAGCATAAACCTAAAATTATGGGAAAATAAGATAGGTGAGGCTTTCCTTTAGGAAAGGGTTTTATTACCCACTTAACCAACAAAACAGATCTCCCACTGGTTGGACTGACAACAGTGAGCAAACGGGATTGTTACAGAAATTTCTATTAGAATGTAATGAGAAGATGATATAGATTTCTAGCTCTTGACTGGGACTCAGGAGATGTGGCTTCTAGATCTAAGACCCAAGCTAACTCACTTTGTGCTCTTGAGTAGAAAGTACCTGGATTTTAAAGTTGAACAGATGTTCACTGTTTACCTCCATGGTGAGAGATATCCCATCTTTCATCATGACTGCCATCTTGAACAAGACTCATCTTCCTCTGAGCCACATTTCCAGACTTATAAAAATGAGGGTGCCCCAATCCACCTCATTAGTCTGAATCGATGATGAAATAAAGCTTAGCTGTGATTCACGTGTATTACCTGAACATGCATTACTCGAATATTTGAAAAGAATATGAATTCTGCAGTTGTGGAACACAACTAGTCCCATTTAGGTGTTTTCAGTTTTGGCAATTATGAATAAAGCTGCTATAAGCATTCTTACACAAGACTTTTTTTTTTTTGGAGGGCTACAACTATAGTTGAGACTTGCATTTTTATCCAATGTGACAATCTCTGTCATTAGTGCTTAGTTCATTTATATTCAATATATTTATTGATATAACTGGGTTTAAGTAGACTTTATTTCTGTTTGTTTCTCCTTTCTGTCTTCTTCTAATCAAGTTTTCTTTTTTTTTTTTTTAGCTTTTATCCCCTTCTTCTTCCTCCATCCTTCCCTCCCTTTCTTTAGTGCTTGTGTTAGAGATTATAATATACACCCTGAATTTATCACAGTGTATCTTGAATTAAAATTATATCACTTTAAATTATAATGCAAGAAACTTTCAAATTCCATTTACACTCCATTCCATCCTTTGTGCTATTTTATATATATATATTTGCTGCCATATATTTCACTTCTATATATGCTACAAACAATACACTGTTATTATTTTTGGTTTCAAGTATCAATTTACTTTAAAAAACTGACACAGAAAGATAATTTTTTAGATTTAGTGACATATTTATCATTTCCTATGCCCACCCTTCCTCCCTTCCTATAGAATTAAATTTGCATCTGGTATCAATTTCCTTTGGCCTGAATTACTTCTTATAGTATTTCTTTTATTGTGAGTCATCTAGTAAGAAAATTTCTGTTTTTGTTTTTTTTTAATCTGACAATGCCTTTATTTTGCATATATATATATATTTATATAAACTGGATATAGAGTCTAGGATGTAGTTTTCTTTGTTCAGGACTGCAGAGATGTCATTACATTAACTTCTGGCCTCCACTGTTTCGGATAACAGTTGGCTGTCATTCTGGTAGTGTGTATATATGTGTTTCCCCCTCTGACTGCTCTAAGGGTTTTTTCTTTGTCTTGTTTTTTTTAGCAGTTTGACCATGATGTGCCTAGGTATGTTCTTCCTTGTGTTTATACTGCTTGGAATTCATGGAGTTTCCAGGATCTGTGGGTTGCTGTTTGTCATCAACTTTGGCAAAATTTCAGCTAATATTCCTTCAAATATTTTTTCTGCCCTAGTCTCCCCTTTCCTCCTCCACCCCCTCTCCCCTCTTCTTCTGGAACTCCAATTATACATATGTTAGATTTCTTGATATTACCTCACAGGTCACTGAAATTGATATTACCTCACAGGTCACTGAATTTACTTTCTTTTCAATCTTCTTTTCTGTACTTCCATTATCTTTCTCTGAAGAGTGGCTTTTGTTCCACCAGGCAGTTAAGTTACTGAAGGACAACCTTGAAGGCTTTATTTTATGCTTTGTTGGGACAGGTCTATTTTGGTACTGCCCTTAGTCCTAGGGTAATGCCCTTTGGGGATATAACCTTTAATTCTAAACTGCAGTTCTTCTAGGGTTTCAATGAAAAGCTTCCGGTCTTTATCATACCCTCCAAGCTGGCAGGTCTCTAACTAGGTATGAAATCTGTCTCCCCTGTGTTGAGCAGCAGCTGAAATCTCGGATCAGCAATGTCAGCCTTCCAGCGGTTATTTCCTCCTTGGGTCTTGAAAGTCTCACTCATCCAAGTACAATTCAGAGGCAACCAAATATGCGAGGGGTGTTTATGCACAGGCTCTGTTGTTCCCCTCTTCCAGGATTTTCCCTTTCAATTTCCAGTTGTTTTGTCAAGCCCAAACTCTTCAGGCAATGAGCACAGCTTTCTATTTGAGTTCCAGTCACTTTGCCTTGTGCATACTGGGGGATAATAATACCCTCAGAAGAAAAGCCACATAACTGTGGCTCTCACCCACATTTTATATCTTTTCCTTATTTTTTAGAGTCAAATCCCGTCTCATTTCCATCTACTCTGGTTGCTCTTCAGTGACTTCAAACAATTGTTTTCACATATTATGTTTAGAGTTTATAATTATTTTTTCTGCAGAAGATTCAGTCTGATACAAGGTACTTCTCCATTACCGGGAATGGAACTTCTCCGACCTCAAATTTTAAGGATGAAAAGCTCCAAACTCATATAAGAGAAATCATCTTCAATGCAGACATACATAAAAATGGTACGGAGAAAAAGTGTTTGAGGCTCTAAAACAATACATTATTCAGTCACCTAACCACTTAATTCCATTTCTCCAAAGAAGATATACAGATTGCCAACAAACACATGAAAGAATGCTCAACATCATTAATCATTAGAGAAATGCAAATCAAAACTACAATGAGATATCATCTCACACCGGTCAGAATGGCCAACATCAACAAATCTAGAAACAATAAATGCAGGAGAGGGTGTGGAGAAAAGGGAACCCTCTTGCACTGCTGGTGGGAATGTGAATTGATACAGCCATTGTGGAGAACAGTATGGAGGTTCCTTAAAAAACTACAAATAGAACTACCATACGACCCAGCAATCCCACTCCTGGGCATATACCCTGAGGAAACCATAATTCAAAAAGAGTCTTGTACCACAATGTTCATTGCAGCTCTATTTACAATAGTCCAGAGATGGAAACAACCTAAGTGTCCATCATCGGAAGAATGGATAAAGAAGATGTGGCACATATATACAATGGAATATTACTCAGCCATAAAAAGAAACGAAATTGAGTTATTTGTAGTGAGGTGGATGGACCTAGAGTCTGTCATACAGAGTGAAGTAAGTCAGAAAGAGAAAGACAAATACCGTATGCTAACACATATATATGAAATCTAAGGAAAAAAAATGTCATGAAGAACCTAGGGGTAAGACAGGAATAAAGACACAGACCTACTAGAGAATGGACTTGAGGATATGGAGAGGGGGAAGGGTAAGCTGTGACGAAGCGAGAGAGTGGCATGGACATATATACACTACCAAACATAAGGTAGATAGCTAGTGGGAAGCAGCCGCATAGCACAGGGAGATCAGCTCCATGCTTTGTAACCACCTAGAGGGGTGGGATAGGGAAGGTGGGAGGGAGGGAGATGCAAGAGGGAAGAGATATGGGGACATATGTATACGTATAACTGATTTACTTTGTTATACAGCAGAAACTAACACACCATTGTAAAGCAATTATACTCCAATAAAGATGTTAAAAAAAACAGACAACACTAAACATGAAAATGAAGGCAGTAAGCAGAATTAGAGAACTTTCTAAGGATCTTGAATTCTAAGGAGGAGGGAGATGTTTTACTTTAGACATTAAGTAAGGAACTTGTATTAAAAAAATGCAAGGAAAATCATTAAAATAAAAGAAACAGGATGTGTGTATTCCAAACCATGGGAGGAAGACAAAGGGAAATGAAGGAAACCAGATGAATCCAATGGAAGGGAGGGGGAGAGAAAGTAGAATAAAGTAAGATGGCAAAAATATACCCAAATATGTCAGTAATCACAATAAATCATTACAGTGGTCTGGAGGAAACTCTAGATAAACTGGTCAAGGAAGGTTTCTCTGAGGAAATGACATTTTATAATAACAGCAATCACTTCTACATAGATTAACTACATGCCAAGCACTATTCTAAGTGCTTTACATATAGTAATTCACTTCCTCCTCACAACAACCTCATGAAATAGGTATT
Source organism: Phocoena sinus (assembly GCF_008692025.1). Taxonomy (NCBI): domain Eukaryota; kingdom Metazoa; phylum Chordata; class Mammalia; order Artiodactyla; family Phocoenidae; genus Phocoena; species Phocoena sinus. The sequence goes on along the minus strand of NC_045770.1, from coordinate 54,247,980 downwards.
ATTACTCCATTCTACAGTTGAAGATATTGGGATACAGAGAAGTAAGTTGCCCAAGGTCATGGAGTCACTCGGTGGCAGAGTCAGGATTTGAATCCAGAGTCCATGCTCTTAACCAGCTGGCTGTGCTCCTTGAAGATACTAGCTCACACCAGGATGATGAGAAGGAGCCAGGGGTGTGGGCGAGGGTGAGGGAGGGTGAGATAGTCCAGGCAGAGGGAAAAGCAAGTGCAAAGGCTCTGAGGTGGGGGAGACCTTGGCTCTTTCAGAGAAAAAAGAGAGGCCGCTGTGGCTGAATGGTAGTGAACGATGGGGTGGTGTGGTATGAGACTGAATTTGGGAGGAGTACAGGCGCTATCAAGTAGTTTCTTTGGATGCTTTTACTACGTGTCAGAGACTAAGCTAAATGACTCATACTGACCTTACATTGTACAATTTCTTAAGACAACGGTCCTGGGATAGGCATTGTTCCCTCCCCATTTTGTAGATGTGGAAAGTGAGGCTTAACAGGTTAAGCACATTTGCCTGAGATACACAGCTATTGGGTAGAAGAACCAGGATTCAAAGCAGGTGGATCTGACTCCGAAAAGCAGGCTCGTAGCCACAGCCACACATGACATCAAGTTGAGCTAAATATAATCATTCACCCAGGACAGCCTCCACCTTCCTAGAAAAGCATCTGGCTATAAGCATGCAGGTTTCTGAGAGACTCCGCTAAGGAAGGCAACTTAGAGAGAAATGCTATGTGCTCTAGGACCAGATCAGGACTACCTTGTCTCTGGGCTTGGCTTTGACCAGCAAAGCCAAGGTTTCTTGTTTATTTCTTATCTTTGCATAGCTTTTTGTTTCTGAAACGAAATATGTGTTCTAGACCCAAATGTCCATATGTCAGCTCTCATCTGTTGCTGCTGAGGAAGGTTCCTTTCAGGGCCTCAGGTGAGCCCTGGTATCTGTGTTAACCTGTATGTTCCATCGCTATGTCAGGCAACTAAGTGCAGTCTAATGACCTTGTGTCCTGGTTTAAAAAAAAAAAAAAAGGGACACTAAAGAGCCAAATGCAACAAATGGAGAAAGAGGTGGTTCCCAGATAATTAATTATAACCCGTGCCCCAGGGCTGCAGAGGAAAGGAAAGAGAGCAATGGGATCCCCTGGTTCTGGAAAAGCGTATCCTTGGAAGAGCTGAGCCTGGGGGTAAGGAACAGGAGAGAAGATATTCTTCTATGCATCTTGCTTTTTCTAGGGACTTTTGTCTTGACGACTTCTCTCTTTCCCTTTCTCTCCGCTTAGGCAAAGGTCAGCAGAAACACTGATAAATAGTCAACTAGGCATGCCTGGTGACAGGTGACATCGGAGCCCTGAGACATGCTTGACAAGGAGCAAGCGACAGTGGCCTCTTCAGGGAGGAGAGAGGTCCTGATATGTCCCAACTTTCAGGTCACAGGGTCCCAGTCTTGGTCTGGAATGCCAGACACAGCTTCCCTGCTATATTTCTAACATGAGTAGACATTCATACCAGGTGAATAATACCTGTACCTTAACCTCATTTCAGAAAGCTAGTGACCCACAAGAACACAAAGCAGGCCCGATCTTAGACAGTACTGGGGACAGAATTATTCTGATGCCCTACCATGTCTGGACGTATCTAAACTATGAACACACCTATCTGGCAACCAAAGATGATAACTCCTCCAAGACTGCAAGGGCGGGGACAACAGTGGATATTTTTTCTGAGACCACTATTCACTCTGACCACAGGCTAGCACTACAAAGCATGATCCACAGCCCTGTATCCGTAGGAGGAGAGACAATGAGAACAATGGGAAGAGCACTGAACAAAACCAGAAGTCCCCAAGTTTCAGGTCTGCCACTGACTAGCAGTGAGGCTGTGAAGGAGTTGATCTCTCCGAGTCTCAACTTTCTCCTATCAAACAAGCCAAAGATTAAGCACTGAAGACATACTGAAATGCTCTATACATGTTAATTCCTCCTGTCAAAAATGTTACTAATAGAAGACAGTACACAGAGAGTGCTTAATAAGAACCAGGCACTTACTTTGCAGTTACTCTTCTCTGTAAGGCAGGTATTACTATCTCAATTTTACAGATGAGGAAACAGATTCAGAGAGGTGAAGAAACGTGCCTAACGTCACAGAGCTTATAAGTGGAGGGTCTGGGCCTGGAACCTAAGCAGTCTGGCTCCAGGATGCATATTTCTTATTTCTGAATACTGGTTCTGCAGCTTCTACCACTGTTTAACCTTCAATAAGCTACCATATTTTGTTAATTCTAAAATCCTTCTCTTTTTTTTTCCAGAACATTTTGACATCAAAATCAGAATGTTTGTTACAGTCCAGCTGCATTCAGGACATGGCTGTCAACAAGAGTGTACTCGGTTGTCGTTTCTGGTGGTGTGACTGGACCAGTGCAATCCTGAACAAATAATTCAAGGTCCGTTTCATGGAGAAATATGAACCTCAGTAGTTGTGAGAAGACTTTTTGTTAAGATCTTCTGGTAAGATCAAGAAAGTGTCAGCACTGAAAATCGCAGACTATGTCTCAGTGACTTGGGAGAACAAATGCTAAAACGTTTTTAAGAAATGTGCTGTCAGTGCCCTTGATAACACAGGGGACAATGATCAGGTAGCAAAACATGGATGATGAGTCAAAAAGTGATTCGAAGCTGGAACTGAATATCAGGAAGTGTTAGGCATCCTTTACGAATATATTTCACTTTTATTTTCCTTTTGGTATATGCAAGAGAGTGACACACTATAAATCCACGTCCAAGTAAGTCTAAGAGTGCTCTTTCAATAAGGCATTTTTTTCATAAAATAAAATACATAAAATAATAGTGTATGTTTAAATATATACCATCTTAGACTCAAGGAACACTGAATGATAACATTTCTAAGGCCTCATTTGAAAATCGGGATGATAAAATGCAAATAAAATGCAAATAAGACATGGCATTCAAAGGCCCTCTACCACCTGACCTAAACCTACCTTTTCTATTCTTGTCTCCCACCACTCTTCCAAGAGGGCTACACAGCAGATTATTATACACAGTATGTGGCTCCTTGAAGATTGCCTACCCCTTTTCGCTTCTGTGCCTTTAAACTGTTTCTTCCACTGAAAATGTTTCATCCCCCACCCATCCAACAGCCCTCATTTACTAAACAGTGACTTTGAATCGCTCCTTTATCTCTTAATTCTTCAGTTTTCTTATCTCTGAAATGGGACTCTAACTTTAGGCTTGATTTGAGGATTTAATGAGCTAATGCACGTACACTGCTTAATACAGTGTCCAATTATTTGTGGTCAGGCAGTACCATCTGTGTCTGGAGGATGAGTTTCAAAACAGTGAATTGGTCAAAGGCACACAGCATACTTAACAGCAAAGCCAGAATAAGAACCAAGACTTCCTCACGCCCAGTGCAGGGCTCTCTTTAGGTTTAAGAAATGGCTCCCCTTCCCTCCCCCCACCCCCAATATTGAGAGATTGGTGAGCAAGGTTCTTCTATTTTCCTAGAAACCTGTCCTCCCTCCTCCTCCTTTCCCTATATCACATGTCCCAAACATGATACAAGGTAAAATAAATGAAAGGGGTCCCACGTTTGAACACATTGGACCGTGCGTAAACAAGTCAAATGGGTTTATCTTATCATTTCAGAGCCTTCAATGTGGTTACATACACAGAGTCTCCAAAAAAAGAGAAATATAGTATGGAATGTTTCCCAAATTATTTGATCATAAAACCAAAGGTTGCTGTATCACACATGTGAAGTCAGGCTATGAAAACCTACGCACACACCTTCACAGTCCCCAGGGTCCCCAGAGAATGAAAGCCCTAATTCCCTAACATAACACTCAAGAGTCATAACTTGGCCCCATCTACCTTGTAAATCCCACCACTCCTCTCTCCTATCAGCTCCATTCCAATCATTCCAGCATGTCGGGAGGCCAGTTTCACACAGTCTTCTCTCTGGCTGAAATACCTTTCTTCCCCACTTCCAGTCCAACTTTCACAGGTCCTTTAAGACCTAGTGCATATAACACCTCACTGAAGCCTTCTCTGATCATTTTCACTCAATTAAATGTACCCTTCTCTGTTCTCTCACAGCACTTTTCTCAGTGGATCTCAATTAGTGATTGACTGATTGATCAATTTCCTTCTAATCCAGGCTCCTGAAGGCCAAGAACCATATCGTTTACATCCCCAGTGAGAGGCATCCTGCAGGCGCTCAGTAAAAGCCTACATTGCCTTAGCTCTCTTCTGCTGGGGCCTCCATATTCCAAAACAAAGCTTTCCTGGGTCCACAAAAGGGAACACTCGAGTTATGTTTTTTTTTTTTCCTAGCACAATTAACAACAGGGAGACATATTTTTAGGCCTAATGGACCTTCCAAGAACAACAATTGTTAGTCTCTGTGTATTGCACAGCCCCTACACAAAGCTAAGTCACCATGCATAGAAATTAACCCAGTCATCCCTTTTTGCAGTCAGTTTGCAGACTTAGCCATAATAAAGCCTATTTTTCTAACAGCTCAAAGCACCGGAAAATACTATTCCTCCAATTTCAATAAAGTCCCTATAGAGCTGGGAGCAGAAAACATTTGTTTTATTTGCGTCTACTAATAACAAGGAATTCCAATAGGATCCATGGTTATGAGATCAAAACCAGTGGTTATGAGCCATGATCCTTCTACTTACAGTGAAAGTTCTGTGCTTCACAGATTCTCTAATGTTTTTCAAAAAATACACTTAATGTAACTTTGATCTGACTTTAGAAATAGGATTCCAGAAAAGTCAGTAGGTCATGTAGGGAATTCTATCATTTCCATGGAAAATAGGAAGAGGATACAGAAATCATTGATTGAAACACTGAAGCACGAGAAAGCTCACAGCTAGAAGAAAAGAAATCTACTTCCTCTTCTTTTCCTCACACCAAAAGGACCCTGAGTCTTTGACTACTCCGTTTTTGACATGGATCCCGCACAGTCCCCTGGTCATCTTCTCTAGATGTACTAGCATTGGTCAAGATTTTTAGATACACACTTTCTAAAATATGCATTCCTAAAGTCTGGGGTACAATATTCTCTCTTCACTGATAGCAAACTAAATTGACCATCACATTCCCAAGCTCTCACAAAGTTCATTATTACCAAGATATTTCCCACCGGGTCAGAATTAAGTCCATAGTAACAGTGGTCTCTCAGTGAGTTTAGAAAGCGATGTTGACATCATGGCCAGAAACGGACATGCTGAATAGCTTACTTGTTACAAAACAAAACTCAAAAAAATTTCAGTTGAAATCTGCCATCACTCTCATATCCTGCCATTGTCACGTTGTGTAATGTTACCAAAGACATACCCACAAGGAAGCAGCAGAGGGAATTAAAGTGGAATGAAGAACTTTACTCCCAATATGCCAACCACCCCTTGCAGAAAGGAGGCTCAGAGAGATTAGATAACTTATCCAAGGTCATATTCTTATTAAACAGTAGAGCCAGGATCCAAACTCAGATTTGTCCCACAAAAACATGTGCTTATTCTATAGAGAGGCCAGATTACTTGGGGTCAAAACTCTGTTTCCTTTCTTTTCTAATGGAGAAAACTTAGCCAATTTCCTAAATTCCCTATTCCTCAGTTCCTTACCCCAAAATAGAGAAAATAAAAGTGCCTATCTCTTAGGGCTGCTGTGAAGATTAAATGAGATAACAAACAAGAAGTGCTCAGAACAGTATCCCATAGACATATGAACAGACAAATCTATTTGTGAATAGGAATATCCATGTTCATTTTTTCTATACCTATATATGTGTATGTATGTATATATGTGTGTGTATATGGCTCACAATATATTCTTAGAAAATAATTTCTCTCATCTTCACTCAAATGCTCTCTACCAACCTTCTGACCTCACAGCTGTGGACATGCTTAGAGAACATAGCTTCATAATAAGTAACACAATAATCCTACTCCCACAACGATTCCTGCTTACTGTTGCTTTGTTAAAAAAAAAAAAAGTTAACTCTTATCTTGCCTTAAACCATATTTCTTTGGGTAGAAACAGAAGAATGAGAAACTCCACATAACAGAGAAGTGAACTAGGGATCTTGGTCAGAAAAGAATTTTCCTCTTAATATCAAGTTGAAAAGTCTAAGGATGTTAATATAATTCAAGTCAATATTTAATGGGCATATATCAAGCATATGCTCTACAGGTGGTACAAATAGGAGCCCAAGACTTGGTCTCTCTTTGCTCTCTAGGGTCTCGTCATCTAGGAGAGAGGTGTATATATATACACATGACTTGCTCCTTGGCACAATGTGTTAAGTGCTAGGGAAGAGTTTCAGTCAACATGCTCTGACATGAACAGGGAAGATCACATGTGGGGGAAACATTTGAGATTGACGTGAAGAATGAGGCCACGTTCTTTTCCATCTCTTCTTTTAGAGACTCTGATAGAAGGGAAGTAGCGTTTCTACTGTTCTGATTCTGTGACTTTATCAAAAATTAAGAAGCAACAGAACTTGGTGAATTCCAGAGAATACAATCAGAACTGGATATACGCTCTTCTTTGTATCCTCCGTAATACTTTCTGTTCTATTTTTAAAGGAATTAAAAAATTGGTTCATAACGACAAAAATAGTATGAATATATTCTTTTTATAAAAAAGTTGAGACAAACCATTTGGCAGCTCCTTAAAAAGTTAAACACAGAGTTACCATATGACCTAACAATTCCCCTGGGTCCTTTAGAAAGAATGGGATGGGAGACGTGTTTCCACACAAATCACCCAAGCATTCATTTTTTTTTTCTCCAAGCATTCATTTTAACAATCACATTAAACTTGTTAAACAAAATGTGATATATTCACACAATGGAATGTCATTCAGACAAAAAGGAATGAAGTACGTAAATGCTACAGCATGGATGAACCTGGAGATCATTATGGTCAGTGAAAGAAGGTGGACATAAAAGGTCATGTAGTGTGTGATTCCATTTATATGGAATATCCACAACGGGCCAATCCATAGAGGCAGAAAGCAAGGGTGGTTGTCATGAGCTTTGGGGAGAAGGGAATGGAGAAGGGAATGGAGAATGGCTACTTGACGGGTACCGAGTTTCCTTTTGCGGGGGGATTGTTCTGGAATTAGGCAGTGGTGATGTACAGCTGTGTGAATTATACTCAAAACACTGAATTGTACACTGTAAGGTGGCAAATTTTATGGTATGTGAATTATATCTTAATAAAGCAAAAAAGAAAAGAATTGAGACATTATAAAGTCGAAGCCCCTTTGACCATCCCTCCCACCCAAATCCCCACGGGTTACCAATATTATCAGCTTCATATGAGCCCTCATTATAATGCTTATCCCTCACTGTGCCTAGCAGAGGTCCTTGTACCCAGGAGACATTTTAGGCATTTGTTGCACAATAACTTCCTACAAGGAAAAGATAATACTGCTTTGTTCTCTTCAGGATAATATAGATCCCTTTGTATCCACCATCACACAAATGTATCCGTTTAGAATCAGGCAGCTTTAGACAGTTTACATTAACACCAGGCACACCAAGTGCAGTAACAAAAGAGCATAGCACTTACTGGCTCAAAGCTCACCAACCATAAGTCCAGTTAATAGAAAACCCTGATAGGGACACTCATGCAAATAAGGAGGCACTTTGCCTCTGTCCCCTTGGTTTACAAAGGATTTGGAATAGAAACCAGGCTTGGCAAGGCTATCACTCTGGAGCCCCCAACAGCAAGCTGTAAATAAGTGATTTCTCACCTGGTCAAGTCCAACTTAAACAGAAGCCTTACACAGTCTCATAAAAAGACTTGCCCCCAGAACACTACAATATTGTATCTCTAGTCTTTTTTTTGGCAGAGGTTTTTAATCAGGGGGTGCACAAAGTCACATGAATTAACTTTTTAACACAAATCCCTGGGCCCCATCCCTCAGAGGTTCTGATTCATTTAGACCGGAGCAGGCTGGCATCTATGTTTTCTAAAGCACCCCAGGTCTTTTGGAAACAGTGTTAGGAAACTTCAGGAAGAATGAGATGGGAAACTGGTTTCCATGGAAATCATCTAAGCATTCATTTAACAATCATGCTGAACCTGTAGTAGCTGCCAATCAGAAGACGGGTAGCATATCCCCATTTTGCTGAAGAGAAAATGGACACTCAAGGATTCACTTTTTAAAGTCAGCAACAAGGACCGGGCAGCACTTAAGAGTCCTGACAATGCACTCACACCTTCCTCAAACAGACTCTCCAGGTTTCCATTATGGTACTGGTGTCGTGAAGATGTGGTCTGGTGGAAGGCGGCTGGTCCATAACTAGTTAAGGTCATTTTACCGGTGCCTCAATGTAATGGAGAGTAACTGTTAGAATATTTTTGAAATGTTTCCTAATTTGTGTTCCCTTGTTGACAGAGCAGTTTCTCGTCACGTGCTCTATCTATAAAGTGCCTCCTTATTTGCAGCTAAGTTTGAGCTGGAAAGGAGGATGTGATATAGGAGAAGCCCCAGCCATAGAAGGGGAAGTAAAAGAGAAGCCACTCTCTCTGGCCTTATGGGGAAGGAAGGGAGTAGAACTGGTAAACAAAGACACAGTCCTCATTCACACACACCCTCCCCACATACACATTCCTTCTTGTCACCAAAACCAGTTCAACTTAGGGAGCAATGGAACTGCAGAAATCCTGAGACTCCCATTTCCCATACAGAACATGGGGGTGGCCTTCAGGCTACTGGAGTTCAGTCTTCAGCTCTGTGTCAATATATGTATGGGAGCAAGGGCTCGGATGTAGCAGCAGGAGACAGCCAGAAGGATGAGCTTGGGGCAGCAGTGCTCTCTCCCTAAAGCCTGCCTGGCACTCAGGGCATCTAGAAGTTGCTAAGAGACTGGTGGACCAGCAGAGGTCTGTGGTTGGAGCAAAGAGGTCTCAGCGCACAGGGACTTTGAGACAAATGTCTAGCACCACAACCTCCATAGTGGGTTCCTGCACATCACTCCCAAAGGACAGATAGGACTAGTTACAACTCAACAGACAACTCCAGGATACATTCCAAACTAGATAATGAAGCAGAGGACACCACACAGACATCAGTATGGATGGCCACACAGACATCCTCTTCTAACTCACACAAAGACATAGTAAGCATTCTCATGAAGCAGTCAGTAACAGGTATTAAGCATCAACTATTTGCCAGACACTGTTCCGGGTTGGTGAGGACTTGGAGATAAGTGACGCAAACAAAATCCCTGCCCTGATGGAATAAGATTTGGGGGTTTAGAAAGGGAAATGGGCAGAACTCTGACGAATGAAGTGTTTACTCAAAGGGCTCTGATTAGGAAGTTGAACTTTGAAAAGATTCAAAGGAGATTGTTTATGCTGAAAAATTAAAATCTTATAAATTATGGCAGTTTTAAAACACGGCCACAAATTCTTTGACATTCCATCTGCCAAGAAGTTGGGCATCTATGTTCCCTTTCCTTGAATCTGAGTGGGCCTGAGACTCCTCTGACCACTAGATATGGCAAAAGTAACACTGCGTGACTTCTAAGATGAGGTCACTAAAAAGGCCATGTAGTTGCCCCCTTGGCCACTAAGACCCTCACTCCTGGAGCCCCGAGCCACCCTGTAAGAAGTCTGATTACTTAGAGGCTGCCATGTTGGGAGGAAGCCCAGGCTGCATGTAGAGGCCACTTCCAGCCACTCTTGGCCAACAGCCCCAGCTGAATGGAGCCTTTGAGTCATCCCAACCCTGTTGACAGTTATGTGAGTGAAGACACTTTCAGATGATTCCAGTTCCCAGCAGTGAGGGCTGCTGTGCCGTTCAAGTCTTCTCAGCTGAGGTCCCAGACATCTGGGAGAAGAAACAAGTCCCTGCCATGCCCTGTCTGAATTTTTGACCCACACTATCTGTGAGCTAAATAAAGTGGTTGTTTTATGCCACTATGCTTTGGGCATGCCTTATCATGTCCAAAGATTTATCATGAAGGAAAAGAAACTGGAACAACAGATGTGAACTGACAGAAAAGAAGATCAGTTATATAAAAAGATATGAAACTATATTTTCTTTGATTGCCTAAGCCTGGTTTGAGAGAAACTGTTATCATGGGGAACTAAAGAAATTATAATACTCTTTTGATTGCTAAGAATATCTATTTTATCTACAGTTACTGTAATAGAAAATGTTTTAGTTATTTGGAATCTTAGCAGTCCAAAGAGTATCTGGGTAAGATACCACTCTCTTGTGTAGATTTTCAGCATGGGGCTAACATTCCCATGATGCTATTCAAAGTTGTCCATGAACCCATTTCTGTCTATTTTCCTTGGTGCATGGTGTACAATAAGTATTCAGTAACTTTGCAGAATGATTGACAGGGTCCGAGGAGACAGGGGGAGATATTCCAGACAAAGCAAAGGGATCATGGTGAGTAAAGGTAATGAAGATGGGGTCTTGGGGAGAACAGAGGGGGCCACTTGAACCTCATTCTTAATCCTTCCGCATCCATATGCTTTCGCTCGACATTCATGTGCCTGTATCTTTAGACCCTTGATAAGCTGTTCTCATTACTTGAAATGTTCTTCTCTCATCTGTTTGATGAACTCCTACTCATTCTTCAAAGCCCAGCTCCGCTGTCATTCTCACCGTAGCTTTCTCTGATACTACCCCACTTTAAGTGAAATTCCTCTCTTCCACTCCCCTGTAACATTATCCACAACCTCTAGCATAGCAGAACACTCTCCATTATATTTAGTAAGTTTAGATGTCCATTTTCTTTGATAAACTGTGAGCTACCAGAGAAAAAGGATGATTCTTACTCATCACCTTACTTCCTGCTTGAGTGCCTTTGTGCCAAACAAAAAAAGAAAAATCGCTGCCTTTGAGGAGCCCGTGTAATTAAGGGGAGAGATCTAAAAACACAGTCAAACAGCATCGTCCTAAGAGCTGTATGGAGGTATGGTGGAATGATGTGGGAAGACACATGTCCTTCAGAAGGAAACCAGGAAGTGGCACAAAGCAGATGACATCTGAGGTAGGCCTTGAAACCAAATTAAGATGAGAAGCCTGCACGGGGGAAATCTATGGAATCGGAGCTAAAAGGTCTCAGAAGGCAACTGATAAATAAGAGGAATGGGCTTCCCTGGTGGCGCAGTGGTTGAGAGTCCGCCTGCCGATGCAAGGGACACGGGTTCGTGCCCCGGTCCGGGAAGATCCCACATGCTGCGGAGCGGCTGGGCCCGTGAGCCATGGCCGCTGAGCCTGCGCGTCCGGAGCCTGTGCTCCGCAACGGGAGAGGCCACAACAGCGAGAGGCCCGCGTACACGTCTGGTCTGATGTGGTCATTTGTTTCCCTCCCTACTGTTGGAGATTCCCTGCTCAAGTTATTCCAAGCTCCCTTTTTTCTCATACCTAAAACTACTCAATCTTCCTATTTATATCAAAAAGCACCCATCATCTGAACAAGCAACTTGTTAAAAAAATACGAGTCTTTAATATATGAAAATGTATTCAAACCATTAGCAATCAAATAAATCCAAATTAAAATCAGGGACTACTTTTTCACCTGTCAAATTATCAAGTATTTTCAAAAATTATACTATCTATTATCAAAGAAGAATCAGGGATCAAAGAAGAATCAGGGAAAGCAAAATTCTATCCTTTCTGAGAGGCAGTTTGGTACGATGTAACAAAAACCATGCAAATAACGGCACTCTTTGAATTAGAAACTCCATTTATAGCAATTTGTCCTAAGGATAAAAGTCTTTGCTATAAAGATCATCACAGCATTATTTAAAATAGTGGAAAAGAGTAAACTACCTAAATGTCTAACAAGAGAAGAGTCAAACTTGGCACTTCAATAACTGTAACAGTTACCGTTTATAGAGTGCTTACAATGTGCCTGGCATTATCATATTTAATACCACAGCCATTTATAAGTTCCAGTTGCACCAGATTGGCAAATAGAACCCATAGCTAAAATAGAGAGGAGGTGAGCTTCCCACAAAGTAGACAGCAGTCAGTAACTGAGGCTGGGCTAATTCAAGGATGTATTAAGAAGCTGTAGTATGAATCCTTTTAACCCAGCCCCCATTTGTGCCCTTGCACTGCCCCTCCCCCTCCACAGCCCACAAAAGAAGAGTAGAGATGGGGGAGGGGGAACCCTGGATCCTTTGACCTAGTGGGTCGTGCTGTATTTTCGGTGGTACTCTCCCTACCCCCACAGTGGGCTCCTCTAAATCAATCAGTTACTGAGTTCAGGGGTGCCACAAAAAAAGAATTGGGACAAGAATTTTTAAAAATCGTAATGCTTGGTGAATATCTGCTCAGGCAGCTGAATTACACATCTGCCCTGGACCATTCTGGACAGGGGAAGGAGAAATGGGGTAAGAAGGGGCAGCAGCGCTGCTCCCCCACTGTTTGGCATGGACATGAGTCCCCTTGGTCAGTAAGTCCCACGGAGGGCTTCCCTGGTGGCGCAGTGGTTGAGAGTCCGCCTGCCAATGCAGGGGACACGGGTTTCGTGCCCCGGTCTGGGAAGATCCACATGCCGCGGAGCGGCTGGGCCTGTGAGCCACGGCCACTGAGCCTGCGCGTCCGGAGCCTGTGCTCCGCAACGGGAGACGCCGCGGCAGTGGAGAGGCCCGCGTACCGCAAAAAAAAAAAGAAAAAAAAATAAGTCCCACGGAGATTGATGGCCTTAAGCCCTCTTGCCAGGTCCCCACGCAAGAGGGCTGTCCACTAGGCAAGTGGGCCCCAGCTGTGGGGTAACAAGAAGGGGAGGGGTTGGCCTAAAAGAGGTTCAGAACATAATACCAGTTTCCTCTCCAGGTCTGGAGAGCACACGGTGAGAAAGCCTATCCTCTAAGGAACTCACAATCATGGGGCGGGCACACAGGCAGTGCTGGTCAGGCAACCAGTAAACGTCATCAAGGAGGACCCGAGAGCAGCCAGGTAAGAGACACTTACCCCTGTCCCTCTCCCTCTTGCCCATCCCTACACACCAACCTCTGGGACCTAGAAGGGAGCAGGGAAGAAATACCCCAGACGGACTGTCCTCCCGGCCCCAAACTCTCTGAGGTGAGGAACAGGGAAAAGGAGCGGAAAGGTAAAACAGATCTACCTTTTCCCACGTCACACCCCCAGAGCCACAAGTCTGGTCAGCAATAGCAGTAGGAAAGGCTTTCAATTAGATAATAGTGAAATGTTACAATGGTGCCCTTGCCATAACCCAGAGTGACCAGAAGTGTGTGGACTCTGCCCCAGGTACCGTCAAGGGATCTGTCCCCTAGAGGAAAGGAAGATTTTGACAAAGCACAGTGGGGAATTCTGACTAGAGGGGAAAAAAGCATTCATGTCTGCACACCTCTGAGTTAAAATTATTCAATTAATTGATTAAAGTTACCATTATCTACACTTCACAGATTAGGCAATGAAAGCTCTGAAAGATTAAGAAACTTGCTCAAACCCACAGAGCACAGGGAAGGCTCAGTTTGGATTCCAACCGAGAGCCCACCTCAGAGCCCATGCATTTTACAGTCACACCAGGATTTTTCAAATGGGGCCCAAAGACATGTCATCCCCAGGAATCTGCAAATCCACTTCAAAATATTTTTCAATATTGAATTTTTATCTCAAGGGTGATCTTAAAATATGTAAATATAGTCTCAATCATGTGAATGATCATCTTACAAGTGAAAGATGCTTCTTGATTACCAGCATTTGCATTTATAATCTAATTGATGCTAAGTATTAAGTTCTCTAAATTTCATAGGCTAACGACTAATGAGAAAGAAGGACAGAGGTGACTGCATATAAATAATGCGGTCATACCAATTAAAAGCCAAATGGCTTGCTATACGAACCAAAGTTTCACTATAGGTCAAACAAAGAAAAGCATGGCACACAGAACAGAAGCTTCCATAAAAATAAGGGCCGGGATTTCCCTGGTGGTGCAGTGGTTAAGAATCCGCCTGCCAACGCAGGGGACATAGGTTCAACCCCTGGTCCGGGAAGATCCCACATGCCACGGAGCAACTAAGCCCGTGTGCCACAACTACTGAGCCTGCACTCTAGAGCCCACGAGCCACAACTACTGAGCCTGTGTCCCACAACTACTGAAGCCCACGCACCCAGAGTCTGTGCTCTGCAACAAGAGAAGCCACCGCCATGAGAAGCCTGCTCACCGCAATGAAGAGCAGCCCCCGCTTACCGCAACTAGAGAAAGCCCACAAGGACCCAATGCGGCCAAAAAAAAAGAAAAAAGAGTAAGGGCCGTATCTACATTTTAAGCAGCAATTTCGTTTCAGCAAAATATCCAGTGTTGTTAATGTGAATTATATTGGCTCTGAAGTTAATCTGAAAATTTGTTTCATTTTTATAATTGTAGAAGGGCTATAAGTATACGTTTATACCTCATAGTTTTTGTTTATAGACATTTGGGAAACATAATAATAAAGATAATTTAATTCAACATCAAGAACATGTAAAAATGTTTGTTTAAAGTGTCCTTATATTACACATACTTGAGAAGCTCTGTGTCATGTCACATTACGCTTAAGCAACCATTAAAAGCCACGTCTTAGAAGACTGTGACACAGGGAAATATTTTCAATGCTACATAACTTAAAGCATACAAAAGGTGGTACAGTCTCACTCTGATTTTATAAAGAATACAAAGCACACTGTAGACACAGAAAAGAAGAGACTAGGAAATACACTAAAATGTTAACAATGTATATCCTGTAGTAGGAGTATTACAGGTGCTTTTTATTAATGGTGCTATTTGCTTTTTGATAATATTCTGATTTACAATAACTTTTTTATAAGAGTGAAATTTAAATATTACCAAAAAATTCAATTTTAATAGCCTATCCCATCAAAGTTTCTGAAAGCTGCTGCTAAAAGAAAAAAAAAAATCACACTTTCAATCCAATTCCAGCTCGAGCTCTTTCTTCTCCAAAGAATGTAACCAATCTTAAAAAAATATCTGTTCAGACTTAAAAGCATATTAAGTCCTAGTCAACCAATAACTAGGTTTTAGGAACCAGGGCTACAAGGATGAACAAAGGACATGGTGCAGTCCAGAAGCTACCATTCTGGGGGAAGCACAGCATAAATCACGTTAGTCAATGGTACTAAGGCATAATGACAGGAGCATGGAGAAGGGGTTTCATAGCCCATTTTGATGGGGAAGACAGGGCAGGAAAGGCTGCCACAAGGTGACACGTGAACTAAGTGCTAAGAATGCAGGAGAAAATGGGTGCAGAAAGGTAAAATAGCAGATTCCCCAGCAAGTAAAATCTAAACATAGGTCTTGGGACACTGGGATCACTGACCACACTAGACCAATCTCTCCCGGGCTCCTACAGCACTGGTCTTTGCCATTTATATTGTCTGCCATTATAATTCAAGCTGCTTCCCCAACAAGATTGTAAACTCGGAGGGGAATATCACGTACTCCGCAGACTCACTACTCATCAATGATAGTATCTTTAGACTTCTAATGGGAAGTAAATTCAACATATTGTAGCCTCTGTTGGTATGCAAAAAATTATACGCCTATCTAGACTACACCCATTTTTGCCTCTAGAAAATTATATCAAAAGATCAAAACAACAGATTCATTCCTGTAGTCCTCACAGGAATGTTAACCTCTCTACTGATAAACCTTAGCCCTTTCCCTTGCTCTTGCAAGCCAGCAAACCTCCAACTGGTACGTTTTTCCAAGGCAGGCTAAGGAAAGATATGATTGCCTATCCAAGAAAACCTTCCAAGTGTACTGCGGTGATAGTTAATGCTATCTAAATCCTGTGGGCTTATCAGCTGGGGTGAAACTCTCAGAAGATGTTGTACCTTTAAAACAGAAATGTGAATAATTAGAAGTAACATAAATGTCTAACCAGGGGAAATGTGAACAAAAGGTACGGTATTTTCACAGACTTCTTTTTTTTCTTTCTTGTCGTTTTCTTTGCATTTTTGTTTTTCTTTCTTTGTTTTCACACACATGCTTGTAAGACTTATGTACATGTCTAGAATTTGCTTTAAGATATTTGAGCAAAGAAACAGTAAAAGGGATAGATGAAGCCACTGTGATGAAATCCTGATAATATTTGAAACTGAGTGTGTGTGACCAACCCAAAAGCAATGAGCACCTCTTAAAGCCCATGTGGTTTCTAGATACCATTTTTAAGAAAAGAAAAGAACTCTTGGAGGAAATGGTTAATTCAAAGCATGGATCAGAAACGTACAAGATAGGCCTGGAACATCTTGTCGTATCAGATAACAAACCTACTAGTAAGGTTATGTCAAAAGGACTCGGAGGCCAACTTGAATAGCCTCCCACTGGCTAAAGAGTACAGTCTGAGCATCAATAAGGACAACAACCAGAACAGGTTCGAACACGTAAATGTGTATAAATGTGTGAGCTGATGATGTTCCCCCCAAATACCTTAACTGATCACTTTGAAAGCTACTGAGGAATCCACGCACTGTTTCGACAACTGGTAGATAAATAAAAAGAAGCAAGCATAAAGCCGGGGGAGGGGTAGCTGTACATTCCATTATCATTCAAGGCTGCGGCGATTCCATCCTGTCTTTTCTCTTGCACTGAAGTATTCGCAGGGCCAAGTACTAACAAATGAGGCATTGCTTCTTTTTAGCATGTGGAAAAATACATATAACGTAAAATCTACCATCTTAACCATTTTAAAGTGTAGCGTTCAGTGGCATTAAATATTCACATTGCTGTGCTACCATCACCAACATCCATCTCGAGAACGTCTCGTCTTGCAAAACCGAAACTCTGTACCCATTAAACAACAGCTCCCTATTCTTCCCTGCTCCCAGTTCCTGGCAAGTCTCTATGAATTTGATTCCTCTAGGTACTTCACTGAAGTGGAATCACACAATATTTTTCTGTCTGTGATTGGCTTACTTTACTTAGCATAATGTCACGGAGGTTCATCCATTTTGTAGTAAGTCCATGTATAAAAATTTCCTTCTTTTTTAAGGATGAACAATATTCCATTGCATGTACATCCATATTTTATTTATCCATTCGTCTGCTGATAGACATAAGGGTTGCTTCCAAATGAGAAATTCTGACCCAATGCTAGTGACAAGACGCTCAGGAGACTGGCCCTGGAACAGAGCAGTCTCTTTGATGTTGTGAACACAATCGAGGAATCAATCCAGTGATTAGGACCACAGAGCAGAAAGCTGCTAAAAGGAATTTCCATATGGCTATCTGTCCCAGGAATTGGGACCAGAAAGAGCATTTGTTTAAATACTCAAATAATATGTTGATATAAAGCCCTGGCTGCTTAGGATGGTCTAGAAACAAATCTTCAATTCACTCTAGTTTCTGAAGACCTCCTTCTTGCCTGTTCTTTTTTTCCCCCCAGCTTTATTGAGAAATAATTGACATATAACACTGTGTAAGTTTAAGGTGTACAACAGGTCGATTTGCTACATTCATATACATTCGTATCATTATCACTGTAGCTTTAGCTAATACCCCCATTCACATCACGTAATTCTCTTTTGTGGTGAGAACATTTAAGATCTACTCTTTTAGCAATTTTCAAGCGTACAATACAGTAACTAAAATTACAATGCTGTGCATTAGATCTCTAGAAGTTATTCATCTTCTAATTGGAAGTTTGTACCCTTTGATTAACATCTCTTCAATTTTCCCACCCCCTAGCCTCTGGTAGCCACTATTCTACTATTGCTTTAAGTTTGGCTTTTTTTAGATTCCCCATGTAAGTGATATCATGCAATATTTGTCTTTCTCTGACTTATCTCACTCAGCATAATGCCCTCAGGGTCCATTCAGGTTGCTGCACATGGCAGAATTTCCTTCTCTCTCATGGCTGAATATTACTGCATTGTGTGTGTGTGTATGTATGCATATGTGTGTGCATATATATATTTTTTCTTTCACATCTTCTTTATCCATTCATCCATTCATAGACACTTGGGTTGTTTCCATATCTTGGCTAGTGTGAATGATGCTGCAATGAACACTGTGGTGCAGATATTTCTTCAATACCCTATTTTCACTTCCTTTGGATATATACTCAGAAGTGGAATTGTTGGATCATGTGACAGTTCTATTTTTAGTTTTTTGAGGACCCTCCACACTGTTTCCCATAGGGGCTGCAACAATTTGCATTCCTACCAACAGTGCAACAAGCGTTCCCTTTTCTCTATATCCTTGCCAACACTTGTAATCTCTTGTCTTTTTGAGGACAGCCATTCTAACAGGTGTGAAGTGATAACTCATTATGGTTTTGATCTGCATTTCCCTAATGACTGCTGATGCTGTGCACCTTTTCATGCACTGTTGACCATTTTAACTTGTCCGCTCTTCTTACCAGCCTGGATGTTCTCTCTGGCCTACCTCTCCAGTCTCATAGCCCACTACTTCCATCATCCTGCTGACGGTCCAGCAACACCAAACTGTTTTTAGTGTCCTGCACACACTCTTCGGGCCCTTGCCACTTGGCCTCCACTGTCAGTGGTCTCTCTGGCTGGAAAGCTTTCTTCTCGTGGCTTACTTCTAGTTAGGGCCACCTCTCAAAGAACCCTTTCTTTTTCTTCTTTGTAGTCCCAGAATTTGAGTGCTTGGCACATAATGGCTGCTTGATAAATTACTGAACTAAATTATATTTGTTACATTCACATTCTCTGTTGAGAAGACAAGTTTAAAGAAAAATTCAAGGATAATGGGATTACAGGTAATTTTTATGTATACTTTAATATTGCTCACATTTTCTAATGATGTGCTGACTTTTCAAATTTACCTTTCAGAAACATTTAAGAATAATCTGATCAAGAATAAAGCGGAGGAATCACTCTACCAGATTTGACGATTCATCAAAAAGCTGGAGTTACCAAGAGTATGTGGTACTGCAGAGGGAGAGACACATGGGATGACGGATCAGTACAGAGAACCCAGAAACAGGCCCACACGAATTGCCCAACTGCTTTATGACAAAGGTGCAAAATCAATTCAGTGAAGACAGCACAGCCTGGTCAACAAATGGTGTTGGCGCAATCAGGCATCCATTGGCAAGTACTACTACTACTACTACGAATGAATAAGATCAAATCTCAATCTAAGTCTCACATCTTATACAAAAATTAACTTAAAACAGATCATGGACTTAAATGAAAAATATAAAACCATAAAATATTTGGGAGGAAAAACACGGAGAAAATCTCTGCAACTGGGCTAGGCAAAGAGTTCTTACATTTGACCAAAATAATACAACCCATAAAATGTAAAATTGGTAAAACGGACTTTATCCAAATCAAAACCTTTTGCTCTGGAAAGACCTTGTTAAGTGGATGAAAAGACACGCTTCAGACTGGGAGAAAATATTTGCAAACTACATATTTGATGAGGACTGGTATCTTGAGCATACAGAAAACCCTCAAAACTCAACAGTAAAAAAAGCAAACAATCCAAATAGAAAATGGACTAAAGATTTGAAGAGAGACATTTGACCAAAGAGAATATACAGATGGCAAATATCATATGAAAAGATATTCAACATCATTGGCCATAGGGAAATGTAAATTAAAACCAAAGGGTAAACAGTTAAACAAATGAACTGTAGTACATCCATACTGTGGAACATTGCCCAGCAATAATAAAGAATGAACAAGTGATACATACAAGAACTTGGATGAATCTCCAGAGAAATATGCTGGATGAAAAAAGCCAATCCCCAAAAGTTAAGTATTGTATGAATCGATTTATATAACACTCTTGAAATAATAATAATATATTAAAATGGAGAAGAGACTAGTGATTATCACAGGTTAAGGATGTGGTGGGTGTGGGATGGTAGAGGATGTGACCATAAAAGGGCAACATAAGGGATCATGTGCTGATGGAAATGTCCTATATCTTGACTGTATCACTGTCAATATATTGATTATCACACTGTACTATAATTTTGCAAGAAGTTACCATTAGGAGAAACTGGGTAAAGGGTACATGGGTTATCTCTTCACTATTTTTACAACTACATAGCTTCTACAATTACCCGAAAATAAAGTTAAATTTTAAAAAAAGCTCAGGCTTTGGGACAAAGCTAGGTGATGTTGGGCAAGTCGCTTCCTTTCTCTTAGGGCTGAAATGATTAAATTAAGAGATGAATGGTCTAAGCATAGTGCTTGGCACAGGTAAATGCTCAACAGATGGCTATTAAAATGATAATCAGCTAGAAATAGTACTTCTACTCTGAGAAGTCAGAAAAAGATAAGGAACCATGCGGATACAGGTAAATATGGAAATTTGGTCACAATATGTGCTGACAGCTACTCCCTAATACTTCAATCTTCTTTGTGAAGAAGGCGGCAATGTCATCCGCTAAGACTGAAGGGGTGGATTGACCTTTACTCCCAGAATCTAATCCAGTGCCTGGGACACATATATTTAATAAATGAGCTTATTTAACAAATAAAGTTTCCTTAATTCCATTGTTCTTTAGAATCAACACACAACTTTCTCCAAATTAGCCACTAGGGGGCAGTGCTGCTGCCAATCTTTTCCCCTAAATTTTTTAACTCAGTGAAAATAATAGAAAATTACAGGGCAGTGTGTGTCATAAAGTATTTTTTTCCTCAAGAAGATCTGATTTCAGCTTTATATACATGTATACACGTGTGTGTTCACACCTGTGCACATGCGCGCATGCACACATATATACATGCACATTGCAGCATGATGGGAGGGCTGTTCCTTCCGCCAGCCTCCCACTGCAATCACACAGTGATGCCCCCGAGGCAACACTCACCATTTTCCAGAGGTCATTTTTTTGTAATTCCTCCAGGGCACACAGCAAATCCTGAACAGACCTTTTACACTTTCTTATAATTAATAAATTGGAAAAGACATCGATGAAGAAATCCCCAAAACTAATCCTGGTAACATTTGCCATAGCTTCTTTCTTTCTTTCTTTTTACTCCTACACCTACCTCCTCCCCAAATTATTGATAAAAAAGAAGTAGGTTTTTAACATTTTTTAAAATAGTTGCAATAGATTTCATAAACTTCTTTTCCCCTTGTTTCAGATTCTTGATACATTCTTATAATGAAGATTTATCAATCTATAATACCACATGGCTATTATATATACCAGAATAAGCAGCAATTTGGGGGTATGTGTTTAGCAATGGGGCTAGGAAATTTCCTAGTTTGGTTCTAGTGAACTTGGGCCTCTAACGAACAGAGGGAGCTGACTGAGGTTCTAACTTAAAAGAGAAACTCTCAAAACCCTCAAAGAAAAGAAGATGTATGGGAAGACTGTTCCCCAAGAGTTTAGGGTTACACGAACCAGCTCAGTTTCAACTAAGGGAAGTGAACTTCCACAGTAGGGGAGACTTCCATTCATACCAATGGAACACATCACACCCTAGTCTAAGAAAAGCTGTTACTAGTTTGGTCTTATGGGCTTGAGCTGTGAGGGAGATGGGAAAAGGCTGAGGTCATCTTATGACTATAGGCTGTCAAGTACTTCAAATGAGAGAAAAAGGTGGTTGACCCCACAGCCTCTGAACCCGGTTATTTTGAGCTAAAGTTGCTTGGGAACAAAAATACCCAAGAAATGGATCACAAAGAGGGTGATAGAGTTGAAGTAGTCATCTGTCAATATAGATACAGTGTCAACTTGTTTGCAAACTGTTTCAAAACAAAGTTTCAAGGTTGTTTAGGGTAGTGTTCTAACTTCACAATTAAGAGTCACATTTTACTGGATACTTTATTCCAGTAGGTGGTATGGAATGGTATTACACTTTTATTGATAGTCTTCAGAAGCTCTTTGGGGCCAAAGATTTTTGTTTTTGCTTTATAGTTGTAAAAACATTAATAGCATTAGTAACATTAATAGTTTTATATTAACCTAATATAAAAATTCACCTTTCCTAATGAACTGATATGGCCCTCAAGAGGAGAAAATCTTTCTTAACAATTATAGTTCTTTGGCTACATGGACTTCTCTGAAAATGAGCTTTAAAACTGAGATGAACACTTCATTGTATCATCCCTACTATATTTAAAATCTATGTCCACTTTAAAAAGTCATGTGCTAAATCCTGAGGTTCCCCCCACCCCCCAGCAAATGATCTAAATAAGAGCCTGACTTCATTTACATACACACTCACTTGCACTCCCAACCACACTTCCTTTGAAAAACAGAATGTCACTTCCTCAATCCAGAGGCCAGAAGTCCCTTGGTTCTGATCTGGGGAGCCAAGACAGGAAACTGGTAAGCTTTTGCCTCTCCCCCCATGGACAGCCACTGGTGCAGCTGACAGAGGGCAGGGTCTATTCAGAGCTCCCTTGATGCACTGCAGCTGGAAGGCAACAGCTCGCTTCCATGCTGTGGGAATGATCCCAGAGAGTCCAGCACCGAGAGTCAGTTTAACAAGAGCATTTCATAGGAAGGGAAGAGAAGAGAAGATGGGAGACCGGGACATCTTTTAGCGATCTTAATTCCATTTCCAAACTCAGTCGAATAGCCCAGGACTGATTTCAGCCAGTTCTCAGAAACTGGCACCATCTTGTACTTTGACCCCACCAAGCAAGGCATCTTCTGGTGGAGGGGTGTGTGTGGGGGGGAAGCCAGACCTCTTCACCGCTCACACCAGGCTGTACGACCTTCCCCAGGATGTTGCCAGCTTCTCACTTAGAAAGGAGAGGCTGTCCCAGCAATTTCAGTAAACACTGTCGGTTAGCACCACCTGGCAACTGAGAACCTTGATCTCTCCCGACCCCGGACCCCAAGGACTGCACAACACAAAACACGGACCAGTTGTAGCAGACCAAACTGCAGTGTCACCATCGGGGGTGGGGTGGGGGGATGCATGTGAGAGGCACACGGAATAAAGGGAAAGAAGGGGGACAAACAAATGAGTCACTTAATACAAGGACTGCACATGCTGCTGACGCTGCCCATGATGCAGAGGCTGTGGACTGGAAGGAAGCAGGCGGCCACCGGGAGGGGCGGTCAGAGAAAGGGAAGGGGGAAAGGGTGTGAGGCGCCTCGCCCTTTGTGGGGGGCGGGCTGCGCGGCCCCACAGCCTACGCCCCCCTTTACCCCCAGCCCCGCAGGCTGGAGCCGCTCGGCGTTAGTATGGTCCCCCAGCCCCGGGAATCAACTCTTTCGGTCTCCAAAAACAATCTAATACAAACTTCAATACTGGATTTAGTTTTACAGGGGGGCTGGCCAGAGAGGTGCCGCCGCCGCGCCCGCCCCGCGGAGAACAAACCGCAGCCTCAACCTGGTCGCCAGCCCGCCCCGCCCCTCGCAGCGCACCTGTGACAGGTGTGCAGGAGCCTCACACAGCCCCGAGCCGCGGGACCCGCCGGCAGCTCCTCGCACCCCCCCCCACTCCCCAGGGCCCGCCCTCCCCGTCGGCGCCGTCCCTCCCGGAGCCCCCAGCCCCTCGGCCCCCGCTCGCGCCCTCGGCGGCCGCACCCGCTCCCGCCCGCACTCACATAGCGCCTCAACTTCTTCTCGGGGGGCGATTTCCTCAGCCAGCCGGTGCACACTACGTCGCCGCCGCCGCTCATGTTGTCGGCAGCCTGGAGCCCGCCGCGGGGTCGGCGGACAAGGGCGCGGGCGCGGGCCGCTGGGTCAGCCGGCTGGCGGTGCACAGCTCGCGGGGGAGGGAGGGGCCGGGGCGGCCGGCGGCCGCGGGGCGAGGACTAGGCGGCGCGGCCCGGCTGCCTCGCGCGCGCCCGCTCTCCCCGCGCGCACCCGCGCGCTCTCCCAGTCCGGCCGCGGTGGGGGCGCCCCGGCAGGAAGGGCGGCGCGCGCTCGCCACGCCCACAGCCCGCCGCGCCCCCGGGCGGGCCGCCTTCAAAGACGCAAACAGCGCCTCGCGCCTTTGGACCCCAGAGGACCGAGGTTTGCAAGGACGCCTGCGGCCGGCCGCGCCCCCAGGGTCTGGCTTTTTCCCGAAGCCTCAAGCAGTTAGCGGGGCAGGCGGCCGCGCCCCTGGTGGGGGTGGGGTGATGGAAAGGGACTGCGCGGCCTCGAGCGTGAATCGATTTTTCACAGGGGTCGTCAGGAAGGGACCCGAGGGCTGATCCCGTTTCCTATCCATTCCCTGAGTTTCAGGTTTCTGTGGGTCAGGTTCTGGCTGAAATTAGTGATCCGCTTCCCAGCAAGAGTTGCAACTCTCTCGCTCCCTTGGTGGGAGACGGAAAGAAGAAAACAGGCTACTACATGCTGGGCGCTTTTACATTCCTTGCTTACATGATTGTCGTCACAAATCTCCAAATTGGGTGGGCAGTATTATTCCCATTTTCCAGATAGCCTAAGGTCCCAAAGCCTTTGCAATGCAGTCAAGTTTCTAATTCTGGTCGGTGGATCGGGGTTGGGGGAGGTCCTGCTCATCTGCTATTTAAAGTGGGAGAATTGCTTTAATGGCTGCATTAAAGCAGTTTAAGGTCCTCTTATTACCAGAAAATAAAGTCCAGCTGGCTCCCACACTGCCTCTGGGAAAAACAATTCAGTAGAAGAAAATTCTTAACGATTTGCAGAATCAAGGAAACAAAAATGAGTCAATGTACTATTTCATAGTTAATTGGAAGGCAAGGTGGTGTAGAGCAAGAAAATTCCTCAGAGCTCCAACTTACTGACAGGTTATGAGAACTCTCTCGGGCTCACATGATACAGATGCCTCTCTTACTGTGTTGTGGTGAGACTTAACTGAGATAAAGCATGCGGAAGCACACACCTGACAAATTGAGCAGTGTGGTGGGCATGGTAGATAGAAGGGGAAAAAAACGCCAGAAACCTTTGGTAAGGGCTCTTTTCAACTCACAAAGTACTTTTACAAGCAGCATTAAAAGGGAGGTCCTCTCCCCAGCTTCTTTGAGAAGTGGATAGTAACCCATTATATCAATAGGGAACCGCCGCGGGCAGATGAGTAGAACCAGCATCTTACATTCCGCCTACAA
This sequence comes from Phocoena sinus, assembly GCF_008692025.1. NCBI lineage: Eukaryota > Metazoa > Chordata > Mammalia > Artiodactyla > Phocoenidae > Phocoena > Phocoena sinus. The sequence continues at coordinate 54,222,978 of NC_045770.1, read as the reverse complement.
CTTTAAGGCTGTTTTGTTCATTTCCCTATCTCTGTGCAGCAAAGCTAGTTGTTTCAAACAGTTGGACACCCTTCTCATTTTACAGATCTTCACTGGGTTGGGGAAAGCTCAACCACTTCAATCAGTTTGTAAAAGCTAATTCTTTACTATATGCATAGATCTTCTAAGCCCCCGGCAGGGTTTAGAGATCAGCAAACCTGGATCCAATATTTCACCGACTTCCTTCACTATCCGGTGTGCTACTGGATTGCAATTAAAACCAGAACAGTCAGGCTATAGCTGGAACCAGAGCCTCTTAGCCTCCCAACTGAGGGATCCTTAAGCCTCATATAAGGGCTACCACCAGAATTATGGCCATTTTAATCTCTGGCTTTAAGTACCTTAAAACCCGTGAGACAAATATCAAAATATTCAAAGCCTGCCAAATCAATCAGGAGGCGGTGACTCCGGACCAAAATAAAGCAATCATCTGACTTCATTCACTTCTGAGTCATGGTGCCAAGTCTCAGGGATTGCAGAGTCTGAGAAATCTGCACGGCTTGTTTGCAGCTGAGGTTTGTGATACAAGTCAGGCATACACGGGCCCTATCTTTCCCTAGAAGAGTAGTCTTCTATTACGTATCTTTTAATAGTTATAAGATTCAAGACAGACTGGGAGACCGTTCAGCAACGGTTAGTTGGGAGTTGGGCTGCACTCGGCCAGAAACTTTTTTTAATGAATAGAGTTTATTTATTTTGGGCTGCGTTGGGTCTTCGTTGCTGCATGCGGGCTTTCTGGAGTTGCGGCGCGCGGGGGCTACTCTTCGTTGTGGTGCTCAGGCTTCTAATTGCGGTGGCTTCTCTTACTGTGGAGCAATAAGGTGCGCGGGCTTCACTAGTTGTGGCTCACGGGTTATAGAGAGCAGGCTCAGTAGGAAGTCCTCGGCCAGAAACTTTTGAGGGTCTTATTTTGTTCAGCAAAAGACGCCCACCCCCCACCCCCACCTCCGCCAATATTGTTATGTACAATTTCATGTGGAAACATGTTTGATGTTTTGAGGCCAATGACGAGAGGCCTTGAAATACAACAGAGTATCAACTTCAGACATCTTCTCTGAACATAGCCTTCCTTCCCCAAAGTTTAGAGGAAGGGGCTCTTCTTGCTGGTCTACCCCCCATCCCCCAACCTTTTTTATTACTCAGTTGCCAGCACCCAGCTCAGGCTGCTCTTCGGCGGAGGGACTGCTGCTGAGGTCCCGGGCTGCACCCCGCTGTGGCTCAGTCTTCTGAGCCTGAAGTATGTGCCAGGCCTGGAAACAGCCTTCGGATAGAACGTTCCTGTCTGGGCTTCTGGGCCTTTACTAAGTCCTCTCCACTCCCTGCTGGTTTTCTGTTTTGTTTTTTAACGCTCCTTGGTTTTCACTGGAGAGAAATGGAAAACGAATTATTTGAATGGTTTATTTACATGAAGATCGGCGCCATCTATCGGAACCAGTTGGGATGACAGCCTCCCTCCCCTGGACATGCATCCCTAGTCTATAATTCAGGCAATTTTGATTAAAGACCACCGGTATTTCCTGGGGGAATTAATGACCGGCTGCAAGGAGCGCTTTGGGCCATTAATTCTATATTCTCATTAAATCCCCAGGAAATGACCCATCTTATGAGGAGGGCTTCTCTGGAGGAGCGTTGCAGAGATTAGAGAAATGCACACCTGGGAGGAAAGCATGGGCACCACGCTTTGCTCCCGCCCCCCCCCCCCCCCCAAAGCCTGAGTTCTAAAGGGTGCACTGTGGCTTTGAGTGTCGTCAGCGACAGCCTGCATCCGTGCCTGTCTGGGAGTTGAGGGTTTGTGGCCAGTGGCAGGTGCATGGCTGGTGGCACGCTCCCAGAAGCGAGTTGGAAGGGCTGGAAGGAGAGCTGTCCTCAATTGCACACCAGGCCGGGTGATTAATACCGCCCACGCTAAGCCTGACGTCAGGGATCGGACTGGGGATGGGGAGGGATGTTTGTGTCCTAGCCCTTCTGCCTTTTCTCCCTTTCAATTTAGTTGACAGGTTGATTTCAGAGCTGAGTGCTCCCTGCCAAGGTCAGTACGACCAGCTGGGCCCCCTCAGCTGGTGACTTGCAGGACACTTGTCTCTCAGGCATGTTGAGGTGGGAGCCTCTTTAACCCCTGGGTGCTTTGAGCCCACTTGGTTCCTTCAATCAAATTACTCCCACCTACTCAAATCAACTTTTGGCATCTGGCTGGGACTAAGATCTGGAAGTGGGCTTGGGGTGTGGTTGAAGACTGAACTGGGTTTCCTCCCTGCCTGCAGCTGCTAACATGTCTGAGAGTTGCTTGACATTACACCCAGTGGGAGACATTTTGGAAATAAGCTTTCTTAAAGTAAACGTTTAAGTCGTTCCCCAGTTTCTCCTTTGTAAAGAATAAGAACTTGTGCTAATTGCTTCGGGGCAGTTAGGCTCCTGGGACATTTCTGCTGACAAAGTGGTGATATCAGTGTACCCACAGATCATGCTGCAAAATCAATTGGCATATTCTTGGAAGAACAAAGACTGTCAAGGTCCCTGGGAAAGTGCCTTAGTACTCCAAACGCTACTTTGCATGATCACTCCTTACTTCCTTCAGAGAGTACTCCTACCTTGAATTACGTCTTGAACATATGTCAAGACCCCTTTCCCTAAAATTCACTGTCTCCAATCCCCAACACAGTTGTTCATTCTTAAGATTCACACTGCACCTATATAAACTGGGTTATCACACTGTACTGCAAATATCTGTTTCCCTGTCAAGGACCTGTGAGTTCCTTGAGGACACGACTGCATCTTCCTCATTTTTGTATCCCTAGAACCTCCAAGCATGGTGCCAGGCACAAAACAGATGCTCAGTAAATGTTTGAGAATGAAGGAACCAACCCTTAAAGGATGACAAGTGGGAGCTATGGACCCCTGGGGCATCTAGAACTGTTTGATCATTCACACCAGATAACAGTATCTGTGAAGGACCTATAAGCAGCTGAAGTGTTTAAACCGCAGGGACTGGCCTGATGGGAAGGGCTGAACAGCTGGAGGTAATTCTATTAAGTTTCGCTTGTTAACCCTTGGTTTCCAAATCTATCATACAGGTTCCCCAGATAACCTCCTGTCTGGGACTAAGAATTAATGTCACTTGCGGTTTATCTGATCTCTGGCTTCGTTTTGATAATTCTACCAGGCTCTATCACTTAACCCCTTGTACCAACACTAGCAAGGCTGGAGGAATCATGTTCCCGAACTCAAAGTGGGTTTCACAAAACAGCTGACCAGAAATGCCCTTTCTTCTGCACCAAATGCATGCATAGTTGCTGTGCAGGTTTGCTAGTCTTTGTTTTGCTGGGGATCCAAAGGCCACAGGTGATTATCTCATCTAACTCTCTAATTTTAACCAGTTATCCAAGACGAGTGTTGGACCTATACAGCCAATGATGTGTTGGTAAAAGTTTAAAACCCAGCTCTCTGGTGGTGGTAGTAATCTTGATTGGTAGTATGTGACAATTTTTGCGGAGCAAATACTAAACCCCCCACAATTCTTCCCCCCAAACAATTTCAAGCTATCAACTTCATGTCTCTGAATGCAGAGTTAAGAGATGCACAGTAATACACCTTTAGTATTTCCATCAAAAAGATACAATAGACGTAACGCCAAGAGCAAAGATAATAGTAAAATGTATTAAACTAATTAGTAACTGAGGAGTTTTATTCCCTTTGTTTTTATATAACTTACTTAATTGTAAGTTTATATGACTTAATTTTTAAATTAAGGTATCATTCACATACCATAAACATCACCCTTTTAAAGTGTACAACTCAGTGGTTTTTAGTGTATTCACGAGTTGTGCAAATATCACTAATTCAAAACATTTTCATCATCCCAAAAGAAACTCCATGTCCATTAGCGGTCACTCCTCATTCCCCCAACCCCATCCCCTGGCAACCACTAATTTACTTTCTGTCTCTGTGGATTTGCCAATTCTGGATATTTCATATAATCGGAATCATATACTATATAGCCTTTTGGGTCTGACTTTTCACTTTGTATAATGTTTTCAAGGTTCATCCATGTTCTGATGTGTATCAGTTTTTCTTCATTCCTCTTCATGGCTGAATAATATTCCATTGTATCCATGTACCACATTTTATTTATCCATTCATCAGTTGATAGACATTTCAGTTGTTTCCACTTTTTGACTATTATGAATAATCTTGCTATGAACCTTCATGTACAAGTTTTTGTGTGAACCTATGTTATCATACTCTTGGCTATATAACTAGGAATTGAACTGCTGAATCATACTGACTCTGTGTTTCACTTTTTACAGAACTCTTTTAACTACTTCCCACAGTGGTTACATCATCTTACATTCCCACCAGCAATGTTTGAGGGTTCCAATCTGTCCACTTCGTCTCCAATACCTGTTATTTTCCACTTTTAATTGTAATTTGATTTTAACATTATTCTTTAGCAATCAGCTTGCAAATTTTTCCGTAACTTAACAATCCATTCTCACAGGCTGCTACGAGCCAGCCCAGCATACCACTGCATACAGCCCTCCACAAAAAATCCCACTGTCCTTCTCTTTAGTCAGTTCCACTTCTTTTTGCTGACAAGAGTGATACTCAACAGATGTGGATTTCCTTCTTACATTCTTCCTATAGAAAACTGAAACAGGAGATCTCAGGTTTTTTTCTCTTCTGGAATGAAGATTTTTAATTCTGGAGAATCACAAGGTTTTCAGCTCTACCAAGCACTCTGGGCAGAACAGAGTGTTTCCCTCCTCCATTTATGTTGAGAAACAAAAATAAAACCCAAAATGTGTCTTCCTGACACCCAGATGTATCTTCTGGATGAGCTCTCAAACGGTTGCTTCAACAGGGCAAACAGCTGTGGTCTGTTTCAACATAATTTGATGTAATCAGGGTTAATTTTGGTGATGCAGTATCTCTGTAGCCTGTTTTTTAACTGGATTACTGTTGGGTCAACAATCATGTGGCATTACATTTAGTGGCTGAAACAAAAGCCAGAATTAAAACAGCTTCCCCCCAGCACCCTTCTAAATGACAGCCCCACTGGAATTGGAAGTTATGAGGCACATTTAACATAATTAACTAAAAACAGAAAGTAGCTGCAGTCAAATTACATGCAAGCTTCTCCAAGGTCCAGTGTCCACTGAGAAAAGAGCTGGAAACTTACTTGTTGTTTTCTTTTCCTAGAGTCGTTAGAAACATGTTGGCAGACATCATTATAACTTCATATTTGGAACTGTTTCTGAAGAACAAAGTCTTTATCTTACTTTGAGATCTGGCCATGAGTGTTTATGCCAGCCCAGCAGCAGGGTTTGGGCTGCTCTAGGCACACACACTTTCTGATTTAGTCTCTTCCCACTTTTCAGTTTCGGCGAGTCTGAAACACAGCTAAGGCCCGTGACAAAAGCCATTCTTAAACAGTTCTGGAAAGCAGAATCTTCAAAAATAGATGTCTTGGGAAGCTGCCAAATGTGTTGGTTCTTCAAAACCTCTTTAATCCAATTTTGTAGTTCAAAGAAAGGTCTGATGTGTATCCAATCCCCTCTGTAAATAAGTCTCCATTCATTTGTTTTTGTGACTTAGAGTATCAAGAAACTTGAAAAGCAAAGAAGTCATCACTTACCCTCCTGCATCTTATTTATCAGGAATTCCTCTTCTAAATAATTTCTTGATCAACAAATATTCTAGAATAGTATGTGTGACGAAAAGGTAATGAGGCTTAAAGAGTAAGGAGAATTCTTTCCGTAAGTCAGACGGTGTACTAATGTCTTTTACTTGTAAAAGCAGATACGCATTTAAAATTTGCTTAAGCCCCAATAGGGAATTTACTGGGGTTTTTTTTTTGTTTGTTTTAAAAAGAGGCATATCCCATGGAACCCAAGAAATAGTTGAATGTGGCCTCAGGAAGGGCAGCAACCAAGGACTAAATATAGCAAGAACTAGGCAGCCAGTCTGTGTGTCTGTCTCTCTCAGAGGCCATATGGTTTTTCATCCCTGAGCATTTTGCCTTCAATTCTTTCTTTCTTCAGACTTTCTCTGTCTCTTAAGGTACATGTTTGTCTTAGAGCTCCTAAGTTTACATGTTCCTGGTTCAAGCAACTAGTCCAGACTGTCTAGCGTTCTCAACCCCAATTTTCTAAGAGAAAATGAGACTGCTCCATTTGGGGTCAGGTATCCATCCCAGTCCTACCAGCAAGGGAAGCTCATGTCCCCAATATGTCTGCTGGGGTTTTATTGGCTAGGATAGGGGTGGGGGAATTCTCAGAGGAAAGATGGGTTTGATAACTAACTAGATACCTTGAAAGGTGTTTAATAGAGACATGAACACCAATCTTGTTTCTTGCAGGACATACCCAGTATCTATCATTTGAAACTCAGAAAACACTTAGGTATGTATTTCTATTCAAGTACAAAATGTTTATATTCCTATATATATTACTTGGGAATGATTATTTATGTACTTGTTATTCAGTTTTTTTAAAGTTTTAAATAATTTTTATTGAAATATAGTTGATTTACAATGTTGTGTTTTTTTTGGTTCGTTGTTTTGGCTGCATTGGGTCTTCGTTGCTGCACGAGGGCCCCCTCCAGTTGTGGCGAGCAGGGGCCACTCTTTGCTGTGGTGCGCGGGCCTCCCATTGTGGTGGCCTCTCCTGTCGTGGAGCACGGGTTCCAGGTGCATGGGCCTCAGCAGTTGTGGCTCGCGGGCTCCAGAGCGCAGGCTCAGCAGTTGTGCTGCATGGGCCTAGTTGCTCCGCAGCATGTGGGATCCTCCCAGACCACGGCTCGAACCCTGCATTGGCAGGCAGATTCCCAACCACTGCATCACCATGGAAGTCCATGTTATTCAGTTCTCAATAAAGATTTTCGGAGAACCTACTATGACAAGTTCAGCATAGGAATACTGAGGTGAGTAAGACCAGGGTTTAAAGAAGTTCAGGGTCTTTATGGGGAGAGAAATAGATAAGCAGATGTCTATAGTAGTATGTGGGCAATGTTATAATAGAGGTATGTTCAAAGGATTGTGGGAACACAGAGAAATCATCAGCCCAACAAAATTATCAGTTTGTCCCCCCTATATGGGGACAAACAGTAAGGGTTTTCCTTGTCTTTGGGTGCCTCACACAGAGAGGCACAGAGTAGGCATCAATTAACGTTTGCTGAATTAGATGATGTAAGCAGTAGCTCCTTCCAATTTTGAGGCAGGAAACTTATCTAGATTTAGAGAGCAAGGTGGAAAAAAACACTAACTAAAAATATGAGCGACTCCAACTAAATTCGTCTTAGGACTTGCTTCTGAATTTCCTCCACCAATCAAATAATTCATTCAACAAATATTTACTCAGTACCTACTATGTGCAAGGCACTTGGCTAGGTGCTGGTTATGTAATGATGAACAGCATGGAGAGGTTCTTGACAAGCCTACTAAGTCACTGTACTCCAGAAGCAGTGCTGGAGAGTTGCCCTAGAAACTCACCTTCAGTAACAGATTACAATGACAAATTACTAGTTGAACTCATAGTTTCTTCTGATCCCTGACTTTCTGTTCTGTGTTCAGGCAGTGGCTTCAGACTTGGGTTTAGGCTGAAAGGGCTAATTTAAAAATTCAATTTATGAAATATTTTAGAGACATAGTGGGGGAAAGTCAGTTTGGCAATTATTTTTTAAGGAATATCTCCCTTTTGTCTGATGGGTACATTTACTTTTTTTTGACACCTAATTTTTTTTTTTTTTTTTGCGGTACGCGGGCCTCTCACCGTTGTGGCCTCTCCCGTTGCGGAGCACAGGCTCCGGACGCGCAGGCCCAGCAGCCATGGCTCACGGGCCCAGCCCCTCCGCGGCATGTGGGATCCCCCCAGACCGGGGCACGAACCCGTGTCCCCTGCATCGGCAGGCGGACTCTCAACCACTGCGCCACCAGGGAAGCCCGACACCTAATTTTTGATACCTAATTCATTCAAGAGTTATTTAATGAGTACCCTCTATGTTCCAGATACTCTCCAAGGCACTGGACATACAAAGATAAATACACTCTCCTGTTCTCATGGAGCTCACGTTCTGGCAGAGAAGACAAATGACAACATAAGAGGACCAGTATTTTAATATGGTTCTGGGTGAGCATAATGGAGGGAGGGAGTCTGGAAGCCATTGACCAACCCTTGGTATCTAGAGGTGCAAGTCATATAAACACTAACACTAGTAATATAAACACATGAAAATGTAGAAATCCTAGCTGCATTTTGGAGTGTCACCATTCTTGAAATAAAGCCTCATGGCCTCAGACAGTGTGATTAGAGCTGTTAATATTTTGATTCTAGGTGACTAAGAGGTGACAGGTGTGTAGCCTGAGAAAGCCACCCAAGTCCGTTCATAGGCATGTGGAGACAAGCAGTGCTCTGTCAGGATGCAGGGCACACTCCAGCCTGATGAGCAGGACAGGACTCTGTTGAAGGCTGCTAACCCACTAGAAAAAAGTTAATCAAGAGTGAAATGACAGTCAAAATAAAGACACAAAAGGTCCACATATGGTATCTTTGTGGTTGTTGATCCATGAATAGCCCACTCCTAAGTTTTCTGAGAAACATTAACTAGATACAAGAGCCTTCCTGCACAAGTTAGTAAACTAGAAGTAGGTTGGGTTTCTTTTCAATAAAGTTGACATATCTGGTTGGGGGAAGGGGTGGAAAAAGGAAGGGGAAGCACCTGGATGTTGCTGTATTGCAGGCATAGGAGGAATCAGAGTGGGAGAGAAAAACATGCACAGAGAAAAAACATGGGAGAGGTAGTGGAAGAGAAAGGAAGTGAGGCAGAGATACAGGTCGAGAGATGTGGCAGGATCTATGCCACATGAGTTCCAGAGCAACACCACTCTGCAGGCTGGCTTTCCCATCCTTGATATAGAGGCACAGAAGCCAGCTCAAAGGTCCACACAGGGGACTTCCCTGGTGGCACCGTGGTTAAGAATCCGCCTGCCAATGCAGGGGACATGGGTTCCTGGTCCGGGAAGAGCCCACATGCCGCAGAGCGACTAAGCCCATGCGCCACAGCTACTAAGCCTGTGTGCCACAACTACTGAAGCCCATGCACCTGAGAGCCCATGTGCCGCAACTACTGAAGCCCGCGTGCTCTAGGGCCCACATGCCACAACTACTGAAGCCCGCGTGCTCTAGGGCCCACATGCCACAACTACTGAAGCCCGCGCACCTAGAGCCCGGGCTCCACAACAAGAGAAGCCACCGCAATGAGAAGCCCGCACACCGCAACGAAGAGCAGTCCCTCCTCACTGCAATTAGAGAAAGCCATCGCGCTGCAAAGAAGACCCAATGCAGCCAAAAAAATAAAATTAAAAAAATATATATATATTAAAAAAAAGGTCCAGACAGAACAATCAAATTCTTCAATGAGCAGATCTGTGAAATTATTACTTTTTACAGTAAAAACATTAAAACCTCACTGAAGGTTTCTCACAGTGTGAAATTAAACCACCTATATTAGAATCACTCAGGGTGACTGTTTAAAGAATGCTAACTGTGTGCTGTTCCATCCTAGACCTGTTAGGGTGGAATAGACTTTCTAGGGTGGTATCAGGATAATCTGAACTTTTAATAAGCTCCCCAGGTGATTCTTATACATAATAAACTTTAACAAAGATTATACAAAATGGGAGTCCCTGAGACGTGGGAGCATATCCTACTTTTCTCTGTGTTCACAGAATTGAGCACTGAACCTGGCACAGTGCGTCTACTGAACTGAATTGAATAGGCCAAAGAGATTTTTAAAGAAAAGTCGCTCAATTCCACTGTCCTGAAACAGCTGATTCCATTTTTTCCCATATGCTTCTAGTCCATGTGCACAGCTTTTACACTATTGTAACTGCAAAGTACAACTTAAAATTTTTTCAACACATTTCCTCTTATAATTTTTATGGCGATAAAATATTTCATTCAACATGTAATAAATATCTTACTTCATACAGATTTTTTGAGTTTTTGAAAAGGATTCCCTAGGAGACCTTACATTTGTGTAGTGTTGTCAACTTATGAAAACCTTTCACATAGTCTTCGCCGTTTCTCACAACACTCTGTAAGTTAAATATTATCCTCATTTTGCAGATAAGTATACAAACTCAGAGATAAAGTAACTTGCTCAAGCTTCCACAGCTGGTAAGTAGAGCGTCAGACATAAACCAGAGTCTTCTCCCTCTACGTCTAATACCCCTTCCAAGACACGAAACATCCAGCACATTTTCTGGCAGGAATCTGACCCGACAGTTTCCTGATGCAAAAACCTGTAACACAGAAGGTAGAAGATGGAAATTACATTTAAAGAGATCGTTGGCCAGCCGTATCCTAACTGTATAAGGAATCAGTTTCTGCCTTTTGGGGCAATGCAAAGAAAATGTAGTATCAGTAGAAATCTTCAGCAAAGGAACTTACTGTTCTTCAACAACAAATCTATATATGACCCAAGTCCATTTCTGCAATCCCCAAATAAAGGGGGTTGGTACTGCCCTGAACATTCTGAAACTCAGATCTTTCAGCAGTATTACAGATACAGGAGGAGGAACAATTGCTATAGGCTGTAAGACAGACGGGGAGAAGGCACTGGAGACTTTAAGCTCTTCTAACGTCAAGACTGGTATCACAGGGTACTTGGGTAGCAGCTGAGTGGACAGTGAAAAGGAGCATGACTCTACTACTAGAAAGGCCCACTTTAAGGATACTCTGCCTGGCGAACACCCTAGTGGGGTGCACCTCTTCAGGGAAGGACAGACTGTCCCAAGTGGGCAGCTACAAAATTCTATTCTGGAGAAGAAAGTGTGTGGCTGTTTCTGATTTATTATATTTGCATGCCATGGAGAGGCAGGTTCTGTTACTATCAGGTCACAATCAGAGTTCTCCAAGTATTAAAAAAAAGTTACCTCTTAAGACAGACAGTTCTTAATTCACTGAAGGTTCAGTGGGTAAATTAGTAGGAACTGGGAAAAATACAGAGGAGCGTAATTTATACATCATATACAGGGGAAGGGGTATGATCTCTAAGAGATTTTTCAAATCTAGGATCATTGGAAAACAGCAAACCAGCAGTTCTTGTTGAGCCAGTGTGCAGAGAAGGTTCTGCATGTGGCAGAAGCCAGGTTCTGCAAAATACAGTTCTGTGTACATGTGTATTTGTAGCGTGAAAAAAAACCTTTGCTGCAGGGGCCCACCAAGTTTCTATTTTCAGAGTATCATCTTGAAATATCAAAGGCTGATCACTTTCAGAAGGCTATTAATAATTCCTATCAAAGTTCTTTCATCTACCTTTCTATGTATATTCTAGGATGATCCTAAGAGGAAAGTAGGACAAATGTGAACACAGACTCATTTAAAAAACTGCATAGTGAGCTTAAGTACACTGCTGGGTCTGGGACTCTGTATTCCATTTTCAATGTTTCTCTTTACTAGAATGTATTTGGGCTCAACCATCATTTTCCATCACGTTCTTAAATTTCTTCTCCCTGTACAGAACAAGGAAATCAGAGGCCAAAGTGTGTTTTGCACTGGGGCTTAAAAGGCAAGATTCTTTGATTACTATAAGAAGTTCAGTGCTTTCAGTTTCTCTGGAGGCTGAGAGTCGTGAACTTTATTTGTAGTCTTACTCCCCCTCATTATTAGGAATTCCTAATAACCAATCTCCATAACAAATAAACTGATTTAACCAAACAAATTTCAGGCACAGTAAGCTACAAAGGAACAAGGTCCACAATATATTGTGGATATGTTAAAAAATACTGTAAATTGTAAGGCAATGTCCAAATGATAGTCGTATTATTAATAACAACTGTGAACAGTAAAGATGTAGCAGAAGGTTATTGAAAAGTCATAAACTATGTTAATTCAGTGATTAGCTGCCTAAATGGCAGCTTACGAACCATCTAAACTCCTGATTTCTTTACAAAGGTCCCCCAGAAACTACCACACAGTGTACTAACAATGGCTGTAAATCCACTGGATTCCAAAGCAAACTGCACAAGAGCCAGCTGGAGTGTTAGCTGATCCAAGGGGCAATCCAGGGCTCCTGACAATGGTGGAATGTCTACGTTTCTGGAGGGGTGCTAACCATGATCTAATAAGACCCGTCTTATAGAAATCCTACTGAAGTATTTTGGTGTAGGGTGATTAAGGTGGCTTTCCACTCTTTCCTTGATGCTTTTGCCATCTTTTCATTGGAATTGAAGCTGGGAAGAACTACTGTCAGGTATTACTCCCACCTGTTTTCTTTTTATTATACATACTTTAGATTGCAGACTGAATACAAATATTGATCAGAAGCCAAAACGCCCCAGACATTTCTTATCAATTCAATCCAGGCCAATCTGTCTTTCAACTCTGCATTTTTATGTTCTTGCCTCACCACTTACTAAAATAAATATATGAATAAAATAACAATCCAAATAAGCATCTCTCATCTATAATTACCTGAAGAGATTTAAAGAAGGGTAGAGTTAATCCATCTCACCCCAGTTGCATCTTCAATGCCTGTTCAGTCCCGCGTGAAATGTCTAGATTCAATTTATAGAGAATATGAATGTATAACACTGTAGAGGGGTGCTTCTAGCAGATTCTGTTTGGGAGGGACAAAAGGTCAAACCGTTCCTTTGCCGTTCTGTGAGAGTTAAGAGTCTCTGGGCTGGGTCAGAGGGTAGGAGAGCTATGTCTAGATCTGGAATGGATCACTCACACAATTAAGTTCTTGTCAGACCCTCCTAATCCCCCCGCCAACCCCCCTGTCAAAAAAACCCCACAAACCCACGACAGCACAACTTACGCAGGCAAGCGGACAGCCAGATGGAAAGTAACTATTTTTCTCCACCTTCTTCAAAACTTGAAATGAGAATGGGAACTAATGATGGAAAAAAACATTTCGAAGTTTTAGAATACACTCTTACTTGGGTTACTATTTTGAGGTAATGTTTGGAAACCTTGGGAAAGCAGAATCTGATTTTTCCCTCATTGGAAACTGGTTACTCAAGTGAAAATTAATACCCTCAAATCACCTTTTAACTCACAAATTAAGCCCTATGGTATTATAGAATAGACCATCCTTAACTATTAAATCCACATTTTTGTTCATTATACATAGAATTATACAACGCTGTTTCTACGTAGAATCTGGATATTCATGTATCAGCTGACAAGCCAACATTTAAAAGGTTTTTTTCTGTTGATGCTGCCTGCAAGCAATGGTTTAGTTTTGGCATTTTCATCACCCTTGTCTGACATTAGTGCTTGTTTTTTGTTTACTTATTGGTAAAATATAAGTATTGAGCCAAAGATGTAAATGACTAGGCTGTTTGAAGTGGCAAGTGTCTGGCTTCAACCAGATACTCATTATGTGATCAACTGTGAAAGAAAAGAATGAACAAATAAGTATGAAGGTTCGGAAATACACTGCTGGAGACTCAGATAAGGAAGAATGTATGTTTGACTCCTTGAGAAGGAGCCTTTTCCACCTCACATACACACACATTGAACACACCTAAGTCTATTGTTAAACTTTCAGCGATTGACCTCATTATACGTTTTCGGAGACCTAGTATGTACTAAAATAAAATCTAAAGGTCACACTTTAAATCAATTATTATTAGTGACTATGTCCATCACAAATTCCTAGAAGATTAAGAGATAGAAGGATCCTTAGAGTTCATCTACTTCAAAGCGATAGCTCTGCAGATGAAGTAACTGGAGGCCACAAGGATGATGTTACTTGCCTAAGGCTCCACAGTTAAGCCAGTGGTGGCACTGGGACCAGAACCTGGGGCTTCTCTCATTCAGTATTCTTTCTGTCACTGTTATTTTTGATGCCCAGCCATCATGTTAACATCACAATTCTAACTGGCTCCTCAAAAATCACTGCAGGCATGATCCCTAATAGCCTTGGAAACTATTAGAGCATCCAGGTTTTGGGCCTGTGAATGTTTGTGATTCTTACTCCACAAAATACAGTATCAAGACTTAAAAGCCAAATCAAATTAACTGATGTCACAAATGGTTTCTCTAACCCTAGGGGAGCATAGGCTCGGTTGTGTGTTTTGTGGCTGGAGGTGACCGTGCCCCCCAAGTTGCTGCTGACAGTGTCTGCCATTGTTCTCAGGCCCATGTGTGTAGCCACAGCCACATACTCAACCTGCTACGACAGAGACAGCCTTCACCGATTTCTAATAGATGCGCGTGGCAAGCGCAGTGCCATGGACAGGTAAGAGGGACTACAAGGCAAACGTAAGAAGAGGAAAAGAATCTGAGTGCTTGACCTATTTTATCCAAACAATTGTTTCCCAAACACTACCACAGGGTTGTGTTTTGTTTTGTTTTGTTTAACATCTTTATTGGAGTATAATTGCCTTACAATCGTGTGTTAGTTTCTGCTTTACAACAAAGTGAATCAGCTATACATATACATATATCCCCATATCGCCTCCCTCTTGCGTCTCCCTCCCTCCCACCCTCCTTATCCCTCTAGGTGGTCACAAAGCACCGAGCTGATCTCCCTGTACCACAGGGGTCTTGATTACAATGAACCTGAAATCTTATAAAATATGGTATATTTTATTATTTAGCGACTTCAGGGGAAGGGAGAGCTGATAGTGCCACACTTCTTGAAGAATTACTTCTTCACTAATTCTAATTTTTGGGGTGGGAAACTTAGGTACCCAGCACAAATGGGTAAATAATTCATATAAAAATGTTTTCAAATAAATAAGATTTATCTCTGTGTGTGATTTTTTAAACTATACTTTAACGGAATTTTAAAAATAAGTTACATATATATATTTCATTGTTTATATTCTTAAGCAGAACCTAGTAAACATAAGTAACATGTTTTACACAGAAGAAGAAGAAAAAAAAATGGTTTCTCTATTTTATCTTCCAGGTCTAAGGTTAAATATAGCCTTTTCAGGGATGCCCCCTCTAGCAAGCTAATCTATGATTGCCTTGTTCTTCATAAAATTTTATAGCACATGCCATATTTTGAAATAATACATTTGTTTACTTATCATTGGTATATCTTCCCTAATAGACTGTAAATCCATGAAGGCAAGGGTCAGTTCACTACTGTTTATGTAGCACCTAGCACAGTCTGTGGCATGTAGAATAAGCTCAGGTAATATCTGTTGAGTAAACAAATGAATTTCTCTCTCTAACCCATGGTTGAGGCAAGCCTTATAGAAGCCTTAATTTTTCCTTTTATCCTGTCCTAAACTTGGTATCTAAGCCCAAGGATTAAAGTTCCAGGGAAGCAGATTTTAGCTCAGCAGAAGCTACCAATTAGAGAGCTTCAGAAATGGAATGAGCTATTCTGTGGGGTACTGGGCTCTTTGCCAAGAGGCTGCCAAGGTACATAGGATCCCTCTGCTTTAGATAGAAGTTCGACCTTGACAACCTCTCAGCGTCTCCTATGACTTCCAACTCTAGGTTCTGCAGTTCTTTCCAGTTGTTTGATTTTGAGTTAGGTTACAATAAAGTGCATATAGAAACTCATTAGAAAGTAACCTAAGTCATCTAATGAGACTTAGAAAATTGATTATTCAGGCATGCATGCCTTTTTATAATTATTTGATACATATGAATCCTACTGAGTTCACCATCTGCCATAAGCCCATATATCTGCATCTCAACGAAGACTAAAAGTAGAGTTAAAAAAAATTTGTGTAGCATTTCACAGTTTTAAACACATACACACACACACACGCACACACACTTCCATGTAATTACTATATCAAGTCTGTGAGGAAAATGATGCATGAGCTCATACAGAGTAAGTAGCTTATCCAAATTCATACTTGTGACTGCTAGAACCGTCAGGTCGCGAAGTCCCAAATCAGTGATCTTCTCACTCTAATATGCCCCGTTACTTTTTGACTCCAGAATTATCCTCCCTTTAGGTTTAGCTATATATCCTCCTCTTGGATGGAAAATACCTTTCTTCCAAATTTCACTGGGAAAAGGCCAAATGGAATTTAAAAACCTGTTTTTTTCTTTCATAGGTATCGAACATCTATTTTATTATCAGAGACGTTATAAATATCTAACATGAACTAACTGCAACACAACAGTGATTAGTTTAAATAATATATCTTGTTAGCGTTTATAATTTAGGATCAACAGTTATTAAATGTGATTTTTCATGTAGTCTGATGAAAAAAGATTTCAATTCACAATAGCAATTTTCTTAATTCAAGACCCGAAAAAGGAATATTTTTGTTTAGTAAAGCAATGAGAATAAGATGGGAATTTATCATAGGTTAAATGGGAAGGGAGAAAAGATCCAACAACATTTTATTTTTAGCTAGTAGTTGCTTCTCAAAGGTCACAGAGGGCAGTGGTCTACTGATTAAAGACAAAGTAAAATACACAATTTCGGGACCTCCTGGCGGTCCAGTGGTTGAGACTTTGCCTTCCAGTGCACGGGGTGTGGGTTTGATCCCTGGTCGGGGAGCTGGGATCCCACATGGCCTGCGGTCAAAGCACAGAACTGAAGCAATATTGTAACAAATTCAATAAAGACTTTAAAAACATGGTCCACATCAAAAAAAAAATCTTGAAAAAGTAAAATACACAATTTCATCCTGTCCTAGAGTTTGAAAGGACCTTTGAGATCATCTAGTTCAATTTCTTCATTTTTTTCTTAATTGACACAATAGCTTTGAGATTCTACCTGCTATAAGTACCTCTTCTTGATGGAGTTCATCTTTCCATGAAATGCCTTCAACTTTCAATGAAAATCATGATCACATGTATCTTTCATGTATCTTCTGGCATGACAATTACATATTGAAAACTTCTGCATTTCTACAGTTCAAACATGCATTCTCCTGTATGTATATTCATGTGCAGTACCTCTGGCACAGGGTGGTTTTCCTTAAGCAGTCTTCAGCTACAAAAGACACGAATGAGTAAATCTTGGAAAAGGGATAACATCTTTGATATTGTCAATTCCCAAGATGCACTGCAGATAGCGTTCAAATCCCATCCCAAAACCTCCATGTGGCACAGATCCAAATCGACGGAGGTCCAGATACCTAATTTTGAAAAACAGAGAATCATTACCTATAATTGCTTCATTTAAGATCAGATGTTATGACAGAATTTTATGTTTCAAAAGTTTTTTGCAATCATTTGTTATCGTCACATCACTGCAGTAGACCAGTCTTTTTACAGAGAAGTTAAAGTGATCTGTCCAAGATTACCCAGGCAAACAGCAGCATATCCTGTCATGCATTCATGGGCTTTGGTCACTTGATCCTTATTCTTTAAAGTTTGTTAGATGCTTATATACAGAAAACTTGTCTCATGAGGCTACAGGAAAATTTCTCATAACTTATTTTTCTTTAAATATATTCCTCTTCTATGTCTTGGTATATCTATATAATGTTCTTGTTTTTCCTTACCAAAATTATATTGTTCAATACACAGAGAAGGGTGAAGAGTTTTGCCTGATGTATTACAAAAAGAGACCCCCTACTAGACTAGACTGTAAGCTACATCAAGGGCAGGAACTGCATCTTAGCCAACCTTTATCTCCAGTGACTGTCTGGGAACAGATGCTCACTATATGATGATTTATTGTTTGAAGGCATAAAAATACACTCTTGAGCACTGGAGTGGAGAAAAACTTTGACTTCTCTGCTTTAAGCCTAGCAGAAGATGTCCAGAGTCATTTTTCTGAAAGGCTACACAGCCTCTGAAGCCCATCCTTGCACATTCTATTCCCACATAAGACTACATGCTAGAAAATGGTATGTTCATGATTCAAACTCGGATTCCAATACACCAGCCTGGGATAAAGTTATTTTAGGAAAGGAAGAGAAGGAGGAAGACTCTATAACTATTTTTATTGTCATTTAATGGTGGGAATTCTTGAATTATACAATATTGATTAAAATAAGTTTATAGTTTCTTGAATGATTTGTAAAATATACAAAAATACAGCATAAAACTTAAACACCACAGCTGGTAGTCATACGGCTCCTCGAGGATAAAGACTATAACCTTTTTCCCCACTATTAATAACAATGACTACATGTATTGGTATTTTAGGCAATTAAGAGTAAGTACGTCTCTTTCTAAAATAAAACACAAATTGCAACTAGGTGAGTTACAACCAAGTGAGCGATCAATAAGACAGGAGTTAGTATTTAAGAACTATCAGGAATAATGGAAGGAACACAGTCTTGAGTAATTGAAATGTTTGGTAGCTGAATTAACTTTAAGTTCATAAGGCATGGGGGCAGAATACACTTTGATTTAGTGAGAAAATGAGATGAAGGGCATGTCAAACCACCTGCCACAAACACCTGCAGGATCTGAGTCGGCTGCCAGAAGTCCAGTATCTAGCTTTAGCTGGCTTTAAATTTCTCATACATCGATGTCAAAACACTGGCATAAATGCCTGGAAACTGAATTCAGAAGAGGGATTCTGTCTTTAGCATTTTTCTTGCCTTTGCTTTGACAGATGGAAAAATCTACTTCTAAAAACAAGTTTTCAAAAGAATCTTTATTTGATTGTTGTTATATTGATTCTAGGGTAGCCAGATTATAGAAGAGATGGTACAAAAATTATGGAACTAGTTACAGATTATTTGCATGTGGCGTGTAGAAACAGGAAGTGAGAAAATTCTTAAGACACCTGGGGTGGCTATTCACAGTGTGGTAGAACACTAGCAGAGATCACAGACTTGGAGATTTTTAAGGTCCTTTCTGCCTTAAAATGCTATGATTATCATACAAAAGGAAGCAGATTCCAACTGTTAAAAAAATAAAATTCAAGTGAGTAAATTTTTAAGATCTTAATTGGCTTTATTCAGTGATTCATGAATCAGGCTGTATCCCATCTAGCAATAGAAAAGAGCTCCGAAGAGCTCTACAGAATGATTATAGGCAAAAGGGGGTAGGACAAGGAAATTACTAGCAAAGAGTGGGTGGTTTCAGGCAAGGTCGCCTTCCTTTAGGAGATGGCAGGGGTCTATCAGGCAGATTACCTCACCAGTGTTGACCAGGTAATTTTAGATTCCCTGGTTCAAGATTCCACTCCTGGGTGATGTCAAAACTATAATTAAGTTAGGTATTAAGTCTCAGTTTGGTGATGTGAGCTTAGTACAAGTGACTCCATTTGAGCCTGCTGTCTCTTTTATTAACAAAATAATAAATATTTATATTTGGAGATGTTAGGAGTTTGAAAACTTTAGTTGGGAAAGAGTAGTATTGAAATGATTAATAAAGACCAGAGAAGGTCTAAACCAATAATTAAGATTTATATATAACTAGTTTTTATACACTATGAATATTACCTTGTAGACAGAAAGAAACTGAGGTAAAATGCATAAGCGTGACAATCAGGCTCATCTACCTAATAGCAAGACTGAGAACAAAAGAAGGAAAGGGGGACGGAAACTTAACTAAGCTTCTACTCTGTGTAGATACTTAACCTGTATTGTTTCCTTTCATCCTAACAATAACCCTGTGAAGTAGATATTATCATTCCATTTTATGGCCAAGAAAACCAAGACTCAAGAGAGATTAAATATGCCAAAGTTCATTACTGATAAATAATGAAGCAATCTAGGGCCATTACTTGAACCCAATTTTAGGCTTTTTTGCATCTCTGAAATCTAGCTCCTTCATTACGAAAAGGCAAGTGTGTAATTTAACCTTTCCTTCTCCTGAGGACAGCAAAAGAATTAATAATTTTGTTGATATTATTATACTAAGATCCTGAAAGAATCTTATTACACAAATATAAATAAATAAATACTTTGTACATACTGTAAAGTACTTGAAGAAAGGGTCTGCATAAAGAACACCAGAACAACTTAGGAATGCAGACAGATGATCTTCCCTAAGCAGCTTAGATCTCTACAGTTGGTGGAGACCTCAGGGACCACTTAGCTCAAGCTCCTAATTTCACACATAGAGAAAATGAAGCATGATGGTTAGGAACAAAGTCCCAGCTCTATGCTTCTAACTGTGTGCTCCTGCTTAAGTTAGTTAACATCTCTAGGCCTCAGGCCTGGAGGGATAATAAAAAGAGAATAAGAATAGTACCTTACTAACAGGGTGTTGTGATGATTACACGAGACAATATACATCAAAATTTTAACACAGTTATCTGGCACACAATAGGTAATAAATAAATGACAGACATTATTATTACTACTTTTCAAAGACACAAAGGCAGTAAATAATCTGAGAACCTGTTCATTGTTTTAACACTCTTCTATAGCACCCTGGAAATACAAGTGAAAACTATTTAACACTCAGACCCACAGCTAGAATAAGAGTCATCAGGGGTCACATTCTCACCATTGGTAGGCTTCTGTCAGTCCTGACCTGTAAAAGGAAAACAACAAAATTATTTCAGAGAATGGCAATAAGATAAATATACTAATCACCAAACATTTATTCTGGGTTGTGTGCACAGTGCTCTTTATAAAGAAGTACACACCAAAACCTGTGCTCTTAAATAACATGCAATGCAGTTAAGAAGCCGAGCCTTTATTAGGTGGTAAGAAAGGTAGGATAACCAATAGTAAGAAAACCAATAGTCCAAGGTATTATCAAATAATAAATGCTATAGAAGGAAAGTATGGTCCAGAGCCCAAAAGAAGGGCTTCATTTGAG
This sequence comes from Phocoena sinus, assembly GCF_008692025.1. Lineage (NCBI taxonomy): Eukaryota > Metazoa > Chordata > Mammalia > Artiodactyla > Phocoenidae > Phocoena > Phocoena sinus. The sequence continues at coordinate 54,202,270 of NC_045770.1, read as the reverse complement.
ATAAATTTATCATCCTGTGACATAGAAAAGTACTATTACTACTATATAGGGTTGTTGAAAGGCACACACAGACAAGTGATGGAGAGACACAATTTTCTTTCCACAATATTAAAACAATAATACAGATTCTGAGGCTGCCTTCATAATATGGCTGCAAATTGGTTTTTGCCAACGTGAGAAATGTTAATAAAACTTAAAGCTCTTAGTACTCATGAAATTTAGTTTCAGCCCTTACAAGTGTTCGGGACCACTGTGTACCTCAAAGTGATCAAGATTATGAAAAATTCAAATATACAAAAATATGAAAAACATGAACAGAAGTCACAGACAGATCTCTGAGACAGGTAAACACATATATCCACTTCATTAGGAAAGACAAATTTGGATATTATCAGATATTAGGTAAACATTTAATGTTATGAGGAAAGGTTTCCTGAAGGAAGGAAGCAAGCAAAGAAAACAGACCAATTAATCTCTCAACAGATGAAGTTCCTTGCCATGTGTGATTTTTATTGTGCTTTAAAAAAAAACAGAAAATCTTCAAATTCTTTCCATCTAAGGAGTTTTACCATCACTTCAATTCCACGATTTTTCCAGGACCTTTTAACACTATAGTAATACTAAGGAGTTAGTAGTCTATGTGATAAAAGAGTCCTCCCAGAACATATTTACCCCCTTTCTTCTGGACGCTAACCAAACAGAGCCGTTCAAATGACTGGGATTACAAAACCAAGTTACTCAACAGATTCATAGGTTAGGATCTTGGAAAATCAACAACTTTTTAAGCATTTCTCCTTTAGGAAAAGAAGGCCTTAACAAATGGCTAATTTAATAAACATGTCAAACAATCATGACTTTTCCAGGTTACTGTGAAACTTAGTATTATCTGGAGAGAAAGATTAAGCCTTCAACATGGGAAAGTCATTTTTTAAAATAGTCTGACACAGTAAAAGTGGAAACCATGGAAAACAGAGGTTTATAACCTTGGTTCGTTTAGGAAGTCATTGTGGGTTGTTGGCAGACCATGCATATACAGGAGTGGTGGTTCGATTAGAAACATGATTCCCTCCTCCTCATCTCCAAAACATTTTCTGGTGTTTATGGATACATTTCCCAGGTCTCAAACAGTGAGTTAAAATAAAGTTATTCAAATACCTAAATCAAGATGCTTACATAGTAGAAAACCTGAGGAAGGGAAAACTGCTTATTCTAAATTCTAGCTTAGTGGATACTTTTAGTTTCTTTCTCCCTCCATCTTTATCCTTTCCCTGGTTCAGAGCCTGTCCTTATGCCCTGTAGGAGTCTGCCAATCATAATTTAGTGTTAAACACACACACACACACACACACACACACAAAGTGAAGAACAAACTTTAAGGGGGAAAATTTTCCTTTTCTATCGTTAACTTTTTTTAAAAAATTTATTTAATTAATTAATTTATTTTTGGCAGTGTTGGGTCTTCGTTGCTGCACATGGGCTTTCTCTAGTTGCGGCAAGCAAGGGCTACTCTTTGTTGTGGTGTGCGGGCTTCTCTCTTTGTGGTGGCTTCTCTTGTTGAGAAGCATGGGCTCTAGGTGCGTGGGCTTCAGTAGTTGTGGCACACGGGCTCTAGAGCACAGGCTCAGTAGTTGTGTCACATGGGCTTAGCTGCTCTGTGGCATGTGGGATCTTCCCGGACCAGGGCTCAAACCTGTGTCCCCTGCATCGGCAGGCGGATTCTTAACCACTGCACCACCAGGGAAACCCCTCTATCATTAACTTTTTTTTCTTTCTTTTTTTTTTTTTTTTTGCGGTGTGCGGGCCTCTCACTGTTGTGGCCTCTCCCGTTGCAGAGCACAGGCTCCAGACACGCAGGCTCACTGGCCACGGCTCACGTGCCCAGCTGCTCTGCGGCATGTGGGATCTTCCCGGACCAGGGCACGAACACCGTGTCCCCTGCGTCGGCAGGCGGACTCTCAACCACTGTGCCACCAGGGAAGCTCTATCATTAACTTTTAAAAAAGCTATTTCCATAAGGAGAGATAGATACAAATAGTGGCAAAAAATCATTGTTTCATATAATAGTTCTAGTCTTTCAGAAAGAGAAGCTCAGAGAGGTTAAGTAACAACTTGCTCAAGGTCACACAGAATCTGAGATCCAAGTCTGTCAGGAGCTACGGCCCATGCGCTATTCTCTGTTAGTTTGCCGTGACTGCCTTTGAGTGCCCCATCCCCAATTTCTGAATTCTGTTTCTTCTACGTCTCACCAATACCTGGCCAATCGCTGCTCTAAGAAATGGTACCGTTCTTCTCTGAGGCTTCCCCCAAAGAGTTCTCCGACTCCAGGAACCAGAAGATCAACAGCAGCAACCTAAAAAGGAAAAAACTCATAAACAACATTCCGTTTTCAGAGCATTCCAACAACTGTCAGCTTCTGAAGCAAGTGGAACGTTTAACATTTTGACAACTGGCTATTTAACTGCTTACCAGAATCTTATTTATGTTACCTGTTCATGTCCCCTGTTTTAATACCAAATGTTTAATATTATCTTTAGAATACAGAATGCAGGTGGATAGTTTCCCCTCTGGCACCATTTATGCAGTATACTTAACAAAAATGTGTTTTCTGCACAAATGTGAGACAAATGTTAATTATAAAAATGTGGGAAGTATTAAAAATTATGAAATATTAAAAAACACCTACTAGCATGCAGAAGCAATTACATGTTGGCATATTTTCTTTCAGGTTTTTCTTCTTATATGTTTAAAGAGTATAGCAGAGATCAAATTACATATAAAATTTACCATTCTAATTGTCTTAGCCAATATTATTCAATAAATATTTTTCCTATGTCAGTAAAAATACTTTGCATACTTAATGCTTTAACAGCTTCACCGTTTATTGTTTAGAAGTATCATAGTTTATTTAAGTTTATTTAACTTCTTTCCTTTTGTTGAACATTTAGGGGGGTGTGTGTGTGTGTGTGTGACAGTGTGTCTGTCTTTTCTCTTATAAATAATGTGGCATTGAAGTTTTTCTTTAATTTGAAGTATGTTAGGACATGTAAAATATGTTCTGATCATTAATCAAATTAAAACAAAGAGATACCGCTTCGGAGTTATCAAAATGGTGAAGATAAACAACATAAACAATATGGATTAGAGAATGCATAAACCAATACTCTCGTACATCTGATACAACCTTTCTGGTGAGCAACTTGGCAAAAGATAATCAAAGCCTTAAAAATGCAATATGCTTCGACTCAGCAACAGGAGTTCTAGGAACTAGTTCTAACAAAATCATCAGAGATGCAAAAAAAAAAAATCAACGCACAGGATGTTATTTGTATTTTCTTATTTTCTGCAATAGAGGTGTGTTACACTTTCATAATAAAACAACAAAATTTTTTTAGTAGGGGAAAATGGTAGCTTGATGTTTTAATTTGTATCTCTTCACTTACTAGTAATATTTACTTTTTGAGAATGTTTATTTGCTGTCTATATTATATTGTGACTTAGCAATTCTTTTCTTGGGGTGGGGGGAACAAAGGGGGACCAGGCAGACATTTTTAGGGCCAAGAATCTGAAGGCACAAAACTCAGAAAGATTTATTTTACAAATGAAAAATGAGGAACCCATAAAACACATTTAATAACACATAAAACACTTAAGCTTTAAATGTCACGTTATATTATGAACTCTTTTCTTAAACTCTGCCTTACTTTACTATTAAGCCATTCTCCTGTTTCCTGATTTCAGAATTTTTGACTGATATCTAGTTTATAAATAATTAAGATTAATAAAGAATGTAATAATTTAAGAATGTGTACCAAATGCTACAAAATCCTCAGTACTATCATAAAGAGAAAACACGAGACATGATTTTCATCCATCAGCTGAATCAAAGTGAGAGCAAATGGAAATTTACTAATGGTTTCTACTTTTACAGAATCTCCTACCACTCAATAAGCTCGTGAGGAGTAAGTGTACAAACATGCCTTTTTCACGCTACCACTGCTGGTTGACTACATTTTAGTTATTCTTCTATGAACCTGGAAGACCTAAAATGAACAGGCAAGTATTTTAGAATGTGGATTTGGTGACTCAGACAGGAGAGTAGGTAATGAAACACACAGCTTTGGCTAGGTAAACAAGAGAGCTTTACTAATGTGAAGAGCAAATTTTCATAGGCTATACAATTAATAGAGCTGGACTCCAATCAGGACCCTGCAGTTACCCCTTCTTTTCTCAGAGAAAGGAGAAGATCAAGGGAGTTTTTATGGCCACAGAAGGACAGGTATCATTATTTACTAGTATACTGCTTTTAGACATGGCTAAAATATGCTAGGAGCTAAGAGACACATGATGAAAAATTTGTTCTTAACGTCAATCCGGAGTTTTAAATTTGGAGTTACAGGCAATCAGGGTTGGAAGAGGACAGACAGCCAAGTGGCTCTCTGGCCTTTGCTTGAAAATATTTAAGCAAATATTTAATATAATTACACTAATTGTTTACTAACATTTAATGTACTATATTAATATTAATAAACTTAACAAAACTATTTAAGGGAATCAAGACCTCTGAAATATAGCATTCCATCCTTGTGTAGCTCTGTCAGAAAGGACAGGTATATTCAAAATCTATCATTTCAACGTTTCTGAAGTAAGGGCAACTCCAAGGTACAAAGGTGTACAGAGATTGATTCCGGCACTGCAAGTACATGCAAAGCTTTAAGAGCCAGAACTAAAAAAGTCCACTGCCTCAAAAGAAAACAAAATGCTGAGGAATCAGCTATTGAGGAAGAATAAGAAGTAGGCAGTCCAGCAGAGGCTGGTGGCCAGTGATGAGGAAGTGAGGCAAGCCCTGATGCATCCAACAAGATCCATTTCTTGCTTGGTCCTGCTGCTAACACAGCTAAAACAAGCAGAAACCCTTTTTGGATCTTAGCATTTTTTGCAGGTCTAAATTATGTCAACTTTGGACCTTAGGTTTTTTAACGCTATCTTTAGAGGAGTGTAAGACTCATATTTATCTTTGATTACAAACCTCCCTTGTATTAATATTTGATTTCCCTCTATCTCCCAACAGTTATACTCCCCTAGTTATGACAACCAAAAAAGTCTCCTCCAGACATTGCTGAATGTCTCCTGGGTGGGGGTAAGGGGGAAACAAAATAACCCGATTGAGAAACACTGCTTTACATCAATGAATTGGATTTTTAAAACTTATGCTGCATGTCCATCCTGGCTTGAAACGATAAAAAAGGCTTCTTTCTGAGGTATTGCTGATCTTGTGGCCGATGGGAAAAAAGAGCACGATGAGAATGTAGTAAAAGCATTTGTCCAGAAGTAATGTATATAGGTCATGTTTGCTCCCAATTCTTGGCCAATGTAAGCCACATGCAAGTCACGAAGCTCATGTCAATGGGGCAGGGAAGTAAATACCCCTGCCCCCACCTCCCGAGGGCGGAGCGGCAACCATTTATGTATAATAAAACAATTTACCAGGTAGCTTTTCCCCCCACCTACTTGGGCTCTTCCACTTCCACTTTCCCAACCAATTTCTCATTGTTAATTAGAATTCAGGTCAGAATAGCAGTTCCCCTATTTCCTTCCTCTGTACTCTGGGAAAGGAACTTATCAGTAGGAAAGAACTTACCAAATAGTCTATTTTAGTTGAATAAAAAGTTTAGAAGATGAAGTCCCACATCACTACCAATTTTGTGACATGCAGAAGGAAGACATCCTCATCTATGTCCTTTCTTTGTCTGGATGGTCTGAAAATTCACACTCTCAGGCAGGAGAATTTCCTGTATGTTTTCTTGACATGGAGAGTAAAGTTGCTTCCCCTCTTAGGAGCTGTGTACCTTTTAAGTAAGGCATTCCACTTAATGCCTCACCAATGTTCCATGACTACAGGTTACTATTTCTTTTTTATGAAGGATAGATTTACCTCTTGGTGAAGAAAGGCCCACAAAGGCCTTCTTCTCCTCCCTTCCTACATATAATCTTCTTCTCTTTTCTGTTACTTTAGGTTTCCCTTCAACAATATCAGATCTGTTTACGTCCTGCTTTCCTTTTATAATGAGATCTTCCAATCTACCTAGAGGTTCTGCACACTTTCTGAGAACCTATAGTATAGTAAAGTATTCCTCAAATATAAATAATGACATTTACATCAGTAGACACAGAGTGGCACTTTCTTTGATATGATATAAAAAAAGACTGCATTCCCTAAAGATCACTGTAACAATCCCCTCAATTTCCACACTTCTTAGTTAAGGCTGAGATCCCAGATAGGATTCTTCTATCTGTGTCTCCACCTGGTAACTACTGGGCTAATTACTACAGAAACTGCCTGTTTCTCCAGGGCTCTAGGGGAGGTAAAAGGCACATACAGATATAATACAAATCATGACATAGGGGTGAACAAAGTACAAAATGTGGAGCGACTCACACACATTTCTTGAGAAGTAATGAGAAAAACTTGGTTGTGTGTTTGCCAAGTGACGGGTGGTAAGGCAGTTAGAGTGCAAAAGGCTGAAAACAAGCAAGTTGCCCAGATCATTAGCAGGTGATTAGTTTGCCAAGATGGGCTGGCAGGACTGTGGTTTACAGGAGTCTAAAGCCAGCTTAAAGAGCCAGGGGCTGAGCAATCCTGCCCTTGATGAGGAAGTGAGAATCCACAGGCTGCACAGGGAAATGTCCTCTTAATTCAAAGCTGACCAAATTTCACTTAAAATCTCCACTGTGTTCCTGTGCATCTTTGGGAGACTTGAAATAAATAGAAGGACTTTAGTTCTGCTGTCCTCTCACTCTCCTACACAGTTCTCAATGAAGGCTACAAATTATATATATATATATATATATATATATATATATATTTTTTTTTTTTTTTTTAAGCTACAAATATTTTTACTACACCCTTCACTAACTTCTTTAGTCTTAAAACTTATTCCACTTTGGGCACATCTTCTAGGCCAGAATGCTGTCTGGCACATCTTCCTCCACTGTGTATGAGTTTTGATTTTGCTTAAGTCACACAGCTACAGCAGCATGCTGTCTAGAAATAGTGTGTGTTGGTATTTAAGCTGAACAGCCCTGGTCTCTATTTATGATGCTCCCTTTTGACTCCTACTCTTTGATTCCAATAATGTACTGAAAAGAAAACTCAGCCCTTGAATTAAAAAATGAACAGGCTAGATAGGAACAAGGCCTTTAATATTTAACCTCTTCTATGCTAACTTCAAAGAGGGGAAAAAAGTTTAATGTCCCATCTTCTGCTACCTATTTTTAAATATTGATGAAAAACAGAAACCGAACACCTCCCTATTCAGTTTCTCACAGGTGCTACCAACAATGGAGTAATATTATGTACTATTATCAAAGGAAGAAGACTGTTTCACAAATCACAGGAAATAAATTTGTGGTTTAAGCCTCTATGAGCTTTTGCTCTAACTGCTGATACAGATAGTATCTGGCCCCTAAAAGCAATGAGGTGCAGCTAGGAAAGAGAGCCTTCCAGATGTGACAGTGTGAAGATGCAGATGGGCTACATGTAGCAAGGAATGAAAATGGCCTTTGGATAGTAAAATGGCTAGTCTGGGAGCATTTTAGATGGACTGAAATGCATACTTTCTACTTCGACATAAATTCCCAGGATAGTCATTAGTCCTAGATATGGGCAAAATTGGAAATTCCCTTCATAACTATTTCTGTTGGTTTGAGGCTCAAGTTATTTTGATGCAGGTCGGTTAATTAGCCCCAAGCTCAGGGAAATTCATTGGATACCCCTTGGTTGAGTACTCTTCCTTCCAAGTTGACTTCGCAATATGTACTTTACTGAGTGCCCACTAATGCTTTAATTTTTATGATTTACTAAGTAATACTGGTAAAATTTAAAAAATTAGAACATTACCCGGTGATCTTGGCATCCTATCAGGGACTGTTGGGCAGTCACTTTTCATAATCACACATGGCTTCTCTGTGAAGCCAATACCCTAAATGAATATTTGCCACCTGCCTTTGGAGGACTTATGCAGGACCCAAATTCAGGGGCATATAGCATTTTGCATGTTTGCTTAGATTCATTTTATTTAGGCCCATGATCTGTCCCCTTCAAATGATCAAATATGTTTGATAATTTACAAGTTATTCTTATATATCCAAATGAGCAAAGACTTAGGCTACCTGAGATCAGAGAATTTTAGAGCTGGTTAGTACATTGTAGGTCATTTAATCCAATTCTCTGATTTTATGGAGGGAGAAATTGAGGCTCAGAGATTGGAGAAACTTGCCTAAGGCCATAAACATAACTAGTAAGAGAGGTGGCTTTCAAACCCGGCACTAGTAACTTCTTAGTCCAGTGTACTTTTCACCATTACATGCTGCATACCATTATTAATATTATTATTTTTTGGACGGGGTGAGGGAAAGAAAGAAAGAAAAAGAAACTATACCTGTAAAAATATACCATATTACTATTCATAACCTCTGGCCAAATGTTACAAGCATACGTTACACATTCCCCTATACTTCTCTCTTGATTTTCTAAAGAAGGCAACTGTGAAACACACCTGTTTTAATTTTTTTAGATTGAATTGCACCCTTTGCAGAAACTCTTGCAACCCTACTCATAACCCATTATTGCACCCCTACTAAAAGAAACACAGAATTTAGTTAGCTGACCCAAAGCCTGTTCATTCGCCACTGGAAAAAATAAAGTAGGGATGGAAGCAGACACTTTATATTAATAGAGGTTGGTTGAAAAGAAATCTAGGTTGCTTATGAATCAATGTTGTAAATTAAGTAAATTATATTTTAATAAATTAGCTCTGAGAAGCTATAAGCTATAGCACTGCATAAATTACAAAAGTACACTAAAGTTTATTATAATGCCTTCAGGTTTCAGGCTGTGAGACCGCATTATTAGAGAGACTTGCGACTTCCCTGGTGGTGCAGTGGTTAAGAATCCACCTGCCAATGCAGGGGACACGGGTTCGAGCCCTGGGCTGGGAAGATCCCACATGCCACAGAGCAACTAAGTCCGTGCACCACAACTACTGAGCCTGTGCTCTAGAGACCGTGAGCCACAACTACTGAGCACACGTGCCACAACTACTGAGCCGTGTGCCGCAACGACTGAAGCCTGTGCACCTAGAGCCCATGCTCCACAACAAGAGAAGCCATTGCAACGAGAAGCCCGTGCACTGCAACAAAGAGTAGCCCCCGCTCGCTGCAACTAGAGGAAGCCCGCGTGCAGCAACGAAGACCCAACACAGCCAAAAATAAATAAATAAATAAAATAAATAAATTTAAAAAAAGATAGAGAGACTCGTCATAATGAAGGCCTCCCGGTACTTCTAAAGGTACTATCTGTGACTGCGGTCTACGAGAGAACTGCCTTTTAAGGAATCTTATATAATGGCACGTTATGATGTGGCATCCCCCACCGCAACACACACACATTTTAATGTTACTGGGCTGTAACACAATAAAGATTTTATCAAAATTTAGAAGGAAAGGGGACTTCACACTTATTGACTACCTACCACCTCAAACACTAGGCTGTGTACTTTTCATATATTATTAACTATGGGTTAATTCAATCCCCATAATCCTGGAAAATATTATCATCTTATTTTTACAGATGGGAAAATAAGACTCAAAGAAATTAGGTGGTTTATCTAAGATCACATGGTTTATAACACAAAGACCTGAGACCTGAAACCAAGAGTGCCTGATTCTAAAGCTCCTGGACTTTCCTGTATGCCACGTTGCCATCACTCAAAAAAATTTGAGTAAAAGCTGCTCTTTAGCTTCCCAGGAACTTCCTTAGTAAATCATGTCACTTTCTCACTACTTCTCCACTATGGGTCTAAAACTGTGTTGGGCTTGATTCATCCATCCATTCATCCACCCACCTACACATCACCAAATAGATATCAGGTGCCTGCTATATCCCAGGCATTATGCTAGGCACGAGGATACACTGATAAGTGAAAAAAAGGTCCTCAAGTCCTTTGGCATAGAGAAAAGAGTCACTAATTAAACAGTCATGCAAATAACTGTAAAATTACAACTGTGTTAAGGATTATGATGGATTAAAAGTTAGTAGTTCTGGGTCTGAAATTCAACATGGTACCACTGTACTGTCTAACAGGTCTCTGACTCAGTCTGGAGGATCAAGGAAGGTTTCTCTGGGGAAATGATTACTGAGAAGAGATCCGAAGAGTAAGTAAAATTAGGTGAAAAAGACTGTTCTAGATTGAGGGAAGACTATGTGCAAAGATCCTGTGATAAGGGAAAGTCCTGCCTATCTGAAGACACGAGATGGGAGCAGCCAGACTACACTGGGGCTTGTAGGCCAAATAAAGGATCTTGATTTTTATTCTAAGAGTAATGGGAGGCCACTGAACGGTTTTTAGAAGGGAGAGAACATGATCAGATTTACATTTTCTAAAAGCTCATGCTGAAATGGGGAGAACGGACTCAGAGGAAGAAAGAATGGATACAGGAAGACCAGGCAGGAGGCTACTGAAGTAGTCTGGGCAAGAGATAATGGTATGTTAATGCAGAAAGGCAAAAGTGGAAATAAAAAGTAGATGGATTCGAGATTTATTTACAAGTATAAAAATGACAGAACTTAGTAATAGTTTCAGTATGGGAAGTGAGAGAGAGGAAGATTTCAAAGATGACTCAGGAATCTGGCTTGCACAATTAGATGAGCACAGAATATTCAAAGAAAATCAAATGTGGTGGAAGAAGGGGAAAAGAAGTGAAATCATGGGTTCAGTTTTGGGTATGTTAAGTGTGAGATGGTTTTACAATATGTAAATAGCAATAAGATGAGTCCAGAGCTCAGAGGAAAAGTCTGGATTCGAAACATAAATTTCTGATTGTGTGAAAATATACAGTAAGCTGTGGGTACTGATGAAATCATTTGGGGAGAGAAAAGAAGACCTAGGATGGAGGCTTGAGGAATTCCAACATCTAGTGGATTAGTAGAAGAGGATGAACCTGTATAGGAGACTGAGAAAGAATAACCCACTGAGAAGGGAAGAAAACTGGGAGAATGCTGTCACAAAAGCCAAAGAAGGAGGAAGTGTTAAGAATAACAAAGTCACAAATAGTGATGAATAAGGCTGAGAGGTGAAGTAAAAGACAGACTTCTTTAAAAAAAAAAAAAGGAGGGAGACGCAAGAGGGAAGACATATGGGAACATATGTATATGTATAGCTGATTCACTTTGTTATAAAGCAGAAACTAACACACCATTGTAAAGCAATTATACCCCAATAAAGATGTTTAAAAAATAAATAAATAAATAAAAAATTAAAAAATAAAAAATAAAAAAAATAAAAAGCACTGTTTGACAGAAAAAAAAAAAAAGTCTGCTGGGCTTAATAACATAACAATTATTACAGAGCTTCAGTGGTATGATGAGAGGGAATGATTAGTTGTCTGAATAGAAGTCACATTAGAGGGATGAGGAATGAGTGGCATATACTGTGGTGGTTATAAAACATTCACCATCCTGAAAAAGAACCTCATGTGAGAAAGCAAAACTTATACAGAGACTACAAAAAATAGATCAATGCAATCAGTTTTACTAATTCTTTAAATACTATAGAAATCTAGAATAAAGGAAGGCTCAAGGAGACTGGGTAACTTAGGGAAGTCTTCACAGAGAAGGAAAGCCTTAACCAGAGTATTTTTTTTTTTAACATCTTTATTGGAGTATAACTGCTTTACAATGGTGTGTTACTTTCTGCTTTATAACAAAGTGAACCAGTTATACATATACATATGTTCCCATATCTCTTCCCTCTTGCGTCTCCATCCCTCCCACCCTCCCTATCCCAACCCTCTAAGTGGTCAAAAAGCACCGAGCTGATCTCCCTGTGCTATGTGGCTGCTTCCCACTAGCTATCTAATTTACATTTGGTAGTGTATATATGTCCATGCCACACTCTCACTTTGTCCCAGTTTACCCTTCCCCCTCCCCGTGTCCTTAAGTCCATTCTCTAGTAGGTCTGCGTCTTTATTCCTGTCTTGCCCCTAGGTTCTTCATGACCATTTTTTTTAGATTCCAAATATATGTGTTAGCATACAGGATTTGTTTTTCTCTTTCTGACTTACTTCACTCTGTATGACAGACTCTAGGTCCTTCCACCTCACTACAAATAACTCAATTTCGTTTCTTTTTATGGCTGAGTAATATTCCATTGTATATATGTGCCACATCTTCTTTTTTTTTTTTTTTTTTTTTCAAGTTGTAACACTTTTTTTTTAACATCTTTATTGGGGTATAATTGCTTTACAATGGTGTGTTAGTTTCTGATTTATAACAAAGTGAATCAGCTATACATATACATGTGCTCCCATGTGTCTTCCCTCTTGTGTCTCCCTCCCTCCCACTCTCCCCCTCCCACCCCTCCAGGCTGTCCCAAAGCCCCGAGCTTATATCCCTGTGCCTTGCGGCTGCTTCCCCCTAGCTATCTACCCTACTACGTTTGTTAGTGTGTATATGTCCATGACTCCCTCTCGCCCTGTCAAAACTCACCCTTCCCCCTCCCCATATCCTCAAGTCCGTTCTCCAGTAGGTCTGCGCCTCTATTCCTGTCTTATCCCTAGGTTCTTCATGACATTTTTTCCCCTTAAATTCCATATATATGTGTTAGCATACGGTATTTGTCTTTGTCTTTCTGACTTACTTCACTCTGTATGACAGACTCTAGGTCTATCCATCTCATTACAAATATCTCAATTTCATTTCTTTTTAGGGCTGAGTAATATTCCATTGTGTATATGTGCCACATCTTCTTTATCCATTCGTCCGATGATGGGCGCTTAGGTTCTTTCCATCTCCGGGCTATTGTAAATAGAGCTGCAATGAACATTTTGGTACATGACTCTTTTTGAATTTTGGTTTTCTCAGGGTATATGCCCAGTAGTGGGATTGCTGGGTCATATGGTAATTCTATTTGTAGTTTTTTAAGGAACCTCCATACTGTTCTCCATAGTGGCTGAACCAATTCACATTCCCACCAGCAGTGCAAGAGTGTCCCCTTTTCTCCACACCCTCTCCAGCATTTATTGTTTCTAGATTTTTTGATGATGGCCATTCTGACTGGTGTGAGATGATATCTCATTGTAGTTTTGATTTGCATTTCTCTAATGATTAATGATGTTGAGCATTCTTTCATGTGTTTGTTGGCATTCTGTATCTCTTCTTTGGAGAAATGTCTTTTTAGGTCTTCTGCCCATTTTTGGATGGGGTTGTTTGTTTTTTTGTTATTGAGCTGCATGAGCTGCTTGTAAATTTTGGAGATTAATCCTTTGTCAGTTGCTTCATTTGCAAATGTTTTCTCCCATTCTGAGGGTTGTCTTTTGGTCTTGATTATGGTTTCCTTTGCTGTGCAAAAGCTTTGAAGTTTCATTAGGTCCCATTTGTTTATTTTTGTTTTTATTTCCATTACTCTAGGAGGTGGGTCAGAAAGGATCTTGCTGTGATTTATGTCATAGAGTGTTCTTCCTATGTTTTCGTCTAAGAGTTTGATAGTTTCTGGCCTTACATTTAGGTCTTTAATCCATTTTGAGCTTATTTTTGTGTATGGTGTTAGGGAGTGATCTAATCCCATACTTTTACATGTACCTGTCCAGTTTTCCCAGCACCATTTATTGAAGAGGCTGTCCTTTCTCCACTGTACATTCCTGCCTCCTTTATCAAAGATAAGGTGTCCATATGTGCGTGGGTTTATCTCTGGGCTTTCTATCCTGTTCCACTGATCTATCTTTCTGTTTTTGTGCCAGTACCATACTGTCTTGATTACTGTTGCTTTGTAGTATAGTCTGAAGTCAGGGAGCCTGATTCCTCCAGCTCCTTTTTTCGTTCTCAGGATTGCTTTGGCTCTTCGGGGTCTTTTGTGTTTCCATACAAATTGCGAAATTTTTTGTTCTAGTTCTGTGAAAAATGCCAGTGGTAGTTTGATAGGGATTGCATTGAATCTGTAGATTGCTTTGGGTAGTAGAGTCATTTTCACAATGTTGATTCTTCCCATCCAAGAACATGGTATATCTCTCCATCTATTTGTATCTTCTTTAATTTCTTTCATCAGTGTCTTATAATTTTCTGCATACAGGTCTTTCGTATCCTTAGGTAGGTTTATTCCTAGATATTTTATTCTTTTTGTTGCAATGGTAAATGGGAGTGTTTTCTTGATTTCACTTTCAGATTTTTCATCATTAGTATATAGGAATGCCAGAGATTTCTGTGCATTAATTTTGTATCCTGCTACTTTACCAAATTCATTGATTAGCTCTAGTAGTTTTCTGGTAGCATCTTTAGGATTCTCTATGTATAGTATCATGTCATCTGCAAACAGTGACAGCTTTACTTCTTCTTTTCCGATTTGGATTCCTTTTATTTCCTTTTCTTCTCTGATTGCTGTGGCTAAAACTTCCAAAACTATGTTGAATAAGAGTGGTGAGAGTGGGCAACCTTGTCTTGTTCCTGATCTTAGTGGAAATGCTTTCAGTTTTTCACCATTGAGGACGATGTTTGCTGTAGGCTTGTCATATATGGCCTTTATTATGTTGAGGAAAGTTCCCTCTATGCCTACTTTCTGGAGGGTTTTTATCATAAATGGGTGTTGAATTTTGTCAAAAGCTTTCTCTGCATCTATTGAGATGATCATATGGTTTTTCTCCTTCAATTTGTTAATATGGTTTATCACATTGATAGATTTGCGTATATTGAAGAATCCTTGCATTCCTGGAATAAACCCCACTTGATCATGGTGTATGATCCTTTTAATGTGCTGTTGGATTCTGTTTGCTAGTATTTTGTTGAGGATTTTTGCATCTATGTTCATCAGTGATATTGGCCTGTAGTTTTCTTTCTTTGTGACATCCTTGTCTGGTTTTGGTATCAAGGTGATGGTGGCCTCGTAGAAGGAATTTGGGAGTGTTCCTCCCTCTGCTATATTTTGGAAGAGTTCGAGAAGGATAGGTGTTAGCTCTTCTCTAAACGTTTGATAGAATTCACCTGTGAAGCCATCTGGTCCTGGGCTTTTGTTTGTTGGAAGATTTTTAATCACAGTTTCAATTTCAGTGCTTGTGATTGGTCTGTTCATATTTTCTATTTCTTCCTGATTCAGTCTTGGCAGGTTGTGCATTTCTAAGAATTTGTCCATTTCTTCCAGATTGTCCATTTTATTGGCATAGAGTTGCTTGTAGTAATCTCTCATGATTTTTTTTATTTCTGCAGTGTCAGTTGTTATTTCTCCTTTCTCATTTCTAATTCTATTGATTTGAGTCTTCTCCCTTTTTTTCTTGATGAGTCTGGCTAGTGGTTTATCTATTTTGTTTATCTTCTCAAAGAACCAGCTTTTAGTTTTATTGATCTTTGCGATCGTTTCCTTCATTTCTTTTTCATTTATTTCTGATCTGATTTTTATGATTTCTTTCCTTCTGCTAGCTTTGGGGCTTTTTTGTTCTTCTTTCTCTAATTGCTTGAGGTGCAAGGTTAGGTTGTTTATTCGAGATGTTTCCTGCTTCTTAAGGTGGGCTTGTATTGCTATAAACTTCCCCCTTAGAACTGCTTTTGCTGCATCCCATAGGTTTTGGGTCGTTGTGTCTCCATTGTCATTTGTTTCTAGGTATTTTTTTATTTCCTCTTTGATTTCTTCAGTGATCACTTCATTATTAAGTAGTGTATTGTTTAGCCTCCATGTGTTTGTATATTTTACAGATCTTTTCCTGTAATTGATATCTAGTCTCATGGCGTTGTGGTCAGAAAAGATACTTGATACAATTTCAATTTTCTTAAATTTACCAAGGCTTGATTTGTGACCCAAGATATGATCTATCCTGGAGAATGTTCCATGAGCACTTGAGAAAAATGTGTATTCTGTTGTTTTTGGATGGAGTGTCCTATAAATATCAATTAAGTCCATCTTGTTTAATGTATCATTTAAAGCTTGTGTTTCCTTATTTATCACATCTTCTTTATCCATTCATCTGTCGATGGACACTTAGGTTGCTTCCATGTCCTGGCTATTGTAAACAGAGCTGCAATGAACATTGTGGTACATGAATCTTTTTGAATTATGGTTTTCTCAGGGTGTATACCCAGTATTGGGATTGCTGGGTCGTATGGTAGTTCTGTTTTTAGTTTTTTAAGGAACCGCCATACTGTTCTCCATAGTGGCTGTATCAATTTACATTCCCACCAACAGTGCAAGAGGGTTGCCTCTTCTCCACACCCTCTCCAGCATTTATTGTTTGTAGATTTTTTGATGATGGCCATGCCGACCAGTGTGAGGTGTTACCTCATTGTAGTTTTGATTTGCATTTCTCTAATGATTAGTGATGTTGAGCATTTTTTCATGTGTTTGTTGGCAATCTGTCTGTCTTTGGAGAAATGTCTATTTTGGTCTTCTGCCCATTTTTGGACTGGGTTGTTTATTTTTTTGATATTGAGCTGCATAAGCTGCTTGTAAATTTTGGAGATTAATCCTTTGTCAGGTGCTTCATCTGCAAATAATTTCTCCCATTCTGAAGGTTGTCTTTTCGTCTTGTTTATGGTTTCCTTTGCTGTGCAAAAGTTTTTAAGTTTCATTAAGTCCCATTTGTTTATTTTTGTTTTTATTTCCATTTCTCTAGGAGGTGGGTCAAAAAGGATCTTGCTGTGATTTATGTCAGAGTGTTCTGCCTATGTTTTCCTCTGAGAGTTTGATAGTGTCTGGCCTTACATTTAGGTCTTTAATCCATTTTGAGTTTACTTTTGTGTATGGTGTTAGGGAGTGTTCTAATTTCATTCTTTTACATGTAGCTGTCCAGTTTTCCCAGCAAAACTTATCGAGGAGGCTGTCTTTTCTCCACTGTATATTCTTGCCTCCTTTATCAAAGATAAGGTGACCATATGTGCGTGGGTTTATCTCTGGGCCTTCTATCTTGTTCCATTGATCTATATGTCTGTTTTTGTGCCAGTACCATACTGTCTTCATTACTGTAGCTTTGTAGTATAGTCTGAAGTCAGGGAGCCTGATTCCTCCAGCTCCGTTTTTCTTTCTCAAGATTGCCTTGGCTATTCGGGATCTTTTGTGTTTCCATACAAATTGTGAAATTTTTGGTTCTAGTTTTGTGAAAAATGCCAGTGGTAGTTTGATAGGGATTGCACTGACTCTGTAGACTGCTTTGGGTAGTAGAGTCACTTTCACACTGTTGATTCTTCCAATCCAAGAACTTGGTATATCTCTCCATCTATTTGTATCATCTTTAATTTCTTTCATCAGTGTCTTGTAATTTTCTGCATACAGGTCTTTTGTCTCCTTAGGTAGGTTTATTCCTAGATATTTTATTCTTTTCGTTGCAATGGTAAATGGGAGTGTTTTCTTGATTTCACTTTCAGATTTTTCATCATTAGTGTATAGGAATGCCAGAGATTTCTGTGCATTAATTTTGTATCCTGCTACTTTACCAAATTCATTGATTAGCTCTAGTAGTTTTCTGGTAGCGTCTTTAGGATTCTTTATGTATAGTATCATGTCATCTGCAAACAGTGACAGCTTTACTTCTTCTTTTCCGATTTGTATTTCTTTTATTTCTTTTTCTTCTCTGATTGTTGTGGCTAAAACTTCCAAAACTAGGTTGAATAAGAGTGGTGAGAGTGGGCAACCTTGTCTTGCTCCTGATCTTAGTGGAAATGCTTTCAGTTTTTCACCATTGGGGACGATGTTGGCTGTGGGTTTGTCATATATGGTCTTTATTATGTTGAGGAAAGTTCCCTCTATGCCTACTTTCTGGAGAGTTTTTATCATAAATGGGCGCTGAATTTTGTCCAAAGCTTTCTCTGCATCTATTGAGATGATCATATGGTTTTTCTCCTTCAATTTGTTAATATGGTGTATCACACTGATTTGCGTATATTGAAGAATCCTTGCATTCCTGGGTTAAACCCCACTTGATCATGGTGTATGATCCTTTTAATGTGCTGTTGGATTCTGTTTGCTAGTATTTTGTTGAGAATTTTTGCATCTATGTTCATCAGTGATATTGGCCTGTAGTTTTCTTTCTTTGTGACATCTTAGTCTGGTTTTGGTATCAGGGTGATGGTGGCCTTGTAGAATGAGTTTGGGAATATTCCTCCCTCTGCTATATTTTGGAAGAGTTTGAGAAGGTTAGGTGTTAGCTCTTCTCTAAATGTTTGATAGAATTCGCCTGTGAAGACATCTGGTCCTGGAGTTTTGTTTATTGGAAGATTTTTAATCAGTTTCAATTTCAGTGCTTGTGATTGGTCTGTTCATATTTTCTATTTCTTCCCCGTTCAGTCTCAGAACGTTGTGTGTTTCTTAGAATTTGTCCAGTTCTTCCAGGTTGTTCATTTTATTGGCATATAGTTGCTTGTAGTAACCTCTCATGATCCTTTGTATTCCTGCAGTGTCAGTTGTTACTTCTCCTTTTTCATTTCTAATTCTATTGATCTGAGTCTTCTCCCTTTTTTTCTTGATGAGTCTGGATAATGGTTTATCAATTTTGTTTATCTTCTCAAAGAACCAGCTTTTAGTTTTATTGATCTTTGCTATCGTTTCCTTCATTTCTTTTTCATTTATTTCTGATCTGATCTTTATTTCTTTCTTTCTTTCTGCTAACTTTGGGGTTTTGTTTGTTCTTCTTTCTCTAACTGCTTTAGGTGTAAGGTTAGGTTGTTGATTTGAGATGTTTCTTGTTTCTTAAGGTAGGATTGTATTGCTACAAACTTCCTTCTTAGAACTGCTTTAAGCAGAGTTTTTTTTTTTTTTTTTTTGCGGTACGCAGGCCTCTCACTGTTGTGGCCTCTCCCGTTGCGGAGCACAGGCTCCGGACGTGCAGGCCTAGCCGCTCCGCGGCATGTGGGATCTTCCCGGGCCGGGGCACGAACCCGTGACCCCTGCATTGGCAGGTGGACTCTCAACCACTGCGCCACCAGGGAAGCCCCAGAGTATTTTTAAGAAGTGCAAAACTGAATGACTGAAAGGTGTTCTACTTCGGGAATTTATGAGAGGAACACACGATGTGTGTGTACTGGGGAAGGGAGGTGGAAGTGGGATAGGGTGGAGTGATACAAAAGCCAAGAGATACAGACACAGGCCTCTGTTTTGTGGTGTAGGCTCAATATTGAATTATCTAAGATTGGATAATCTACGCCCTAGTCACTCTCATTTTTTTGCTGCTAACCTGTGGGCCTATTCATTTCTCATAAACGATTATACCAGAGGGTTGGTAGGGAAAAGAGGAAGTAAGAATCATAAATCAATTGTGTTGCTCATTGGTTTTGGATAATGCTGGTGTGAAAAGTGGGGATGCGTAAAATCGGTGGCTAAAATGTAATTTTATATCTGTGATTTTGAGGCAGAGTGATAGAGTGGAAGAGAACACAGACTTCAGAGCCAGAGGGAATCAGGTTTGAATACGAGCTCTGTCACTTACCACCCATGTAGCCTTGGGAAATGTAATTGGTCTCTTTGCACCCCAGTTTTCTATATGTAAAATGGGAGAAACAATGAGTTTCTTGTCAAGGCTGCTTTGCGACCTAGAGATGAGATGAAAGTGTTTACCTCACACTAACTGGAGGCTAATGTTGTTGTTGTTGTTGTTGTTTTTCGGCCATGCCGTGTGGCATGTGGGATCTTAGTTTCCTGACCTGGGGTTGAACCCGTGGCTCCCTGCAGTGGAAGCGTGGAGTCTAAACGACTGGACCACCAGGGAAGTCCCCTAATATTGCTTTGGTAACACTGTAATCTGAGAGAAGACAGGAAATACATTCAAAGAGATAACCTTATATACTAAGACGAGGTCATTTAATTTACTGGTAGGTCCTGATCTACATTTTCTTACTGGTGTTTATCTAGATGCAAGTGAAAAATACAAGATGGCAAAGTTTAGGTTTGGGACCTTTTTTGAGATAAACATAATATATTTGTCTCACAGACTTTTACAATTAATGATATAAAATATATAACTATCCAATACATATTTAAAGAGTCAAATATATTCTTATTCTGTATTACTGCCAATTTTGTGAAGGAGAGAAGAGACAAAAAAGAAAAAGGAAAAAGGAAACAAGAAGAATAAAAACCAACTGTAGCTGAGGGGTAAAGAAAGAACAGAGGACAAGAAAGGCTAAAGAGAGCAGACAGACAGACAGACCGACAGACAGACAAGAGACAAGACAGGCAGAGAGAGAAGAGACGGTCGGAAGAGGACTGACCAAGTGGAGAATCCGCCCAGACCTCTTCGATCCCTCCATAGCCTTCCCCTCACTACTTCTATTTGATACCCGATCATGCCACTACTATTATCTCTTGCCCAACATCTCCCCCACACTGCAGTCTCCTAATCAGTATTTGATTGGAGACCGGGCACATTGCTCTACAGCGCTCTAGGGCTCTCAGTAATTTAAAAAAACAAAACAAAACACACTTCCATTTGCATCTGCTTAACTGAGGACACCCTACGATAGAAATGAGGGAGTATGCTTATAGAACATTGGGATCTTCTTTGGGAACACATTTTTATAGGTGCCTTTGAGAAATGTTATCATTTTAAGAGATATAAAGAGTGAATGATATAATTTAAGAAAATATACCAAAGGATAAATGAAATTAAATCAAGGGAAAAACTGCAGGCTCTGAGATGACTAACCCCAATTTATTTAATGTCTTTTCTTACTGTGTGCTGAGGGCTGTCTTCATTATCCCTCATGTAGAAGGGCTTGAGTGCTAATGGATAATTAATGACAAAGACTGGTATGTCGCCACAGTGCTTCACCAGGTACTTTTCATGTTCAGTGTGTAGATCAGCACCCCACTGTAATGAGAAAAAAGAAATTACCAAAGGAGAAGACAGAGCTGAAAGATATAATGCAGGACCTAAAAATAACCTGTGTCAGTGCCAAGGGCTTCTTCTCCCTGAGGATCAGGGATGTGTGGAGCTGTCTGCTGAGGTTACACAGATAAATAAACTAGAGAGAGATGTGTTAACAAGAGCATCCAAAGGCCTGGAATGATGAAAGCTGAAACTAGTAAACACTACGCTTTCTGTGCCCCATCTCAGGGAGCAGCATTTAGCAGATAAATAGCATTTGTAGTAAAACACAGTATGCTTTCCATGGTGTATAAAAGCTGATTCAGAATCATAATTTTTATTAATATTGCCAAGAGCTTCTT
This sequence comes from Phocoena sinus, assembly GCF_008692025.1. Taxonomy (NCBI): domain Eukaryota; kingdom Metazoa; phylum Chordata; class Mammalia; order Artiodactyla; family Phocoenidae; genus Phocoena; species Phocoena sinus. The sequence continues at coordinate 54,181,079 of NC_045770.1, read as the reverse complement.
CTACAGTTACTGTCCCTAAGTTTCAGGAAATTAAATGATGAAAGATAATATTCCTAATATTGAGTCTATCTCTGGCTAGATGGCTTCTCCCAGTGACTTTTTTTTTTTTTGATAAAAGAGTCAACTAATATATCAGATGCTCTCTGTTGAATATTTAATAACACTGTTAATCTATTTATTCAGCAAATACTAATGTGCCTATTAAACCCCAAGTACCATGCTAGGTACTGGAAACTGGTAAGAAAAACAAAATCCCTGAGTTCATGAAGCTTCCAGGATGGGAGACAAACATTAAACAAAAAATTATACAAAGAAGTCAGTTGATTATAAATATAACAAGCACAGGGCACTTGTAACTTAAAGAGAGCATCTGACTTAACTGGGAATGGAACTGGTATAAGGAATAGTTTGAAGACAAAGGTATTAGATTCTTAACATTATCTTACTATTCCCACTTGTCTGGCAATATCTTAATTATAGGAAAGAAGCACTGGCATAGGAATTTTGTGCATTATGTGCATGTCCACTGATAAATCATGTGGCTTTTCCAGACCTATATCCTTACCCATAAAATAAAGGAGTCCTGGGAAAAAACAAAAACACACAAAGCTCAGTGTTTTTCAAAGTGGATCACAAATCAGAAGCCTCTATAAAGTTCAATGGAAAAAGAAATGTGTTTAATGTGTTGCCTAAACTTATTTGATCACGTAACCTCTTCTGTCTGTCAACTGTTAACATCATTCAGAACATACTTTGGGAAACACTGAACTAGTTGATTTCTACACTGATACTCTACAATTACCATTCTTTCTAAGGAATTTCATCTTCCTAAACTTGGGAAACTTCTTTATAACCCTTTTGTCACTGCTATTCCAAATGATATGATTCTACTTCAAAATTATTTTTCATTCTAAATATTTCAATGAGGTTAGGCAAACATCAAAAAAAGCCAATGTACAGATATGCAAATACTACATACACACTGCTAGTAAGAGAAATAAGGTTATTTTAAAGGATTCTTAATGAAATCAGATAAATATGAGAAACATATTTTCATACATACATACATATATATATATAAATACTACCTCTGGAGTGAAGGTGAAGTTCTGGGATGCCTGCTTTAAGATCTCCACTGCCTCAGTATAAGAAATGCTGGAGAGAAACAGGGTAAAAGCAGAGAAAGGTTAATGGCTGTTGTTAACTAGTGCATCTGAAAACTGTGAAAGACCTATTCTCATACAGTCTTTGAGATCATATCTGAGTATCAAATGATTGTAAAAATGATTATTGAGTAATCAGGAATTAAGGTTGACCTATGAAAGTCTGATCAGCATGAAGAGAAATGGCCATTCAATAATCCCACTCCTGATCCACTTGCAGTGTACACAGAGAAGCTAGTCACTTAAGCGAATAAAGATTTTCTCTGAATTCATGTTATGCTAATGCCCTAAAAGGTGTGAAATACTGAGGCTAAAAGAGCAAAACTCTCTCCCTAAAGCTGTCATTCATTCATCCAACATATACTGAGCACTTACTATGTGCTAGGTATCATTCTAGGCACTGGAGATACAGTAAATAAAAACAAAGCCCCTGCCTTTATGGAGTCGCTATCTGTGTGTGTGTGTGTGTGTGTGTGTGTGTGTGTGTGTCTGTGTATGTGTGTGGCTATGTGTGTGTGTGTTTGTGTGTATGTACATGCACAATGGGGATAAGAAAGATAAACAAATAAACAGAAATAAACCAGGGAGCTATTGGTGCTATGAAGAAAAACAAGGCAAGATAAAAAGAAAGAAGGTATTTGAGGGGTGCTATTTTAGATAAGATGGTCAATTCAAGGCCAATTCAGGCCAATTCAAGAATGCCAGAAAATTAGATTGGAAAGGTAGTCAGAGGTCAGATCCTATGAACTCTTTCAGGCCATCGTAAGGCTTTTTAAATATATTCTAGTATTGTACGACTGTTTAGGAAAAATATCATTTTTGGTTACCTCAGTAAGAGACCGTCATGCCTAATGCAAGCCAAACCAAGAATCTGTTTTAACAGCTTGGATAGGTGATATATGCACATAGTTTTAAAAAAAAAAATCAAGGGGAATAAAAGAGTACACATCTTTCTTCCATCCCTGTCCCATAGCTACCTAGTTCCTCTCCTCACACACAATTACTGTTATTGGTTTCTTGTGTATCCTTCCAGAGGGTTTTATGCATCTATAAGCAAATATTAATACTCAATCTCCCCTTTTTTATAGATGGTAGCCATAGCATACATATCATACACACTCTTTTACACTTTTCTTACTCAATAATATACCTTGCAGATCTTTCCATACCAGTATATGAAGAACTTCTTCACTTTTTGAGCTATTACATAACATTCCACTTTGTGGATGTATCCTAATTAGTTTAACCAGTCATCTATCGATGGATATTTCAGCTGTTTCCAATCTTCTGCTATTATAAATCATGACTACATATACCTAATTTATGCTCATACTGATTTTGCACATGGAAAAAATGGAATTGTTGGATTCAAGAGTATTTGCATTTGCAGTTTTCATAATTTTGAAAGACACCACCAAAGATATCGTTCCCCTTTTACAGGGTTTTTCCAATTTATGCCCACCAATAGTATATGAAAATGTCAGTTTCTCTATGTTCTCTGCAACAGTATTCTGCATGACTAAAAACAAAAATCTACAAACTTTGTGAAGGACTCTGAGTTAAAAAATAACCTAACAAACTTATTCTCTGAAGCAAAAATGAAGTTCATATCTATAATAACTAACTGGAAAGAGTTGTGTCATAGAGTACAAATAAAACCCCCAAAGCTATGTTTTGAGTGATAGGTTTTTTAGAAGATGGAAATTCTATTCAAACTAAAATCTAGTATTAAATAACAGATAATTTCTAAGGTAAGAATGGTGTTGGTGTTGATAGTAGTAATAATTTTTAAATGAGCATTTTACAGAAGGGAAACTGAAGCTTAGAGAGGATCAATAACTTGCCAAAAATCACTCATGTAAGTAAGAAGTAAACCTTGATGTGCTGACTCCAGAGTCTAAGCTCTTAACTGCTGAGATAATGCCTAAACCACTTGGAGTTTCATATGTTCTATCAAAATAAAAGATAATGGGCTCTGGGTTCTGCCTTTGACTCTACCACTTAGTAACTATGTAAATCACTTCACCTCAATGAAAGCATTTTATAAATTTTTGTATTTTATACAAAACTCTAAAAATACAAACATTAAAAAATTAAGTATTTGTACTTATAAAATAAGGAGACTGGGCTATATTAAGCTCTTGTCTGCTTAGAAATTCGATTGTTCTATTCTATCAATTACTTGATATGATCTACTCATTATACTGAGAAATATAAGAGCAGTCAAAATGGGAAGCACTAGAATTTTGTGCCATTGATATGTTACTTACATTATTAAGAAAAAAAGGACTCTCATGTCTAAATATCTCTTGTTATTCTAGATGTTCTGCCCCACACTCCTCCCATATCTTAAGTTGAGGCAGAACTTTCAAGTTCAAATTACAGTCCTGACACTGGATATCCTTAATGGCCTTCATCAACTCTCTACTAACTTTTCTCGGTATGTACAGGGAATAATATTTCTTCTCCTTCCCAGAAACTATTTCCAAAGTGCTTTGAGGAAAGAACAAGACATTGTGATATTGTGTGATACAATATCAAACTACCTTCATATTTCAAATTTTCTGTTGTTGAATGAAGAAAATTATTCTGAAACTGTTGGAGTACAACTGCTAAGTTACAGAGATTATTATTAGCATTCTTTGCCTCAAATTCACACAAATAAATGCCGAGCAAATAAAAAGGTAAGTACTCTATATTTTTAAAGCCTTAATACTATAAAGGAAATGTAAAGTAAGTGTGTTCTATTTCTGCTTGATAAAGGCTAAATTCAAAGACTACACAAGTCCTTTAAATAATATACTTTCATATAAAACAACTGTTACAAGTACTCAAGAACACTGAAATCTATTCAAAAGAATACAAGTCATATGGTATCTTGCGTGTGGGTGTGGACATGTATGCATGTGTATTTCGGGGTGCATCTTGATTCTAATTCATCATGCTTAGGTCTACTCTCATATTCTCTCATGGCTTTTAAAATCTCTGGTTTCAAAGTCTACAAACCCCCTCCATCTCTGGAACCCTCCACCCTGAGAATCCTCAGCATCATGTAATTTACGTACACTCTCTGGTGTTCAGTCCCGTTTGTTTCTAGCTCCTGGAACTTCTCATATATTCTAGTGAACTCAACAATGCATTTAAAAGGATTTAATAATATTTTAACTAGCATTTTTAGACGTTTTGTAGCAGGAGGGTTTTCATGTTATCTAGTCTTTGACATATTGCTTAAGCAGCATTTGAACATTTCAACAAAATAAGACAGACAAGTTATCACTTCATAGATGAGAAAACTGAAGCTCAGAAAGGTTAAAGATTTACTATTAGTCAAATTCGTAGTTGTAATTAAATAATTATTCATGCAAATATTTAACTATTCATCTTTTTCTCTAGATGCTAAACTCCATAGAAGGACTAATCCATGCCTATTTTCACTACTGAATCCTCAATGACTAGCACAGTGCCTAACTCATAGAAGGTAGTCAATAAATATTTGTTGAAAAATATGAATTCACTCATTAATGGCTAATAAGTGGTAGAGGCAGGACTAGAATCCAGGTCCTCTGAAACACAGTTCACTATACTCAGTGCATAAGTAAAACAAACAAGCCTCTGACCATGCGGAGGTGACGACACCAAAATAAAAAAAAAAACATCACACATATAAATTTAATCTACAACTATGATTTGTGCTGTGTGGAATGGATGATGGTGATAGCAATGACTGATATGGCACAGCCCATGTTCCCATCCTGAGTATTTTACAGACATGGATTCTGAAGCACAACAGTTAGATGATACATAAGGGTCATAAAGATAGTGGGGGAGCTACAACTACTCTAGCATTAATTCCAGTGCCCTTTCAGATATATGAAGTACACTGGTTGAAAGCATGAGCTTTGCAATCAGATGACCATGAGTTTAAATCCCCACTTCATCTTTTACTCGCTTAATATCTTTTGAGATGATTCTTCATCTACAGAAGGGCAACAATAACTACTCACAGAGTTGTTGTGAAGAGACAATGAAATACAATGTATTTAAAGTTTATCGCTGCCTGGCACATAGTAAATATTCGATAAATGGTGGATATTTTTCCCCAATCTTAGATCTTATTAGACAGAAGCTGGATAACTTCTCTTAAGGTCTCCCTAGTTTTCTGTTACCAGTACAGATTCCTTGGGATGCCTAATTTACTTCTTTCCTTACCTACGTAATTACAACTTTTATCAATATGCTTATGTCCATAACTCTCCTGTAGACTCCAGGCCCATACACTCAAACTGTCTACCCAACATCTAACTGGATGTCTGAAAAGTATCTCAATCTTAACATGACACCTCATGACGATGAGCCTGGTATCACCCCTCTCTCTCTCCCCACACACCCCCACTACTCTATGGCTTCCCCCATCTCTGTTAATAGCAACTCCATTTCTACAGCTGTGTAAGTCAAAAGGCTTGAAGTCACTCTTAACTCTTCTTCTCTCTCTTTTTCACTCTCAGTAAATCCTGTTTGCTGTATCTTTAAAATATATCCAGAATAGGACAATTTCACCTACCTCCATTGTTACCATCCTGGTCTGTGACGGTTAATTTTATGTATAAAGTTGGCTGGGCTACAGTACTCAGATATTTGGTCAAACATTCAGGGTATTTCTGAGATGGTGTTTTTTTGGATGAGGTTAACATTTAAATCAGTGGATCCTGAGTAAAGAAGATTACCCTCCATAACAACATCCAACCAGTTGAAGCCCTTGCTAGAACAAAGACTGGCCTCCTCCAAGAAAGAAGGAATCTGCCAGCAGACTGCCTTTGACTTGGCTCTTCCTTGAGTCTCCAGCCTGCTGGACCACTCCAACAGATTTTTAACTTGCCCAGCCTCTACAATTGTGTGAGCTAATTCCTTAAAATAAATCTTTATATACACACATCGTGTTGGTCTTGTTTCTCTGGAGAACCCTGACTTATACAAGGTTCAAACCACCATCTACTTGCACCTAGGTGACTGTAACAATCTCCTACTTGCTTTGCTGCCCTCACTCTTGTCCTACTACAGCCAATTCTCAATAGATAGCCAGAGCGATCCTATTAAATCCAATTGAGATCTTGTCAGATCTCTGCACAGTACCCTTCAATAGCTTTCCCACCTCACCCAAGTAAAAATCCAAACTCTTCACAGTGCCCTACAAGGCCCCACCTGATTTCCCTACTTCCCTTGTCCTTTCTTACTTTATCTTCGTATCCTCTTCCCTTACTCACTCTTCACTGTTACTTGAACTTGTCAGGCATGCTCCAACCTCAGGGTCTTTGTACTTGTTATTCCCTCTGCCTGGAATATTCTTTTGCCACTTACCCATATGACTAGTTCTCTTACTTTACTTTCTTGAGATCTTTACTCAAAAATCATCTCAGTGAGATCTTCCCTGCCGTGCTATCTAAAATTTCTACCTCCTCATTCTTCCTTTGGCTTATCTTCTTTCTCTTCTCTGGTTTTTTTCCCCATAAGTATTACTCATTTTCACAGACTAGACGTTTCACTTATTTGTCTCTTGGCTATTATTACCTCCACCAGAAATATAAGCTCAGTGAAGGCATGGAATTTTATCTGCTTTGTCCACTGTTTTTAAACAGTTTTTAGATTTTAGGACAATGCCTGGCACATAGTAAACATTCAATATACACTTAAGTGAAAGGAAAAGTTTCAAAAGCCTTCACTTGTACTTCATTGCCCTTCGATTCTCTATCACGGGGCTCCTATTTCCTCCTTTTCTGATCCCACAGCTGCTGCCTTGTTATTGGGTCAGGCTCAACGACTCATCATTTTTAACTGGTAGCCTGAAGGTCTAGGCTGATACCTGATATTCTCAGCTAAGTCTGCCAAGTTTTTCTTATTCCCCTTCTCAAGGACAGGTTGAATTCTTTATTCTCTTAGAAGAAAAACTTCCTAAACTTAAGATAGCAAGGGAAAAGTGATACTAACTTATGTTCAGAGACAATTTTCTTTTCTTCAGATTATCTAACTTACTTCCTGTACACATTGTAAATACCCTGAATACTAAGTCTTATATGAATTATTTGTACTGCATATAAGAAGTTGCTTGTTGTTTTTTCCATATCAAGTATGTGTTTCATAATAAACTGTGAAAAGAATAGCCTATCTGATTAATATGGTTGGTTGAATAAACTGTGAAAAGAATAGCCTATCTGATTAATATGGTTGGTTGAATAAACCACCAGTCCAATAACAAGTTCTACTTGAACAGGATTATAGTGGAAATGAAGCAATAATGTATGTGCTATATTTAAAACACAGATCTTTAGGTTTTAAAATAGTGGCTAAAAAAACAATTCAGAATATATTTTCAGATTTTAGCAAGCGAAGGTAAAGAAAAAGAAGGAAGACTGAAATAAGAGAAAAATAGAGGGGCAGACATTACATGTACCTATCTTAAAAGCATGTTTTTTAATCAAGCCAGATTTTGATTACTAAAGAATTAGTCTGAATTGTAGGAATATAGTTAATAATTACTATGAACATTATCTTGCTATGATTTATTCATTTATTTATTCATGAAACACTGATTATCAACTATGAACCAGACATAAGAGCTATAAAAATAATTAAAATACGGGTTTTCCTTGAGTCTAGGGAGTGTGATAAGCAGATATACAAACAAAAAAATTTAATACAGTGTGATAAATACGATGATAAATTATGAATAAAGTTCAGAGAAAGTATAAATCTACTTACATTAGAAAGTTGTTTTTTAGCATATGTTCTAATCTGTCCTTGGTAAGAAAAGAGAAAAAAGAAAATTTATTAAATGTAATTATATTCCTTACATGTAATTAACATATTTAAAGGGCTTCATCCACAGAGCTAATTACCTTTTGGCCTGGGGATATGAATCTGTGACAGAGTTCAACATCTTCAGGACAATTTGAGAGAACTGTCATTGTTGTAGTCTTGAAGAGGCCCTCCATAACCTAAGAGAAATGATACAGAATTGCCTGACATGTAAGCTTCATGAAAAACCTGTTTAGGGCCCTGTAAGGACTGCTCTCCAGGTTTCAATGGCTATAAATCCATTAGGCCTCTTACTTCCTGAATATACTACAGCAAGTTAATTCAGTTTCCAGATTGATTAGAGGGGGCATCACAACTTCTCAGAGAAGGTTAAAAAAAAAAAAGAAAGAACCATGTCTGAACCTTCTGTTAACAGTTTCAATACTGGTATTGAAGTGGGCTGTCAAATGAACAGCTAAAACAAACTGATGCCTCTCTAAATTTCAGTATATTCCCTTGTAGAGTCAGGACAGTTAACAGTACCTAGCTTACAGGATTGTTGTGAGAAATTATATGAGATAATCCATGTATAAGACTTAGCTTAGTGCCCAGCTCAGAGAAGCATGCAACAAACATCAGTTGTGAAGAGTGGAATGTTTTGAAAAGTGCTTCATTCAGTCATTGGTAAATGAAAGTAAACTTTAAGATTAGAGAAGCAATGAGATCTATCTACATCTAAATACATACATTTTTGCTTTGCTAAAGTATAAAGTAACGACACAAATCAGTGTATAAGAATTCGTTCTACCAGGGGTGTCCATAAAAGTCTCATGGGAAAAACTTGTTCTCAGAAGAAAAGAGTGACTGGAATGAAAAATATTTCTAAAATATTTTTAATCCAAACTAAAATTTTTGTTTTGATGTCAATGAAATCATATTGTGATTTTCAGATATGTCCTCATAAAGACACATACATGAATTAAGACCAGGCTGCCCCACAGGCAGGTATCTTCCTTTCCTCTCTGAATCACTGGATACCCTATCAACACTGGAAACACAGTGGCGCATAAGCGTCTGAGTAATTTAACATGGTCAGTTATAGGAAAGAACTTAATTATCAAGTGACAACCAGATAGACTTACGTACATATATAAAATATTTTTCATTTCTTTTTATATATACTTTGCATTTTTATATTATACATATATTTTGTAGAGAAGTAAGGAATAACTTGATGAAAGAAGAGCAAAAGGAGGCTAAAGGTGTTCTGCCTTGAGGCTATAACCACCTTCAATCTAGCAGTGAGATAAAGAAATCACTAAGTAACTGAATGATTTATGAAGCGTTATATCCCTCAATCACTGCAAAAAGCCAATGTATATTGAGAGGAAAAAAGAACAGGTAGATTGGATAGTATGCTTGCATTGTTGAGGGACACAATACACAATCGGTAAGATGAAGACTTCAACAGCTGGGGCTGTTAAAGCAGTGTCTTTCAAGGGCAGAACATTTCCATTTGAAGAAGGATATCACTGGCTTTTCTAACCTTGACTTTCAGACTATACTCTGTAAATATATTTATAATAAAACAGAAACTTAACTGAAGGGTTAACATAACCCTCATGTTTTAAAAAATATATTTCTCAATAGTATTAAAATAATAGTATTTAATTGCTTATACGTCATAAGAGGAAAATATCCTGTTATAATATTCTGATTTTGTATTTAAGAGACTGCTCTTCATCAAGATAATAATTTCCACAGAATTCAATTTATCAAAGGGAGAAAACTGAGAGAGAAGCAGGAGTTTATTTTTGGAAAGAATATACCTTTTTCTTCTGTCTTTAGGAAAAAGTTTATATTCCAATTAATTAAACTATTCAATAGTGTATGCCCTGAGTACCACTCAGTGGACGGCCAAATAAATAAGAATTACTCAGTTATAGAATACATAATTATAGAGCAAAGATTATAATGTTTAATAAATTCTAACAATCTACGTATTATCTTTATAATCTTTCCCTCTGGTATTATATTGGGCAGCGGAGACAGGGACAAGGCAGAAACAGGAGGTAAAACGTGTGGTTCCTTTCTTTACAATACTCTCATTGCCTGAGTGAAAGAATAATAAAGAATTGGGTGGTGAGCTCAAACTGAAAGCTGATTAAGGAATTTTACTGACTTGGTGAGGCTCAGATTCTGAATCCCTAAATCTAGAAAGAGATTAACTCAACAGTGTTCCTATTGACATTTTTGGCCAGATAATTCTTCGCCGGCGGGGAGGGGGCTGTGCATTGCAGGATACTGAACAACATCCCTAGCCTTTACCCACTAGATGCCAGTAGCAACCCGTCTTCCCTACTCCCCGACCCACTCCCTAGTAGGGACACCAAAGATATCCCCTTGGGGACACCGGTCTAGAGAAATCGGTGGGAGATGTTAAAGGGGTATATGCAAGTGGACACTGTGGTGTGTGGCCACAACATCCCTTTAGGACCAAGATCTTTATCCGCTAGGAACAGTAACTGCTGATGGTACATAGTTGGGTCCCTCTTCAGGAACTGCCCAGGCCAGGAGGACTGCCTTACCCAAGGTTACAACCCCTTCCCAAGCTAGCCCGCATCCAATGACTGGCTCACAGAAGGAGGCACTTGCCCTCCTATGGGACAACTATGAAAGACCATTCTAGCTCCAAAGTTTCTCAGGGAATTGGCTAAGGAATCTGTTTGTAAATGCATCACAGTTTAACTTGTCCCTCTGCCCAATGCTGCTTTCTTCCTTTCCTCATAGATATTTCCCATGAGAGCATTCCCCAGTAATACCTGCACACAAATCTCTGCTTTAGGGTTTATTTACTAGGAAATCCAACCTAAGACAGGATAATAAAATTGTGACTCCATTCTATTTGGGAGTATACATGGTATTTCTGTTTTAAGTGGAATTGGGTCATTTACTGGGTGAATAAGAGTAGAATGAAAGAAGTAAGAGTTGATGAAAACTGCTAAAATAAACATCCTGTAATTAGAATTCCAAATTAAGATCTTAACCAAAATGGTAGTGGATAGAGAATTCATAACAACAGTTAACACATTCTGGGTACTTACTAAGTGTCATGAACTATGCTAAGTACCTTATATATATTATCTGTCTAATCCTATGAATTAACATATGAAATAGGAATTATTATTCCCATTTTATAGATAAGAAAACTGAGGTTCAGAGAAATTAAGTCCCATGTCTTAGGTCACATAGCCAGTAAGTGACTGAGCTAATAATCAAATCCTGGTCCATCCATCTCCAGACTTGTGTGCTCTATATGGATTTATGGCCACAGCCTCCTGAAAAGGCTCCCACCCCTATTTTTATCTCCCTCTAAATCATTTTTCATAATGCTGCTAGAGAGATACTTCTAAAATATAACTCTGACCATGGCCTTTCCCAGCTGAGAACTTCCTCCTTTATCTTTTGGATTAAGTTCAAACTCCTCAGCATGGCATTTAAATACAGTCCTTCTTTCATGATCTGACTCTTGACTGTATCTCCAGCTTCATCCCTGTCCCAGAGCTCTGACAGCTCCTGTGGATGCTTTCTAATACTACAGCTATAGACATGTTTCTCTAACTATAAAGACGTTTTGTTTATTTGCCTAGCAAATATCAAGAGCTACTATTTACTAAGCCTGCTTTGTGCTGGATCCCATACTGGATGCTTTACATTATACATACATAATCTTTCATTTACTTCTCACAATAACCTAAAGAAATAGCTACTATTATTCTCATTTTATAGCTGAGGAAGCTAAAGATCACTAAGGTTAGGTAACATCATAACAAAGTTAATGGCAGAGCTTGGACATGAACTTAAATCTGTTTGACTCCTGTACTTTAAAAACTATTACACTAACAGCATTCAGTAGATGTTTATTAATTAGTTCTCCATCTTCTTCATTCTATGAACACCTGTAAGGCACAGATGTCAGAGGTAAAAATGTATACAGAAGCATTTTAATGTCACAGATGCCTGATATTTAGAAACTATTTTAAAACTTGAGTACCTACCTGCATGAGATCTTGAAGGCTCTCAAGAAAAGAAATCTCTGCTTCTACCATATAAAACTCTGCCAGGTGTCTCCGGCTCTGAGAATTCTCTGCTCGGAATGTTGGACCAAAGGTAAACACTTGAGTAAAAGCTCTGCAATCCAAGATTAACAGTGTAAAAATAGGATTCGCATGATTAATTTTAAGTATTTAAAATATTCAGTAAGCTCTTAAGAAAAAAAAAAAGTTCTGCGCCTCTGTCTTGTCCACAAATCCACACATATTAGCTGCCACATTTCTTTAATGGGTGATTATAATAGTTTCATTAAAAATGTTACATTTATAGAAACCATTTTATTCCAAAGGAATTTGCAAATGCTTTACAAACCCTATGGCTTACTAAATATAGAATTATAACCACTTCTGGATGCACTCTACTGCAGCTGCCTTAAACAGCAGGCAACTACATTTCACAGCAATTGAGAACAAAGTAAAGGAAAAATACCACAGCCCAAGAAGCCACACAGAGAATCTAGATAGTAACAGTTAAAACCAGAATTTCATGTGGATAAGGCAAGCCAATCATTTTCTAAATATATGAAAAAAAATTATCAGATATGTATGGTGATTTGCCTTGTTAGGCCTACTCAAGTCCTTTACGCCCGCCTAGGAGTTTTAATCAATGCTCAGTGAGCCCTGACATTTGGGGGGTGGGGTGGATTTTGAAGAACTGTCTGCTTTACTCTCTGGTTTTCAAGAAGGGCTATAGTTCAACAACATAAATGGGGAAAAAATTCTTATTTTTAAATTTCTGCAGAGAAGCGAACATGACACCTTCATTCTTTTTTTTTTTTTTTTTTTTGCGGTACGCGGGCCTCTCATTGTTGTGGCCTCTTCCGTTGCAGAGCACAGGCTCCGGACGCACAGGCTCAGCGGCCATGGCTCACGGGCCCAGCCGCTCCGCGGCATGTGGGATCCTCCTGGACTGGGGCACGAACCTGTATCCCCTGCATTGGCAGGCGGACTCTCAACCACTGTGCCACCAGGGAAGCCCCCTTTTTAAAAAAAATTTACTTATTTAATTTATTTATTTTTGGCTGTGTTGGGTCTTCGTTGTTGTGCGCGTGTTTTCTCTAGTTGCAGTGAGCTGGGGCTACTCTTCATTGCGGTGTGTGGGCTTCTCATTGCAGTGGCTTCTCTCGTTGCTGAGCATGGGCTCTAGGCCTGCGGGCTTCAGTAGTTGTGAAATTTGGGCTCAGTAGTTGTGGCGCACAGGCTTAGCTGCTCTGCAGCATGTGGGATCTTCCCGGACCAGGGATCGAACCCGTGTCCCGTGCATCAGCAGGCAGATTCTTTTTTTTTTTTTTCGGTACGCGGGCCTCTCACTGTTGTGGCCTCTCCCGTTGCGGAGCACAGGCTCCGGACGCACAGGCTCAGCAGCCATGGTTCACGGGCCCAGCCGCTCCGCGGCATGTGGGATCTTCCCAGACCGGGGCACGAACCCGTGTCCCCTGGTTCGGCAGGCGGACTCTCAACCACTGTGCCACCAGGGAAGCCCAGCAGGCGGATTCTTAACCACTGCGCCACCAGGGAAGTCCCGAGGACCAAGTAATCTTTGAATTTTAAGGTTTTGCTAGAACAAAACAAGAGGTTTGGGGCTCCTTAGCTGTTATCCTCAACACTCTTCATTTATCATCAGTCAAATAATATCAAGATCAGAAAACAGTACAGAAAACGGATTGTAGATATACATACCAGTATTTTTTTGTTGTGTTGTTTTTTTTTTAAGTAAAGATACTGTGGGAAATTAAACAGTAAAACAATTATAGTGGAAATCATGAGATTTATTTTTTCTTTCAAAGGCCATTTCAGTTAAGGCCTAGTTGGTAAGAAGCTTAGGAATTTATGTTTTGGTTCTACAGCCACCTTTCTGAGACCATGATCAGTTACCCTCCAAGAATCTTAGTTTTTAATGGAAAAACAAACCGTAAGAATTCAAAATATTACTATATAACCTCTCTCCCAAGATTCAGATCCAGACTTGCCTACTAGAATGTTCCTAAAAACACTGACCTTACCTTGTCCAAAACGAAAACTCTTGCCTTGCTCCCCAAAACAAGCAAAAACAAAATAATGAACAGTACATTTTCCCCAGCTCTGTTAATCTTAGCTAACCCACCTTGTCACCCAAACCAGATCCCCATCCCTCCCTCACCGCCCACACACCTCCCTATCATATTGATCACAGAATTATATTGTTTATACCTAGGGAAACTCTTGCAGATCTAGAGACTCTTCTTTATTTCCACAACTTTGTCTTGTGTCAACTCTTGTGTCTGCCACCTGCCTTTCTTCCTCCAGTCCCAAACTACTATAAGTTTTCAAACTCAAATCTGATTATATCAGCCCTAATTTAAAAATCTTCAATGGTTCTCCCCTACTCAAAGGTTAAAATTCAAACTCCTAACTTTGACTGGACCTTCCTTCACAAAGCCTTTTCTCCAGCACACTGAGGATACTCTCCTTACATGCCCCACATGCCTTTAGGCTTTTTCATTGGCTGTCCCCTCTCTGTAGTGCCCGTCCTTTGTTCCTCTCTCTCCAAATGGCAAATTCCCATCCATCCTTCAAGACCTGACTTAAATGTCACTTTCTCTTTGTAACCTTACCATACACCCCCAAATTTATTGTTCCCTCCTTTCTATGACTGTAACACTTTGTTTATACATTTATTATACAGACTGTATCACTTAGAAATATAATTGTGCATTTTGTATCTTTCTCCCTCAATAAACTATGAAATATTCTACAGTAGGAAAAATGTTTTATTCATCTTTGCAACTTCAGTGCCTAAGATAAAACAGGTGCTCAATTTGAATGAATAATAATGAGGATGACAGGCTTCTTCAGTTGTAAACTGGAAAAGCACAACATCCTTATAAACAGTAACATTACAAATAATGTACAGAAAAATACTCAGATATATTTTACTGTGGCTGTTACTCAATAGCTAAAATGGGTCAAACAATTTAGGTCTGCCCCAAACAATAAATTCAAAAATTACAGGACCTCGAGCTTCTAATCTATGACTATGCGATCTCTAGATAGGTTGGCAATAGTATATTTAAATAAATAAACCGACATTCTTTTCTGGCACTGCATCACAGGAAATTGTACATACAGATGTTCACTAATAACAAAGAATATTCTATTGAAATTTTCCAGGGCATGAACAGAAACTCCATGGCATAGGTGGAATTTACTTTGG
The DNA here is from genome assembly GCF_008692025.1 of Phocoena sinus. Classification (NCBI taxonomy): domain Eukaryota; kingdom Metazoa; phylum Chordata; class Mammalia; order Artiodactyla; family Phocoenidae; genus Phocoena; species Phocoena sinus. The sequence goes on along the minus strand of NC_045770.1, from coordinate 54,165,822 downwards.
AGGCTCTGAGGAAGACTTCTAAGAAATAGGCAGTTATCATCCTGAAATACAAGGAGGCCAATGGGATTGCTGTTCAAAAGAGACACATTATATATGTATTAAGGTACTAGATACAGAGAAAACAACGGTATCTAAAAAGAACTGCAGATTCAAGTCACAAGGGCACCTACTTCTCACATGGATAGGGAGGGAGCTCCAAGATATTTAACAATAGGGATTTTAAATTTAACAATGGTTAATGATTTTCTCTAGCAATACAGGGTAAACTCTCTTGTATAAAATATAGAAGAGGATCAAGGATTTTTATTTTAGTAAGGATTAGGTTCTAATTCCAAAAGTTAAGTATTATTCTAATAGGGTAAAGAAAAAACCAATGGCCGTGGTGCTTTCTCTGAATTAACAAAAAGACAAAATAAGCTGGAAGGTATGTTGACAAATTCCCTAATTTAGCATCAAGTTGTTAAGCAGATAAATGTTTAAATCATTCAATAAAGATCACCCCAGGTCAGCGTCCAGTGTTCTATAATACAGTAGTGAAAGTAGTAGTAGTGATAGTGGCTACCATTAGCAAGTGCTCCTTGTGGGCCAGGCATTAGATGTGAGAACCTTACAGTTAACTCCTTTATTATAACTCAATAAAGGACACATTGTTACTTCTATTTTTCAGTCTAAGAAATTGAAGTTCAGAGAGGTTAAGAAGCTTTTCCAAAAGTCATAGAGTCATAGCCTAACAAGTGGTAGAGGCCAGATTCAACTCTAGCTCTGACTCTAATGATCACAGCCTTCATTATGATATTAAAATAATGATGCTTATAACTGAACATGGACAAACCCAGTAAATAAGAGAAAAATTTGTAATATGCACTCCCCGCCTTCTCAAAGATAACTAGGGTGAGTAGTTTGGTATATTTCTCTTCCTTGTGAATAGCTTATTTGTTTTATGTATTAAAATTATAGCTCCCTAGGATATGTTGCTTTCATGCAAATAATGAGAAGATAAATTTTAATCAATATTTTGTAAACTTTAGCAAGACATTGAGCCTTTCTGGTCTTCAAATTCTTACATGAGTGGGAGGTGCAGGCAGTTTGGCATTATTCTCTAGTATCTTTTACATAATTTTGTTTCTAGGTCCATGTGAAATCACTATTATTTTAATTTACGCTGATTTCTTCTTTTTCCTCCGTCTTCCACACACATGAAAGCAATTTGCAGCAAGGCTTGGCCCAAGCCATAGTTAAAATAAGATCTGAGAATGAGGCCATTACTAAAATAAGATACAAAACCAGGTGAAAGGCCAGTACTGCTGTGAGAAGAGACCAGCAGAGAAAGAAAACACTCAGTACTAAGAATCATTCTTGTGCCAATTATGGAGAAAGGGAAGCTATATATGGAAAGTCCATGAGCTTGGAGTTGATGTTTAAGATAACAAAAGTACATTCAATACACATCAGCTAAGATAGCTACAAAAATGGCTTTTTAAAAATAAAAAGTAAAGTTACCAAAAAATGGTTCTGCAAAGGTCACTTTCTCCCTTGTGTGGAGTTTTATGAAGCCCTAAATTGGCAAGTGGATTATTATGAAGTAGTCACTGATTGCTTTGCCATTTATTCCTTCTGGCCCTGAAATTTAAGAGCTAATCTTTATATTTTGAAAGAAAAGAGGAATTACTGCCTTTTTAGCTGGGGAAGAACTTATAGTTCAGCATAAGGGGGATCAGCAACTTTCCCTAAGGCCGCCCACTCCCAATCTCCTATCACTTCCCTACTGTCATTCAGGAAACATTCATTGAACGGAAGTGAACTCACAGACAACTTTAAACTGACTTTGTCAAGTGGTATTCTCATCATCCAGAAAACAATCATCTATATTACTACTGCTTTGTATCCACTGGATTATCAATACTGTGACATATTTGTCACTCATTGCTTCTACATGCCTGACAGAGTGGACACCAGACACCTCCTTTTCAGCTTGCCCCCTTTCCTCTATCTTGCAATAGTACACTTGGTGAATGGGTTTATAAAGAGAGGTAGCTCTCACCATTCATCAACTCTTAACAAGATGTCTTAGTGAGGATGCACTGTAAAATCTAAAAATTTCTTCTTCACAATTGCTAAACATTTCTGCAAAATTAATTTCCTTTAACATGTCCTAAGTATCTGATTTAGAACTGAATTTGAGGTCCAAGCAAATTTATTAATCTTAATTGTATAATGAGATTCAAAGTTCGATAGAGTCTGACAACAATCCTGCTAAAGGGACTGGAGGGTTAGCTACTCTTCTCTGATGAGCATATGAACTGGGGGAAGGACATTTAGCAAAGGGAATATGAAGCACACAGGTCCTAAGGTAGGAAAGAGCCCGACAAGTTTGAAGAACAGAAGCAGGACAGCAGCAAGACGAATGGTAAGAGATGAGGTCAAAGAGTTTGGAAGGGATCAGAACATGTAGGGTCTTCCTTGTGAGCCATGGTAAAGAGAGTCTGAATTTTATTTAATACTCCTTGAAATACTCTCTCCTCTTGGAATATTTAACACTGTATTCTCCTAGTTTTCTTATTTATCTGATCTCCACCTCTGTCTCCTTCTACATACACTAGCTATTCATTAAACACTAGCACTCTTTGAACCGTAGTCCTAGCATCTCTTTTCTCACTGTATACATTCTCCTTAAATGATCTCACCTCCGTCAATTAATTTTCAATTAATTACCTACTGGCACACAATTCACAAATTTGTATCTCCTGCCCAGACTTCTTCTCTAAGCTCCAGAAGCATACATCCGCCTACTTAGTCCTTTCACTTGTCACAAACAGAACTCATGCCTCCCCTGACCCCCACACTGGCTTCAGTCTTCTTCCAACCTTCCAGGTCAATAATCCTCCCATTAGGGTCTTTAATAACACCATGTACTACTGTTCACAGAGCCTCTTAAAATTAAAATAAATGACATATACAGATGTAATTATTTGTTTAATGTCCATCTCTTTCACTAGACTGTGAATTTCATGAGTGACCTTATCTATTTTTTGGTTCCTTATAGTATCCTCAGTTCTTAACCCAGTGCATGACACACACTAGACAATTAAAATTTGTCAAATAACTAACTGATTTTCTGTAAAATATGCTGATCCCCAAACTTTGAACGTTTGAAACAGCACTGGGATGGGGGTGAGGATAGAGGAGTAAGAGGAAGGTGGTAAACAGAATATCAATTACTAAGCAAAAAATTCTGCTATTCCCTGAAATAATTTTTCACAGAAGGCACTAGGCGATAAAAGAATCAGTTTTTTGAAAAGACTGCCCATACATTATTTTTGCTCTATAGGCAACAAGTATATCTTTGAAAAGGACTAGATCAGATGAACATCTCTAGTAAGCAAAGATTTTACTTTTTGAGAAACTAAAGTATTACCACATGAAAAAAATTTCCCTTAGTCTTATTCTATGTAAACAGAGAAGCACCTGCCTCTTTGGCTTCTGCGAGTGGATACCAACATGTTAAGACAAGTAATGCTACTTCATCATTCCTGTAATGATGGACTCTTCAGAGGACTGACTGAATTTAGAAAATAACATTAAAAAAATAATAAATTTACTTATTTAGGCTGTGTTGGGTCTTCACTGCTATGTGTGGGCTTTCTCTAGTTGTGGCGAGTGGGAGCTACTTTTTGCTGCGGTGCACGGGCTTCTCTCGTTGCAGAGCACGGGCTCTAGCCCTGTGGGCTTCAGTAGTTGGGGCACTTGGGCTCAGTAGCTGTGGCTCGAGGACTGTAGAGCACAGGCTCAGTAGTTGTGGTGCACGGGCTTAGTTGCTCCACGGCAGGTGGGATCTTCCCGGACTAGGAATCAAACCCGTGTCCCCTGCACTGGCAGGCAGATTCTTAACCACTGTGCCACCAGGGAAGTCCCAGAAAATAACACTTTTCTCAAGGGTCAAAGTTTGCTAATTGTTCTTTCTAACTGTGTATTTGTCCTCACATTTTTAACAAGATACTAAAATCACCTTTTAAAAAAGGTATACATTTTGTCAACTACATCTATTCATGCCTTGCCTAGATTATCCCTCTTGTATTTCTCATATTTAGCAGTCCTTGTACTGAGGACCATGAAAGACACCACGTGAGAACTTTAATTTAGGTACACGCACCACATGGTATTTACATGTTATTTTAAGTCTACAAAGATTTCAAAGGTTTTCTGAGGCCTGATACTGTAGCAGTAGATGAGTCATTATGGCACTGAACTATCAACAATTTCCTGGGCTCAAGTCCTGTACTGATGACCCATACTTTTTAAAGGTCATCACAGTGATTAAGTTAAGCCTGTACTCTAAACACCTAAATTGAAATTCTGGGCCCTCCACTTATGAGCTAGCCAAGTTAACTTCTTTGAGACTAAATTTTCCCATGTGAAAATGAAGTTAAGTATATATTTGTCATGAGGTTATTATAAAGATGAAACAATATGTAAAAAGTTTAATGTAATATTAACTATATGGTAAATGTTCAACAAATGGGTAAGAGTTTTGTTTTTGTTTTTTTGTGTGTGCATCTCCTTTCTTTCCAAAGGTCTACAGTTCTGATTTGGTTGGTCTCAAGATCTCTTTATACTTTCAGTCAGTGCAAGAGATTTTGTTTATGTAGGTTATGTCTACCAATATCTATCATTAAAACTGATAAAATTTTTTAAAATTTATTAACTCATTTAAAAACAATGATAAACCCATCCTATGTCATAAAAACATCTTTTTAATAAAAATTCATAAGAGGAGTGGCACTGTTTTATATTTTTGTAAATCTCCTTCATATCTGGCTTAATAGAAGACAGCTGGGTTCTCATAACTGCTTATGCATTCAATCTGTTCTGCTATCACATGTTATGAAGACTTTGGAAAACTTCACTGTATACTCAAGAGAGAATAAAAATGAAAAAAACACAAAATAGTGGCTTACTATTATTATGAAAATAGTTTTCATCTCAAAGGACTTCTCTGAAAGGGTCTCAGAGGGCCCCAGATCAAACTTTGAGAACCACTACATTAGGCAATGATTCTTAAGGAGGAGTATTAATTCTGAGCTTTACCTCTGGAGACTTCCATTCAGAAAATCTAGGGAGGGTTCTGGTCATGAGTATATTTAAAAGTTCTACAAGTAATTATTATGTGAACTCCTGATTAAGAACTACTACCTTAAAAAAAAGTTAAGATCACTAATCAATATACTTAAAAAAAATTTTGATGGCTATAATTTTTTAAATGGACAATAACATGTGTTGGTGAGGATGTGGAGAAACTCCTTGCACATGCTGGTGGGAATGTAAAATCCTGCAATTGTTGTGAAAAAGTCTGGTGATACCTTAAAAAGTTAAAAATAGAATTATCATATGACCCAGCATTTCCACTCCTGAGTACAAACACCAAAGAAATGAAAACAAGTGTTCAAAAAACTCCCTGTATGTAGATGTTCAAAGCAGCATTTTTCATAGTAGCCAAAAAGTAGAAACAATCCAAATGTTCACCAATGGATTAATGGATAAAAGAGATGTGGTATATCCATACAATGGAATATTATTCAGCCATTAAGAGGACCAAAGTACTAATATATCCTACAATATAAATGAACCTTGAAAACATGATGCTAAATGAAAAAAGACAAATACAAAAGGCCAGGATTTCCCTGGTGGCGCAGTGGTTAAGAATCTGCCTGCCAGTGCAGGGGACATGGGTTGGAGCCCTGGTCTGGGAAGATCCCACATGCCGCGCAGCATCTAAGCCCGTGCACCACAACTACTGAGCCTGTGCTCAGTAGAGCCCACGAGCCACAACTACTGAGCCCGTGTGCTGCAACCACTGAAACCCGTGCGCCTAAAGCCCATGCTCCACAACAACTGAAGCCACCGCAATGAGAAGCCCACGTACTGCAACAAAGAGTAGCCCCCGCTGGACACAACCAGAGAAAACCCACACGCAGCAACAAAGACCCAATGCAGCCAAAAACAAAAAAACCCAAAAAACAAAAGGCCACGTACGGTATGACTTCTTTTCTATGAAATATCCAGACTAGGCAAATCCACAGAGACAGAAAGCAGAAAAGTGGCTGCCGAGGGCTAGGGAGAGGAGGGAATGGCAAATGACTGCATCACGGGTATGGGGTTTCCTTTTGGGGTGACAAAAATGTTCTGGAACTGTATAGTGGTGTTGGTTATACAATGTCACTAAAAGTAAATTTCATGTTATGTGTACTGAATTTTATCAAAATAGAATTTTTAAAAAGTTTATTGAAACTAATTGTCCATTAGTCACTTTACACGTTTTATTTCATTCTTGCTATTCTGTAAGGAGATAGCAAGTGTTGCTATCTACTCTATAAGGCAGGTGATTTCACTTCATTCACAGTGGAAGAAACTGAAGCTTAGACAAGTTAAGTAACTAGTACAGAGCAGCATAGCAAAGCTGGTTTTAACCAACACAATTTGACTCCATGGCCCACTTTCTGTTGTGCTGCATGTGTGCACTCTTCAAAACTAATAAAGTACAGCGCAGATGATCAACGGTCCCATAAACCCACAAAACACTACCATATGCTCCAAAGAGAAGTTTTGTACCTTAATGTCACTGTTATCTGATTGGTTTTTGCCTCTCTATACAAGGTCATTTCATTCTTGGTGGCTGTTCCTGATACACCTTCCTTCTTCCACTTGTTATGTCTGCAAGTGTCACTTCCTACCACTTACAGCTGCTTTTTTCTGTCTTATGCTTTATCTACAGCCCCTCCTTAGTGGAAAGGGGACAGTCATTTATAAGCTTTGATGGTCAATCAGGATACTTTTTCACTCCATTGTAGGTTACAAAAAATGATAACACATAACACTGTGGATCCTAAAAGGTTAAACTTGAGTTAATGGAGGCTTTGTTAGAAATGCTTAGATGACCTAGAGCAGTGGTTCTAAAACTTTAGCATGATTAGAATCACCTAGGGCTTGATAAAACACAGCTTGCTGGATCCCACTCTCAGAATTTCTGCTTCAGTAGGTCTTAGGGTAGGCCTGAGAGTTTATATTGCTACAAGTTGCCAGGTGATGCTGACGCTCCTGGTCCAAGGACAACACTTGGAGAACAAGTGCCTAGGGTGGTTCTCAATCTTGGCTGCATAGAATAATCTATGGTATCAATACTTCAGAAAACAATCTTGATTCAATGCAATCCCTATCAAATTACCAAAGCCAGTTTTTCACAGAACAAGAACAAAAAATCTTAAAATTTGTGTGGAGACACAAAAGACCCCGAATAGCCAAAGCAATCTTGAGAAAGAAAAATGGATCTGGAGGAATCATACTCCCTGACTTGAGACTATACTACAAAGCGACAGTCATCAAAACAGTATGGTACTGCACAAAAATAGAACGATAGGTCAATGGAACAGGATCGAAAGCCCAGAAATAAACCCACGCACTTACAGTCAATTAATCTAAGACAAAGGAGGCAAGACTATACGATAGTGGCAAGACAGTCTCTTTGACAATGGTGCTGAAAAACTGGACAGCTACATGTAAAAAAATGAAATTAGATCACTCTTTAACACCATACACAAAAATAAGCTCAAAATGGATTAAAGGCCTAAATGTGAGACAGAACACTATAAAACTCCTAGAGGAAAACATAGGCAGAACACTCTCTGACATAAATCGCAGCAATATCTTTTCCGATCTGTCTCCCAGAGTAATGGAAATAAAAATAAAACAAATGGGACCTAATTAAACTCAAAAGCTTTTGTACAGCAAAGGAAACCATAAACAAAACAAAAAGACAACCCACAGAATGGGAGAAAATATTTGCAAATGACGTGACCAATAAGGGATTAGTCTCCAAAATTTAGGAACGGCTCATGAGGCTTAATATCATCAAAACAAATAACCCAATCAAAAAATGGGCAGAAGACCTGAATAGACATTTTTCCAAGGAAGACATATGGATGGCCAAGAGGCACATGAAAAGATGTTCGACATCACTAATGATTAGAGAAATGCAAATCAAAACTACAATGAGATATCACCTCACACCAGTCAAAATGGCTATCACCAAAAAATTCACAAACAATAAACGCTGGAGAAGGTGCAGAGAGAAGGGAACACTCCTACACTGTTGGTGGGAATGGAATGTAAATTGGTACAGCCACTATGGAGAACAGTATGGAGATTCCTTAAAAAACTAAAAATAGAGCTACCATATAACCCGGCAATCCCACTCCTTGGCATATACCTGGAGAAAGACATTGTCTGAAAGAATACATGCACCCTAATGTTCACTGCAGCACTGTTTACAATAGCCAAGACATGGAAGCAACCTAAAGAAGGTGTGGTACATATATACAATGGAATATACAATGCAATATACAATGGATATAATTCAGCCATAACAAAGAATGAAATAATGCCATTTGCAGCAACACTGATGGACCATGGACCTAGAGACTGTCATACTGAGTGAAGTAAGTTAGACAGAGAAAGAGAAATATCATATGATATCGCTTATATGCGGAATCTAGAAAGAAATGATACAAATGAACATATTTACAAAACAGAAAGAGACAGACTTAGAGAATGAACTTATGGTTACGGGGGTTGGGGAGGGTGAAGGGAAGGCATAGTTAGGGAGTTTGGGATTGACATGTACACAGTGCTATATTTAAAAAGGATAATCAACGAGAACCTGCTGTATAGTACAGGGACCTCTGCTCAATGTTATGTGGCAGCCTGGATGGGAGGGCAGTCTGGGGGACAATGGATACATGTACATGTATGATTGAGTCGCTTTGCTGTGCACCTGAAACTGTCACAACATTGTTAATTCGCTATGCTCAATATAAAATAAAAAGTTAAAAAAACAAACAAAACAAACAAACAAACCAAGCCCTAATCTTGATGCCCAGAAAAACCAATTAAATCTGCTTTTCTGGGGACCTGAGCTGAAATCTGATGCATCTGTATTTTTTTTTTTTTTTTTGCGGTACGCGGGCCTCTCACTGTTGTGGCCTCTCCCGTTGCGGAGCACGGGCTCCGGACGCGCAGGCTCAGCGGCCATGGCTCACGGGCCCAGCCGCTCCGCGGCACGTGGGATCCTCCCGGACCGGGGCACGAACCCGTGTCCCCTGCATCGGCAGGCGGACCCTCAACCACTGCGCCACCAGGGAAGCCCCCCGCATCTGTATTTTTAAAAAAGCTCTTGAGACATTCCAACCACTGATCTAGACCTTCTAATTACCAATTATGATTGAAAGTAAAAGGTACAAATGATACAAAAGGTGTTATTTCACAAAAAGGGTACGATTTGCATAAAAGCTATGGACTAAGAATGAAATACAACATTTCTAATATTCCTGACAGATTCCAAATCAGAGCTTGGTCTATAAACATAAAAGCACAAAGGGATCATGGCAGACTAGAAACAGAGGCAAGTTCCCTTCAAAGGAGCATTTAGCTTATAGGAATAATGCAGAAAAGCCTCTATTTCTTTGCATTCATCTTCCCTGAATTCTAGAAGGTGGGGGAGTGGGAGAGGGAGGGGGTGGAGGCAGAGGAAGGAGGGAGGAGGAGAAGAGGATGAAGACAGACACAAACAGAATAGAGAAATGTTCTTTTGGACCCTGCAGTAAGTCTTTCACATGTGTACCAAGTGAAAGACGAATTAAATCTGTTTCACAGTTGCACTGTATGCACTAGCAAAACATGAGGGAAAAACATCCACCAGTAGTAAAACAGATAATTTTTGGCATATTCATACAAAGGGAATACCCTACAGTAGTGAAAACATTACACAGCATGGATCTAATTTAGGAGTATAATGTTAAGTGAGTAAACTAAGTCACAGAATATATACATATGATTCTATTTATACAAAATATAAAAACTTTTAAACTAAACTGTGTATTATTTATAAATATGAACGTAAGTGATAAAACCATAAAGGAAAGGAATGATAAACACAAAATTGAGATTAGTAGCTAGTTTTCATGGGGAGGGAAGAGGACGTGATTAGAAAAGAATATACAGGAGACTAAAGGAATGAAGCATTTTGGGGGACTCAGGTGTTGATTGTATCATTATTCTTTGTTTTACCCATACATCTATTTAAGATGTTTAATTTTGTGTCTATGCAATATCTAGACATCAAAAAAGAGTCAGGATGGGCAAGCTAATGGGACACACTGAAACCATAAAATAACAAAATTATACTAAAATTTAAAGGGAAGGCATTGGCATCAGAGCCCACAACACCTACCAAGCCACCACTGAGTTCTTCAAGCTTCTGACCTTTCCCTTCTGACTGTATATTCAATTTGATTCAAAAAATATTAATACATACTGAACACCTACATTTTCCCAGCATCATTACGATGCTAAGGGCAAAAGAAACTGCCGAACAGCACATGGTAAGTTTGCATTGTTCAACATGGTGGCTACTAGCCACGTGTGGCTACTTATAGTTACACTAATTAAATTTAAATAAAATTAATAAAAATTCAGTTCCTCAGTCACACTAGCTGCATTTCAAATGCTAAACAGCCACATACAGCTAGTGGCTACCATATTGGTCAGTGCGGATCAGAGCACTCCCGTGACTGTAGTAAGTTCTGCTGTCCAGCACTGAAGTCAACTGTTGAAATCTCAATAAATGCAGAAGACAATCAACTGGAAAAAAAATGTGCATTCAGACAATGGAACATGAGGAAAGGGATCAATGGAGGAGAGAGTTGTTGGGTACATCTTCTGAATTTGTTCCAGTGCCCAGTCACACATATTCTGTTTTTCCCACATCTATTGCTCTGCCATACCAGACCTCTTTTCCCCTCTTCTGATATGACTTTCAGAGTCATTAATGCACAATGGCAGAATTATTCAGTAAACCATACTTGCAACTTTTGTTAACTTTCCATCTATATGAGTGCATAACTCTCAGAATCAGGCTTTTCTAGGTTCTTTACTCAAAGTGAGCAAACTATAAGTCATTTTATTCATCATCAAGATGAGGATGAATAAACTATTCTCCAATGGTCGTAGCTCCCTGAGAAAGAATATCCAAAACAGATACATGATGAAATGAATACTGCCTCCATCTCCTGATTTGGCTTCACTTATAAATACGTCTCTCAATGCTACAAAGAAACAGCTAGTGCTGTAACAGATACTATAAACAAATATTCTTAATGATATAGATCACGGTATGATTGACACAAAATGTAGAGAGACTCTGGATTTGGATCTGAGCAGTTATTTTCAAACTCCCAAGTCACACCCAATCCTCAACAGCTATATATGAAATCCATTATCAAATCAAACACATGTTTTGGCTACAAGGGGGCATGCACGGAAATTTTTGAGGTATTTCCTTGTACAGCAGTCCCTGAAGTACTGCCTGACTAGGGTTGAAATGTTTTCACTGAATCTCATACTCTGCTGTCCTGAAGTAGAATCAGGAGGAAAGCACAGAATTACCCAGTTGAAGAAACTAAGGAGGGTCACTAAATGATGTTCCAGAAACAAAAACTTTAGGTCTTTGTCTCTATCTCCCAATCTCTATCATAATTCATATACTAAATCAGCCTCTTAAATGTGAAATATGGATGGCTCAGGTTTTGCACATTCTCCAAACTGTAGAGATTTACGTGGCACAGCAGTTTACTGTCCTATGAACCTGTTTCAAGTGGCAAAACACAGGTTTTATTTTTTTCAGTGTGGGGGTATATCATGAGAGATCAAGTTGGGATTGACATCAGGAGAAACAAACATAATATGAATACCAACTAATGTGTGTTACTAAGCTTATTTGTTACAAATTCTTGCTCACAATTTCTACTGTGAGAAAGAAGCAAAAACCATGGCTGAGTTTCTTTATTAGCAATTTCTTCTAGAGGAGCAAAGATGAAATTTCCTTTCATTTTGTAGAAAAGGAAGTAAATTTATTTTGGTAAAGTAAAATACACAGAAGTTTTTCAGTGGTTTCTATAATTCATGCACATAGCTCACAGGTGAACTTTTAAAATACTGATTTTTCTTAAAAGACACAAAAATTTCTGAATTCATACAAAGAAGAATTCATACCAACAACATGGGAATATAAAATGGAATTTTTCTTTCATATAATGAGGGTACTTTAAAATATCTAAATAAATTGAATATAATATTATTCCAAGTTCATTAATGCATTTTCTGATTGGAGATATTTTTTTCCCAACTAGAAGAGATTGATGAAATAAGTCAAAAGCACATAAGTAATTCAAGCCCACAGATCGTATCAGCCAAGAAGAAATAGATACAGCAGCTTAGGGCCTAGCTATGTGTCCTTACCTTACAATCATCATTTTCTACCATAAAGTCAAATTTATTTATTTCTTCAACAAATAGTTATTAGGCTACTAACCACTATGGAAAATGTCGACATAAATAAGGCATGACCTTTACCTTCAAGGAACTTACAGACTAGTAGGGAGATCACAAACCCAAACGTACAAGCTACAATCATAAAATTCCTAGAGAAAAAACACAGAAGAAAATCTGTGCAACCTTTTGAATAGGATACAAAAATCATGAATCATATAAGGAAGAAAACTGATAAAGTATACACCAACAAAAGATAAGACTCTGGTCTTCAAAAGACACTGTAAAAAAGATGGAAAGGAAAGGCAGACTGGGGGAAGGTATTTGCAATACATAAATCTGATAAAGGGCTAGTATCCAGAACATATAAAGAATCCTTATAACTTCATAAACAGATGGAAAGATCTGTGTTCTTGGATTGGAAGAATCAATATTGTTAAAACGGTCATATTACCCAAGGCAATCTACAGATTCAATGCAATCCCTATCAAATTACCAATGGCATTTTTCACAGAACTAGAACAAAAAATTTTAGAATTTGTATGGAAACACAAAAGATCCCGAATAACCAAGACTATTTCTCAAACAGTCTTGAGAAAAAAAGAATAGAGCTAGAGGAATCATGTTCCCTGGCTTCAGAATACACTATAACACTACAGGCATCAAACCATATGGTACTGGCACAAAAACAGACACATAGATCAGTGGAGCAGGAATGACAGCCCAGAAATAACCCACACACTTATGGTCAATTAATCTATGACAAAGGAGGCAAGAATATAACAATGGAGAAAAGACAGTCTCTTCAATAAGTGGTGCTGGGAAAATTGGACAGCAACATATAAAAGAATGAAATTAGAACATTCCCTAATACCATATACAAAAATAAACTCAAAATGGATTAAAAACCTAAATATGAGACCAGATATTATAAAGCTCCTGGAGGAAAACATAGGCAGAACACTCTTTGACATAAATTGCAGCAATAGTTTTTTGGATCTGACTCCTAGAGTAATTGAAATAAAACCAAAACTAAACTAATGGGACCTAAGCAAACTTAAAAGCTTTTGCACAGCAAAGGAAACCACAAACAAAACGAAAAGACAACCGACGAAAAGGGAGAAAACATTTGCAAACAATGCGACCAACAAGGGATTAATTTCAAAATATACGAAGAGCTCAAACAGCTCAATATTAAAAAAACAAACAACTCCATCAAAAAATGGGCAGAAGACCTAAACAGACATTTCTCCAAAGAAGACATACAACTGGCCAACAGGCATGTGAAAAGATGCTCAATATCACTATTTATTAGAGAAATGCAAATCAAAACTACAATGAGGTATCACCTCACACCAGTCAGAATGGCCATCATCAAAAAGTCTACAAATAGTAAATGATGGAGAGGGTGTGGAGAAAAGGGAACCCTCCTGCACTGTTGGTGGAAATAAAAATTGGTTCAGCCACAATGAAGAACAGTCTGGAGGTTCCTTAAAAAACTAAAAATACAGGTACTGTATGATCCAGCAATCCCACTTCTGGGCATATATCCAGAAAAGACAAAAACTTGAATTTGAAAAGATACATGCACTCGAATGCTCATAGCACAACTATTTACAATAGCCAAGACATAGAAGCAACCTAAGTGTCCATCGACAGAAGAATGGATAAAGAAGATGGGATATATATAATGGAATATTACTCAGCCATAAAAAAGAATGTAATAATGTCACTGGCAGCAACACGGATACTTCTAGAGATTATCATATTAAGTGAAGTGAGACAGAGAAAGACAAATATCATATGATATCACTTATATGTGGAATCTAAAAAAATGAGAGAAATGAACTTATTTACAAAACAAAAAATAGACTCACAGACATAGAAAACAAATTTATGGTTACCAAAAGGGAAAGCAGGGTGAGCGGGGGGGAGGGATAAATTAGGAGTTTGGGATTAACAGATACACACTACTATATATGAAATAAATAAACAACACGGACCTACTGTATAGTACAGGGAACTAAATTCAATATCTTGTAACAACCTACAATGGAAAAGAATCTGAAAAAGAATTGATTGATACAAAACCTATATACATATATATAGGTATATATATATATATATATATATGTATAACCGAATCACTTTGCTGTACACCTGAAACTAACATAACATTGTAAATAACTATACTTCAACTAATAAAAAAAGGAAAAGAACTCTTATAACTCAATAATGAGAAGATAAACAACCTAATAAAAATGGCAAATGAATTCAAAAGACAATTCATAAAAGAAAATATATGAATGACCAGTAAGCACATGAGAAAAAAAGTTTAATACTATTAGTTATCAAAGAAATGCAAATTAAACTATAATAAGATATATGCTTACTAGGATGATTAAAAAAATACAATACCAATTTTTGTCAAAGATGTGGAGCAAACAGAACTCTTATCCATTGCCAGATAGTACAAGTACTTCAGAAAACTGTTTTGGGAGTTCCTTCTAAAGTTAATCATACATTTACCATACAACCCAGAAACTCCTAGGTATTTACCCAAGGGAAATGAAAATATATATGAACATAATATGGGCATAGGTACATTAATTTTCACAGAGCTTCATTCATAACAGGTGAAACAACCCAAGTTTCTACCAAAAGATGAATGAATTAACAAGTTGTATATACATGCAATGGAATAATATTCAGCATTAAAAAGGAACAAACTGGGCTTCCCTGGTGGCACAGTGGTTGAGAATCTGCCTGCCAATGCAGGGGACACGGGTTTGAGCCCTGGTCTGGGAAGATCCCACATGCCGTGGAGCAACTAGGCCCGTGAGCCACAACTACTGAGCCTATGCATCTGGAGCCTGTGCTCTGCAACGAGAGGCCGCGATAGTGAGAGGCCTGTGCACCGCGATGAAGAGTGGCCCCCGCTTGCTGCAACTAGAAAAAGCCCTCACACAGAAACGGAGACCCACACAGCCAAAAATAAAAATAAATAAATGGGCTACCCTGGGGGCGCAGTGGTTGAGAGTCCGCCTGCCGATGCAGGGGACACGGGTTCGTGCCCCGGTCCGGGAAGATCCCACATGCCGTGGAGCGGCTAGGCCCGTGAGCCATGGCCGTTAAGCCTGCGCGTCCGGAGCCTGTGCTCCGCAACGGGAAGAGGCCACAACAGTGAGAGGCCCGCGTACCACAAAAAAAATAAATAAATAAAGGAACAAACTACTGGATGAACCTCAAAAGTATTATGTTAAGTGAAAGACATCATATAGAGAAGAGTAAATAACTACTGTATGATACCATTTATATAAAATTTAAATGTTATATAAACACTATATGAAATTCTAGAAAGGGGAAATCTATGATGAGAAAAAAACAGATCACTCATTGCCTAGGGCACAGAGATGGGGAGGGAGGCTGACTGCAAAGGGCAATGAGGGGATTTTTTAGGGTGATAAAAGTATTGTTTTTTTATCACAGTGGAGATTACAAAGGTTTAGACATTTTTCAAAATTTATTGAACTGTACATTTAAAAGGAGTGCATTTTTTGGTATGTAAAGTATACTCAATAAAGTTGATTGAGAAGCAACAATAACGAAAAGAGATTATTTGTACATTGGCTTATTCCATTACTTAACTATTTAAATTATAATCTTGTCCCAACTGTAGTATAAAAGGTGAAGAGTTAGGCTCATGGAACCACAGAAGGGGCACAGCAATGATCTCCTTCAAAGAACAAAAGAATCCAGAACACAGTGACACCTCACTGTCGACATAACTGACCACAGCTCTGAGGACAGATTAGGACCTAAACTGCTCTTATAGTTTATTTCTGCTTTGGTCTTCAAATTATGACAGGTATCTGATTTTTGTGTCCTAACCCCTTCCTTCG
Source organism: Phocoena sinus (assembly GCF_008692025.1). Classification (NCBI taxonomy): domain Eukaryota; kingdom Metazoa; phylum Chordata; class Mammalia; order Artiodactyla; family Phocoenidae; genus Phocoena; species Phocoena sinus. Next base: position 54,149,545 of record NC_045770.1, on the reverse strand, counting down.
TTCCAGTCACTGGTTTTAGTTTGATGTTCTAACCTGTCTTCTGAGTCCTGAATCCTGGCAGACTCACAATTTGTCCCAATCCTCTGCTATGCGTAAACTCCAATTCTGTTACTGTTGTAAAACAACTTGATTACTCGGTGTCAGCTATTCTTTCTGCTTATACCACCTTGGCTTCTTTCTTTAGCTACTCCTTCATAATCACCCTGGGTTCTCCAGGTCCCAGCTGTCATCAGTACCACCATCACAGCACTTACCATTTCAGTGTCAAACTGTGATAAACACTGGGCTTTCTTTACATAGTAGCTAATTCTCGCAACAGCTCTGCAAGGTCACCATTACAATTTATCTTTTTGGTTAGGAAGTAGAAGCTCAGTCATAAAGCTTATAAAAGTAGTATGTAAGGAAGCTAGAATTCCAACTTAAGTGTCTCTAACTATAATCTCCTCAATTAACAGAACCATTCACTTAACAAATTCAGTACTCTGGGGGAGAGATAACATTATCTTAGTAGCTAATTAATTCCATAACAGTACTGGTTAACCCTCTGCATGTCACTCAATGAGGCTGTCCCATATTTTTAACAGCTTCCTTGGTGTCCAACACAGTTACATGCCATTTGGGTGAACATGAAAATTATTGCTCAATAAATGAATAGCCACAGATATTTTTAGATAGAAGAAAACAAGCTGGGGGAAAAAAAAAGTCGAAATGACATAAATTCTCTCTGTTCCCAATCCAACCTAAATTCTGCAAACATGCAACCAACACAGCTTTCTTTCCCCCTTCTAAAAAAGTAATTAAAGCCACCTGAACAAAACAGAATTTGGACAAGATTCTACAGTAATTTAAAGAAGTAACATCGGTCTTGCTTTTAATAGCTCCAATTACTGTCCATATTGGTCAAATTACTAAGTATTAATTTGATGTCTCACTATAGTAACCTGCATTTGCTTTTAGACAATGCCAATAGGCACTGCATTTCATGCAAAATAAGTTCTATAACTATCATTACTCAAAGGATTGACTGCGATTTTTTTTTATAACTCACACCAAACTGCTTATTTTAAAAGCACTCAGTACTTCAGATATTCTGTCTGCTGAACAAGAACTCAGCGAGCTAGATAACAGAAGAGTAGTAGGGCTATTCTCCTATACACCTGAAGTAGAGAAAAGGCATGTTAGTAATCCCTCTCACAAAGGAATGCAATGCTAAAAATGGGGAGAGAACCCAATGTTTAGAATTCCAAGGAGGTATACAGGTACTGCAGAGTTAACACATTTAGACAGAGAAATTAAATCATTAAGCAAGTAGTACATTAACTAACTAGCAATTAAAGAAAAGCAAATTAATACCTCTCAAGCTAGTAAAAACGAAGTTCAAATAGTGAATTAAGAACAGATATTTATATTCACTCCTTCCTAAGACAACCTCAAAATAATAATAAAAAAATTAAAAGAAACAGGAAGGGGGCCTTCAGTAGACAAGAGATCTCAGCAAATCTTTGGAGGACCGAAAACGGACGGCTGAGTGACCAATGCGTCAAAGCATGGACGCCATTATCTGGAATACAGAGTGAGTATACTGCAGCAGAAAGAAGATGACTTACACACAGACCCATGGGGGGGCAGGGGATGGGGGAAATGGAGATTCACAGAGTTCGCGCATGGATGTCAACCCCCTCCCCCCTCCCACCAGAATGGCAGGACACCAGAGGTCCCCAGCAACCAGGGAACAGAGAGTCTTTCTCGAGAGCAGTAGTCCTCAGCAGCATCAGCAGCATCTGGTAGGTTTGTTACAAGAGATTGCTGGGGCCCACTCCCACTGTTTCTGATTCAGTCGTGTTTGCCAGGTGCTGAGAGGAGAGGGGAATGGGAATTTCTTTTGAAGTGATGAAAATATAAAATTAGCGATGATGGTTGTAAAACTCTGTGAATAAAAAAACTACTGAATTGCACATTAAATTTTAATTTATTATTATTTTTTGTTTTTGAATTGTACATTTTAAAGGGTAAATTTTATGGTATATGAATTATATTTCAGTTAAGTTGTTCTTTAAAAAATCGTTTATAGCTGACCCTTGAACAACTCGGGGTTAGGGATGCCACCCTTTGTGCAGTTGAAAATCTGAGTATCACTTACAGTTGACCCTCTGTTTTCAGCAGTTCCTCCTTGTCTGCGGTTCTTCATCTGTGAATTCAACCAACGAAGACTGTGTAGTACTGCAGTATTTATTTACTATTGGAAAAAATTCTTCGGTAAGTGGACCTGTGCAATTCAAACCTATGTTGTTCAGGGTCAACTGTACTCAACTGTACACAAGGCTCTCACAGAAGCCCACCAAATAGATCTGAACTATTAAATCATGTCTCACCTTTGTCTTCCCTATGCTAAATATATCCAGTTACTTCAACCATTTCGTTAAGCCGTAACATTCATATCCCACTTATCCTGGCTGTTGTTCTAAAGTCAGACAGGATATTAAGTCATAACCTTTTCATATAAAGTATAACAAAAGATTCTAAGTATTTGGAAGTGGACAAAGGAACAGGACAGAGAAGCCAGATAATCTTCTAGCTTTTGATGATTTGGATAAATAAAATTCATTCAAGAATGACTATCAAACATGACATAAAAGTACCAAAAGATGTCCCACTGCCAAATACAGATTAACATGTACTGAGATAACTAAAAGATTCTTTCTATACCATAAAATGCTCCGTAATAATGGTGAGGAAAAGTTGTATTAACTGGAGGTCTGTTGTTCCAAGAACAGAAAAGCAACAGAATACAAACCAAATATAATAGCCAGTGGTCATTAAATATAAATGACATTTTAAAATGCACTCTCATGTAATCATTCCACCGATAAGGTTACCTCTAAATTAAATTCAACCTAGACAAGGTGAAATTCCCTTGCCATATGCTCTTCTTGCCCTCAGGACAATCTTTTTTACAACAGCTACTACATTTCTAATTTCTTATTTAATGTCTGTCTTGCTCATTAGACCGTATAGGGTCAGGAAGGTTGGAATCATATCTTTCTTGTTGATCTCTGTATCTCAGCACCTAACGCTGTGTTTGGCACACACTTGGCTCTCAACAAATGTTCAATTGAATTAAGACTGATTTTTGAGCCCTGGATCACATAAGTGGTAGTAATAGAAACTAAGAAGACAAAGAGAAACAAGATACAGTTTGAGGAATTTACTAATGGGCTAATGGGAAGATAAGTATACAAACAGATAATCTCAACATTCTTAAATAAATAAAATTGATAGAAACCCTCTTCCAACAGGTATTTAAGTCTTTATTCTGTATTAAGTAATAGTGTTACAAAATTAAACACAGTCCCTAAATTCAAAAGCTCAGAGTCTAAGCTATAGAGGAAAAAAATTAATGATTCCAGTGTTACAAAACAGGTAAGAATAAAGCAGCATAGGCGTACAAAAGAAGGGCATTTAAACAAGAAAGATATGGGGGTGGTGGGTGCAGAGGCGGGTAAGGATTCTGGGTGAGATCATGCTTAAGCTGAGTTTAGACTGATGTGCAGGGGTTAGCTAGACAAAGGCATGGGGAAAGGACATTCTAGGTAGAAATAAACAACATATGCAAGGGAACACAAATAAGTGAAACAGGATGATGTGATTAGAATATCATAAACAGTTTAGGATAGCTGAAGCAAAGGGAAGTGGAAGCAAATGACTGAAAGGATGCAAAGGGTGTGTGAAAAGAAGCATTTGAAAGTGATATCCATACAGCTGCTCTGACAAGGATGGAAGAATGGTAGTGCCATTTCCTCTGATAGGGACTTCAGAAGGAAAAAACAGATTTGGAGAACAAGATGTTGAATTCAGTTTTTAACATGCTGAGATGAGTATCCAACAGCCAACTGGAGAAAGCAATTGGCACTTTAGTTTATAGGTGAGGAACTGAGCAGAGATTCCATGTTAGAGAGATGAATCTCACAATACCATTCTTTGACTATCACCTTGTATTTGTCCAGGTTTTTTTCTCTAGTATTGATACTTCCACACCAACAGTTCTTCAGTAAGATCTCCAATTCTTTAAGCCTACCACTTTTGCCATCATCACTCTCTACCCTTATTTCCTCACTTCTCTCCTTACCGAAGCATAGACTCCTTGATCTATCATTATAACCTTCTGTATTTATCTACTTCCATCATACTCCTCTGGTAATACCCGACCCCGGTTAATCCACATATTCACATTCTCTGTTTGCACCCAAGCAAGCTAAATATTCCCACTAAAAAGTCTCTGCATCTTCTGCTCAATTTGCCTGAAATGCTCATCCCCTGGCTATATAATACAAATAAATGAATAATGAATGAAGTTCCTGAGTCATTCATATCAATAGTCTGTTAATTCATATTTCTGTCTAAACAGGGTTAATTTTTAACATAAATAATATACTAAAAGAAGAAATCTATGTGTTTTAAGGTCCCACAATCAAGGGAACAGCATAAACAATCATCATCATTCACACACGTTCAGGAAACAATAAGGTAATTGAAGGTCTCAAAGTTTCATGGTTATATCATTTTCACGAACAGAGTAAAAGTAGTGATGTTAACTGCTGTTGTAGACTAAACTTTACAGTAGAAACAGTAACGGAAAATTTTTGAAGAATGAGAATTTGTGCTTTACAAATTCAATTAACAATACTCACTAAATAATTACTATTTTTCGTAGATAAAAATATTTGGAATATTTATCTATGAGATAGACATATGAAAAGAGCTACAAACTGGCTAAACATTAAAAACAAAAGCAGTTTTTTTTGTCTTTAGGACATGAAGTAGGTTGAGTACTATAAAAAAACAGAAAAAGAGAAAAATAATCTCTGTTGAGAGGAAAACAGGGAAGGAGTCAAGGAGGAAGTCATTTTTCAGTTGAGCCTTGAGTAATGAACAGGTACGGAAAAAGCAGCATTAGAGGAGGACAAGTATTAGAAACACAGAGGTACACGAAAATGCACAGCATGAATAAAATAGCCATAAGATCCTGAAAATCAATGAGTATAAATTAATACATTTCAGATAAGCATCTAAGAATCAAACGTATGAAGAATGAGAAAGTCATATGGGATGGAAGACAATTTCACACCCAGTCATAAGGGGTACCTCAGTTTAAATCAGGTTCACATGTTGACATATTACGGCAGCCACTTAACACTATAAGCTCATCCTGAGTGTGAATGCCTCATGGCTCTGAGCTCAGCATCTGAACTGATGAGATAACCCAAGGGAATGAGTTTAGGATTGCTCATACCAGTCACAAAGCAGCCAATTAATCAGACTGGAATGAAATTAACTCGACCAAACTGATTTTTTTCTCCCCAAATAGAAATACCTAATTTTTTCTCACTATAAAAGTAATAAACATTAGTTTTTCAAATCTGAAAAAAAGAGACAAGTTTAAGGAAGACAATAAAAATGAGCAGAGATAGCCACTGCTTACAAGTTGAATATTGGTGCATATTTTCCAGACTTTTTCCCCACCTATACATACACACACATTGTAAAAAACTGGAATCACATTCTACTCCCTGTTTCATGACCACTTTTTTCTTTTAACAACACGTTGTAGAGCTTTATCATAAATTTTAATGGCTGTACAGTAACCCACCGTTTAGACGAATCATAATTAATTTAACCCTCAGTTTACTGCCAAGGACCATTATACCCAGTTTTAATTTCTTAGTTTTTCTGTTGAGCAATTTTAGCTGTTTCTAAAAAGTAGTATTTCATGACTTTTATACTTTGTTAGAGGTTGTATTATTTTCCTAAGGCGGCCATAACAACTTACCACAAACTACATGGCTTAAAACAACAGAAATTTATTCTCTCTAGACTGTGGAAGCTAGCAGTCTGAAATTGAGGTGTTGGCAGAGCCCTGCTCCCTCTGAAAGTTTTAGGGAAGAATCCTTCCTTGCCTCTTCCTAATTTCTGGTGGCTCCGAGCAATCTTTAGCATTCCTCAGCATCACTTCAATCTCTGCCTCTGCTTTCACATGGCCTTCCTCCCACTGTGTGTATCTTCTCTGTGTCTTTGTATCCAAATCTCCTTCTCCTTTCTCTTATAAAGATACTAGTCATTGGATTTAGTGCCCACCTTAATCCAGTATTTTAATTTGATCACATTTGCAAAGACCTTATTTCCAAATAAGGTTGCATTCACAGTACTTGTCTTCTGGGGAAACACAATTCAAGACATTACAGGGTCATCCAAGAGACAGATAAATTTCTACTATTTTTTTCTAATAGAATAAAACCCATTGAATTCTTTCATGAATCTAAAAAAATATGAGGTTTTAGTGATCTTATCTTTCTTGTATATTGAAACATTTTGCTATCTCATCATTCTAGAAATTATTTCATCATTACTCAATTATTCCTAATTTTAAGTTAAAAAAGAGTAAAATGTTTTGAGAACAGAATGATGGATGCTTAAGATACATAGTAGATAAGAGAGAGATGCACAGTGAGATGAACCATCTCCATTGCATCGTCTTCAGTTTTCTCATTGCAGTACACAAACTATCATGTCATTTTTCAAGAAGGTATTAGAAAAGCCCGGAGACACTACTGTTGTGGTCTTTTCTGTAGTTTTCAGAGAACACAGTTGAGAATTGAGATCTTTTATTTTTTCCTCAAAATGACAAACAGAAGGAAAATAATAAAGATACTTCATAAACACTGAATAAACCAGGAAATGAATGGGGAGAGACAGATAGTAAAATCTAGTCTCTAATGATGTCGGTAAAATTGGTTGTATTAACTGAATTCTCAGACTGTGAGCCCTCAGATAACAATATCCTAAATCAATTTTCTCAAACGTAAGAACTGGTAAGTGAATAATACATTTCTATGGGCAAAAGGGAAATATGGTATTTTCATCCAATTAGTCATCCCACAGTAAGGATTTCATCATACAATAATTTGCAATAAGAACTTGGACCATACTATTCTGCTAAAAGGATATGTAACAATATTCTTTCTTTCTTTTTTAATTTTTAAATATTTATTAAAATTTTTTCTTCTAGTTTTATTGACATATAATTGACACACAGCACTGTATAAGCACCTTATAATGACTTAAATACTTCATGAAATGACTACCACGATAAGTTTAGTGAACATCCATCATCTTACATAGATACAAAATAAAAGAAAAAACATATTTTTCCTTGTGATAGGCACTCTGAGGATTTACTCTCTTGACAACTTTCATATATGACACACAACAGTGGCAATTATATTAATCATGTACATTATATCCCTAGTACTTACTTATAACTGGAAGTTTGTACCTTCTGACCCCCTTCAGCCAATTCCCTTTCTCCTCACCCCTTGCCTCTGGTAATCACAAATCTGATCTCTTTATGAGTTTGTTCCTTTTGTCTTTGAAGCATAATTGACCTACAGCACTACGTCAGCTACTGGTGCACAACATAGTGACTTGATATTTCTATACATTACAGAATGATCACCACACTAAGTCTAGTTACCATCTGTCACCATACAATATTACATTATTATTGACAATATTCCCCACTCTGTACATTTTATCCCTGTGACTCATTTATTTTGTTAACTAGAAGCTTGTATCTCTTTTTAAATTTATTTTACTTATTTATTTTTGGCTGTGTTGGGTCTTCATCGCTGTGCGCAGGCTTTCTCTAGCTGCAGCAAGCGGGGTCTACTCTTTGCTGCAGTGCGTGGGCTTCTCATTGCTGGGGCTTCTCTTGTTGCAGAGCACGGGCTCTCGGCGTGCAGGCTTCAGTAGCTGTGGCTCACGGGCTCTAGAGTGCAGGCTCAGTAGTTGTGGCGCACGGGCTTAGCTGCTCTGTGGCATGTGGGATCTTCCTGGACCAGGGCTCGAACCCGTGTCCCCTGCACTGGCAGGCGGATTCTTAACCACTGCACCACCAGGGAAGCCCGGAAGCTTGTATCTCTTAATGTCCCTTACCTATTTCACTCATTTCCCTACCCCCTCATCTCTGGCAACCACCTATTTGCTCTCTGTATCTATGACTCTGTTTATGTTATGTTTGTTCATTTGTTTTGTTTTTTAGAACCCATATTTAAGTGAAATTATACGGTATTTGTCTTTCTCTGACTTATTTCACTTAGCATAATACCCTGTAGGTCCGTCCATGTTGTCGCAAATGGCAAGACTTCATTCTTTTTTTTATGGCTAATAATTCCCCTATATATTATACCACATCATCTTGATCCATTCATCTGTCAATGGACACGTAGGTTGCTCTCATATCTTGGCTATTGTAAATAATGCTGCAATGAACACGGGTGTATACACCTTTTCAAATTAATGTTTTTGTTTTCTTTGAAAAATATCCAGAAGTGAAATTGCTGGATCGTATGGTAGTCCTATTTTTAATATTTTGAGGAATCTCTGTATTATTTTCAATAGTGGCTGCACCAATTTACATTCCCACCAACAGTGCATGAGTGTTCCTTTTTCTCCACATCCTCACCAACACTTGTTAATTGTTATCTTTTTGATAACAGCCATTCTAACAGGTGTGATATTTCATTGCAGTTTTGATTACATTTCCCTGATAAGAGTGATGTTGAGCATCTTCTCATGTGCCTGTTAGCCACCTGTGTGTCATCTCTGAAAAATTTCTATTCAGGTCCTCTGCCCATGTTTTTAATTGGGTTGTTTGATTTTTGGTTGTTGAGTTGTATGAGTTCTTGGTATATTTTGCATATTAACCCCTTATCAGACATATTGTTTGCAAATATCTTCTCCCATTCAGTAGGTGACCTTTTTATTCTGTTGATGGTTTCCTTCACTGTGCAGAAGTTTTTAGTTTGATGTAGTCCCATTTGTTTATTTTTGCCCTTGCCTGAGGAGACACAACCAAAAAATATTGCTAAGACCAATGTCAAATGCCTATGTTTTCTTGTAGAAGTTTTATGGTTTCAGGTCTTACATTTATATTTTTAACCTACTTTGAGTTTGTTTTTGTATATGGTATGAGAAATTAGTCCAGTTATTCCAACACTATTTACTGACCATGTAAGTGTGGGTTCACTTCTGGGCTCTCTATTCTGTTTCACTGTTCTACGTGTCTGTTTTTGTACCAGTACTATACTGTTTTGATTACTATAGCTTTGTAGTATAGTTTGAAATCAGGGAGCGTGATACCTCCAGCTTTGCTCTTCTCTCTCAAGATTGTTTTGGCTATTTGGGGTCTTTTGTTTCTTTACAAATTTTAGAATTATTTGTTACATTATTTGTGAAAAATGTCATTGGTATTTTGATAGGAATTGTACTGAATCTGCAGATTGCCTTGGGTAGTATAGTCATTTTAACAAGAGTAATTCTTTCAACCCATATCTTTCCATCGGTTTGTGTCATCTTCAATTTCTTTCATCAGTGTCTTACAGTTTTCTGAATACAGGTCTTTCACCTCCTTAGTTTGATTTATTCCTAGGTATTTTATTCTTTTAGATGGGATTATTTTTTTAAATTTCTCTGACAGTCTCCTGTTAGTGTATAGAAATGCAACAAATTTCTGTATATTAATTTTGTATCCTACAACTTTGCTGAATTCATTGATAAATTCTAATATTTTTTGGTGGCATGTTTAGCATTTCTTACCTATAGTACCATGTCATCTGCAAACAATGACAGTTTTACACCTTCCTTTCTAATTTGGATTCCTTTTATTTCTTTTTCTTGTGTGACAATATTCTTTCACTATTTATGATACTTGCACATCAAAATTTACTTGACATGGTAAATAAGTGGACAGTGAAAGTTAGTGCATACACAAAGGTGTTTGAAAAGAAAAGAATAACATGTAGAAATGAAAAAATGCATCGATTTGTTCATTCTAGTTAGTATTTAGGAAATCTGAAAACAAAAATGTTTTGCAATTGTGGAGCAAAAAAATGGCCATCCCCTCTTCGACAAAATTAAGAGCTGTCAAAGTTCTTTTTGATAATGTAACTGCCAAGAACCAGAAGTAATAATAAGCTAAAGCCTATTAAAGATGTATTTGAAATTTGAATCTGTATTTAAAGTATAGACATATTCCAGGTTCATGCATGGAAGTTGATAAACAACTGGCTACATTCAAAGGGCTGCATCTCTTTGGGGTACTTTCAAAACCCAGAAAAGTAAAAATAAAAATTTGGGTTTGCCACCATCATCAAGAACATGAAAAATCACACAGAATGATAAAGTATCTGTGAATCATATATCTGATAAGGGACTTGTATCCAGAATATATAAAGAACTCTTATGACTAAATAATAAAAAGACAAATAACCCGACTAAAAAAACATGAACCAAGAAATTAAAGACACATTTCTCCACAGAAGATATCTGAATGGCCAATAGGCACATGAAAAGATGCTCAACATCAGTCATTGGGGAAATGCAAATGAAACCATAATAAGATGCCACTTCACACTCAGTAAAATGGCACAATAAAAAAAGACATATATGTAAGTGTTAGCAAGGATGTGGAGAAATTGGAACCTTTATACACTGCTGGTGGGATTGTAAATTTCCTGCAGCCACTGTGGAAAACAGCCTAGCAGTTCCTCACACAATTAAACTTATCATGTAACCCATCAATTTCACTCCAAGTACCTACCCAAGAGAAATGAAAACACGTTCACACAAATACTTGTACTCAAACAGTCGTAGGAACATTACTCATAATAGCCAAAAAGTAAAAACAACCCAAATCTCCACTACCTGAATGGATAAACAAATGTGGTATACTCACATAATGGACTGTTATTTGGCAATAAAAAGGAATGAAATACTGACATATGCTACAACATTGACAGACATTGAAAATATTATGCAAAGTGAAATACACCAGCCACAAAACGCTATATATTGTGTGATTCTCTTTATATGAATTATCCAGAATGGGAAAATGCATAGAGACATAAAGTAGGTTGATCAGAAGTGCCTAGGGTGGGAAGGAGGATGGTCAATGACTGCTAATGGGAAAAAGTTTCTTTTTGGGTGATAAAAATATTCTTGAATTAGCTTATGGTAATGTTCGAAAAACTGAAAATATACTAAAACTCACTGAATGGTACACTTTAAATTGGTGAATTTTATGGTAAGTAAATTATCTCTTAATAATACAGTTCTTGGGCGTGAGTGTGTAATGAACTGGGAGATTGGGATTGACACATATACACCAATATGCATAAAATGGATAACTAATAAGAACCTGCTATAAAAAAAAAGAAATTAAAAAAAAATACAGTTCTTAAAAATTTGGGTTTGCTATATTTAAATACTTACTAAAATTCTAATAAAGTTGATTTTCATTATTCCTTTATTAATTAAAAAATTTAAATTAATTTTTATTGGAGTATAGTTGCTTTACAATGTTGTGTTAGTTTCTGCTGTCATTTTTCCTTTATTTTTACTTCTGCAAATTATTCATAAGATGACTTAAAAATATTTACTAAAAATAAGGTCCATTACTTCCAGACGGTAAATGGTGATGAACATTTTCTTGGCATACTGATGGTTAATCAACCTTCCTAAATAAATGTTTAGATTGTTAGTAGTTTTTCATTAGTATAGATGAAGTTACTTTCAACATTTTTTTTAACACATCTTCATAGAGTTGTCAGATCATTTCCTTAAGAAAAATTCTGGGTGCAAAGCTATTTCTCTAGAGAGGCTGTATAAATTTATACTTCTAATAGCAATGTTCAAAAGGAAAGCATCAGTTTTATCCTGAAATATGCACGACTTCATAGCTTAGTAAAAACATTCATAAGAAGGAAATAAGAAAAACCACCTGTAACAAAACATAAAAAGAAAAAAACAAAACCAAGAAAGAAAGAAAGACTATAATAATCAAAAATTCTTTTAAATACATTAGACTGAGCCTTCCTCCAATTCTGGCTTTAACTGACAAAAAAATGGAAAATTTTATTACATGACATTTCTTAAGTGTAAGTTTTTCAATTTAGGACATGTCTAATTCTTTCAGAATGAACACCTAACTTACACCCCACTATTTATAGGCAAAATGTAATGAAAACACTTAGCTTTCTCTTATTTAAAAAACATATTTATAGCTCTATCTGATGAGAGGGCTTAGAAGCAATAATCCCCCAGTAGCAGCAAGATACCCAGTGACTAAGTCCTGGTTTCTAAATACCATTTTCCAATAAAAGGAACTAGGGCTCCTTGGAGAAATGGATGATTCTAAGGCTAGGGTAAGGAAAACAAAAAAATAAGCTTGGGATAACTGCCAAAACATGGAAGCAACCAAGATGTCCTTCCGTAGATGAATAGATGAATAAACCAAGGTACTTCCAGATAATGAAATACTATTCAGTGATAAAAAGACATGAGTTATCACAGTAAACAGGACAGCATGGTAGTGGCACAAAAACAGAAATACAGATCAATGAAACAGGATAGGAAGCCCAGAGATAAACCCACACACATATGATCACCTTATCTTTGATAAAGGAGGCAAGAGTATAAGACAGCCTCTTCAATAAGTGGTGCTGGGAAAACTGGACAGCTACATGTAAAAGAATGAAATTAGATCACTCCCTAACACACCACACACAAAAATAAACTCAAAATGGATTAAAGACCTAAACGTACGGCCAGACACTATCAAACTCTTAGAGGAAAACATAGGCAGAACACTCTATGACATAAATCACAGCAAGATCCTTTTTGACCCACCTCCTAGAGAAATGGAAATAAAAACAAAAATAAACAAATCGGACCTAATGAAACTGAAAAGCTTTTGCACAGCAAGGGAAACCATAAAAAAGATGAAAAGACAACCCTCAGAATGGAAGAAAATATTTGCAAATGAAACAACTAACAAAGGATTAATCTCCAAAATATACAAGCAGCTCATGCAGCTCAATATCAAAAAGCAAACAACCCAATCCAAAAACGAGCAGAAGACCTAAATAGACATTTCTCCAAAGAAGATATACGAATTGCCAACAAACACATGAAAAGATGTTCAACGTCACTAATCATTAGAGAAATGCAAATCAAAACTACAGTGAGGTATCACCTCACACCAGTCAGAATGGCCACCATCAAAAAATCTACAAACAGGGCTTCCCTGGTGGCGCAGTGGTTGAGAGTCCGCCTGCCGATGCAGGGAACACGGGTTCGTGCCCCGGTCCGGGAAGATCCCACATGCCGCAGAGCGGCTAGGCCCACGAGCCATGGCCGCTGAGCCTGCGCTCTGCAACGGGAGAGGCCACAACAGTGAGAGGCCCGCGTACTGGACAAAAAAAAAAAATCTACAAACAATGAATGCTGGAGAGGGTGTGGAAAAAGGGGAACCCCCTTGCACTGTTGGTAGGAATGTAAATTGATACAGCCACTATGGAGAACAGTATGGAGGTTCCTTAAAAAACTAAAATTAGAACTATCATATGACCCAGCAATCCCAATACTGGGCATATACCCTGAGAAAATCATAATTCAGAGTCATGTACCACAATGTTCACTGCAGCACTATTTACAATAGCCAGGACATGGAAGCAACCTAAGTGTCCATCGACAGATGAATGGATAAAGAAGATGTGGCACATATATACAATGGAATATTACTCAGCCATAAGGAGAAATGAAATTGAGTTATTTGTAGTGAGGTGGATGGACCTAGAGTGTGTCATACAGAGTGAAGTCAGAAAGAGAAAAACAAATACACTATGCTAACACATATATATGGAATCTAAAAAAAACCAAAAAGGTTCTCATGAACCTAGGGGCAGGACAGGAATAAAGACATAGATGTAGAGAATGGACTTGAGGACATGGGGAGGGGGAAGGGTAAGTTGAGACAAAGTGAGAGAATGGCATGGACATATATACACTACCAAATGTAAAACAGATGGCTAGTGGGAAGCTGCTGCATTGCACAGGGAGATCAGCTCGTTGCTTTGTGACCACCTAGAGGGGCTGGATAGGGAGGGTGGGAGGGAGACACAAGAGGGAGGGAATATGGGGATATACGTATGCACAGAGCTGATTCACTTTGTTATACAGCAGAAACTAACAGAACACTGTAAAGCAATTATACTCCAACAAAGATGTTAAAAAAAGAAAAAAAAAAGACGAGCTATCAAGCCATTTAAAGATATGAAGGAAACTTAAATGCCTATTACTAAGTGAAAGAAACCAATCTGAAAAGGCTGCATATTGTATGATTCCAACTATATGACATTCTGGAAAATGCAAAGCTTTGGAGACAGTAAAAAGATTGCCAGGGGTTAGGAGGGAGGGAGGGATGCATAGGAGGAACACAGAGGATTTATAGAGCAGTGAAACTATTCTGTATGACATCATTTGACCAAATCTATAGAACATACACTACCAAGAGTGAACCCTAAGTAAACGATGTACTGCGTCAGTGTAGGTTCATCAATCACAAAAAGATGAAACAAACTAACAAACAAATCTGGGGTATCTTATAGTGCCAGAAAATAAGGAAGTACTCAAAAGACAAAAGGATAGGGGCATGTGAAAGGTATACAAGAATTAATCTGAAAGAATTCCCAACAACTAAAGCAATCTGAGCAACAAAGTAAATAGCACAGCATTGAAATATAACCCAAACCATAAAATATACATCAGTCCATCCTGATATAAACGATGACATAAATAAACAAATAAGAGCAAAGAGACATAAATCATCCATACAGAAGAATTCCAAATACTCCCCCCTTCAGGAGATGAAGCATAATTCCATCTCCCACTTCCCAACCCTTCACTCCTACCTCCAGTGAAGGTGGGTGTACTTAATAACTCACTTCCAAAGAATAAACTGGAGAAAGGGAAAAACAGTACATTTTCAGTGGAGAAACTTGGCAAAGACTACCTCACCCAAGTAATGAAGGTTAATAGCACCATATGGATATCAAGTCCCCCCGACATGATATGACAAGAAGAGCACTTCACCTCTGTGGTATTTTTTCTAACCCTCCCTAAAACTTCAGAAAAATACAGATTGACATACTTTCTGCAAGTCATAAAAAACAAGGAAAGACTGAGAAACTGTTACAGACTACATGAGACTAGGGAAACATGACAACTAAATGCAATGTGGTACCCTACAGTGGATCCTGGAAAAAGGAAGAAGCCATTGATGGAACACCAGTGAAATCCAAATAAACTCTGGAATTTAGTTAATTGTAATGTACTAACATTTGGTTCTTAGTTTTGACAAATGTACCACGGTAACGTAAGATGTTAACAACAGGGGAAACTGAGTGAGAGGTATCTAAGAAGTCTGCACGATTTTTCCAACTTTTCTACATTTAAAAATTATTCAAAAATAGAAAGTTTATTTTAAAAACAGCAAAATTAAACTTTAAAATGGAGCCATAGGGCTTCCCTGGTGGCGCAGTGGTTAAGAATCTGCCTGCCAATGTAGGGGACACAGGTTCGAGCCCTGGTCCGGGAAGATCCCACATGCTGCAGAGCAACTAAACCCGTGCGCCACAGCTACTGAGCCTGTGCTCTAGAGTCCGCGAGCCACAACAACTGAGCCCACGTGCCACAACTACTGAAGCCTGTGCACCTAGAGCCCGTGCTCCTCAACAAAAGAAGCCGCCGCAATGAGAAGCCCGTGCATCGCTACGACGAGTAGCCCCCGCTCACCGCAACTAGAGAAAGCTCGCGCACAGCAACGAAGACTCAACGCAGCCAAAAAGAATAAACAAATAAAATAAATAAAATGGAGCCATAAACCCACTAAACCAACATAGATATCCTTTTGGAAAATGTTAACCTTCTAAATTTAACTACCATTTACTCCATTTTAAAAGTCTGTTAAATAAAATTTAGAAAAACTAAATTTAGACAAATTTAGTCTTCTTTAGAAAGAAGACTAACAATTTCTTACTGGAGATTAAATCATGTATTAATCTGAAACATGATGTACTGTATATTAATAGTACTAGAACTATGCATATTAAACTAGGAACATTTGATTGACACAGAAATACTTCATAACACATTAAAAATATAAAACCTCATATTCTGCCAATATAAGCTTCTGTCAAGTTTCACTGTACATTGTGTTCTTTGGTTCACTGCACTCTACTGGTAAAGAGGGAACATATTTAAGCCACTAGTGATATTATAACCAAGAAACTTGGTAAATTTATACCTTTCCCATATTATGACACTCCTGAGGGGAATATATGTTGTCTCTAACTTTACAGATAAAAGAAATAAATAATGAAAGGCTGTTAAGAAAGGTTATCCAAAACTTGGATTAAGCTAAAAGGTAGACAGAACATCCTTCCAATGTAATGTGGGGACACAGATCCACTCCAAGGTTATTTAACTACCCTACCTAGGGGAATGAACTTTGCTCCATTATTCTATTTACTATCAAACTAAATACCCTAGATTACGTAAAGTTACATGTTCACTTATAGATTTTTGTCCAGTAGAGTTGCAAATCATTTCTGTCATGTAGAAGAGAAAATTCCAAAGGTTAGGGTTTATCGGTCTGTGGGACATTAACCAGTTCATAACTAACTTAGCAATCTTATTCTGAAATTCTTTGATTAAACTGCGTATGAATCCACAGCTCCCCAAATAGTCTTTGAACTAGCCTTTACTATTTTCTTCAGTAATTACTGAATTGAATAAATATTTTATACTTCTATGAATCATGTTTTTACTTTTTTTAAATTATACTTTGACATGCATAAGGAACTTTCCATGACATGCTTCACATGGCCTTTCCCACATACAGCTCTGCAAATCCTACAGTCTCACAGGGCTATTGTGATTATAGTTTTTCTGCACCGTATTCTGATAATGTTGTAAATTATTTGGTTATTGGAATTATCAAATAATATCTTTGTCAAAGGTAAATCTAAGTAAAGTATATATTATTTTCAAGACCCTCTTTACTCCACCATTGACACTCTCCATCTTGCCAGTAAAGTCTGTAAAAAAATAAACATGAACACTATTCTATTTCCCCTGTTTTTCCACCCTGTGCATTTTTAAAACAATGGGAAATACAAGATTCCCTGTTTTTACTGGAGCCATTTCCTGAAGAGATTTTTAAGTCTCAAGCTCTGTATGAGAAAACAAAGATATTTACATCTTCGTAGGAGACTCATTACTTGCTGAGTCGGCATTAAGAAATTACCCACAAAATCAGAGAATATAAGATTTAGACAGGACTTTAAAGATTTTCCTGTCCAATCTCCAAAAGGAAAGAAATAGGGCAAAAAAGGATATAGTGATTTCCAGAGGTCTGAGAGTGGCTAAAATTAATGTGATCTGACTTTCTAATACTTTCTAAATGGGCACACAATCTCCCATGATGACTTGTGGGTTAATTTTCTTTCTTTAAACAAATTATTAAAAAAATATTTTTTCTTCCATTTGTTCCAGGTACCTGTCTATAATTTCTAGGTGTAAATTATAACTGCCTTTACTTTCATAAACATGATAATTACCTTATATTTTGATTATGTGCTTTGAGATTTAAGCAAAGAAAGATTAGTAAAAAGAAAAAAAAAAAAAAAGGGGCTTCCCTGGTGGCGCAGTGGTTGGGAGTCCGCCTGCCGATGCGGGGGACACGGGTTCGTGCCCCGGTCTGGGGGGATCCCACATGCCGCGGAGCGGCTGGGCCCGTGAGCCATGGCCGCTGAGCCTGCGCGTCCGGAGCCTGTCCTCCGCAACGGGAGAGGCCGCAACAGTGAGAGGCCCGCGTAACGAATAAAAAAAAAAAAAAAAAAAAAAACCCACAACTTCATATTTCCAGTGTTACATTCTTCATCAAAAACCAAAGTCTAGACTAATGTGATTATTTTAGATAGAAATTTGGATATTGTCAAATTTGTCAATCTAAATGTACTTTTAGTGAATTGAAGTGGACTAATCACAAACATGAATTACAATTTTTAGGTTTGAGCATCAGGAAAGAAAACATTATTACACTCTCACCCAACCAACATCAGCAGTCCATTAAAGCAAAAGAGAAACTCTGTACCCTGACATCACTTCTAGATGAAGTTGTCCTGAGACAGTTAAGAAAACAGGAACATTGAAGAAATTCTCCTCAGGTACCTTTATTTTGCTTGAAGGCTGCAAAAGAAAACACAAGCCATAAAAACCTATTATTACATGTTTTGCTCTGCTTTTCATATTCACGTTTGTGCCACAACTAAAAAATCATATGCTATTAAACATATATGAGGACAGGTTCATTCTTATGGGAAAAAAAGGCAGCTTTCAGTATACACTTAAAAGAGAAAATTCCTGCTTGGAAAGTGCTAAGTTCAAGGAAGTTTGCTCCATATTTTTCAAAATATATAACAACCAAAGAACAAACTATTTTTGTCACAAAATATACTCCTTCCTAAAAACTGATTTTGATTGAGGGGCAAGCTGAAGCAAGAAATTATGAATTAGAAGTTTTAAATGTGAGGCATTACATAGTCTTTTAAAATTCTGACCCATGACTGAGATTTAATTTTAAGGGAATAGCCTCTAAAACATGTCTTGTCATATTATTATTAAATTATTAATAATAACGCTTTTAATACAGATTTTTATAAACACATTATAAACTTTTAAACACGTTAATTTCACTTATTCTTCCCGACAACTAGGAGATAAAGCAGGACCATATCTTTAAAAGATATGATGAACATTTAGATTTAAAGATTTTTATGAACTTACAGTATAGATAGAGTGATTATTCCATTTGAAACTGACAGGAAATACGTCAGCCAACACTTATTAACAGTTAAGATAAAAAAATTATTTGGAGATCAAACATAATTTAAATAGTATAATTAAGAAAGCTTCTAGATCAAGTTATGACCATTATATCCATTTGGGGGAAGGAAGCTAATTTACCTACTCTTGTATTTCAAATTGTGATCTGAAAATGTCTTTGTGTAATGGTGCACTAAAACAAGTGCTGCAAAGGCAACAAAGCCAATATAAAATTTTCAATACAGGATGTAAGACTCCTTTTAAGAGACTTAGTACCAACTACTGAATTATAGAAACACATGAAATGAAGATATCTTATTTAATTCCATTGGTTGTTCTAAAAATATTGCATATCATGTATGGTTATGCGTGTGTATGAATACGAAATCTAGTGTAAAATTACCAACTGAAATCATTCATTTATTTTGTAATTGCCTATTATTTTTAAAACTTACTTTTACCTGGTCCTAAATGTCCTATTATTGCTTTATAAAAATCATCTTTGAAACCCACTATCACTTAAAGGATATTGTTTCCAAGGACTTAAATACTCAATACTAAAATATTCGACTTATGTTAGGATTTCAAAATAAAAGACATGTTCTCTGATATTTCTTTACTATTTACTAAATAATTATATTTCAAATCAGGCCCAGCACATTTATAAGAATATTATACTTTCCTTCTTTTCCTCACCTCTTTAGTCTATAATTTGTATTGGTGTTTTATCCTGACTTCTCTAAAAGTGATTTCTCTCATCTCCTGCACATATAAAAAGTCTAATATTTAGGACTTGATTTTAGTATCTCATTATTAGCATTTGTACAAAATGATGTCTGAGCTTCTTATATCTCTTAAATCCAACTTATTTAAAGCTAAAAACATATCACTACTTCATTATGCCTTCCAATGTCATATGTAAGCATTTAAATACTGAAATTCATACTACTTTTTAATAAATTACTTCCTTTCAGTTCTCCTTTATATTACAGTGAATGCATTACAGTGACTTTAAAAACTTCTGTATGTATTAAGTTATATTACCTATATATTTTATTTCAGGATATTAAAGGGACATTATAAATTATTTTTTAAAAAAGTAATTGCTGGGGACTTCCCTAGTGGTCCAGTGGTTAAGACTTCACCTCCCAAGGCAGGAGGTGCACGTTCGATCCCTGATCAGGGAGCTAAGATACCTGGCGGCAAAAAAAACAAAACATAAAAACAGAAGCAATATTGTAACAAATTCAATAAAGACTTTAAAAATCGACCACATCAAAAAAAAAAATCTTACAATGGTGGGATAGGTAGCTCCAAAGGCCTATCCCTCTACAGAAAAAATGAAAATAATGAGTAAAAACTATAAGCATCAAAGGTTTAAAGTCACCAAACAAATGCTGAATCAAGAAAGAGGAAACTTAAAAATGGTAAACTCCACCTAACAATAGCAGACTGCACACTCTTTTCAAGTGCACATGGACACTGTCCAAGATCAACCATATGCGAGAACATAACAAGTCTCAACAAATCAGATAAATTACCTTTTTTGAACATAATGGGATGGAACTAGAAATGTAAACTGGTGCAGTTACTTGGGAAAAGAGTTTGGTGGTTCTTTAAAAAGATTAACAAGAATTATTATATATACAACATACAAATTCTACCTCCAGGTATATGTCTAAAAGAATTACAACCAAGTATTCAAACAACAATGCATTAAAAGGACTGTACACCATCCTTCATCCCAGGGATTCATCCCAGGGATGCAAGGATTTTTCAATATCATAAATCAATCAATGTGATACATCACATGAACAAACTGAATAAAAACTATACAATCATCTCAATAGATACAGAAAAAGCTTTTGATAAAATTCAATATCCAAAAAAACTCTTCAGAAAGTGAGCACAGAGGGAACATACCTCAACATAATAAAGGCCACATACAACAAACCCACAGCTAACATCATACTCAACAGCGAAAAGCTGAAAGAACTTGCTCTAAGATCAGGAACAAGACAAGGATGCCCACTCTCGCCACTTTTATTCAACATAGTTTTGGAAGTCCTAGCCACAACAACCAGAGAAGAAAAAGAAACAAAAGGAATCCAAATTGGAAAAGAAGAAGTAAAACTGTCACTGTCTGCAATGACATGATGCTATACATAGAAAAGCCTAACACGCTACCAGAAAACTACCAGAGCTCATCAATGAATTTGGTAAAGTTGTTGAATAAAAATTAATATACAGAAATCTGTTCCATTTCTATACACTAACGAAGAAAGACAGGAAAGAGAAATTAAGGAAAAATCCCATTTACCATCATATCAAAAAGAACAAAATACCTGCGAATAAACCTGTCTAAGGAGACAAAAGACCTTTACTCTGAAAACTGATGAAAGAAGACACTGATGAAAGACACTGATGAAAGAAATCGAAGATGACATAAACAGATGGACACATATACCATGTTCTTGGATTGCAAGAATCAATATTGTGAAAATGACTATACTACCCAAAGCAATCTACAGATTCAATGCAATCCCTATCAAACTACCAATGGCATTCTTCACAGAATTAGAACAAAAAATCTTACAACTTGTATGGAAACACGAAAGACCCCAAATAGTCAAAACAATCTTGAGAAAGAAAAATGGAACTGGAGGAATCAGGCTCCCCGACTTCAAACTATACCACAAAGCTACAGTAATCAAGACAGTATGGTACTGGCACAAAAACAGAAATATAGATCAATGGTACAGGATAGAATGCCTAGAGATAAACCCATGCACATATGGGCACCTAATTTATGACAAAGGAGGCAAGAACATACAATGGAGAAAAGACAGGCTCTTCAATAAGTGGTGCTGGGAAAACTGGACAGCTACATGTAAAAGAATGAAATCAGAACACTCCCTAACACCATACACAAAAATAAACTCAAAATGGATTAAAGACCTAAATGTAAGGCCAGACACTATAAAACTCTTAGAGGCAAACATAGGCAGAACACTCTATGACATAAATCACAAAAAGATCCTTTTGACCCACCTCCTAGAGAAATGGAAATAAAAACAAAAATAAACAAATGGGACCTAATGAAACTGAAAAGCTTTTGCACAGCAAAGGAAACCATAAAAAAGATGAAAAGACAACCCTCAGAATGGAAGAAAAGATTTGCAAACAAAACAACTGACCAAGGATTAATCTCCAAAATATACTAGCAACTCATGCAGCTCAATATCAAAAAGCAAACAATCTAGTTAAAAAATGGGCAGAAGACCTAAATAGACATTTCACCAAGGAACACATACAGATGGCCAAGAGGCACATGAAAAGATGTTCAACATCACTAATTATTAGAGAAATGCAAATCGAAACTACAAGGTATCACCTCACACCAGTCAGAATGGCCATTATCAAAAAATCTAGAATCAATAAAAGCTAGAAAGGGTGTGGTGAAAAGGGAAGCCACCTGCACTGTTGGTGGGAATGTAAATTGATACAACCACTATGGAAAACAGTATGGAGGTTCCTTTAAAAACTAAAAATACAACTATCATATGACCCAGTAATCCCACTACTGGGCATATACCCTGAGAAAACCATAATTCAAAAAGAGACACGTACCACATGTTCATTACAGCACTATTTACAATAGCCAGGACATGGAAGCAACCTAAATGTCCATCGACTGATGAATGGATACAGAAGATGTGGTATATACATACACAATGGAATTTTACTCAGCCACAGAAAAGAATGAAATAATGCCATTGACAGCAACATGGATGGACCTAGAGATTATCATATTAAGTGAAGTAAGTCAGAAAGACAAATATCATATGACATCACTTATATGTGGAATCTAAAAAAGTGATATGAATGAAGTTACCTACAAAACAGAAATAGACTCAGACATAGAAAACAAACTTAAGGTTACCAAAGGGGAAAGGGCAGGGAGGGATAAATTGAAGTGTGGGATTAACATATACACACTACTATGTATAAACAGATAAACAACAAGGACCTACTGTTTAGCATGGGGAACTATATTCAATGTCTTGTAAGAACTTATAATGGAAAAGAATTTGGAAAATAATATACATAAATATAAAATGAATCACTGTTCTGTACATCTGAAGCTAACACAAGATTGTAAATTAACTATACTTCAATTTAAAAAATGGTTATAAAAATTTTAAAACTCCAAGTATTCAAATAGATACTTGTACATTAATGTTCATAACAGCACTATTCACAACAGACAAAGGTGGAAACATGGATAAGTGGATAAGCAAAATGTAGTGTATATAAACAATGAAATACTATTTAGCCATAAGATGGAATGAAGTACCTATATATGCTAAAACACGGATAAACCTTGAAAACACTACGCTAAGTAAAAGAAAGACATAAAAGGCTACATATTGTATGATCCCATTTATATGAAATATCTAGAGTAGGTAAATCCATGGAGACTAATCGGTGAGAGCAATGGTCTGGGGAGAAGGGTAAATGGGAAGTGATACTTAATGGGCATGGGGTTTTCCTTGAGATAATGAAAATGTTTTGGAACTTAATAGGGGTGGTAGTTGTATAACACTGTAAATGTAGTAAATGCCACTGAAATATACCCTTTAAAATGGTTAATTTTATGTTGCATGAACGTCACCTCAATTTTTTTTAAAAGCATACATAAACAAGTAATTATTAGACATGACAGGGTCAAAAATTACTAACATGGGATTGCAAATTTAAGATTTACAATCTTAAATACTTCCATTAGTAATGAAGAAAGAATAAAAATATATGAATTAAGTATCCAACTTTGTGACTTTGCCAGTGGGAATGGATTTCTTTAAAAAAGATTCTCAAATTGCAACATTAAAGTTAAGAATTTCTATTTAATAAAGGAATATATAGGCAATTAAACAGAACAACATATTGTATTATGGATAAAATATTTTCAGCTTCTAGAACTGACAAGTGATTAATGGACAGAAAATATAAGGACCTCCTGTGAAGAAAACAAGAAAGAGAAAATAAGCTGCTCCCCAACTGGGCAATGGATATGAAAAGCAGATTTACAGAAAAGAAAATTCAAGAGGTTAAGATGTATGAAGAAACACTCAACTATGAATTAGAGAAACACAAATTAAAACAAGGCATTTTAAGAAGAATTCATTGCATACATCCGACTGACAAAGATTAGAAAGTTGTATAATATCAAGTGTAGAGGTAGATTCAGGATGTGGTAGGCAGATTTCTAAGATGTGTCCCAAGATTCTCAGCCCCTGGTTTATTCAACCACTAAGCCAGGTACTGATGTGAAAGGATTTTGAAAATTTAATTAAAGTTCCAAATCAGATGGCCTCAGGAGTTGGAGATTCTCTGGGTGTTCTTGACCTAATCACGTGAGCCCTTTAAAAGTAGAAAGTTTTCTACAGCTGGCTGCAGAACAGTAAGTCAGTAATTTGAAGCATGAGAAGGATGTGACATGCTGTTGCTGGCTTGAAGATGGAGGAAGACACAGGGAAAGGTGCTTAGAGCAGTCTCTAGAAGCTGAGAGCAATCTGGCCAGCAGCCAGCAGCAAAATGGGAACTTCAGTCCTACAACCAAAAAGAACTGAATTCTACTGAGAGCAAGAATGTGTTTGGAAGAGAACCTCAAGTTCCGGATGAAAACATAGAAAGCTTAGCTGACACACTGGTTTTGGGCTTGTGAGACCCTGAGATCCTAGCCACGCCATTCTGTACTATTGAACTATAGAGCTGTGAACTAATAAAGAGGTGTTGTTTTAAGTCACTAAGTTACAAATCTATAGAAAACTACTTCATAGGAAAACAGGAACCCTCAGGTAATGTCAATATAGTCTATACTGGCACTGCTATTCTGGATAACATAGTGAAATTCAGAATGTATATACCCTATGACCAAGGAATTCCACTCCTGGATATCCATTCTAAAGAAATTTTCACACAAGTCTCTTAGGGAATATGTATAAGACTATGTATTGCAGTATTTTTTTTTTCTGGGTGTAACTGAGAATTGGAAACAACCTAAGGGTCTATTACTAGAAAGGGTAAGTGAATTGTAGCAGACAAATATCAATGAATATTCTGCAGCAATGACAAGCAACAAATAGATGTACCTATAGCAACATGGACAGATTTCAAAACAAAGAGTTAAATGGAAAAAAGTAGGAAACAAAGTAAGATACATATTATCATTAATGTAAATTTAAAATATACATAAAAGATCACTCATATTTTATGAGGCTATATACATAATAAAAGATATATCAAAGATATTAAAGTGAGTGCCTCCAAGAGAATATGAGGAATGGAAGTGGGGATTAGGATAAAGAGGAAAAATTAAAACAAGAAAGGAGTTATGCTGGATGGCGTTTTGTCAGCTTGGCATTACTACTCCCACCTAAACTGAGGACTGTGTTTCCTAGAATCCCCTTTCCTGCATGGTTCCAGGTTTCAGTTGGCCATCTACTGTTGGAGAGGAATGTGCATAACATTTGAGAAGAGAAAATGAAACTGAAGTCATTAATCTCAGAAGACTGTGGCAGTCTGACACAGTGACACACTCACCGTGGTGCCTGGTGATCTCTAATGTCTAGCTTGTCTCCTTACTACTGACCAACAGTAGCTCTATGATAACCACCAAGTGCTGGACTGCAGTTACTACAGAGTGGACTGTGATAGATTAATTGCATTAATGGCTCCAATTTGTCACACTTCTCTATATCAGCACCCCTTGGCATATCATACGCTAACCCTGAGCTTGGCCATGTGACTTGTTTTGGTCAATGGCATGGTAACAAAATTGACAAAAATAGTGGCTTGAAAACATGCTTATGAAGTTCACATTCTTTCTTGGACCTATGCCACCAAAGAGATCACACCCTGATTAGCATGATGGAGGAATTTGAGAGACATGTGGAGAAGAGATGGGTCATCCCACATGAGGCCATCCTAGACTGCCCAGCTCCCAGTCAATCCATCAGCTGACTAAGCCAAACCCAGATCAGAACCACTCAGATGACCTGTAGACTCACAGGAAAGAATAAATGGTTTTGTTACAGTGAGAGGATACAAGGGCCTATAACAACAGTGTGCCGTGAATGAAAATTATGTTAAACTAAACTCTGTATTCCTAAGGTTAAAAAAATACACATTCAGACACACATACTTCTACAAAAACAACCATAGCCAATATGCACTTAGCACTTACTCTGTGCCATGTACTGTGCTAAGGAGTTTACAAGCAATCCAATGAAGTAAGTACTAGTATCCCCACTTACAGAGAAGGAAACAGACACAGAGGTTAATAACTTAACTTGCCTAGTATGACAAAGAACATGAACCAAGGTGGTTGGGCTCCAGAATCTCTATTCTTTTTTTTTTTTTGCGGTACGCGGGCCTCTCACTGTTGTGGCCTCTCCCATTGCGGAGCACAGGCTCCGGATGCGCGGGCTCAGCGGCCATGGCCCACGGGCCCAGCCGCTCCGCGGCACGTGGGATCTTCCCAGACCGGGGCACGAACCAGTGTCCCCTGCATCGGCAGGCGGACTCTCAACCACTGAGCCACCAGGGAAGCCCAGAAGAATCTCTATTCTTAACCACACATTATTTCCAGGAGTCATAAGAAATACTTAACAATGGTTGATTCTGGGGAAGGAAACTAGATTACCGGGAAACAAGGTATGATGGAATCCTTCTGCACTTTGATTTTTAAAAATTTTTTTTAAAGATTTTTTTTGATGTGCACCATTTTTAAAGTCTTTATTGAATTCGTTACAATATTGCTTCTGTTTTATGTTTTGGTTTTTTGGCCAGAAGGCACGTGGATCTTAGCTCCCTAACCAGGGATCGAACCTGCACCCCCTGAATTGGAAGGCGAAGTCTTAACCACTGGACTGCCAGGGAATTCCGTTCTGCACTTTTAAGTTGGTACCTTTTGAACAGTAAACTACATTACCTGTTCAAAAAATAAATTTAAAATAGCATATTTGTTAAGAGGGACTTGGAGGTATTACCAGCAAGTACTCAGAATAAAAAGTATACTGGTTTTATTCCCTGTGTATTCTTTTTTTTTTATTTTTAAAGAAGATGTTGGGGGTAGGAGTTTTATTAATTCATTTATTTACTTTTGCTGTGTTGGGTCTTCGTTTCTGTGCGAGGGCTTTCTCTAGTTGTGGCAAGCGGGGGCCACTCTTCATTGCAGTGCGCGGGCCTCTCACTATGGCGGCCTCTCTTGTTGTGGAGCACAGGCTCCAGACGCGCAGGCTCAGTAGTTGTGGCTCATGGGCCTAGTTGCTCTGCGGCATGTGGGATCCTCCCAGACCAGGGCTTGAACCCGTGTCCCCTGCATTAGCAGGCAGATTCCCAACCACTGCACCACCAGGGAAGCCCCCCTGTGTATTCTTGATCTCATAAATACTAACGATTTAATCTTTTGTCCTATAGTGGTGTGGATTACTCTGGTCAGCACCAATTGGAAAATCAAAAAGCCAAGAACAAAGTATGGAACAAAGTCAAATACCAGGAAAAATATAGGTGGTTAGTAAAGTCTAACACTGCTCTATTTATAATGAAAATAGTTGGGGCAGGCCAGAAGAAGAGAAGGCCAAACAATATTGAGTTCTTCGAGTAGGAATTGAGTTTATACATGTTGATATGCTAAGCACCTAGCAAAGTGCCAGAGACAAGTAATTGCTCCATAAATGCTTGTTGACCAAAAGAGTGATGTCAACTGTGAGTGAGGGGATCAGCAATGAGAAGAAGCACAAGGAACCATAAAAGCTTCTAGCAAAGTGTCATGGCATTGCTGGTCTAAAAGGTATCTTTAGTGCACATTTAGTGTCATGTTTGTTTTCAAACAAAGGTACTGATAAGCAGGTACTATTACAGAAATAAATTATTTCCTATATTAACTTTTTAAACTATAATGCTTATAAATAATTCTCCATTACTTTTCTAGCACACCTGGAAATAGGTGTTTTCTGTGGTTTTTCTTTAGTATCACCATCAGTTGAACACTGACAAGTATTCTAAACAACACAAAAGGGAGAGAATGTATTTTCAATACAGTATATAATTGTAAGTTTAAAGTAGCTTAGAGGAAATTTTTCATTTTCTTCAGAAATGTAAACTGTGTGACCACTATGATTCTATCTTCCTCCTATCCACTCCCACTCACAAACACATAATTTGTAGATATCCTATATAATCAAATACCATTTTTGACTAAATATAAAAGACATCTATCCTCTTCCTACCTTCCCAACAGCAAATCCCTAATTCTGACATCCATCAAACAGAAAGATTTAGAAAAGATGATGAGATAGTATCATCAATATAATCTTCTGATCACTGAAAAAAATAGCTCTTCAACATCAACTTTTTCACCTTTCTCAAGACTGTGCCTCACTTAGTTCCTAAGGAGGCATCTCTCCATATACTCTCTCATACACCTTTCTGCTCCCTAACAAATCTCTAGTTACCTCTGGGACAGCTTCATTTCCTTCCCTCTTTATGCTTGCAAGTCTTAAAATGATCCAAACACACATCAAGCACTGTGAGAGTCACAAGTAAAAATTAAACATAATACTAAAAAATGCTATGTTTTATTTATTTTTAAAAGTTCCTGAAGCAAAACACTGAGCTGGGTGATGGCATTTGGTTGTTTATAGTATTATTCTCTGTGCTTTCCTGTATGTTTAAAGTTACAAAAAAACACAGATCAGTATTTCCAGCTCTTAAAAATGTACAGCATATTATTGTGTGATTCCCACAAGTGTCAATACTTTTCATTCTCCTATTTTCTTCAAGCATAAAATATTTTACTTTATTCAGGTTCACTGTTTTTGTTCTAATTACTAGAGTGTTCTGTAAGTTTACATTAATAGTTGTAGTATTTTTATCTATATGATGCATTAAAGAGTCTCATGGCTGTGCTGTGAATATAATTATTATATATTTCTGTAAGGGAAAAAGAGTGCCAAGATCCCAAATAACCAACTTAAAAATAAACTATCCAAGTCTCTGATTATATTTCTGCTACACCTTAAAGAAAAAAGATAACTAAATTAAGCTAAACATAATTAAAGAAATAAAATAAAAATTCAAGTGTTTCATGCACTGTCAAAAAACCCGTAATGACAAAAATCGGTAAGCCTGAGGCAAGTAATGAGATACCAAAATATTCTGGTTGGTTTATGTTAAAAAATATTTTACATAATAAATGAAAGCTCTAATTCCAAAAATCTATTTCACTGTATAGTACTTTAAAAAACGTTTTTATATCCTATTTTTCTCAAATCAGAGAAAATACTAAAGGGCTTTACGAAACACTAAAGAAATATGTTGAAGATGGGGTAAGAGTAAGATGAAAAATTACCACAGCATTATTATCCTGATATTCCTTGGGAAAAAACGTATATTCACACATAGTAATCAAACTGGCAAAAATTAAAGACAAAGAAAAATTACTGAAAGCAGCAAGGGAAAAATGACAAATAACATACAAGGGAACTCCCATAAGGTTATTATCTGATTTCTCAGCAGAAACACTACAAGCCAGAAGAGAGTAGCATGATATACTTAAAGTGATGAAAGGGAAGAACGTACAACCAAGATTACTCTACCCAGCAAGGATCTCATTCAGATTCCATGGAGAAATCAAAAGCTTTACAGATAAGCAAAAAGCTAAGAGAATTCAGCACCACCAAACCAGCTCTACAACAAATGCTGAAGGAACTTCTCTAAGTGGGAAACACAACAGAAGAAAAGGACCTACAAAAACAAACCCAAAACAATTAAGAAAATGGTCATAGGAACATACATATCAATAATTACCTTAAATGTGAATGGATTAAATGCTCCAACCAAAAGACACAGGCTTGCTGAATGGATACAAAAACAAGACCCATATATATGCTGGCTACAAGAGACCCACTTCAGATCTAGGAACACATACAGACTGAAAGTAAGGGGATGGAAAAAGATAGTCATGCAAATGGAAATCAAAAGAAAGCTGGAGTAGCAATACTCATATCAGATAAAAAAAGACTTTAAAATAAAGAATGTTACAAGAGACAAGGAAGGACACTACATAATGATCAAGGGATCAATCCAAGAAGAAGATATAACAATTATAAATATATATGCACCCAATACAGGAGCACCTCAATACATACGGCAACTGCTAACAGCTCTAAAAGAGGAAATCGACAGTAACACAATAATCGTGAGGGACTTTAACACCTCACTTACACGAATGGACAGATCATCCAAACAGAAAATTAATAAGGAAACACAAGCTTTAAATGATACAATAGACCAGATAGATTTAATTGATATTTATAGGACATTCCATCCAAAAACAGCAGATTACACTTTCTTCTCAAGTGTGCACGGAACATTCTCCAGGATAGATCACATCTTGGGTCACAAATCAAGCCTCAGTCAATTTAAGAAAATTGAAATCATATCAAGCATCTTTTCTGACCACAACGCTATGAGTTTAGAAATGAATTACAGGGAAAAAAACATAAAAAACACAAACACATGGAGGCTAAACAATACGTTACTAAATAACCAAGAGATCACTGAAGAAATCAAAGAGGAAATCAAAAAATACCTAGAGACAAATGACAATGAAAACACGACAATCCAAAACCTATGGGATGCGGCAAAAGCAGTTCTAAGAGGGAAGTTTATAGCTATACAAGCTTACATCAAGAAACAAGAAAAATCCCAAATAAACAATCTAACCTTACACCTAAAGGAACTAGAGAAAGAACAAACAAAACCCAAAGTTAGCAGAAAGAAAGAAAGAAAGAAAGAAAGAAAGAAAGATCAGAACAGAAATAAATGAAATAGAAACAAAGAAAATAATAGCAAAGATCAATAAACCAAAAAGCTGGTTCTTTGAGAAGATAAAACAAAATTGACAAACCATTAGCCAGACTCATCAAGAAAAACAGGGAGAGGACTCAAATCAATAAAATTAGAAATGAAAAAGGAGAAGTTACAACAGATACTGCAGAAATACAAA
This sequence comes from Phocoena sinus, assembly GCF_008692025.1. Taxonomy (NCBI): domain Eukaryota; kingdom Metazoa; phylum Chordata; class Mammalia; order Artiodactyla; family Phocoenidae; genus Phocoena; species Phocoena sinus. Next base: position 54,118,689 of record NC_045770.1, on the reverse strand, counting down.
GCATCCTAAGAGACTACTACAAGCAACTCTATGCCAATTAAATGAACAACCTGGAGAAATGGAGAAATTCTTAGAAAGGTATAACCTACCAAGACTGAACCAGGAAGAAATAGAAAATATGAACAGACCAATCACAAGTAATGAAACTGAAACTGTAATTAAAAATCTTCCAACAAACAAAAGACCAGGACCAGATGGCTTCACAGGTGAATTCTATCAAACATTTACAGACGAGCTAACACCCATCCTTCTCAAGCTCTTCCAAAAAATTGTGGAGGAAGGAACACTCCCAAACTCATTCTATGAGGACACCGTCAACGTGATACCAAAACCTGACAAAGAAACTACAAAAAAAGAAAATTACAGACCAATATCCCTGATGAATATAGATGCAAAAGTCCTCAACAAAATACTAGCAAACAGAATCCAACAATACATTAAAAGGATCATACACCATGATCAAATGGGATTTATCTCAGGGATGCAAGGATTCTTCAATAAACGCAAATCAATCAATGTGGTACACCATATTAACAAATTGAAGAATAAAAACCATATGATCATCTCAATAGATGCAGGAAAAGCTTTTGACAAAATTCAACACATGTTTATAATAACAACTCTCCAGAAAGCGGGCACAGAGGGAACCTACCTCAACATAATAAAGGCCATATATGACAAACCCACAGAAAACACCATTCTCAATGGTGAAAAACTGAAAGCATTTTCTCTAAGATCAGGAACAAGACAAGGATCTCCACTCTCACCACTATTATTCAACATAGTTTTGGAAGTCCGAGCCACGGCAATCAGAGAAGAAAAAGAAATAAAAGGAGTACAAATTGGAAAAGAAGAAGGAAAACTGTCACTGTTTGCAGATGACATGGTACTATACATAAAGAATCCTAAAGATGCCACCAGAAAACTACTAGAGCTAATCAATGAATTTGGTAAAGTAGCAGGATACACAATTAATGCACAGAAATCTCTTGCATTCCTAAACACTAATGATGAAAAATCTGAAAGAAAAATTAAGGAAACACTCCCATTTACCACTGCAACAAAAAGAATAAAATACCTAGGATTAAACCTATCTAGGGAGACAAAAGACTTGTATGTGGAAAACTATAAGGCACTGATGAAAGAAATTAAAGATGATACCAACAGATGGAGAGATATACCATATTCTTGGATTGGAAGAATCAATTTTGTGAAAATGACTCTACTACCCAAAGCAATCTCCAGATTCAATGCAATCCCTATCAAATTACCAATGACATTTTTTACAGAATTAGAACAAAACAATCTTAAAATTTGTATGGAGACACAAAACACCCCAAATAGCCAAAGCAGTCTTGAAGGAAAAAAACGGAGCTGGAGGAATCAGACTCCCTGACTTCAGACTATACTACAAAGCTACATTAATCAAGACAATATGGTACTGGCACAAAAAGAGAAGCACAGATCAATGCAACACGATAGAAAGCCCAGAGATAAACCCATGCACCTATGTTCAACTAATCTATGACAAAGGAGGCAAGGATATACAATGGAGAAAAGACAGTCTCTTCAATAAGTGCTGCTGGGAAAACTGGACAGCTACATGTAAAAGAATGAAATTAGAACACTCCCTAACACCATACACAAAAATAAACTCAAAATCGATTAGAGACCTAAATGTAAGACCAGACACTACAAAATGCTTAGAGGAAAACATAGCAAGAACACTCTTTGACATACATCACAGCAAGATCTTTTATGATCCATCTCCTAGAGTAATGGAAATAAAAACAAAAATAAACAAATGGGGCCTCATGACACTTAAAAGCTTTTGCACAGCAAAGGAAACCAAAAACAAGACGAAAAGACAACCCTCAGAATGGAAGAAAATATTTGCAAATGAATCAACAGACAAAGGATTAATCTCCAAAATATATAAACAACTCATGCAGCTCAATAACAAAAAAACAAACAACCCAATCCAAAAATGGGCAGAAGACCTAAATAGCCATTTCTCCAAGGAAGACCTACAGATAGCCAAGAAGCATATTAAAAGCTGCTCAACATCACTAATTATTAGAGAAATGCAAATCAAAGCTACAATGAGGTATCACCTCACACCAGTTAGAATGGGCATCATCAGAAAATCTACAAACAACAAATGCTGGAGAGGGTGTGGAGAAAAGGGAACCCTCTTGCACTGTTGGTGGGAATGTAAATTGATACAGCCACTATGGAGAAAAGTATGGAGGTTCCTTAAAGAACTAAAAATAGAATTACCATATAACCCAGCAATCCCAGTACTGGGCATATATCCAGAGAGAAACATAATTCAAAAAGACACATGCACTGCAATGTTCGTTGCAGCACTATTTACAATAGCCAGGTCATGGAAGCAACCTCAATGCCCATCGACAGATGAATGGATAAAGAAGATGTGGTACATATGTTCAATGGAATATTACTCAGCCATAAAAGGGAACGAAATTGGATCATTTGTTGAGACATGGATGGATCTAGAGACTGTCATACTGAGTGAAGTAAGTCAGAAAGAGAAAAACAAATATCACATATTAACGCATATATGTGGAACCTAGAAAAATGGTACAGATGAACAGGTTTGCAGGGCAGAAACTGAGATACAGATGTAGAGAACAAACGTATGGACACTAAGGGGGGAAAGAGTTGGGGGGATGGAGGCGGTGGTATGATGAATTGGGCGACTGGGATTGACATGTATTCACTGATGTGTATTAAACTGATGACTAAGCAGAAAAAAACCCCAACATATACTCACATCACACTATCTGCCACAATGTAAATAAAAATTCTGCAACTTATCTCTGATTGACACAATTACAGATGGTCCTCTATGGCCTGATTTACAATTTTTCAACTTGGCAGTGGTGTGAAAGCAATACGCATTCAGTAGATACCATACTTCAAAATTTGAATTTTGCTCTTTTCCCGCTAGTATGATACTCATGATGCTGGCAGCAGCTGCAGCTTTCAGTCAGCCATGCGATCATGAGGGTAAAAAACGATACACTTAACCATTTTGTACGCATAAAACCATTGTTTTTCACTTTCAGTACAATATTAAATAAATTACATGAGATATTCAACACTTTATTATAAAACAGGCTTTGTGTTAGATGATTTTGCCCAACTATGGACGTAACCCCATTGTAAGTAGAAAAAGATCTGTATATGGCCACCAAGCTGACCTACCACCACTTACTTTAGTGAGTTGAGATAGTATCTTTATGTTCTTCCACATGAACTTGGGTGTATTTCTGAGCTTTCAGTTTTATCCCATTGGTTTATTTGTGTACTGATATCGCACCATTTTAATTTTGAGGCTTTACAGTATATTTTAATTCCCGGTTACTCAAGCATTTTTGATGACTGTATTCTTTAGCATTAACATGGAGACTTTTCCAAGGTTTCTCCACTGATAAATTTGTGTCTCATCTCAAATAGATATCGCCCATATTTCCAGGTCCTACTTCAATCCATTTTTCAGTTCAATAAATATTTACAGAGTGACTAGTATGTGCCAGGTACCAGGCTAAATGCAGGAATACAGTAATGAGTAAGATACAATGTCCCTAAGGAACTCCAATATTTTTAAATTTCATGGGTCAATACTGTGAAACAAAAGTTATTTAATATGAAGCTTTGAGCTACAGAGTTTTTGAAACTTGTGAATATGTCTGAAGGAGGCTACATTGACAAAGTCCTAATTTATTCACTCACTTATCAACTGCTCTGTTAACAGCCTGAAGGAACTAATAAAACTTTCCCCAAGTTTCCTATTTCTTTAGGTGTACCAATACTGCAGGAAAAACTGGCTCATAGATTGCAAAAAAAAAAAAAACTAACTGCTGCTCATTTTAATGGCTGAATATGGAGGTACAAATCATGTGATCCATAGAAAATAACTCACAAACAGTATCCTGGCCAAGCATGCTGAAAAGCCAGTTAATACCATACACATCTATTAGAATGGCCAAAATCCAGAACAGTGACAACACCAAATGCTATCAAGGATGCGGAGCAACAGGAACTCTCTCTTATTCATTGCTGGTGGGAATGTGAAATGGCACAGCTACTTTGGCAGTTCCTTACTAAACATACTCTTGTCATACGATCCAGCAATTGCACGCCTTGGTATTTACCCAAAGGAGTTGAAAACTTATGTCCACATAAAAACCTGTACACAGATGTTTACAGAGGTTTTATTCATAATTGCCAAAACTTGGACACGACCAAGATGTGCTTCAGTAAATGAATAAATAAACTGTGATAAATCCAGACAATGGAACATTATTCAATGCTAAAAAGAAATGAACTATCAAGACATGAAAAGACATGGAAGAAACAAATACATATTACTAAGTGAAAGAAGCCAATCCGAAAAGGCTACATACTATATGATTCCAACTATATGACATTCTGAAAAGGGCAAAACTATGGAGAAAGTAAAAAGGTCAGTGGTTGTCAGGAGTTAGGGAGGAGATAAGGATGAACAGGTAGAACATGGAGGTGGAGGATTTTTTGAGCAGTGAAACTATTATGTATGATACTATAATGGTGGATATATCTCATTATGCATTTGTCCAAACGCATAGTGAACCATAATGTAAACTACAGACTTCTGATGAATAATGATGTGCCGACGTAGAGTCATCAATTGTAACAAATGTACCACTCTGGTGGATGTTGATAATGGGGGAGGCTAAGCATGGGTGGGGGCAGGGGCTATATGGGAAGTATTTGTATCTTCACTCAATTTTGCTGTCAACCTAAAATTGCTCTAGGGACTTCCCTGGCAGTCCAATGGTTAAGACTCCACGCTTCCAATGCAAGGGGCATGAGATCAATCCCTGGTCAGGAAACTAAGATCCCACATGCCATGTGGCACTGCCAAAAAAAAAAAAAAATTGCTCTAAAAAGTAAAGTCTGTTTAAAAAAAAGCCAGTAAACATATGGATCTCTGTGATCAACATGCTATATCCTTCATCTGCCAAGAGAAATGGTCTCTTTTCTATTAGTCTCAGCAAATGTAAACAATAGAGAGATAAAGAACTCTTCAGGGCTTCCCTGGTGGCGTGGTGGTTAAGAACCCACCTGCTAATGCAGGGAACATGGGTTCGAGCCCTGGTCTGGGAAGATCCCACATGCCGCGGAGCAACTAAGCCCGTGTGCCACAACTACTGAGCCTGCACTCTAGAGCCCATGAGCCACAACTTCTGAAGCCCACGCACCTAGAGCCCGTGCTCTGCAACGAGAAGCCACCACAATGAGAAGCCTGCGCACCGCAACGAAGAGTAGCCCCCGCTCGCCGCAACTAGAGAAAGCCTGCACACACCAACGAAGACCCAACGCAGCCAAAAATAAATAAATAAGTAATAAATTAATTTATTAAAAAAAAAGGAAGTCTTCAGACAGAATGCAGGTAGCACCAGGAAGCTGAGGAGGTTGTTTGTATTCATACAGGATACAACTTGATCATTACTCTCGCTTCTTTACTGCAAAGATAAAACTCAGAAATAGGAATGTGGGGGGTTTTATTTTTATTTTTTAAACTTTTTAAATGTGCCCAAAGGTTTCAGAATTAAATGATAAAACCAATAATTAAATAAATACTGGGGAACAGGGCTGACTTAATTATCACCATATTATCTAAAACATTCCTTATTAGGAACTTTAAAGCATACTATACTAGCAATAAGGAATATAATCTCACTTGATATAAACAAAAAATTCAATTTCTAAACATGTTCAAACTCTAGAAAAAGCAGTTGTTTGATGCAGGGGTAGCGAGGTTTAAGGCATTTAAAAAGTTGGTAATAATTTACGTATGAAACACAAATAGTCTGTTTCTACTAAAAGCAGTTTGCTGAAATACCACTAAAAACCTTATAATGTGCTCTTTTTTCTATAAGTTTTCTGTTGTGACATACAACACACTAATGCAGAAAAGGAAAAAGTACACCTCAATGATTTATCACAAAATTAATGCCTATGTGACTACCACCCAGATCACAAGATAGAAGAGTAACAACATTTGAGGAGACTCTAGTGTCCCTTCCCCCAACAATTCCTCTTTCCTTCCCAAAGATAACTATTAACCTGACCACCAAAACATTATAGTACTTTTCTAAGAAGAGCAAACTAAACTCAAAGTTAGCAGAAGAAAGGAAATAACAAAGATCAGAATGGAAAGAAATGAAAGAAAAACTAAAAAGACAATAGAAAAAAAATAAAAGAGCTGTTTTTAAAAAAGGATAAACAAAATAGACAAACCATTAGCTAGACTTACCAAGAAGAAAAGAGAGAGGACTCAATAAATAAAATTATAAATGAAAGAGGAGACATTACAACTGATAGTACATAAATACAAAGGCTCATAAGAGACTATGAACAATTACGCACTGAAAAATTGGACAACCTAGAAGAAATGGATAAATTCCTAGAAACATACAACCTTCCAAGACTGAATCAAGGAGAAACAGAAAATCTGATCGAAGCTATAATCAAAAACCTCCCAACATGGGCTTCCCTGGTGGCGCAGTGCTTGAGAGTCTGCCTGCCGATGCAGGGGACACGGGTTTGTGCCCCAGTCCGGGAGAATCCCACGCGCCGCGGAGCTGCTGGGTCCGTGAGCCATGGCTGCTGAGCCCGCGCGTCCGGAGCCTGTGCTCCGCAGCGGGAGAGGCCACAACGGTGAGAGGCTCGTGTATCGCAAAAAAAAAAAACCCCCAAAACCAAAAAAAAACCTCCCAACAAAGAAGTCAAGGGCTAAATGGCTTCACTGGTGAATTCTATCAAACACCAAAAGAACTAATACCAATACTTCTCAAACTCCTCCAAAAATAAGAGGAGGAAACACTTCCAAACTCATATTACAAGGGCAACATTACCCTGATAATACCAAAGTCAGGTAAGGACACTACAAGAAAAGAAAATTACAGGCCAATATCCTTGATGAACATAGGTGTAAAAATCCTTAACAAAATGTTAGCAAACCAAATACAACAGTACTTTGAAAGAATCATACACCATGAACAAGTGGGGTTTATTCCAGGGATGCAAAGGCAGTTCAACATCTGCAACTCAATCAACGTTTTCTCAATAGATACAGAAAAAGCATTTGACAAACTTCAACGTCTTTCCATGATAAAAACTCTCAACAACGTGGGTATAGAAGGAATGTACCTCAGCATAATAAAGGCCATATATGACAAGCCTACAACTAACATCAAACTCAATGCTGAAATGCTGAAAGTGTTTCCTCTAAGATCAGGAACAAGACAAGGAAGACCACTCTCACCACTGTTATTCAGCATAGTCCTGGAAATCCTAGCCAGCACAAGTAGGCAAAAAAAAACAAAAGGCACCCAAATCAGAAGTGAAATTGTTACTATTTACAGATGACATACTACATATAGAAAATCCTAAAGACTTCACCAAAAAGCTGTTAGAATAAATTCAATAAAGTTGCAGGATACAAAATAAATACATAAAAATCTGTTGCATTTCTATACACCAACAACTATCAGAGAAAAAAAAGTAGCCCCATTTACAGTTGCATCAAAAAGCATAAAATACCTGGGAATAAATTTAACCAAGGAGGTAAAAGACCTGTACACTGAAAACTGAGACACTGATGAAAGAAACTGAAGACACAAAAAAACTGAATGATATTCTGTGCTCACAGATATGAAAAATTAACATTGTTAAAATGCCCATAATGTCTAAAGTGACCTACAGATTCAATGTGATCCCTATCAAAATCCCAATGGTATTTATCACAGAAACAGAAAAAACAATCCCAACATTTGATGGAACCACCAAAGACCCTGATTAGCCAAAGTAACCTTGAGAAAGAACAAAGCTGGAGGTGTCATGCTTTCTGATTTCAAACTATATTACCAAGCTATCAAAACAGAATGGTATTGGCATAAAAACAGACATATAGATCAATGGAGCAGGACAGCCCAGAAATAAACTCATGTATATAAGATCAATTAATTTGACAAGAATATATAATGGGGAAAGGACAGTCTCTTCAATAAATGGTGTTGGAAAAACTGGACAGACACATGCAAAAGAATGCAACTGGACTCCTAGCTTACACCATATACAAAAATTAACTCAAAATGGATTAAAGGCACAAAAGTCAACCCCGAGTTAAAAAAAAAAAAAAAAAAAGAATTAAAGACTTGAATGTAAGACCTGAAACCATAAAGCTCCTAGAACTTCAACACAGGGAGAAAAGTTCCTTGGCATTGGTCTTGACAATGATTTTTCGGATTTAACACCAAAACCAAAACTAAACAAGTGAGGCTACATCAAACTACAAAGCTTCTGCACAGCAAAGAAAACCACCAACAAAATGAAAAGGCAATCTACAGAATGGGAGAAAATATTTTCAAACCACGTATCTGATAAAGGATTAATATCCAAAATACACTAGGAACTCATATAACTCAACAGCAAAAAATAAGTAACATATAAATAAGTGAACTAAAAAATAGCAAAAAGACCTAAATAGACATTTTTCCAAAGACAACATACAAATGGTCAACAGGCATAAGAAAAGATGCTCAACATCACTGTTCATCAGTGAAATGAAAATCAAAACTACAATGAGATACCCCCTCACACTTGTTAGGATGTGTACTGTCAAAAATATAAGAGCTAAGTGCTGGCGAGAACGTGGAGAAAAGGGAACCCATATACACTGCTGGTGGGAATTTAAACTGGTACAGCCACTATGGAAAACAGTACAGAGGTTCCTCATGAAATTAAAAATACCATGTAATCCAACAACCCCACTTCTGGGTCTATATCTCAAAGTTTTCCAAAGGAAACAAAATCATGATCTCAAAGAGAGATCTCTACTCGCACATTCATAAAAGCATTATTCACAATAGCCAAGGTATGGAAACAATTTGTCTGTCAACAGGTGAATGGAAGAAAATATGAGATACACACACACACACACACACACACACACACACACACAAAATGGAATATTATTCACTCTTAAAGAAGAAGGAAATCCTGTCATTTACAATGATATGGATGAGCCTGGAAGGCACCTTGCTAAGGGAAATAAGCTAGACAGAGAAAGACATATACCTCATGCAATCACTTATACGTAGAATCTTAAAAAAAAAAAAAAGGTCAAACTCAGAAACTGAGAGGAGGAATGTTCTTGCCGGGGCTAGGTGCAGAAAACAGGGAGAGGTTGGTAAAAGGGTAAAAACTTTCAGTTATAAGATGAGTAAGGTCTGAGGATCTAACGTACACACAGTGACTACAGTTGATAAACACTATACTATATAAGTGAAATTTGCTTAGAGAGTGAATGTAAATGTTCCCCCCTCGAAAGAAAAAGGGAAATGCGTGGGGTGGTGGACATGTTAATTAAGTCAACTGTGGGAAACCTTTCACAAAGTGTTAAGTACATCAAATCACCACGATGTAAAATTTAAATATCTTAAAATTTTGTCAACTGTACCTCAATAAAGCTGGGGAAAAAACCCTTTATATTACTTTTCTGTTTCTGACTTAATATAAAGGCAATCATATAGTATGTCTGACTGTTATTCACTCAAAATTTTAGTTCTGAGTCTCATCCATGCTGTTGTCTGTTACTGTAGTTCATTCATTTTTATGGTAGTAGGGTATTCCATTGTATGATTTTATTACAATATATCTATTCTGCTGTTGATAGACATCTGGATTGTTTCCAGCTTGAAACCAGTATGAATAATGCTAATGTACATTTTTGTAAATACCTAGTGATATGCATTTGTATGGAGTAGACTTGCTGAGTCATTGGGTATGGATGTCTCTGACATAGATTATGCCAAACTGTTTCCCAAAATAGCTACACCAATGTCCTTTGCCACCAGCAGTATATACAGTGCATTATATCAAAATAGTGATTCTTACTATGTGGTTTGTGGTTACCTGGCGTTTTCCAAGATCCTTTCAGGAGGACTGTGAGGTCAAAACTATTGTCATTATAATAGTATAATAACTTACTTGTCTTTGTCACTGTGTTGATATTTGCACTGATGATGCAACAGTCGTGGGTAAAACTGCTGGTATCTCAGTTCAAATCATGGCAGGGGACTAAATTTGTACTATAGTCATGGTACATATTCCTCACCACCATGTGCTCACAATGAAAAAAAAAAGCCAGCTTCACTAAAGAATGTCTCTGAAGAAGCTGTTTCAATAATTAATTTTATTAAATCTTGACCTTTAGTACATTGTCTTTGTAATAGTTGGTGTGACAAAACAGGAAGTACACATAAAGCCCTTGTCTGCATGATGAAGTACAATTCCGTCTCAAGCAAAAGCACTTGTATAATTGTTTTTGCTGAGAGCTGAGCAAGCTGCTTTATAGCATGGAACACCATTTTTTACTTGAAAGAGTGACTGACATGGTTATTCAGTCTTGTATACTTGGGTGACGTTCCCTCAGAAATGACTGAAGGGAACCTATTGCCATAAGGAAAACAACTGACAGCATTTTTTTTTTACCAATGATAAAATTTGAGCTTTGAAGCAAAAACTTTGGAAAGAGATTTTGGAAAATGTGAATCTGCCACTGTGAACATGATACCTTCCAACCTTTAAAGACTTTCATGATGAGACTGAGAGTGATATTAATGAATATAAATGTTTAAAAGATCTGCATAACTCAGAGAATCAGTATTTTGCAAATAACAACGTATGATGCTACAAAGTTACACGTGGGTTAAAGAGTCACTCAAATTTTAAGCTAAACCAAAGGATTTCAATGTAACATTGTATGAAAGCATCAAAATATATTTGTTATGGTATGAACTGGGACGAGTATTCCAGGCACAAGCAACAGCAAGCAGAGTGATCAGTACCTAAGACACCAGTACAGATTCCACATTGTAACGAATCTTTAAGAAACCACCATTTGTTGAGTTGTGGTACAGTATCACAGAACAGCCACAATCATCTAAAAAGGCTATCAGAACACTCCTTTTTCCAGCTACATACCTGTATGATGCTAGATTTTCTTAATACACTTCAACCAAAATAACATATTGCAACAGATTGAATGCAGACACAACTAGGAGAATCCAGATGTCTTATACTAGACAGATATTAATGAAATGTGCAAATATGTATAGCAATACCACTCTTCTGATTCTTTTTGTTTTAGAAAATATATTTTTCACAGAAATACTTTATTTATGCTAAAATATAATGAAATGATTAATTTTAGGTGAAGTGATATTTACATTTTTTCCTCAGCTTTGATATCTAATATGGCAAATATCAATAGACTATAACTCATGTAAATGAAAGCTCTTCAGGGTCCTCCATAACTTTTTAGTGTAAAGCGGTCTGGAGAAATGCTGAACCCAAACAATCTGTCTCCCCTCAACAGGAAGCAAAGTGAGTTTCTTAACACAGTCAAGGCATACACAAAGCTTTAATAAATACAAGATGCCCAAACAGAAGAAATAACAGGCAGAAGTTTCAGAGTCTCATAGACTGAAAATCTCCAATCAAACTTCAAGCTTCCTGAGAGAATAATCTTTATAAAACTTAAATTTTGATTACTCTGAAAACAGTACAGAAATCCCTTGATGGTTCCCCATAGCCTCCCTTGAACTGGCATTTAAAAAACTTCATTTTCTGGCATTTACCATTCTAAAGCTTTCTCTCTCTAACATACTAGTCATGTTTAACTGCAAAATGTTCTCACTAACTTCTGGGTTATTGTACACAGTACATTGCTCCCCCTACCCAGAAGTCCTCTCTTCTATTCACATGGCTAACTCTTACTTGTCTTCAAGATTCAGCTCATGAAATCATTTATCCATGAAGCCTTCTTACTACTAACAGCCACCCCTAATGTCTACTCTGTGCCTAGGCTAGGACAGATGACCCTCTTATGTACTTCTGTAATAACCTATATATACATATCATTCATTCATCCAGGAACTGTGCTAAACCGTGGAGACAGAGCAATAAATCAGACAGCTCTCTTTGAGAGCTTACATTGATTGTCTAATGGGGAAGAAAGAAAATGAACATACAAACTATTAAAGAAGCAAGATAATTACAAATTGGGATAAGGGAGTCAGGGATGGGGAGAGTGGGAAGGGTAGCACTCTGAAGCAGAAACATGCAAGCAAAAACCTGAAAGACGGGCCTTCCCTGGTGGCGCAGTGGTTGAGAGTCCGCCTGCCAATGCAGGGGACACGGGTTCGTGCCCCGGTCAGGGAAGATCCCACATGCTGTGGAGCGGCTAGGCCCGTGAGCCATGGCCGCTGAGCCTGTGCGTCCAGAGCCTGTGCTCCGCGACGGGAGAGGCCACAAAAGTGAGAGGCCCACGTACCGCAAAAAAAAAAAGAACCTGAAGGATGAGAAATGTATTTGCTATACTCGGAAATGGGAATATTCCAGGTAGGTTACCGTAGCTTGAGAAGCTCAGGCATTAGAGAGTTAAAAGATTCGGTTGGGGAGGTAGGCAGGAGTAAGATCATCGTAGTGCCTTTATACATTATGATAAGCAGTTTAAGTTTTATTTCAAGAACACAGAGTAACCACTGAAATGTTTTAAGCTGGGTTGTGGCGTTACGTGTATTAAGATTATGCTAGTGTCTGAATGGAGAATAGATAATAAGGGGATAAGAGTGTAAGTGGGGAGACTAATCACAAGACAAGAAAAGGTAGTGGCTTGAATTAGACAGGTAACATTGGAAATAGAAATGGAGAGACTGAGGGTTTATGTTGAGATAAGTCAACAGGATTTACTAATAAATTAGATATGGGGTTAGGGAAGACAGGCAGGGGAAACATGAATTAAGCTTCATTTCTAGGTTTTTTACTCAAGCAACTGAGTGGATAGCAGTGACTTTTGCTGAGGTGGGAAGGACTGGAAAAGAAAGAGGCTCTGGAGGGAAAAAATCTAGAATTATACTTGACACATTATATATGAATGCATATTAAACATCTTAGGGAAAAATGCCAAACAGGCAGTTGATTCTATAAATCTGGAGCTCAGAGAGAGAGGATGGGGCTGGATATATATTTGTAGTCATCAGTATATAGATGGTATACAAAACCTTGGAACTGGGTGAGATGACTGGGGGAGAAATTATAGATTAGTGTTTCTCAACGGTGATGATAATGTTACCTAGCAAATATTCTGGAAATCTGTAGGGGCATTTAGCGGGCAGGAGTCAGGGTTATCCTCTAATATGTACAAAGTCCTACATAACTAAGACCTGCAATCTCCCAACTTTCTAATGTTTTGCTAGACATTTTATATAGGTGATCAGTACAAAATTATCAACCAAACAATGCAGATTTGGGCTGCCTGATAAACACAGTCATTACTTTTATTTAGTTTATATATCGGGTTTCGGTGTAAGATGTTGTTTGGAAAAGACTTCAGAGCAAAAACATTTGAAAATCACAATGGATGATTATAAAGTCCCTCCTACTCTAATATTCTATGGTTCAACTAACCTTTCCCTGATCATATAAAGTTTATTAGTATAGTATAACAATGTAACCCAGTCTTTCTCTATGTGTACAATAGAAAAATTTTTTTGGCTAGGTTGTTTTGCCAATGGAAGACAGAAAATCCAGAACCAAGAAAAGGGAAAGCAAGAACTACTAAATATTTTTAGATGTGTGTATCCCCCACTGAGTTTCATATTATGGGGCTCTAAAATCATCCCTGGTTCTTTGAGGTCTTGCAAGAAAATACTAAATAAATATTTTGAATTGCCCTCCAGTTGTCTGACTCTGTCTCCTTGTAAAATATGTAGCAAGGAGAGAGTAAGCAGCAGTTAACTGAATAGTGGAAAGCAATACAGTCAACAATGGAAAATATATTTATTTGACCTCCATAGTTACTGAAGCACCTACATCCTGTTTTACCTCCTTTTACTCTTTTCCCATCTTCGACTTTGTCCCCCCACATTTCCCCCTATTCTGTTTACTCATAATCTCAGAGAGGAAAAGTTGAGAACAGAACGCATAAAGATGAAGCATGGCACAGAAACTTAAGAGGTCTCAAATCAAAACAGCATGCAACCCTGTTTTTGCTAATCTGCAACAACCCTGTTTTCCCTAATCTGCAATTTCCCTTAAAGAGCACGAAGGAAAGAGAGAGTATTCACCATCTGTAAGCAATACATAACCAGTGAATATCCTGTTTTCTTTCCTTACCCCAATTAAGGGATAATAGAGAGGCTATGTCTTTTGTGATACAGATAATAAAGAATCAAAGAACCTTTGAGTTAGATGAGACCTTAACAGAATGTCCCTTTCATTAAAAAACTAAACAAAACAAAACCTGAAAGCTTAAAAATTTTGTGTTAAATGTTAAGCCAAATGTCATAACGAAACTAGTTTTTTCCAAGACCCGTAGTAGATTCCAGATTTCTCAGCTTCCAGAACCGTTGTATTTCTAATATATGAGGTTGCTCCCCTATTTTCTTTTCCTGTACAGTAGAAATATTGCTATTGGATTCAAAAACCTTTTTAAAAAGAAGTGTTAGTCTCTTGTAAGTTTGGAATTCTGATCATATAAAACAAAACACAGGAACTTAATCTGTCATACAGTCCCCAAAGATTTGTGGTTTTTAAGTTTTATGTTCCCCATCAAGCTACGTCTCAAAGGGGGCTGCCATCATGCTATGGGAACTGCACTGGCACGCCATCAGGCTGCACCTCATAGGTGAAATGAAAACTAACGCCAGGGGAAACAGGCTCAATTAACTGCACCTTACTTGGCTGGTTTTGTTGGTTTGGAGATGCTCCTGTTATTAACAAGCCATGTAAGTAGGCCTTTCACTAATCTAATAATTTCCAACAAGTCTGGTTTATGTTTCCATACTTTCCAGTTGCTACAAATATGTGTATCTTGGTGTACGCTGAACTTCTAGTATAAAAATAATCTTTCTTAAAATAAGGATCCATTTACATTCCAGAATATCTACTAACTAGAACACCCACTCTTAGCCCTGAGAAAGGTTTCATTTTGGTAACTATGTGATCAGTAGGAAAGGAAGTTATTAGCTTAAACTGTTTGTAAACAGTCTGCTTTCCTGCTGAGCAGCCTGAGAAAGAACAAGCAAAGAACCAAGAGAAGAGATCTGGAGTCTGCAAGATTAGAGGGTGAAGCTAGGGCAAAACAAAAGGTGAATAGACAATGCTGCCTTATTATTATTTTTTTTTCTTTTAGGAAAGAAACAATGCAAATTGCTGAAAGTCAAATTTGCTCCCAAATGTAAAGGGGTCAGGGAAAATGTACCAAACATTTTCTTCATTATCATTCAAAAACTGTTAATTTTGTCTTACTAGTTGTCAGACTGGGGCTACAAATATGAATATGATATGGTCCCAGTTCCACTAACTATCCTCTCATCCCATTTTCTAGCCCTTCCGTGATAAGGGAAATCTGCTGCCCTAAGTTCCTAAACCACTCATACAAATCAACCAAATGGACATTTCCTACCACCTAAGTGTGATAAAGGAAAAAGTGAGAATCTTGGGAGGAGGAGGTGAGAGGGAATTATTCAAATAGTAAAGGCCAATTTGGAGCATTACTTATCAGAAAAATTTCCCTTTAGCCTTCTCTGATCATGAATATTGGTTCCAGATGTTTTCTTCAACATCTAAAAACTTCTTTCGTCCCCTCCTTTCTATTTTTACCATTACTTCAAGACCTGGTGCATATCACTTCACATCTAGATTTTACACCCATGGCCTGCTACCTCCTACTCTCCTCTCTCCCTCTTCTAACCTGGTCTTGCTGCTTTCCTTACGTCTTTCCCATGTTACAAATCCTCACTGGTTCTGCAGTGTGCCCTCTACTCTGTCTTAACCTATCTTACCTTTCTGGGCTTCTTTCCTATTATTCTCCATTAAAAACACTCAGAAAGAGAAAAACATATTGACTATACTCTTCAAACCTAATTGATCTTGTTTCCCCATTTTGCCTTAGTCATCCTTACCCTGAGGGTCTGTATCTTCCTCCTGGAATGCACTTGCCCCTCTCCCCGCTGAGAAAGAATGTTTTACCAATCTTTCACCACTTAATTGTATACTGCTTTATAATGTTATTCAACTCTGTATGTACCCATCTCCTCTACTGGAATATAAGGTCCTTCTTGGCAGAGACTATTTTATATTTCTTTTATCCCTGCTAAAGGACCTGGCTACCACTAAATACAGTAGGCAGTTAATAAATACTTATAAAACAAAACTGCACTAAGCATCATGATTCCTTATCAAATTTCCTTCTATGAAAGCTGTTCCCTTATCTCCCATGCCTCCTCCCAATATAAAAGTTGAATCCAACCAACTATAACTAAAATCACATTTTCTTGCAGTTGCTGTGAGGTGCAAGCAAGTTATGACACTTGGACCAGAAAAGCTTGGTCATCCTTCACCTCCGGCTGTGGTACTTAAGGATAATCTACAAATGTCATCATTTCGATGCTATTCCAAAGTTACCCAAAAAAGATTCACATCATATTTTAGGGAGATCAAAGTGTCTCCTGAGTCAAAAATTCTACAGAGGGACCTCTTTGGTGGTACAGTGGTTGGGAATCTGCCTGCCAGTGCAGGGGACACGGGTTCCAGCCCTGTCCGGGAAGATTCCACGTGCCGTGGAGCAACTAAGCCCGTGCGCCACAACTACTGAGCCTGCACTCTAGAGCCTGCGAGCCACAACTACTGAGCCCGCATGCCACAACTACTGAGTCCACGCGCCTAGGGCCCGTACTCCGCAACAAGAGAAGCCACTGAAATGAGAAGCCTGCGCACCGCAATGAAGAGTAGCCCCTGCCCGCTGCAACTAGAGAAAGCCCGCGTGCAGCAACGAAGACCCAACACAGCCATAAATAAATAAATTAAATAAATAAATAAGTAAATTTCCATGGAATGCTCCCCTCAAGGATGGTATCCATAAAGTGAATGTACAAGTTCCAACAAAAACCATTCCCCAAAACAATCAAATGGCACTGGCTCTGAAGAGTATAAGCTCAAAAGACTTCCTAGTGTTTATGAAGCTGATATTTTCTTTCATTTATGAGTACTTAACTGAATTCTAATTTATGTACTAAGAACGTGCAAATTCATGTTAAAACAAAAGAGGAAAATCCACTTTCTACTTTAATTAGCAATGGAAACAAGCATGTGTAGAAAAAAAGAATCCCCTCCATATTAAAAGTTCAAAGGTCTCTAGCAGAGGTGAACTAGTTACATAACTACTTCTGGGAAAATATAGGCTAAGAGTAGAGATAATAAAAGCAAAAGAAAACAAAAATGTGCCCTGGTACTGATATGCAAAAACTACTTTATATTCAGAATTCAACCACATTTTAGAATCTACCATTTCAATTCTGGTCTAAATCACTATCATCTGTCCACCTGGATTACAGCATTAGACTCAACTGTTTTTTCTTCTTCTGTAGGTACCCACCCACCATTTATTCTCCATACAGCAGTCAGAATGATCTCATTAAGACACCAGTGATTTATGTTACTCCTTTTCTTAGAACTCTGCAATGACCTGCCATCTCACGCAGAGTTACAATTCTTACAATGGCCTGCAAAGTCCTGTATCTAAGATTCCTAGTGGAAATGTTTCTGATTATCACTGTGATTAAGGAGAGGTTCTGCAGTTTAGTGGGTATTACCAGAGTTCCAAATATCCCATGGAACATTCATGGTAGTGAATTATGTGAATTTTGTCGTTTCAATATACTCTGAATTTTCCAGATTGCCTCCTCCATGTAAATTAAGGAAAGGCTACACTCTGGTGTAGAACTTTATCAATAATTATTTACCATTTCACAAAATCCCATCACAATTACTATCCACAGTATTTGAGTAAGCAATATAACACACCCATTTAAGTCCTAATTTATAGCTCTTAAAGTCAGCCACTCTATATAAAAGCTAGCTGTATTTTTAACTTGTCATACCATAGTATTTACATAATGAAATAAACTATATCACTTTCATTTTATGTCTTCTTTATATTAAGTTGGGAACACTATTCTTTTTTAAGTGCATAAAAAGCTTATATTATCTATATTTCATTTTAAGAGAGAAAAGGGATTATTACAATATATTTGTATAAATATATAAAATAAATTATAAATATATAAAAAAGAGTGTTTCACCTTATCATGGCCGTATACAATGTGTACCTACTCTCAACCCCTCAAATCTGTCTGACCTCAATTCCCACTATTCTTCCCATCATTCAGTATGCTCCATCCATACTGGCCTTCACGGCTATTTCTTGAAAATTTCAGGCAGCTCCAGCCACAGGACCTTTGTACTTGCTGTTCCTCCTGACTGGAATGTTCTTCCCCCAGGTATCAATAATTATGCACCCTCTCACATCCATCGTGTTTTTGTTTGAATTATCTTCTCAGTGAGCCTTTCCCCAACCACCCAATTGAAAATTGAAAATCAATCCCTCTCCCCGTCTCTCCTTCTCTCTCCCTCACCTCTTTTTCCCTCTTTTCTTTACTCCACAGTACTAAGCACCATCTGTTCTGATTATCTATTGGCAAGTAATATATCACTCTAAAACTCAGTGGCTTAAAACAATCTATTGCTATCTTTCATAATTCTGTGGGTTCCCTGGGTTCAGCTGCACGATTCTTGCTCATGTGGTTACAGCCAATGGTTGTAGGGACTGAAGTTATCTGAAGGCTCAATCAAGCTAAACATCCAAGATGACGTCTTCAACCACAGGTGTGGGGCCTCAGCTGGGAGGGCTCAAACAGCTGGGTGCTGGCCAGGAATCACTGACTCACCACTCAGCCTTCCCACCTGACTAGTCTGGGCTAGCACAAAGCATAGAGGTCTCCTGCTAGTCAAGACGTCTTATACAGATGCTGGCTTCCCCCAGAGCTCATATTCCAAAACACCAAAGGCAGAAACTGAGGTTTATGACCTAGGTAAGGAAGCTTCATTTCTACCTTGCTCTGTTAGTTACACAGAATCAACCCAAATGAAGGGTGGGACAGGACAACAGAATAGTATGAATACTGGGAAGCAGAGAATACTAGAGAGCCATCTTTTTTTTTTTTTTTTTTATGGTACGCAGGCCTCTCACTGTTGTGGCCTCTCCCGTTGTGGAACACAGGCTCAGCGGCCATGGCTCACGGGCCTAGCCGTTGCGCGGCATGTGGGATCTTCCCGGACCGGGTCACGAACCCGTGTTCCCTGCGTCGCCAGGCGGACTCTCAACCACTGTGCCACCAGGGAAGCCCTAGAGAGCCATCTTTAGAGACAGTTACCACAATTCCCAACATACTATAAGTTTTACTTTTATAATTTAGTTATTGTGTCTCCCTTCCTACAAGAATATACATTCTTGAGGAGAAAGACTTCTACTTTTTCACCACTATATTCACAGTTCATGTTATGTACTCAGTATTAATTGGGAAAAAATAATTATTGCATTAAGTAAGTGATGTACATCAATAACTCATCCTATATGCTTGCTTTTCACCATGGGCCTCACCCTTCCCCAAACTCCTACCAATGTAACTTTCTGGAAAGGGACCTAGGATGAATCTGGGTTATTCTGGAAGCAAAAAGTGAAAGATAAAATTGGGGGTAAAAATCAAAGACAGAAATATCAAAAAGGTTTGGTCACAAACTGCTTACTTTGTCCCGTGGACATCTCTGATCACTCTAGCGCCTACTTTCTGTCAGAAAACTCTCCTAACAGACTTATGAAATGTGAACCACCTCTGACATGTAATACTTCCATATAAATTATTCTGTATAACTGCCCTTAAAAAAACCAGTTAAATATTTATTCTGTCTACAATTTCATGTGTCAGCTTTATCTTCTGGATAAAGGAAGATTTCTTGAAGACCGGCTCATCTGAACTTAAAAAGAAATTTTTAATTCAACATTCTCAACGTATGACACAATACAAATCTGTGCACACAAGTATATACCAGAAAAAAATTGAACTAGCTAGTGAATTCCCCTGGTTGGTAGAGGTAAAGCAACTATGAGTATGGGGAGAAAAGGGTATTGGTAATGATCATTTAGCTTTTTAGCCTATGTCTACATCTGATGATATATTTTTAAGAGTTTCTCTGGGGGCAATAGCTTTCAATTTTGACTATATATTAGAGGCACCTGGTAAGCTCTAAAAATTCCCCACACCAGACTGCACCCCACACCAATTAATGTGAATTTCTGGGAGCAGAACCTAGGCATTCATACTTTTAAATGTTCCTAGGTGAATTCAACATGCAGTCAAGATTGAGAAGCACTGCCTTAAACTCTCCATTCTCCTTTACCCCTACCAGTCTCTTCTAAACTAATAGTGACAAAAAAAATTTAAATTTATAAGCCAAAAAATGAATTTTTTTAAAAGAAAAAAATGTTCAAAAGGCACAAAATAAGATAGTTTTTAAAATCCAAATGCACAAGCAATCCAAATAAACATTAGTGGACTAAATTAAATAGTAAAAAGGGCAAAAACTAAGTGATTAAATTTTTTAAAAAATCTGAGCTATATGCTGTTTCTAAGAATCACATAAGACAAAGAAAGGTTGACACTAAAAGGATGGATGACGTAAAGAAAGAAACATACCCAACTAATACTGATCAAAACCAAGTTGGCAGGGCTTCCCTGGTGGTGCAGTGGTTAAGAATCCACCTGCCAATGCAGAGGACACGGGTTCGAGCCCTGGTCCGGGAGGATCCCACATGCCACAGAGCAACTGGGCCTGTGCGTCACACCTGCTGAGACTGCGCTCTAGAGCCTGCAAGCCACAGCTGCTGAGCCCACATGCTGCAACTGCTGAGGCCCGCATGCCTGGGACCTGTGCTCTGCAACGGGAGGCCACAGCAATGAGAAGCCTGCACACCACAATGAAGAGTGGGCCCCGCTCACCCCAACTAGAGAAAGCCCGTGCACAGCAACAAAGACCCAACGCAGCCAAAAATAAAATAAATTTATTAAAACAAAACAAGTTGGTATGGTTAAATTAATCAAACAATAGATGAAAGAGGACCACTATATACCTAAAGACTGATTTCACCAAGAAGTGATTCTAAATTTGTGTATACCCAATAACAGAGCCTGAAAAATACATAAAGCAAAAAGTATGAGGAAAAAATGAAAAAATATACCAGAGGATTTTAACACACCAGTAAATGGTGGGTAAAGAAGACTAAATATCAGTAAGTATACTGCAAGTATGCACATACAATTAATAATCTTGTTCTAATACACATATGTTGAACACTATACCCGAAAACTGAAACTCTTTCCAAAGATACACAGAACGCTTATAATACCACAAAAATATAAAGCACCTAGGAATAAATGTAAGAAAGATGTTTGTGATCTTCATAAAGAAAATTATTAAATTCTATTGAAAAATATTAATGAATTCCTAAACATAAGGAGTAATATACCATGTCCAGTGATAGGAACATTTAATACCATAAAGATACCAGTTTTTCCAAACTGATCCGTTGAATCAATATTGTTCCAATTAAAGAGCAAACAGGGTTTTTTGGAGCTTGTCAAGATGATTTATAAGTTTATATAGAAGAGAAAAGGATCAAGAAGAGCCAAGAAATTCCTAAAATAAGGTGGGAGGATTTGCTTTACTACCTATTAAGACTTATCAAAGAGCTACAGCAATTGAGAGTGAGTACTGGCACAGGGATATTCTGAAAAGCTAATGGAATAGAATAGAGCACACAGAAATAGACACACACATATATGGAAACTTGATTTATGAAAGAGCTGGCAACTGCAATCACAGGAAGAGAAATGAACTATTCAATAAATAGTACTGAAATAATTAGTTATCCATTTTGGGAAAAGAAAATTGGACTCTTACATCGTATCCAAAATTCAATTCCAGGAAGATTGAAGACATATATGTGTAATGCACAAGCTATAAAACTTTTAGGAGATAACATAGAAAGGATTTCTTAAACAAGATAGAAAAGCACAATACATAAAGGAAAAGATTAAATTTGACTAAATTAAAATTAAGAACTCTATTTATCAAAAGACCATATTAAAACAAGAGAAAAGGCAAGCCACAAACTGGGAGAAAACATTTGCAACAGTATACTCAACGAAAGACTGATACCCAGAATATAAAAACACTGATATGCTACATATAAAATAGATAACCAACAAGGACCTACTGTATAGCACAAGGAACTATACTCAATATTTTGTAATAACCTATAAGGGCAAAGAATCTGAAAAAGAATATACACATGTATAACTGAATCACTTTGTTGTACACCGGAAACTAACACAACACTGTAAATCAACTATACTTCAATAAATAAATAAAACCTGCAAAAAAAAAAAAAAGATAACACAATAGAAAATATTATAGAAGAGAAAATGAGTGGCCAATAACCATAAGATAAAATTCTCAATCTCAATAGTTATCAGAGAAAAACAAATTAAAATTACATCAAGATCTCATTTTATATCCACGAGATTGGCAAAATTCTAAGACTGAAAATACTGGATACTGGCAAAGACGTGGAACAGCACACCCTGCTGGTGGGAGTTTAAATTCATTCTTCCCTTGTAAAAATGTGGATTTCTCTAGTGAAGTTGAAGCTATGAACATGCACTTCCACTATTCTGTATGCACCCTTGAAGGCATATTGGAATCACCAAGAGAGCCTTAAAAAATACTAACACTTGAGTCCTATTTCCCAGAGATTCTTATTTAACTGAAATATAATACTGAGAAAAAAAAGCTCATCACAGAAAAATAGCATGCTTCCATGTGTATAAGTTGAGAACCATGCAAAATGAAACAATATTTTGCCTAGGGGTACAGCACAGTGGCAATAGGGTGGGAGATAGAACTGGGAGGGCAGGAAGGTTGTCTTGGAAGAATGGTCAAAAAGAAATGACAAGGATGCATTACTTCAGTGTGGTGCTCATTCTTAACAGTTGTCTGTACCTAATAAAGAGAGTCTTCTTTAATAATCTCAGAACTTTAGTCAAGGTTTTGATATCTTTTCTCAAAAGCCAACTTCAGGAGTCATTATGGTGTGACAAACAGCATTTACTTTACAGCCAAACAGATCTTGTTTAAACTACAACTCTGTCTCTTACTGTGTGGCTTTTGATAAATTCTGAGCCTAGTTTCCTCATGTAAAAAAAAAAAAAAAAGATAACTCATTCCACCAATATTTATGGAGCGATTATCATGTGTCTGACATTATACAATGATGTACAAGAGACAAGTCATTTCTGCCCTTCTAAAGGCAAACTAATTCCTACTTCAAAGGGTTGCTGAAAAGATTATATGATATATATAAAGGAACTTGACATGGTGCCTGAAATATATTTGGTATTCAATAAACGCTTTTTCTCTTTCTGCTTGGATTAGTTAAAGCTAATAAAGTGGATTATTCCTTTTAGAAAACTTGCCTAATAGTTTAACATTATTAAAAAAACAACAAAATAACATACATGATTATATAGTAAACTACTATACAGATATTAGTTGATTTAATGTACTTTACAAATGTTAGATGTTATTATTTTGATCTACACTCAGGTTAAAATGTCGGCATCTGAATCAAATTAAAACTAAAAATTATGAACTCAAGCATAACTGGATTCAGATTTCACAGTATTTTTAAAAATATTTTAATGAATTGACTTAATACGTATCCTATAATATCTACAATTTTTTCTTAATATGTCTAGTTTTCCAATTCACATTACTTTGGTGGCACTTATTATTGTAGGATTTTGTTTTTCCCACTTAAAAATATCTTGCAAATTCATGTTGCTGAGAGGTGGAACAGAAATAACTTTGTTAAGTCAAATAGGACCAGCACAGTACTTTTCAGAAAAAGGAGGCTTAAATATTTACAGGATGAATCAAACAGTAAATTTTAGTCCAGCTGTATGGCTGATGGGATGAGATCATTTTAAGAATGCACTCCACTTGGTGGATACCACACGATGGAAGAAATATCTTAGTCTTCTGAATAGGAGCAGGCTGTATCAGTTCACAGTCTGACAGAAGTTTTTTTTTTTTTAACCATGGTGTTAATTTACAAGATCCTCACTTCACAGTGGAAGCGGCAAAAACACATTATGGCTGGGAGCATACCAGCTTTTTGGGTCAGTTCTCTTCTCAGTGCCTTTGAATGATCTCAGATTTGCTTATCCTAACCTAGTGTAGCATTTTCTATCTTTCCCTTTTAAAATTACTATTTTTTAATTGAAAAAGTAATACATCTAATTAAAATTGGAAAAATTTTAAATATTTGGTAACACACTCTGACAGCTGATTCATAAGAAACAGCACCCATGCATACTGCTGACAAAAATAAAAGTTAGTACAAACTCCCTAGAGAGAAATAAGTAACAGTGACTACCTATGGGAAGGGGAACTGGGTAGCTGGGAGTCTGGGGTAGAAGGAAAACTTTTATTTACTTTATGCTCTTTTGTAACTTTTGAACTGGGTACCTTTTACATATATTATCTTTTTTGTTTTTTAAGTAATATATGCATATGATCAAAAATTCAAAGAATATAGAAAAGGCCCCATGCCCAGGGGTGAACATTACTGTGAACTGGTGGACATTACTATCTTTCTTCCAGATATGCCCTAGGCATTTTTGACATGCAAAATCTGTACCTCCTTAATAGAAACAGACATCCTCAACAGAAAAGAAAATGACTAGCCATTTTTTTCTTTTTTTTTTAAATTGAAGTATGGTTGATTTACAATGTTGTGTTAGTTTCAGGTGTACAGCAACGTGATTATACATACATATGTACCTATTTTTTCAGATTCTTTTCCCTTATAGGTTATTACAAAATATTGAATACAGTTCACTGTGCTATACAGAAGGTTCTTGTTGGTTATGAAAATGACTAGTCTTAAGGTTGAAAGCTGTGCAAAGCTAAAAGTCCACAGAAAATATAATCAACAAGTATCCAAATGTTCCATCACACACACAGTACTTTTCAGAAAAAGGAGGCTTAAATATTAAATATCTTGTACATACAATGATGTACAAGAGACAAGTCGTTTCTGCCCTTCTAAAGGCAAACTAATTCCTACTTCAAAGGGTTGTAGTCAGGTAGTGCGGAGGATACAGTTCTTCCCTGTGAGGAGCTTGCAATCTAGATGAGGAAGCAAATTTGATGTCAAAAAACCATTAAAGAACAACTGAATGTTAAAATAGGAGATAACAACTAAACAGGAGTTGAAAGAATGAAAAGATTTAACGTTAGCTGAAAAAGAGTTGCTTTGAGAAGCGGTTTGACCTGGGTTAGCCCTCATCCCATCTAATAAGTTTAAAAGAAACAGGGAAGAGTATTGAAAAGTGAAAACATCAAGCAGAACCAAAACGATGTGCTCCATAAATAACTTAGCCATAAAAATTGATAAGCACCAAAATTCCTGAGGCCCAGTAACTTATTATCATTTCTAGAATGCACAACAATTTGGAAAAGAGAAACCTTTGGTGCTTACATCAGCCTGCTCCTGCGTATTAAGTTTTCCTTATTTTTGACTAGCAATTTTAAGTTTTCATATGTCATTTCATTTACTCTTTCTTACAAACCCTAAGTGTAATGTTATTCACATTTTACAAGTAGGAAGTTGAGAACTGTGGCAGTAAAAAGTAGTCCGAAAGTGACTGGCTTCTTTTTTCTTTTGGCATGACACTTCTGGCATGACAAATGTGGGGAGTCCCACAGACCCACTCCTCAGTGAAACTGGTGAAAGTTATTAAAAAAAAAAAAAAAACCAAACCCTACCCCCAACCCCAGCCACCCCTGAAAATGGTCCTAAGGTCATAAAGAAAATGAAGGAACACCTATTCAAGAAAATCTACTAAAACTTGGTAAGGACAAAGAACTTTTGTGGTGTCTGAATGACAATCTTGCTCCCACCCTTCCCCATCACAGCTTAGCACGACAGAATCTCCACGCCAGACTGATAGAGCCGAGGACACAGGGCTCTCCTGAAGCCCAGTTCCCAGTCAGAGGACTATCCTGACATGATGAGCAGCACAGCACGCCAGCATTTCTCACCTTGCCCACAGCTATCTGTTGCTGAAGCTAAGCTGTGGGTGAGTGTGGTTGAGAGGTGGGGGCTCCCTTCTCCCCAGTCCCTGCTCCTGGGACAGAGGCTCTACCCTGGGTGAGGCCCTGCTAAGACTACTAGACCCGGATTATCTTGCCCCAGCTCACCAGGTGAGGCTTCCATGCTAGGAGCGGCAAGCCAAGGAGACCTGGGGCTACAGCCACCCACTCAATTGAACACTCAGCTCCTAAACTGAAATGTCACTTAAAGAGAAGTGTCCACTGTTCCTGCCCCCAGCACCACAGCCGTGATTCAGAGATTTTCACTGGGGCTAGAAGCAGCCATAAACCAGACTTCCAAATCTCTTCCCAGAGGAACTGACTTCACTTCTGGGTAAGTTCAAACCTAAGGGTGCTCTTAAAAACAGTGGTTGGCGTGAAAGACCATTGAGAAGAGATAGATATTCTTTGGAGATAAAGGCTAAACTGCAGCTCTGCTGGTTTGCTGGGGAGAAATGGAAAGAGACAGAAGAGATCTTTTGTGGTCAGAATAAATTTTAAACATTGACCTTGGGAAGTACATCTTTAAAGAAGCCTGAATTTGACTGGATTAGTCTGTGAAGCAATTTACGCCCCCAAACACTGTTGAAAACAACAGAGCAAGCAGCCGCAATTAGTGGAGTTTAAGAGCTGGGTATGGTCTGGGAAAGAAATAGCCAAAAGAGCCCTGCCAGAATCAATGCCATCTCTGGATGATAGTGGGCACACCCAAGGCTGTATCCCCTGAGGGGCAACATCAAAGGCTTTACACTGCTGATGGAGAGGGAAAAAGACAGATCTGTATCTAGAATAAGGAAATCCTATAACTCAAAAACAAAAAGACAAATAAGCCAATTAAAAAATGAGCAAAGGACTGAAATAGACATTTCTCCAAAGAAGATATACAAATGGTCAACGGGCACACACAAAAGATATTCAACACCCTTAGACATTAGGGAATGGCAAATCAAAACCACAAGATACTGTTTAACGTTCATCAGGATGCCTATAATCAAAGAAACTGAAAATAACAAGCAGTGGTGAAAATGTGGTAAAAGTAGAACCCTCATATCACTGGTGCGAATATAATATGGTACAGCCACTGTGGAAAATAATTTTGGCAGTTCCTCAGTAAGTTAAATTAGAACATAAACATATGACCCAGCAGTCCTACTCCTAAATATATACTCAAAACAACTGAAAACAGGTGTTCAAACAAAAACTTGTACATGGATGTCCATAGTATTATTATTCACAAAAGCCAAAGGTGGAAACAACGCAATGTCCGTCAATGAATGAATGGCTAAACAAAATGTGGTATATCCATACAATGGAACATTATTCAGTAATAAAAAGAAATGAAATCCTCATACATGTTCAGACACAAAAGGCTACACACTGTATGATTCCATTTATATGAAATAGCCAGAAATCCACAAAGACAAAAAGTAGATGAGAGATTACTAGGAGCTGGAGGTAAAGGGAATGAGGAGTTTTTGCTATTGAGCTTCTGTTAGGGTGCTGGAAAATTCTGGAAATAAATATAGTAGTGATGGTTGTTCAACACTGTGACTATAATGGTACTGAACAGTTCATTAAAAATGGTTACACTGATACATTTTATATTATGTAAATATCCACAATAATAAAAAAAGCAACCCATCTAATGCCAAACTTCAGTACACAGTATGAGATCCAGTATAAGAATGCCCACAGTATAAGATTCGGATATAAAATTACACATCTTCACAGGTTCCATTTAATAGACTTTCAGTTCATTCTTCACTTTAAGAAGTATTTAAATGTATAAACTCTAGTCCTGAATACTGTTCTTGTTATATGAAGTATTTCTCCAAGATTTTCTCAGCCTAATTTAATTTCACGATATGTGATCATTTATCTACCATATTCTGACACAGAATTGTAATTAAAAGCTTAAATATGAATTACATATTTACATATAAATTGTAAACTATCAAAAGCAAAAGGCAAAGAGAAAATCGACAATGAAATACCACTTCACACTCTCTGGTATTGCTATAACCAAAAAAAGAAAAGCAAGGGGAGACCTTCAAGATGGCAGAGGAGTAAGACATGGAGATCACACTCCTCCCCACAAATACATCAGAAATACATCTACACGTGGAACTCTTACAGAACGTCTACTGAACGCTGGCAGAAGACCTCAGACCTCCCAAAAGGCAAGAAACTCCCCACATACCTGGGTAGGGCAAAAGGGAAAAGAAGAAACAGAGACAAAAAATAGGGACGGGACCTGCACCTCTGGAAGGGAGCTGTGAAGGAGGAAAAGCTTCCACACACTAGGAAGCCCCTTCACTGGCAGAGACGGGGTGGCCGGGGGGACACTATGGAGCCACGGAGGACAGCACAGCAACAGGGTTGCGGAGGGCAAAGCGGAGAGATTCCCGCACAGAGGATCGGTGCCAACCAGCACTCACCAGCCCGAGAGGCTTGTCTGCTCACCCGCCGGGGTGGGCGGGGCTGGGAACTGAGGCTCGGGCCTCGGAGGTCAGATCCCAGGGAAAGGACTGGGGTTGGCTGCGTGAACACAGCCTGAAGGGGGCGCCACAGCTAGCCAGGAGGGAGTCCGGGAAAAGGTCTGGACCTGCCTAAGAGGCAAGAGACCATTGCCTGGTGTGCGAGGAGAGGGGATTCAGAGCACCGCCTAAACGAGCTCCAGAGACGGGCACGAGCCGCGGCTGTCAGCGCGGACCCCAGAGACTGCTATGAGATGCTAAGGCTGCTGCTGCTGGAGCCACCAAGAAGCCTATGTGCAAGCACAGGTCACTATCCACACCTCCCTTCCCAGGAGCCTGTGCAGCCCACCACTGCCAGGTCCCGTGATCCAGGGACAAACTTCCCCAGGAGAACGCACAGTGCGCCTCAGGCTGGTGCAACGTCACACCTGCCTCTGCCACCGCAGGCTCGCCCAGCACTCTGTGCCCCTCCCTCCCCCCGGCCTGAGTGAGCCAGAGCCCCCGAATCAGGTGCTCCTTTAACCCCATTCAGTCTGAGTGAAGAAAAGATGCCCTCAGGCGACCTACACACAGAGGTGGGTCCAAGTCCAAAGCTGAACCCCAGGAGCTGTGCGAACAAAGAAGAGAAAGGGAAATCTCTCCCAGCTGTCTCAGAAGCAGCAGATTAAAGCTCCACAATAAACTTGATGTACCCTGCATCTGTGGAATACCTGAAGAGGCAATGAATCATCCCAAAATTGAGGCGGTGGACTTGGGAGCAACGATATATATATTTTTTTCTCTTTTTGTGACTGTGTATGTGTATGCTTCTTTGTGTGATTTTGTCTGTATATGCTTTCACCATTTGTCCTAGGGTTCTGTCTTTCCGTTTTTTTTTTTAGTATAGTTTTTAGCACTTGTCATCATTGGTGGATTTGTTTTTTGGTTTCGTTGCTCTCTTCTTTCTTTCCCTATTTTTTATTACTTGTAAATTTAAAAAAATTTTTAACAATTATATTTTATTTTAACAACTGTATCTTTTTCTTTCTTTTTTTCTCCCTTTTCTTCTAAGCCGTGTGGCTGACATGGTCTTGGTGCTCCAACCGGCTGTCAGGCCTGTGCCTCTGAGGTGGGAGAGCCGAGTTCAGCACATTGGTCCACCAGAGACCTCCCAGCTCCACATAATATCAAAAAGCGAAAGCTCTCCCAGATCTCCATCTAAATGCTAAGACCTAGCTCCACTCAATGACGACCAGCAAGCTACAGTGCTGGACACCCTATGCCAAACAACTAGAAAGACAGGAACAAACCCCACCCATTAGCAGAAAGGCTACCTAAAATCATAATAAGGTCACAGACACCCCAAAACATACCACCGGACACAGTCCTGCCCACCAGAAAAACAAGATCCAGCTTTATCCACCAGAAGACAGGCACCGGTCCCCTCCACCAGGAAACCTACACAACCCACTGAATCAACCTTAGCCACTGGGGGCAGACACCAAAAACAACGGGAACTATGAACCTGTAGCCTGCGAAAGGAGACCCCAAACACAGTAAGTTAAGCAGAATTAGAAGACACAGAAACACACAGCAGATGAAGGAACAAGGTTAAAACACACCAGACCAAACAAATGAAGAGGAAATAGGCAGTCTACCTGAAAAAGAATTCAGAGTAATGATAGTAAAGATGGTCAAAATCTTGGAAATAGACTGGAGAAAATACAAGATATGTTTAACGACGACCTAGAAGAACTAAAGAGCAAACAAACAATGATGAACACCACAATAAATGAAATTTAAAAGTCTCTAGAAGGAATCAATAGCAGAATAACTGAGGCAGAAGAACGGATAAATGACCTGGAAGATAAAACAGTGGAAATGACTACTGCCGAGCAGAATAAAGAAAAAAGAATGAAAAGAATTGAGGCAGTCTCAGAGACCTTTGGGACATTAAACACACCATCATTTGAATTCTAGGGGTCCCAGAAGAAGAGAAAAAGAAAGGGACTGAGAAAATATCTGAAGAGAGTATAGTTGAAAACTTCCCTAATATGGGAAAGGAAATAGTTAATCAAGTCCGGGAAGTCCAGAGAGTCCCATACAGAATAAATCCAAGGAGAAATACGCCAAGACACATATTAATCAAACTATCAAAAATTAAATACAAAGAAAAAATATTAAAAGCAGCAAGGGAAAAACAACAAATAATATACAAGGGAATCCCCATAAGGTTAACAGCTGATCTTTCAGCAGAAACTCTGCAAGCCAAAAGGGAGTGGCAGGACATATTGAAAGTGATGAAAGGGAAAAACCTACAACCAAGATTACTCTATCCAGCAAGGATCTCATTTAGATTTGATGGAGAAATTAAAACCTTTACAGACAAGCAAAAGCTAAGAGAATTCAGCACCACCAAATCAGCTTTACAACAAATGCTAAAGGAACTTCTCTAGGCAGTAAGCACAAGAGAAGGAAAAGACCTACAATAACAAACCCAAAACAATTAAGAAAATGGTAATAGGAACATACATATCGATAATTACCTTAAATGTAAATGGTTTAAATGCTCCAACCAAAACACACAGACTGGCTGAATGGATACAAAAACAAGACCCATATATATGCTGTCACCAAGAGACCCACTTCAGACCTAGGGACACATACAGACTGAAAGTGAGGGGATAGAAAAAGATATTCCATGCAAATGGAAATCAAAAGAACACTGGAGTAGCAATACTCATATCACACAAAACAGACTTTAAAGTAAAGACTATTACAAGAGACAAAGGACACTACATAATGATCAAGGGATCAATCCAAGAAGAAGAATCTTAATAATTGTAAATATTTATGCACCCAACATAGGAGCACCTCAATACATAAGGAAAATGCTAACAGCCATAAAAGGGGAAATTGACAGTAACACAATCATAGTAGGGGACTTTAACACCCTCACTTTCACCAATGGGCAGATCATCCAAAATGAAAGTAAATATGGAAACACAAGCTTTAAATGATACATTAAACAAGAAGGACTTAATTGATATTTATAGAACATTCCATCCAAAAAGAACAGAATACACTTTCTTCTCAAATGCTCATGAAACATTCCCCAGGATAGATCATATCGTGGGTCACAAATCAAGCCTTGGTAAATTTAAGAAATTTGAAATCGTATCAAGTATCTTTTCTGACCATAACGCTATGAGACTAGATATCAATTTTTTCTACAGGAAAAAACCTGTAAAAAATACAAACACATGGAGGCCTAACATTACACTACTTAAAAACCAAGAGATCACTAAAGAAATCAAAGATGAAATCAAAAAATACCTAGAAAGAAATGACAATGAAAACACGACGACCCAAAACATATGGGATGCAGCAAAAGAAGTTCTAAGAAAGTTTACAGCAATACCCTACCTCAAGAAACAAGAAACATCTCAAATAAACAACCTAACCTTACACCTAAAGCAATTAGAGAAAGAAGAACAAAAAAACGCCAATGTTAGCAGAAAGAAAGAAATCATAAAGATCAGAGCAGAAATAAACGAAAAAGTAACGAAAGAAACAATACCAAACATCAATAAAACTAAATGCTGGTTCTTTGAGAAGATAAACAAAATTGATAAACCATTAGCCAGACTCATCAAGAAAAAAAGGAGAAGACTCAAATCAATAGAATTAGAAATGAAAAAGGAGAAGTAACAACTGACACTGCAGAAATACAAAGGATCATGAGAGATTACTACAAGCAACTATATGCCAATAAAATGGGCAACCTGGAAGAAATGGACAAATTCTTAGAAAAGCACAAGCCTCCAAGACTGAACCAGGAAGAAATAGAAAATATAAACAGACCAATCACAAGCACTGAAATTGAAACTGTGATTAAAAATCTTCCAACAAACAGAAACCCAGGACCAGACGGCTTCACAGGCAAATTCTATCAAACATTTAGAGAATAGCTAACACTTATCCTTCTCAAACTCTTCCAAAATATAGCAGAGGGAGGAACACACCCAAACTCATTCTACTAGACCACCATTACCCTGATACCAAAACCAGACAAAGATGTCACAAAGAAAGAAAACTACAGGCCAATAACACTGATGAACAAGGCTACAAAAATTCTCAACAAAATACTAGCAAACAGAATCCAACAGCACATTTAAAGGATCATACACCACGATCAAGTGGGGTTTATCCCAGGAACGCAAGGATTCTTCAATATATGCAAATCAATCAATGTGAAAAACCATATTAATAAATTGAAGGATAAAAACCATATGATCATCTCAATAGATGCAGAGAATGCTTTTGACAAAATTCAACACCCATTTATGATAAAAACCCTGCAGAAAGTAGACATAGAGGGAACTTTCCTCAACATAATAAAGGCCATATATGACAAACCCAAAGCCAATATCGCCCTCAATGGTGAAAAACTGAAAGCATTTCCACTAAGATCAGGAACAAGACAAGGTTGCCCACTCTCACCACTATTATTCAACCTAGCTTTGGAAGTTTTAGCCACAGCAATCAGAGAAGAAAAAGAAATAAAAGGAATCCAAATCAGAAAAGAAGAAGTAAAGTTGTCACTGTTTGCAGATGACATGATACTATACATAGAGAATCCTAAAGACTCTACCAGAAAACTACTAGAGCTAATCAATGAATTTGGTAAAGTAGCAGGATACAAAATTAATGCACAGAAATCTCTTGTATTCCTATACACTAATGATGGAAAAATCTGAAAGAGAAATTAAGGAAACACTCCCATTTACCATTGCAACAAAGAGAATAAAATACCTAGGAATAAACCTACCTAAGGAGACAAAAGACCTGTATGCAGAAAAGTATAAGGCACTGATGAAAGAAATTAAATATGATACAAACAGATGGAAAGATATACCATGTTCTTGGATTAGAAGAATCAACATTGTGAAAATGACTATAATACCCAAAGCAATCTACAGATTCAATGCAATCCCTATCAAACTACCAATGGCATTTTTCACAGAACTAGAATAAAAAATTTCACAATTTGTATAGAAACAGAAAAGACCCCGAATAGCCAAAGCAATCTTGAGAAAGAAAAAAGAAGCTGGAGGAATCAGGCCACCGGACTTCAGACTAGACTACAAAGCTACAGTAATCAGACAATACGGTACTGGCACAGAAACAGAAATACCGACCAATGGAACAGGATAGAAAGCTCAGAGATAAACCCACACACATATGGTCACCTTATTTTTGATAAAGGAGGCAAGAATATACAATGGAGAAAAGACAGCCTGTTCAATAAGTGATGCTGGGAAAACTGGGCAGCTACATGTAAAAGAATGAAATTAGAACACTCCCTAACACGATACACAAAAATAAACTCAAAATGGGGGCTTCCCTGGTGGCGCAGTGGTTGAGAGTCCACCTGCCGATGCGGGGAACTCGGGTTCGTGTCCCGGTCCGGGAAGATCCCACATGCTGTGGAGCGGCTGGGCCCATGAGCCATGGCCGCTGAGCCTGCGCGTCCGGAGCCTGTGCTCCGCAATGGGAGAGGCCACAACAGTGAGAGGCCCACATACCACAAAATAAATAAATAAATAAATAAATAATAATTTAAAAAAATAAACTCAAAATGGACTAAAGACCTTAACGTAAGGCCAGACACTATCAAACTCTTAGAGAAAAACATAGGCAGAACACTCTATGACATAAATCACAGCAAGATCCTTTTTGACCCACCTCCTAGAGAAATGGAAATAGAAACAAAAATAAACAAATGGGACCTAATGAAACTTCAAAGCTTTTGCACAGCAAAGGAAACCATAAACAAGACGAAAAGACAACCCTCAGAATGGGAGAAATTATTTGCAGATGAAGCAACTGACAAAGGATTAGTCTCCAAAATTTACAAGCAGCTCATGCAGCTCAATATCAAAAAAACAAACAACCCAATCCAAAAATGGGCAGAAGACCTAAATAGACATTTCTCCAAAGAAGATATACAGATTGCCAACAAACACATGAAACAATGCTCAACATCACTAATCAGTAGAGAAATGCAAATCAAAACTACAATGAGGTATTACCTCACACTGGTCAGAATGGCCATCATCAAAAAATCTACAAACAATAAATGCTGAAAAGGGTGTGGAGAAAAGGGAACCCTCTTGCACTGTTGGTGGGAATGTAAATTGATACAGCCACTGTGGAGAACAGTATGGCGGTTCCTTAAAAAATTAAAAATAGAACTACCATACAACCCAGCAATCTCACTACTGGGCATATACCCTGAGAAAACCATAATTCAAAGAGTCATGTACCACAACGTTCACTGCAGCTCTATTTACAATAGCCAGAACATGGAAGCCACCTAAGTGTTCATCAACAGATGAATGGATAAAGAAGACGTGGCACATATATACAAATGGAATATTTCTCAGCCATAAAAAGAAACGAAATTGAGTTATTTGTAGTGAGGTGGATGGACCTAGAGTCTGTCATACAGAGTGAAGTCAGAAAGAGAAAAACAAATACCGTACACTAACACATATATATGGAATCTAAAAAAAAACAAAGGGGTTCTGAAGAGCCTAGGGGCAGGACAGGAATAAAGATGCAGAGGTAGAAAATGGACTTGAGGACAAGGGGAGGGGGAAGGGTAAGCTGGGACGAAGTGAGAGAGTGGCATGGACTTATATAAACTACCAAATGTAAAACAGATAGCTTGGGAAAGCAGCCACATAGCACAGGGAGATCAGCTCAGTGCTTTGTGACCACCTAGAGGGGTGGGATAGGGAGGATGAGAGGGAGACACAAGAGGGAGGGGATACGGGGATATATGTATATGTATAGCTGATTCACTTTGTTATAAAGCAGAAACTAATACACCACTGGAAAGCAATTATACTCCAATAAAGATGTTTTAAAAAAAATGAAGAGCAACAGTAAGTGTTGGCAATAATGGGGAGAAATTGGAACCTACATACACTGCTGTTGGGAATGTAAAGTGATGCAGCCACTTTGGAAAATGGTTTGGTGGTTTCTCAAAATATTAAACATAAAGCTACCACGTGACCCAGCAATTCCACTCAAGAGAAGTGATATCATATACTCATCCAAATGATTTCACAAATGTTGATAGTAGCATTAATCATAATAGCCAAAAGGTAGAAATAATCCAAACATCCATCAACTGCTAAATGGATAAATAAAACGTTGGATATCTATACAATAGAATACTAGTTGGATATAAAAGAAATGAAGTACTGATACATGCTACAACTTGTATGAACCTCAAAAACGTTGTGCTAAATGAAAGAAGCCTGACACAAAATCCCATATGTTGTATGACTGCATTTATATGGAATATTCCAGAAGAGGCCGATCTATAGAGAGCAGTTTAGTGGTTACCTAGAACTCGGGGTGGAAACAGGAAGGGATTGGTAATGGGTACTGGGTTTCACTTTGGGGTGATATAATGCTCTCAAATTAGATTGTGGTGATGCTTCCACAGCTCTGTGAATATACTAAAAACCACGGAACAGTGTACTTTAAGTGACTGATTTTTATGGTATGTAAAATGTATCTCAATAAAGTTGTTTTTTAAAAACCTCCATTTTCTCATTCCTATACACCCCAACTTTACTTTTTATGATTCACCAACATAAACCTTCTAATCTGTCCATCCGGCATCCAGTGAAAACCCCACACTCATTTAAATTACTTGACTCTGCTCACATTCCTCCCCTACCTGAAGTACTCTCCCTCGGCTACAGTTAAGTCACATACTTATTCTGAAGATGTTTCTGACCAAGTCAATCCTCACAGACCTAATTACCCTCTAGATTTCATACCACTTATAACTTGTAACACTGTAACCTCAAGTATATACATAAAGCAGTTTCACCTTATTTCCTATCAATGTCTAGATTTTGCCACAATCCCTAATTCTTGCCTTTAATCTCTTTTATCTTCTCAGAGACAAACTAGTTACTCCAGAATCATAAAGATCAAACATAATTGTGCGAACTCAGCTAGGGCTCTAAGACAAAGAGGAAAAGGTGTACAACCAAAGAATACTGTAGCATAAGTAACATCAATAGTGCATGAAAAGCATGCTCCTTCCTCTCTTATGCCTGCCAACTCACCAGCTTCACCAACCAGAACCCTGAGTACATCTTTGTATCCCCTTAACAGTTAGCACAGAATCTTGAACACAGATGGTACCAGAGGTCTGCTGAATAACAAATTAATGCTTTTGAATGCAACTTCCTACATGTGTATTCAGGAGTCCCCAAACCTTAGCAAATATCTGAAATCTTAAAGCAGGAAATGGGAATGAGGAAAAAGAAAACTAAAATGATGGGACATGCATTTACTTCTCGACAGTGTATTATGTTCTTACTGTGCATTTCAAGGTGGCATCTTACTGCTGTCCTCAAACCTGAGTGTGTACCAGGCATCCTTATCTTTAAGTAGTTACTGGACTTCATTGTTATCAGAGCAAAAAAGAGCACTATTAAGAGAAGCAAGGATTTAGATGTGACACTTCACTTCCTCCTAACACTGAGGTGCCAAGACTCAAACCCCTATGCCTCTACATGCAGTCCGGAAGAAATCCACACAATGAAGCTTGGAAGTGTAGAGATGTGTGAGGTGGGAATAAGAAGGAGCACTGCTTTCAGAGGAGAGTGTGTTGGCAGGCAGAAGACAAATCTTAGGAGCTGAACTGCTGAAAGCAACAAAGACAGTGGGCTCATAAAACAAAAGCCACAGACTGCTGAAACCTGTGCTAGACCCTGAATGCAGGAGCCTAGCATCAATGGATTCAAGAGCACCTTTCTGACACTGAATAGACAAAGCCTAATTCCACTACAACAAATTCCTCAACCTGGCCCTGGAGTACTAAGAACACAGAACACTTCTCATTTGTTTAGCTTCAGAAATACATTTTCGGACTTCCCTCGTGGCACAATGGTTAAGGATCCGCCTGCCAATGCAGGGGACACAGGTTTGAGCCCTGGTCCGGGAAGATCCCACATGCCGTGGAGCAGCTAAGCCCATGTGCCATAACTACTGAGCCTGCGAGTCACAACTACTCAGCCCACGTACCACAGCTACTGAAGCCTGCATGCCTAGAGCCCATGCTCCACAGCAAGAGAAGCCACTGCAATGAGTAGCCCCCACTTGCCTGCAACTAGAGAAAGCCCGTGCACAGTAACTTAGACCCAACACAGCCAAAAATAAATAAATAAAATTTAAAAAGCCCCGATTTAAAAAAAAAAAAATCTTCCTACTTTCTCTGTATTTATTCTTATTTGATAATTTACCTTGTGTTGTTTAGTGTCCAAAATGCACATATTGAATTATTCAGACTTGCTTAGGGGATTTCTCTGGTGGTAAAGCAGATAGCTCCAAATTTATAATTATTTAAGTTTGTTACAGATTTTTTTTTACTTGTTTAACTTGGGTCTCTTTAATAATTCCCTTTATATTTGTAAAAACTCCTTTAGATTATACATTTCCTTCTCTATCATTTACTTTTTAATATTTGGTAGTTTGGATTAAGGGATCATGAAATGTATTTAAGGTGAGTAATTCCTCTTCACTTCAATATTCAGATGACTATTAAGGTCCAAAGAGAAAATTAACAACATAAATGGCTAGAAGAGAATGTTTTCTTCAATTTACATATTGTTATTTTATCATCTGCTGCCTTCTTTGAACTCATATACAGATGCTAACACTCCTACTTTAAATGTTCAACCAAGCGTTTTTATTCTGCTTTTTGCAGAAGGTTATCATCTAGATTTCTTCAAAGCACCTATGAAGAAAGACAGCATTTGATTATTATTTTGAATAATGATTTTGACACATCAGGATAACTTCTCCCAGTGAATATGCTGTTCAATAATATGAAGAGAAAGCATCATTATCAAGAGTCAGAATATATTGAACCAGAGAGAGTAGTTTTGTACAGGTCTTGTCATTTGATGAAATCACCCAAATATATAAAGAATCTTGATTTCTCAGAGATACGGAAATCAGTAAATAATTGAAAGAAATACAAAAAGCACCACTCATCAACATACATTTCTCTTTGTACATTATACTACTGGTCGATGATTTTAAACAGGCTGTCTAATTGGTAAATGAAAGGCTTTCAATTGCTGACATGTAAGAAAAACTGGTAACTTTTAAATTTCCTGCAACAAGAGCAGGCTGACAATATGTGGCACATAGTAGGAGCTCAAAGAATAATTGCTGAACAAAGAATTAAAATAAAAGCCTTCAATGAGGTATACAGACTAAATAATTTCTTATGAAAAATATATTTTCTAAAGACTGAAAAAGAAAATACTCACATGTATATTTTTCTATTTTAGTTCCATCTCTTAAAATAACAGTTACATCCAAAAATATAACTTGGGGGTTGAATTTGCAGAAAAGATCTCTTAGAATTTTTATTAATTTCTTCAAATTTCTCTAGTTCACCAATTCACAGTTATAAAAAAGGCAAATAGAGTACTAAATTAAAAATCCACTCCTTTCAGTCACAACGTAGGTAATACAGCTGGTTGGACAGAAAATTAGAGAAGTGTGAATTTTCTATGCACGTTTTTTAAGGATTATTATCAACAAAATTTCATGTTCTATCCACATAACTCTCATTAAATTTAAAGCAAACCCTCAAATGAAAAATATCAGAGAGCAATATATCCCCCAAGATGGGAAGCACAGCTTACCTTAACTTGAAAAAGTTCTCCAGCCCCCTCACAGTCATTGGATGTGATTACTGGAGTATGAATATGCACAAAGCCACTGTCCTGGAAGAAAAAGAGAAACCACTTTTCTCAGTATATTTGTATGTGAAACACTTCCAAGAACATACACTTCATTATATGATTCAAATAGCACTAAGAGAATGCCATATCAAATCCCTCCTTAATCCCCAAAATAAAACTATTAAAATATCAAACGGAGAGTTTACTACGCACAAAGAATTTTAAATCAGAACTGACTTAGACAATATCTAGTCCAATCTCCTCACTGGAAAGACAAGGAAATTGCGGCCCAGAGAGATTTAATGAGAGGCCAAAATCATACAACGAGTCAGAGTCAGAGCCGGGACTAGAACCTAGGTGCTCAGGATCTCTCTCTGGTGCCATTTCTTCTTCCCACTTTTCCAACATACTGTTAGCGATTTAACACACACGCACACACACGCACAGTCACTCAGGGCTAATGCATAATGATGTTGCCCACACTGCTAAGGGAATAAAAGTGATCAATATTAAGTTGTTATTTTGGAATGAGACCCTCAATTGTAACAAACCACCAAAAAGGAGATAAATTAAGGTTGACAATCAGGGACCGCAGAAATAAACAGCAAAAAGGCAGGAATGATTTTTAGGAAGTCTGTCATTAAACTGATGGCACAGTGCACCGCACATGGCACAGGCAGTGCACTTCCTTTGCCTCAAGGAAGATTGTGAGCAGCAAACCCATCCATTACTAAGGCACCCAACTGCAATCCTTCTGCTCTAAAGTCTGAGGCTATTTCCATTAGTGAACCACAAAAGCTGTTGCTAGTAAAACTGAAATAACCCAGCAACTTCAAGGTTATGCTTCTTTCACTTTGACTATGGATGTAGGCGAAAGGTTACAGACAGCATAAATGCTGCAGGGTGGGGGTGGAGGCAGCTAAAGTGAATTTATACTGCAAAGGCATAAGAGTATGTGTTCAATGTAAACATTTTGTTCTAGACATCAATACGATAAGTTCATATATATCCATCTAAGCTCTGCTAAATTCTGCCAGTACCTACTGGTGGAATGTAAAATATGTCACTGTATTACCAGGGGCCTCCTAAATTTACTCCCTCCTTCCTAAAAAGGTTGAATTCAAGTATTCTGGCTATGATACAAAGTATCCAGCCAACAACTTGCCTTATGATGTAGACTGATTAAATTTTCAAGCTATAAATTAGGAGTCTCAGTAAGTGTTCAAATATGTACTTAATCTGGGAACAACGTGTGGTGAGGTGCTGCACAGAGCACATTACAGAGAACAAATGAAATAGAATCAATAACATTACTGCATAAAATTTTTATCTCCTAGAAGCCAAGAATTATGGACATGAATCATTTATTCCACATAAGGCAACTATGAGCATGAGTGCAGTAAACAAAGAAAGGAAGTGAAAAATCCAAAGGAAACAAGGGTGGCGAGAGGGAGGAGAAAATTTAACGGCTAAATATAATTGCCTAAGTTAGAACTGGTCAACTGCCACAAGGAACAATGCTGTAAATCTTATGAAAATAACTGTATGGGATTTTTTTTAAAAATCACTCAAATAGTGGGAATTATTCTCAATTCTCAAATAATGCTAAACCTTTCAAAAGGCATCATCGGCTTTTTAAGCCTTAACAGTGCTAGCAAGGCTTATCATATCAAAGTCTGTATCATTACCACCAAAAGTTATACAGGAGAGGGTACAAAGGAACAACAAAGACGAGAACAAAGTCCACAAAAGAGAAAGTGGATAGAGAAGTAGGAAAATAAAAAGCAGGAGTACTCTCAGTGGCTGCCTCCAGTGGGGTTCCACTGTCAGGTACTTATCCTATCCCACAGCAAAGGGGTTCCTAATAAGAGAGATGAAGGCCAGAGAAGGGGTCAAAACTTTTGGCCCAATTATTCAGATCCCACCCATCACCTCTAAATATCTAAGTATTTTGATAGATACACATTGCTATAACCAGATATTTATAAGGCAATGAATGAGTATCTGAAAATTACAAAATTCATGTCCTAAGGCCCATACACATCACTCAAAGAGTCATGGACTATATTTTTCTTTAACACACACAAAATAAATATTATTTAATCAGACTCAACAAAAAAGAAACATGACAGCAATTGCTAGCCACAGACACACCACTGGCGACAAAAAGTGACAGCAAGAGACCAAAAAAACAAAACCAAAACCAAAAAAACACCCCATAAAAAGCAGTCACAGGAACTCAAAGACACAGCAGTCTAGGGTCATTCAACACAGGGTCAAAGAACACTCCTCACCATGACAGGCTTTGAAGGCACTGCCATACTGAGAAGAGAACAATCTGATACTCAGAGGAAGAACCTCAACTCACCAGGAAAGGGCAAACTCTTTTCTGTTGGCTCACTTCAGGAAGCCAGGGAAGTATGTAATACATTTTAGGATAACTTCCACTGGAAACTAGAAAAAAAATTGGTGCCTAAAGAGATAATCCTATTATTTGAGAAACTCAGCTCTTGTAAATAATTCATTTTTTGAGAATTCTAGATAGTCATGTTTTAGTACTCAGCAAATGTGTCAATTTTATAAGCAAAACAAGTTATACACTAAACATTTTTGATACTCAAACCAAAAAACTCTAGATCCTTAAAGTATCCTAACTAAAAGGTTTGTGCTCAAGTTTCTTTTTCCCTATATTTCAAGGTCTGAAATTTTTGAAAATTTTACATTTTAGTTCTAAACATGTTTTAGGGAGCCTAAAGTAACAAACATAGAAACAGTACCAAATATAGGATAATATATAAATAATATTTAATATGTCCTATAGTACTCCAATTATTTCTTTAAACAATTCAATCCTGTCACATACACAAGTGGGTGACATCTTAGAAGGAGGTATCAGGATTATATTTACCAGAGCTTTACAATTAAAAAGTGAATTTATAAGACTCAAAAGTACCTACCTTTATAACCATCACCAACAGTGCTAAAATTCATTATTTTCAACCACCTAAAATGTTTTTTAAATTTTACTTTACTTTGCTTATTCTTTGATTTCAGAGTTTTCTAGTGTTTTTTATTATTTTAAAATTATTTACATACCTGTGAAAACTTCAAGTAATAAGAAATGTATAAATTAGGTAAAGCCCACTTGTTAATGGATTGCCAATACCACCACCTACTGGCCAGAAATCCATAAAACTTTCAGAATTAAAGCAGATCCACTGACTTTATCAGCTGTTAAAGCCATATAG
The DNA here is from genome assembly GCF_008692025.1 of Phocoena sinus. Lineage (NCBI taxonomy): Eukaryota > Metazoa > Chordata > Mammalia > Artiodactyla > Phocoenidae > Phocoena > Phocoena sinus. The sequence goes on along the minus strand of NC_045770.1, from coordinate 54,075,996 downwards.
GGAAAAAAGATTTTTACATCTGAACAAATTTTCTGTTTGTATGGTTCAAGCACTATTGAAAAGCCATATGGATGGGACTTCCCTGGTGGCGCAGTGGTAAAGAGTCCACCTGCCAACGCAGGGGACACGGGTTCAAGTTCAGGAAGATCCCACATGCCGCAGTGCAACTAAGCCCACACGCCACAACTACTGAGCCTGTGCTCTAGAGCCCTCGAGCCACAATTACAGAAGCCTGCGCGCCTAGAGCCCGTGCTCTGCAACAGGAGAAGTCACTGCAATGAGAAGCCCACGCACCGCAATGAAGAGTAGCCCCCTGCTCACCGCAACTAGAGAAAGCCCATGGGCAGCAACGAAGACCCAACACAGCCAAAAATAAATAAATAAATTTATTTTAAAAAAAAAGCCATATGGAAGATGCATAAGAAAGTTTATGAGAGCATATGTAAACACACCCTTTCACACTATAATGGGATGACACTGTATAATGTGATTTATTTTCCTTTGTTTATTCTTATGCTTTAAAGCCATGATGTTCTTTAGCTGTCACATCAAAAATTACCTCAAGAAGCTTTCCAAAGAGCAAGAACTTCCTTCGTGTGCTATGGCAGGGCTGGGCCTGCATGAATTTGGGTGCCGTCCAAGGGAAGGGTACGCTGTCAGACAATCTTTGCAAGTGAGCTGCATCTGGAGAAGTGGATTAGGAAGAGTTCCAAAACTACATGGAATAATACTGAACGTTATCCATTGAGTCACTCTTGCTTTTGGAGCCCTTCCATCCACCACATGGAACAAGGGTCCGTTCACCTCATCAACTTACCAACTACATTCCACTGTGGCTTTCCCAGGTTGGGGGAAATGGCTGAAAAGCAAAGCTAAATGAGACAAAATGTCTTTAGGCATTAGATCAATCTACTTGATCAACACCAATAATTTTTTAAAATTAGTGCTTACTGTATATAAAATGTCTGCGACCAAGATGTAGAAATAGGAACTAGATTTATCCTCCCATTTGAAACAACAAAACAAAAACAAAAACAGGGCTTCCCTGGTGGCGCAGTGGTTGAGAGTCCGCCTGCCGGTGCAGGGGACACGGGTTCGTGCCCCGGTCCAGGAGGATCCCGCATGCCGCGGAGCGGCTGGGCCCGTGAGCCATGGCCGCTGAGCCTGCGCGTCCGGAGCCTGTGCTCCGTAGCGGGAGAGGCCACGACAGTGAGAGGCCCGCGTACCGCAAAAAGAAAAAAGAAAAATCCACAAGCAAACCACATGAAATGCTGGTTTTCAAGACACTGGATATCAGACAACAAAGGAGACTGATCCCTGAGAGATAGGAAACAAACACAGTGAACCCTACCAGCAGCCCAGCTTACTACCTTGAGATTTTCCAGGCCACAGCAGGAAGAAGGGAGAAATAAAGTGGAGCCCAGCAGACTCCCTGAGTTGAGGAGACCAAAGTGGCTAGAACTGACAGGACAGAGTACCAGAGAGCAGACAGCTGTCCAACAACTCCAGGGATGTACAGGGAGTCACCCTGGAGTATTAGACGGAGGAATGATCAGCACATGCAAGTGAGGAAACTATCCAAGGTCAGGGAAAGAACCATCCACAACGATTAGAGGAAACAGCACCTGGTGCTCGTATGTGGCTGGAAACAATGCCTGCTCGCACAAACCAGGCTGGAAAATCTTGTAATTCAAAAGGCACTAGGTAGAATACTCAGGAAGGCTTTGCCTCAGTAGTGGGGAATAATCAGACCCAGACTGAGCACTGCTCCAGAATTACTTAACAAATCATAAAAGCAAGACCCTTCCAGTAACTTAATTACATATCAAAACAAAGCTTAAGAAGCTTTATAAATATCCAGCACCCAACAAGGTAAAATTAACAAGGTCTGGCACCTAATCAAAGATTAGCAGATATACGAAGAAGCAGGAAAACAAAATCTATAATGAAGAGACTAATCAATCAATTAAAACTGACTTATAGCTGACACGTTAGAAGGACGTAAAAAGTTACTAAACAGCTATGAAAACTACAGTTTTAACTAAAACTGTACTGTATATGTTCAAAAAAGTTAAGTAGAGACATGGAAGACACTAAAAAAAAAAGGCCCAAATCAAACACTTAGATATGAAGCCTTTCACTTAGATATGGGGTGAAAAATGCACTGGATAGGAATAAGAAACTGGCACTGCAGAAGAAAAGATCGGTAAGCTTGAAGACATAGTAATAGAAACTATCCAAAAGAAACACGCTGGAAAATAAAGATTTTTTAAAAAGAAAAGAACATCTGAGAGCTATTGGGATATCATCAAGTGGCCTAATATATGGGTAACTGAAGTCCCCAAAGGAGAGAGGTAACGTAAAAATATTTGATGAAATAATGACTGAAAAACTTGGTGAAAATTAAAATGCATAGATCCAAGAAATTCAATGAACTCCAAACACAAGAAACATAAAGAAAACTGTGCCAAGGCACACATTAATCAAATTACTCAAAACCAGTGATAAACAGAAAATTTAAAATCAGCCAAAGAAAAAAGTACCACACAATAAAGGGTGCTTGGAATAAATAACCCGAAGAACTTTCAGGATAATACTCCAGTATTACAATTATTCAACTTCTTCACAAGAAAGAACACCTAGAAGCAAAGCTCCTTACCTTAAAGAAAGAATGGATAGCAGCTGTGGCTTCACTGCGAACCCTCAGTATAGAACCCAGAACATTAGTCCTACACCTAAGGTGAGGGTATTGTCTCAGATACTCCAGAGGATGCCTCTCTTTATATTTAAAAGGGAAAGCCTGACAATAAAAGGAAAAACAAGTTAGAAGCTAAAAGAAATACACTTTTATAAAATCAGTTTACAGGGCATTTGTTAAATAGTAATGCTTTAGAATAAAACTAAGATGCTTTTGTTCCTTATATCTTAACATAACTGAATATGGTCCACATTAATTCTAACAAGTTAGTAGAACAGTGAGTGAAATCAGAAAGATGTGGGTTTAAATTCAGCTCTACTACTTATTAGCTTTGGAACCTTGGGCAAAGTTACTTATTATCACCAAGGCTAATCTGTTATTTATCAAATTTCTATCCGTTAGCTATCAATCACTACTTACAAATAGAGAGATTAGGATATAGGTACCCAAAACACTCCACTGTTTGGCACACATGAGTTTAGAATATTGTAGATATTAAACATTATGTTTTCTACAGCTGTATACACACAGCTGGTATTGAATTCTAAAATTGCCCAAATGTCTTGAAAGTCCACAAGCACTCATAATCAATTAGCACTATTTATCACCATTTATCAACATGTGCTGCTGTTTCAGAACATGAGCGAGGGTCAACAGCTTTGTGTCATCTGGACGAGCAATGTATATTCATAAAAATTTTAAAGGAAATTATGACTCTACCTAGAAAAATTTCCCTGCCCCCACTCATTTTACAAGATTGAGAAGATAGGATAAAAGTTTCAGACCAAAACCAAAGTTTCAATAAAAAAGATAACAGAGAAGCTAAGTAAAAGAACTCTAAAACAGGCTACCAACATAGCTATCTATTCCTTTTAGGCCTTGTGCACACATTAATTTATGTCATATAGAAACAGGTCCCATACCTACGAAAGTGACAATATGATCACATTAATAGGAATCTGGGGACTGTTAGCAGGTTCAGAATTCCCTAATGCTGAATACTTAAAAATGACACTGAAATGAGGGGGAAGAGTAGTGGAAAGCATCAATACCCACCAAGGGAAAACAATTTAAGAAGAGTAAAACACATGGCAAATTTTTAATAATCAAACATCCCTCTAAAAAAAGCAAAAATAAAAATGGTTAACATTTCAATTATCCAAAAGAACTAAAAATGAATTTGAATTAAAATGATGCTATTTCCCTATATTCCTCATTTTTTGTTCATTAAATATTTGAAGATGAGTATAGCTAAACCACAGGGGGTTAAAATGGCTAGCACATAAACTTCAGCTGTGCCACTAATCAGCAATATAACCTAATGCAAGTCATTTTACCTGATTGGATCTCATTTTCTCCAAATAGAAACTGGATTGATAATCTATGGTTTTATTCCCTCTAACCTCTTTATCAGGCTATACATAAAAAGCTACTAACAGAAGAGTCTTGCAAAAACAGGAATAAACATGTCTTAATGTAGAATTTCTTATCTTTGTTCAGCCTAAGCATCCCCACACTCTAGCACCATCCAACAGAATTTTCTGCGATAAACGGAAATGATCTGTACCTGTGCAATGCAGTACGGTAGCTGCTAGCTGCATGTGATCACTGAGCGCTTGAAGTGTGGCTAATGTCACTGAGGAACTGAATTTTTAATTTAATTTTAACTGATTTAATATTAAATAGCCATGGGTGGCTAGTGGCTATTGCACCAGATGGTACAGTTCTAGATCATGCAACAGTAATTTCTAGGCAGAGCTTTCCTAAGAATGTGGTTTGCCCTGGTATGTCTTTGTCACTGCAGCTGACTAGGCATGCTTGTAAAGTGGCAAATCTAAACAGTGACAGGCACCACAGAGATACACAGAGTATTATCACTTAGCTCTCACTCCTAAGGCTCCAGCCATCTACATAAATACTTTTTGCTACTCTTTCTACATTCCTCAGTCTATAGCCTGTTTCAATTATCTAGAAGTCACAATCGAAAAGTTCCAAGTGCCATCTTCCCAATAATCACACTTAAAACGTTGCTAATGTTTTAAATTAAGTCTTAACGGCCTCCATAATCGTGTCACAACACATACCTTGGCATCACAATTTCCAACAACTTCAATTTTTTCTGCCTTCAGTTCCACATTTTGCCTTTTGGACAAACTTTTTACCAGCTGCCCTTGAACTTCCACGGAACTCCCAAAGGCCAGTTCTCTATAATAACAAAACATAGCATAAACAAGATCTTACATGTAGCCCTCATATTAATACCAACATTGCTCTCAGAACATTAAACTATTATTTATTTATTTATTTGGCTGCACCAGGTCTTAGTTGCGGCATGCGGGATCTAATTCCCTGACCAGGGATCAAATCCAGGCCCCCTGCATTAGGAGCATGGAGTCTTAACCACTGGACCACCAGGGAAGTCCCTAAACCATTTAATGATAGAAGATTTTACCTTTAATTGGGTTAAGAGCTGCACATAGTTGAGAGAGAAGCAAAGAATAGGTGGGGGATATTGTCATGTGAAGATGTTAGAGAGAGGAGAGAAGGATCTTGATTCTAAGTATTTGGACTTGAGCCTCAAAGCTATGAAAAGATGATTTGTTTAGAAAGATCACTGAAGGGGCAATATGAACACTTAGATTAGGGAAATGGGGAACAGAGGAGATGAAAAAAATTCAAAGTACTCTTTAAAACAAACAAACAAACAAACCTCACCTACTGTCAAAGCTTGAATCTGCTACAACCTGAAGGCTTTCCAAAGATGACCCATCATTTACATGCAGGAATAAGACTTCCTTCTGGGATCGGACTGAACGAATCCATCCCTAATGAGAAGTATTTCTAAATGTGAGTTTAAAATACAAACATTTTATATTTTCATTACACATACACACAGAGGTCTAAATAAAAAAAAAAAAAAGTCTTCATAATCCTGCCTGAACAAATCAACTGCATTTAGTTTACCACTATGCATATATAATTTTATATGGTCCTCATCACAGTGAAATACAGCTTTGGCATTCCACCTTTTTTGCTGTTGTCGTTTTGTTAATAAAGCTCATCATTCTGAATAAGAGGTCCCAAATCCCGTTAGGTTGATGAGCCTAATTCACATAACCAATCCCCCTAATATTCCAGGTTTTCTTCCTGCCCCTGCCCCTCTCCCCCACCATTACACATAATAGGGTACACATTTTGGTTCCTTTCTCCTTTTATATCGAATTCCCAGAAGGGGGCTTCCCTGGTGGCGCAGTGGTTGCGAGTCCGCCTGCTGATGCAGGGGACACGGGTTCGTGCCCCGGTCCGGGAGGATTCCCACATGCCGCGGAGCGGCTGGGCCCGTGAGCCATGGCCGCTGAGCCTGCGCGTCCGGAGCCTGTGCTCCGCAACGGGAGAGGCCACAACAGTGAGAGGCCCGCGTACCGCAAAAAAAAAAAAAAAAAAAATTCCCAGAAGGGAGATTATGTAGTTATAGACTAGAAACATCTTTATGGGGTTTTCTTTTTTACAAAGTATCATACTAAAAGAGTTCTCAAGAAACTTATTATGATTATATTAAGTAGCACATAAACTTTCAAAGACACTGAATTTAAATGACAGGTATGCATGAGTACAAATGAGATGTCTTCAAGTAGAACACTAAAAACAGCTCTCTCACAGATGACAACCTCTATGCTAGTTAAATTTAACTAGCATAGAGGTTGAGAGAATATTCTAGCAGCCTCTGAACAACTGTGAACAGTTGATGGTGTTCGGTTAACCATCAAATGTGCTTGGGAAAACTGAGATAATCCTACTTAGAAAAACTGTACTGATCCTGACTTTCTTTGTATCCCCACCACACCCTAATAGACACTGTTATTAAAGCCCTTCTATTACTTATTTGCATGTCCATAATATTTTGTGGATTTAGGAATCACATTTTTAGTTGCATTGAAGGCTATTGTCAGGCACACAGTAGAAAATCCAAGAATATATCCAGTGGAAGAATATCTATCATGTACTGAACATCTACTATGTAACAAACATTTTACTACCTTCTTCATATACTGGTTCACCTTCTCCTCACAACAGCAATGTGGATTATCATTATTCCCGTTTTACAAGTGAAGAATTAAGGCTCAGAGAAGTTAAATAACCTGCCTGAGGGCACACTGCTGGTAAACGGCAGAGCTTGAATTTAAACCTAAGTCTACTAGGAAGCGCTTGATCTTTCTCCAGGGCTACGCTGAGTAAAGCGTAAATTGCCTCAGTCTCACATACAAGGCCCTTCATAAATTGAACATGCCCAGTCCAAAGCACCAATGCCTTGCTTTTTACTTGTTAGTAAAAGTTAACATTTATGGAGCACTGTTTAATGTGCTTCTGTCCTAAGCTCTTTATAAGTATTTTTCTACTTAATCCTCACAAGAACTATCATTTTAGAGATGAAACATATTTAGAGAAGTTAGGATAACCTTGTTAAATACTCAAGGTTACCAAGTAGTACAGGTGAAATTCAAACACAGATCTCAGTTCAAAGTTCATGTTCTTGTCAACAAGCTCTTCTGAAATGATATTTCCACCCCATCCCTGGTTCCTGTGCCTGAGGAAACACATCCTTCTGGACTCAGCTGAAATGTCACCTCATGCAAGAAGTCTTCTTTGACCTCCTCACACTGTTAAGAACTTCCCTCTCTGTATTCTCAAAGTTTTCTATTTATACCACTAATACTTATCACATTGTTGTTATTTCTTGTCTTATCCATCAGACCAGGGCTGTCTGACAAATATATCTGAGCCACATATGTAATTTTACTTTTTTGGTGGTTATATAAGAAATGGGTTAAATTAATTTTAATAGTATATTTTATTGAACCCAAAATATATATCAACATGTAATCAATATTAAAAATACTGATAGAGGGCTTCCCTGGTGGCGCAGTGGTTGAGAGTCCGCCTGCCGATGCAGGGGACACGGGTTCGTTCCCCGGTCCGGGAAGATCCCACATGCCGCGGAGCGGCTGGGCCCGTGAGCCATGGCCGCTGAGCCTGCGCGTCCAGAGCCTGTGCTCTGCAACGGGAGAGGCCACAACAGTGAGAGGCCCGCGTAAAGAAAAAAAAAAAAAAAAAAAAAAAAAAAAAAACTGATAGTTTGCATTCTTTTGTTCTTCAAAATTAGTGTCTATTTTACAATTACAGTACCACTCAATTCAGATACTTCTAAATTACACTCCACAGCACTAAAGTGAAAGCCTCTAACCTAGCGAGTATGTCCCATTCTTTTCATCTTTGAATCCTCTCTAGACTAGCACACAAAGGTATTAATGTATGTCGAATTAATAGATTAATGCAAGAAAAAGTTTTGATTTGGATAATAGAAAGAATATGAAACCCAAAGAAATGCAAAGAGGGGGACATTGGTCATACTGCTAAAAATCAAGGATATGTGAGGACAGCAAAAATAACTGCATCAGTGTGTTTCAGCAACCTAATAAGTCAAACCTCCTTGCTCGGTCTGCTCCTTTAAGGAGGTACCTTCAGTGTGGAGCCGCTGCAAATATTATCATTAACAAGAGAAATGATAGCAACTAACATTTATTCACGGTGGGCCACTGCCCTAAATATTTTGTAACTAATCTTCAGGACTCTGTGAGGTAAGGACTATTATCTCCATTCTCGTAAGAGGGAACTGAGGTTTAGAGCACGTTAAGTGACACGCCCATAATTAACAAGCTACTAAGCGGCACAGATTTAAACTGAGGCAGCTTGACTCCAGAGCTCTTTCAGACTGCTACGCTCCACTCTTTCTCCTAATTTATTAACATGTTTTATGCAAAGCCCCATTTTAGACACTGAGGTGGTTAAAAGTTCAATAAAAGGTATGGTTTAGTTGAACAAATATTTACCGCCAGCTATGTGTGACTATCAAGACGGGTAAGACATAGTTCCTGCACTCAAGGAGCTATATAACTGTGGACACACGTTATAAGGGACATAAGAAAAGGGGCTCATTCATTTTGCTGTATGATTAACAAGTTTACGGGTAATAACCTGTATCATGAAAGCAAAGTTCCAGCACTTTCCAGGCAAAACTAACGGTAACCAATGAGAGAAAAACGTGGACCCACACGATTGTCTACATTTTCTAACTTTGTCCTGCCGGTCGTTTTGTCCGACCCGACAGCACAAGGAAAGCCTAGACGTGGATGTGCCATATCAGTCAACGAAAAAGACAAACCCACCGCCTTCCGATACACTAACCTGGACCTTAACGCGCTCCCCACTTGCGTTCTGGGCCCCGAGAGCGTTCCGCACGCTCAGTTTGGCTGAAGGTTTGTGCCTTGGGCAGGGAGCCGAGGAACAGGAGCGCAGGGCTCGGAGCAGGCACCGGGCCCCGAACATAGCGCGGCCGCCCCAGGTCCTTCTCGGGACCAGCCCTGATCCCAGCGCGTGCGGACCCTGCCTACGGGAACCCTCTCTTCTCCTTCCCTCTTCCGGGCCGCAGCCCTGCCCTCAGGCACTCCAGAGTCCCCCGCTGGCTCCCTTCTCTTTCACGGGCCCCAGCTCGTGGAGAAGCTCTGCTTTCCCCCACCCCGAAAGGGCGGAAAGGACACAAGACGTTCAGCGGCGAACGGCCAAAAAGAGAGCGCACGCCTTGAGCTCCCGGGACACCCCACAACACCGCGTGGCTTCTAAGCTCACGCACTTCCCGCTAGCTGAAACACGCGCGGCACCCACCCCTACGTCACCACGTCAACGCTAACGTCATCACGCTACGAGGAAGTTCAGAGGGAGCATGCGTACTTGTGACTCCATTTAAAGAGGCGGCGAAGCGGAGGAAGGGGCGGGGCCAGGAGCTGAGATGGGGCGGAGTTAAGACGCTAGGGTTGTAGATGTTAGCGTTGAAGGAACTAGGTAACCCGCTTGGGGCGAGGTATGAGAGTCTTCATTTCTAAAGCTTCCGGGTGATGCTGAGGAACGCAAAGTAAAGGGCAAGGAGTGACTGATGCAGAAGGAAAGCGGACCAGAAGGAGACTCTTGATTGTTGAGAGGATTAGTGTGAGGGGATCAGTCTTTTCGGAGTTCTGAGCCCCTGCTAAAGTCACAGTTGGGTGGTATCAGACATCTAAACAGACAATTGAATAAAAGGGTGATCAGTCCCCTGACACAGCCTAAGCGTGGGATGCCAAAGATGGCTTGCTACAGAAGGTAACCCTTTGACAGGTAAGAGTAAGTGAAAAGACTTGGAACGGGGTAGTCAGAGAAAGCTTGACAGTGTGAAGCTGTTGGAGAGACAGTGGAGGAATTGCTGGGCATTGCCTGCCAGAATCTTTGAGCCTGTTTCCTTTTCCAACACAGTTATCTGCGTTTATATGACCTGAAAACAATGACCCCTTCATGTATTAGACGACCTTTTTTTTTTTTTTTTTTTTTGCGGTACGCGGGCCTTACTGTTGTGGCCTCTCCCGTTGTGGAGCACAGGCTCCGGACGCGCAGGCTCAGCGGCCATGGCTCACGGGCCTAGCCGCTCCGCGGCATGTGGGATCTTCCCGGACCGGGGCACGAACCCGTGTCCCCTGCACCGGAAGGCGAACTCTCAACCACGGCGCCACCAGGGAAGCCCTAGACCACCTTTTAAACGTATCAAAAATAATTTTTTTTCTGTAACTCATTGATACTCATGAACTAGTTTTCTATCTGATTAAAAGAAAGAAGGGCTAGTTACTTAAAGTTGCACTATTATGATGCCCATTTTACAGATAAGAGAACTTAGGCACAGAAAAGTTAAATGACTTGCTCAAGGATATACATTCTATAAATGTGAGATTTAAACCGGGAAATCTTGGCTCCATCCACTAAACTGTTATGCTATACAGTCTCTCCAAGGTGGGAAATAAAACCATTGTCCCTTCCATCAAGGAACTCATGGTCTAGACATGGAGACTGGCAAGAAAACAGAGAATTGTAATATAAACTAATAAGTACCAATATAAATGTATAAGCCAAGTGAAGTGGTAGCCTACAAAAGGAAATAAGCTAAGTTTTGGAGGAGGATCAGCATTTTGCCAGGATGGGATGTAGGAAACAGTGTTTCCTGCCAGAAGGTAGCCAAGAACAGTTGCCAGGAGGGCAAAAAGCCTGGAAGAATTGTAAAACTGTTCTCAAAACAGACTAGAAAATAGCACCCATGAAAATACCAAGTTCTTGGACACTTCCTGAACCTTGAGAACAGAAATATGGAAATGTGCAGCTAAGTGCCTTCTGAATTATGTAGCTATGGGCCTTAAAAAAAAAGTATGTCTTTGGTATTGGTTGCAAAAGCTGGGGAACAAGACAATCTGGCGTACATACCAATGATATGTATCCCAGTTGAAATCTCCTCTTTGACTATGCTACCTTGTCCAAGGGACCAAAAATAGTGACCAGTTGGCTCACTTCCTACCCAGGCCGTCTGTTTGTCTTGCCTTCTTTCTTTACCTGGTCCTCCCCAGTGTGCATCTTAAGAACTGAAGTCTGAGTCTCAGAGAGTGAGGATCCTGACTTCTTTTACCCTGTCACCTACTACTTGTTTAAGTCAGAGTGTTGTTTTCTGAGCAGGGGACCACTGGCCAGTATGATGAAGGCAAGGGAAACCAGTGGGTGAAACTGAAAACTAGCAATAGTTAATTTAAAGTGTAGATCACTGAAAGTTGACTACAGTATTTGTGTGTCTGGTGCTAAGTTCAAGCCACTCTTCGTACTGTATCAAATCATATCATCTTCTTATTTATTTCTATTTTCAGTGTTGGAGTGACACTTCCCCTTTTGGATTCATCATCTTCCAGACAGTTGCCAGAGTGATCTTTCTAAAATGAATATATTACTGCTGGTAATAATGATGGCTAGTGCCACAGAATCCTTACTATGTTCCAGGATTAATATGTTAATATTAATGTATAGTTAATATATTCTTCACATATTCACTCATTTAATCCTCATAACAGCCCTCTGAAGTAGGGGTAGTAACATCATCCCCAGTTTTCAAAGGAGAAACTGAAACTCAGAGAGGTTTCATAATTTGTACCAAGTTACACTGGCAGTTTGGCAGTAGAGCCCATTCTTTTACCCATTCGTAATCCAGTGATCAAGCAACCCTTCAGTTGTTCTCCCTACAACATAAAGAGGACTTGCTTTCTTTAGCATGCATACCAGGCTCTCCATGATCGATGGAGTTCCCTGAAGGGCCCTGAAGTGAGGAACAGAAGTGAAACATCCTTCCTGTTACCTTTTGATACTGCAGGTGTGTGCAGTGAACACTGTCAGCATTACTTGTCAGCTTTGGGGAAGGTTTTAACCAGGCTCGGCTTGACAGTTTCTAGCTAAACTTGCAACGCTTCAGAACTTCTAAAAGGCAGGCACTATGCTGATATCCCATACTACCATGGAGTACCAGTCAGTGTTCATGGTTTTCATTGTGCTTGAATCTAGTCATAAAACTTTCAACACCCAAAACTTGATTTCAAGGTCACGACTTCAGAGTACAAAGGAACATAGTACTTGATGCAGAAATTATGGAGACATTAGATGTAGAAAAGTGGATATTGTAAGCATCTTGGGTTTCTCTGAAGGAGCTAACAATCGTGACTATAACTTAACTTGAAAAATGGTAAGGTACATGCACAGAGCATAAAAAGTCACATTTGTCGTTTTGAACTTTCAGAAAAGCAGCTCATAATCTAGAAAGAGAAACTGATGAGTAAATGGCCAATTAAAGGAATACACACAGCAGAGCGTTAGTAACCAACTCAAGTTTAGTTTTTGAGATATATCCATGTAGGTCTAGTCCATTCTTTTTTTTTTTTTTTTTTTTTTTTTTATGCGTTACGCGGGCCTCTCACCGCCGTGGCCTCTCCCGTTGCGGAGGACAGGCTCCGGACGCGCAGGCTCAGCGGCCATGGCTCACGGGCCCAGCCGCTCCGCGGCACATGGGATCCTCCCAGACCGGGGCACGAACCCGCGTCCCCTGCATCGGCAGGCGGACTCTCAACCACTGCGCCACCAGGGAAGCCCTAGTCCATTCTTTTTAATATTCCATTATAAAAATGGACCATAATTTATTCACTCTCATTCTGATAGCCATTTGGGCTGTTTTCAGTGTTTCTATATTACAAACAGAGACGGATTTACCATGAAGCTTATGAAATTTAGAGCCCCTTATTCACATGCACATCTCCCCTCTGCCTTCCCTCCCATCTCTTTCCCCCCTGCAGTACTGGGAATTGCTAGGAATTGTAGGGTGAGAGAGGAAGCAATCAGAAAGCATTCATAAAGGAACTCAGAATAAAGGGACATGGATTTCCAAGGCTCAAGAAATTTCTTCTCATTCTAAATAAATATTTACTTTAGTATTTGTAATTTTGTATTATTTTTCTTAAAGAGAACCTCCCAAATTACATAAGCTTTGAGTCCCACAGAACTGGCTCTGCCCTTGATTACAAAAATGCTGCAATAAATATACTGGATACACATGAAGGAGTTTCTCGGGATAAGCCTGGGGTATATGCATCTTCAGCTTTACTAGATATTACCAAATTGCTCTTCAAATTGGTTCCAATTTATATACCCCACAACAGGCTTCTAAGAGTTCCCAGAGTTCCGTGCCTTTAATGACATCTGATAGAGTCAGACGTTCTAATTTTTTTTTTTTTTTTGCGGTACACAGGCCTCTCACTGTTGTGGCCTCTCCCGTCGCGGAGCACAGGCTCCGGACGCGCAGGCCCAGCGGCCATGGCTCACGGGCCCAGCCGCTCCGCGGCATGTGGGATCTTCCCGGACCGGGGCACGAACCCACGTCCCCTGCATCAGCAGGCGGACTCTCAACCGCTGCGCCACCAGGGAAGCCCAGACTTTCTAATTTTTACCAATGCTGGGTAAGAAAGAATATCTCGTTGTTTTAGAGATACTATGTTTTGATCCTCTTTTTTTTCCCCTCAAAATTCCATTTCAACTATAATCCCACCCCACCCCCCATCATTTTCAATAGCATAGTGAAAAAGAACACTAGCATGGCAACCAGAAGTCCTGGTTCAGATCTCATCACAGCTGTGGATCTTCGGGAAGTCAAACTTCCTTCACAGGGCTGTTGACAGTATTAATAACTGAAGCATCTTGTGAATTTTGTGATAGAGGAATGGGTGTTGTGTCCGAGTGAACACCCTCCATCATTTATGAGTTTCAGAGTTAGGGAGTCCCTTGAATTTCATGAACCAACTCTATCTAAATCCCAAAGTAGAAGGCTCAAGATGCATTCCATCTATTTTGTGTACGTTTCTTTTACGTACAGACCTTCGGTGTGCATAAGAACCACCAGCAGAGCTTGCTAAAAAGCACATTCCTGGGTCTCCTACCTAATGATTTTGACTCAGTTTGAGAAAGTGCTTGTTCTGTAGTTGGATTTTATCCTTTCCTGCTTTCTTCCCTTTGCTTTCAGGAGGCACTTACTTTGAGGCTTGAACTTCGTTTCTTGTATTATACTATATTACCACAACAAAACAACCTACAATCCAAGCTGCCTTTCAGGTTTAGAGTGAGGGGGCATCAGTGGGTGGGGGTGGAGCATGACGTCAGGAGTGTAGAAGGAGCCTCTTCCTCAGCTGGCTCTCTTGGGGCTCCAGGCCCTTCCCAGGCAGACTCCACATCACCCAGCCATGTCTCACCCCTTCTGGGCTAGGAGATGTCGATAGTCTCCCCCTCTTTAAGAGACAAGGGCTAGAACCAAACTGGAGATAAGCCCAAGCTCCTTTAAACCAATGTTTTCTGTGGTCATGGTGCAGTAGGCTTGCACATTTAGATAGTAAAACCATAATTATGATACACAAAATCAATTTAGTAGGTTTTGACCAGCAGAATAGAAAGGAATAAAACAAATTGGTATCTTGGATAATAAGTGCTATTTTGTGAAACTACTAGGATGCAAGATGTAAATAAATTTCCTACTGTGCATAGGCAAGAAAGAGTTCAAAAACCACTGCCCTGGGCCCTGCTATGTGGGCCCAGTGAATTGAAATTAGGCCCCTGCCTGAGTCTCTTGTCAGCCCTCCAAGAAGGATCTGGTTAGTTCCAGATGTTTGCTAAAACTTTTACATACTGCAGCTTTTAAAGCTTCCTCTGAAAAATGTAAACAATTTTTATTACTATTATTATGAAAAACAATGTACAAACATGAAAAATAATTTTAGGCAGTGACAAATGGCATATAAAAAAAAAAATCTCTCCAACCACCCTATTTCCATATACCATCCTCAGTGGTAGCTACTATTTATCTTTACATTTTCTAGATATAAAAGTATGTGTGTGTATACATATATGTATGTATACATATGTACATATGCAATTAAATATAGTTAAAATTTAATTTTTAATTAAATTAAATATAATTAAAATGCTACTCTATTATACGGCTGAACTATATAGTTAAACAGTTTTCCCTATTCAATTTTCTCTCATGCAATCTGCACTGAATATGTTGTACATACACTATGCATGCAGAACCTGTATATCTGCAGGATAAACTCCTAGAAATAAGACTAAAATTTTCTTTTAAAAATACCTTTTACCTTTAATGTCATTATATGTGTCCAGTCACTCTCCTCATCCCTGTTTTGAGATATTGATCTTGCCCACCGTGGTTTTACCAATCATGGAAATTTTTATGTATTTAGCCACGACCTTATGGAAATTTTAGAAAATAAATTTCTATAATGTCTTGTGACCAAACTGCAGACTGAAGAAAACATACTTACTCCCAGGGTGCCTAAAGTTTTTATCACTCTTTAAAAATTTTAATTTAGCAGAGATTGGACACAGCCTGCCACTAGATGGTTTGCTACAAATTCTGATTTTGTACAGTTACTTCTGGAGTTTGATATTTGTTAATTGGCTAGCACATTGGTAAATGTTTGCATTTCCTAAAATGGGGTTGAAAGTAAATTGTAACATCCTCTGCAAACTAGACATTATCATTTAGTTTTGCTTGTTTTTGAACTTTATGTAAATAGAATCATACAGTATGTGTTATTTTGTGTATGGTTTCTCATGGTCAATATTATTTTTGTGAGAATCAACTATGTCACTGCCTATAGTGCGTTCATTTTCATTGCCCTATGGTATTCCACTTTATGACAATAACCCAATTTATTTATCCATTCTGCTGATTGTTTTTTTTTCATTTAGCCTGAGGTTTTATTTGGATTTCCTGAATCATCCATTTCCACATTATAAGGTAAATGCCAGAGTGTATCTTTTGCATTGTTTTTTTCATTTTATTTATTTTTTTATATAAATTTATTTTATTTTTGGCTGCGTTGGGTCTTTGTTGCTGCTCACAGGCTTTCTCTAGTTGCAGCGAGTGGGGTCTAATCTTTGTTGCGGTGCGGGGGCTGCTCATTGGGGTGGCTTCTCTTGTTGCGGAACACGGGCTCTAGGCGCACGGGCTTCACTAGTTGTGGCACGAAGGCTCAGTAGCTGTGGCTCATGGGCTCTAGAGCGCAGGCTCAGTAGTTGTGGTGCATGGGCTTAGTTGCTCTGCAGCATGTGGGATCTTCCCAGACCAGGGCTCGAATCCATGTCCCCTGCATTGGCAGGTGGAATCTTAACCACTGTGCCACCAGGGGAAGCCCCTATTTTGTTTATTTTTTATTTTTATTTTTTATTTTGTTTATTTTTAATTGAAGTATAGTTGATTTACAGTATTATATTAGTTTCAGGTGTATAGTATGGTGATTCAGTATTTTTACAGATTATACTCCATTAAATGTTATTACAAGAAAATGGCTATAATTCCCTGTGCTGTACAATGTATCCTTGTTGCTTATCTATTTTATACATAGTAGTTTGTGTCTCTTAATCCCATGCTCCTAATTTGCCCATCCCCACTTTCTTCACCCCTCTGTTAACAACTAGTTTGTTTTCTATATCTGTGAGTCTGTTTCTGTTTTACATATACATTTATTTGTAGTATTTTTTAGATTCCACAAAAAAGTGATATCATACTGTATTTGTCTTTCTGTCTGACTTATTTCACTAAGCACAATATTCTCTAGGTCTGTTCATGTTGCTGCAGATGGCAGGATTTCATTCTTTTATTATGGCTGAGTAATATTCCATTGTATTGAATACAGATATCACATCTTTATCCATTCATCTGTTGATGGCTATTTGAGTTGCTACCATATCTTGGATAGTAAATAGTGCTGTATGAACATGGGGGTGTATGTATCTTTTCAAATTAGTGTTTTCAGTTTTTCCAGATATATACCCAGGAGTAGAACTGCTGGATCATATGGTAGTTCTATTTTTAGTTTTTTGAGGAACCTCTGTACTGTTCTCCACAGTGGCTGTACCAATTTACATTCCCACCAAACAGTGTACACGGGTTCCCTTTTTTCCGCATCTTCACCAACATTTGTTGTTTGTAGACTTTTTGATAATAGCCATTCTGACAGGTGTGAGCTGATATCTCATTGTCTTGATTTGCATTTCCTCTAATAATTAGCGATGCCGAGTATCTTTTCATGTGCCTGTTAGCCATCTGTATGTTTTCTTTGGAAAAACGTCTACTCAGGTCTTCTGTCCATTTTTTTTTTTTTGATACTGAGTAGTATGAGCTGTTTGTATATTTTGGAATATTAACCCCTTGTTGGTCATATCATTTGCAAATACTTTTTCCCACTCCATATGCTGTCTTTTCATTTTGTCAATGATTTCCTTTGCTGTGCAAAAGCTTTTAAGTTTAATTATATCTTATTTATTTATTTTTGCTTTTATTTCTTTTGCCTAAGGAGACAGATCCAAAAAAAAAATACTGCTATGATTTACGTCAAATAGTGTTCTGCCTATGTTCTAAGAGTTTTTATAGTTTCAGGTCTTACATTTAGGTCTTTAATCTGTTTCGAGTTTATTTTTGTATATTGTATGAGGTAATGTTCTACTCGCATTGTTTTACATGTAGTTGTCCGGTTTTCCCAGCACCACTTGTTGAAGAGACTGTCTTTTCTCTATTGTATATTCTTGCCTCTTCTGTTGTAGATTAATTGACCACAGGTGTGGGGGTTTATTTCTGGGCTCTCTATTCTGTTCCACTGTGTGTCTGTTTTTGTGCCAGTACCATGGTGTTTTGATTACTGTAGCTTTGTAGTATACTCTGAAGTCTGGGAGAGTGGATACCTCCAGCTTTGTTATATTTTCTCAAAACTGCTTCGGCAATTTGGGATTTTTTGTGGTTCCATATGAATTTGATGGATTTTTGAGTTGTTTCCAGTGTTCCAGTATAAGTAACACCGCTATGAATATTAATGTACATAACTTACTGTACATATGTATGTAGTTAATCTGGGAATAAAATCTAGGAATAAAATTGCTGTATGATAGGATATACAAACTTCAGCTTTAATAAGTAGGGCCACATTTTTTCTAAAGTATTATTAGGCATATATGAGAGTTCCTGTTGCTTCACATTCTTGTCAACAATTAGTCTCATCAGTCTTTTAAATTTAGCTATATTGGTGGAGACATAGTTGTATCTCATTGCAGTTTTAATTCACATTTCCCTGATTATTCTTTTTGAGCATCTTTTCAATGTCAATTTTTATTGAGTTTTCTTCTCCGGTGAACTAAGTTTTTTGTCCATTCTTCTACTGAGAAGTCCTTTTTTTCTAATTGATTTTCTTATTAACCTATACAAGTTCTTACGTGTAGATTTTAGATGTGAGTGCTTCTCAGTTACATGCATTGCAAATATCTTCACCCACTCTCTGGGTTGCCTTTATAATGCTGTATTGTTGAAAAATGGCTGAATGGCAGCAAGACTTGACATTATTTGATCTTTTGCTTTGGAAATAGTGTGCAGTTCTTGAAGAAAAAGATTAAGGCCCTCAAAACTACCGTTTTGATTTCTTTTAGCAATGTAAGACCAGTATCTTTTATCATTTCTCCTTTCATTTTCTTTAAAAATGGATTTTTTTCTATTTAAATGTTTATTTTATTTTATTTTTGATTGCATGGTTAATGGCCTTCTCTAAAATTTCTGTCTGGTCTTCAGGGAACAATTTTAAAGCTTGGAATTTCACTGTACATTGTTTGAAGCTGATTCTGGCTCTTTGCAAATCATTTTGATATTTAACCTCTAAAATTTCACACCAGAAAACAAGACAACTCAGAAAAGAAAAATCACATATAGCAGACAGTAAAATCTGAGCTGATCCTCATGTATTCATATTTTCTTTTGGATCACACAGAACTTCAAAGATTGAGATTAGCTTTTCAAAATTTATCTTCAATTGACACACAGCTTCATATTGTGCACTCCATCTTGCCTAGGGAAGTCTTTTTACTATTATACATACCTACATTTTTCAGCATTTTCCACTGATGAGGTAAGACTGAAAAGAATGGACAATTTTTTCCCCAAAGTTCCCAAAAATGTTACATATAAAGAAGAAATGTTCACAAATGCTCAGATATCTTCTTCAGGGAGGAATACTATATCACAAACACAGCTTTAGTTTATAACTGCAAATAAAAAGCTGATTGGCTTTTGGCCTGTTTTATTATTGTTTTAAATTGTCTACAGTTGTGTTACTGGTATGCCACTGCTGTTGAGCATGATCTTTTCTGTAGACTTTTGGCAAATACTTTTTCATTTAAGGAAGTTTCCTCCTGCTCCTGAGGGATTACCTCCCCCCCACCCCACCCCCCGCCATGTAAGGTCAGATATAGACAAATAATGTTATGAATAATGAGAGAGATATTCGGGGGAAAAAGCCTCTGCTTAAAAATATGCAAAGTCGGGCTTCCCTGGTGGCGCAGTGGTTGAGAGTCCGCCTGCCGATGCAGGGGACACGGGTTTGTGCCCCGGTCTGGGAAGATCCCACATGCCGCGCGGGGAGCGGCTGGGCCCGTGGGCCATGGCCGCTGAGCCTGTGCGTCTGGAGCCTGTGCTCCGCAGCAGGAGAGGCCACAACAGTGAGAGGCCCAAGTACCGCCAAAAAAAAAAAAAAAAAAAAAAAAAGCAAAGTCAAAACAACATAATTTGCCCTTATGACAAAGAATATGAAAGAGAGGTTTTCCTAGAATCTACACAACCGTCAATGCTCACTATTGGTCTAAAACTAATAAACAATTAGGTAAGCACTTAAAGACACAAAAAGAGATCATTATTTCTGGTTTTTCAAGCAGGAAAAAAATTATTGATGCCTCTGTAAACTGTTTTGAACTTTCTATAGAAGCAGCTTGTGAGAGGTATATTAGAACAAAGATGGCAAGCTGATTCTACCACAAGAATGGTAGTGCCTAAAAATTCAGGGACCTGAAGATTTCCTTTAATAGATTTCTTCCTTTAGCAGGGCTTCCTTGAGTTCCATCAATCCCTGTGAACAGCGGTAAGGAAGAATGTCTGACAATGTGACCTGCCCTGAAAACTGATTTATCTTCTTCTTTTTGGGATTTACTTTCAGAATCTTATACATTGACAGATGTAAAAATGTAAGATTTTAAGTTTCATTTGACATTCCTTATTAGTATATGATATATATCATAAAGGAGTATGAGATATATGTGTATATATAAATGTACCTACACATATATGTATATACACACACATACATATGAATCATAAATTATACTAAAAAGTTGTTAATTCAACCCCTGTTTTTGTAATATTTTAATATTTATCCATTTGGATGGAGCCCAGCAAAATTATATATATAGTTTGGTGTAAGTTTCCTAGTGAAAAGGTTTCCTAGTGAAAAGGCTACTTGTAGTAGCCAGCCTCTAAGATGACCCCAATGGTCCTTGCCTCCTGGTATTCGTATCCCTTGTAGAGTGCTCTCCTCATCAGTCACACAGTAGTCATCATTTAACAAAGAGGACAGTGCATGTGTTGGTGTGTGATTTCTGAGGATAAGTCATAAAAGACCTTGCCCTTCCATCTTCTTCTCTTGGATCCGTTGCTCTGGGGGATGCTAGGTACCATGTCATAAAGGTACTGAACTAGCTCTATGAAGATGCCCACATGGTGAGGAACTAAGGCATCCTGCCAGTGCTGACTAGCACCACTGTAGCACTGAGGGTCCTCTAGAGCAAAAGCTCCAATAGGAAGCTAACATGGGTTATTTGGTTAGTTGGTGATTGACTGATTGGTATTAGTTCACATAATTTAGAAGGCTAAGAAGTCCCACCATCAGCTCTCTGCAAAATGGATAACCAGGAAGGCTCATGGTACAGGTCAAAGCTAAAAGCCAGACAGCCTATGGTGTAGATTCCAGTCCAAGTCTGAAGGTCTGAGAACCAGGAGTGTAGACGGCAGAAGATCGATGTTCCAGATCAGTCAGGCAGAGACAGAATTCGACCTTCCTCTCCTTTTTTGTTCTATTCAAGCTCCCAGTGGATTGAATGATGCCCACCCACACTGGGGAGGGCCATCTGCTTTTCTCAGTGTACCAATTTAAATGCTAATCTCAGGCCAATATCACTGATGAACACAGATGCAAAAATCCTCAACAAAATACTAGCAAACAGAATCCAAAGCACATTAAAAGGATCATACACCGTGATCAAGTGGGGTTTATTCCAGGAATGCAAGGATTCTTCAATATACGCAAAACAATTAATGTGATAAACCATATTAACAAATTGAAGGAGAAAAACCATATGATCATCTCAATAGATGCAGAGAAAGCTTTCGACAAAATTCAACACACATATTTGATAAAAACCCTGCAGAAAGTAGGCATAGAGGGAACTTTCCTCAACATAATAAAGGCCATATATGACAAACCCACAGCCAACATCGTCCTCAATGGTGAAAAACTGAAAGCATTTCCACTAAGATCAGGAACAAGACAAGGCTTCCCACTCTCACCACTCTTATTCAACATAGTTTTGGAAGTTTTAGCCACAGCAATCAGAGAAGAAAAGGAAATAAAAGGAATCCAAATCGGAAAAGAGAAGTAAAGCTGTCACTGTTTGCAGATGACATGATACTATACATAGAGAATCCTAAAGATGCTACCAGAAAACTACTAGAGCTAATCAATGAATGTGGTAAAGCAGCAGGATACAAAATTAATGCTCAGAAATCTCTGGCATTCCTATACACTAATGATGAAAAATCTGAAAGTGAAATCAAGAAAACACTCCCATTTACCATTGCAACAAAAAGAACAAAATACCTAGGAATAAACCTACCTAAGGAGACAAAAGACCTGTATGCAGAAAATTATAAGACACTGATGAAAGAAATTAAAGATGATACAAATAGATGGAGAGATACACCATGTTCTTGGATTGGAAGCAACAACATTGTGAAAATGACTCTACTACCCAAAGCAATCTACAGATTCAATGCAATCCCTATCAAACTACCACTGGTATTTTTCACAGAACTAGAACCAAAAATTTCACAGTTTCTATGGAAACACAAAAGACCCCGAATAGCCAAAGCAATCTTGAGAATGAAAAACGGAGCTGGAGGAATCAGGCTCCCTGACTTCAGACTATACTACAAAGCTATGGTAATCAAGACAGTATGGTACTGGCACAAAAACAGAAAGATAGATCAAGGGAACAGGATAGAAAGCCCAGAGATAAACCCACGCACATATGGTCACCTTATCTTTGATGAAGGAGGCAGGAATGTAGAGTGGAGAAAGGACAGCCTCTTCAATAAGTGGTGCTGGGAAAACTGGACAAGTGCATGTAAAAGTATGAGATTAGATCACTCCCTAACACCATACACAAAAATAAGCTCAAAATGGATTAAAGACCAAAATGTAAGGCCAGAAACTATCAAACTCTTAGAGGAAAACATAGGCAGAACACTGTATGACATCAATCACAGCAAGATCCTTTCTGACCCACCTCCCAGAGAAATGGAAATAAAAACAAAAATAAACAAATGGGACCTAATGAAACTTCAAAGCTTTTGCACAGCAAAGGAAACCATAAACAAGACCAAAAGACAACCCTCAGAATGGGAGAAAATATTTGCAACTGACAAAGGATTAATCTGCAAAATTTATAAGCAGCTCAATTACAAAAAAACAAACAACCCAATCCAAAAATGGGCCGAAGACCTAAATAGACATTTCCCCAAAGAAGATATACAGACTGCCAACAAACACATGAAAGAATGCTCAACTTCATTAATCATTAGAGAAATGCAAATCAAAACTACAATGAGATATCATCTCACACCAGTCAGAATGGCCATCATCAAAAAATCTAGAAACAATAAATGCTGGAGAGGGTGTGGAGAAAAGGGAACCCTCTTGCACTGTTGGTGGAAATGTGAATTGATACAGCCACTGTGGAGAACAGTATGGAGGTTCCTTAAAAAACTACAAATAGAACCACCATATGACCCAGCAATCCCACTACTGGGCATATACCCTGAGAAAACCATAATTCAAAAAGAGTCATGTACCAAAATGTTCATTTACAATACCCCGGAGATGGAAACAACCTAAGTGTCCATCATCGGATGAATGGATAAAGAAGATGTGGCACATATATACAATGGAATATTACTCAGCCATAAAAAGAAACGGAATTGAGCTATTTGTAATGAGGTGGATAGACCTAGAGTCTGTCATACAGAGTGAAGTAAGTCAGAAAGAGAAAGACAAATACCGTATGCTAACACATATATATGAAATCTAAGAAAAAAAAAATGTCATGAAGAACCTAGGGGTAAGACGGGAATAAAGACACAGACCTACTGGAGAATGGACTTGAGGATATGGGGAGGGGGAAGGGTAAGCTGTGATGAAGCGAGAGAGTGGCATGGACATATATACACTATCAAATGTAAAGTAGATAGCTAGTGGGAAGCAGCCGCATAGCACAGGGAGATCAGCTCGGTGCTTTGTGACCGCCTGGAGGGGTGGGATAGGGAGGGTGGGAGGGAGGGAGACGTAAGAGTGAAGAGATATGGGAACATATGTATAACTGATTCACTTTGCTATAAAGCAGAAACTAACACACCATTGTAAAGCAATTATACTCCAATAAAGATGTAAAAAAAAATTAAAAATAAATAAAAATAAATGCTAATCTCTTTTGGAAACCCCCTTGTAGAAATAATGAAACACCCTCACAGAAATACTAAACTACTACTCAGAGATAACATTTAACCAGCTTTCTGGGCATCCCTTAGCCCAGTCAAGTCATTAAAATTAACCATTACAACCACCTTGCCAGCCATGTGAGTCATCTTGGAATTAGCTCTTCTAGTTTGGTTGAGCCTTCAGATTGCTGCAGATCCAAATGACATCTTGACTGCAACCTTGTGAGAAACCCTGAACCAGAATTACCAAGCTAAGCCATTCCTAAACATCTCACCCACAGAAACTGACAGAATAATAAATATTTACTGTTTTAATGCCTACATTTTAGATAACTAATATACTGGTCAAATGTATCTCTCTCTTTCGCTTGATATAGAACATTGGTCCTCACTCCTTTTTTCCCTCTGAACCTCCAGGATAAAACACACTCTCATTAGTAACACTGGCTCATGTTGGCAGTGATTCATTGGTAGAAGGGGTGGTGGGCAGAAAGGTAAATCAGAATTTCTTGAGTTTCCTCCTAGAAATGTAAATCAGAATTCCTTAAGATTCAGATACACTTCCTTGGGAGATATAACCATTTTCCTCCCCATCCTCTGAGAATCAGTGGTAGAACATTAACATATAGCTGAAATACATAAGGCCTTTTCCTTAAAATCCACTTTTGCTATAGATCTTTTCTGATGGTGTCAGTACATCCAGTGCAGGCCTGCATTTAAAATTGGACTTACTTGAGGGGGAAAAAAAAAAAGGCTTCCATCCCTTTCAAGAGAAGGAAAAAAAATAGACCTGTTACACAGTTATATTGGAAGAGAAGGTATCAAGAGAAATGCTATGTCTGTACAAACGTACTGCTGCTTGCTCATTGCATCTTCCTATCCAACAGCTTAAGGTCTACATTTTAGGGAAATACAGAAAAAAAAAACCACTTTTATTTACTTTGTGAGGACTCTGAGTATTTGAATTATTATGCCCTCAAGTATACATATGTATTTTTCCCATTTTTATTTTTTCTTCCAGTTTTATTGAGATATAATTGACATACAGCACTGTGTAAGTTTAAGGTGTACAGCATAATATTTCGACTTACATAACATCATGAAATGATTACCACAATAGGCTTAGTGTACATCCATCATCTCATATAGATACATTAAAGGAATAGACAACTGTATTTCCTTGTGATAAGAACTCTGAGAGTTTACTCTCATAACATCTTTCATATATAGCATACAGCAGTGTTATCTTTATCATGTTGTAGATTATCTCCCTAGTACTTCTTTATCTTATAACTGTAAGTTTGTATCTTTTGATTACCTTCATCTGAATCCCCTTCCCTGACCCCTTGGCTCTGGTAGCCACAAATCTGATCTCCTTTTCTATGAGTTTGGTTGGTTGGTTTTGAAGTATAATTGACCTATAGCACTATGATAATTCCTGCTGTACAATATAGTCATTCAGTATTTCTATACATTTCAAAATGATCACCATGATAAGTCTAGTTGTCATCTGTCACCATACAAAGATACTAAATAATTATTAGCTATATTCTCCACACTGCACATTTCATACCTGTGACTCATTTACTTTGTAACAATGTTTGTACCTCTTAATCTCCCTCACCTATTCCTTCTGTCCTCTCATGCCCTCTCTGGCAACCACCTGTTTGTTCTCTGTATATAGGACTCTATTTCTGTTTAGTTATGTTTATTCATTTGTTTGGTTTTTTAGATTTCACATATAAATGAAATCACATGGTATTTGTCCATCTCTGTCTGACTTATTTCACTTAGCATAATACCCTTTATGTCCAAACATATTGTCACAAATGGCAAGATTTCATTCTTTTTTATGGCTGAGTAGTATTCCATTGTATATTTATACCATTTTCTTTATCCATTCATTTGTCGATGGACACTTAGGTTGCTTCCTAAATAATGCTGCAATGAACATAGGGGTGCATATATATCTTTTTGAATTAGTGTTTTTGTTTTCTTTGCAAAAATTCCCAGAAGTGGAATTGCTGAATTGAATGGTAGTTTTATTTTTCGGAAGTGTTTTTTCCTTTGCAAATTTTTGTTACAGTTTGAGAAGGATAGGTGTTAATTCTTCTCTAAATGTTTGCCAGAATTCACCTGTGAAGCCATCTGGTCCCGGACTTTTGTTTGTTGGGAGTTTTTATTACTGATTCAATTTAATTACTGGTAATTGGTTTATTCATATTTTCTCTTTCTTCCTGATTCAGTCTTGGGAGATTGTACATTTCTAGAAATTTGTCCATTTCTTCTAGGTTGTCCATTTAATTGGCATATAATTGTTCACAGTAATCTCTTATGATCCTTTGTATTTCTGTGGTTTCAGCTGTAACTTCTCTTTCATTTCTGATTTTATTTGGGCCCTCTTTTTTTCTTGGTGAGTCTGGCTAAAGGTTTACCAATTTGTCCATTTCTTCAAAGAACCAGTTCTTAGTTTCACTGATCTTTTCTACTGCTTTTTTAGCCTCTATTTATTTCTGCTCTGACCTTTATGATTTATTTCCTTTTACTAACTTTGGGTTTTGTTCTTTTTTTTCTAGTTCCTTTAGGTGTAAGGTTGTTTGAGATTTTTCTTGTTTCCTGAGGTAGGTTTGTATCACTATAAACTTCCCTCTTAGACCTGTTTTTACTGCATCACATAGATTTTGAATCACTGTGTTTCATTTTCATTTGTCTCTGGTATTTTTTTGATTTCCTCTTTGATTTCTTCATTGACCCATTGGTTGTTTACATATGGGCTATATTATCCATTATCAAAATTTGCATTATCTCTCTCATTATGACTGGGAACTGGGTTTCCCAGAATCCTCTTCTATGTATGGTTCCAGATTAGAATTCCAATGAGAGGAACTCATGAGATTTGGGGGGTATGAGGTGGGTCAAATGGGTGAAGGTGGTCATAAGGTACACTTTCAGTTATAAGATAAGATCTCGAGATGAAATGTACCCCACGGTGACTATAATTAAAAATGCTGTATTGTGTATTTGAAAGTTGCTAAGAAAGTAGATCTTAAAAGTTCTCTTCATCAGAAACAAAATTTGCAACTATGTGTGGTGCTGGATGCTAACTAAACTTATTGTGGTAAGTAATCATTTTGTAATATATACATGTATCAAATTATTATGTTGTATACCTAAAAATAATACACTGTTATATGTCAGTTGTACTTCAGTAAAAAAAGATGATAAGAAAACAAAGCCAATTTAATCCATAATGTAGCTAAAATGAAATACACTGGCAATAGAAAATATTCTTAAAAACCAAACCAAAACAAAAAAGAAATCCAAGTTAAAATTTGCTCTTTAGGAAACCAGCAGAACCTCAGAGGACTGCTCATTATATATACTTCTCCCACCTGAAGGAGAAAGAGAAAATGAATTGCAAAAATTGAACTTTCATTCCACCCAGAGGCTGGAAGCTGAAAGCAATATAATCTAAGTCTGAGAACAGTCTGGTTCTCACTTTTTTATTTATTGAGAATTTAGGGAAGGGAGACTTTGTAAAGACAATAAAAGATTTTTTTCTGGACAGCCTCCTATAGAAAAGCTAATGCTCTCTAAAAGAGCCTACTAGTAGAATGTTAATATGACATTGAGCTACTAATAAATATGGCCCAGAAAGAGTCAGTTTTATCGTCCCTACCAGAGTGCTATCCTCTTCCCCTTTGGAAAGTCACTATTGACATAGATTAATAAGTAGATTCACACAGAGGAAATAAAATGTTTCATAATAACAATGTTAATACCAATAATTACCATTCACCACGCTAAAGGCTTTAGATGTATTACCTCATTTAATCCTCTCAACAACTCTAATCATCTACTATTTTAAAAATATTATTGCCAGGCACTCTTATAAGTGCTGGGGATACAACAGTGAACAAACTAGACAAACTAGTTTAGGCAGGTGGCTTCTTAACCGCTGCACCACCAGAGAAGTCCCTGTTTATTTGTTTTGGCAATCCTTTAAACTATAAATGACCATTTTTAGCTTTCAGGAATTACACAAACAGGCTTGGGCTAGGTTTAGCCTGCTGGCCGTAGTTTTCCAACCCTAGCAAAAGAAGGAAATATGGGGGTTAGAGGAACAAATTAAAAACTACCATGAGGAAGAAACAAGCCCAGTCCAGAATTTAGAAGATTCTATAGGACAAATGAACTAGTTTATTCAACAATTAAAAATGTTTTTGTTTTTGTTTTTGCGGTACACGGGCCTCTCACCATTGTGGCCTCTCCCGTCGCGGAGCACAGGCGCAGGCCTGTGAGCGCAGGCCCAGCAGCCACGGCTCACGGGCCCAGCCGCTCCGCGGCACGGGGGATCCACCCGGACCGGGGCACGAACCCGCGTGCCCCGCATCGGCAGGCGGACTCCCAGCCACTGCGCCACCTAAAAATGGTGAGGGGACCTTTCCCCTTTGGTAACCATAAATTTGTTTTCTATGTCTGTGAGTCTGCTTCTGTTTTGCAAATAAATTCATTTGTATCATTAAAAAAAAATGGTGAGGGGAATTATAGATTTAAGATTTAAGAATATGAAGAGATATATCACCCAAATGCAATGTGTAGGTCCTTATTTGGATCCTGATTTAAACAAATCAGTTGGAAAAAGACCATATATCTATATCTATAGATGATATGGAGAGACCAGAGAGAGACAGAGAGAGAGAGAAATTTCAGCAGGCACAGGGTATTATTTTCTGCAAGTGTTTGTGTAAGATTGGTATTATTTATTCTTTAAATGTTTAACAGAATTCACTAGTGTAGCCATGTAGGCCTAGAGCTCTTCTCATGAGTAGGTTTTAAAGTACAAATTTAGTATGCTTAATAAATATTTCTTTTTTGTGTCAGTTTTTTAAGTTGCATTTTAAAAGAAATTTGTCTCTCCAGTTTTGGAGGCAGCAGGCTGCCTTGTCACTTCAATTCTTTGATGGATCTAAGAAGAGTTGTTTTCAGTTTTTTCAGCTTTTTACCTTGTTGTGAGGACAGGAGTGATGACTTCGAAGACCTGACATGCTGGATTGGAAACCAGGAGGGAAAGATCTAAAAGAGAGGAAAAATTGATGCAGGAAAGAGAGAAGAGAAAAAGAGAATGCCTGGAGTGCTGTGTTTGAGCAGGAGAGAGGGGCTGGGATGGACTGTACTAGTGGAGGGCTAGGCTTAGCTAAGAATGTTATGAGTAGTTTATCTGCATTAACAGGAGAAGGTAGAGTACATGGGCACACACGCAGGTTGGTGGGTATATGTGGTCATGGAAGGTTCTGAAAGTCCTCTTTAATTTGCTTCTACTTCATGAGGAAATAGGAGGCAAGGTCTTCTGCTGGGGGGTGGGGAGAGGGAGAGGAAGAAAGAGATATGAAGTAGTATCAGAGTTCTGAGAAGAGATAAAAGACTATGAAATAACCATTTAGGAAAGTGGGTGGACTGGAGAAAGATGGTTTGACGGCCAGAGAGAATTAGGGCCCACTTGAGAATCTCAGTCAAATTTTTGAAGTGATGCCCCTAGTCTCAGGAAACAACATGATAAGTCCATTATAATAAAAACTGCTAGTCTGTCTCAATGTCCATTTTCCTTTTTTTGATAACAGAAGCCCAGAATTACATCTGGGTACATGGTTCCCCACAATAAAGACATTTCCTAGCTTCCCTTGAAGGTAGGCATAGCCATGTGACTAGGTAACTAAATTCTGGAAAACAGAATATAACAGAAGTGGTTTGTACAAGTTCTGGAAAGAACCATTAAAGGGAGGGTTTATCACCTAAGCATAAGGATTGGGGAAGATAAGGATGATTGAAAGAGAGAAGAGAAATTATGAGAAAGTTACCTAGGAAAGTGGAAGGGTGAATGCACTAGGGAACTATGTTATGATTGTTACAGAGCTTTAGGGAGTTCTCTTGTAGGTTAGTGGCTATGACATCTTATCTTATACACGAAAATGCCTACCCTTAGAGAGACTGAGACTTACTCCCCAAATTTCACAGTGATTAGGTGGTGGTGACTCTAAACATCACTCTACTATACTTTCTTGACACATTTCCCTGTTTTTGACATAGACACTTGAAGCTGTTGCCTGTCTGGAAAGCAGATGGCGTGTCCACTCATCAGTAAGGAAGAAGACGTGATCCCTGAATGAGGAGCCTCACAGCAAATCTGCAGCCACTACTGCAGGCCAGGCCAATGCTGTGATGCACTTAGCAACTATCCTAGAGCACCTGCTATATGCTTGGTAAAGTGCTTGGAACTAGAGATACAAAACGGAAAGGAAGGCAACTAATACTCCTGTGTAGGTTTCTTGTGTGCCTGTCGTGTGCTAGAGCATAAACATTCATTAGAAATTATTTTTTGAGCATCTACTATGTACTGAGCCAGGCACTGTTCTAGGTTTTGAGGGATACAATAGTGAACGCTTCTGGAAACTCATTCTGCTGGATCCTATCCCCCACCTCCTCTGTTTTGATTCACTAAATGGTCCTTTCTCTCCTGGGATTGTGAGTCCTGTGCAAAGTGAGGAAAAGAAGGAAGAAAGTCATTTTTTCCAGTGCTGTACTCTGATAGATGAATAGCCCTTGTCCTTGTTCCTGTCTAGTTTCCAAGCCTGGTTCTCCAGCCTTCCTGTTGATTTTGAAAGTGCCAGGATTATTTTAATAAATCTACTATTTTTTCTTTAAATATTTTAAAAATTTTGTAATTATTTTAAATTAATATAGAGTGACAAGAACAGTTCAAATAACTCCATACCCTTTACCTGGATTCATTAATTGCTAATACTTTACCATATTTACTTTACTGAACTCTGTGTGTTTTACATATATATATTATATACATGATATATAATTTTTCCTGGGCCATTTCAGAGTTGCAGACATCATGCTTCTTTACCTCCAAATCCTACATTATTTACTTTCTAAGAACAAGCATCTTTTCTTATATTACCACAATATAATGATCAAATTCAGAAATATAGGAATAAGTAATGCTATTTTATAATATACAATCCATTTTTCAGGTTATACTAGCTGTCCCAATAATATCATTTCTGTCAATTTCCCTCTCTGACCTAGGATCCAATCCCAGATTACACATTGCATTTGGCTGTCATGTATTGATACTTTTTTCTCAAATTAGCCAGAGCTTACCTCTGTTGCTTATAATACTAAAGAATCTTAATGATACAGCTTCTTTCTGTTTACAACCAAAGAACCTCTATGATATAGTAAATTTTATCATTTAATGTTAATCAATTCTTCCAGGTAGGTATTAAAATCCCTGTTTTACAGAAACAGACCCACAGACATAGAAAACAAACTTACAGTTACCAAAGGGGAAAGGGGGAGGAGGGATAAATTAGGAGTTTGGGATTAACATAAACACACAACTATATATAAAACAGATAACCAACAAGGACCTACTGTATAGCACAGGGAAGTATGCTCAATATTTTGTAATAAACCTATAAGGGAAAAAGAATCTGAAAAATAATATATATATAACTGAATCGCTTTGCTGTACACCTGAAACTAACCCCACATTGTAAATCAACTATAGTTCAATTTTTAAAAAATCTGTTTTTCAGATTAGTATCACGAGGCTCAGAGAAGTTAAGAAACTTGCCTGTGATGACACAAAAAGCTCTAGAGCCAGGATTGAGATCCAAATCTTTTCTTACTCCCAAGTCCCTGCTTATTCCATTGCAGGCCTGGCAAATATTAATAAACTACAACCCCTGCACAGTCTTACAGGCTAGTGTGGGAGAGACAGATAAACAAAGAATTAGAATAGATTGGCAGTAAATCCCAACCACAGAAGTATATACAAGGTGTAGATGGAATAGTCAGTGAACTTATTTCAAGTATGAGAAGAGATATGGTCAGGGCTTCAACAGCAATAGCAGAACATAAGTTTTCTTTCCTGATGCCAACTGGGTATTTACAGACAGTCTGTCTACTGTCCAAAGCATGATTAACATCAGTGCTGATAGGCTAACATCCAACATATGTTCAGGAAGTGCTATGTTTAGTTGGCTAACATTGTTAACTTTGACATCTGCTCACAAAACATTACCTCTTAAATGTTAGGGACCCAAGTAGTTTCTACATCATTTCAATTCTTAGCTGGCCATTTTGATGAGTGGTGACATTATCTGGTTCTGACATTTAGCTGCAACATATTGCAATGATCCTAATCTGTAAGCTTGCTTAAAATCTGCCCTGTTTAGCTTGATAGTTTTAAAATATTGACATTTTTATAAAAGGAGTTCCGAAGGTCAAAGGGTCTGATCTCTTCAAGAAATCCAGAGCCCGTTCTCTTTTCTTTTTGGAAAAAAGCCAAATGTAAGCATTAGGCAAGAGGAAAACCAGAGCTACAAAATCAGAGCAAATAGCATCCCTCATTTCGCGGCTTCAGTTCCGAATCTGGTGACAAAGAGAAAATATACAAAGGTTAGGAGCTCAGATGGCATTCAGGGAGCTGAGGCTTGGGACAATTATGAGTATTCTCAAAGTAACAGGAAGGCGCTAGCAAATCAGTGGACCCCTGTGCTCAGTCAGGGGGCTGAGCATTTGCTGGGATCCCAAGAGGGACCTGGGCAGTCTGTGAAGGAGAAGAACTGGAGAAGCACACAGCGATAATATATGTTACTGATAAGAGTATTTAATTTGTATTTAGCAGAGAGATTTTCTTTTAATACTTAACTTTCATGTTAAGTTGCTCATAAGTAACTTGCATACGTAGGTGCTCAGGTAACATTGGACTGGATTAAACTAAAAGTGGGTCAGACTATTCTACACAGAAAGATTTATGTTATTGGGGCTCTTGGGATGCATGCATCCTCAGCCTAAGCTATCCCAAACAAGGATGCCTGTGACCTTCTACCAGCAGCCTAAAGCCTCGGTTTAGGGGTTGACTGATTTAATAAACATCTACTGAATAGTCACTGTGGATCAGACCTTGTCTTAGGTGCTGGGGACACAAACAAAGACATCTTTGTCCCTACGTTCAAGGAGCTTATTGACGAGGGAGCCCACAATGATGACTGCCAGCTGTCCATTCTGTCACTCCTCCTCTCAGTTCATCTGTGGAAGTTCCAAAATCTGAGAGCACAGAACATAAGCATCAGAATAAACCACTGAGATCATTTTCTTCATCCCCCTGCTTTTGGCAGGATCACTCCAAATTCAACCGAAACAATAAAGAGACGTATACTCCTTTTTAAAGCTCTCCTGAGGTAACAATGAATTTACTGTGTGATCTAGTCTAGGGTCTCACAACGTACTGTGTGGAATTCCTTCCACAGAACGATGATATCGATGCAATGATAACAGCAACCACTATTCATCGTGCATGTGGTATGTACCTATTCCTGTGTAAGATACTCTATGCATTTTTAAAATGCATATTAATTGTATTTATTTTTGAAGCTATAATATATGATGTATAATTGATGACTAAATATCCAAGACTTTTGAATAAAATGTTTACAAATATGCCATATATTACTTTTCAAAAAATACATTTTAGATAATTTGATTAATGACATTTCTGACTTATCTGAAACTTACAAAATGGCATTGAATATATCACATACTCTATGCATTTTACCTCAGTTGAAACTCATAACAATTCTGTGAGGTAAGAACATTGTTCCTAATTTATATTTGAGAAGATCAAGAAGTTAAGTGGCTTGCCCAAGGTCACATATCTAATAGGTGGGAGAACTGGCTTTCAATCTCAGGGTAGTCCGACTCCAGAATGCACTGAACAGCAGTATTCTTCCTCCTTACCTGTGGCAGATGTTACTACCCAGCTCATCTCCCCAGTGCACTCCCTGACTATCGTATTAAAAGCATGTGAACTGGAGCTCTGAAGGTGGATGCCAGGGCTGGGTAGTGTGGGTGGGCATGGCCCAGGAAAGGAGGGAGGCTAACTTCAGATCCAAGAGACTCGAATGTGATACACACGTATTATCCCCATCACAGCCCCATTATACCTACAGGGCTGTAAGCTGATTTCTGTGACACTGAGATAACTCAGGCCTTTTCTAGAATTTCTCTATCTAAATTGTTTGAGGGTCTCCCTGAGCTCAAGTGTTACTTCAGCAATAGTAAACATTCACTGGAGGGCCCCTGTGGGGCAGCTCCAAAACTGGCAACAGAAACACAGGGCTTGGTTAATTTACACAAAGTGGTTAAGAGCATGGACTACAGAGTCAAACTGACTTCAAATCCTGACAGTGCTACTTACTAGCTGTATGATCCTGGGCAAGTTACTTAACCTCTCGGCGCTTCAAATTCCTTAACCATGAAAAGGGAATAACAGCTTTCAGTCAGAGCAGAACAATGATGGCATAGATTTAAAAAAAAAAAGTTAAACAGCTTCACTGAGTTGACAAATGATAAACAACATATAAAGTATACAATTTGACAAGTTTCAATATAATATGCCTGTGTGTGAATTTTTTGGAATTTATCAGGCTTGATGTTCTCTGGGCTTCCTGGACCTGTGGTTTGGTGTCTGTCATTACTTTTGGAAAATTCTCAGCCATTAATTACTTCAATCATTTCTTCTGTTCCTTCCTTTCTTCACCTTCTAGTGTTCCATTGCACATATTGTTATACCTTTTGTAATTGTCCCACAGATCTCGGATATTCCATTCCATTTTTTCATTTTTTTTCTCTCTGCTTTTCAATTTGGGAAGTTTCTGTTGACACATTTTTTAAACTTTACTTAGCTGTGTCCAGTCTGCTGATGTGTCATCCATCAAAGGCATCTTCATTTCTGTTATATTGTTTGTGATTTCTAAAATTCGCTTTTGATTCTTTCTTAGAGTTCCCATTTCTGTTGATATTACCCCTCTGTTTTACATGTTCACACTGTCATTAGATCCCTTAACATACCAATCATAGTTATTTTTTAATTTTTTAAATTGGCATATAGTTGATGTATAAGTTACAGGTGTACAATATAGTGATCCACAATTTTTTAAGGTTATACTCCATTTATAGTTATCATAACATATTTGCTATATTTCCCATGTTGTACAATATATCCTAGTAGCTTATTTTATACCTAATAGTTTGTACCTCTTAATCCCCTACCTCTATTGTCCCTCCCGCTTACCTCTTCCCACTGGTAACCACTAGTTTGTTCTCTATATCTGTGAGTCTGCTTTTTTATTATATTCACTAGTTTGTAGTTTTTTTTTTTTTTCTTCGGTATGCGGGCCTCTCACTGTTGTGGCCTCTCCCATTGTGGAACACAGGCTCCAGACGCGCAGGCTCAGCAGCCATGGCTCACGGGCCCAGCCGCTCCGCGGCATGTGGGATCTTCCCGGACCGGAGCACGAACCCGTGTCCCCTGCATCGGCAGGCGGACTCTCAACCACTGCGCCACCAGGGAAGCCCTGTAGTATTTTTTGATTCTACACATAAGTGATATCATACAGTATTTGTCTTTCTCTGTCTGACTTATTTTACTTAGTATAATGCCCTCCAAGTCCATCCATGTTCCTGCTAATTTAATTCTTTTCTATGGCTGAGTAATATTCCATTGTGTGTGTGTGTGTGTGTGTGTGTGTGTGTGTGTGTGTGTGTGTCTCTGTGTGTGTGTATGCCTTGTTAATCCATTTATCTGTTGATGGACACTTAGGTTGCCTCCATATCTTGGCAATTACAAATAATGCTGCTATGAACATTGGGGTGCCTGTATCTTTTTGAATTACTATTTTTGTTTTTTTGGGATATATACTCAGGAGTGGAACTGCTGTTATCATATAGTTCTATTTTTGGTTTTTTGAGAAACCTCCATACTGTTTTCCACAGTGGCTGCAACAATTTACATTCCCACCAACAGGGCACAAGGGTTCCCTTTTTCCACATCTTCTCCAGCATTTGTTATTTGGGTTCTTTCTGATGATAGCCATTCTGACATGTGTGAAGTGATATCTCACTGTGGTTTTGATTTACATTTCCCTGATGATGAGTGATGTTGAGCATCTTTTCATATACCTATTGGACATCTGTATTTCCTCCTTGGAACAATGTCTATTCAGTTCTTCTGCCCATTTTTAAATTGGGCTGTTTGTTTTAAAATTTGTATGGGAACACAAAAGACCCCAAATAGCCAAAACAATCATGAGAAAGAACAGAGCTGGAGAAATCATGCTCCCTGACTACAGACTATGCTACAAAGCTACAGTCAAAACAGTATGGTACTGGCACAAAAAACAGGCACATAGATCAATGGAACAGAATAGAGAGCCCAGAAATAAACCCACACACTTATGGTCAATTAGTCTACGACAAAGGAGGCAGGAATACACAATGGAGAAAAGAGAGTCTCTTCAACAAGTGGTTCTGGGAAAACTGGAAAGCTAGATGTAAAAGAATGAAATTAGAACATTCTCTAACACCATATACAAAATAAAATCATAATGGATTAAAGACCTAAATGTAAGACTGGACACCATAAAACTCCTAGAGGAAAAGATAGGCAAAACACTGTTTGACATAAATTGTACCATTTTTTTTTTTTGGATCTTTTTCCTAAAACAAAGGAAACAAAAGCAAAAATGAGTAAATGGAACCTAATTAAACTTAAAAGCTTTTGCACAGCAAAGGAAACCATTGCCAAAATGAAAAGATAATCTACTGAATAGGAGAAAATATTCGCAAATGATATGACCCATAAGGGGTTAGTATCCAACATATATAAACAGCTCATACAACTCAATATCAAAAAAATCATAGTTATTTTAAATTCCTATTCTGATAGTTTCAAACTTCTTTCATATCTGAGTCTGGTTTGAAGCTTGCTTTGTCTCTTTAGACTATGTTTGTGCATTTTAGCACACTTTGTGATTTTTTTGTGGAAAGCTGGATATCATGTATTAGGTAAAAGGAACTGAGTTAAATTAGGATTGTATTGTGAGCTTTTGTCTCCCCATTGTCTTTGGAATTCCCTACAGACTTTTTTTTTTTTTTAACATCTTTACTGGAGTATAATTGTTTTACAATGGTGTGTTAGTTTCTGCTTTACAACAAAGTAAATCAGCTATACATATACATATATCCCCGTATCTCCTCCCTCTTGCGTCTCCCTCCCACCCTCCCTATCTCACCCCTCTAGGTGGTCACAAAGCACCAAACTGATCTCCCTGTGCTATGTGGCTGCTTCCCACTAGTGATCTATTTTACATTTGGTACTGTGTATATGTCCATGCCACTCTCTCACTTCATCCCAGGTTACCCATCCCTCTCCCCATGTCCTCAAGTCCATTCTCTACTTCTGAGTCTTCATTCCTGTCCTGCCCCTACGTTCTTAAGAACCATTTTTTTTTTTTGATTCCATATATATGTGTTACCATACGGTATTTCTCTTTCTGACTTACTTCACTCTGTATGACAGACTCTTCCCAGAGTTTTTAACTCTCAAACTAGTCCACACAAATTGAGCCTTCAGCAATTTCTCAATTACAGTTTAAATGTTCTTACTACTTTAATGACCTGGGAGAAGAAAAACTTTCCTATGACTCAAAATCTAGAAGCAATAAAAAAATTGATAAATTTGACTGTATATTAATTTTTCTTTGCACAGCAAAACATCATAAGCAAAGCTAAAATACAAGTGACAACGAGGAAAATATTTGCTACTGAAATCACAAACAAAGGCCTAAACGTCTTCAAAATTGAGGGAAAAAAGACCAACAATTCTTTAGAAAAATGGAAAAAGACAGGAACATACATTTCACAGAAAAATCTTTTACACATGTGAAAAGCTGCTGAGGGGACAGAACAAACAGGGTGGAGAAGACAGACACAGAAGTGAGATTCGGTAAATTCAGGCCATTATATAGTTTTGACTTTGGAACCATGTGAATGTTTTACATAGTTAAAAAAATAAAGTGAAGAAAGAATAATATCAATTCTTAACAATACAAAACAAATTGAAACAAATGAGTTCATCTATACCAAGGAGGTAGCATAACTACAATGAGAAAAATTTTTCTTCAAATCATGTAAAACACTACCACAAAAACAAAATCAAAAAATACTTCTTCAGTAAGTGGCGTTGGGAAAATTGGACAGCCGCATGTAAATCAATGAAGCTAGAACACACCCTCACACCATATACAAAAATAAACTCACAGTGGCTTATTATAAGACAAGACATCATAAAACTCCTAGAAGAGAACACAGGCGAAACATTCTCTGACATAAATCGTACCAATGTTTTCTTAGGTCAGTCTCCCAAGGCAATAGAAATAAAAACAAAAATAAACAAATGGGACCTAATCAAACTTATAAGTTTTTGCACAGCACAGGAAATCATAAACAAAATGAAAATACAACCTACATAATGGGAGAAGATATTTGCAAATGATGTGACAGACAAAGGCTTAATTTCTAAAATATACAAACAGCTCTTACAATTCAATAACAAAGAAAACAAACAACCCAACTGAAAAATGGGCAGAAGACCTAAACAGACATTTCCCCAAAGAAGACATACAGAAGGCCAATAGGCACGTGAAAAGATGCTCAACATCGCTAATTATTAGAGAAATGCAAATCAAAACTACAAAGAGGTGTCACCTCACACCAGTCAGAATGGTCATCATTAAAACGTCTACAAATAGGGTTTCCCTGGTGGCGCAGTGGTTGAGAGTCTGCCTGCCGATGCAGGGGACACAGGTTTGTGCCCCCGTCCGGGAAGATTCCACATGCCGCGGAGCGGCTGGGCCCGTGAGCCATGGCCGCTGAGCCTGCGCGTCCGGAGCCATTGCTCTGCAATGGGAGAGGCCACAACAGTGAGAGGCCCGCACGCGTTCTGCAAAAAAAAAAAAAAAAAAAAAAAAAAAGCTTATTAAAAATCTAAAAAATTTTAAAAATCAAAGAAGCAAAAACCATGTAATTTTGTATTTCAATTAGAAATATAGTAAGAATTTATGATTTTCCTCCACATTTAAAAAAATACAATTTTTCTAGCTCTGTTCAATGAAAAGGCCTAGAAGCCATGAAAACCCTGTAGCAGTGAGGACCCACACCTTCCTGACTCTGGTATCTAAATACAATTTCTTTTCTTTTGCATATTCAAAGAGTACATTTTTATTTTACCATGAAAGTAATTTTGGAAATATGACAGTACATTCAATATAAGCAATTTTTTGGGAGATTGGGATTGACACGTATACACTGATGTGTATAAAATGGATGACTAATAAGAAATAAAATACACAAGCAATTTTAATACTGCCATCTTATATGTGAGAGAGGCAGCAGAGAAAGGAGTATCATGGGTGTTTTTACTACAGAGAAATAGTTTACCACAGCCCTCAAGAAGGTACATGGGGAGGCACCATGAGGAAAGACGCTGGAAAAAAATCTCATTCCTACAGCTTTGAGAATCCTTGGGTGGGACCCGCAGAGGCAGGAGGTGGCTGTGGAGACTAGAAAACAGACTGCAGAGGTGCACCCTGGTCTGTTGCTGCCATCTCTTTTTAATTAAAAAAAATTTTTTTGCAGTATGCGGGCCTCTCACTGTTTTGGCCTCTCCCGTTGCGGAGCACAGGCTCTGGACGCACAGGCTCAGCGGCCAGGGCTCACGGGCCCAGCCGCTCCGTGGCATGTGGGATCTTCCCGGACCGGGGCCCGAACCCGTGTCCCCTGCATCGGCAGGCGGACTCTCAACCACTGCGCCACCAGGGAAGCCCTGCCATCTCTTTTTGGTCTTATATCCACATTGCCACCATAGTTCTCTCATGCTATATTTGAGAACATTCCAAGATAAGAAGTGATACCCACTTAATATGTTTTTAAGTGCTTTAGCTTCTTTTAGCTTCTCAAAGAGTTTCTGTTTGGTGCTTTTATTACCTCCAGAGTTGAATGCCACTCCAAACTCACTGTCACATCCTCATCGGCATATTAGGGCCTCTCGTGGGTCATATGCTGTCACGGACCAACAAGCCTGTAAAGAAACGACATGGTGGCTACCTAAATACAACTTCTTAATAAAATGAACCAGAAATCGTTTGAGAAGTGATTGATTCTAATCCTGGTGTATAAAGTGTACAAAGTGATCTTGGAATATCCTATTCTGTCAGAAAGCAAAGAAGCTATATATAAGACTATTGGGGTCATGTCAAAAGGATATAGGAGCCAAATTGGCCTAAGATGGGACAATTTGCACATCAAAATGCAACTGATTGAAAGAAATGCATCACATCCTAAAAATTCATTAGTTCATGATGATACTTAAAACTTTATTTTAAACCATACACACACACACACACACACACACACACACATACATACATATACATGAACTAGGGCACCAATTAATTTATTTTAAAATTGATTTTAAAAAAGGGCAGAAGGAATCAAGAATGCCTTTCCTGTATGAAGTGTATTTCAGAGTTACTAAATAGTTGAAAAGAAACCTTCTTCTTCCCCCTTTCCTCTACCTGCTCCTCCTTCCCTTCTTCTTCCTTTATTTTCTTCTACCCTTCTGAAAATTACTATAATTATTTTATTGTTTCCACTTGTACCTCAGGTGTACCAAACTGGATTAATCATACTTCTTGGTTTATAATATACCAGTGTGATTGGTGCTTCCCAGGCTCTCTCTTAACTATTAGTTCATTTGTTTTTTAACAATATAATGAACTCCCATTTACTAAAATCCTTCACTGATAGAATGGTTTGAAGTTGTGAACCACAAAAATATTACCCAGATAATTTCAGAAATGTCCAGACAATTGCTTAACTATTGAAGAACTTCCTTATGAAACGGATCGACTTGGACTTAACAACTGCATAATTCAGTGGCTTATCATCAACAAAAATACTGGGAACCTGGCTTTACAATGAGAGTTCCACTGGCTCGTGTTCCTACTTTTCCTATGCAGAATGACCTCAGTGTTGATAATGCCTTGTCAGCCACGGTCCCCACAGATTCACGAGTAGTCCCCCAAATGCCAAAGCTTGGCAGGTAGACACTTTATATTGTTTGTGGTTTTCAAAGCCTCTTGAATATGTAAGTTTATGTTTTCTCCATATGTGGGAAGTTTTCAGCTCTCATTTCTTCGAGCCTGTTTTCTGCACTGCACTGTTTCCTCTTTCTCTGACTCCAATGACACAAAATTAGACCTTTTCATGTGGTCTCACAGATCCTTGGGGCTCCATTTTTTTGTAAATCTTTTTTTTCCATGTTGTTCCAATTGGATACTTCTAATCAATCCATCTGCAAGTTCATTGATTCTTCTTCTGTCCATTCTGCCACATTGAGCCATCCAGTGAGTTCTTTAACTTTTGGTTAATGTAATTTTTTAGTTGTAAAATTTCAATTTGGCTTTTCTATGTATCTTTTATTTATTTTCTGAGATCTTCTATCTTTCCACTTGCTTTAGGAGTGAGTGTTCACCCTTACTTTTGGAGCACTTTCATAATAGCTGCTTTAAAGTCTTTGTTGGATAGTTTCAGCATTGGCTGAGTTGAGAGTTTCCTGGCTCTTCATATGCCAAGTATCCTGGATATTTTGCCTATTAGGGGTCTCTCAGTCTTATTTAAATTCTATGGACAATTTAAAAAATTCAGAAGCAAGCATTTGACTAGGTTGGATTTAGGCCACAAGCTCTGACCAACCCTCTGTGGATTGTGGTTTTGATGTCTATTCAGGTCTGTTTTGCACGTGTGCCACCCGATGGCCAGTCTGGGACCTGAGCCATGGTCTATTTCTCAGTTCAGTTCTCAAAGGTTACGGTACGCTGCTTAGGGCCTGATCTCTGTATGCACAGCTAGCAGTGAGGCCAGGAAGTCACAAACAACTTATGGGCTCACTGTCCTGAGCTCCTCCCTGTTTCCTCCCCAGTCTCCTGGTACTTTGTTTCCCTGAGGCTCCCTTCTTGGTTTTCCAGCCATATATATGGGGCTTTATTTACGCCCCCCCTTCTGACATGTACTTCCCACAACTACTGCTCCTGCGTTGGGGCCATCTGCTGGGATGATGGAGAGAGAGAAAAAGGAGCAGGGGGTTCACCCATACACTTGAGACCATTACTCCTCTGATCAAAGGGGATATTTCCCCTCCCTTAGAGTTTTAGGTGTCCGTGGGCCTCTGCTGCCACTCTCAGGACACCCCTTTCTCACGCCTCAAGCCTGAAATAGAGGGTTTCTCCTGGAGTTCCAGCTGTACTGATGCCTACTTCTGAGTTTTCGGCTGCCTTGAGTTAGGCTGGCAGATACCAGGGGGGAATAAAAAAGGTGAACTCACCACCAATTCAGCGGCACCCCGAATTCTAGTTTTCCTTCCCACTCCAGCTGCCACTGTTTACTTTTCAGAGTCCTCATGTAGCTCTGTGCATTCTGTTCAGGTTCTGTGGCTGCTCCATCTTACCTGGAGCCAGAACCTGAAAGGTCTTCTTTAAAGACCAGTGTCAAAATAAAAAATAAATAAAGACCAGTTCCAACTTAGTAAAGGAATGACAGACTCAGAAAGTCAGCATGTTTTTGCATTGCTTTGACATCAGTCAAATCTTAACATCACGAGAAGTAGGACAATCAAACATCACGTGCCTCCTGATGAGATGTAACAGAAAGTACACATGAATTAGTCTTGCTTGAAACAACTGAACCTGAATTTAAGTAAGCCGTTAGAGCTCGAGGCCAGCTTATAGAGACTGGAGTCGAGAGTGAAATGACACTCTGAAGAACTATCACCCAACTTCAGGTTGTGAGACCTTCTGTAGCACAAGTGACCTGCTGTCTCCAGTGAATAAATGGCATTAAGAAGGCGAAACCATTACAGAATAAAGGGACTTCAGAGACACAACAAGTAAAAGGGGGATAAATCTCATGGGATTCTTGAGAAGGTTCAAGGAGATAATGAATGTGAAGTGCTTAGTGGAGTCTGGCAAACGGTAAATGAGTTATTACTACCTCTTGTCACCTCTCGGAGTCTCAACCTCCTCTACATTTACAAGACACAGGAGATGACAGCCCTTTCTTCTCAAGGCTGCTTAAGGACCAAAGGATTCAGCCACCTTAGGCCCCTTTCCCTCTGCACCTGGGCAGAACGGCTGGACCCTGGCAACAGCCTGTGCAGTACATCCAGTTAGTCAGTAGATGGCAGCTCAGGCCCATCTATCTGGAACCCTGGCCCCATGAGGGAGCTAGTCTTGTTTCGCTCTGAAGCTGGGTACTGCCTCATCACCTGTGTTCCCCTTCTCTCCCTACGTAGGAGGCCTAAAGCTGAAGGGAGAGAATCAGTGGAGTTTCTGAGATATAATCAGGGCTCTAGTAGCAGTTTGCTGAGGATTCAGTATTTGCTGGACAGAGAGGTACTCCTTAGACCCAGTTAGACCAGAGTTCAGGCACTACCTGGCTAGCTGTGCCTGGACCCTGCTTCTTGACCCAGTGCCTCCTGCCCCATCCTGAATCACCTGTGCACAGGTCCAACCTAGTTTAGCTTCTCTTCCCCATCAGACTAGGGCTAATTTAAACCTATGCTCCTACCCACACCTGGTGTAAGACGTCCTTTACGAAAAGGCTGTCAAATGAGAAAATAAGTAAACGCACTATGGAGATTCAATCACATATCCTTCTTTCCCAGCAAACTCCAGTACAGGCTGTATGCATTTTCTTTTCGTCTTTCAGCCGAGGAGGTAGCCTGGGTTGTGATTAATAGTTCATGCCCCTGAACTGGATTGCTTAGGTGCAAATCTCAATTTCTCCACTTACTAGTTGCATGCCCTTGGACAAGGGCCTCAGTTTCTCCACGTGCAAAATGGGGATAGCAATAGTATCTTGCTGGTTGTGCTATGGTGAGGACTTAATGAGCAAATGCATTTAAAGTGCTTAGAAAAGTCCCTGGCACATAGTAGGCACCCAGTGCGTATTAATTCCCATCTGAACACTGCCTTGCTCTGAGACAGATTTAATGAACTTGCAAAAATGCATTCAAGGAAGATACCTAAGGGGCTGGTATGGCTGTCTGGCCTGGGTGATAGCTCTCAAGAAATAGCAC
This sequence comes from Phocoena sinus, assembly GCF_008692025.1. NCBI lineage: Eukaryota > Metazoa > Chordata > Mammalia > Artiodactyla > Phocoenidae > Phocoena > Phocoena sinus. Next base: position 54,032,163 of record NC_045770.1, on the reverse strand, counting down.
TTTCCCCTCCAGCTCCTCCTCTCCTCCTTCTTCTTGTTATTGATGTTGTCATTATTGATTGTTTGAAGAGGCCTAAGGTAAGTCTCCAACCCCACGAGTAATGAATGCTGTTCTGCCCACCTTCTTCCAACCCCATGCTCAGCAGAGGCGTCTGCAATCATTCCCAAGGTGCTGGGGACAGCACATTCATTCGGGACTAAGGGATCCTCCTCCCAGTGGCCCAAGGCTCAGAAGGCACTGAAGCAGGGGAGGAAGGGACCTCCAGAGCTGATCTCCCATCTCTGTCCCCTTTCTGGGTGCGGGGCGGGGGTGTGTGTGAGTGGGGTGCTTTTGGGAGCATCTTCAAAAGGTCATTGCTCAGCTTTGGGAATGCTCTGTAGGTTAAAAGGATTCCTGTAGGAAGGTCATCTGAACCACGCGAAGAGCAGGGGCAGGAGGGGCATTATTATGGTCCTATAGGGTCGCACCAGGTTTTTCTGCATGTCAGTCCGCAGAGATGGGAAAGTGTGACAGGTGACCACTAGGTGGCATTGTCAATGTGAAGATACCATCAGTGTGGAAGCTCATCACCTGCCCTGTACAGTAGCATGGAAGAGCAGATAAACCTCTGTCTGGAGAAAATCAAACCTCTCATCTCAATAAATTCCAGCCGTCTGGTAAGATCTGGGGTGCAAATGGAGACTGTCCCAGGAGAATGTACAGGTGCAGGAGGACAGAATCTGAGGGGGAAGAGGAAAGGTCTGGCCCCACCCACCAGTCCAGTCTGGGTTCCTGAGGCCCCTCCCCTGCCTTGTCCAGGAGCCATGCCCAGCTCCCCGCAGGGTGCCTCAGTGCCTCCGCCTCACCAGGCCATCTGCCTGCCGGTTCCCTTCTTTATTCCTCCCCGTAAGACTCAGTCAAGGTGTCACCTCCCCCGATCCGTGGATGGAGCTGGCGTGGGGCCGCTTTGTGCCCACTGTCCCTGTACCTGCTTCCTTCCCAGGTCTTTGCCGCTCTACTGGATGTTTCCCACTGAGTGGGGATTCCCTGGCTCGGTGCTGGCAGGCCTGGGCAAAGGTCAGGCTGCTTCTCTTCCGTCCTCCACACACCCCAAAGACATATAAGGGACTTCTCAGCCACAGCACCGCTTTGGGTTCCAGGGACCACCCTCTGCCTGAGGGCTCTGAGAAGGCCCTAGAATGCTGGAAGTGTGTGTCCACACCAGGCAAGCAGTGTGCGGAGGGCTGGCTATATAACTTGCAAGCCCAGTGCACAATGGAAATACAGGACTCCTGGCTTAAAAACTATAAAGGATTTCAAGATGGTGACAGCAGAGCCTTAAACCAAGAGCGGGCCCTGTGTGGCTGCTCAGTTTGCACACCCTGCCGAAGGCAGGCCTGAGTTTGGAACTGTGCCAAGTCGTGGGTGGGAGGCGCGTCCCCGCTGAAGAGTCATCAGGGGGCCCGCTGGCTGCTCGAGGGGTGGCTGGCCGTCAGCGGACTCCACATGAAGCCCTCCACCTCAGAAATTCCCTTGCTCCCCAGCTTTAAGACATAAGAGAAACAGCCTAGAATCTGGAGTCAAGCAAACCTAGATTCAGATGCCGAGTCCATTTCTTCACATCACAAATCATGAACATCTCCAGTCCGCATACACCTCACCTGCACAACGGGATGTTATAACACCTGCCATGAATGTTGCTGTAGGTTCTAACGAGATCTAACGTAGAAAGCACTAGGTCTAGGGCCCACACTTACTGCATCTCCCTGAACCCTCCCCACTAACCTGTACTGCTGGTCCTCAGAAGCATCTGATCAGGACAAAACAGGGGCAGATGTTGGGCCTTCCAGTTGGGGGGTACTTGCTCAGTGAGGAGGGTCACCATGCGGTGAGGCCCCAGGGAGCTCCTCCTGAATGCTCCACGGCCTCTGACAGCATCAACCGAATCAGGTGAGCAATGGAAGCGAAACTTAAAACTAAGGACACACTGGAGAAGCTCTTAGGTCACAGGATCACCGTGGGGGAGAGTCATTCATCGTTTTCCCAACAAATGTGTATGAATGCTTCTTGTGCCAGGTGCCAGGGATACGGTGGTAAGCAAAACATGTGGGGTCCTGCTCTCTGTTAGCTTAACGCTTGCAATTATTGTGTCCTGTTCTCTTGGATGCATCCCTCACTAGCCAACAGTTGACTAGCATTTACTAGGTGCCCAGTGAGGCAGGAAATGAGAGCACAGCAGGTGCTGTGAGACTCCACCAACCTCCTCTGATGGAAATGAATGAAAGCTGTGTGCTTTCATTCCTAACAGCCAACACCTGCAACTCTTCGTAGGTGGGCCGTCCTCAGGCTGCTGGGTCTCCCTTTGCTGAGTGCACAGAAAGCCAGAAGTGCCCGGGGAAATGACATCCCCAGGGGCAGCCCTTAACCGATGACTGACAGGCGCAGAGATGTAAACACTCCAGCCTCTGCCCAGCTGGGGACAACTCTCAGGTGTGACTTAGGTTGTTTCCACAACTCCCCCACTGGACTGAGACAAAGTTCCTCTCCTGGGGCTTTGCTTGAGCTCACACCCGTGATGGTCCTCTTCCCTTCCTTATCCCTCATCTCCATGTGTCTGTTTTTTCTGGGACCACTACATAATGACTTAATTTCAGACAAATCCTTGTGCAGAGTCTCCTTATGCAGAACTCTCCCACTCAAGACAGAAAGAAAAGCAAAAAGAAGGTAGCGATTGCTCCTGGTGTTTGCGTCACTACCCACAGCGATGCAAGTCAGAAGTCAGTCATTATAAATAACAGTTAAAGGAATAATCATTCCTTTTGTTATAAATTCGAGAGCATCCAAAATTATCCCTGTAATACTATGATCAGTCTCCCTCGCTTCCATTCTGATACGCTTTACAAGTGTGGAGAAAGAGGGGGCATTCCTGCTTGCTGGCGTTTGCAGATAACCTACACCTTTATTACACCAAATCTACATAAATCCCTGGGATTCAGCCTTGAATATAAACATCAACCATCATGTGTTTTGCTGTGTGAAAAAAGTTGAGACATGCTGGATCAGATCCCTGGGAATGTGGGGTTTTCTGCCTGCCTGGACTAGGTTTGCAGCAACAGCTCTTAGGGGCGCAGGCTCCCCCAGGACCACGAGACTAGCACACCTTCCTCCCATCAGGAATGCCTTCTGCTCTCATCTAATCCCTTCTCACCAAATCCACCTCTTCCAGGAAATTCTATGATTCCTTCCTCTTCCCACCCCGCCCACCCTGAGCTCCCCTTCTTTGCCACTGTGGAAAGTGGTATTTGTTGGAAGCACCTTCTTAGCACTTGAGACTTGGCCCACCGCCTCCCGCCCCTCCAGCTAGCTGAAATCTCTTGAGTTTGTAGACAAAATCACAGGCTGATCAGGCAAGGGGCACATTAGGGGCCTCAGTCGAGGCAGAAGGTGGGAGCTGGGGCTAGTCCTGCTGTCATGGAATCATGGCTAAGGCAGAAGGTGAGCTTGAGTTGCCCAGGGCTTGGTTCTTCCTACAAACAGACCTACGTCAGTAAAGTGTGGATGCCAGGGCATCTGCCTGGCCTACCTGCCCAGACCCAGACACCTCCCTGGAGGCCTGGACCTGACCCCTGGACACTGATGGGGTCCCGCTCCCAGTAGCCCTACGCCATCCAATTTTATATCGCCACACACTGTAGTGCCTGGAGCCCCTGGCTGCCTTGCCGTGCTTCTGCTAACGAACTGGCAACTCCCTGTCCCCCAAGACTGAGCTTGAGCTTATGGTACCTCTTGATTCCAGAGACGGGGCCCCTGGCACCTCTCCCAGGGCAAAACCTGGAAGATTTCTGCTCTCCTTCACCAGACTTCTGAGTTCTAGCAAGCTTGGATGCTGAGGTTTCTGGAGTAGTGACACACAACAGGTGCCCCTTGGTGTCACAGTCTTGTTTTCTGAATATTTCTAGACTCTCTGATTGGGTGGTAATGTTTATAAGCAAAGGGTCCTGTCTTACATCTTTAGGTCCTCTAAGGCCGCTTATGTATGTGAATGAAAAATACTGCCTGCCATATCAGTAAACAAAGGATGTTGCGGTCATCAAGCCGTCACATTACGGCCCTGAGGGAACTTAGAAACAGGATGCCCGCCATCAAGCCATTGGCTACTGTAGCCACCCCCCAGCGATGCACCCTGAGGAGACTCAGGGTGAGAAAGCACAGGGTACTGGCCCCAGAGAGCTGAGGTGCAGATCAAAGGAATGACGTCAGTGAGCCCAGACTCTTGCATCTTCCCACACAGAGAAAAGTGCTAACTTCCTCAACTTGCTACATCTAGTTTTCTTTAATTCACAGTAATCTTGTGATGTTCCGACTACCTGGTCTTTGTTGCAAAAACTCCTACGTAGGCTGGTTCCCCACTTGCCTCTTTGGAGCAGTCCGTCAGAGTATCTGAGACGCTGTGTCCCAGGCTGAAGTCCTCAGTTTTGTCCGCCGAATAAAACATAACTCTCGGGACTTCCCTGGTGGCGCAGTGGTTAGGAATCCGCCTGCCAATGCTGGGGACGTGGGTTTGAGCCCCGGTCCGGGAGGATCCCACTTGCCGCGGAGCAGCTAAGCCCCGTGCTCCACAGCTGATGAGCCTGTGCTCTGGAGCCCGCGAGCCACAATTGCTGAGGCCCACGCACCTGGAGCCCGTGCTCTGCAGCGAGAGAAGCCACCGCAATGAGAAGCCTGCGCACCGCAACGAAGAGTAGCCCCCACTCACTACAACTAGAGAAAGCCCACGTGCAGCAACCAAGACCCAATGCAGCCAAAAATAAATAAAATTTAAAAAAAACCCCATAACTCAATTTTTATGTTGTGCTTTTCAGTCAACATGTACATGAAGTGCTCATTAAATGTTTGCTGATTGACTGCAGTTTCTTCTCAAGGCCTCCTCAAGAGCCTGCCGTGGCATTCATTTATTTAATCATCCTTTATCTTTCCATCCATCCAACCACGCACCTTATAATAAATATCTGTATCTGAAAGAATGATTCCATTTCCTCTGTTCCCATCTCACAGACTGGGGAAGAGATTTTTACCTTAAGAACTCAGTCCTAGGAGTGTAGAGTGGTTATATTTTGAAGGTAGGGGAAGGGATGACAAAGCCAGGGCCCAAATACTCTGCATACAATGTCAGGTGCTGACTTTTTTTTTTTTTTAACATTTATTTATTTGGCTGCGCACGATCTTAGTTAAGGCACACAGGACTTTTTTTTTTTTTTGCGGTACGCGGGCCTCTCACTGTTGTGGCCTCTCCGGTCGTGGAGCACAGGCTCCGGACGCGCAGGCTCAGCAGCCATGGCTCACGGGCCCAGCCGCTCCGCGGCATGTGGGATCTTCCCGGACCGGGGCACGAACCCGTGTCCCCTGCATCGGCAGGCGGACTCTCAACCACTGCGCCACCGGGGAAGCCCCGGCATGCAGGACTTTTGTGGCCATGTGATCTTCACTGAGGCATGCGGGATCTAGTTCCCCGACCAGGGATGGAACCCAGGCCCCCTACATTGGGAGCGCAGAGTCTTAGCCACTGGACCACCAGGGAAGTCCCAGGGTGCTGACTTCTTAAAGGCAGAAGTGGGCTTGCAGATTACAGGGCAGGAGGAAAATGCTTCCATTCTTCCCCATGGGTTTAAGACTCTATTGCCCCTAAGAACTAATGTTAGTGTTTGTGAAACAGGAGGGAAGGAGGCAGGGCACAACCTTGAAAAGAATGACACGGTCGTTGAGGATACGACAAAAACTGGTTAGAACCAACTAGGTCCAAGATGGCGGAAGATTCGACTCCCAGTAGACCTTGAGCCTCATAATTTGCTCATTGTAATATATTAGCATATTGTAAACGACCCACCCACAGGCTCCATAACAGTTCCAAGGCTGACCATAAAAGGCCAAAAAGTGGGTGGTGGCCCAATTCCTCGAAATCTCCGTCCCTTCTCCAAAATATTGATAGTTGGAATAATCTGCCCACTCATTAGCCTTTGAAATTATCCAGCCCATAAAAACTAACCACCCCATATTTTGAGGCCTCTCACCTTCTGAGATGGCCCACACTCTCGTCTGCGAAGTGTGTTTCTCCCATGGCCGCTCTCACTTTCCGAGAAGACGCATGCCCTGGGGAAGCTCTCACCTTTCAAGACAGATTGCATTCTGTCTATGGAATGTGTATCTCTCTAAATAAATCCACTTCTTACCTATCACTTTGTCTCTCACTAAATTCTTTCGGAGAGGAGATATAAAGAACCTGACCTTCATTAAATCCTCAGACCAGGTGTGTGAACTCAATTAAAAGACAGTGGGTTCAAGGCCCAGTCTTAGCTTGAGTCCTCGCTGGTGGGTTCAAGTCCCAACGTGAGTTGTGCGGTTTCACCTGCAAGGTCTGTGTGTCTCCACAAATACGCTTTGGATTCTGAAAGGATACAAAAATGTAACTGCAACTCCTACTGCCCTGCGACCCTGAAAGAGGCCTGACCAGGGAATGGTGGCTAGAGCCTACCATGGAGCCATTCCAGACTGATGGAGTCAGACTTGAGAGATTAACGCTGGAAAGCCTGATGCAGGCAGGGCTGGGCACTCCAGTAGCAGTGGAGCTTTCCAAGGCATGGAACGAGATTTCCAGCGTGGGGCTGAAGGGAGAGACGCCCACAGAAACGCCGGCATGAGAACTGGGAACAAGGGCAGGGTGGGTGCGACCACGAGGAACGCCCTGTAAGAGGTTATACCCTTCTCCGCTGGATACGGGAGAAAAGGCCTAATAGTACTCACCATAAAGTCTCCTTCCTGGCGTCTGGTAGTTTCCTCCACCGCCTCCAACGCATTCTGAAGAATCTCCCGTGCAACCTCGAGGGCGGGGTTACAGAACGTGGCGAGCGCGGAACGTAGGGGCGGAGACCTGTCTCGCTCCCGCCCCCTCTTCTCGCGAGGCCCGCGCGCCCGCAGCACGCAGTTTTTCCAGGAGAGCCCGGGAGGGAGCGCAGCACCCGGTTCGGGAGGCGAGGCGGCCTCCATTGAGAAGGGGATAGGCAACCATCCCCCTTTTTCTCAAATACACCAGAGAGAGTGGACCCCTGCAGCAAAGACCAAGCTGAGCTTAGGGTGACCCACAGCTGGGTACCTGCTTTGGGCCCTGGGGACGCGCAGAGGATTAGATAGACACAGATCGGGTTGAGCTCGAGATGCTCACGCCCAAGTCAGTTCAGTCTTGAAAGTGCCTGGCTCGTGGCAGTGTGCGGTGAGTCCCTGTGGAGAGGGAAAGGGCTGCCTGAGGGCTTCGGAGAACACTTCCACCGGGCTTGAAGAAGCGCTGAGTGCAAAGGCCCACAAGGTGTGAAAGGTATCTTGGGGTGGGGGACGTTCCCACGCGGCTGACTGTAGTGCAGAAGTGGGAGAGGGCGCAGCAGAGCATGACCGATACACTGGCTCTGCTGGCTGGAAATGGTAGGTATCCTTGACCAAGGGCATCTGAGGGGCCATGCTGAGTAGCTTATTCGCTCCGTTGTGTAAAAGACAGTGTCGTTGGCAATGGTTCTCAAAGCGTGAAGAGGCATCAGCATCACCTGGGAATATGTTAGAAATGCACATTATGGGGCCCCATCTCAGACCCACTGATTTCAGAAATTCCGGGGGCGGGGCCAACGATCTGTGGTTTGATAAGCACTCCAGGTGAGTCTGGTACAGGCCAAAGTTTGAGAACCACTGGTGTAGTGGGAAGAGTACCAGCCTTTGGAAGGGAGGTGTGAGGGGGAAAAGTTACACTGGGCCAAGTCCTGTTGTTCAGAAAGCAGCATGCCACATTATACGCCTGCCCCTTTAAGGTGATCTGAGCAGTAACCAGGAAGGTATGGTATGTGCCATCATACCCTCATAGATAGAAGATTGAGGCTTAGAATTTAAATTGTCTAAGATCACACAGTTAAGTGCTAGAGCCAAGCTTTGCACCCCCAAATTTTTTTTTTTTTTTTAACCACTGCAGGTGCCTCCGTCCCTGGCACTACAAAAGTATAACAGCTTGGGTAGCGGTGCCTGGACAGCCCATAGTTGCGCGGGTGGAAGGAATAGAGCCGAAGCGTGAAGCTCCTTCCCGCAGGGCCTGGTGATGGGCCAGACCTGAGGCTAATGGGAAGCAATGAACCTTCTGTTCTCATTCCTGTCCTCAATTATTTGCATTTTCATAAGGTTTGCTGTTCACACGAGGGAGGTGGGCTTAGCAAATGTACTTTCCTAAGTGACCAGCTGTCATCCCTGGCTTCTAGACATGAGGTTAAATGTGAGATTATGTGAGAAAAGCAGGCTGAAAAATTACCTGTATGCTGCGACTACCTTAGATTTTTTTTCAATTACCTTAGGTTAAGAACACACAGAGCAAAAAACAAAAACAAAAAAACAGAAACAATGCTAAAGGAATTTTCTTCCTTTTTTTCCAAGTTGTATTATGTGGTTATAATAATTTGTATGATGAATATGCGTTATTTTTGAAAGCGCAACCAGTGACACCCCATGTGGAATGCAGTGACGGGTGACGTAGTGGACAATTCTGTGCCCAGTGGCAGAGCACAGGCTCTTAGGGCAGTGTCGAGCTGTCCCACCCCTTGGAGTCTGTCCCTGAGGCCAGTAAGGACAGCAGCTGCAATGTGGCCCGGGGGAGCAGTGTGGCATAGCTGATGTCAGAGGTGCTTTGACATTCGTGAGGTTAAGCCCCAGGGTCTTTGTGTCCTTTGGAAATGCCTCTCCATGACAGCTGTCACCTGGAGGGCTTAAGAGGGACTTTGGGGCCAAGCACCAGAGCTTTGGAGGTCCTCCTGAGAACAGGAGCTTCTAGTAGCGCAAACTCAGAGGACCGGCTCAAGCAATCACTACTCCAAAGAAAGGCCACCAGACAGCTTTAAACACAAAATATTCTTTTATTTGTCAACGAAGGCTACACGGGATCACTTCTAGTTTTGTTTTTATGCCTTTTTCTTCTTTTCTAGAAGGTACCTACATCTGCATTTATTTACAGCCTTGTTGTATTTACACAGTCAAGAATACAGTGTTAGAAACACAAAAATGTTGAGAAAAAAACTTCTCAAAATTAGTTCCAGACTTCAGGAAAACTATTTCCACATGGTAAGGCCAGAGTCTCCAGTGTTGGTCGTCCAGAGGCAGCTTGAGAGAGTCCTTTTGCTGAAGCCGTGGGTTCAGAAGTCTTCAAGAACAACAGGCAGGTTTAGAAAAGTGGGATTCTGGTGTTGGGTGAATCTAGGGCTACCAGGCACCAGCAAACATCTGTGACTCAGCTCCTGCCAGGATAGCTGAGCCTGCCCGAAAGTTGGTTCTCCGTTGGCAGTTTGCCCTCAGAATCAAACACATTTTCTTCGGGACCAGGAGGTCGCCCAGTATCATGCCTTTGGCATTCCAGAGGGGGTAAGAAACCCAACATCGGCCTGCTTTCTGGGGCGGTCACGTACCCAAGGCTGGTTTCTGAGAATGGAAAGGTTGGAGAGGAGAAAGTTTCTATCACCTGAGCAATGAGTCTTTAAAAGGAGTTTGCTGTTATTTGAAGGTAAAATGAAAGGGCCTTGAACTACAGAGTTCTTTCTTTAATGCCCTCCTGTCCAGTAAAATACAGACAAGTGTATAAACTACCTGGGAATTCTGAACCTTAAATAAAGGGCTTTTAATCCCAATGAGGATCCCAAGGGAAAAAAGAGACTGGGTGCTTTCCAAGACCCCTCGGGAGGCAGGCCCCAGCTCAGGACCAGAAGCCACGGCCGGGGCTTAGTGGCTGCTGTGAGGAATGGAGGATAGATTCGACTTCAAGCACCAGGGGAACAAACCCCCAAACCCGAGACCTCACTGAGGCCCGGCAGACTCCTTCCTCTTGGGCACCAAGCTCAGCCTCACGGTCCTCACCTCGTGGCAACTGCAAATACCAGGCTGCAGATGTGAAACTATTCTAAGATTTCACATGGAAATCTCATCTTTGCATATTGGAAACCCCCCGCCACCTATAAGGCGGTACTTAAAAGTCACAGCTAAAAAGGTCCTTTATTCTCTTTTTCTTGTTTTTAAACAAATCTGATTCCTTGTTAGGTGCCTATAAAAACACTGCCCAGTTTTATTCCCCTTCCTTGCCTACATCACCTTCTGCTCCCAGCCCCACCTCATTCTTTAAAATCACGCCCTCTGGCCATTTTCAACCTCTGGTCAGTTTCTTAGCAATTGTTTCAAATCCTCCATCCCTAGGTAGAAATCAGGCACTAGTCTGTTCCTTGGGTTAATTCTCAGCCGACAGTTCTAAGAGACAAGCATCAGGGGTAATTGACCGTGGAGTTCCTTTCCCTTCCTCCAGTTGTCATAGCTCTGCCCTCCAGTGATGTCTGCCTGGAGGGTGGATAAAAAGGAAATCTCATCCTATAAAAAGCAAAGTTGGGGAATGACTGAAGTCCTATTTAAGGTGATGACAGAGGGGCTGTGGATGAGGAGGTGATGGCAGCCGCGGAGGATACGGGAGAAGGCAGGAGCTCTTCCAAAATAAACCTTTTTTCTAGGGTCAGAAGCTGACATCCTGCAGAATGAACCTGGGCCAGTGAGGGAGGGCTGGTAATTCTAATGCACACGTTTTGGTTGGTTAATGCCAAAAGGGCAGGTGCCGTCAAGGATGGGATTTGCTGCCTGGAGGCCTCTGAGCAGGCACAGGGAACTCCAGCTTATGCCTTCAGACTCACTCTTGTGGTGCGATTGGCACTGCTGGTCTCAGCAGGAGGACAGACGGAGAGTGCAGGCAGTGAGTCACCTGCCAGCCCAAATGGAAACCAACTCAGAAGGGCCGAGGCCAGAAGCACCACCTCCAATAGCAACAGCACCACCTCCAACAGCAACAGCACCACCTCCAACAGCAACAGCACCACCTCCAACAGCAACAGCACCAGTGTGAAACTGAGGTGCTTGATGCTGCCGGCCCCACTCCTGAGGTCCTCTCTAAAGCCTGGGGATGCATCATCTTCTCCCCATACAGAAGCTATGCCTCCTTGGTGGTATGTAGCCCAGAAAAAATATAACATCATTCGTTTAAAGGAAAGGAATGCTCAGTTATTCTCTGTGATTTTGATCTTTAAGAGTCCACGCTATTACTTTGGTGGGGGTGAGGGGTGGAGAGTCAGAGGGTTGGGGAGGTGTGGGGAGATGGTTCATTCGGCCCTCATGCTGTCTCTGACCTCCAAGTCGATGTCCCCAGCAGGTCTTGGCTGATGTCAGGAAGCCAGCATGGAACTGATCATCTAGGTCAAGGGGCAGGGTCCCATTGCTCAAGGGCTCCTTGTATCAAGAGTACATTTGAGAGGCATAAGTCTATTTTGGTTTAAAAACAAAAAAAACACTTGTGTTCTTCAGGCCAAACTATTTTCCATCCCGTCCAAGAACGATCCTGCCGGATGGGACCCGCCACCAGCTCCCGCCTTGCACAGTGGGCCCGGGAGCACTGCATCTGACTCAGCGGAGCTCTGGGAGGAGTGGGCAAATAGTCCAAGACACTGTAGCAGCAGTGTCACTTTTTTTGGAAACAGGAAGAGCACTTAGCGAAACACATCCTCTCATCCCAGTGGGATGACGTAAGGCAAAACCTCCTCTCCCGAGAAGCTCTGGGTGCCTCCCTCTGCTAGGCAGACCCCGACCTCCGTGCTGCTCCGATTCTCATGCAGCAAGAGACCTTTTTGGTTTCATTAACTCATGGAATATTCTGAAGACTCTGTGAGTAAGGCTATAAAGGTGCCATGAGCTTGTCAGTCCAACAAGGTTTCCACGGGAAGGAGCTCAGACTCAGAATTCATTTTCCACACTCAATGTAAAATGTAACCCATAAAAGTCCCACTTTCTAAGAAGCCCAGCTTAAAAGGAAGCATTTGGCTTCCCCTCCTGGTCTCCCAGAGCCTCCTGTGAGAGGTAATGACAGTGGTAATTAGGCAGATAAAACAGGAGAAAGGAGCTCCTAGCTCTCCCCTACTCTCAGTGCTTCCCCCGGCCCACTGGCGGCTGCCTCTCCCTGGGCATGCCCTCCAGGTGTGGGATGTACTCACTCCCGAAAGGACTTAAACTTCTGCCCGATGACCACAGGCGTAGGTCTTCACAGGGACAACTGCAGCCCGGTCTTCTGGATCCATAGGCACCAGCCTCAGGAACCGCCCCCCATCCTGGTGGGGTAGTTTGATGCTGCCAGGCCACACCAAATTATCTCTTTCCTCCTTTCTCCTTAGTCTTGCTTTAAAACCCCAGTTGGGCTCCTCTAGAGGGGAAGCTGTTTTAGAAGAACTTCACAGAAGGAATTTCCTGAAAGCCTATCCAGCTGCATCCCAGCTCTGCAATTAGCCCAATACACGAGAGGCAGAGGAGCCTTCAGGAGCTTGTTAGAAGGATGCTTGACTCATGCTTTCCTCTCTCTGGCTGACTTTCTCTTAAGCCTCTTTCCACGATCAAAGGCCACCAAGCACCTCTCTCCACACTCCTGTTTCTCAGTGGTGGCAGCTGAGCAGTGGAGGGAAGCTACCCAAAGTCATGGGGAGAGGGCTTCACCTAGGAAGGCGGGCTGGTACCCTCGCCACCACTGCCGTTCTTTTGCCGTGGGTGACCTTCCCTTCTGGACGTGGTGCCCACCCTGAGGGCTTGCTGTGCGGTGCTGCTTCTCACGTCTGACTTCGGGAGAGAGAAAGAGATGAATAAGGAACATCATGGGAGGACCAACCAACCACAGATCCCCTGGATGCCTCTGCCTCTTGGGGAGGCTTGGGCTCTAAGCCCCAGGATGCTGTCACCAGACTGGGGAAAGGACCTGGGAGACACTTTCTCCATCCCAGCATGGAGGTGGCACTGACAACTACACAAGATTTGCAAAAGGGGTTGGGGGGTTTCATTTCGCATCAAAATATAAAGCTTGGACAGGAGTTTGGGGCAGCTTGAAAAAGGTGCTGTGAGATCATGAAATCCCCCAGAGAAGATGGAACCATCCATGGTCCTCTGGAGGCATGGAACACAGTGTGTAAAAAAGCCACCACTTGTCTGCGGGAGCTTAGCCAAAGATCCTCAGGTCCTGCGGACCCTCCTTCCAGGCCCCCTTGGAAATTTGCTACCGGCCCATTACTCTCCACTGCACCCTTCCCTCCTGCCCGACCCCCATGGAAGAGAAAGTTGCACATGGGACAAGTTAGCACAGACACTTGTGTCTCACATCACACTGGGTACCCGGGGACAGACAAGGACACACCCCAGGAGATGCATCTCAGTGAGGAGAAATGTACCCCAAACAACAAGGAAAACTCCTCAAGGAAAAGGGAACAAAAGACAAGGAAGTTTTCATTGTGATCACACTATGGAAAAAAAATACCTTCCGTTCTTTGCAAAAAAAGGTGTGAAGGCCAAATTTGTGTTTTTCTTTTCTTAAAAAAAAAAGGATGTTGCATGAATTACACTGCAACCAGTATCTTTTTTGTTCGCTTGCTTTCTGCACTTGTTAAAAAAAGGATTCTTTTTTTTTTTTTTAAGTACAACACAGTCAGGGATGCGGCCACAAAAGAGTAGCTGTCTTTGGCAAGAAGTCCCGGCCACGGTCCTCTCTGTCACCTCCGGCCCATCTCACTCTGTCTCATGAAGTGGATGTTGCTGGCGCTGTCTGACAGTTCCGGGTACTGCTCGACCGAGATCACGAAGAAGCCGTCGTAGCCTTGAACCCGCCCCGTGCTCAGCGCCTGCTGCTTCTCGCCCTCTGTCCAGGCCCGCAGGCCTTCCTCCCCTTCCCGGAGTCGCTGCTGCTCGCGGGCCCAGGCCTGGCGCACGGCTCTCTGCCGGGCCAGCTCCAGCACCCGTGCCTTCTCCTCATCCGGTGTGGTCCCGTAGCGAGTGTTCAAGCACAGTGCCCCGTACTGGAGCTGGATGTCTGTGTACCGTCTAGTCCTGCCACTGAGCACCGTGTTGATCTGGGACACGGTGACGTTGACCCCGTTCTCCAGGGTTCTCCGCCCCCCGCTGAGGCCCAGGATGGCCAGGTCGCCTTCCGAAGGTCCTGCTTTCACGAAGTAGTGGGTGTCCACTCCGTCAATGGTGAAGTGCATGTTCTCTAGGTAGTGGGCGTTGTTCAAGATGGCAGCAACCCTCCGCCCGTCCTCGTTGGCCACGCTGATGATGTCTGTGGTCACTCGGCCATCCTTCAAGGCGAACTTGACCCCTTTGCCAAAGACTGAGCCACTGGATGCAAACTTCTTTGTCTCTGGGGCCTGCTGGCAGCTGGTGATTGTGGAGCCGTAGAGCTGATCGAAACGTTCCAGGGTGACGAAGGCCTTGAGCTGCTTCTGCACTTCACACTGTACCCCGAGAACAGACTGATGGTGGGGGGAGAGAGAGACAGTGAGATAAATGGGGAAAAACCTCCAACGGCCTGGAGAACCAGCTTACGTGACTAAAAGTCAAACCTATACAAATGTATTAACCTGTAGCATCTAGCTCTACTGCTGACCACTAGGACACCCAGCCCTCCCTTCATCCATCTATTCACCCTTCCTCCCATTCAGAAGCTGTTCAGGGAGCATCTACTCTGTGCCCAATCCCCTTCTCGGCACGGAAGATACAACAACGAATCAGACATCGTCCCTGCCCTTGAAGAACTCCCCGTTTAGTGGGGAAAGACAGATGTGGCAACAAATAACTACAATCAAAGGTGATGAGCGGTGGTCTAAGAGGAGCGACAGGAACAGCTGTAGCCAACATGTCGTGGCCTTTGAGCCGAATAGTTCACACTCATTATCTCGCTGGATCTTCACAATAACTTTATACAGCAGGGACTGTTATTGCTCTGGTTTTACACCTAAGGAAGCTAAGGCTCAAAGAGGTTGTAACTGGCCCGCAGTCATACAGACTAGTAAGTATTCAAACCAACATTCAAACCCTGGTCTGTCTGATCCTAGAGGCTCAGTTCAAGGGCTGCTGGAGTCGGGAGGAGCGATCACGGCTCAGGGTGTCTCAGCCTGGAGGCGGAGAAGCAAGGTGAAGGAGATGGGGTTCAAGGACAGGCTCACGCTGGAGTTGGGACTTGGAGGATGAGGGGATGATGTTAGATGCAGGAATGGCGAGGAATGCACTCTTGACAAGAAGGCTTAGTACGATGAAAAGTAGTGACTTACATAAACCCTCTTAGCCTGCTGTGTTGCTCTCTGCCATGTTTAGAAATGATTTTCAAGGAGGGCCTCTGTCCCCACAGTGCTTCCTGGGGGCTCCTCAAGTGCCCCCGCTCTTGGCTGCTTTGCGGGACAGGTTGGAAGCCACGTTCAGGCAGGCCCCAGGGCCTTATCAGCAACTTAGAGAAATGGCTTTAGAAAAAGGCCCAGCGGTTTCTCACTGAAATTCAGTCCTCTTTATAATTAATAGAACCCTGTCTGTGAACAATTATTTCCTAGAGTTTCACGGAAGCTGGAGTGCTAAACAACAAAGATCTCCAATGCTTGCCAAGGGCAGAAATCAATAATTCACTGACAGGCAAGGCTGGCAAACCGTCAGAGACTGTGGCTCTGGGAGGGCGTGGAGAAGGGAGTCTGGAGGTAGGGGGTGCAGCTGAGTGGCTGGAAGCGGCCCTGGGAAAACAGTCAGCGCTGTGGGCAGCTGGGCAGTACCTGGAGGGATGGATGGCGGGGATTGGAGAGGGGCAGGGGGTGGGGCTAGGGCTGCAGAGAGAGGATGGGCTTCGTGACCAGACAGACTTGGGTTCTCATCGCCTTTCCAGCTCACCTTGGACAAGTTTCTCTCAACTCTGGTCTTATCTGTAAAATGGGGAAAAAGGCCGAACTCACGGGGTTGTTTACTTCTTTCAACCATTTGTTCATTCAACAAAAGTCTCCCATGCACCTACTATGTGCGAGGTGGTATGCTGGGTACCAAATAAGACCCAGTACTTGCCCTCTTGGGGCTTAGGGTCTAGTGGAGATACAGGGAAGAAAACAGGAATGAAAATATAGTGTTGTGGGTGCTTAGCAAGAGGAAGCTATAGGTGCCACCGGAGCACAGAGGGGCAGAATCACGTTCTCCAGAGGTCAGGGGAAGGAAACAGCTAGGCTGAGGCCTGATGGAATCCGACTGGAGTAAGAGATGTGGATGTGTAAGTTTCTGATCGCAGTAGTATGCCATCTGGCAACTCTGATTTCCTCCTCAGTCTCTTGTCCCCCTGGTCAGGGATCCCCTGGAAGGCCTGGTCTCTGCCTGATTCTTTCCTGCCTTCACTGGCTCCCGGGCCTGGGGCCTGGAAGAGCCAGCTCCCAGCACAGATCTTATGAAAGAGGGGGGCAGTGAGAAGAAATGAGCAAATGGATGTCTGAAGTGAGAGGGTGGAATGAAACTGTTTTGAAGGATCTTTATAGCCATAAAATTCTATGAGTCTTTGAAATTGGGTCATAAATGGAAGACAGGGGAAAGTAACATTTTTTTGAGCACCTACAGACAGATCTGGGTTTGAATCCTGCTCTACTCATCCTTGCTGTGTGGCATTCGAAAGCCTCAAGCATGAAATCTGTAAAATGGAGAACACGATACCAAGGGATATTTGTGTGTTAATTTATGTAGAATAGGCCAGGTGCGCTGAGGTGCTCAGAAAATGTCACATTTGTATTTCGAACACACCTTCCCTCTTTGTACTTTTGGGACAAAGGCTCATTTTTTTTTGTTGTGGAACTCCAAACTCCAGTGTAACGTACAAAACTCCTTAATTTGGCTTGTGAGGGCCTACGTGCTGTTACAGCTGGGTCCACAGTGACCTGCCGAGTGGCAGGGTACTAAGTATCTGCTGAACTGTTTCTGGCAGGCACAGTGGACGTACCACATTGGTTTCTATCACTGGCCTAGGCGTTCCTGAAAAGCTGGGTGGGGCCCCATTCCTGTAATGTCTGGACGGCTTGAGGGGTGGGCAGCCATGTGTGTGAATTACCTTGCTGTTGTCCCACTCCTGAGTCTTCATCTGTGTGTGGATGAGCTCGTGTAGGATGGTTCCATGGCATCATGTCTGGCTTGGCATAGCCGGGAATCACGTTTGTGAAGCTGGAATTCGAAGGTGAGGAGCCAGCTGTTGACATCTGGGTGGGAGAGAAGCAGGAAACAGGCCCCACGGAGTCAGTGGACCTCAGAGTGACACATCCCAAGAAAGCAGCCTAGAGTTAGGCTGCAGTGGGGCGGGGTGAGGACACGGAGAGCTGCTGGGGAGGAGAGTCAACAAGCATGGTGGAAACTGTTTCACGGCATGAGAGATGAACATGCTCTTGGGACCCAGTGTCCCCTCCTAGGGATGTATCTGAGAGAGATTGTCACCAAAGTAGAACCTAGGTTTCCAGGACTTCCTCTTACTACTGTCACTCTACCCGAGGACCTTCAGCTTCTGTAGCCATGGGCAGCTGTCGATGGATGAACACTCCCTCCACGTCCAGCCACAACACCAACCAGGAGACACAGACGACAACCAACCCCAAAGGAAAGATTTTTTTTTTTTTTTTGCGGTACGCGGGCCTCTCACTGCTGTGGCCTCTCCCGTTGCGGAGCACAGGCTCCGGATGCGCAGGCTCAGCGGCCATGGCTCACGGGCCCAGCCGCTCCGCGGCATGTGGTATCTTCCCAGACCGGGGCACGAACCCGTGTCTCCTGCATCGGTAGGCGGACTCCTAACCACTGCGCCACCAGGGAAGCCCCAAAGGGAAGGTTTTAATGAATGACTTTCAAAGAGAAAATTCACTGAAGAAGCAAACTCTCCCTCCTTTCTCCTTTTTGAAGAGATTAGAGCCGCAGGGCTAAAGTGCACTGGGCATGGAGGTGGCCTGACCAAAGATGGAAGAGTTTTTTCCCCCTTGATCCTGCCTTTATTTACTCTGGGAGCCTAAGAAAGTCACTTAAGCTCCTTGTGCCTTCATTTTCCAGTCTTATATTGGGCTTGAGGATCTAGCCCCATAGGCATTGGATTTACTGGTTTTTATGATATTCCTGGGGGGTTACTAATTATAAAATACTAGGTAGAGGGAAAGGTGGGATGTTGTCATGAGCAACCGGCTCACTGAAGAGTGGAATCAGGAAGCCAAGACTTCAGGAAAAGAAAGAGGGTGGAAAGTGTGTCATCAGTTACTTGGCCCTCCGTTGCCGAGTGTTCTTTTATGTGACCAGCTCTGGTGTCACAGATCCTCAGCTTGCACACACAGGACCCTGAAGGGGAGCTGAGACATGGACACGGATAACCTTGACACAGGAAAAACACCTAGAGGAGGGCAAGAAGTCTTTCAGTTCCACAGACTGACAAGTCTTCATGAAGAAGGTTGCCTTGAAGCCAGGCAGTGAAAGCTGTGCAAATTTGTCAGGCTTTGATGGAGATGAACGCAAAGGCCATTGTATAAGGCAAGGCCTGGAGAGGGGAGGTGAGTATTGGGAGCGTTCGGGTAACCGGACAGCAGTTTAGCAAGGCAGAGAGAGAACCAGAAAGGACAATGGCGGCTGGAGAAGGAAGAGCCTGGGATGGCAGGTGGGAGGTGATTTGGGGTCTACAGGAGACAGACAGACAGCCCGTGTCCCCGCATGGCTCAGCCTTCCTTGCGAAGGGGCAGCTGAAGATGCCAAAGCAGTTGTTGACTAGAGACTCAAATGCAAAGTCAGGAGAAGGCAGGATTTGGAATTAAGTGTCTGAGCCAGCAACTCTGGGTGGTGGGCATTCAGGCCTGCTTTAGGCTTTTTCCAAAGCAGACAGATCCCTGGTCAGGGAGGTTCTTAGGGCCCAGGCATTGGTGGAATTGAGTTCATCCCAGTGATGGGAGTGCCATTCGGGGGTCATCAACTTCATCCCACATTGCCTTTCCATTCAAGAACCTCAAGTTTGCCTTTTTCTTTTTTTTTTTTTTTTTTTGGTTTTTGTTTCTTCGATGTTCCAGAGCCCCTCTCTTGGGTGTGAAGGCTGGAGGTTCTGATGTGGAGGAGTGTAGAAAAGGAAGCTGGAAACCCAGATTCTACTTCTAGAAAGATCATATAAGGGAAAGAACATGGTAAGGCAAGACAAAACCCAGGTCCAAACTCTGGCTCCCAACTTGCAAACTGTGTGATCTTAGACAGTTTCCTTAACCTCTCTGAGGTTCAGTTTCCTTATCTGCAAATTCATGGGAGAAATGGTTTTCACCAAGTCATGGAGAAGAATACTAATAGTGTTACCACTTTGGGGCAGCCAACATAGAGCAGGAACTGTTCTGTTTTGTTACATAAATGATTGGATTTAATGTATTTTAAAGTGTCCAGCTTGGTTCCTGGCTCATAGAAGGTTGACTGTGTTTCCTCAAACCCAAGCCTCCATGTGCCTGGAACTCCATTTCCTCTTCTGTAGCGTGAGGTGCTTGGACCAGTTTTCTCCAAAGTCCCTTTCCTCACTGAGTTTCTAAGTATCTCTGATTCTCTGAATCTTGGTAGATGGTTCTTTGGGAAATTAAAACAAACAGAACGGGGGGGGGGGGGGGGGGGGGGGGGGGGGGCGGGGGGGAACAACCCTACAAAGCCATTGTGCCTGAGGCTGAGAACTTGCATCTGAATTTGTAGTTGCAAAGGAAAGCTTCTATCAGGAATACTGCAAATTCCCAGGAAGCCAGGGGGCTGAAAAGAGGCCTGGGCCTTAATTACAAGTGATGGAAGGTGGGAAACTTTCTCATTATGCCTTTAGGAAAAATGCTGAAAATTGATTTATTCACTGCTTTTTCTACTGTGCTTTTCTGAAGAGGTGGGAATTTTACTCTTCTTTCCTATGACATCAGAGGTAGACATTTTCCCTCAAGTTAAAAAGCTCTTACTCATCCGTTCGTCCCAGACTTCAGCGTGGCTGCCTGGGACAGTGGTGAAAAATAATAATCCCTTTCACACGTATACAGCTTTGCACTTAACAGAGGGAATTCAGATCTCTAAGAATGAGGATTTTGGAGTCAGACACTGCAGAGTTCTAACCCCAGCCTTGCCACCTCTTCCTGGGCGGGTTACTTTACCTCTCTGACCCTCACTTTCCGTCTTTGTAAATGGGGTCAGTGGTCCCCATCAAGTGAGGGTTAAGTATAGAGGATCAGTGGTGGACATTTTTAAGTTGCCTTCCTAGTGTCCCATTCTGCCTTCTCTCTCTTTCTTTTTGCGGTATCCATGTATTTTTTAGGGACGCTGACTCCACCTAAGGGCTTAGCATTGAAGCATGTGACCCTAGGCTAAGCCAATCAGTGCATTCTATCTCCCCAGCCATGCTGGTTGGTTCAGGGGTTGTCATGTGACATAAGCCTCTCCAGTATTATAGGCTTAAGACCCTATCCTGTTTTTGGAAAAAAGATGAGATGCCTTTTTATCGTTGTTGTTGCTGGATGTGAATGAGGTTGCATGTAGCCCACGTGGAAGCTAAATGGTCAAGTTTAGTGAGAATTAGTAGTATCTTGGCTTTTAGTAGTTAAATGGTTTTTTCCTCAGCTACGGTAACCTGCCAAGGCATCTCACAGGAAATTCATTGGAAGATGAGGCAGGGGGCGTGCTTCATGCAGACAGATGTAAGAGCAATGTCCTCTCAGTCGTTTCAGTTTTTCTAGGGCTGGCAGCAAGCCGAGTACAGTGAACGCTGTGAAACCTTGTTGAGATATTCCTGTGCGTCCATAGGCCCCAAGGGTGTTTTCATCGCACCTGCTCACCACTGTGTCCTCTCTTCCTTCCCACTCTTGAGACTCTTGCTCTCGACATGACCACCTGGAATTCTTCCCCGAAAGAAGACTCCTCTAATTCTGTCAGCAGAAACAGGTCCAGACTGGGCCACCCCAGTTTGGGGGCCAGGAAGCCACCATGTCCCTAAGGGGCACTCACGTGGGGCTGTACACATTGCCCTCTCCATACTTTTGTACGTGCGGTCCCCTCTATCTGGATCGCCTTTTTTCCCATTACCTGGCGAATGTCCACTCGTAAGCGGACCTCGCGCGCCAGCTGCTCCCTGGGTAGAACCAGCCGTGCCTCCTGTGTTTCACAGGCCATCAGCGCAAGCCTCTGCCATGGGCCCCTCACACTGGACAGCAGTTGTCTGTCTGGCCTCTCTTGCGGGGTGAACTCCTGGAGGGTGGGGATCATCTTTCTATCCCCAGTGCCTAAAACAGTGGCTGCACAGAGGGGGCCCTTGTTGAATGAAGGAAGCTGCCTTAAACTAGGGGCAGGAGGATTATGTCACAGGACAAAAGACGGGGAGATGACCACGTTTGCAAGTGGTCATGCCCAACTTTTGTCCACCACGAACTCTGTTCTATAAAAGGTGCTGGTTTTATCCAGACCTGAATCCCCAGAGCTGCTCTGACTCCTGAGGTCTTCTGTGACTGGCCTGGCAGCGGCTGTTGCTGGAAGGAGGCTGTTAGAGGCATTTCTAGCATGCGTGACCTATGGGGCATTTTACACTCAAGTTGGTTTCACTTTTAAAATCAGATGGTAAGGGAAAGAGAACCAACATGAACCAGGCTCTGTGCTAGGCAGGTTATAAAATGTATCTCATTTCACCCCTGCGACCATCCTATCAGGTAAGTTTTTTTTTTTTTTTCCTATTTGTCCATCTGTTCTTTGCTCCTTTTTCTCCGTCTTTTCCTACCCTCTTTGGATGATTAATTTAGTCTTCATTTTATCTCCACTATTGACTGATAAGCTGTGCCTCTGCTTTATCTTTTAGTAGTTGCTCTAGGATTTACAATATGCATATTTAACCTACCAGAGTCAGGGTAGATATTCTAACTTCAGTTTATAGATCAGGAAACTGGAATTCAGGGGAAGTTAAATAAATTTTGTGACTGTCATAGCTTAGAAATGATGGATCTTTCACCTAGTTCTGTCTGTTGCCAAAGTCTGAATCTTCCATGACCTCATCCCAAATAAGAGAACTGAATCCTTCTTTTCTTTCTTTCTTTTTTTTTTTTGTCATACCTTCATTCAACTTATCGGGGACTCATAACCAGCCTGATCTCTGGGTCAGAAACTCTCAAAGTACATTCCAGGGGATGCATCCAGTGAAATATTAGGGTTTCATGGTCAAATAAGTTGGAAAAGTAGTGGGTAAATATATGAAACAGTTCTCCTTACTACAGGACTTCTCAGAGCCTTTCATAAGCTGAAATGTATCGTGAAAGTTTAAGAACGGTAGTTGCCCTGTCAAATTGATTTGATGCCAAAACCAGTTTTTCCAAAGCATTTCTCTGAACTGGTGTTTCTTCAAAAATACTTTGGAAAGTGCTGCTCTAAAAGGAAGTCAATATCTCCCATTACCCCATACCAGCTTTCTCAAGGAAGGCTGTCTTTTCAGATGACCAGAGTGATAGTGGTTCCTGCCCTCTGAATAGGCCCTGGTCCTCACCTGTCATGAAGCACTTGACGTCCTGAGAGTTACTGACCGGGTTGTTGTTTTTAAACATATAGAGATTAAAAGGCATGATACTGCTGCTACTAAGCTGCTTCCACAACTCGTGGTCTGGGCTAGTCCAGCGACCAGCCAGCACGTCGTAATCTCGCCGGCCCATGTGGACGAGCTTGGTGAGCGGATCATAGAGGCCACCGTGGTAGCCAATGATGATCTGGAAGTTGGGGTTGGTGTCCATGTAGATCTCCCCGTAGGCCGTGTACAGGATCTGCTTGATCATTAAGCCCGTTCCACTGAAGACAGCAAGAGGGGTCCCGATGTTGTCACAGGCTATGTAGAACTCATCTCCGCCACTCAGCTCCATGGCAAAGAGGTGTCCTTGCAGGTCGTAGTAGAGGGATGTGATCTCAGAGCTGGAGTGGTTGTACAGGTGGGTGACCTTGGTAGGACTGGTCAGGTCTGCGTAGAAGAACTGCAGGTGGTGGCTCTGGCTGCTCTTGCTGGACACCCGCCGCCCCAGGCCATCGTAACGGTACCTGACGCTCCAGCCACCACCCCGGTTGTAGGCCTTGGTGAGCAGGCCCGCTGAGTTGTACTCAAAGACATCACTGCCCCTCTGCCTCAGGAAACCGTCCTCGTCCATCTTGTACTGCACGTCACCCAGCCTGGTGATGCGGTCACGGAGGTCATACCGTAGTGGGGTGAGCCGTGCACTGTTCCCCGGGCTCAGTAAGTGCAGATTCCCATTGAGGTCATAGCTGTATCGCCAGAGTGGTTTGTCATTGACGGAGACCGTCTGCAGCTGGCCGTCGGCGTCGTACTCATAGGAGTAACGGGTGGTGTTGGCATAGGGTCCCACCTTCAGCTCCTTCTTAACGACTCGCCCCATGTTATCATACTGGACGGTCATCCAGTACATGAGCGAGCGGAAGATCTCGTATTGCACTTCCTTCATCCGGCCGTATGCGTCAAAGTGCTTGGTGTGGGTCATGACCGCCGTGGTGATGATCTGGTTAATGTCATAGTAGATGACACCAAATTTCCCGAACTGCTCCGTCTTGCCCGACACATCGTCATAGCGATAGAGGTCAATGGGCAGCGGGGTCTCATTGATCACGGCCTGCATGCTGGTCACCCGGAAGCTGTTGTCATAGTTGTAGTCAAAGCGGGCGTTGACCATGCCTTCCTCGGTGAAGCGAAAAATCTGGCGGTCGATCAGGGGCCCGATTTGACGGTAGCGGATGGTGCAGGTGAAGCCCTCGTTCTGTAGGTTGATGGTCTTCAGCATGCCGGCAGTCTCGTCGTAGGTGAAGCTCACCTTGGTGGTGTCGTACAGCATCTCGGCTAGCTTGGACAGCTTGCCATACTTGTATATCACCCTGCGGCCGGTGCCCAGGTAGAAGGTGTGGAGGAGGTGCCCGTCCTCAGTGAAGTCCTGGATGACTGAGGCGTTGCCCTCGGGGGGCTGGTAGATGTTCCTGTAGTAACCCACTGAGCGGATGGTCTCCAGCGTCTGCCGGGCCACGTTGGGCATGGTCACAGAAGAGAGGCGGTCGTTCTTGTCAAACTCAAAGATGTACTGCCTCTGGCTGTGGAGGAGTAGCACCATGGACTGCAGGGGAAGGAAAACCGAGAGATGAGAAGAGGGTGCTGGGAAGGAAGGGGTGGTCTGTGAGCCCAAGACTTAAGGGAAAAGAATGAAAGGCCAAGGAAGCTGGTGGTTCTCTTAAGTTATGCCCAAACTAGAGCTTTCCAACCAGGATATTGCAATGGGGTACAAATGTGCTAAGACAAGAATTTCTCTCTGCCCTTGACCCTGGCAGGGCCTGGGGCCCCAGAACACTCAGGCCATCTGCCTTCCTATAGTGAGCAGCCTTGTCTGTTTGCCCCTTTGTGGGGTACAAGAATGATGATTTCAGCATGGGATGGGGTTGGGAGCACTGGCCTCAAGTATTTGCAGAAGCCTCTCTTCTGGCTTCCTTGTGCCAGATTCCTTCTCAGGTCAACCTTCCCACTCAGGCAAGAATGATTACCCTAAAACACAGCCTGACAACGTCTACTGCCTGCTAAACAACATCCGTTGACTCCCTATGGCCTACAGGATAAAGACATGTCTGAGAAGGACATTTAAGGTTTTGCATAATTGTTTATGTGGTAACAGGTCATATGCCCACCCGGGGGTGGGGTGGGCTGTGATGGGAATGGGGAAACCTGGTTTCTAATAATGGACTCATTGTGTGGCCCTGGGCAAGTTCTTTCCCTCTGGGTTGGATTTTTCAGTATGTTGGATGACCTCCAAGGTCTCTCTTAGCACTACCACAAAATGCTGCTCTCAGAGATGTGAACACTGCACAGGGTAGGGGAGACAGATCACAGATCAATCAGAGCCTGGGCCCTGGACAGGTGACCAGGAGCAAAACGTTAAGTAAGGATCTGGGTATCAGAACTGGGGCATGAAATACAGACTGTTTCAGGAATAAGTCAGTAGATAAAAGGCCTAAAGGCATCTGGGCATCAAAGTTAGCATTTTGTCTTATTTGGGACCAACTTTTGATTTCAGGCTCTTTCTGATTCCAAGTCCCTGGGATGAACTGACTCCTGACCTGAAGCAGAGGGGACATACTAAGGCCACACCTAGCACGTGAAGCTCAGGATTAAGCACCTCTTGCTTAATACTAATCCCCAGGCTTTTGCCTTGTTCTCTGTGACCAGATCACACCAAGAGCCCTAGACCTGGGAGCAGACCCCTGCCTGGGTCTGGACCCGAAATCCTGCTCTGTAAGTCCAGATAGTGTTTGGGTCTAGCTCCAGCCTATTGGGTGGGACTTTCACATTCTCCTGCCCCAGGACCCCCCACTTACCACCCCGTCACCATAATCCATCCATACACCACCCGGGACCCCCTGGCACACTGATGCGGATTTTCCTGAACATTTCCTTTCGGAGACCACGTGGGTCAGACCCATCCCACTGAGATCAGCAGGCTGGGCCTGGCCAAGGGTTGAGCCACAGTGATGGATCTTCGATATGGCAAGGCCAGTGATGGAGGGCGAGAGACACCTGCCTTCTCTAAGTACGTGTAGCTCCAGGTCTTCCCGTCAGCAAAGATCCTAGATGTGATGCGACCCGCCTGGTCGTATTCCATCCTCTCAGACATGATGCCCCTCTGGACTCCAGCAACGCGGCCCCCTGGGGAGTAGGTCACGTTGACGCCATTCAGCCTGCTGCTAGGGGACCAGAGGCTGGGCCGCCCGGCCTGGTCATACAGGATGCGGAGGGTGAACTTGCGGTGGTCGTCGTAGATCTTCTCTGTGCGTGTCACACGGTCAAAGTCCAGAGACAGGAGGTTCCGGTTGTGAACCTGGGGAAGGGGTAGGAGGAAAGAGAGAGTTAATCTAGACGTTGAGAACTTGGTCTGAGAAGCTCCTGAGGACAGGAGGGAGCACAGGTCGTGGGTGTCAACAGACAAGGCTTTGGGTCCTGGCTCTGTCCTTGTCAGCTCTGTGAAGTTTCCTTATCTGTAAAGTGGGAATAATCATGCCAAGTATATAGGGCTGGTGTAAGGATGAAGACAACGCAGATGCTGGGTAAAGAGTAGCAGAAACGATTACATCATTTCCTAATATGATTCTCCTAATAAGGACAGAAAGGCAGATCCTTCTTGACTCCCTCCTGAAAAGGGAGAGGCCACGCGGGCCCAGCAAGTCACTGCCTGACCCCATTTATTATGTGCCAGGGTTTGCACTCGTGTTTGATACCAGGGAGACCACAGTCAGGGACGGGTTCCAGGTCCCATGGCTGGTGAGTGACCGAGTCTGGATTTGACTCTCACCATTGCAACATGCCAACATATGATGTGTGGTCCTTTTAGCAAGTCCAGCCCTTCTTAGGGCTTTGGACTCCCTGTCCCCTCTGGGGTCTCTCCTGCCCTCTGCCACCACAATTAGGGCTTCTTGGTCACCTCAGTTAGCTCCCAAGACATCTTCTTCTTCCTGGAGGCCCCGGGAGGCAGTGTATGTTTGAGTCTGGGACGGCTCCTCTGCCTGGGGGTTGCCAGGAGACACTGTCCTAGGTTTCGGAACATTTTGCTCCTTCCTCTAGACTCAGGAGCCCATTGTATGATCTCTACCTGGGCTGCTAGGTCAGCACACAATTCAGTTTCCTTTCAGAGTCAGAAATACAGGGGTCCCACAGGGGTAGCAGTAAACCAAGGTTTCTCATATTTTAGTTATGAAATATACTTCAGAGGCCTGTTTCTATATTTGAATCCACCCCTTAGGGGCGCCAGTTGTCCCTGAAACACTGCCAGGTACTCTGAAGCTAGAATGCTGGTTCCCTCTAAGTGGTGCTGGGCCTGGTGGGGCATTTGGGCACATTTTCAGACTCTTCCATTAGTTACTGGTTAAGTTTGACAAATAGGTAAGAAGCCCCAAGAGGAAAGCAGACGATGCAGGCCATATGATGCCAACCCGCACATGCGGATTAAGGTAATGAAAGGCCCTCTGGGGCCCTGTGTGGTAGAAAAGGGCTCAAGTCTAGGAATCAGGCCAGGAGTCCAGCCTCAACTCTGTGACCGACTTTTTTCTGTGTGACCTTGGGCCAGTGCCTTTCCCTCTCTGAGTCTCAATTTCTTCCCCTGTGAAACAGCAGGGCTGTTGTGAAGATTGAAGAAACCTCAGTAAATGACCTAGCGGAGCGCTGGGCATATAGAAGGTACTGAGTTAATGGCTGCAGTTATTTCCATTAAATGACAGATGATCGCGGTCATTCTCAGAGGAAGTAGAGACATGTGTGTCTCTTCCTTCTCCCCAAACAAATTCTAAAGCCTTGAAAATCAAGATTTATAATGATGGTGCCGAAACGACTCTAGCTGTGAATGGCCTGGTTAAAATAAGGTTGCCTTCCCAGGGGTAATCAAACACAATTGCAGGAGCAAAAACAGTGTGGCAGACAATTCCCATGAAAAATCAGAGGCGTTGGAGGCTGAAGCTGTGTTCTTTGCAGAGGGGGCAGGGGAAGACGTGGGGTCTGCACCGCCAACAGTGATGGGGGCCCTCCCCCCAAGGTGGTACCACCAAGCCAGCCGCCCCCCTCACCTCCTGGAGGGCCCCCAGTGAAGAGGATCTACACCTCTGCTGCAAAATGAATAAAACTGAATTAAGTAGCTCACTGGGGAACCACCTAATGCCTCCTGTGCTCAGCAGTGGCGGCAATGAGATTATTTTACATCTTTCTTTCTTACAAAAAGTTCCCAGTTGTATAAAAAATGAGCTCCACTATGGGGAGGTGCACCCGGCTAACATTCTAATTCCACATGCCGCCACTGTGGGTGGCCATTTATTTTGGGAGGACTCGTAGATGCGGCCGCCTGACTGGATTGTCATTCATCTCAGGCTAGGAGAGGGACCAGTTAGTGCCTGGGAAACTTTTGGTCCAGTTTACACGGCAGAGAGGAAATCCTAATAGCACTAATTACTGCCATTTATTGAGCACCTGGGGTCTTCCAGCGCTGGGCTAGGTGCTTCAAATGTATCATCTGGTTTCTGCAGAGGAATCTGAGGCCCAGAGGAGCTGCTCAGGGCTACACATGTGGCCCAGGCAGGAATAAACCCTGGTCAAACTTTCTACTTAGCTCACTGCCTCAGATGTGTATGAAGGGCTCCTGGAGAATTCACACAGGGGGCTCAGTGAGGCCATGGATGGTGTCCCACAGAGAACAAAGAAAGCTAGGCCTTGTCTGGGGAGCCCGTGGAAGGCTGTTTCCCACATGAGATAGTTGCTTGAGTTCTTGACTGTTGAGGAACACAGGAAACCTTGTTGTCTGGGCTCTAGTTGTGTGACATTGAATAAGTAACTTACTGTTTCTGTATCTGTTGTGAGAATGACACTATGAGACAGGGTGCCTATTTCTAGTCATTACTGCTGCCCAGCTGTGTGAATCAGGAAAAATCCCTTTTCTCTCTGGGCCTTGGTTATCCCACGCATGAATCAGGGGCTGAAGTGAACTTTCTTTGTGAGCAAGGGCAGGGGGCCCACGTGTTGCACGAGGATGCTTCTGCGGCTTTTAGGAGTCAGGGGCATGTGCCTCAGTCCTGTGGCACCCTGCGGCCCAGCAAGTCTCCATGGAGCACCTGTGGTCCGCAAGGCACTGTGCTGAAAGCCAGGTCTGGGTCCTCTGTTTTCACTCTCCCCGTTGCCTTCCTTTCTGAAGTTGGAGGGAAAAGAAGCTGGGCAATCTGGCCCCGGGGCAGAGGCCACACTATAGAGACATGGGAGTCAGGCAGAAAAAGGGCTGGTTCAGGGCATCCACGCACCGAGAAGTGCTCTGAGATGCCACACTGTAGATGCCAACCCGCTGGCAGTGACAGCTACGGTGGGGCCGTTCTGCTGTCTTAGGAAGGATAACTCTGCCTGGAAGGAGAATATGGCTTAGGTTCCAAAGAGCTAAACTGACTCTTGGTACATGTTAGCAACAGTAATTAATAAGAATAACAGTAAAAGGACAACTAGAATAGGTATTACTGACCACTGATTATGTGCCACACTCTGTACAGGGCACTCTATGTATTATTTCTAATCCTTGTAGCAACTTGTAAATTGGTTTGATCTCCCCCATTTTATGGATAATGAAATTGAGGCTTTACGAGATTGCCGATCTGCCCAAATTCCCTCAGGGAATAGTAGAAGCCGGAAGCCTGCCTAACATCAAAGCCAGTGATCGTTTCACTAGCACAACTGAAAAGATACACGAGCCCCTTGTTGTGGGCAGTCGCTTAATTTACTTTCCCCTTTGCAGATGAAGAAACTGAGGCCCAGGAATACCTTCTCCCCGGGACGGTTTCAAGAAGAGTCCAGTTCTCAGATGCCTCCTCCTTCTTTCCCCCCCAGGATCCAACCACCCCCAGGGGCTGAGACCTGCTGGAGGCCCTGCTCACCCGAAGCCGGCGCCCGAAGACGGTGACCTGGCCGCGAGCCTGCTCCTTGCGCTGCCGCCACTCCACCAGGTTGAGGCCGTTGTCGATGGGCAGCGTGACGTTCCGCTTGCCCACGGTGGGGTTGACGGTCCCGGCCAGCAGGTGGGGCTCCGTCTGCAGGGCCACCTCCATGCCGTTGGCCAACAGCAGCCGCAGGGAGCCGTCGGCCCCGATGTAGTAGCTGTTGCGGACCTGGTCTGAGGGAGACAAGAGGGATGGACTCTGCTCAGGAGGGGGGAGGACGGAGGGAGGTGTGTGTACAGCAGAGGCAGTGGTGTGGTGTTTAAATGTGTTTATGTTTCTGACTACAGAAACAAAACACTGTCATTGAAGAAAACCAGGAAAATACATGGAAGTCCATGAGTTCAATACCCAAAGGAAACCACTGTAAATATTTTGGTTTATTCCTAGATTTTAGGGTATTTCTGAATACATGTACCGTTAAAAATGGTTGCTTACGGAGGTTTTTCACTGATCATTGTATTATATCGTTGAATATCTCCATAAATGTGTTTCTTAATGACTGCATGTTATTCCATTGCCTGGAAATACCAGAATTTATTTAACCAGCCCTCAAAGAGATATTCTGATTATTTCCAGCTTTGCATAATTACAGTAACACTGCAGATAAATACATTTTAATCATTATGCTAAGTGAAAGAAGGCAGACTCGAAAGGCCAGATATTGTACGCATCAGTACGTTTATATGAAATGCCCAGGACAGGCCAACTCACAGAGACAGAAAGTAGATTAGTGAGGGAAAGGGAGAATGGGGTGTGATTGCTAATGGGTATGGGGTTTCTTTTGGGGGCTGATAAAAAAATTTCTGGAATTAGTGGTAATGGTTGTACAACTTTGTAAATATGCTAAAAACTGCTGAATTATACTCTTTAATAGGGTGGATGTTATAGTATGTGAATTATATCTTTATTAAAAATATACATTTTGGATAAATCAATGTCTTCATTTGGGGTTATTTAATCAAGACAGACTCCTAAATGTAGGATTACTAGAGCACAGGGTTGAACATTTTTAAGCCTCTCCCACTAGGGTAATAACACTCTTTGCAACAAGATGAAAAATATGTACATTATGTATATCAATGACAGAATGCCAAATATATATATATATGTTTTAAGTTGCTGTTATATATACATATATGTGTGTATATGTCATATATGTATATATGACAATGATTTAGAAACAGGCTTGAGTTTGAAATTTTAAATCTGATTAAAACATTTTAGTTAGGATCTTTTAGCTAACAGAACCTTCTGGAGAAAAAGTAAATTTCAGCTGTAAAATGCACACTGTGTTCTTTTCTAAACACGGAAACATTTGAGTTTGTGCTGCAGTCACCTGCCTCTTGCCCATCCTTGTTTGTTGCTTCTCCGGCACCGCCCCTATGCTTAATAAATGCTAGCCCAAGCCCTTCCTTCAAGACTCTGCTTAAACGTCATCTCTTCCCAGAAGCTTCCCTTGTTCCTCTGGTTGGAACAAATGCCTCCCCCCTCCCTTAGCCTCTTTATTGGTCTTATTAGTGGTCCTGCAGCTGAGGGGTAGGGGGGTTCACCACTCTGTGAGTGAATGAATTCTCAAACACCTAAGTGCCTACCGTGAAAGGCACTATTGCACAGAGATTAAGAGCATGGACTCTGGAGCCCGGCTGCCTGGGTTCAAGCCCCAGCTCTGCTGCTCTCTTCCTGCAAGACCTTGGGCAAATTCCTTAAGCTCTCATGCCTCTGTTTCTTCATCTGTACACTGGGGATAATAATTGTACTGTTACCTCACGGGATTAAGCAGGATGATGAATATGAAGAGCTGAGAGCAGTACTGCACGTCTCGTGCATGTAACGTAAATGTTAGCTATTACTAGTTGTGTGTGCCTGGCGCTGTGCTGGTCACTGTCACATCTATCTCTAGTCATCCCCCCTTCTATCTTCACCGCCCCATTTCACACACCTGTCAGAGTGAACTTTTCTAGTACCGATCGTGGTCCTTCAATAGGTCCCCCTTACTTTTGGATCAGTGCTTAACAGAATGTTTTCTAGAGTGTATTTGTCTGGGTCCAAATACCCTACTAGTTGGGTGACTTTGGATAAGCTACTTAACCTCTCAATGCCTATTATCTTCATCTGGAAAATGGAGATATTAATAATATCTCAGAAGGTTGTTGTGAGGATTAAAAAGGATGATGAATGTAAAACACTAAAAATATACTTCGTACTAAATGCTCAAAATATTAGCTATCATTATTATTATTGCATGTGCTCAGTAAATATTTGCTGGATGGAACTAGATATATACTAGGCTATGTCAAGCAATAAGGATGTGGTTTTTGTAGGTAACCCTCACTGAATCTTCCCTGCTAGGATGGCATCAGATCAGCCTCTCTCTCTCCCACCCGCTTGCCCCCATCTTTCTCCCTTTCTCTCTCACGCACGCAGAATTCTAAAATCTGCCTCAAACTTGCTATGCATTATTCACTGACAATCTGTATTTTACTTCCTTTGAACAGTGAAAAAGCCGGTGTCAATTTATCTTTTAAAGCTGCTCCTTGCTGAATCTACATATGTCCAATAATGGTGACTTTGGATGGAACAGCATCTGTCGAGGCCCATCTCAAACGATCCCCGTTTAATGTGAGCTGTGACTTCCCAAGGCTGTTGTTCATTAGTAGCTACTTCTTATTTCTTCCCATAGTTCAGACGTAAGATGAAACCAAAAGAGCTTTTAACGAAGACGCTACTGAGGTGGCTGCAAAACTGAGGATCTGAGCCTGGTACGAAAGGAGAGCCTGGCACAGGTCCCAAAGAAGAAAAAGAGGTACCACGTTTCCTGGATACTGAGATGTACTTTTCCTTTTCACGTTTTAGTGTTTCTGAAATTGGAATGTGTCTTAAGTCCTTGTATGGATTTTGAGCAGTGTCTCTCCCCACCCCCCCACCTGAAAAGTTGTTATTAAATCGATGGTACATTTTAAAACTGAGGAGATGTGACACTTCTGAATTTAAAAAGTTGTCTAAATATTGGAAGGCCTGCATTAACTTTTGAGAAAAATGCTGAAAGCCGGCTTAGACGTATGGAGCGGAGGAGACAATTCTTAACCACAGGGAAGAAAACAGGCTTGAAGGATACGATGTCTGCATGTCATCAGCTGCACTGCTGTTCTCGGTCAGGCAGAACCCCGGCTGGTTTGGAACTGGTACCTTTTCTTGCCAATAACCCAGCCAGAGCATAAACACCGAGGGTCTGTCCCAACCCATCGCTAAAGGTGCTTGGTGGGGAAGGAATTCCAGGGCTTGATTTCCCTTTCTTTGACTGAGAACTGCTATTGTCCTTTGAGCTTTGGTAAAGGCACAGGACCACATTTGGGAAGAAAAATGGTTGTGAAAATATATGGTTATTTTCTTACGGTAAATCAAAATGCCTGTTAACTAATTAATCCAACAAGTACTTTCTAAGCAATACTATGTGCCTGGCCCACGCTGGTCACTCTATGTATATTGTCTAAAGAAACTGTCTGAGAGGAGATTGGTTCAAGATGGTGGAGTAGAAGGACGTGTTCTCACTCCCTCTTGCGAGAGCACCGGAATCACAACTAACTGCTGAACAATCATCGACAGGAAGACACTGGAACTCACCAAAAAAGACACCCCACATCCAAAGACAAAGGAGATGCTGCAATGAGACGGGTGAAGGGGTGCAAGCACAATAAAATCCAATCCCATAACTGCCGGGTGGGTGACTCACAAACTGGAGAACACTTACACCACAGGAGGCCACCCACTGGAGTGAAGGTTCTGAGCCCCACGTCAGGCTTCCCAACCTGGGGGTCCGGCAACGGGAGGAGGAATTCCTAGAGAATCAGACTTTGAAGGCTAGCGGAATTTGATTGCAGGACTTTGACAGGACTGGTGGAAAGAGAGACTCCACTCTTGGAGGGCACACACAAAGTAGTGTGTGCATCGGGACCCAGGGGAAGTAGCAGTGACCCCACAGGAGACTGAACCAGACCTACCTGCTAGTGTTGGAGGGTCTCCTGCAGAGGCGGTGGGTGGCTGTGTCTCAACGTGAGTACAAGGACACTGGCAGCAGAAGTTCTGAGAAGTACTCCTTGGTGTGAGTTCTCCCAGAGTCCGCCACTGGTCCCACCAAAGAACCCAGGTAGGCTCCAGTGTTGGGTTGCCTCAGGCCAAACAACCAACAGGGAGGGAACCCAGCCCCACCCCTAAGCAGTCAAGCGATTAAACTTTTACTGAGCTCTGCCCACCAGAGCAACACCCAGCTCTACCCACCACCAGTCCCTCCCATCAGGAAACTTGCACAAGCCTCTTAGACAGCCTCATCCACCAGAGGGCAGACAGCAGAAGCAAAAACTACAATACTGCAGCCTGTGGAATAAAAACCACATTCACAGAAAGATAGACAAGATGAAAAGGCCAAGGGCTATGTACCAGATGAAGGAACAAGATAAAACCCCAGAAAAACAGCTAAATGAAGTGGAGATAGGCAACCTTCCAGAAAAAGAGTTCAGAATAATGATAGTGAAGATGATCCAGGACCTCAGAAAAAGAATGGAGGCAAAGATCGACAAGATGCAAGGAGTGTTTAACAAAGACCTAGAAGAATTAAAGAACAAACAAACAGAGATGAACAACACAATAACTGAAATGAAAACTAAACTAGAAGGAATCAATAGCAGAATAACTAAGGCAGAAAAATGGATAAGTGACCTGGAAGAGAGAATGGTGGAATGAACTGCTGCAGAACAGAATAAGGAAAAAAGAATGAAAAGAAATGAAGACAGCCTAAGAGACCTCTGGGACAACATTAAACGCAACAACATTCGCATTATAGGGGTCCCAGAAGGAGGAGAGAGAGAAAGGACCCGAGACAATATTTGAAGAGACTATAGTCAAAGACATCCCTGACATGGGAAAGGAAATAGATGCCCAAGTCCAGGAAGCGCAGAGAGTCCCATACAGGATAAACCCAAGGAGAAACACGCCGAGACACACAGTAATCAAATTGGCAAAACTTAAGGACAAAGAAAAATTATTGACAGCAGCAAGGGAAAAATGACAAATAACATAAAAGGGAACACCCATAAGGTTAACAGCTGATTTCTCAGCAGAAACTGTACAAGCCAGAAGGGAGTGGCATGACATATTTAAAGTGATGAAAGGGAAAAACCTACAACCAAGATTACTCTACCCAGCAAGGATCTCATTCAGATTCGACAGAGAAATCAAAAGTTTTACAGACAAGCAAAAGCTAAAAGAATTCAGCACCACCAAACCAGCTCTACAACAAATGCTAAAGGAACTTCTCTAAGTGTGAAACACAACAGAAGAAAAGGACCTACAAAAACAAACCCAAAACAGTTAAGAAAACGGTAATAGGACCATACATATCAATAATTACCTTAAACGTGAATGGATTAAATGCTCCAACCAAAAGACACAAGCTCGCTGAATGGATACAAAAACAAGACCCATAAATATGCTGTCTACAAGAGACCCACTTCAGACCTAGGGACACATACAGACTGAAAGTGAGAGAATGGAAAAAGATAGTCCATGCAAATGGAAATCAAAAGAAAGCTGGAATAGCAATACTCATATCAGATAAAATAGACTTTAAAATAAAGAATGTTACAAGAGACAAGGAAGGACACTACATAATGATCAAGGGATCAATCCAAGAAGAAGACAAAACAATTATAAATATATATGCACCCAATACAGGAGCACCTCAATACATAAGGCAACTGCTAACAGCTCTAAAAGAGGAAATCGACAGTAACACAATAATACTGGGGGACTTTAACACCTCACTTACACCAATGGACAGATCATCCAAACAGAAAGTTAATAAGGAAACACAAGCTTTAAATGATGCAATAGACCAGATAGATATAATTGATATTTATAGGACATTCCATCCAAAAACAGCAGATTACACTTTCTTCTCAAGTGTGCACGGAACATTCTCCAGGATAGATCACATCTTGGGTCACAAATCAAGCCTCAGTCAATTTAAGAAAATTGAAATCATATCAAGCATCTTTTCTGACCACAACGCTATGAGTTTAGAAATGAATTACAGGGAAAAAAACATAAAAAACACAAACACATGGAGGCTAAACAATACGTTACTGAATAACCAAGAGATCACTGAAGAAATCAAAGAGGAAATCAAAAAATACCTAGAGACAAATGACAATGAAAACACGACAATCAAAAACCTATGTGATGAGGCAAAAGCAGTTCTAAGAGGGAAGTTTACAGCAATAAATCCTACCTCAAGAAACAACAAACATCTCAAATAAACAATCTAACCTTACACCTAAAGGAACTAGAGAAAGAAGAACAAACAAAACCCAAAATTAGTAGAAGGAAACAAATCATAAAGATCACAGCAGAAATAAATGAAATAGAAACAAAGAAAATAATAGCAAAGATCAATAAAACTAAAAGCTGATTCTTTGAGAAGATAAACAAAATTGATTAACCATTAGCCAGACTCATCAAGAAAAACAGGGAGAGGACTCAAATCAATAAAATTAGAAATGAAAAAGGAGAAGTTACAGCAGACACCGCAGAAATACAAAGCATCCTAAGAGACTACTACAAGCAACTCTATGCCAACAAAATGGACAACCTGGAAGAAATGGAGAAATTCTTAGAAAGGTATAACCTTCCAAGACTGAACCAGGAAGAAACAGAAAACATGAACAGACCAATCACAAGTAATGAAATTGAAACTGTGATTAAAAATCTTCCAACAAACAAAAGTCCAGGACCAGTTGGCTTCACAGGTGAATTCTATCAAACATTTAGAGAAGAGCTACCCATTCTTCTCAAACTCTTCCAAAAAACTGCAGAGGAAGGATCACTCCCAAACTCATTCTACGAGGCCACCATCAACCTGATACCAAACCAGACAGAGATACTACAAAAAAAGAAAATTACAGACCAACATCACTCATGAATATAGATGCAAAATTCCCCAACAAAATACTAGCAAACAGAATCCAACAGCACCTTAAAAGGATCATACACCATGATCAAGTGGGATTTATCCCAGGGATGCAAGGATTCTTCAATATACGCAAATCAATTAATGTGATACACCATGTTAACAAATTGAAGAAGTAAAACCATATGATCCTCTCAGTAGATGCAGAAAAAGCTTTTGACAAAATTCAACACCAATTTATGATAAAAACTCTCCAGAAAGTGGGCATAGAGGGAAACTACCTCAACATAATAAAGGCCATATACGACAAACCCACAGCAAACATCATTCTCAATGGTGAAAAACTGAAAGCATTTCCTCTAAGATCAGGAACAAGACAAGGATGTCCACTCTCACTGCTAATATTCAACATAGTTTTGGAAGTCCTAGCCACAGCAATCAGAGAAGAAAAAGAAATAAAAGGAATACAAATTGGAAAAAAAGACGTAAAACTGTCCCTGTTTGCAGATGACATGATACTATACATAGAGAATCCTAAAGATGCCACCAGAAAACTACTAGAGCTAATCAGTGAATTTGGTAAAGTTGCAGGATACAAAATTAATGCACAGACATCTCTGGCATTCCTATATACTAATGATGAAAAATCTGAAAGAGAAATGAAAGAAACACTCCCATTTACCATTGCAACAAAAATAATAAAATACCTAGGCATAAACCTACCAAGGGAGACAAAAGACCTGTATGCAGAAAACGATAAGACACTGATGAAAGAAATTAAAGATGATACAAACAGATGGAGAGATATACCATGTTCTTGGATTGGAAGAATCAATATTGTGAAAATGACTACACTACCCAAAGCAATCTTACAGATTCAATGCAATTCCTATCAAATTACCAATGGCATTTTTTATAGAACTAAAACAAAAAATCTTAAAATTTGTATGGAGACACAAAAGACCCCAAATAGCCAAAGCGGTCTTGAGGGAAAAAACTGGAGCCGGAGGAATCAGGCTCCCTGACTTCTGACTATACTACAAAGCTACAGTCATCAAGACAATATGGTACTGGCACAATAACAGAATTATAGATCAATGGAACAGGATAGAAAGCCCAGAGATAAACCCATTCACCTATATGGTCAACTAATCTATGACAAAGGAGGCAAGGATATATAATGGAGAAAAGACAGTCTCCTCAATAAGTGGTGCTGAGAAAACTGGACAGCTACATGTAAAAGAATGAAATTAGAACACTCCCTAACACCATACACAAAAGTAAACTCAATATGGATTAGAGACCTAAATGTAAGACTGGACATTATAAAACTCTTAGAGGAAAAAAAAGGAAGAACACTCTTTAACATAAATCACAGCAAGATCTTTTTTGATCTGCCTCCTAGAGTAATGGAAATAAAAACAAAAATAAACAAAGGTGACCTAATGAAACTTAAAAGCTTTTGCATAGCAAAGGAAACTATAAACAAGACGAAAGGACAACCCTCAGAATGAGAGAAATTATTTGCAAGTGAATCAACGGACAAAGGATTAATCTCCAAAACATATAAACAGCTCA
The DNA here is from genome assembly GCF_008692025.1 of Phocoena sinus. Taxonomy (NCBI): domain Eukaryota; kingdom Metazoa; phylum Chordata; class Mammalia; order Artiodactyla; family Phocoenidae; genus Phocoena; species Phocoena sinus. The sequence goes on along the minus strand of NC_045770.1, from coordinate 53,994,251 downwards.
TGCAGCTCAATATTAAAAAAACAAACAACCCAATCCAAAAATGGGCAGAAGACCTAAAGAGACATTTCTCCAAGGAAGACATACAGATGGCCAAAAAGCACGTGAAAATCTGCTCAACATCACTAATTATTAGAGAAATGCAAATCTAAACTACAATGAGATACCACCTCACACCAGTTAGAATGGGCATCATCAGAAAATCTACAAACAACAAATGCTGGAGAGGGTGTGGACAAAAGAGAACCCTCTTGCACTGTTGGTGGGAATCTAAATTGATACAGCCGCTATGGAGAACAGTATGGAAGTTCCTTAAAAAACTAAAAATAGAATTACCATATGACCCAGCAAGCCCACTACTGGGCATATACCCAGAGAAAACCATAACTCAAAAAGACACATGCCCCCAATGTTCGTTGAAGCACTATTTACAATAGCCAGGACATAGGAGCAACCTAAATGCCCATCGACTGACAAATGGATAAAGAAGATGTGGTACATATGTACAATGGAATATTACTCAGCCATAAAAAAGGAACAAAATTCGGTCATTTGTAGAGACGTGGATGGATCTAGAGACTGTCATACAGAGTGAAATAAGTCAGAAAGAGAAAAACAAATATCGTATATTAACACATATGTGGAACATAGAAAAATGGTACAGATGAACGAGTTTGCAGGGCAGAAACAGAGACACAGATGTAGAGAACAAACGTATGGATACCAAGGGGGGAAAGTGGCGGGGGGGTAGGGGTGGTGGTGTGATGAATTGGGAGATTGGGATTGACATGTCTACACTAATATGTATAAAGTGGGTAACTAATAAGAACCTGTTGTATAAAAAAATAAAATAAAATTCAAAAAAAATTGGAAATTGAAAGAGTAAGAAAAAATAAAAGAAAGAAATTGTCTGAGCAAACCCAGGAAGCAGGAATTGTAATTCAGCCCCATTTCCCAGACCCAGAAACTGAGGATCGGAGAAGAGTGACTCCACCCAATTCACACAGGTTGGAGCTGGTATAGCAGGCATGGGGTCCCAGTGTGTCTGGCCTAGAACTGCTGCTCTTTGCACTGCCCTGCACCATTCAATGTGGCTTCAACTTGCTTTCTTTTCCCAGAGTAGAAACTTGAGGGCCATGGTGATGGGGTGGCAGAGTTAGGACTAGAATTTGGGACTCTGAATCCCAGGCCAAGGCTGTTTTTACTACTTTGTGTCAAAGCTTTTGGGAGTATGAAAAGCTATCTGGAGGCTGGGGAAAAACATCAAGCAAGGCTTTCCCTAGTGATGGCTTCTTTTTTCTCACACTTACTAAGTCCAACAAAGCTGCAAGCTCCATTCTGGGTCACCAGGGACCATGAGAACAACTGAGGCAGACAGTTCACAGCGAGGTTTCATCCTTGTGATTTATCTGAAGCTAAAAGATCAACTTATATCAGGGATTATTTGATGGACACAGAGAAGGGGCTCTTCTCTATAGAATCCTAGGAGAGTAACAAAGCGCTCTCACCTGAGATTCAGGGAGGCCTTCTCCACGCCCAAATCCCTTTCATAATTAGGTGTAATTATTCTTGTCCTTTGTCCTCATCTGCACCAGAGTGAGAGTCAGTCTTTAATCCGGGAGCCATTAGAATGGCAGAATAGCGAGGTCACCTGGATTAGCAGCTAATGGATTCTCTACCCTTTGTTCTGCTGATAATGGAATGAGACAATGAAATATTACTCTGAAGCTTGAGGGAGAGAATTTACAGGGCTCAGGCTGGTGTGTTTTGCAAATTAGGTGGCAATACAGAGAGAAACCAGTTGTTATGCTTTTCTGTTCTTGGGCAGCTGCAGCAGCAGCTTGTTTCTTGTGTCATCCTGTTTCAAAGGGGTCTCCCCACCCCACGGTCTCCAAGACCCCAACCCCCCACCTGGCTTACCTTGCAGCAGTGTATAGAAGGCACCTGAGGCAGACAGGTTGGTGGTTATGGTGACATCATCCTTGCTGGATGTCTCTACCCGGACATGCACTGAACTGTCTGTATCACTTCGGAAACTGCTCACCTGGCCAGTAGGGAAGGTCACATTGGTCAGGCGCCCAAAGCTGTCGTACCTGAAATCCAAGGGGTGGCTCTGAGTAACAGAAATATAATTGTGCCATTGCTGGAACTTGGCAAGTTCTACCTTATGCCATGGTTTTGCATGTTCTGCTTTTCTTTCTGGTCAGATACGTTTCCACCTCTCCCGCATCTCCTTGGACACCACTCCACCCTCTGATATCCAACTGTAGGCAAACAACTTACCTCTCTGAATCTTCCTTTCCTAATTCCGCAGAGTGGAGACGATAACCCCTGCCCTACCCACCACCCAGGATTCCTGTGAGCAAGATGTGGAGGTGCCCTGTCACTATGTCACCCATGAAGGGTGAGATGATGGTGCCCATATGAGACCCAGAGTCTTAGAGCTGGGTGACTCCCAGAGGCGAGCAGTCACTGGCTCAACCACCGCCCGCACCCCCCTCCCCGCCCCCAGGAACTGTAGGTTTCTTCTGAACAGCACTGGAGATAACCCTAACCCTAATCCAGGAAGCTACAGATCCTGGGAAAAGGGGACTTTGAATTCCAACCAGGATTCTGCTGCCACATAAGCAGGCTAGACAGATGGGCTCTAGCAACCCCTTCACATCTAGGTTTCTTCACATCTGGCACCAAGCAGCTATGTATCTGTGGTGCTCAAAACTCACAGCTTCACTCTGGTGTGGTCTTTCTGAAGCATCCTAATTGAACCCTCATTCTCTTTCCCATTCTCCTGATGAGACTAAAGGAAATACCTAAAATTATTCACCACCTACACTATGGCGTTCATATTGTTCAGGTATGGTGTTAGTCACACAATGTTCATACATTCTTTCATTTAATCTTCACAACTAGTCTAAAAGGTACATATTAGCTCCTTTTTGGAGGAGGCTCAGAAAAGTGAGGTCACCTGCTCAAGGTCACGCAGCTAAGTGTGGTAGAGTCGAAATTCAAACTCAGCTCTGTCTGCTTCCAAGCCACCGCCTGATTCTCCGTCTTCAGGGAGCATTTCCATACTGTTTGCAAGTAGCCATCACGTGTGCTCTCTTACCTGCTGCAGAGTAATTGGGAGATAGCGGGGAGCGGGCTACTGACATTTCATAATTACGGGAGGCTGAAGTGTAAAAAGGTAGGTTTTAAAGAGCCTTTTTTGCCCTTGCGTGCGAATGGGGAAAAAGTTCTTCGCCCAGATGTCAGTATTTCTGACTTCTACTCAGGCTCGAGCTTATAGCGTGGGTTCAGCTGTATACGTCTCCCTCGTGTACTCTGGGTCTCCCACTGGACTTTTTTCCCTGCTTGGCTTTTAATACTGGGGTAAAGCTGTCCTCTTGGCCCCTGAGGGTTTTAATCATGGTGAAATGAAAGGCCTGAAAGTTCAATTCCATCCTTGCTCTTCTTGTGATGCCTTCAGCTGGGCCTGGCTTCCTGATGGGACCCTGGGGTCCCACAGCTTCTATGGTTTCAGGTGAGACTTGGTAGGTGAGACTAGGCAGGCCTTTGCTGAGCAATTTTCTGTTCAAGGTCAGATTTGAATGCTGCATGGATTCTGCCATCTGCCAACTCTTTCTGTCCCTGTGGCTGGTACTGATCACGGCACGCTTTACACCAAATGGTAAAAGTCCCTGGTGCGGTCTGCCACAGAGGAGGTGTTGGTGAAGGTCTTTGGAATGAATTGCTCGAGTCCTTGACCTGAGACCGACTCTGGGGGAAGGGCCAAGGGGTTCTAGGAGGGTTGAATCTTTGGTGCCGAGGCCTGAGGAAGGGGAATGGAAGCCCTTTCCAAGATGGCGAGAAAAGCAGGGGTCTCGACCACATACGTCAGGCCTGAGCTCGGTGGGGCAAGGCTGTGGAGCTGTATTAGTCCTTTGGGTTCTCTTAGAGGCAGTTAAGGGGTTTGGAAACCTGTTTCCTGTCATGATTTCTCATTTTTCTTCCTTTGTACTGAATCAGGTTGTTGTAAGGAAAGGTCAGCCTGGCTTAACGGAGAGTGGTGGTGTGACTTGACCTGGACTGGAGGGAAAGGTACAGAGTGCCCCTCAGAGCCAGGTGAGGGAGTGACTCTGAGAGATTGCTGCAGGAAGGAGGGAGCGTCTTGGGGTAAAGATCTGGAATGTCTGTCCTGAGGCCTCTCTCACCTGGAGAAGCTCACAGCTCTGCTCCCTTTAACTCTGGGAGAGGCTGGTGTCCTTTTTAACCCGTCATGGCTGCTGGAAATTTGAACAGGAAGGAATTTCACAAAAATGTTTACAGTGGCTATCTCTGGGAGGTAGAATTACAGGTGATTTTAGTTGCTTATTTATATGCATTTTATACTCCCAAGATTTTTTTATAATTAACATGGATTATTTTCATAATCAGAAGAGTGCTCTGACAACCCAAGTAATGCCTCATAAGCATGGCCACCTTGGGGAAGAGGACTTTTAAAATTACTGGCATTTATAGAAGCATCTCATTTATAGGACATCTGCCAATATCCACCTCTAGGCCTTTTCAGTAAAATATGACTAGGGCATCCCAAATTTCTGAGCCAAAAATCAAGACCCCCGCCCCCCTCCAAAACTGGCTCTGCCCTGGTCTCCTTAACTGTATCTGTGGTCTGTGAGTAAGCTGAGTGCTGTCAGATCCCAAGTCATCTCTGACATCAACTGGAAGATCCATTTCAGTCCAGCACTTTCATGGGACGAGTATGGTGTTCTAGTCTGGTTCTTTGAACACCTGTGATCCATGCACACACTCTTTATTAATCCAATTTCCTGACCTAACTGGATAAACAAGATTTATTATACCATGCAAGATACTTAAAATGGAGTTTTGGAGTCTTACAAATAAGACTGAATAGATTATTAATTAGGGCTCAGATGTCGGCTCGATACTACTTCTATCAAGGCCTTGCTCAAATGCCACCTCATAAAGCCCTCCCTGGTCTCCCCAGCTCTTCTCCCAGTTATACTCTGGCACAGCTCTATCTCAGAATGTGTCCCCTGCATTATAAGAGCTGACGCACAACCTGTCTCTTACTTTGGCCTCGGAGTGCCTGAGTCAGGACAGGGTCGTGGAGTCAGACAGCTAGACTGGGGATCTCGATTCCACCACCCTGGAGGTCTGGTCGTTAGTTCACCTCAGCTTCCCCAGCACAGGGACTGGTAGAGAGAAGACGGGCAGGGAGTGTTGGCTGAACGAATAAACGAACGCATGACTGGACGTGTGAGGCCTCTTTCCTGCTCTGTGGGAGAAGACAGACTGTCATTCATTCACACGCTACCCCCTGCAGGACCTGACAGAGGCTTGACAGACAGTAGGTCCCTGATAAACATCTGCTGAACGCACAAATAGGGAAACAACCACCTTCACTAAACGATACTTTAGCAATCTCCGTAGGCATCTCCCCAGAGTTTTAGTCTCCAAGATAGAAAGAGGCTTTACATAAAGGCAGGCAATCGTAATTATTATTGAAGGTGGCCTGTAATACATAATTAAATTGAGCCTGAAGACGATACAATGAAAAGGCCCCGTGCTTTCAAGATCTGCTTTTATTTTATATGAGATGGCTAAAAACAGTAATTTCCATTCCTCACATTTTCCATTAGAAGGACTGAATGTCTTAATTAAATGAACGTCCAACAGAACAGCCAATTTATAGAATTTTCTTGTCCCTTATTCATTCATTTCAGCACTTCCTGGAGCTTGAGAAATGCCACTGGATCTCTCTGCCTCCTGATCAATACCTGTGATTATGCCATCAGAACGCTGCTGCTTCTGCCTCTGCAGGAAGGAGCTGGAGCTGCCCATCCTCTGGACCTTGACCTCTGCCCTGTGGCCCCCCCTGGTGGGGCCCTGTCTCTTCCTGCTACGGAGCTGCTAAGGGAAAGGACGGTGGTGCTCCCCAACAGGGTGTTGGGGACAGGTCTCTGTCTGCACTCCCTGGATTACATGTGGCTGCCTCAAACCCTGGCCCCATGAGGGAAACCTTCTGGACAATGGCTTAGATACGTCTGTTGCAGCTTTACTTAAATTACCGGCTAATTTTCTTCCTTTCTGTTGGAGAGGAACAGAAGGAACATGTTGGTGTGGGAAGGTCCTTGGAGCCAGGTGGTCTAGGCTTTAAATCCGGGCTCTACACTTGCTAGCAATGCAACCCTAGAGGGTGGGCACTCAGTTCTGTTTTTCTGCTAACCATCCAACTCCTACCACAAATGATGCTATTTCAGGTAGGTTATATAACACAACCTCGTGTGCTTCTGTTTTCTCGTTTTATAAAACGAGGGTAATAATACCTGTCTCAGAGAGATACTTGAAGATCAAACACGGTAACATATTTAAATGCAAATTCCTTCCAGGGCCTGCAAGGACCCCATGAGACTGCCCTCACCAGACTATCAACTCCCTGAAGGAAGGGACTTTGTTCAGTCACTGGTGTATCCCCAGAATTTAGGAGAGTGCCCAGCATATAGTAGATGCTCAATAAGGTGAATGAGTGTTGGTTGAATGATCTGCTCTTTCCTGCCTCTTTCTGATTTCACCTTGAACCCTATTCCTTCCTACTTCCTCTGTTCTATTACATTTGCTTCTGTTCTCCAAACACACTGAGTTCAAACCAGGCTTGGGGTGCTCACACTGACTGTTCCCTTTGCTGGGAATGCTCTTCCCTCCATTCTTGGTAGGGCTAGTTCCTTTTATTACTCATGTTTTAGTTCAAAAGTTATTATTCCAGCAAGGCCTTCCCTGATCACCCTTTCTGATGGGTCCTCCCATCTTTACCACATTATCTTATTTTACTGTTTTCACTTATCATCTTGTTTATTTGTTTACTTGACTGTTGTCTCTCTTTTCCCACTAGAATATAAGCTCCATGAGGACAGGGACCTTGTTTGTATTCTCCGTGCCTAAAGCAGGACCCAGCATATAAAAGATACTCAATACATAATTCTTGGATGAATGAATGAATAAATGAATAAATAAATAAATAGTAGATATTATTGTTGTGTTTTCAAGACCTGGGATGAGAATAACTAAGAACTCCATCCCTATTACCTCTCACTTTCCATATGAGGAAGGGAAATTCATTAATATTCATAGAGTACATTTTAGGTACTGAGCCCTGTGCTCACAACCATTTTTTTTTTTTTTTGTGGTGCGCGGGCCTCTCACTGTTGTGGCCTCTCCCGTTGTGGAGCACAGGCTCCGGACGCGCAGGCTCAGCGGCCATGGCTCACGGGTCCAGCCGCTCCGCGGCACGTGGGATCTTCCCAGACCGGGGCACGAACCCGTGTCCCCTGCATCGGCAGGCGGACTCTCAACCACTGCACCACCAGGGAAGCCCTCACAACCATTTTTGAAAGTGGGCATTATTATCATCATTTCACAATTGGTGAAGCTGAGGCTCGGAAAGGATAAGTAACTTGAGTAAGTTCACACAGCTAACAGAGGAATATAGATTCTGTCAGGTCTGTCTGACCTTAAAGTCTGTGTACTTTCATCAAGCTTCCCATAAAGACGGTGCCATTTCAGATCAAAACCTTTCTGTTCAACTATGTTAAAGAAAAAACTGGGTTTGGAAATCTCAAGTTGGGTCAAGAAGACTGACAGTTTTCTCTTCAAGATGCTTTGCTTTGCTACCATTACAGCTGACTTTGCAGTGATGCTGAGCCCCATCTGGGGGTATGATGGAGACAGCCAGGTGATTGGCTTTTTACTATTGCCTTTCACTGACTTTTCTTCACTCATTTTCCCAAAGGATCTTTGGAGCACGAGGAAAGAACACACATAAAAGATTCATAGAGTGGCTGTGAACTTGGCTCTCAGAAGAGGACCACTAAAGGGTATCTTCACATACACTGCAAAGCTTTCTTCTTCACACTCAATACTTCACATCTCGAGCCATTTTATTATGTGTGGCTGGTGAGGAAAATGCCACATTGCCTCTCTGATACTAAACTTTTGCTGATCAGGGACTTTTTAGTTGAAAATAAAGATTTGATTTGTACGACTTTCATCTATGATTGTTTCAAACAACACCATCACCAACAAGAGGAAATGGCCACTGTAACCTCTGTGAATAGAGTTCACAGCCCATGCACACCAACGGTTCCCTTGACCCCAGGTCACCGTAACAGACTGGCATCACTAAACCATTTGCAGCTACTCCAGAACTGCAGCAGAGCCAGGTTACTTGTTGGCTTCTGCAATAAAAATTTGTCCTTCCTGCCCATTTCCCATAGAATTAAGTCCCAACAATGAACTGTAGTCTTCAGGATTTCTAAGATCTGGTCCACCCTATCACTTCAGGTCGTAGCTCTCACTGATGTTGTATTTGAGGCCATGCCTCTGGTGGTAAGTGCTTAGGATTCAGGTAGATCTGACATTGAACCCTGGCTCTGCCACTTATGTGTACAATGTCACAGAGCCAGTCAATGTCTGTGCTGTTTATTCTCTGTTCCCTCCTCAGATCCATTTTCTGCCCTTCTCTGTGCTCAGAGGGGCTGACCCCTGCAGACTGCATCCCTGGGGCCCCTTGATGGCTTGCTTCTGGTTGGGTTCAGTCAATGGCAGGAAATAGCAAGAGACTGGAGGTCAAAAGGAGGAGTTTTCCCTACTCTCCATGTCCTTTGGTGCCATATTTCTAACAGTGGGTGCATCCACCCACAATTGCAGCTTCCACCAGATGCCTTCTCCTTCATGGTTACAGCTCCCACTGGGCTTTAGTAAGTAACAATATCGTATTCCTTCCCTGCCTTGCCCTTCATCCCGAGGGTTGGTAACAGTTGTTCACTGTTTTTAGTGCCTGGATGCCTCACTGTCCTTTCTTGGTTCCCTTATCCCTGCCTATACCTCTAATAACACTTCTTCATTGGAAAGGTATTTTTGCTGGATATAGAATTCTAGGTTGACAGATTTCTTTTTTCCTTTCAGCATTTCTGTTTTCTAGTTTGTATGGTTTCTGATGAGAAGTCTGCTGTGATTCTTTTCTTTGCTCCTCTGTAAAAAATGCCTTTTGGGGGGCTGCTTTCAAGATTTTCTCTTTTTCTTTTGTACTCAGCAGTTTGAATGATATGCATAGATCTATGTGTGTATAGTGTGTGTGTGTGTTTATTCTGCTTGGTGTTTTCTGAGATTTTGGGTCTGTGGTTTGATGTCTATCATTACATACAGATAATTCTCGACCATTATTTCCTCAAATGGTTCTTCTGCCTTGTTCTTTCTCTCTTCTTCTGGAATTCCAATTACATGTATATTAGAGCAGTTGATGTTCCCCAGTTCTTGGTGCCCTTTTCTGTATTTTTTTTTCATTCTTTTTTTCTCTTTGTGTTTCAGTTTGGATAATTTCTATTGACCTATCTACTTTCCTCAGCTGTGTCAAGTTTACAGATAAGCCCATCAAAGGCAGTCTTCACTTCTGTCACTGTGTTTTTCATTTCTAGCATTTCCAGTCAATTCTCTCTTTTAGTTTTCATTTCTCTGCTGAAATTATCCACCTGATCTTACATGCTGTTCACCTTTTCCATTAGCACCTTTAACATAATTTTTGGTTATTTTAAATTCCTGAAGGACAGTTTCAACATCTGTGTCATATCTGAGTGTGGTTTTGATGATTACTTTGTCTACTGGGAGTGTATTGCTTTTTCTTGCCTTTTTGTATGTTCAGTTGAAAGTGTGACATCTTGTGTAACACAGTAGACACTGAGGTAATAGATTTGGGGTATGAGTATGAGTTTCCTTCTGCTCAAACTTTAGTGGGAGAGTTTAAGTTAATTTAGTTAGGATTTGGGCTGGCTTTGAAATGTGTTACTTCTGTGCTTAACCTTAGTGCATCACAGGCGTTACATTCCTCCAGCAATACCTTGAGTTTAGGATGTGAAACTGGTTTGCCAGAGGGTTTTCTTTCAATGTGTCTATTCTATTCTCAGTTTCAGGTCCCCTCTTTATGCTGGGCCTTAGAAAGGGTCTCTTTTTAGGCTTTTGTATCTCTTTCCCAGTAGTAGTCTGCTTTTCATTGTTATGTTTAGCTTTTTAGCTAGCGGTGGTGGCTGGTGAGCTTGAGAGAATTCTCTTTTGTTCTGATTAAGCCTCAATCTTATATTTGCATGTGTCCCTGAGTCTCAGGAGTGTGGCCTCTTCAATGCTCCTGCCCCTTTCAGGCTGTCGGTCTGGGCCCATTATATATTCCTGCTCCTCTTCCAGCAGTAGTTAGAAATTTTTTTGTTCCTTCATTCAGCTGCAATGGTTTTCCACCAGCACCTAAGTAGAATAGTGTGTGTTGCCCACCTCTCCACAGATTAAGCCTTTTATTCCATGTGGGAGATCAGGTGAGAGGGGTCTGGGTGGAGCAGGCAGAAGTTTGTGCCCCTCCCTCAGCAGCTGCTGTACCCCTCCCCCAGGTTTACCACAAGGGATATTTTCTTACATCGTTCCCTAGTCTTTTCTGTGAGTACCGAGCGGGGTTTGTGGAGAAAAGTTCCGGAGGATGTGGACTCTCCCAATTTCTGCAGTCTCCAAGGGCTTCATACTCTCTTGCCAGTACACACTGAGCCTTTATAGATTCACCAAGCTGAACTTTTCCTCCCAGGGACTGGTTGCATCTACCAGGTAAGCTGGTGCTCACATCTTGTCTGCAATGTGACACTCTGTCTCTCCTTGGATTTGGCCACTTGGTTGCCCTGTGACTTCAGAGAAGGAGTTCAAGGAAAACTCATGAATTTGCCATTTGTTTGGCTTATTTTCATTGTACGGTTGGGAACAATGCTCTTTCTAGCTCTTACATCCTCAAGCAGAAACTGGAAGCCAAGTCTCTTCATTGGAACCATTTGAACTGAATTCAGTTTCCCGCTGGGAGCACTGACAGTGCTGGAGCTGCGATGTAAACCTAGTATTTTTCTCGCTACAGCATATTTTTTTCTTCCCTTCATTGTCCCCCTTCTCTCCTGAATGTGAATTTCATTCATAAAATAGTTACTGAGCATCTACTAGGTGGCAAGCCCCAAGCTTGTACAGAGATACATTAGTTAGGATCTCAGAGTAGCTAGCTCGAGCACAAGGATGACAGGGGCTGTCACAGGGCACCATGGGATGCCAGAGCCACCTGCCCCTATGAAACTTACTCACGCCTAACCAGCAAGACAACTTTGGAACCCGCCTCAGCTCATCAGGCCATTTTCTTAATCACCAAATGTCATCTGCCCAGGAGCCCAAGCCTGAAATTAATGATGCCACACGCTGGAGATGAAGAAGGCATTACAGACCCCTTTGAGGTTTCCTACCAGCAGACCTGTGGGCTGAGGGAAGAAAAGTAACCTTGATTCCCCAGAATTATAAACTCTTAAGTCAAGCTGTTCTAAAGTGTGTGGTGTTTATGTTAGATGTATTAATCTGTTGAGAGGATCGATAAAGCCAACTTGAAACTTGTTTCAGTAATAGCCCATGCAACAGGGAAGCCTGGGCTGATTTTTTAAAAAAGAATATTAGAGCATTTGGGTTTGGAATCCATTAAGCTGCCTCATGGAGCTAAAAGTGGGAAATTCACTGGAGCAATGTGCATTGGCAAAATCTGTCCAAATCTGTGCTGAGAATTACCATAATGATAATAATATCAGACCGTTTCTTCTTGGGAGCGTCATAGTTTGCAAAGTATTTTCACTTTCAGTATTTATTTAGTGTTTTGATCCCCATAATGGCCCTGAAATGGAGTAGATCAGGTGTTATTTCTGTCTGGTTGAGACTTGGGTCTGGAAGCCAGTCTGCCCCTGAATCACATGGCAAACATCCAGTGAAAATAGGCATCTGGTATCCTTGCTATGTTCACAACCTTTGACCCACTCTGCATGTCTTTTTCCAGCCCATTTTTGATATTCTCGAGGATCTAACCCCTTTTCTAGTTCATACCTTGATCCCTCAGACTTGACACTTGATTCTGCTCTTCTGGTCTGCCCTCTAATTTCTACCTACTTCAATTACAACTTCTGTCTGCTCCTTTGATTAGGTGACTCACAGCTGCTCCGAGGCCTTGGGTACCTTCCATGCCCAAACATCATCTCTGCAATTACTTGTACTGCCACTAATATTGCCTGAAATACTAATATTAATACTGCTTGAAATAATAATAACAACAGCAACAGCTATCAATTGAGTACTTATGATGAGTCAGACACTGAGTTTTCCATGTTTTGTCTCATTGAAATTTTGAACCTTAGACTAGCCCTATGAAAAAGGTACTATTTTAATCCCTACCATATAGTTAAGTTGCAAAGAATTTAGGTGAACCCAGTTAGTGTAATTAAAAGAACATGGACTTGTGTTTTGGCTCTGCTATGCACTCACTGTGTGATTTTAGACTAGTTACCTAATCTCTCTGTGCCTCAGTTTGTTCATCTGTAAAAAATGGAATTGATAATTCCTACCATCTGAGGTTGCTGTGAAGATTAAATGGGAAAAAGCCTGGCACACAGTAGGATCTCAAAAAAAAGTGAATTTCACTTTTTTCTTTTAGGGCTTTTATCTTCTACTCCTGAGTATAGCTATCAAGTGGATACTTTGGAATTCTTCATAAAACATCAAATATGGCTGTATATTTCATCAAGGAAGACAGGGAGGGAGGAACAGGATGCTTTCTGGTAGAGGTGTAGGAAATGGTTTCCAGTTTCAGGGCTGGTTGAGAGTAATGGCTGCAGTGATGTGTAAGCATTCAGTTTGGGACTTGAGGGCGTGACCTTGGGAACTAATTGAGTGTACCGACTTGCTCAGACAAAGAAACCCCTGTATTGGCTAAATAACCAATAAGAGAGCTCCATTGGGCAATGGGGGGAAAATTGAATTATTTAACGTATTTCCATTTCAATTAGTTAATCAAGATAATTGCTGTTTTCCTGGATCTTTGTCTTTTCTTTGTAATTTACAAGGCCCTTGTTTGGAGAAAGGAATTTAGCCCACGAACTCTGTATAAACTGCTGTGACTTTTTGTGTGTGTGCAAATTATATTTAAAAATCGATTACAGCTCCCTTTGCTTTGGATTCTGGGATTGTGAGAAACTGATGCTTGATCAAGCTTGAGAAAAACTTACAGTTCAAGCATTCGGGTTCATTTGGGATTAACAAACTCAGCCAAGGGGCAGCAGGGCAGAGCTGAAAGAACATGAGCTCTGGCATCAGACAGACGTGGGTTGTGATCCCTGTTCTGCTGTGTTCTCACTACAGAACAGTGAACAAATGAGCCTCTCTGAGCCTCAGTTTCTGTTTCTGTAAAACAGATACTGTTACCCATCTTCCAGAGCTGTTGTGAGGACTGAATGCAATAATGCCGTTCCTAGCCCATCAGTGACAGGCAGCAAAGCTAGTTCCTTCCCCATCTTCCACGTACTTATCTAAGGGTTGTGTATTTGCCAGTCTCAGTTGTATGGAACATGGCTAAGACCTCAAAAAGACGCCAAAGAAATCCAAGTAGAATAGATGTTACAAAGTCCATTCGTTCAAATACCTCACAGAGGAACACCGTGGATATATATATTTAATTTTGGCGAGGATTATAATAAGCTGAATGTCTGGTTCTCTGACTACACCAGTTAAGAAGCCCTACCCTGGATGAAGAGAAGGGAAGTGAGCTACTGAAGTCAGTCCCACGACTGAAACCAACAATGACACGATAGCGCCACACTGAGGGAGGAGGTGGTAAAACTATGGATTAGGTACAGGAGCTAATGAAAGAACAGTTTAGAATCACTTCGGGCAGGGATGAAGGGTTCTATAGCTTCATTTCTTCACTTCCCGGCAACTATCTTCAAACAGCAGCATCAAATGCATTGTTGTTGTTTCCTATTAATGACCCTGACTCATGAAAGAAAGATTTCATTATGTCTGTATAATGTGTTTGAGAAGGGAGGCATGTAATGCACTTCATAAACTCCATCCAAAATGGTAAAAGTGAAAGAAATTTTTTTTTTTTTTTGCGGTATGCGGGCCTCTCACCGCTGTGGCCTCTCCCGTTGCGGAGCACAGGCTCCGGACACTCAGGCTCAGGGGCCATGGCTCACGGGCCCAGCCGCTCCGCGGCATGTGGGATCCTCCCGGACCGGGGCACGAACCCGTGTCCCCTGCATCGGCAGGCGGACTCTCAACCACAGCGCCACCAGGGAAGCCCGAAAGAAAATTTTTGAAACTTAAAGATGTGGGCTTTGATTACGTGGACAATTCTTCCACGTGGAACTGTTCTTTCTCCCATTGCCACATTTCTGGACAGTGGTCATATGAAGATGCTGGCACTTAACCAAGTACTGATACTTTTCATCTACATCACCTCCCTGTAGTATGTTGGGCAGGTATCCTCTGTTTCCATTTTACAGAGGTGGAAACTGAGCCCTAGAGAGATTAAGATCATCGTGGAGCTGGATTCAAGCCCAACTCCTCTGACTCCAAATAGCTCACCCCTTTTCCACTACACCACGTTCCTTCCTAGGAGTAATCGTCTGGGTTATTAACATGCAGAACATACAACAGGTCATGGTTTGCATCCCAAGTGAATTAAAATAAAAAACATCCACAAATTAACACGTCATCAGTTCACCTCGAATCCTACAATGCATCCATGAAACAAACAAAACCATCAAACAGCCTGGTCTTGGTACTTACTCGTAAAATGTGGTCCATCCATTTTCATTGCTTTTGGTTGCCAGAAGGCCAGAGTTGCTGTGGTACGTCATCATGGCCAACTCGTGTCCTTGTGTGGTCACGCTCTTGAGTGCACTGTTGGTGCCCATGGTCACCCAGTACACCTGGCCATCTGGGACCACCAGCCAGAGGGGCATCCCTGTAGAGTCTCTGCGGACGTTTACCATGTTGCCGTTGCTGTCTGTGATGAGCGTGATGTCGCCATCCCCAGTGTAGGTAAAGTTGTACAGGTAATCTCCTGTGGGTAGGCTCTGGGTGTACAGATGCTTGCCACTGGTATCAAACAGGTAGAGCTCCTGGTCGATTGGGGAGGACAGCTCATACATGTTCTGGGTGTTGAGGAAAGGCTTGTTCTTCCTGATAAACCGGATTCGGATATTCCCAAGGTCAGCCACGTAGAGCTCCCCGTCAGCACACACAGCCAAGGAAGATGGGGTGTTCAGCTTTGCATCCTTGGCATAGCCGTCGTCTCCAGAGAAACAATCACAGTTGGCATCATTTTTACAGTCACAGCCACTGGGGGCCCCGGCAACCAGTGAGATCTCTCCGCTGGTGGTGACCTGCCTGATGCGGTTGATCTTCTTCTCGTCGGTCTCAGCGATATACAGGACGCCATTGTGAGAGACAGCCAAGGCAGTGGCCGACTCCAGGGTTGCGTGGATGGCCACCTTGCTCAGCAGGAAGTGGTCGATACCGGGCACCTGGCAGTGCATGGGCCTCCCGGCGACAATGCGAACCTGGTGGTTTTCAGAGATCTGCAGGACTACGTTGTTGTCCAGGACATAGAGGGAGTTGTCCATCGGGTTGGTGGCTAAGTCTGTGGGCCACTCCAGGCGAACCTGACAATGGAGAGACAGACACTCAAATGCCTGGCCAGGTGCCCACCACTGATCATCCCACACCCCTTAGAGCCCATAACAATGTCCCAAGTGCCAGCACATGGCAGTCTTGCCTGATCCCCGCAGCAGCCTGTCATCCGCCATGGATATCAGCCCCCGAGCAGACAGAAAGCATGCAAGAGCCCTCACGGAGACATCTGGTGGTCTACGTTAGACTGACAAAAACACGAAGAAGGGGATAACAAATAAACAAAAAAAGCAGGCGAGAGGAGAGACTTTGGAGTCAGACAGGCCTGGGTTCAGACCCTAGTCCCCCTACTTGCGACCGTGGGCAAGTTACTTTACCTCACTGAGCCTCAATATTCACATCTGTAAAACAGGAATGACAAGGGTGCAGAGAGTCTGACCCTCCCTAAGCGCTCAAATAACGGCAGCTAATGTTGCAGAGGGGGGAGGGGAAGGCAGATGGAGTCTGGAGGCTGAAGTAGGAGTAAGAAAGATGCTTCATGAATTGTTGCTACACGCATGAAGGATGATTTCTCAATTCTTTGAGTTCATGGATTAATACATGGCTAGGTGCTGGGGATGTAAAGAGAAAGTAACACTGGCTCTTGTCTGACATAGTTCCAGACCTGTGATTCTCAAACCTGGCCACACATTCAGATTACCGATGGTGATTTAAGAAAGTACCGGTGCTCAAATTCCACGTCTGATCAATTCAATCAGATCCCTGGGTGCGGGGCTCGGGCAGAGGCATGAAAGCTGGCTGATTCTAATGTGGGGTTGGAAATCATAACTGGATCTTTCTCCTTCAAGGGTGATCACTGGACTGGAAGCGTTGGCATCACCTGAGAGTTGGTCAGAGAAGCAGAACGGCAGGCCTCACCTGAAACCTACTGAATCCGAATCTGCATTTCAACAAAATCCCTGGGAGGCTCCCGTACACGCTGGAGTTGGTGAAACCTTGCTCTCGATAATGGTTTCTAGCACCTCAGAGAACAGGTCCACCTGGGAGAGATTAACAACATCGGCTACGGGAGTGAGGGGTTCAGAGGTCCTGGGCCCCATGTCTGAGCCTCCTCTGAGCCAGGTCAGGAAGCTGGCAGGGATCACAGGTGGGCAGGCAGGGGATTGCAGCCAGCAGGTCTGAGGCAAGGATGCTTTGTTTCTTGCCTGGGTGGCCGCGGAGGCTGGGACGTTGGGTACATCACCCTGGGAGGTGCTGGCACTAAGGGAAGCCCTTTGCCAACTGTGTTCCCCACGAGATCCAGCCATAGTGCACATGGGCTGCCAGCTGCTCCCTCCAGCTGATTTTTCCACCCCACCCCTGGGGGCTCATTGCCTTAGGTTCCCGAACCCCCTTCTAGTCCTTGACGTTCAGTCCAATTTGGGGCTTATTTAAGCAAGTATAAACCTTTGGATAAGCAATTTCGCTTCCAGAAATTCACTCTTGTACACCCCTGTCTACAGAGGTGCTCATCACAGCCATTTTTAATAATGGTAAAAAACTGGAACCAGCCCAGATGCCCAATGACAGAGAATTGGCCAAATAAATTATAGTACATTTAGTTCATACATTTAAGTTAGAATACTCTGTGTAGCAGTTCAAAGTGATGTTATAGATGAATATTTAATGACGTGGGAAGATGTTTGCTATGTATTAAGTGGAAAGAACAGTCTGCAGAACCGTAAGCACAGTTTGATCCCAATTGGGGAAAAAAATACAATAAATTAGGTAGATTATGGATAGAAGGGAGATTAAAAGCTTGAGGGGTATATATCAAAATGTTAACCGTTATCTGGATGAGAGGTAGTTTTAACTTCCTTCTATGTCATTTTAAATGTTTTATATTTTCTGCAATGTGCATGTGGTAGTTTACTAATGTAAAAAGAAGCTCCAGAGATAATATACATATGAGATGTGGCCACCTTCATCTATCTGCCCCTTCAGCTCAGGGCCATTCTCAGAATGGCGTAGGCCCCGGCCCAAGGCTGTTGTTCCAAGAGTTTGCTTGCTCCCTCACCCCAGCCTGGGTCCCTCTGCTCCCCGGGGCGGGCCCCCCCACCCCGAGGCAGCCAGTGGCCCGTCCCGAAGCCCAGAGCCCCGCCCCGCAGCCGGGCTGCCTCCCTAGCCCTTCCCAGTGGTCTCTGGAGCACAGCATCTCCAGTGCCTTCGGCTGCATCAAGAACGCAGTTCACCTGAAAGTGACAGGGCAATTTTCAGTTTCCTAAAGCCCATTTCTTGTCAACACTGGCTGCTAAATCTTTTATGCCCTCTGGTCCTGTGGCACCTTGGGGACATACGAGGGCGCCCTGATGGGTGGGTGGGGAGGGGGCGGAGGTGCCAGGGGAGGGAGAGGGAAAGGAAGGAGGGGAAGAGGGAAGAGCAAGCCCTTCCTGCTCCCTCCTGCACGCCCATGTGCACACAGGCACCTGGGAAAGAAGGAGCAGTGCCCTTGGAGTCACAGTGCCTGCATGATGATTCTGGACCAAGTACCTGTGATTCTTTGATTTTACCTCCCTGTTAGCGATGATCCTGTGGAGGCTTCACTTCCCATCACCAGAATGGAGGGATGAGAGTTTGCAATTTCTGAGGTCCCTCCAGCTCCCACATTCTATCGTCCTGAGACGGAATGGAGCTCCCTCGCCCCATCCTCCAGAGCATTCTGTGCCTTTATTAAAGCCCTCTGAGCTGACTACCTTGTTGCAGAGTTATTTGCAAAAATGGATTGTCAAATGGGTGAACGAATGACTGACTGGTGAATGGCATAGAGAGAGCGAGGGATTTGGGGTCAGGACAGCACACTTCCTAGCTCAGTCCGCCAGTGTCCACAGGTGTGACCTTCCTCAAGTTACATAAACACTTTGAACTTCTTTCCCCATATGTAGAAGGTGGTAATAAATATTACATAAGAGTAGTTATGAGGATCAAACGAGACAACTCACAAGGAAATTCTTGGTAAATTAAAAAGAGAATGAATATTTACAGCCTATTATTAGCTGCCAGACACTGTGCTAGGCTCTTATAAAATATTTATTACCACCTTCTACATATGGGGAAAGAAGTTCAAAGTGTTTTACATGATGTCATAAAAAAATTTCATTTCCATACCCCTGAGGGAACCTAGCACAGGGCTCTGCATTTATAACCACATTTTCTTTCACCGAGCTTCAGTTTCCTCATCTATACAATGGGGTACGTAATACCTACCTTGACAGGTTATGGTGACAGCTAAACAAGAAAAGTGAAGTCGTAACCTTTCTGTATCCCCATTTCTAACGGCGCCTGGCACATACTAAATTCTCAGGAAGTCACTTTGGACTCTACGGACAGAATTATACTGTGTGTCTGTGGTGGCCACAGGCTGCAGCATCTTCTCTTCCTTCTCTACTCTCTGCCTCCCTCTAGTTTCTCCTCTGGCCTGGTCTTTGTCTCCTCCCAGAGAGTTCCTTGGTTTTCCCCTTTGCACTCTTGCGTGAGCTGTGCTCTTATCTCTCTGCCTTACCTCCCTGCTCCACGGGGCACAGTAAAGCAGCTGCGTGTTTGTGACAGAGGAAGCTCTAGAGAATGAAAGCCAGGCCCCCTTCCCGTACATGTGTATAAGGGGTTATGCCTGTGTTGGAGAGTTTGGTAAAAAGAATCCCATGCTTAGATTCAGAGGAAGGTGTTGAGGACCAGGCCCATAGAGGTTTCAGTCCAGGATTTCTGAATTTAAGTGTGGGTTCCCCCCGCCCCTCCACTCTATGCCCGTTGTCTTGCAAGCCTTTGATTGGGCTGCTTGGCAGTACTTCTAGCTAAAGCTAAACAATTTTCCAATGTGTAGATTGAAAATTTTCAGCGCCCTCTGCTGGCTGGTGGAGGGCCCATTTTGAGAACTGAAAATACTTGGACGCACGTCTTCAGGCCGTGGCAGCTTCCTGATGGGTAAATCATGCTTGCTTACAGACTGGAGAGGGAAACTCTCAAGCCAGCAAGGGGAGGCCTGCCATACTGGAAAGACAGGTGGCAGACAACAGATTCCACACTGGAGCATAACGATTATATTAGCTGGTGCACACCAGCATCTGACAGGGAAGGGACACGGCTGCTGGGCCGTCGGCAGCAGCCCTGAGCTCTGGGGAAGGGGCTCTGCGACACACATCAGTGGTAGGGACAGGCATGACCAGAGAGGTCTCCCAGCCGCCGCCCGCTGAGTAGAGGGAGCAGGTCTGCGGTCAGTGGCAAAGGGTCCGTGTGCAGGCTCCCCTAGAAGTGAGGGGGTTTAAAAAGCTAAGTGTGCCCACTGCTGACACCAACTCAAAATCTAATGTGATTCGAGCCTCCTTATTTCCTTGGTTTTGCTAATGTTGGCAAGATGGATGTTCACTGATTCGGCACCAGCCAGGTCCTGCTAAAGGATCTAGCAATAAAGGACACATCCCTTGTCAAGTCACTGCAGGACAAACCAGGGACATGCTGAACAGCCAGAACCTTGTGTCTTTCTTGGGTCTACACTGGGATCCTAGCACCCACCTGCTAAGGTCCAAACTCTGGTATGGTAAGGTAAGTCCTTCCCTAACTGGCCCCAAAGCAAGCCTCCAGTTGCAACTCCTGGTACTTCCTTCCAAGAACCCTATGCTCAGTGTCCAATTTTCCAACGTTCCTTGAACGTTCCAGGCCCACTAACATCTTTGTACCTTTGCACATGCTGTTTTCCTTGTGTGAAATGTCTCCTTTCTTCCAACAAACTCCTATTCAACCTTCAAAACCTGGCACAAATGTCACCTCCTTTGTGAAAGCAGGACTAGAATTTCTGTTTATTGGTCACCTCCAGAGTGTCAAGCAGTGCTAGGAGGCCTGCGTACACCGTTTCACATATTCTAAAGGCAATCCAGCCAGGCCAATGCCAATTACTTCCATTTTACAGATATGAAAAGTGAGGCTCAAAGGACCTCAGCAACGTGTCTAAAGTTACACAGCTAGTGAATGGCAAAGCTGGGATTCAATCAGTCAATCAACCAACTCATCAACCAACAAATATTGGCTGTGCTCCTGTGCATACCAGGTACCCTGGTTACAGCAGAGGAAAAGATGGACAGAATTCCTGTCCTCATGTAGCTTACAGTCTAGAAAGAGAACAGACAATGTTCAAGTATCTATAAGTGCTTCCAAAGTGGGAATTCAGAAGGTTATGGATTTAAATTCACACTGTGTGAGGCTCTGCTGCCTTCGAGGCTTCCTGAGGCAAATTTCTTCACTGTCCCCCGAGCCTCCTTCTGTCACCCACTTGTCACCTCTGATGGTGAACTTCCAGAGCACCTCACCGTGCCCTAACCATCTGCGTGTCCTTAGTGCACTTCACCAAGAGTGTGCTTACAGCCTTGTACAATATAAAGATGAACGGCCAGCAGGCTGGCTGGGGGCCGGCCAGAGGATGAGTGTACAGACCCAGGGCTCTAGCAGACGAAGCTTTCTCCTTTTACCTGAGAAATATCCATGACAGAATCACAGCTCAGGGGCCGGGCTGAGGTAAGATCGTTGGAGCCCAGCAGAGTGGAGATGACCCCATTCTGATCAATGCGTCTGATCATGGTGCCATCCACAAAGTAGATCAGCCCGGACTTGTCCACCGTGATGCCTGGGGTAGAGAAGCCAAAACAGGGAAGTTAGCCTTCGAGGTGGTAACAACACACATACTCATGGAAACCTGCGGGTGGACAGAGCACCTCCCCCTTTATGATTTGATTAGCTTATTCCAACAACATTCATGCCCTTTCTAAAGACGAGAAGACAGCTGCCCAGAGGCTTGTACAAAGCAGAGATTAGAACCCAGGTGTTCAGATTCTCCAGCCCTCTGGTCCTTCCACCTTGCTGCCTCTGGAGATTTTTACCTATCATCTTGGCCATGCACTACAACCTGGACTCATAACTTCTGGGAGTTTGTTAAGCGCTAGAGGTAGTGGCAAGGAGGAACTTTTTCAATGTCAAAACTGTGGATTATTTAAATTAACCTACTTCTGAAGACCTGTAATTATAATAATCAAATCCCTTTTTGGCAACAATTTTTCTTTTCTTCCAAGATAATCATCCTTCACATTTTTCTAGTCTATTACTATTTTATTATTTATTTATTTTTTGGCTGTGCCATGCGGCTTGCAGGATCTCAGTTGCCCGACCAGTGATGGAACCTGGGCCCACTGCAATGGAAGTGTGGAGTCCTTTCCACTGGACCTCCAGGGAGTTTCCTATTACTATTTTAGTTTCATTGGTTATTTCAGAATTATAGAGCCTAAAAAAACAATCCTTTGGATTTGTGTAGGGAAAATTGGTGAATTTAATTTCTAAAAAAAGGCACACTGAAAGGAGAAGTCATAATTATTATTCAACATCACTTCCTCCATTTGCTAGACCGTCCCACCTGTTGACTCTCCCCAGTCAGCTGTGTGACCTCAGGCAAGTCACTGGATGTCCCTGCATTTGTTTTCTCAGCTGTGAAATGAAGGGATTGTTCTAGATCTATATTTATCACTTTTGGATGTGTGTGACAATCACCTGGGAGCTTGCTAAAATGCACCCCCTAGGTACCTGGTTCAGAGAATCTCAAGTGGAGCCTGAGCATCTATCTGTATTTTTGACAAGCACCTTGGGTAATAATGATACAAATCAAAGTTTGAGGACCACTCCAGTAAACCTTTTTTTTTTTTTCGGTACGCAGGCTTCTCACTGCTGTGGCCTCTCCCGCTGTGGAGCACAGGCTCCGTACGCGCAGGCTCAGCGGCCTGGACCCAGCCGCTCCGCGGCATGTGGGATCTTCCCGGACCGGGGCACGAACCTGTGTCCCCTGCATCGGCAGGTGGACTCTCAACCACCGCGCCACCAGGGAAGCCCAAATCAGTACTTCTTAACCAGTGATATGTATCAGAATCACCTGAAGATTTTTTTTTTTTTTGATATATACCTGCTTGGTCTCACTCCTGGAAATATTAGTTCATAGGGTGGCTGGGACCGGGACCAAGTCTTGTTTTAAAAACACTCATGGGTGATATTGATACCCCAAGTCGAGAATCACGACAGGTAGACATGCCCCCTCAAAATGTGAACTGCTCAGGGGTCCTGGGGCTGAGAGGCAGACAGGATGTGCCCCTGAGGAGCACACATTCTAGATGGGGAGGCCTGGGAATGAGAATGGACCCAGGGAGTGACAGAAGCCGGGAAGGTTCACGGGAAAATAAAGGAGATTCAGGTCAGTTTCATTCTGTTCAGTTATCTCTGGGGCAGGAACTGAAAGAAGGATCAGAAAAAGCTTCACAGAGGTGGAGACATTTGAAGTATAAAGCTTTCCAGTTGTATAACCTCAGGGGAATCACTTTACTTCCAAGCCTCAGTTTCTTCATGGATAAAATGTGGACAATAATGTCTGATCTGTAATAGTTAGCCGTCAATAATTATTAAGGACTTATAATTATGAGAACATGGAACCCACTTTGTGCTTGCTCTCAGGGCCCACGTGTCTATGACCGGTCAGGAGGGTGGAGTTAAGACACCCAAGGGCCTCTGAGTGTGAACACCCACGGGAGCTGTGGTTCTTCCTGCCCCCTCCTCAGGCTGTTCAGGGCTGGAGACTGATTTCACACGGAGGACCCGGCAGCCTCAAAGCGGGGGAAGAAGCCTTTATTCGTCCCTACCTAGAACGTAAATTAATTATATTCTTTAAGCACCGAGACAGGAGCTTTCTTGTCTGCCTGGCTATGTATGCTCAGTCTTTCTCTTCCATCTGCTAGGACGGATGAGTGCTACAGGAACAACTGGGCTTCTTGTTTACAAAGTTGGCTGCACAGGCTAACAGAAGCAATCTGCCCCCCGATTAATTATTTCATTTTTTCCTCCTTTTGTTGTGCTATATAGACGGACATCTTTTCTCCTCCCTGCTGCACAGTGTCTACACATTGTGGTACCCTTGTCATTTCTATCTGGGTTAATTACAGGCTTTGGGGAGACTTCACTATCACTGCATCTGTGCATGTGTGCGTGTGTATGTGTTTGTGAGGGGAGGGTGGAGAACACACAGGTGTAGAGCAACTGAGAAAAGATTTTGAAAAAATAAAAATTCTCAGAAAAAACTGTTTTAATTCTAAGAGAACAGAAGGTTGTGACCAAAAGGGCTCTCGGGGATCATTTGCCCCATCCTCACATTTACTAACGGGAAACCTGAGGCCCAGAGAAGGAGGACACAAGAGCCGGGAGTGGCAGAGCAAAATTGTAATGCAGGGTCCCTAAGTGCAAGCCCAGTGTTCTTTCCACTCCAGGCTACTCTTTCAGTATTAGGAAATCACGATTAGGAAGGAGATGAACCACAGATGTCACAATATTTACCCTACGGAGTTACCAGCTGCCCACTTCACATATGTGGTAGAGACATATGCTATTAAATAATATGATACATTGTATGCTGCACATACAATATAACAATTATAATACGAACTACCGTTTATGGGATGTTTATCACGTGCCTGGTACTACTGTCCTAAGCAAGCATTTACATTCCTGGTAATAGTTAATCTGTACTACAACTGTACAGTGTATTTCTATTTCATAGAGGAGGCAGATGGGGCTCAGAGAGGTTAAGCAACTCACCCAAAGTCACACAGCTATTAGGTGGCAATGTCTGAATTTAAATATAGGACTCCTGAGTATGAAGTGCACTGTGGCTTTTTGGAGGAGTAAGTCAGCTTTCATTTGAAAACCTACAGCTTTCATTCAAAACCACACCATGAAATCTGGCACTATTTTAAAAAAACTATCACTCATGACATTTTTATAGGACATCGTATGAAATATATTAATTTTGACCCTCAGAACAATCCTAGGGGGTGGACACAGAAGATACTATTACTCCTCTTTTATTGTTAGGGGCCATGTGGCTTAGACACTATGAGTCATTGGCTTTAGGGCCTGCAACATGGTAAACATACACTGATGGGCGTCTGTTGACAATGATGGCATCTCCTCGAAAAAGCTTTCCCAGTCTCTTGGACACAGGGACCTCCCTTGGCTCTGGACTCCCATGCACAGTTCTTTTTCCTTGCGTCTCAGGGAGCACTTCTCCCCCTCTCCCATCCGAGAGGTTCACATTCAAGTCTTATTTTTCTGCTACAATGAACTTATTTATGCAAGTACATTGCACTGCATGCTCAGTAAATACTTGCTGAATGAGTGAATGGAAAGTGATTGTGGGTATGAAGAGGTCCAACTTTTTGAAGCACTCAGAATTGAAGCTTAGAGTTAACCCATCCTATAGCACATGAACATGTGCAAAGATGATACACTGCCATGTTTTGATCAAACAATAACATGAAAGGTAGCATAAATATCCAGCAGGAGGGTATTGATAACTAAATAACGGGACATCCATTTGCTGGGATAATATATAGCTATTAAAAGCAAGTACACCGAAGACTCTTTAATGACATGGGGAAACATTTGCGATATATCACTTAGGAAAAAAAGTAGGTTGCTAAAACAGGTTGTTTAATGTGATTTCATTTTGTTTGTTTCTGGTGAGCATTACATGCACAAGAACACTTAGAAAAAAGACTAGGGGGAAAGACAGGAAATGGTAACTGGGAGAATTCCTGGCAGGTGGAATTATGACAATCTAAACTTTCCTCCGTAGAGTTCTTAGCGTCTTCCAACATTTTTTTTTGCAATAATAAACAGATATGTCTTTTGGAAATGGAAAATACCCCAATAAATGTTACTGGGAATGTTTAAAAGCAAGGCCTTACCCCTGGGGTTGGTCAGTGTGGCTTCCGTGGCTTTTCCACCATCCCCACAGCGAGTGTCGTCGAAGGGGAGGCACTGGTCACCTGTCCCCGCCACCACCTCGGAGTTCTTGACGAGGTCCTTCACCACCACGGTGGACCTGATCTTGAAGACCCGCCGGCTGTTGGTGTCCGAAAGGAAGACAGCCCCGCTCGTGGGGTCTGTGGTCAGGTAGTACTTGTGTGCTGGGCTGTGACTGGAAAACAAGGACACGGCAGTTGGTGAGCACTTTCTTTTTTCCTAACAGGCAGCCGGAGATGCACAACTTGAGTCCAAGTAAAAAAAGTCTTATGGGGACAATGTCTCTATTTGGGGTGATGGTTGCCCGATTTTTCTGACCTCTCTGGTTGGCCTAACTATCCCTCCCACCCAACTATGAATGCAAATGCCTCTTGCCAAAGACCGTGATGCCCAGTGCCATGCCCATATCAGGTGCTCAGTAAGTGTTTTCTTAAGACTATCCGTGAGGCTTACCAGAGGTGGCCTGTAAATCCAGACCAGAAACACGAAAGACTCTGACTTTAAAAAACACTTCAAAACAAAATGACACACCAACACTTCCCCCACAGCAGCCCCACCCCCATCTGGGGACTGACGGCTAAGGCCTCGGCCTGACTGGACACCAACCAGTGTCAATACCATCTTCTGTTGACGCTCATGTTATACTTATCAAGAGCCCAGCAGTCTCCCTAGTGCAGACAGACATAAATGAATTGCAGGATTAGTCTGTAATTTGCAGTGATAGCCAAGGAAGAACAAACGGAAGAAAGGAGCAGTGCTGGGGATAGCTCTGATGCTGGAAAACAGCCACAAAGACAAGGCTGTGCTAACAGAAGAAAGCGAAGCTAGACCACAACTGTACAGGGGGCTTATGGAGACAAGGCACCACCTCTAGGCACTGGGCAGGAAAACTGTGTGGGCTCTGGGGTGAGCTCAGTCTGGGTTCCACGTCTAGCTTTGTTATTTCCTGGTTCTGGAACCTGGGCAAGTTACCTGGCCTCCTGAGCCTCAAGTTTTCTTCATCTGCAAAATGGGGATGTGAACAGCTCCCCTGCTGGTGTATTGGGAACATTATATAAAACCATGTATGAAAAATACTCGGCAGATACAGGGCACGTAGTACTTAAGAATCATAATTGTTATTTTAATTATGAGTCATTATGTCTGTTTTTGCATTTGGAGAGGACTACAGAGTAGGTCTCTCTTATTAAGGCTGCATTTTCCTATCACAAGGTATGATTTACAATTCCTTCCAAGTCTAGGCCGTACCGGAGTCAGACTCATAACTCCTGGGACGCTAACGATCGGTTCCTGCACGTGGCCTGATCAATCCCAGGGCTTCAGACTGCATCCAAATATTGCTAGTCTCTGGGATTCCAAGTCTCTGGAAAATCTTCCGATTCAAAGGAATAAGGAATCTCCTTCTGTTCAGCCTGGACGGCCTGGCACTGGCCATTTTCACCGGACGGTGGGACACACACCATGCTAGGGGATTCAGGGCACAGACTGAGCAGTGTCTAGAGCCCCAGCAAAGCAGGGGCACTCTATACCCCTGCAAGGTACAAGTAAGACGACCAGAAGAGACTAGAAAGAAGCTATTTTGCATCTCATCAGGCATGCAAGGTTTGGGTCCTTTTGAAAAACAAAATTTTATTTTACAGATTAGTGGGTTTTGAATGACATATGGAGCCTGAGGCACTGTGATAGTCAGTGCCAGGTTCTCTGAGGGTCTTGGTCTGACTGTTCCTCATCACACCCATCCCTTGCTTTGGGCGGTGTCTTGGGGACTGGCCAGGCCTCCAGACTCAAGGCTCTCCTTCCTGTTTCCTCTCCCTGAATACGACGAAGATGCCATGCTCTCCTCCAGCTGTCCTGCCTCTCTAGTCCTGACCCGCCTGTCTCATGACCTCCTCAACGAAGGGCAGGACTCTGCCTGCAGCCCGGGTCCTCCCCTAGCCATTCCCCCCTGATCTAACCCCAAACCCAACACGTCACCTCAGTGCTTTCCCTTCCAGGACCTTCCAGGGCCCTCCATGTCTTACAGGCTCATTCAGACTCCTCAGCCTGGCAGCACACAAGGCCCCTCATGCTCGGCAGCTTCTCTGTCCTCCCAGCCTCTTTCCTGCCATTTCCTCACAGACCCCCTGTGCTCAGACATGCTGACAACTCGTCCCTCAAATGCGCCATCACGCCCCTTTGCCCCTGCTCTTCCTGTTCTGGGGAATACCCCGTGCCCCCCCCTTTCTTAGCCTGCTGAACTGCTACTCATTCTTCAGCTGTCAGCTCAAATGGTACCCCTTACATAATCTGTGTAGCTGGGAAACCTTCCCTGACTTCTCTTCCCTGAGATTCATATCTGTTCACATCTGGGTTACGGGACACTTAACATAATGCTGTGGCTATTTATTTATGTGTCTGTCTCCCGAATCCTGTCAATACTTGGTGGGAAGAGACGGGTTTTATTCTTTTCTGTATCTCCAATGTTCAGCTTGGTGCCTTCTAGCCCACAGCAGCCATTAAGTGGACGGACTCTCCATTTTTAGTTTATTTAAACAGTATTTTCAATCAAATTACTTAGCTTTTTTTTTTTTTTTTTTTTACTTCTCCTTTGGGGGTGGTGGTAACAGGAGAGAGGCCCTGTTTATCTTGAAATGTCCCCTGTGACTAGCCCTATAATGCAACACAGATTTAATCTTCCCAGATGGCACTGATTCTGGCTAAATAAAATGCAGTGACCTTAGATCCTACTTTGCAATGCTGGGGCAGCCTTGATCTTTCTGCTTCCTGATGACAGCTGGAGGAGGGGGTGATTACTTCATTTCTTCACATATCACACTCATGATAAATGGTTGCTATCCACCTTGGCAGAAAATAGGTCCTTGAGGGAGGCTGGTGGGGGGCCCTGTCCACTTAGATTGGCCCCCGCCCGAGGTTTCAGCTGATGTCTTTCTGCACTGCCCTGGGGAAGTGCCACTTAGGTGACGTTTCTCAGGTCCGTGAATTCCAGAAGAGGGTGGCATTGTCAGGATTGTCCTGTGGCCCCCTCTTTCGTGCTCAAGGACAAATTTGCGGTTGGGGGGGGTCAGTTAAGTGCAGGGGAGGAAGCACTAGCTTTGAACTGAGAGGATGTGGGTTCTCCCTTGGGCAAGTCACCTAAATCGTCCAAGCGGTAGGTCCCTCAGGGTCGAATGACGGCATCTCTGCTCTGCTTTGCTCACAGGATTGTCATTAGGATCGAATGAAATTATCCAGCTCAACAGCCCTTTCCAGTTGGCAGAGAGCTCTTGGATAATCTTCAGCTCACTTCTTCCTCAGGTCACCTGCACCGGGAGCAGCGCCTGGACCTCTCCCAGGAGCAGCGCGACCAGAGCTGCCCGCTGCTGGTACGGAGGCATCTGCTACTACCTCCAGGTGCCAATTTGTCCCAGACACTGTGCTAGCATTTTATATACACAATCTCATTTTCGTCACAACTACCACAGAAGGCAGGTGCTTTTTATTTATTTTAAAAAAATTTTTAGAAATGAGATGAGAGAGGTGAAGTGACTTGAGCAATGCCAGAAACCGTTAAGCGGCATGATGGATTTCCATCTCTGATCTGCTGGACATTGAAGTCTGTGTTCTTTCTACTTCCCCACACTGCTTCTCAGGGCCTAGAGAGATCCACTGCCTTTCTCTCCAGAGCACCTGCTCATCTCTTGGGATTTAGCTCCAGCATCACCTCATCTGGAATACCTACCATTCCTGGATTCCTGGGACCCTGCTTTTCCTTCTTTCTTTTGTTGTGGTCCCACGAGACCCTCAGCAGATTATACTTTTAGTACTTCTAGCACCTTAAGACCCTTTTCTGCTTAGTTGTCTGTCTCCTCAAGGACATCTTGGACTCCTCAAGGGCAGGGCCTGGCTTCAAGTCCCTGGTGCTTAGCACCGGGCTGGTGCAGAGTTAGTGTTCCAGAAAGACCTGCTGAATTTATGAATCAGTGAGTGAAGGATGGTCCGCCTGTCTGGGATTATAGACAGGAAAGATCCACTGCTAAGGGTCTTAGGGTGATGGTTCTGAATATGACTACACATCGGGTTCACCTGGAAAGCTTTTTTAAAAAAGCCTCACCCATCACATCCGAAGGGCCTGGGCATCTGTCCCTTTAACATCACTCCAGTGATTCTGAGGCACAGCTAGATTTGGAAACCATGGCTTTAGGAGCAGTGCTTTTCAAACTTTAATGTACCCACGAATCATGCTAAAATGAAGATTTCAGTCCAGCAGTTCTGGGTGTGGCCTGAGAGCCTGCATTTCTAACAAGTTCTCAGAGGACGCCCACGCTGCTTATCTGTACTTGGAGGAGCAGGGCATCACTTAGAATACTCAGCAAGCCATAAACGCACGAGACGGGAGATGGCCTACCCCTGAGACCCCACGCCTGGTTCTGTGGACAGGGACCGCGTCTGATCCGATTCCGATCCCCAGTATCCTGAGGAGGGCTGGGCATAGAGTACGGTCATCCTTTTCTACTTCCTTAAACATAAGCCTGGTATCTCTGGAAGCTACGAAAACCTTAGAGGCTATAAGGTAGCAATCCTGAAGTTACTGAGCTATAGTGAAGCCTCACTCTGCCCTCTTTCTGGACAATGTAGGGAATTTCCTAGTAGGAGCTGTGAGCCCAGAAGTCTCTTGGGACGAAAGGCAATCTATTCCCTGCTTGTGAGTGAGCATTCTCCCTCTGTCTCAGGATAAGATCCGCTTGCGCAAAGCAGTGTCCTTTGCCCACATCATGTAGCAGCCCTGGCAGAACTTGATTCACTGGTTCTCGGAACAAGTGGGAAGAGCTTGAGCGCTGGAACCACACAGACATGGTTTTCAAATACCAGCTCCACAACCCACTTGGTAGGTGACCTTGGGCAAATTACTTCATTACTCTGAGCCTCAGTTTTTTCATCTCAGAAATGGGGATAATCACATCTATTTCAAAGGGCTACTTGAGGACAAAATTCTATAAAGAATGCAAATCTTTGAGCATAGTGCCTGTTCTATTAAAAATGCCCAATTAAGGGCAGCTGGTCACCTTACGAAACCTCCAGAACATTTATGTTACTGCACAATGGAAAAGACAAGTATGTCATACTTAATACTGTCTGTCTAACCTATTTTCCGAGGCAATTAAGGTCTCTCTCAGAGTTAACATAATCTGTGTAGCTGGGTTTGACGGAGAACTGAGTTCAAATGTACTTCTGAACAACAGGCTTCAGACATTCCTCCGTGACGCTAGGGGAGAGATCTGGGAAGAGGAGAGGATCCTTGTTCCCTGAAGGGACGCAGGGAGGAAGATGCCCAAAGGACCACGGTGGGGGTCTCTGTGCTGAGCATGTCCAGTATGGTAGGCTGAATTGAGGTTGTAAAGGTCAAAGAAAGAGACACACACCCACAGGCTAAGGGCACCAGCCTGGAGCCAAATGCTATCCCTGGAAGCAGCTGGAACAGTAAATGCTAATGGACGAAGAGGACAAAATTTTAGAATTTCTTTAATCTACTTCTGGCATTTACTGATGGGAACAACTAAGGCTCTGAGAGAGGAAGGGATTTACCAATATCCAGGTACCAGTTAAAATCAGAGCCGGAGCCCTGGTCTTCTCCCTCCTGATGGTCTTTAGAAAACTGGAAGGCAGAAAAAAATTCAGTTTTTCCCTTCCGCTTCGGTTCACTTTCTAAATAGGTTTTAGCACGTGAGAAAACAATGAATTGAGAAAGGGCAGGAATCTAGCCCTGAAATCATACCATGGATACATCAAAAGACTGCTAGAAGTCAGAAACAAAAGGTACCCAAACCACAACTCTCTCAATTTATAGATGATGCAATTGGAAACCAGAAAAGCTAAGTGAGCAGCCCAAGGCCGCAGGAATACACAGCAAAGCTGGACAAGGGCCTGGGCTCCTAACTCTTCCCGGCTAGGTCCCCCTGTACCCCGGCTGTGTCCCAGGGGGTTACCGCCACTGACTGGAGGTTTTAATGATAAATGCTAGGTTTTCATCCAAGATTTTCATATGAAATGTACTGTGCTCTCTATAAAACTGAACTTGAGGGCACATATCAATTCATAGTTCAGTATCATCCATACAGAGATCTTTGGAAATCTCTTTTCTATTTCAGTGTCAGGAAAAAATATTCCTCTGCTTCGAAGTGGGCATAGTTTCCCACTTCTGATGATGTAAACCATGAAAACAATTATGTTTCCCTGTTTAATCTGGCTTCCAGGAAGCTCAGAGTCTTATTTGATGTGTAATCACATATATGTGTCTCCTCCTTTTTTCTCTTATTGCCAAACTCTACTTAATTTACTTTAATACATGTGCCTTTGGTTGTAAGAGGACTGAATTCCTTTTTGGGGAAAAATGGAGACATAATCATCATCATATAATTGTTTTGATGATGATAATAATAGTAATAATAGTAATAATAAATCATTAGTGCTCCTCTCTCCAAGGGACATGTTATTATCCTCAAATTAGAAACTAATGATCAGACAGATGAAATAAGTTTTTCAAGGTCACACAGTTGGGGAGCTTCAGTTCTCTCATCTGTAAATTGGGTGTATCATGAATACCTACTTCACAGGGTGGTTTGGGGGTGAACTGCTATAATGCATGTAAAACACTTAACCCCCTCTCTGCTACACATTAAACGCTCTCTACACATTATTATTATTATCTTAAAAGACTATATATGATTGTTACATTAATACTATATCTAATTATATCTATATAGTTATTAATTACATGAATAACTATATAGACATGGACATAAACATAATTGGATTTCTGGGTCTGCCTGACTCTTTCTACCACCCTTATCCCAAGTAAGCACCACCCCATGTGCCACTCTGATCTGAGCCACACATGAATAACTGAGAGTCACCTAGGTAGCAGTGCGAGCCACATCCCCATCTGCCATGGCTACTTTCAAGTCACCCAGATGTGTGTGAGGCTTGGGGACTCTGAGGTGACCATTACCCAGGAGTCAGACGAGCGCCACAATGACAGGGGATGCTGACAGGCAGACATTCCTCCCGGTGTGTCCGACGAGGACCACTTCTGCTTGCCGCAGGGTCACTGTGAGCCTACACGACAAATCTACTCTGTGACAAAGTTCCTGTTTGGGGGTTGCTCCCTTTGGGTGGTCTGTATGGTCTGGAAATTCCCCCATTCATTCTCTCCTTGCTGGCAGATCTTCTGGAGAGGTCCCCTAGCAACCCAGCCTCCAAAGCCAAGGCACCTGGAATGCCTGCAGAAATACAAATCTGAAGCCTGTCTTCCAGGATCTTTGCCTGAATGAGACATTCTCAGGACTTCCCACTGTGACCCTCCAAGTCACTCAACACAGTTAGGATAATGTCATCATTCATTCTGAGGATAAGCAGACCGGGGTGTTCAAATTACTAGGCCAAGGTGAAATAATTTCCCCCTATTACTCAGTCTGTCATGTCCACAAACGACCAGAGTAAGTGCTGCACTTTGGTAGAGATGAAAGGAGTTCAGGCTCTCCCAACCCACCCCCACCATTATTGATGACTTTCTCTCATTGTAGCTGATTTACCCCCAATCCGATCCAATCACACAGGATTCGTTTGCCATTGAGCGATCTGAAATTGACAGGTGTGGCTTACCATACAGCATGCAACAAGGCAGGGGAGAGACAGGAAATTCTCCACCGGTTGGCTTACCTATGTCTGAAATCTTTATTTCTGACAGAAGACAGGAGAGCAGGGAATAGAAGAAAGAATGAAGCGTTAGCAGCAGGGTTAGAAGCATTATTAGCAGCCTGAAAACTTGACAGCAATGACCCTGTACAATACTATAATAAATAAAGACTTAGCAGCTCCGACACTGATATATTTCATATTGGCTATTACTTGTCAGTGAGCTCACTTATAAGCAGCTACGTATCACAGAAGAGGCATGGTTTCACCTGCGTCAACACTGCTGACTTACGGGAAGAGGATGAGGTTGACCCAAGCTGCTTTCACCAGGGTAAGACAGAGGCTGGAATAGTCGATCCCCTCCCCTGTACAGAGAAGCACTCCCAGAGATACACACACTCAAAGCTGCATCTCTGGGCTTCCCTGGTGGCGCAGTGCTTGAGAGTCTGCCTGCCGATGCAAGGGACACGGGTTCGTGCCCCAGTCCGGGAAGATCCCACATGCCGCGGAGCGGCTGGGCCCGTGAGCCATGGCCGCTGAGCCTGTGCGCCCGGAGCCTGTGCTCCGCAGCGGGGAGAGGCCACAGCAGTATGACCAAAAAAAAAAAAAAGCTGCATCTCTGTGTGAACACTGCCCAATGGAGAGCTGCGTAGCCCACCACAATTCTCCTCGGAATAGAATACAGAATTGGAGATACACTCTAATGAGAAGGGAGAGGGTGACACAGAGAAACAGGCCCGGGAAAA
The DNA here is from genome assembly GCF_008692025.1 of Phocoena sinus. NCBI lineage: Eukaryota > Metazoa > Chordata > Mammalia > Artiodactyla > Phocoenidae > Phocoena > Phocoena sinus. The sequence continues at coordinate 53,960,469 of NC_045770.1, read as the reverse complement.
AAGACTGGAGAAAATATACCAAGATGATAGTATGTCGACAAATTTGTTTTTCTTTCCAAATTTAAATTACTCCTCCCTTCCTTACCGTCTTTCACGATCTCCCCACAGCTGCGGCAGGGAGACAGGGAAAACGGGGGTCGCTTATTTAAAAGATGTGAAAACGTAGGCCCAGAGAGGGTAAGTGGTCCAGTTCTAGTTTCTCTGCCAAGGTGGGCTGACGCCGTAGCCCACGGCTCTTTCCATCATGGCACGGGAAAGAGAGAGACACTATGAGCAGCTGACTAAAGCAAATACACTCAAGAGTTCCCTCTTCTCTGGCAGATGTCTACACTGGTCAAACTCATAAAAGAGAGAAGAAAAGGCAGATAATATCCCATCCGCGGCTGCTTCTCATTCAGCCTGACACCTGATTTCCCGTGAGTCTACAGAATGTGAGCTTCTGCTTTTCTCGTGGCCAAAGACCTTCTCCTTCCTTTGTGCCTGTGTGGGTCGCTGAGTACCAGCACCCTCATCTTGAGGGCCGTGACAGCTGTGGTCAGCCAGCGAGCCTTCCCCTCCTCTCTCGCGTGTGCTGCAAGGTGAGACTCTCAGCGGGCACTTACCTACCGGGAATAACTAAGCATGGCATTCAGCCACGGTGGTCCTCACCGGGCCATGTGACAATTCTCGGGCGAGGCAGACTGCGTGATGGCCTTCTGGGTTGGGCCTGCCAAGCTGGACCTCGGGCAGATTCCTTAAATTCCCTGAGTCTCCTTTATCTTATTTGTCAGGGCAATAGTAATACATATCTTGCAGAATTGTTATACTAGGCAAACAGAAGAGGCCTCGCAAAAAGAGAGTTTCCTTTTCCCCTGGCCGCTTTCCAGCTCAAAGGCCCGTCCTGCTCACATGGACCCCAGCCCAGGAAATGGGCAGATCCCAATCCCTAAACAGTTGTGAGGAACTTGGTACAATTTCTCCTGAAAGGGAGAGTCGGGCTCCCCCATCTCTAACCACAGCTTCTCTATAACCTTGGAACCCACACTGTGACTGGTCTGGTTCAGAAAAGATCTGGTTTAAGGAGGCACAGAGACATCCAACATATGAGGCCCTTCCCCGAGCTGTGAGTGTGGCTGTGCTCCATCCCTCATGGTCAGAATGGGGACAAGCAGAGGCTGAGCTCTGCTGCACCTCTGCGTCTTAGGAGCAGCCCGTGGGCCTTATCTCAGTGTGGGGCAGCTGCAGGGAACTTCTCCTAACTCCAACGCGTGTTAAGTAACAGGGCCAGGCTTCGTAACACTGGCACCAGGGCCTAGTCCAGGACACCATCCCCTGTCCTTATAAAAAGACTCATGTGACAAATTCCGATCAGTTTGGTGCCAGGAAACAGAAGAAAGATTCAAGGGCTTCCAAGGGCTTCTCGGTTGCCGGCAGCCTTCTACAGCATCTGGATGCCAAGATATCTCCCTGTCCCAAGGGCAGTCTGTCTTCATTGCAGTGCCCCGTGCAAAGCAGCGCCTGCTTCCCCAGAGCCCCCAGCTCACAGTTTGGCCTCTGGGGAGTGACAGATGAGGCTCTGTCCTGCCCCCTTCTCGGGCTGGTGGGTCACGCCAGGTGGACCCACAGGATTGCAAAGGGACATATTAGGAACTGTGAGGAAGGCCTCACCTTACATACCTCAACTCCAGGATGTTGGTGACGTTCCCGGAGGGGAAGATCCTTCGGATGTAGTTGAAATCTCCCACGTAGAGGCTCCCGTCGGAGCCGCACGTGAGGGCCACGGGGGCCAGGAGCTTGTTGCCGTCGGCAAGGCCGTTGCAGCTGGGGCAGGAGATGCTTCTCCGGCGCCCGTTACCCATGATGCTCCCGATGACAGGAGGCTGCTGGGACACAAACTGGTTCTCCCCGTTCCCTTTGTGCAAGATGCCTGGGACAAGGACAGAAGAACAGAATCACTGATGGAGCAGGAGACGGCTCTCCCCTGTGGCCGGCCACAGGGTCGCCTTGCAAAAGCAAGGCATGCCAGATCCCTGCCTACCATTTCCAGACTCATCTCCCAAGGCTGCCTCGCCCCATAACGAAACCCAGGCCATCCTGGACAGGCCACGCTGCTTTGCTGATTGAATTCCCATGACAAGTGTGTAAGACAGGTGCCATTATGCTCCCTGTATTAACAGGGGAGACCTGACATCACACAGATGACAGCAGAAGCGCTTCTGAGCGCTTCTAGGCTCTGAAGCATTCAGCCCCGCTGCCTCTCAAATAGACTGAACACACCTCACGTGCCTAGTCTACGTCTCCATCACGGCACAGAATTCTTTATTGCGCTTATCTGTTTTCTCTCTTTAGAGTGAGACCATTTCACGTGCAGAGACAATGTCTTCTCCCTTCTGTATTCCCACGGCCTAGCACAGACCTGACACAGAGTAGATACCAGTAAATGTCATAGAAATACACAAGTGAAACTTCCAGACTCTTCTCACTGAGGTGGAGTCAAGAGACTGGGGTTTTTACCTGATTTTGATACTAACGGGCTGATCCCAGATCTTGCATGGGTCTCTTCAGTGCTTTAACTGCCCTTGGGCCTCAGTCTCCCCACCAGCAAAATGAAGGGATTGACCTCAATGGAGTGCAAGCTGCATCCCATATCCATACTGTCTCTTCTCAGGCCCAGCTCATCCTTTAACTCCTGTACTGTTGCTACAGCCTCCTAATTGGACTCTCTGCCTCTGGCCTCACCCCTTCCATACCGAAGCTTTGAGTGAGTTTTGGTTTTTATGGTCACAAGAATCTTCTCCCAGGCTGTCATCTGTTAGCTTTGCCCTTTATTGAACAGATGTCTTTCATTTTTATGTAGCCTAATCAACCATTTTTCAATTCTAATGTTTGTGCTTTTTTTTAGGGTTTTAGGGAATCCTTCTCTGAGATCATAAATACATTCTCCTGTATTTTCTTCTATTAACTTTAAAGATCTTGCAAATTTAGCTCTTTAATCAAACTTTTAAATTTATTTTGTATACAGTGTGAACTGAATTTTTTCCTCCACACATTGAGCCCATTTCCCCCAATACCAATTTCTAAAACACCTATCCATCCTCCGTTGACATGTGATGCTACCTCTACCATATATCATGTATACATGGTGCGTGGCAGGAACTTGTACCCTATCCACCCTGTCCTTCTGTAGTTATAGAACTGTGCTGTTTAGCTGGACGTGTGACTGTCTGGAACTGACTACAATCCCCAGCTCCCTCTGCAGCTACACTTGGCAGGTAACTGGTTAAAGGTGTGGAAGTGGTGTGGGCAGCTGCTGGGAGGTGTCCCTACAATGGAAGGGGCTTGCTCTCAGTCCTTTTCCTCCCTCCTGCTGGCTGGAAAGTAGATGTGAAGGCTGGAGCTGAAGCAGTCACCTTGGACCATGACCTTGGGGATGGAGGCCTGAGTAGAACAACCCTGCAGAGGTCTAAACCAGCCGGATCACCTACCTCCAGACTTTCAGGTGAGTGAGAAACAAACTTTTACCTTGTTTGCAATTCTGTTATTTTGGCTTTTCTGACACTCATGGCCAGACGCAGTCCTGATTACTACTCACAGGTCAGTTTCTGGATGCCTTGTTCTATCCCATGGAATCTATTTCTCTGTTCCTGTGACAGCACCACACAGTTTTAAGTGTTGCAGTTTTCCTAAGCTATCTTAGCATCTGGCAAGTGCCTCTTTTTTTGTTCTTATTTTATTTTATTTATTTATTTATTTATTTTTTGCGGTACGCGGGCCTCTCACTGTTGTGGCCTCTCCCGTTGCGGAGCACAGGCTCCAGACGCGCAGGCCCAGCCGCTCCGCGGCATGTGGGATCTTCCCGGACCGGGGCACGAACCCGTGTCCCCTGAATCGGCAGGTGGACTCTCAACCACTGCGCCAACAGGAAAGCCCCTGTTCTCACTTTAAAGACTGCCTAATCTATTTACAAATCTTTATTTTATTATAAACTTTAGAATTAGTTTTTCAATTTCCACACCCCCCAAACATCAAAGCAGTGCCTTTGATAAGCATTCTTGCATCTACAGATTAGGCAGGAGAGATCTGACATCATTACCATGTTTACCTGTCCCATCCTGGGACACAGTCAGAGAGGGCTATCTAAACTACAGATCCGACTGTGTCACTTGCATGCTTTAAACCTTTCAGAGGCTTGAGAGCTGCCTCTGGACGGAGTTGAAAGTTCTAATCTTCTTACCTGGGGCTCCAGCTGCTCAAGCCCCCGGCTCTGGCTTTTGCTATTCCCTTCATTTCACCCTTTGCTCAAACCACAATGAACCTTCTCTCCAATTACTCTTCTTTCAAGCTTCAGTGCTTTGGCACATGCTGTGCTCTCTGCCTACAAAGTTCTCCCTCCTTGACATACAGGGCTAATCCTACAGACCCTTTGAGACTCAGTTCAGAAGTTCTCTCCCAAGAGATACCCTGCTGAACCAAGAAGCTGAGTCAGGTGTTCCTCTTCTACAGCCCCCAGAGTGTCCCCGGCTCCCCTCTGTGACGGCACTGTCCCTGGCACAGCGTGGAAACTGCCTGGGAAGTGTTTGTCTCACCCAGAGTGTAAACCCTTGAAGCCCTTCACTTCTGCATCCCCGCTGCCTAGCAGTGACAAGGTAGCCAAGGAATTATCCGTATTAACGCTTCTGACCGACTGATCACATATAAGACTCTGTAATTTGAAGTGTGTGTTTTTTGCCTCGCAGGGAACAAAGCATATGAGAAAAGGGTCACACCGTGGCCTGGTTCCTGAAATTGTACTAATCCACTCACCACTTTGGATGTTGAGGGCATGATGTTTGTCCAGGCTCCATCCTCCCAGTTTGGAAGCATCGATTTCATAGCCCTGTAGCACTGCTGTTCTTTTTTCCCACAGGATCAGATCTGGGCAGGATTCATACTCATAACCCACAGAAACTGTAGAAGACAAAAGGCACAAAATGCACCGGTGAGCAAAGCCTCTTCTTTGGCTTTAGATCTGCATGCAAGGCCCCTGCTTGTCTTTGGTAGAAAAAGAAGAAGGATCAAATTCCTAAGTGGCAACCAGACCTATGGGCAATACTAACACTGGGAGGCTGAGCCTGAACATCCTTTTTTGGAGAGCAATCGTACATCATCAGGAAACATTAAACGAATGTTCTAAATACTTTATGAAGGACCCAGTTGAAGGATCCAGGTGAATCGATTCCAGGGAAATAATCTTTAGTATGGAAAATACTTTAGGCACTAAAGCCTTCACCGCAGCATTACTTATAATAGTGGAAAGTTGGAAGTAATCTAAAGGTCCAAAGGGGATGAGACGTTGAGCAAACCAAGTGTATCCACCTGAGGGATATTATGCAGCCACTGGAAATTACGGTTACGAAGATCACAGGGTGACATGGAAAAGTGCTTACGGGGCAATGCTGAGTTGAAAGGACTGGTTATATACAGTATTAAATCTCTGTTAAAAAAAACTATACGTGAAAAAAGAAAATAAAGTTTAATGTTAACAGGAAGTTGTATTTTTTAATAGAAATATGTTTGACTTTATTTCTATTTTTTGGTCCACTTACCACATTTTTATTAAGGAACATGGTACTACTTTAATAAAGAAAAAAATTAAAAATCACTTATAATGAATACATGGAAAAGGAGCTCAGTTAGGGAACTTGGAAAGCTAGAAGTTGCTCAAAACTTGAAAATCCCTGGTTTTGCTTTTGTTTCATAAATCCAGGCCTCCTGGGGCACTGGGAGGCAGGCTAACCATGGCAGGCTCCCTGAGGCTGGGTTTGTGAAAATCCCAGTAACTGCCCTACGGAAAGGAACTGGCAGAGACAGGAATGCCGTTTCTTCCAAGTATCTTTCTGTGTAGATGCTATTTTCCACTGGGCAATGCTCTATCACATGATCAAGACAGGAATTAACAATTGGGCAGCCCCTTAAGGTTTCCTTTAGGTGCCCTGAGAGATTGCTGGCCCGCTATGGCAGGAGCGAATGCATTGGAAGATGTCCCTGTGACCTCTTCCCTATGACCTTGAGTCCCTTAAGCAGACACTCTGCCTCCTACTGGTCCCGTCATCTCAGGAAAGCAAACCTCAGCCCTTGACGTCTCTGTGCAGAGAGACCTTAACTGGCTGGTGGGCACTTAAATGTGCTCATTTCATCTAAAGCGGTAGTAAGACTTCACTGAGTTTGAAGAGACCATAGAAGTAGTTCGGTTTACAGAAGGGATCGTAAACAGTGACAGATGGCATCTTTGCTCCCAGTGTACCCTATGGGGTAGGGCAGGATGCAAAACTACAGGGGAGATCTTGGGTAAATCCAGCTCAGTTCCTTCCTTGTGTGGCCTTGGGAAGTCACCTCACCTCTCTGGTCCTCAGCTTCCTCATGCAGAATATGAGGACAATTTCTGACTCACAGGGTGGTTGTAAAGATTAACTGAGATACCAATGTACAGGGAGCACATCACCCAGAGCAGATGCTCAACAGACACTCCCTTATTGCCTGCCTTCCTTCCTCTCTCCCTCCCTCTTTCTCTCTTTCTTTCTTCATTACTTCTCATCTGCTTCCTCACTCTGCCTTTGCCAAATCTAGAAAGGGAATGAAACTGGAGTGAGCTCCAAGTTGAGAGGGATTTTCCGGGCTGTTACTCTAAGTGCTTGGAGGATTAGCCCTGCAGGGGTTATGACTGCTAACAATCCAGCTCTGAACCCTTCGTGGAGCCTTGCTCTCACCCGGAAGCTGAGATGAGCACAGCCAGCCCTGGAAGCCCAAGGTCCGAGTGGGGCTGGGACTCCAGGTGAGGCTGTAGTCACCTTCTGCTTCATCTTAGAGAAAAACAGCAATAACATCAACAAAGGGACTCTCTGATTGGAAAGGAGGTAAAGAGGCCAAAAAGCCTTTCTGATGAGGGAAGAATCTTAGCTCCTGCACCTCAGTAAGACTGAAGAAACCCAGAAGCTCCAGACTCCCTTTTTTTTTTTTTTTGCGGTACGCGGGCCTCTCACTGTTGTGGCCTCTCCCGTTGTGGAGCACAGGCTCCGGACACGCAGGCTTAGCGGCCATGGCTCACGGGCCCAGCCGCTCCACGGCACGTGGGATCTTCCTGGACCGGGGCACGAACCCGTGTCCCCTACATCGGCAGGCGGACTCTCAACCACTGCGCCACCAGGGAAGCCCCAGACTCCCATATTTTTAATGGGTAAGTTCAGGCCCAACGGCTGGGGGTGGGGGCAGGGTTGGGGCAATGTCCACACGGCTCTGTCTCTGTGGCACCAGCCTCTTTCAGCCCATCACATAACACCACAGTGCTCTTCAAGGGCCTTTTTGGTTTTATAACCCTCTTTTTTAACTGTCAAGTTTTCCACATGCAGGTCTTTGAGTATTTTCTTTTAGATCATGGATGGTCACTGAAAGGTCCAACTAGACCTTAGGTATTTCTGAGAAGAGAAAGGGAGGAAGAAAAAACAAGGGAGGTGGAAAAAGAGCCCCGTGCCCCCAAATCTTACTGTCTCTCTGAGGACGGCACTGAGGCCTGCGGCTGGGAGGCTTACCGAAGGCTTCCGAGAGCCCAAACACCTTCTGGCTGTAGACGTCTGTCTTGTCCCAGATGAAATAATAGGACAAGTCTGGGGCTGCAGCAAACCACTTCCTGAAGAGGCGGCCCTCAACCGCCACCATGAGGTGGACCTTCATGAGGTTGAAGGGGATGGTGCTGTGGGTGAGGCTGATCCTCAGGACAGATTTGTAGCCGGGGGTACGGCTGCTCAGGTAGCTCAGCCTCATCTTGCAGCCAGAGATGGCGATTTCCTCCTGCAAAGCCTAGAGAGACAGATCACAGCAGGTGACGGTCACAGAATCGCTGGTGGAGAGAAGGTGGCCACAGCTCCACATACTCTGGGTGTTCAAGAGACAGAGGAGGATGCAGAGAAGGAGGAGGAGAGAAAGGGAGAGGAGGAAGCAGATGTGAAGGGTAGGGCAGGAAAGGAAGAGAAGGGAGGGAGGGGTGGGGGAGGAAAAGGAGAGTCAGAAGGCCTGCTTTCCGGGGCAGCTCTTACTCGGGACATCCCTGCCTCCGTAAGCCTCAGCTTCCTCCTTTCAGCAGGGATGACGATGCTCATCTCGTTGCATTAATGAGAGGATAACACGTGTAAAGTATTTATCATACTGTCACCTTTCATTCACAAGCGGTGTCATCCCAGAAAACTCACGGAAACTCTGAATCTCTGTTTCCTCACTGGATTAGTCTGACGACTGGGTAAGGTCACATACATGAAGTGCCCAGCACATAACGGACACTCAGTAAATGTTACTAATGATGACGGTGCTGCTGGTGCTGGAAGCAGGGGGCACTGGGAAGTTCCCTCCGACCGATGTGGACAGGTGGCTCAGCGAGAAGGCCTGCTTCTCTCTCAAAACTTTCCTAAAGGAAGATCTGTTACAAGTGGCTTTCGTCTTCAGGAAGGTAAACGGAGGCTAGAGATGTGGACCGAACCATTATGCAGGGTTGGGAACACAGGCTGCCAAGGACCTGAAGCTAAGGCCCCCAGCTCATCAGTAGAAAGAAGACAGATGGGCCGCACAGAGTCTGCGTGCTCCAAGGCTGTGCCAGAGGGGCAGAGTGGTGGGAAAGGCAGTGCTTTATCTACTGGTGCAATGGGCTCAGCTCCAAGATGGGAAGCCGAAATTAATGCCAAGATGCCTGGGCACATGGCAAAAGTGGAGAACTTTTATTGGTTTGATGCTCTGGGCTCTGTTTCAAGAAGGGGACGTTAAATCAATTGAGGCTAATGTATCCATTAAAAGGACAATGGTTAGTTTACCCTCGTGGTCACAGGGGAACTGGGCCTTCACAAAGAAAGCCTCTTCCTTTCAGTCCACGTCACAGATGGGTGTGAACTCCCACCCCAACCCATTCTCCTGAACACACAACATTTTTCGGGATTGGGCCTACACCAAAGCGATCTTCCTAAATTTCAGCTCACAAGTTCTAGGCAAAGCCGGGCTTGAGTGCCATCAGATGCTGTCATAAGTATTTACTCTTCTTAACATACCCTTCAAAATATACATCTCCCTGTACTTGCAAAGGCTAGCCAATGACAGGACTGGCAAAACCCAAGAGTTTGTTTTCATGTATTTCATGAATCTGATAACAAGCAAGGTTTGTGACCCAGCTGGGCTCGTAGGCGCCCAGCCCAGGGAGCACGGTAAAGAGAGGGGGACCTTTCACCCCATTTGTTTCGAAGTCCCTGCTCATGGGGAGATGTCTCGCTGCAGCTGAAGCAGTGCTGAGTCACAAATCTCCCCTCCCCAGCAAGCTCTGTCTCCGCTGACAACCATTCGGTAAGAAAGGTCAGCCTGGTGGTGGAGACGGGAGACAAGCGCTGAATGTCTGAAAAGGAGTGAAGTTTCAACCTATGGGTGCGATGAGAATTCCCAAATGGTTGTGTTTCCTTCTCGAGGGCCGGCGTCTGAAGCCACTCAACAGGGTGCAGCGCAGAGATGTGGCTGCTTAGCCCGGCAAGAAATACACACACAAACATGTCTAAACACCCCGCTCCGCCAGCACCAGAGATCATTTATTAGCCTGTACGTCGCCAGAGCTCTCATGAGGCCGGCGGGACGGCTGGGGCTTCTCCCCCAGTTTCTGCACTGCCGTCCCTCCTCCTCCCCAGGCTTCGTTTCTGCCATTAGAAATTGGGCCGGGATGGCAGAAGCAATTCAAGTCCACACAGCTTTGTTAGGCAAAGAATCCATCTTGGTTTCTATCAGATGAAAATGCATTTTCCCAAATTACTTCCTTTTAATGATAATGAAGTAAAGCACTTGCGTGTATAGATTTGAGCCAAAGCACTCATTAATTGGCATGAAGGCAGTATGTGTAAAATAATCTTAATAGTAATAATGGTTAAAATTCACTGAGCACTTAGTAGGTGCCAGATATTGTGCCAAGTATCTCATACACATTTCCTCATTTAATCTTTAGTGCGACGCAAACATTTGGGACCCTCTGCCTCACTCCTCTTGGTGGAAACTACCATTGCTATTTTTCTTTTTTTTTTGTGGAACGCGGGCCTCTCATTGTTGTGGCCTCTCCCGTTGCGGAGCACAAGCTCCGGACGCGCAGGCTCAGCAGTCATGGCTCACGGGCCCAGCCGCTCCGCGGCATGTGGGATCTTCCCGGACCGGGGCACGGACCCGTGTCCCCTGCATCGGCAGGCGGACTCTCAACCACTGCGCCACCAGGGAAGCCCCTATCATCGTTATTTTTAACAGAAATAAGGAGGGGCGGGGGAGACACTGGAGGTTGGGGAAAGGGGACGTGGAAGTGAACTGGGTGGCAGAGTGGAGAGGGAGTGGGAATTTATTATATGCTGGAGGGTGCCAGGCACTTTACAGGGCTCACATGTATTAAGTGTGTAAGGGGGTGGCCATGATAGCCTCACAGCACGCCGGCTGGGGTCTGGATGGTGGGCTGATGGACTGTCTCTTTCCCCTGTCTCTGAGATCCTCCTCCACCTCCCGAATGAAATAAAGGCATGGAGAAATGCAGTTAAGAAAGCTGGGTATACCTGAATTTCCGGAACGATGGGGCCTTTCTCTGCACAGGAGCTGGCGAAGGACGTCAGTGGGGAAGGAGACAGGACAGGGTTGGGGCGGGCAAAGCTGCTCAGGTCACAGCTGGGAATCTCATTCTCCTCCTGCCGCAAGATGATGGTTTCCATGACAAAGAAGCGATCCCAAGGCAGCCAGAGGGTGTGCTCCTGTGTGATGAAGGGGGCCCGCTCGAACCGCAGGGTGATGGAGATGCCGCCATTTGTGACCAAGTCAAAGCTGTTTGGGAGGGGAGGGTGAGAAGGAGAGGAGAGGGAGGAGCAGAGAAAGGAGAAAAATTACACCGAAGGATCTGAGCACTCGTTGAGGGAGACTCTAAAACCTGAAAGACTAAAAAAAAAAAAAAAACAACCTGAAAGACTTGACCGCGGTCACAAACAGTGACAGAGGTTCCAGAAAGCATTATTCTTTTGAAAGTGATTCACCGTAGAGAACTTGCCAAAACCAAATAACAACCTGCTTTGGGGAGCCATTTGCTAGGACACAGGACCACTGATGAGCCTCTGCTCGGGTGCCCCTGGTACTTAGGGCGTCTTAGAGCTGAAGCCCAGTGAAAATTCATCAGAATAAAGCAGAACAAACCCTGCCCTGGTGTTAGAACTCTAAGCCTAGTCCTGGCTCTGCCGTGGGCTACTGTGTGACTTTGGGTAAGTCCTTTAGCCCGTCTGATTCTCAAGTTTCTCATCTGTAAAAGGCAAAGGTTCAAATAAATTATTCTGAAGTCATTAAGATTCTATGACTCTACAGCAATTGTATCTCTGACTATGATACTCAACCAGGCCTTTGGAGTTACAAAATAGCAAGGTAGTTTAGAGACGGGCACAATTAGAATCACCGTAACTTAGAAGTAAAAGAGGAACCAGAAGACTGAGTCCCAACCTCTCAGTTGAGATGAGATCTCCGTGGCTGTGCCCCTGAGAGCTGGTCACCCAGCCTTTGTTCATTGCCCTTTGGGGATGGCCAGAAACTTGCTGGCAGCTCTGTTTTTGGTTCTGGCATCTTAACTCCCATCACCGGCAGACAAACCTGGCCGGGCACTTGCCCATCCAAGCCTTAGCATGGACCATTTTTTTTTGGAAAATCCAAGGAAACTGAGTTCCCACTTGTACACTCCATGTTTCTGACACTGAGCGTCTGATCTGAGGGTTCAGCAGCTCGGTGGTCAGAGGCCAGATGAGCTCACATTATAGAAGATGGGAAAGGAGGCCCAGGTGTAAGCCCAGCTATGTCACTAGTCCTGCAGGCTGGGTCTGCTTTGCCACCTAGAGCGCGTGGTTGCTACTTAAGACCCCATGTTCGATGTGCAACAAGATTAATTCAGACCAGAGTTTTGTGTCCTTCCCCCACCCCATCAAAACAGAAAGTTTAAAATCGAGTAACAGTTGAACCACTAGGTCATCTGACCTAGTCCCCTCTCTGAATCTGATGCTTCAGTTCCTTCTACAGAACTACTATCAAGGGGCTATTTGGTTCCTGTTTGCACATTTCCAGCGATGAGGAGCTTGCTATGTCCGCAGGGGGACTGTCCCATCTTTGGTTAGTTCTGACCGTTAGTAGACTTTTTTAGGGGGGTGGGAATTGAGCCTGGGTCCCTCTCTTAATAGCTCCTTAGCCATTAGAAACATGTTCTACCTGCTAGGGTGACTTCAAACTAGTCTTCCTCTGACTTTGACAGTCCTTCAGGACTTGGAAACAGTGATCCTGTCCACCTGTCCCCTCCTGGTGATGTCTCTTTGGACAAAGTCCTTTAGCTATCACCTTTAGGATGCATTCTCAAGGCCTGTCCTCATCTTGCTTTTTTGGATGGAGGGCTTCTGCTAACTCCTCACCCACTCAGAATTCCAGTCGCCTCCCCTCCAGAATCCCACTGCACCATGTGCACTCCTCCTAACAGCCCACATACACTGCACTGGAATCACACATTCACTCACAGGCCTGGGGACACTGATTCCTCTCAGCCTTTCCAGAACTTAGCCCCGTGCTTGATGGTTATAGTTTATAGAATGAACTCATGAGTGACGTTGTCAGTTTCTTCTGAATTGACTGTATACTAAACACCCTAAGTTATTTCTTCCTTTGGCTATTACCGTAAGTCCACCTCGGGGTAGATGGCGCCCTCAGATCTGGGTCCCCAAGCTCCAAAGCCTGACTCATCTGTCCTTTGCAGATGCTTTTCATCTGTTTTGCCTACTCTTCACTTGGCCCCTTCTAGGCCCACATAACCTTTGAGTAGAGGAAGTTGGGTACCATCATTCTTCAATACATAATAATAGAGAAACACCAGGGAAGGTGTTTATTTTCAACTAAGAGTTCAGGTTTTGGCTTTCCAGGAGAATATCCAGGGCTTGGGGAAAATACCCAGGGAACAGAACCGAACAGCATCTGTACTTTGACAGAACATTTAACTGTCAAACAGAAGTTTGGCCTGACTTACAAGCTCCCTTCGTGACAGGATGAGTGCTGACAGGATGAGCGTGGGGAGGGAGTGAAGACAAACATGAAAAGACATATTCTCAAGGCCAAGAGCCAGGTGGGGACAGCTGGCCTAGCCAACAGTGGGGTGTGATTGGCTCTTGCCAAGAGCCAGGCCTGCCCATCTGGAGGGAAACCTTGCTGTGGACATGGGCGTGACACTGACCTCAAAGGGAAGGCCTGCTTCTCAGATGAAGCCCCAACAGTGAGGGCCAGTCCGAGCGCTGCCACTTAGTCCACAGGTGAGTTCCGTCACCCGTCTGAGCCTCAATCTCCTCATGTGAGATGAAGGTGACAGTCATCATCACTTGGCAGGTTATTAATGAGACAGATGAGATAATGGACAAGGAAAGCACTGGGCTCCATTCCCTGGGCTTCGTGTTCTGTATAATCCCATCTTTCAATTCAATGAACCTGAACTGCTTCTCTTGTCTGCTATTTTTTTTTTTTTTTTTTTTTGCCGTATGTGGGCCTCTCACTGTTGTGGCCTCTCCCGTTGGGGAGCACAGGCTCTGGACGCACAGGCTCAGCGGCCATGGCTCACGGGCCTAGCCGCTCTGCGGTATGTGGGATCTTCCCAGACGGGGGCACGAACCCGCGTCCCCTGCATCGGCAGGTGGACTCTCAACCACTGCACCACCAGGGAAGCCCTTGTCTGCTATTCTTTAAATATTTTTCTTCATGATTTCTATTTTCTATTTTTTTTTTTTTTTTTTTGCGGTACGCGGGCCTCTCACCGTTGTGGCCTCTCCTGTTGCGGAGCACAGGCTCCGGACGCGCAGGCTCAGTGGCCATGGCTCACGGGCCCAGCCGCTCCGCGGCATGTGGGATCCTCCCAGACCGGGACACGAACCCGCATCCCCTGCATCGGCAGGCGGACTCTCAACCACTGCGCCACCAGGGAGGCCCCTCCATCTTTTTAATGATCTCTTTGGCTAACTTCCCTGCCACTGTTTTCTGTTTGTGAGCTCTTGTTAAGACTTGAGGTCTGGTATTTCAGCATGGAGCCGGGGTGGGAGATCTGGACAAAGGCAAGTGTCATGGTGCCTGCCGGGAAAGTGAGGAATACAAAGATGAATTAGACCTGGTCCCTGGACCTGCATACACTGTTATCTCCAGGCGATATCTCTAGCCTTACAGTTTCTCCTCGGGTATGAGAAATAAGAAAGAAGGTGAGTCAGGGACAAGGGGGAGGGAAATGGGCAAGATGCTACCCATTTACATATAACAAACAGGGCTCTTCAGACACTTATTAGAGAATAAGTAATGACTTTCCCATACGTTATGCAGTGTCTAAGATGGGAAGAAAATTTAAGCCCCCTGATGCATTGGTAAGAACTGTTCTGAAACGCAAGCTTCAGGCTGTAGCAGCTCTGGCTGCTTGGGTGTAAGTAAAGCTGGCCGGTGCAGGAAATATGGCTGATACTTACCGCCCCGAATGCCCATCCTCTCATGAGGTAGTAGAGACTGCAAGGGCAGCACAACAGGACAAATCAAAGCCTGGAGGTGCTAATTGGGCATTCCCCAAGGGCCACCAAGTTTACTGGACTCTGGTGTGTTTTATGGACTCACCCTAACCAAGCACCATGGGCAGAGGACGGACTACTCGCCATCTCACATGAATGATGGACAAATTTTATGGCATAAAAGAAAGAGCGGTCCCCATGGCTCCTTTTTGATGACTGTTTCACAGCAGGTAATAATGTAGTCAGGATACTTGTTGCCTATGATGCTCATATCTCCTATTTCCACAAAGCAGGCAGCCCTGAGCTGGAAGGTGGTAAAGGCACCATGAGGAAGGAGACTTCTCCCTGCTGTAGCACAAGTCTGCACTGAGGTGCTTCTGGGGATCAGTGGCCTGGCCTGGACAGATGATCCCTGGGGACTGGCCACCAGCCTCTTCCATTCATAGGGAGGGGGAGGAGGGAAGAGAGGGCTCCCCATGCCCAGCTTGCCAGCCCCGTCTAAGAGGCACATATGTCTACAAACAGATGAGCCCCTACTTCATTATCACCTCGGCCAGGACATGTTCACATCTGAGATTGGATTAAAGAGGTGCTGAAATCAATCAGGCTGGAGCACAATTTCCAACACAGAGTGAAAATCAACCTTATGGGCCCACACTTAGCCAGATGGACACCACCACCTGATTTTATTAAAAATAGAGGACTTGTCACCACTGACAGCCTAAATATTCCACTTTCCTCCTTCCTCTCCTCTTCTCTCCAAAACAGTCTCATGGCTTGCATTGTAATCATCACCTTTTTAAGTTGTAACTTTAATATATTGCTAATATTTTTTGTATACTTATTATGTGCTAGACCCTGGAGATACAGCGATGAATCAGAGTGGGGCAGGGAACTAAGATTTATTAAACACCTACTATGTGCACGGTGCTTCTCCATTCATCATAGAATCAAAACCTTACCACCACCATGTAAGATAAATAGTATTAGGACCATTTAACAGATGAAGAAGCTGAGGCCAAGAGAGGTAAGGAGATTTGTCTAAGAACACACAGCCAACAAATGGGGGGAGCTACAGTGATTAAAGAAACTTGACTTCGTTCAGGCTGATGAACTGAAGGTTCTCACAGGGATCTGAAGGTCAGAGTTCTGTGATTGCTCAGTGGCTGCCATAGACCTGGGTGGTTGCAGATGGAAACCACACAGCAGGAATGCTGAGACTTCTGGAGCTTCCTGGCCTATGGAGAATGGTCCACTCGACAGTATTTTATATCATAAGCCATGCAACAGAACAATATGTATAAGGTACCGCATGCTTACTCTGAGAAACAAGTAAGAAGAAGCTGCTTAATCTAGAGCCAAAGGGACTCAGGCCAGAGTCAGCTACAAGGTCACACAGCTAGTACATTGCAGGGCTGGGCACGTGGATTCAGGTCCTCTGACTCCAAGTCTTATCCTTTTCGCACGTTGTCATTCCAGCAGCAGCTATGTGGCAAGACCACGAGAGCAGAGCCTTCACCAACCCTGGTCCCCAAAAGGCCTCTTACCTGCCATCTTGCCTGCTGATCGTGTATCCAAAGAGAGGGTTATTGACGAAACTGATGTTCACACCAACCAGCGGGGTCCCATCTGATGTCATTACTTGACCACGAATGACACACGCATGCCTGGGGGTAGAAAAGAGAGAAAAACATGACCTACTTTTCACGTTAGAACCCTGGCTGGCAGGTCAGGAGACTGAGGCAGGTCACTCAGACATATCTAGGCACCCAGGGGCTCATGGTATCCACTCAAGATGAGCACTACCTTTTTTTTAATGGCCTCAATCTAAGTCATCAAAGCATCCTCTAAAGAATTATTACTGAAAAAGGCTTTCAGATATCTCACTTAGAGGGTTATTTTCTACGGATACCATGCTACGCTGTAAGGAGAAAAAGCTGATGCGGGGGGTGGTGCTATACAGTGTAGTTATGCACGTGAATTTGGAGTCACGTGACTTGGGTTCAAACCCTAGCTCTGTCACAGCTCTTCTTTTTTAAAAATGTTATTTATTTATTTATTTATTAGTCATCCATTTAATACACATCAGTGTATACATGTCAATCCCAATCTCCCAATTCATCCCACCACCACCTCCACTCCCCACCACCACCTTCCCGCCCTGGTGTCCATACGTTTGTTCTCTACATCTGTGTCTCTATTTGCATCTTGCAAACCGGTTCATCTGTACCATTTTTCTAGGTTCCACATATATGCGTTAATATACGATATTGGTTTTTCTCTTTCTGACTTACTTCACTCTATATAACAGTCTCTAGATGCATCCACGTCTCTACAAATGACCCACTTTCGTTCCTTTTTATGGCTGAGTAATATTCCATTGTATATATGTACCACATCTTCTTTATCCATTTGTCTGTCAATGGGCATTCAGGTTGCTTGCATGACCTGGCTATTGTAAATAGTGGAGTCACGTGACTTGGGTTCAAACCCTAGCTCTGTCACAGCTCTTTGAGTCTCTGTTTTTTCATCCTCGTGCACAGTAAGCTCCATAAATGGCAGTGATCTTTATTGTCACTAAGAGTCTCACTGGAAGCAGGCATTCAAGAAAGTGAACAGGATAGAGGGCACTTCCTCTCACCTGGCATTGGAGACAGGAGAAGGGCAGATGCTGGTGTCCCCTTGGAGTGGTTTCTAGAACTTGGCACCTCTCCCAACATCCCCCCTTCCATTCTCCCTCTATATTCCAGGCAATAAGCCATCTGTTTTTCCCAAACTTGCCAGTCAAATGTTGTTCAAAGCCTCTGTGTCTGTGCAATGTTCTTTCATCTGCCTCAGATATCATTCCTGTACCCCTCCCTCTCCCAACATTCTCATCCTTGAAGACCCAACTTCAAATGACGCCTCTTCCCTGAAGCCTTTCTTGACGCCCCTAATTAGAACTAGTCACTGTCTCTTCCAAAACCTGGCACAAACCCCTTGATACCCTACCACACTGTACATGTTTCTCCACTCCACTAGATCACCAGCTCTTTGAGGCCAGGGTCAAGGTCTATTTCCTTTTTTCTCTCTAGAGTGCCCAGGAATGCCTAAGAAGTACGAGGTGATTGTTTAAAAAAGCAAAAACCGTAGGTTGGGTAAATAAGGGGGACAATTAGAGATCATCTAGAATGATGTTTTTTCAAATATTTCAGAAACAGAATCTTTTTAGCAGATGATATTTTATAAGGATCCCCAAGTGGAAAGCCAATAAAAACAAGATCTGCTCCAGATGAAGTAGGGGTGGGACCCGCTTTCCCCTTGGGGTGGTTCTGAAAGCAACTCTGTAGAGTCTTAGTTTCTGGAGAAGCCAGAGGAAAGCCAGCTAGAAAATCACTGAGTTAGTGGAAGAAGACGAAACTGGGTCCACAGATGTCATGTTATTTGCTCCAAGCCACACAGGGAGGCAGGGGCAGAGCCAGGCCTTGAGTCCAGGCCTCACACTCGGGGTCCAACTCTAGACCAGTCTGTACACCACTGGCAATGGGTGGAAGTGAAGATGCTCGCTGGTGTCAATGTCCTAAGGGATCAGGGCGCTGGGGAGACAGCCCTCGTGGACAAGACAAATCTGAGGCAAAGACGCAAAGGCTCTGTTGTCCACAGTTCGGAAGGCTTTTTTCTGGCCTGGGGAAGAGCTAGTGATGAGGCCTGAGGGCATTCATAAAAAATCCTCTCAAACTCAGCCTCTGCTTTATTAGGTACCTACATCTCTACCCTTTCTACAGAGGAAAGTGATAAGCTTTTCTCTGTTTGATGAGAAAAGCAATTAACACACCAGGCTTGTAAGCAGCTGGGCTCCCCGGTGTCAGTTTGTCCTTTCTGAAGGCAAGAACAACTACCCACAACGCACCGAGCTCCTCAACCCACCTCCCCTCACCACACACAATCTGGTTAATGTTAATTCAGTCAGTGGCTTTCTTCCGAGGCCCTTGGTCTAAATGCAATTACACGGCAAACAAGTTAAGCCGGTGAGGCTCAGCAAAGACTCACCATCCTGCTCTGAAGGTCTCCCGATATATTTACGTGAAATTATCTCTCCGCTAATGGGAAAGATTTATTCCGTCAATTGTATTCAGCCGGTACTGAGAGATGCTTTCTCTAATGGAGGAAAATTGAATTTCTTATTGCTGGAACTCTGTCCTTCCAGAGGATTACTAACAGATCTCATATCCTGGTGCTGGCTACTCTCCAGCCTCCTCCTGACATATGTGCCTTCAGATTCTGCCTGGACGATAACCAGCCCTCTGGCGATGGTTTCCTTTGGGGGGCTGCCCTGGCTGCTGCCCCTCCTCCACATGTGGGCCAGCCTCCTCTGATTAATCTCTCTTCGGGGATTTCCTGATAGTTGGGAAACATTAAATCAGCACCATTTGGCCATCATGTCGCCTCCACTTCAGCAACCCAGAGCAGATGTAATTTTAGCCCGGGCTCCTGTGGATTGCTTTGGATCCTGGAGAAGATTAAGTTGACTCCCGGTACCCCTGTGGGCCACAGAGGCCTCCTGCCAAAACAGGCATTTGGCTCAGGAATTAAGTCCTGGAGAAAAACACTTCCATCCTCCTTCTATTTGACCATGACTTTCAGTTGTCAAGAAAACCCAGTTCAACGTAAAGCCTTCCCTGGAACAAAGAAGGTGGGGAAGTCTGCTCTAGGAGACTTCCAGGAGGCCCTTCCAGGAGGCCCTGGAAATGAGTCTCCTGCCACGTGTTTTTGTCCAGAGAGGTCTGAAGAGATGTGGCTGCTGGGTTTCGAAACATTTTTTTTTCTTCATCCAGTTATTCGATGGAAACCACCAGTGGTGCCCTGGTGAATATTCAACAATTGGCTTGCAAAAGAAAAGTGGCTTTAATTTGTGGCATTTGCCTATTTCTGTGGTGTAAAGACTTCCACCACGGCCGATTTCACACTACCGCTGAGGTGTCACTGCACCCAGAGTTGGGAAGAGATGGCTAGTAGGACACCAGTATATAACACTATTTCCACCACAGAGAAACAAGAGACCTAAATAAACTCTAGAGTAAAGATGATGGTAAAACACAGCTAAATAACTAGAAAGTGATGAGTTTTGATTATTACCTTTGTTTTTAATCTAATTTGTTTAACTGTGATTTTATATAGTTTAATTTTTAATAATAGTTGTGCTTAAGAACTAGCTTGCAGAACTCCTGAACATTTAATAAGCAGTCCCTGTGAGCTGGCATGAGCCAGCTTCTGTCCACCACTGGAACACTGACCCTCACACTAAGGGTCAGTGCACCTAAGAAATAGGTGCTGCTTTGACTGTGAAATTCCATAATGGAAGACTGCCTTGGTGAGAAATCACTAACGCAGGGTGCAAATCACCGTCACCAACCTGGCTTCCCAGCTGGCTCATATGATCCTCTTATCACCAGTCCTATATTTGATGTGTTTTGCTTTTCCTCAGTCACTGTCTTGGCATATGGGGTTATTTTCTACTCATCCTTAGGGTCCCATCTAAGCTGTCATCACTTCAGTGAGGCTGTTTCCAACTCTTGCTGGCACAACTAATCACCCCTCTGCTCTGCTAGGTTGCTCTAAACCTTCCAAGTATCTCTCCATGATGTGACTGTCATACAGTGACATCATTCACATTTACACAGCTATCTTATGTGCTTCCATCTCCAAGGGCTAGGTAAGCATGAGATCTTCTCCCAAGTGCTTATTAGGTGAGAAATGATCAAGTAATTGAAATTCAGAGAGAATAGACTTGCTCAAGGTCCTACAGCAAAGAACTCAATGGGCTGAACTGACACTCAAAGCTAGGACTCCTTGCTTCCAGGTCCTTCCTCTTACTACTGTGTTATTCACCTGCACTCACTAAAATTCACTTTAGAAAACGGCGCACCTACTCGAAGGCAAGCACTGTGTTAGGCCGCTGAGGTTATAGAAATACACGGATTACAGTCCCCGGTTGCTGCCTAGAGCTCACCAAAGCACATGCGAAACGCCTGAGTGTAGTTGTCTCTGACACCAGTGAGTCAACACATGGGTTTGGCATATGTCAGGCAGCTGGGCTACAAAACAAGCAATTAGGCTGGGTGAACTCTGCCAGGAAGGAGTACTCATGCCAGGCCAAGGGGGCGAGGCGTCAAACATGCTGGCATTGGCCCAGCCAAATACTCAGGGCCCGACTGAGGTGCCCTGGCTGACGCCAGTGACGGGGGAGATCTGCCTGACTGCTTCCTGGGGACACCGGCCAGGTTTGGGATCAAGGGAGGAAAGTGTTGGAGAGACAAAACTACCGTGAAACAGAACCAAGTAAAGAAGAAACTCACCTCAGCCGCCCGTCAGGGAGAAGTGGAGGGGCGTGGTGAAAGAGCCCTGGGCAGGGGGTCCGTTCCCAGTTCTGACTCTGGTAACTAACTGTATGACCTTGGAGCATCACCTGACCTCTCTGGATTTCCATTCTCTCACCTGTACATGCAGGCTGAAGATTTTCTCAAACAGATGTAAAGTGGAATGTATGATGGTTTTAACTTGGTGCTCCTCAATCCAGCTCAAGCAGCCCTACTACACGTGGCTTCAGAATCCTAATGGAGCTCATACAATGCTGATACTTATTTCTGAGTTGTTCCCTTTACATGGAACCTTCCACCTGTCCCCTTCACCTGAAAACCACCTGCTTAGCCCCAGGACCCACCTGGAGCGTACCCTAGCACTCGCACTCCCTGGGCTGTCTCTGCAAAGACTCTGAGTGCTGTCATACTATTGGGCAACCTTTTCCCCCCAGCAGATCACAAGCTCCTTGAAGACAGGGACCACATCCCCCTCAGTGCTGGACTGCCAGCACTGAGCATAGGTGATGCTCATTTCTTTTTTTTTTTTTTTTTTTTTTGGCGGTACGCTGGCCTCTCACTGTTGTGGCCTCTCCCGTTGCAGAGCACAGGCTCCGGACGCGCAGACCCAGCGGCCATGGCTGACGGGCCCAGCCGCTCCGCGGCATGTGGGAATCCTCCCGGACCGGGGCACGAACCCGTGTCCTCTGCATCGGCAGGCGGACTCTCAACTCTCAACCACTGCGCCACCAGGGAAGCCCTGATGCTCATTTCTGAGTGGGCAAAAGAAAGCCTCCACCAACACAAGGGTGCGCCCTGGAATTTGAATGCGTGGTGCAGAGTAAGCTCTTGATAAATTATTTACTAAATGCATAAAGAACTGATATGTTTCTGTAACTGAAGATGAGAGAGATACCAAAGAACTCTGAGCTACTTGACCTTGACAGGGATATGGCTACGGAACAGAGGGCTCCAGGGGCTGGGCTTTCTAGTTGGTCACAAGTTGCATCCCAAGGCTGGGTTCCTTCCCCTGGAGGATCCACCCGTCTCTGCTTGTAGCCTTACTGCTTTGATGCTACAGCCTCCTCTTCTGTACATTTAAAGGTTTTGAAAACTTAAAAAAAAAAAAGAATGCCAGAAATTAAGTTAGATTTGTTATTCATTGTGTATCATACGAGCAGATAGAGGAAGATGAAGGAAGAAAAACTGCAGCTTGAACATTTTTTGTTATTAAATGGAGACAGCTAATGAAGCTGGTATTCAGGAAACTGGAATAATCATTTGCGATCTATCTAGGCGGCAAAAGGTAACTTTAGCCTTTCTTTGCTTCAAGGTATTTGTTACTGTGTGCCACTACTGGTTATGCAAATCACTCCTTTGCATTACATACTTTAAACAGATTTCTATGCCAGACTTTTACGCACCCTTTAAACTGTTTTCTGCCAACTCATCTGACTGACTAGGGATCTTTCTAGCACCAACTACACTTTATCCGACATCTTGTAAGAACCTTACTTGGGCCCAAAGAAGCCCCACTTCATGGCCTGTCAAACGACCCCCATCAAGGGGGGTCCCAGTCAAAGCCTGACCCTGTCCACTCAGTAGCTTCCAGGACCTTCTTTCTAGCCTGGCAACACGGGCCATTCTGTAGCCTTTTCTTCAGAGCTTTCCATCTTGGTCGCTCTGCCTCCGTTTCTTCAACCAGCTTTTCTAGCCTGCTGTCTTCCACCTGTGTACGTTTTCTTGGGAACCCACTAGTCATGACATGTGAGAAGAGACCTTCCTGATCATCTCTCTTCACACTTCACACTTCCTGCAGAAGTGAGAAAATAAAGCCTCGGCAGGGGATGGATGTGCCCATTCTCGTAAGAGTGGCTGGGGAGCCAGGATTCAAATTCAGGACTTCCTTTATTATCCATGAGAACTCAGGAAAGTCACTTCACCTCTCAGGCTACTTACCACCTGACACAGATACACACCTAAATAACAGAATCTCAATTTGTTTTAGCCGCCTAAAAAGTCTGAGTTAACATCATCAGAGGAGGGCTCTGAAAACTATTTTTGATCACACACCCTTTCTGTAAACATTTTCTGAAGGCTCCATGGGTGTGTTTATATTTATTAATAAATTGTACACACATGCTATCATCATTAGCTAATACTGGAAAGCATAATATATGCTTGGTGCAAGATTTAATGGACAAAAAATGAATATTTCAACTAGTCTTCTTGATAATTTTGAATCTTTTGCTTCCCTTTTTGTTAGATCCGATGAGAATGATCAGTGCTGTTTTTAACTTCATAGTGGAGTTGAGGAAGACTCTGGATCACGAGTAGGAATATCAGCTCTGCCGTTTGACTGCTGGCTTGTATTTGCACTTGTCATCTTTGATTGGTAGTTACTTTGCAAAATCCTTTTATGCCACTGGACCCCTTTTTTTTTTTTTTTTTTGCGGTACGCGGGCCTCTCACTGTTGTGGCCTCTCCCGTTGCGGAGCACAGGCTCCGGACGTGCAGGCTCAGCGGCCATGGCTCACAGGCCCAGCCGCTCTGCGGCACGTGGGATCTTCCCGGACCGGGGCACGAACCCGTGTCCCCTGCATCGGCAGGCGGACTCTCAACCGCTGCGCCACTAGGGAGGCCCTGGACCCCATTTTTTATGTAAGTTTGGTTAAAGCTAGATTTTACACACACACACACACACACACACACACACACAACACAGTCATGTTATAAACCAGTAAAGCTCTGTGAGGACTAGATCCTCATCTCCCTCAGAACACCTCACGTGCTCGTCCAGACACATAACCAACACTGGGACCAAGCAAATCAGAGAAAACCTGGTGTTCCGTACAAGTAAACAATCATTCTTTCTTATTTTTAAAGATAAAAAGTAAATGTAGACAGACGTCCTAATATTTTCTTCCTGTACCTCATGGACCACGTTGGGCAGCGCCTTGGGACCACTGTACAGCCCTAGAGTTACGATGGTGTGTGTCTGTGCTTTCTTTGTGTGAAATAAACTCTAATATGCTATATATTACTATATTCAAAAGCCAACTTCCAGCTGTGTTTCGTTCTTTATAACTTATTTCATCGCTCTTCCTATGTTTACTTTGTATGTCTTTCAATAACCTTAGGCCCAAACCAACAGAACTCGATCTAATCAGTTAACGTTTAATAACGTTCCGATTTATTGGTGGTCAGGGAGTTGGACCAGATCCTCTCTTGAGGCACCTTGCAAATCTAAGATACCCAATTCTCCAGACCATACCACTGTCAATTTACCACATCATCAGTATCCCTGTGCCATCCATGTCATTTTCTGTAGTACCCATTGTGTCCACATAAATTAGTCCACACTCTTTAGCTTGGCATGTAAATACCTTCAGGATCGGGCCCCTGCCTGCCTCTCACATCGCGGTTTTCCATTCTCACGTCCTGTGCTGCTGCCACGTTAAATTACTTCTCATACCCCTGCCTTGGCATGCACTTCCATGCCTCCCTGACTTTGTCTATGTTGGTTCCTTTGCCTCAATGACTGTCCTCCCATTCCTACTAATCTCTCCTTGAAGGCCTGCCTCTCAGTGAAACTCTTCCCTATTTTCCAGGACAAAGAAGCCACTCCCTCCTTTGGTGAACAAAGCACAATGTACCTATCCCACTAAAGTGTATTCATCTGTTTAAACACCTTATCTTTTCTAGATTGTGAGTTCTTTGAAGGGAACAACTATGTCCATTTCATCTAACTCCGTGTTTATCACAGGAGTAGGTCTACTAGGATGCGTTCAATAAATGTTGAGTAAAGAAACAAATGAAGATCACATAAATGAATGAAAAAAGATGATGACAGAAAAATATGAATATAGTTATTTCACATAGTCCAAAGTAAAAAAATAGATATACATGGGTTGGGGGAAGAGAAACATAGATGAAGGCCAGGTAAATGAGAATAGGGTTCAGTTATTGGAACTTTAACTGAGCACCTACTATGTGCTATACACGGTGCTGGGTGGCAGGGAAGATATTTATTCATCCATTTTCTTACTTATGGAAATTACAGGACAACGGTGCCAGTAGTTTCTGTTTTATTTTCCATTGTATTCTTTTTTTAAAAAAATTTGTTTATTTACTTATTTTGTTGTCGTTGTTGTTTTTGTTGTTTTGGCTGCTCCATGCGGCATGGAGGAATCTTAGTTCCCTGACCTGGGATCGAACCTGTGCCTCCTGCATTGGGAGCGTGGAGTCTTAACCACTGGACCGCCAGGGAAGTGCCCTCCATTGTATTCTAAGCAGTTAAATTACTAACAATAAATGAGACAGAATCCCTATGCATGAGGAACTCACCTTTCAGAATGAATATAATTTGACTTAAAAAAAAAATTCCTTGTATCTTGAAGTAAAGCTAGCATGGGGTAAAAAGGGGAGCTGCCTACAAGGTCATTCCAGTACGACATACAAACATCCCCACAGTTAGCATCAAGCACCAGGCCCTGCCCAAGTACCCTGACTCTGTTCTTCCATTTGGAATTCGGCTCAGTTTAGACTCCACCAGAGGCTTCCAGATCACTTGCTGGGTGTGTGTAATGAATGTCACAGGGAAGTACTCCAGTTCACGACAGAACAAGCTTTGCTCTTGGACTGTTTTGTGTATATCTGGGGAGCGGAAAGAAGAAATCCACAGACTTCTTCAGATTTAACAGGAATTTAATGTTTAACTAGAAGAGTCCTTTGGGTGCCTGAGTCCAAGCCCCTAATTTACAGGTGAGATACGTGATCCCTAGAGACGGACAGAGCTTCCCCTCCATCACCCACTGAGGCTGAGGCATCGACAGGTCCGCTATGATGCTCTCACCCCACCTGGGGGCATCCAATGACAAGATGGCCCAGTAACTGCTAGTGGCTTCTGGGCCCTTAGGCCTGCCTCCTGCAGAGCCCAGAAGCCACGGTCCTGTGATCTCCTAACTTTCTGTGGTTGTTGAGCTACTTCAGACACTCAGGGAGCACGAGGTCCTGGGCCCCTGCTCTGAACACTCAAGCCTGGGGGCAACTCGGCTGCTGAACGCTGATGCTTTGGGCTGAGTCGGCTCTCGCAGAAGTCACCTGGAATACTTCCTGCTGGCCAACGAAGGTGCACACAAGAACAGAGCCCATGACTGTTCAGGACACCGTATTTCCAGAGAAGTGAGTCCTGGTTGTGGCAAAGGAGAAACAGGACTGAGAGAGACCAGCCAGTGGAGATCATTTTTGAGGAGCAAAAGCCTCCTGATCCTGGGTGACAGGGCTGGCCAGGTCGGGGACACGGCTCGGAAACACTGACCGTGTGCCTGGGGCCAGGGATTGTGAGTACATGTCTATATAGGCTGTTCTCTGGGCTATGCAGCCAGAGGACGGCCTCTAAGAGGACTCCTCAGCAGATGGCTTGTGTTGCTAGAAAAACTTGAAGCAGCTCTGCTAAAACGTGACTGCACACAGTGTCTCAGTGGACAAGTTCACTTCACGACCGTGTGTCCTGTCTTCCTGTCAGGCTACAGGACAGGTCTTGCTTCTTCCGGAAAAGGGAGACTTCGCTGCTTTACTCAGAAAGGGGAGACTAGGATGGACCACAATTAGACCCACTTCCTGGGGTGGGGCTAGTGCGGGGCAGAGACACAGAAAAGAGCCGTGCAAATCCAGCTCGGCAGGCCGGACCTGAGGTGTAGAGCAACAGACAGGTGGCATTCAAGGGAAACAGTCCTTCCAGGGGCAGGGGAGGAGGACTGACAGGGGACAGGCATGGTGAGGGAGCTCCCAGGGGCAGCTGGATGTGGACGTCCTGTGTGTCACCAGGTAACGATGCCCAGGTTCCTAAGCAGAGCACGGTGGATCTCCAGACCCAGACATGGCAGGGGTGGGAGCCAGGTAAGGGGAGGCAAGGCTTGCATCCTCGGGTGGCAGGGCTACCAGGCCGCTCATATCAGGGACTTACGGATAGCAGTTGAGTTTGGGATTCTGGGACAGGACAGAAACCCATTGCCAGAGCTGGCACATAAAGGGTCAGGCAGAGGAATGGTAGGAGGACTGGAGGCTGAGCCGCTGGGGTTGCTCTAAGCCCTCCTCCTCAGGTTGGGGTTAGTCCTAGAGGCCTGCAGGCTAGACCCACAGGGTAGAGTCACAGGGCCCCGCCGTGGTGGGAGGAGGTGGAGGCAGGGGAGGGCGGGTGGACAGGTCTCTCTCCCCGGCTAGAATACTGCCCAGAGGTAGCATCACCTCCCCACAGCCCCGCACCGTGGAGCTCACTTAGAGCCAGCTCTTGACGCCTCCAGGATTGGACTGGGGTGCTGGTTAGACTCATTGCAGAGGTGTTTGGTACGTCCTGACCCTATATTCGCCAATATTAGTGATGTGAAGCGTGGCCCTCCAATATTTTAACTTCTCATTGCTTGAAGTTTATCAGTGTTGGATGGCAATGCAGAAAGTCCTTGACTTACAGACACTGGAATTACTACTTGAGAGCCTCACTTAGGACTCCAGGCTCGCCAGGACTCAGGCTCTGCTACTGCATCACTGAGCCAAGAGTTTTTTCTCTGGCCTCAAAGTCTCCTCTTCAACCACACAGGACTGCCCATCTCAAAGGTCTGTTCACCTCTGCCTGCCACAGTGCCGGGGCACTTGCATCAGTTATATAACTGCATTAATGCTTCGGGCTAAGATTCTCATTTCTCTCCCAGTTCCTACGGTGACACTAAAACCTATACGAATACAAGTGTCCTTCCCAATGCGAACACTAACTCCTGCTGTAAGTGGTAACAGCCACTAACATTCATCCGGGGCTTACTGCTCTGACACATAAGTGTTTTATATCTCCTTCCATCCTCAGACATCCCCACGAGGTACCAATTATTACCCTCATATGACAGAGGAGGAAAGTGAGGAACAGAATGATTAAGGGACTTGTCCCAGGTCACACAGCGGGCAAGGGGTAGGGCTCAAATTCAAGCCTCGCTACCTGCCTCTGAGGCCGTGCTCTGGAGCACTAAGACCTGCTGCATGTTAGCTTTTTACTGTGTTGTACAGTATTAGAAAGAAAGTCAGGGCCAGCTGGGGTTGTAGAGTTGTAGCAGCACCAGGTTTTACAGACTTCCAAGCTGAAGATGTGGAGGTGGGAACATAAAAGACCTAGCAGAGAAGAACAGAGGCTCGGCACATGGGCTCTAGGACCAATCAGCTTGGCTTCAAATGCCGGCTCTGCCACTTACAAGCCGTCTGTCCTGGGCCAGGTTACTCCACTTCTCTGTGCCTCAGTTTCCTATCTGTAAAAGAAGGGGCATGAATTCCCTATGTTATATGGTTTCAGGGGAGATGTAAAGGTGTTACTAATTATGAAACTTACAAAGCATTTCAAATAATGCCTGACACGTAGAACATCCTTGGTAAATATTCGGTGTTCTTACTGAACGTGTGCTCTGCACCAGCCATTGGGCTTCCTGGGTATTTTATCTCATTTAACCTTCCAAATAACCTGCAGGGTGAGAATGAGTGACCCCTCATTCCAGATGAGGAAACTGAGCCTCGCTCACCCAAGGTCGCTTGCTCTCCCTTGCCCAAGAACTTGAATGCAGGGCCTCTCCCTCTAAACCCCGAGTGGTTCCCGCTTCAGCGCTGCATCGTCGGCTAACGCTTCCTGTGATGGACAGCTAGGAGGAAGCTCAGGCTACAAAGCAAACGTCGTAATTCGGTTTTGGAATCAATAAAGGGATGATCAAGTGGCAGAGGAGGACTTGTTAGATGATCAGGATGATGTGAGGAGTTGCTGCCCGCATCCTGAATTAAATCACCTAGTTGCTTTATCATCATAAACATTCATTTCAATGCGGGGAGGGGTTTTTTTTTTTTTTTTTAAACCAACATGAATAATATATAATGGCTGACATTTTGGAGGAAGCAGGTCCTTTACCTTCTTCCATCTTCCATCAGGGTAATTTATCATTGTCTTTCTTCCTGGCCCCCTTTTTTAAACGGATGGGGTAGCCTGTCAGTTCAGCTTGTTCTGAAAACGCAGGAGTATAATTCAATAATAAATTCGCTCAGAGGCCAGCTGTCAGGAAGCTGGTGTTTCTATGAACTCCATTAGATGACCTCTATTGCTCAGACTCTCGGAGGGCTATCTGAGGGCTGTCTTAAGGCCTGGGGCGGGCCGAGGCGGGTGGAGTGGCAGGCAAATGCATTTCTGGAACTGCTCTGTCACCGACACTTGCACGTGGCTTTAGGTCTGCAGTGGGCTGACGAAAAATTATATTGCATACGGGATCTTTCCCCCCTCTTTTCCATTACATTTTTCCTCTTGTAACCTCCTACTTCCAAAATTCTCGGCAACATTGTGGCTTTATAAAGGGTCTGAGAGAAATTCTAAAGGCTGACGTGGTATCAAGGTTATTTCACTTCTGTTAGTGGCCGTTTTAAGTCCTGACTGAGGTGACATGCCCTAATCTGGTCAGTGCACAGGCGAGGGGCAGATTTTTCTCAGTTTCTTCCCCAAACTACCTTTCTGGTCTCAGAGTCCCCTCTGTTCTTCTTTTTCCTCCATGGCCCCTCTGCACACCAGGATCATATCATCCTAGATTCCCTGAGACCCTCCTGGTTTCAAACATTAGAGCATGTCTCTTGACTTTTGATTTGGAAAATACTGTCACCATAATTATGCTCCGGCCACATTAAAATTCTCTTGGTTCTTTGATTATCATGGAAAGTCATGCTGGTTCCTCAGTCTAGAATGAATTTTCAAATCCTGTTCAACTGAAACCCACGGTAAGCAACATACCCTATTCAAGGGTACACACCACACACGCACGCATCATGAAACACATATCCTTTTAGAGTGCCGCACTGATATTTTCTATTCCACGGTACACTATTCCATTTAAGTTTACTTCTTAAAAAAATAGTTTCGACCCACTACTACACTGACTTCATGATGTGCTAACAGGTTGTTGTGACCTGAAATGGGATAAATAATGTTTCAGTGGCTAACCCTCCTCACTGAAATCTTTGTCTCAGGCCAAAGGCCATCTCCTGCCAGAAGTCTTATTTCATTAGTTCATTTGTTTGTTTGCTCATTCATTCTCAAAACCAAACATTCACTGCGGCCTGTTCTGAGCCAGGCCCTCTGCCGGGTGCTGGAGAAACAAAGATGGGCCAGGTGCAGCCCCCCCGTGCCGTGGAGCTCAGGGACCTGGATTTGCAGTGGGAGTGATGGCCCCGCCTTTGAGCTCTCAAAGCACTCTCTCTCTACTCTGTTCGAGCACTCAGCAGTAGCTGATGGGCTGACGCACTGATTCATCCACCATTCATTGTGGTTTAGTCTGTGCCAATCCCTCTGCTAGGCACTAGGGACTGAATGACCAACGAGGCATGGGACGCACAAGGAGGCCCCAGTGTAACGGGGTCAGATGCACGTCTTCTTGCAGGCCTAGTGCAGAGTAGGTGCTGATTAATATTTACCAAATGGAGCGTGGCAGGTCTGTCCCTCTCTGCACCTGCCCATTCTCTCCTCTCCATAGGATCTGACCCTCTCTATACGATACGATACTCTGCCTCCTTTGAGACGAATACTCTGGTCCATCCCTCCTTTTTCTAAAGTCCCCCTGACTCCTGAAGTCTTTTCTTTTTGGGTTCAGTGTGCCCTGTGGCTGACTTTGGTAGCAACCTGCCCACATCCAACCACTTGCCTGAATGAGCTGATAACCTATTAGGATTCGAGGAGCCCAGAGAGACTTGACAACATCACATCCTTCCTCTTACCAGTACAGTGTCCTCAAACATGTTCTGAACCGGTATTAAGTAACTTGGCGGTGGTTCTTCCTCTTCCTATAATCTGCTACCCTGTCTAGCAGTGGCAATCCACAAGTATTCACTGAACTGATCTGTCTGCCCTGTGTCCAGCTCTTTCGACCCAGTCAGTCCTTCCCAAGGTAAGAGATACAACCAAAGTTGTGTAATGGGGAAACAGCTGCCTTGAGTGGTCTTAGAGGAGGAATTGTCTCACACTGCCCTCACTTACCCAGCTGTCTAATCCCAGGTTCCACAGTCTGGGTCCTGTTATCTGTCCTCCTAGTGTGGACAATCCAGCTGGGGATCCTTCTTCTTCCACCTGCAGACCTGAATGGTTCCTCCCCTCCCACACAAGTCTCCGTAGAGGGCACCCTGCGTTGTATTCTCCCCATGAATCCAGGGGAGGGACAGGTGCTTTCCACTAGGCAGAATGGCTTCAGGCATTCAGGCCAGGGTGGAAAGATGGTGTTCAAGCCACCTAATCTGGTGATGGTGGTTCCCCTGCCTGTTTTTTCCCTCCTACTTTAGACCTACTTGAGATCAGCTGAAGTCATTCATATCTCTGTCACTTTATGTGGAGCTGAGCACAGCAGTGGCAGAGGGTCAGACAGAGCTACTGCATTCATCAAACCTGTATTAAACACCTGCTCTGGGCCAGGCATTGTGCTGGGCTCTGGGGACACAGATGAACCAGACAGGGTCCCTGCGGGAGGTCTTCCTCACTCTAAGTCCATCTGGCGGTACTTCTACTTTAGTTCTGAGTCAAGCTCTGGGCTTTCCTCCAAGAAGTCCAGCCCAGCCCAGCCAAGAGCCCACTCTGCTTGGCTGGGGCCCTCACATCCTGGGTTTCCGGTGCCCATCCTTCCCGGAGGGCTACCCCTGCTCTAGTGCCTCT
Source organism: Phocoena sinus (assembly GCF_008692025.1). NCBI lineage: Eukaryota > Metazoa > Chordata > Mammalia > Artiodactyla > Phocoenidae > Phocoena > Phocoena sinus. The sequence continues at coordinate 53,928,886 of NC_045770.1, read as the reverse complement.
GACACCAGCTGGGGTGCTGCACAGAAGCATGAGGAAGCCCCCATATAACTGCTGGTGTCGTGTATGCATCTGGAGAACCTCTGCTTCCTCATCCCTGCCGTGGTCAGGCCTCTGAGGAAAAGCATCCTGGGGAGAGCCCTGGGTGCTGAGGACTGGCTGGCTTGCTTTCCCCACAGAAGGGTGCTCTGGTCAGTTTCAACTGGCACTGAATTCCTCTCCCTCTCATGGTCGGTCCCAGCATGCCTCATACTTGGGTCTCTCTGAGTCAGTCACACAGCTGGGAAACTGCAGAGTAAAGGAGCTGCACCCCTGGGGCTCCTTGCTGGGCTCAGAAACGCCGCTGGATTTCTGGGTGACAGCCTGCTTCTTGGAGGAGCCTGTTAAACGGACTCCCGTTCAGACTATACACACTGTGGTGCAGCATACGGGGTGCAGGAAAATACGGGGTTTTTCTGTCCCACAGGCTTGTTATTGTTAAACACAGGCACAGAGTCAGGTTGGCCTGCCCATCAGGAACCCCGCTCTCTGGAGAAGTGCCACTGGACTCCTCCCTAACAGGAAGCCCGGCTGACAGCTGCCTCGTAGAATGCTGCCGTTTCCCTTCCTCAAATAAGGATTCAACAATCCACAACTCGCTCCTCTCTGGGTGGCAGCTGGACTTTCCTGGAGGGCAGATTACTCTCAAGTTTCACTTCCAATCAAGGAATTAGAGCTGGAAGCTCTTTCTAACATCATCACCTCCACTCTCATGTTCATCATCATCACCACCATCAACACATAATTAGCAAACATTTTTTGTGTGGCCAGTACTAGTCTGAGACTTCATGTACTTCTTGTTTTTTCATTTAATTCTCACGACAACCCTGCACAATAGACATGACTACCCTGCTCTTACAGATGAGGAAATTGAGGCTCAGAGAAGTTAAGGAGTTTTCACATAGCTATAAAGTGGATGCAACAGGCTTCACATCCAGGTCTTGGCCATTTTCACCAGACCACGCTGCTGTCATCAACGCCACCCCACCGTTTACTTATCACAAACGTACCAAGCCCCGTGCTAGGCGCTTTATCTCGGTGAGTCTTTTCAATGGCTTTCATGAAACGGTTACTATTATTCCAGTTTATCTTTGGAGGCAGGTACACAAAGGTTCCATCATTTCCCTGGGGCCACACTGAGCTAGTAGGAGGTAAAGCCAAGATTCACACTCCGGGCGCTTTCTATGATACCACATTTCTTCATAGGAGAGGAAAGAAAGCAACAACCCAAACCTGGCAACTGATTTCACTTTATCCCAAAGACGCAAATAAGCCCTGTATTACGGGTTCAGAGCATGACGATAGAATCCAAGCAGGCAGTCTAAAGAGAAAAGCATCTGCTGTCTTGTGTTTGTGGGTTTCCAGTCACTTGGGCTTGTTTTACATAAAAATCTGTTTGGGGATACTTAGTAGTGAATGATAGCTGCTTCTTCTGAATCTAGATCATTGAGGGGCAGGGGCATAATGATTCAGGAGAATAACAGGCAAAAGGAATTATAACAGTAACATTTGGAAGCTTCCGTTATCCGTTCGTTTTAGAGCAAATACTCTATTCCGGGCCCTGCCCTAAGTAATATAGGTTTGGAGAGATGAATGGTCTCTACTTTCAAAGCACGTTATTTAACTGAAGGTGACAGATATATAAACAATCATCTGGGGGCTTCCCTGGTGGCGCAGTGGTTGAGAGTCCGCCTGGCAATGCAGGGGGCACAGGTTTGTGCCCCGGCCTGGGAAGATCCCACATGCCGTGGAGCGGCTGGGGCGTTTAGCCATGGCCGCCGAGCCTGCGCGTCCGGAGCCTGTGCTCCGCAACGGGAGAGGCCACGACAGTGAGAGGCCCGTGTAACGCAAAAAAACACAAAAACAAACAAACAAAAATAAAAACAATCATCTGGGAGCTGACTTCTACACCCGCTTCTTCTACTAATCTGTAACGTGATTTTAACAGATAATTTAACCTCTCTGGACTCTGAATCCTCAGTAGGAAATTAAGTAAAATAGATAATGTATCCATCCATCCTGTGTCCCACTGTCCCTCCCCATCGCTCCCCTCTCTCCTTCTTTCCTTCCATCTCTTCAATGTTCAAGGTATATATCGATATATGCATATTTATCTTGAGCGACTACTAAATGCTAAAATGAGTGAGATGCAGTCCTGTCCTGGCAGACTCAGTCTAGAGGGTTAACAGACATTTACATATTCACTATATTAAGCCCTTGTCCAGAGCCACATATCCATCAGTGGCAGAGGCAGGATCTGAAGCACAAGTTGGCTGGACTCCAAGGCCTATACTCTTTTCTCTCTGCTGAGCGGTCCATTTCTCCCAGTATAGGTTTCTCAAGTTCCCCACTTGACAGGCTCCTTAAGGCATGTCAGACTGGGAGAAAGGATACTGAAATCCTTGGGCGGGTGCCGTGTGATTCCTGGCACGTAAGCAGCAGGCTCAGGGATCATGGTCCCTGTTGGTACTTATTAGGATGGCATGGTAAGGGCACCCCAAAACAGAACAGCCACTGGCAGCCAACCAGCCATAGCCCTAATCAGATTCCATAACAGGTCCAGTAAAGAAAGGGTGAGCAAGTAATATTCCCCTTGGTAGGAGTAATATTTCTATCTCCAGTTGACTAAAAGAACTCACACCATGGGAAGGCCCACAAGCATACATACAAAATCACACAATTGAATGAAAGAGCAGAAGCTCCCTACCCAGAGACGAAAGCGGTATTTCTGGCCAAGATAAACGAATAGGCTTTTCCTCACTCTATTTCTGCTCCTGGCTCTGCCACTTGACTAGCCTGTAAATTGGGGAAGATCACGTAACCTCTGAGGTTCTCAGTATTCTCGGGGTAAGCTGAAGGGACTATAAAGTACCTTCATCCCTAAAAAGGTTAAAGTTCAAATGCTTTGACTCACTCTTGCTGGGCTCAGAGAATTCCCCCGACTTCACTTTTCCCCTCTTGTCATTGCTCCTTGTGAGGAAGGGCTGGGGCAGTGGAAAGCATGGGCCCTGGAGTCCCAGCTCCATCATGTCCCAGGAGCGAGCCTTCTCCTTGGATTCCCAGTTACTCTCTGGGCATCATAATACTACCTTCTAGGGAGACTCCCCAGGAGTCCTTCTTAGGTCCCCACTCGGCCCCCTTACACATTTTCCTGGATCCAACTTCTGTGTGCTCATGGTTTCATCTACTGCTTGTTTCTTGATGGCTCACCTATCAAAAACCCCAGCCCTAACCTCTGTGTGAGCTTCAGATTTGCTTCTGAACTACAAATAGACATTTATTCTTGGGTGTTCTACTGAGGTGAGTCCGTTCCTTGCCCTTGCCAAGCATCTGAGTAAGAGACTCCTCTCTCCAGCATCCCTCAGACCCAGCAGAGGATGAATCCCTGCTGATTTCCCTCTTTAAATAGAACTGGGGATGTCATTCATTCTTCCCTTCCCTCATCCCTACCACATCGTCCCCTTAGGGCAGGAACTCTCTTGGCAGAGAAGTCATGAACACAGAAGGCACACAGTCTGTGCTGAACTGAACTGGGCTGACTTTTAAAGAAAGCTCTGTGTGCATGAGGTATCACTACATTGGAAGACATTCAAAATAAATTATCATAAATCCCTCCTTCTGGGATACGTTTCCCAAGTTCACAGACCCTGATCTGGGGAGCAGAGAACAGACAGCTGCCTTTTGCTGGCTCCTGTACACTTTTATGCCCCTGGGTCTTTGCACAAGCAGTTCTCTCACCCTGGCACACTCTCTCTCCCTTGCTGAGCTAATTCTCATCTTTAAGACTCAGTTCTTAAGTCTCGGCCTTCCCCCACCCAGGAGCACCTTCCCTATGCTTCCAGAGTACCCTGGGGGCATATTTCTGGTCTATCACAATGGAACTATTTTTTTGTCCCCTTAGTGGGCTGTGAGTGACCAATGGGCAGGGACTGTGCTCCACTCATCTCTGTGCTTCCAGCACAGGACCTGGCACAGAGCAGACCTCAGTAAAAACCTGTCCAATAGACGACACCACTGAACGCTTGGGAAAGAATGCATGGGCATATGGCTTGGGGTGCCAGCAGATGCACCCCACCCCAGCCTAACAAAATCTCCCGGACATCAGCTCTGAGGGGTGATAGTGTCAAAGCTTTCAGCCCATCTGGAGACCACAGAATCAGTAAGTGCTGACTGCAGAGTGGGTATTGATCCAAGATTCCCCTTGGACCTTTGATTTCCCACTCTCTCCATCTATCACCCAATGAGGACAAAAAAACTCCACTCATAAAAATTCCAAACGCCCTGGATAGCAGTTTTCTAAATGTGGGTACCTGAGGCTGCTTCCCTGCCTCCCCTGCCATTCCATCAGGAGCCTTCAACGCCCACCCTCCCGGCCTCCTCCCACTCCCATCCACCCACATGTGGCCCTGGGGGTGAGCCACTTCCCCCTCAGAGAACCACAGCCAGAGCTGGACTCACCCTCCGTCAAAGGGGTTCTCCCCGGGGATGATGTGTGTGCTGTCCCTGCCCACGAGGAACTTGATCCGGTCGTAGAAGGAGTGCAGGTTCTGCTGAGACACAGGGGCCTGTGTCTCCTGGATGATGTCCAGAGGGTCGGGGGAGCCCAGGCACAGCGGGCTGACGTGACAGAGGGGCTGGAGGCAGCAGTCGGGGTCCATGCAGTCCACCAAGCCATCTGCAGGGGTGACAGAGCATGACGTTTATATGGCTATGTTCAATCAGCATCGTTTGTCCACAGAGCCTTCCTTCATTCACTTCTCTATTTTCCATTCATTGGAAAACTTTATTAAGTGCCTGATAGAAGCCAAGGGCTTCGCTGGGTACCAAGTAGATTCAGGTGTGAGATTGGGTGGCCGCCTACTAGCTTAGCAGGAGAAGATAGACAAGTCAGTGGGCAGCGAGACGTGTTTTTCTGTTTTTTGTTTTTTTTCAGAGAGGGAGAAGGAATTATATACATGAAGGCCCAGAGTTGAGAGGACAACACACTGAACATTTGAGTTGCTAAATTCAAATGCTGGGCTCAGAAGGTGAGGGGAACAGCACAAGATCAGGCTGTGAGGTTGGCAGGAGCAAACAGCTGGGCCTCCTGGACCAGGTTAGGGAGTTTGCATTTCACCCTCTGGACAATGGGAGCTACTGAAAGGTGTTAAGCAAGAGGTGATTTTATCTGAAAGTCACTGCATTGCTGAAAGAGTGTCCCCTGTATCGTGGAGAGGGGACTGAAGGGGGCCCAAGGCAGAAGCTGGGGGCTGCATGGAGGCAGTGTTGCTGAGATTACACGGGAGGAAAATAATGGTTCCTGAGACTAGAGCAGTGACAGTGGAGACTGAGAAAAGAGGACGGTTTGGCGAGACGCTCAAGAGGTGAGACCTGGCGACTGACGGGCTTCGGGGGTAAGCAAGAGGCAGTGCTGGTGGAGGCGGTGAAACCCCCAGCATCTCTCCTGGCCTCGATGCAAATGTGTGGACACCCAGCTCTGCCTTCTGGGTGAGAGGGGATGGTTTCAGATCACCCGCCAAGCTGCCATTAGCAGAGAATTCTCTCTACCACATGGGTGGATTTCTTTAGGGCTGAAAATTACATTACAGCTCCCAGCTTCCCAAAGTGCAAAAAAGAAATTCCACCAGGCCACAACTTTTTGGTCTCATTATCCCAAAGCGCTTTTACAGGCACCCAATAGAGTAGCTTAAAATAGATGACAAACCCAGGGATTAGAGGATACTGCCCAAAGCGGGGGACAGGGAAAGCCAGTCTGTGTGCTCTGTAGGGAGAGAACAGTCGAAGCACATGTGTTCCTCTGTAGGCTGGAATTCTGCCTCTCCTGCTTACCAGCTGTGTGACTTTGGGCAAACTTCCTCACCACCCTGGGGGCACGGATCCTGCTCTGGTCATCTCTGTTGTATCCCCAGCACTTACTACAGGTGTTTAAAACATGACTGTTACATAAATAAATGAAAGAAAATTGAATGAATGAATTGACAAATGAATCAAGGGGATGAAACCAAAGGACAGACCACAAAAGGCAGAAGACCATTATCTTCATTCAATTCAATTAAACAGTGTGGTATGGTGGGAGGGTGGTGAGGCTCAGAGACTGTAGCTCAAGTCCCAGAACTGCGCCTAAGAATGACTCTGGGTGAGTTCCTGTGCTTCATCGCTCTGAGGCCCCGTCTCCTCAACACGGACATACTCCCTCACTTCTGTCTCCATGGGTTTACAACGCAGATGCTGCCCACCGGAATACTGCATATGCATTGGTTAGACTGGGTGCCCTACCCACACAGGCAGCACTCTTAAGCCTCCTTTCTGGCCTTGGGATGTTGTGGCCTCAGGCAAGCTACCTGACCTCCCCGAAGCCCAGTTTTTTTCTAATAAATTAGGGCCCCAAATCCCTTGTCTTTCTCTCCCAACTTCTGCATGGTATCCAAGACCTTTTACGCTATGCCCACCTTGAGGGCAGCACAGTGGTAAAGAGTATGGGCTCCAGAGCAGGACTGTCTGAGGCGAAATCCTGGCTCTGAAACTTACTACTGTGTGACCTTGGGCAGGTTACTTAAACTCTCTGGCCTCAGTTTCCCACATCTCTTACAAGTGGATTCTTTTTTTTAAATTTTTTTGCCCACACTGCGGGGCATGTGTGATCTCAGTTTCCCAACCAGGGATCAAAACTGCGCCCCCTGCAGTGGAAGCGTGAAGTCTTAACCACTGGACTGCCAGGGAAGTTCCACAAGTGGATTCTAAGACTGTTACTTAAGTATTTTTTTACGTAAGTGAAAAACATAGTGTATGTCCCCCAATCTAGCAGAGAACCTGACACGTAGTAAGTACTTAATAAAGGTAGTTCCCTTCCCGACCCTGACCCTAGAACACGGCTCACCAAAGTGTAGGGCTGCATCCTGAGATGTGGAGGAAAGGGATTAGAGCTCCACTCCAGCTCTGTCCTGGGTCCTACCTTGTGGCTCCTGTCCCAGCTTCCACGTGTACCAGCTAACTGCCTCGCCAAGCACCTGTTTTCTCCTGCAGTCGGCGGGCTCCATCACACATTCTCGGGCTGCCCCTGTCAGACACTGCTTAAGCACATAATTACAGCCCAAGCTGAGGGTTATTTGCATTCTGCTATTGATGTTAGCATGACAGATTCAGCTGCTGCATCCATAACTCTGCAGAAATGCTCCATTATTCAATCCCGGCGGCGAGCAGGGACGCTGACCATTAAATCAGCTAGCACAATTGAAGGGCTGTGAAAAGTCATGGCTAATTTGAAATTTTATTAGCTCTTGCCTGCTCTTGTTTACCACCGAAGCGGTCCCTGGAAACCAGTCTTTTACTTCTTTATAAACACTCGGCTCTGTGGCACCTTGGAAGAACTGCTTCCTGTTCTCTGGTCCTGGTTGGAAGGATAGCCAGGAATGATTGCTAGTATTATTAACTTTTGTATTAAATGATGATGATGATAATCACAGCTGCCACCTACTGAGTGCCAGGCATTGTGCTAAAGGCTTTACAAGGAATGTTTTCAAGGAATGTGTCATTGGATCTTCCCAACTCTACGCAGCAGCCACTGTCGCCACCATCACTCCCGTTTCAGAGAGAACGAACCAGAGGTTCCAAGTGGTAAAGTGACTTGGTCAAGGTCACACAGTCAGTGACGAAGGTGACTTAGAATTTGAACTCAGTTCTTTCTGAAAAATAAAAGGTTCTCTGATCCTGAAGAGACTTTTAGGCACGATTTCTTGAGTGGGAAACATGAATCTACGAGTGTTGCTGAAATGCTACCCTTCTGTGCTCTTTCAGTGGCCTGGGTGACCTCCACCACTGCACTCATCTCCCCATATTGTAATGCTCATTTTCCCTGTCTCGCTCCCCACACAATGAGCTCTTAGAGAAGAGAGGCTGCCCGTCTACACCTCCCTGTGTTGACGCTCCCCTATCATTCATTTGGCAAATATTTGCTGAGTCGTAAATGTGGGCTAAACCTCCACTAATAGAGACCATCATATTTAAATGAGATACATATTTTAAAAATGAGTAGGGCCCACAAAATTCTTATCAAAGTCTCAGTTTATGAGACCAGCTTCTGTGCAAACCCCTCTCTGTTATTTTCAAATGCAGCATTAGGGCAGCCTGCAGCAGGGCATATGGCTGCTCTATGGTAACAGAGACTCTTCCACGGTTTCAGTTTCTTAGGCATAGATGATAAGTTTTAGAAAAGCTGTAGTAAGAGGAAAAACTATGTTCTGAGGACAGAAAAGTAAATTTGGGGGTAGATTAGAAATTAGATTAGAAATACATCAATATACGGTTTTCGAGATTCTCTGGGTTTGGCTAGTTTGGAGACATTTAGATTTTCCAAGCACTTCTTATCTCACTTAATTGTATATTACACACACACTGGTTGACTTACAAAATGTTCATGTTTCCTGTATTTACTATTCCCATTGGGAGACCCTTGTTATCACAGGAGCAAAAACAAAACCCAAAAACCCGTCAGGAAAATAGGGAGGATTTTTCCTTTATTTCCTTCGAAATTTCAATAAAATCCTCCTACACCCTAAACTCAAGCTTTTGGGAAATTACATTTCCCCCACCCCCACCCCAAGATTTCCTTTCTCCTTGAACTTCTGAAGGCCTCCTCTCTCTCCTCACATGGTGAAAGTGAAGAGGGGCAGATGAAAGTGTCAGGATCCCGGAGGGCAGGAGGGGCAGCAATGCCACACCCGGCAGGCAGTGGCCTCTGGTGCCGCAGGGGGGTGGGAGAAGGAAACAGCCAGAAAAAAGGCAGAACAGAGATTAAAAAGAAAGACGAAGAAAAAGGAAGGAAGGGAAGAAGCAGAGAAAAAAAAAGAAAAAAGGGGCCAGGTCCCTGGGGCACTAAATGAATATTGCAGAGCAGTTCTTGTGCTTGTGACCCTTGAACATGAAGCCCTCTGGTGCTGAGATGCCGCACGGTGCGTGGAGTGCTGGCTTCTGCTAACATTTCCACATACGTCCTATGCTACCAACTTGAGAATGAGGGCCACACCATTTCCTGTTGCCTCCCTCCTCAGCACCCACCCTGCTGGTGGGTGTCAACTGACCTTGGAGAGGGGCAAGTGGAGAAAAAAAAAAGCCAGGCTAGAAGCCTGAAGGCAGGGTTCCGTCCCTGAGTCTGTCACTCTCTAGCCGTGAGACCTTGGGCACATCCCTTCCTATGTCTGAGATGCAATGTATTCACGTCAAACCAGGATAATAAGCTCTGGCAACCTCTCGGGATTGCTGAAAGTTTCCTGGGTCGTGAAGAGTAAATCCGTAATTCAACGAAAGAAGTCTTGGAGTCCTTCACCCTCTGCAGACGGTCGCTATGGCACAGGAATGAATGAAGTCCTCTGCCATCAATTGCGGTGCTGACTAGTGGTGGCCTCCTATTCGTGTTGTGACCTTAACAGATGCCAGGGAGTGGTGGGACTTTGGGTGACCATCTCCCCTGGTGGCTGGCCTGCTGGAACTTTCACAGGAAGTGACAGGCGGGCACGAGAGTTCTATCGTAGGTGGTGACTCAGCTGGCCTTCTCATCTTTACAAAAGAAGACACTGGGGTCAGGTTAGGTGATTTACCCAACGTCATACTGCTAGTGAAGTAGCAGAGTTGGGACTCTGGTCTCTTCTCTTTCTTCCAAACCAGGCACTAGTCCACAGTCTGCATCTCTTTCCCTATTAGTGCTTTGGACATCCTGGATCCCCCAGCCCTGTCCCCCATCCACAGAAGGCAGAAAATGACTTATTTCTTATCCTAAATGCATAGCACATTGCCTTGTGCACAGTGAGCGTATTTGCTGAATGAATGAAAAAATGACTGAATTACGTGAGGATCCCAAATCGAACAGCTCCATCAGTTGGATGGGGCTCATCGAGGGCTGTGAGGCATGATGAAACCCCACCGCCACCACGGGAAGAGCTCGTTCCTCTCCTTAGAAAGGAGGCACAGGGGACAGGTCTGCTCTGTTCCTTCAGTGTCTGTCACATGGCTGGCAGGCCCTGCGCTAGGCACTGGATAGACAAGAAGAAAATAGAGTCATGTCTCCAGAGGATTTGGTGTGGTGGGTCAGATAGAGATGACCGTGTGCTGGGAAAGAAGGAAGCAGAGGGGGCTGTGGAAGTCCAAAGGGGGGAACCCAACATGGGCTGAGGGCTGGAATATTTCCTGGAAGATGGAATGTTTAAACTGAGACTAGAAGGAGGACAAGAATAAGCCAATAGGAGAGCAGAGCTGGGGGCAGGTTTGGGAAATTTGCGGACTAGCAAACTCTTTGCATCAGAGTTGTTTGCATGGTTCCTTAACCTGATGGTCCCATGGACAGTATCTAACAAGCCCATCCAGCTCTCGGCACGCTTAACTCCTCCACGGGCTCGACAGCCCATCAGCTGGCCTCATCTCACAGTTGCCTGCAGTCTGGCCACAGAAGTGTTTTGCAGCCGGCTGTGAGCACAGCATCTGGGGAGGCCCCGGGGGGTGGTGGGTGGAATGTGCCTCCCTGTCTGTACACATCTGGGAGAAGTTTTTGTCATTTGCTAGGATAAATTCTGTGCCTTCTTTGAAAAGGCTTGCAAAATCTTTATCTCCTCCTCGGAACCCAGGATATTTAAAGGTCAATTTCGCTCTTGTCTCTTATCACAAGAAATGTGGTTTAGAGATAGTCTGAAGTGCGGCCAAATTCTTTGGCTTTATGTGAACTCTCCATGCCAACAATGGGAGATGGGGAGGAGAAGGGAGGACAGAGAGCTCTGTTCTTGGTTTTACTGAAATTTCCCCTTCCAGGTTGCATCTATCAGTTATCTGAATTGCAATCCATGATTGTTTTTTTTATGGGACCAACAGTGCCTAAAGAGATTAACACACCTTGAAGCTGCTTAAAGATCCTTTATCAAAAGGGGTCTGGTTGCTTAAATTCCAGGGGGCTTTTTCTCTTGGCTTCTTCTTTTTAAACACAGGTTCCATCCTCATCCTAGCTTTCCCACTGATCCACTGGATGACTTTGGGAAAATCACGTCAGCTCAGTGACCCTCGGTTTCCCTGCCTGTAAACATCTGCCCTGCAAGTGTGTTGTGAGGGGCTGGAGGTTATGGACACAGAGTGTCCAGGGCAGGGCCTGCCCCTTAGAGATGCTCTCTAAACGGTGGCTGTTGTCTTCTTTTACGTACATTTGAATTTTTTTCCTTCTAGCAATAAGCGTGCAATAGTTTGGAATACAAAATTTAACTAAGACATGAAAAAGGTCAAAATACATTATATGGAGAAACAGTAGAATCATAAGTACAAAAAGTAGAGGATAAAATTATATAGAGAACATAATTCCAAGTTTTAAAAATAATCATTTGTATGTGAATATATATTTTATAATAAACATCATGTTTCTGTGATTACAGGTGGAAAGGAGCGGGAGAAAGAGAACTGACATGTGCAGGTGATGGACTGAGGCTTAAGAGAAATTGAATAACTCGCTGAGGGTCATGCAGCCAGCAAATGGGGGAGCAAGGATTTGAATCCAGACAATCTCGGTACAGATCCTGTACTTTTAATCACTGCGGTATGTTGCTTCTCAGGTGCTTTAGATACATCACCTGTAATCCTCATAGCAACCCTGCAAGGTAGGCCTTACTATTCTTATTTTACAGTCACACAGCATCTTCGGGCCACAGTTTCTCCATCTCTGAAATGGGCATGAATGCCCCCATCAGTGGGTCAGTGTGCAACGCATGAGAAGGTGCACGTGACAGTACTTCACAGAGGGCTTCCTAAAGGGCACTACGTGCAAAGGGAACAGCTTCTTCGTCAAATGGGCCACACAGAGGAATTCGCATTTTGTGGTGAGGCCGGGCCTCTGCTGCCTGGTTGCTCCCCCTTAGCAACCAGGGCTCGGGGTGAATCTGGAGGCAGGCTAGGTTGACTGGGAAGCCCTGACAGAGGATTAGGAGACTGGGAGTAACTAAGTCGTATCCAGGATCTATTCCCCGCTTTAAAAACGTAGACAACGACCACAAGTGAAAACAGAAACAAACCAATGAAGCTAAACCCAACTCAGGCGTATTGTGTAACTTTTTTTTTTTGGTCTCAGTTTAAAAACACTGCAACAACATGCTTAACGAAGCTTGAAGTTCCAGTTTAATTTGTAAAGGATTGCTTTCAGCCTAGCAAATTGGGAAAGAAGAGAAACCAGAAGTTCTCAGATAACTTGAAAAGCCACGGTCAGGGTTACGACAGAGCCATGAGTCCGAAGTCTGGGCACGCTGAAAAGCTCTCATGTGGCCAGACCTCACAGACTATGCAGTTTCTGTCACTCGCCAGCTGTGTGACCTGGGCAAAATACTTCCCCTTACTAAGTCCTAGCTTCCGCATCATAAGAAAAGAGTAAGAAGGGGATGAGAATACCACACACCCCCCAGTGTTGCTGGATGGGTACACAACTGCTTTGCAAACGGTAAAATGACGTATGAGTTATCATTGTCACCCTCTGGTCTGCTCTGTGGTACCGCTGTAGCCTAGTTAAATTCGAGTAAGTACTCACACTACATGTCTAGGAGGAGGATAAAGCACCAGGAGGAGGTGGTCCCCAAGACCACACAGAATATGGCCCAAGACTCTTGGGTCCTAGTCCAGCTGTGTTAATGACTTTCTGTGTGACTTCCATGTATATGATGTCACATCCCCTCTCTGGGCCCCAGTTTCCCGGTCTGTAATGTGCAGGGGAGTAAAGGAGGGAGCTGTAGTCTGTGTTCTCTGTCTCCTCCAGGCCTGTTACTCACATTAACCTCTGCTAATCCCTTCTCCAAACCCCTGAGTCACATCAGCCAAAAACCATCTCTCAGTGAGACACTAACATTTTTTTCCCCTCCACCCTGACTTATTTATCTGGGATTATGCTGTATCCCACATCATGGCTGAAATAAAGGCATCTGTTTCATTCTACCTCCATTAGATTTGGTTGTTTGGATGACAATTTCTTCCAAATAACTGTGAGCTTCCTGAGGGAGATAGACAGGGTCACGTTCATCGGTCTCGATATCCTCTTAGAAAGGAGTGTGGTACCCGGTAGACAGCAGGAGCCTAGCAAATGTGTGCTTGACTGAACTGCAAACAGCCAAGCGCTGAATCTGGCTCACCCCTGTGCTGCTGTGCACAGCCTGCCCCGCTTCTCCCGCCACTAAAACTGTCCCTGTTTGGCCAAGACCCAGAGGGGCCAGTGAGGACAGTCTTGCCCCCTCCAGCACTTGGGGACAGTCTAACCCTTACAGTTGTTTCATCTGTGCCACCCTGCAAAGTGGGGACCCTCTGCCCCTTCCTCTTGGCTCCCCCAATGGGTAGAGAGTCCACCAAACTGAGAGGGTCCTGAGGTGAGACATTCCCTCATTTCTCAGCTGAGAACCAAAGGCCAAGCTTCCTCAACAGTCCGGTCTCCCCAGCTAGCTGTCTTCCCCACCGTGATGATCCATGGGATGTCTTCCTGGCTGGACTGGAAGCCCCATGGAACAGGGGCTACATCACAGTACCCAGGAGGGTACCCAGGCATTTGATAATATCAGCTGAATGAGTGGGTGCTCCTTTATTACAGCAATTATCCCACTACATTGCAACTGGTGCTGTTTCTCTCTCCAGGCTGCGAACTTCACAAAGGCAGGGACTGTGTCTTATTTGTCTCTGAAGCCCCAAGACCCAGGATAGGGCCCAATGCAGAGGAGACATTCAGTTAATGTTTGCTGAGTGAGTGAATGAACTCAAGTTACAGTAGTACTATTGTATGGCATTCGTAAAAACTATGTAAAAGCTCATTCCAGCCCATAACATGCTCCATAAACGGAAGAGGTACATTCTCCTACACTTGGGGATTTTCCGATCGTTCTTTTCTACTTCGCGCTGGTTCATCCCCACAGTGGCTGGAGAAGGCTCTGTTCCCCTGGGGTCGGGATCAGCCCTGTTTCCTATGATGAGAAGCTCTTTCTCCCACCAAAGCTGTGGGGCTTTTGGCTCCTGTGTGCCCACGCTCCCTGTCAGCACTGGGGAGTCCCAGCACTGGGAGGGCTGCCTCTGAAGGATGGTGAACAGAGGGTACACTGGCATTGTGTTTCATGTGAGGGGGTAAATGAACCCTGTTTTATAACTTATTCTGGTATGTGTGTTACGGGGGAGTGCACCCTCTCCCCACATTTCTCAGGGACATTCAGTTCTTTTAATGCCCAGATAGTCAACAGCTTTGGCCAAGACCCTGGATCCCTGAGAAGGGAATGACTTCATGGTACGGCTCCTCTCCCTTTCTTTTCTAACTATAGGAACGTCATTGCTAGTCATGGAATTGCGTCTACATAGGCAAAGTGAAGGGGGGGAGTTAGGCAGATAATTTAGGCTGACATCTCTTCCCTATGAAGAGTCAGTACGATTGTACTTTATCTTGCCTGAAGACAGGGCTACTTGGTGCCCTTCCCTGCTTTGCCCATGATGTTTTCTCCCTCCTTTCCAAGAAACGCCTGCCTGCCCAAGCTTCACCTTCTTGATGAATGTTTTCCTACTCTCACAACAGCTAATACAGAAGTCTGCAAGTGCCCTTATCACTGTCCGTTAGCCCTTAACTTTGGTCTCCCTCCCTCATTTGAACTCCTGGCGTGTGGGGACCGGACTTATTCATCTCTGTGCCTGGTCTAGGGCCTGGCTCCATAACAGGAACCCTGGATATTTATGGAGCACAGAATGAATGAGCTCCACAAATCTCAGACTGATTAAGGGACATTTCAGCCCTGTGAGTTCTCAAGAGGAGAGCAGGGACCCACTGCCTCTGCCTGGCTACCATGACCCAACCCCACGAGCTCCTTGTCGACAATTACCCCACGGGGCCCAGGACTGGGTGCATCAGGCCCGACCACCTCCTGGATTCAGGCATTAGACCGAAGGACTGAAAGCTGGCTCAGACAAAGACCGGTGGCCTGAAACAGCCCAAGGCTGCCGGAGCCAACTCAAGGCAAATGAACCAGAGTAATCACAAGAGCACACACTTGGCCTTTTAATCCTTCTGGTGCTTTGAGATCGTAGAATCACGCTAAGTAGAAGGTTCCCAAAGGCTGGGATGCTGAGTTTCTGGCCTGTTGACTTCCTGCTCTGTGCAGTGTATCAGAAAGTCCCTTGGTATAAATATGAGGGAGCTGCATAAACACACCTGGACTAGGCCAACCGTTAGGCCATCATTATAAAGGAAGGATGAACTGTTTTGATCTTTTTTTTTTTTTTTTCATATCTCCATCTTTTTCTTCTCCTAGTAACCCCTTGAGATTGGTAGAGTCAGGAGGGATCAACCCATCTTCCAAGTGGAAAAGCAAAGCGCATTGTGTTTGTATTTATACAAGTCCCACACAACAGAAAGACAAAGGCTAATTCTAGGACTAATATAAAGACTGGCAGGGCTCTTATGATCCAATGGCCCCATTTTATAAATAGGGAGTGTGAGGCCCACTGACATTGAGTAGCTTGCTTAAGGACACACAGAGCACCAAAGACAGAATTGGGATTAGAACCCTGGACTCTTCACTCTCAGCTAATAAAAGTTCCACGAGACTAGGCCTCCCTTCCTTAGGGTTTTGACCGCCCAGCACTTGAAAAAAACCCAACAGCAAAGACAAATTCCACTACAAACCCACAGGGACAGAAGGTGTGGAGGCAAAGGTGGCCCCCAGCATGCTTGGTGAGGGTTACCACCAGAATCAGGGGAGAAGGAACCTTGACAAAGGTAACTCAACCTCCCTCCCCTGGAGAAGCATCCTTTCTGCCACTTTCTGTGGTACAGAATTGGGTGGCCTCTTCTTGTCCACTTGCAATGGCGGTATCTCGTAACGTTGCCAGGCAACTCATTCCATTAATGAATTATTAGAAAATTCCTTCTTCCATATGCCTTCTCCTCTGCACTTGCTCTCAGAGGGTAACTACTTTTGTTTGCACCAGCTAATTTTAATGAATTCAAATGGAACAACCAGTGATACGCACTCATTCCTTAGATGACGTGTGCCGTTTTATGCCTACCCTGCAGGCCCCCTTGACTGGACAGCTGGTGTGTTGGTGGCCTGTTATCTCAGTAACGCCCACCCTCCACTCTGTGCTTCCCACAGCCCTGGAGATGCACAGCACCCATGGGTGCCAGAGCCCTACCTCCATCGTTGTCTTTGCTGTCACCACAGGCAGTTTCCATGGACGTGTCGCAGCCAGCTCCTCTCCAGCCCAGCTGGCAGACGCAGTGCCACCCATTCAGGTCCAAGGTACATCTGCCGTTGCCATTGCACAAGCCGGGGCAACCCTCTGCAAGGCAAAGCACACGGAATCAAGGTATGATCATCCACAGCCGCCTGGTCACATACACGCACACTCTGCCTGTCAACTTACAAAAGGCTTTCACATTCGTCAGCGCATCGATGCCCGCAGCACCCGGGGAGGCCTATCATTAGAACGGCCACTTTACCTCGAAGGCAACTGAGACTCAGAGGTGGAAGGCCTCACTAAGGATGCACAGTGATCAGGATTCTAGAGCAGGAGTCACTGGATGTGGGCTTGTCCAAATTTGATCACTGGAGCTTTTAGGCTGCTCCTGGCTCCTTGCTCGCTCTTGCCTGTTTTTCCTGTCTCTGGTGGCTGTGTGGCACAAGGGAATCATCTCTCTATTTACTCCTCTTGTCCCCTCAGCACTTCTGGGTCTCATTCTAAAAGGCTGTACTTTTCTCAGGCCTTGTTACTAGGTTCATTGTACTGAACCTTAGGTTTCTCATTTATTTTGTCCCGTTTTCTCCTAAACAACTGTCTTTGCTTTCAGGAAGAGTCCTGGAGTCTTTTTTTCCCCATCTTATCTACAGCAAGTAAAGGGAACCCGGACGACTGCCACGAGAGACACTAAGTAGGGCTGTCTGTGATTGCCACTGCAGGTTTGGGCAGGCTTCCCTTCCCTAATTTTCTTCATCTGTACATCTGTCTGCCTGTCTGTCATTTATTAAGCACCTTCTCTGGGCTAGCACTGGAGGTAGAGAGATGAGTAAGACTTAGTTCTTATTCTTGAGGAGCATGTAGCCTATCAAAGGAGACAGGTTTGTATAAGCAAAATATTTCACTGCTAAGTACCCTGAGGGAGATGTACAAAATATGGTGGGAACCAAATACAGGAGTGGACATCTGCCTGAGAGGGCTGTGGGTGATTCAATCAAGGAGGGTCAGGCAATATTTAGACTCTGCCTTAGGTCTGCTTTGACTATATCATTAAGGTGGGGAGTTACTATTCAAGTAGATTTGCAGGTTTTTGTTGACCACCTTTTCAAACCCTTCTCTCTCTGAGTCTGTAGCTTAGAAATCTAGGCCTGAGAATCTGTGAAGTTACACGGTTTACTCCAGCTTCTGTGTTGCTGCTTGGCTTTCATTCAAGTCCTCCTTTTAACAAATCTGCCAATTCTTTTCTCAGAGGGGCTATCAAAATATTACCTCCCTGGGATGTCTTCTCTGGCCCTTGCTCAGTCTCAGGGAAAGGTATGGAAGTGAAAGCACTCTGTCATCTATAAAACTTGTTTTATTACTAAGAGCAGCAACTACAGCTGCAAACTAAAATTTCTATCATGAAATAACTGAAAACCGACCCATTATTCTTAAATGGGACAAGTGTGGATGTGGCTGTCTGATATAAGACCTAGGCCAAGGTAGGTACTCACTAAATGGCCGATCAAATAGAATCTAAAGCTGTAGTGTTTCAAGGCCTTCTGGTAGTTGACTGTTCTTACAAAGTAAAAGAAAAGAACATGTTCATTTATACTTCAGATGTTCAATACAGATGTTCAATACCAATCCATCAATCTGGCCACTGTGGTCCATTCAAAGGAAGAAACATTTACGGAGTGTGTACTCTGAGCCTAGGAGGGATTCCTGCGGATGTTTTGAAGCAAATGTAGATAATGGGGTCACAGCAGAAGCCTGCTGGGAAAGGTGGGAAGCCAGCAGCATGGCCACCCCAAAAGTGATCGAGAAAGCAGTTGGAAAGCAGAGGAGCAGTGCTGTGACGTGCAGGTGACCACCCAGGCGTTCTGGCTCAGTAGCTCACATCAGCCGCCCCTCCTGATCTAAGCAAATACAGACTCCCTCTTTTTCCAATTAATCCCATTTAAGTTTTGTCCATCTAGCTGAGACTTTAAATTAAGCCTCCTATGTATTTGAGATCCGTTTTGGAGGAAGAAGAGTCCAATCGTTAAGAATGGTAGTGGACTGCTCTCTCTTGCTCCAAGACGTAGCCTCTTGTAAGATGCAAATAACATCTCTCATCTAAGAGCACACGCTTGGGAGCCACATCAAAGGCTGGCTCTGCCACACAGTGGCTTTAGGACACCCAGGCACCTTATTTAATTTCTCTGAGCCTCAGTCTACTTATAAAGTGGGGTTGTTGGGAGGATTAAATAAGATAATGTATGCATGATGCACAAAGCCTGACATACAGCTTGAACACAGTATCTGAATCTTCTACTCACCTTGACCTTCTCTCTAGTTTAGTAGAGGGACTATAATATCATAAGTTGTATCCCTAACCTCAGGTAGGGGTCATAGAAAGGCAAAATAGAAAACTGAGGCAGTTATCTAGATCAGAGTTGGCAAGCTTTTCCGGTAAAGGTCCAGATAATAAATATTTTAGGCTTGTGAGCCATATGGTCTCTGCTGCAATTACCCAACACTGCCACTGTAGCTTGAAAGGAGCTACGTACAATCTATAAATGAATAGGCATGGCTGTGTTCCAATAAAACTTTATTTACAAAAACAAGTGATGAGCCAGATTTGGTCTGTGTGCTGTAGATGCCAAACCCTGGTTTAGATGCTTCAGGACAGTGATGACAATGCCAGTTGCCATATACTGAAGGTCTCCTATGGCTTGCCACTGTGCTAGACGTTCTACATATATTATTTCCAAACTAAGTAACTTTTGGTTATATTTTCCAGATCCTTATTTCCTAGGGCAGTGCCAATTTCACACCCTTTAATCCTAAATTTTTAATAAAAACCATGTGTTATAATACAGTATGGACTTTGTACCTAGACAGACCTCAGTTTAAATCCCAGCACCACCATTTTACTTACTATCTGTGTGATGACTGGCAAATTATTTAACTCTCTAAGCCTCAGTTTTCTCATCTGTAAAATGGAGGTAATATGTAATTCAAAGAGTTGTTAAGAAGATTAACGGGATAACGTATATCAATTATTTGGCACAGTGGGTAACACTGGTAGGCATTTAACAAATGACAACTGCTATTATTATTATTGGGTTTATTTTGTTTTAACATTGTATAACTTCACTAAGAAACTCACAAACCAGAAAATAACCCTTTGTCAATCCAAACTGTGTCAATGTTTGGGTCAAAAGCTGTGGTCCTCATAAATATAAACCTTGCCAGAGGGAGCTGAGACAAACCCAATGACGTGGTCATGGGGCCAACACGCAGCTCAGCAGGAAGCAGCGAGATGGGTTCAGGGTCACGAGTGTCACACCAGGCCCACCGTTTCATGCTTTCCTGGCACTCTTTCCCCCTGAGAGCAACTGTCCCGAGCATACTCAAATTATTAATTTTGCAATAGTTTACTGCCTTACTCCCTCCACTAGAATGTAAACTTGCCATAAAGTTGCCATACTTGCCACAAAGGCAACCTTGGACCTAATCCAGTGCCTTGCATGGAGCCAGTACTCGGTATGTATTTGTTGAAATGAATCAATGAATGAGGTGGAGACCTAGGTCCTGCCTGACTAAGTTGTGGGATCTTGGGAAAGTGATTTTTCCTCTTTTGGCCTCAATTTCCTCATCTGTGAAATGAAGGTTTGGATGAGATGCTCTGTTAGGTCCCTCCAGTACAGCCACCCAATAGAGAAGGTCAAAACAACTTCAAATTTGATGATTTTGTTCTTAATTTCAACAAACTTTACTTAACACCTACTGGACACAAGGCATGTGTTAATTCTGGGGTATACAGAGCTGAGATATAGCCTCTGCCCTCAATATTTTTATACTCTATATATCGATACCCTTTGTTCCAGGGCAATTTAAAATGGACCTTATAATCTCAAACAATACTTCTCAAAGTGAATTCTTTGAACTACTAGTTCTATGAGGTCCTCAAATACAAACTTCTGTAAGTCTGGAAAACAATATATCCTATATTCTTATCCTAGAAAGTCACACTAAATATTAATACACTAAAGGCTCTGGGAAGTCTTACAATAAAGAAACCTGCTTATTTGAGTATCAGAACGCTTTCCTCAGAACTATTCCTCCCCTACCCACAACCATTTACAATAATGCAGAATATTCCATTCCACAAAACCCTCTGTGGGAAGCTCCTCTTAGCACACAGTGCCTGGTGCAACACATTCTGCGCTGCTCTTAAACTGCCAGGAGGCACCCGTGTTCTTGGGGAGGGTAAGCTCTACATGTGAAATCACAGCACTCTCTCCACAGTTTCTCCAAATGGACCAGGTTCTATCCCGAGGGTCTGCACTGTCCTACCAGTTTCAGGGTTTCAGAGAGAACCGTAGTACCTGTGGCTTGAATGAGGTTTGCTCTCAAGCAGGAATTTGCATCTGGGATCAACACACCCCCATGAGCCAGTATGAGGAAGTCTCCTCTGGGGGACTTGCAGACTTTCTTAAAGCAATATGCCCATCTTTACCCATTGCTAAAGCTCATTAATTCCACAACCCTGAAATTCATCAATAATTCAGAGAGCCCAAGTGAGATTAACAATCCCCTCTGGAACGACTCACATCAGGCATTTGCCAGAGCCAAAATAATGTAATTTTAAGGTTTAGAGAAGGGCTAATAAGCTTTTGAAAAGAAACGATGCCCTTTAAATGACAGGGGACCGCTTTATCTTCAACCTCCTGCTTAAGCCTAGGAAGAAGCCTCCCTTGAAGCTGGACTTTCAGAATCCTTGAAGGTATTTATTTTTTACTTAAGTGGTAAAGCAGCTATGCAACACACCTAACACAACAAATGTCCCATTTATGTTTGTTTCTCTTTCTGGTTTTCTTGTGCTTTTTCATCCCTACCGTCACTTCCCTAGACAAGGTCACTGTTTTTTCCCTCCTAGACGACAGCAACAGTCTCCTAATTGGTCTCATTGCCCCCAAATGCTCCTTTTCAACTCTTTTCCACAATATGGCCAGATCGATCCTTCCAAATCACAAATGTCATCAAGTCATCGTCCTGCTTTTAAAAGCGGGATACCATGCTTATGTTACGGCCCATGGTCTTGGTCTATGAGGCCCTGCCTAAGCTGGGGAGAGCTCTTCTTGCTAAGTGGCCATGGGACTTTCTCTATCATAATCGTCATCATACTTTGTTGGAATTATTTGTTTTAGTGTCTTCTCTGCTAGGCTGGGACCACTTCCGTTGTGTGGCATCCACATTTCCTGGCACTTAGGAGGAGTTCAACATACTTGCTGAGTGACGGTTGTTTCCTCAGTGTCTTCCAATGCAAGTGGAAAGCAAAGAACAAAGGCTGGTTTGTCTCTGAACTGCAAAATACCCTACTCTGAAAAGTCTGGGGTTTGCATTATATCGGTCTCTGAATTCTTTTTTGGGGGGGAGTTACTAGTACCCATTATACCAGAAAGCCAGCCAGATGGGGCTTGGTCCAGACCTAGATTTTGGCAAGAAACATTTGTCTTTTAAAGCAAGTTATGATTCACTGACCTAATCCAGCTCAAGGTTTGGTGATATATTTTCTGAACTAAAGATCAGAACGGGTGGTTTGAGAGAATACGGGTCACTTCCTGGCGAGGCTGCCAGTTTGGAAGACAGTTTGGAGGAAGAATTTTGGAAATTAATGGGACATTCTCGGTGACTTACCGTGACAGATGAAAGAATACTGGAAATACGGATTAGGCCAGGAAACACAAAATCCTGGGTTCTGCCACTTACTAAGAGTGTGATCCAGAATGGGCCACTCAGCTTCTTCAACTTTAATCTCCTTCTCCAATCAAATGAGTATATCTATTCACTTGAAAAAATTCACAGGACTCCCTTAAGACTCACGGATATGGAAAAACCTCACAAAGTAGGAAAAAAAATCCACCAGCTATTAAACTTAATCCATACTGAGGGTTCCTCTGATAATGATTATGTGTGAAATGCCTACTTTAAAGAGGCTCAGAGGTGCTACTCTTTCTTGCTGGAATAATTTTATTCTTGGTTGAAGGCCAGTACGTGAAATGCGAGGCAGCTTGCTTCTCAACACCATTGGATGGGCCCTAGTACCACCTTTGCTGTATTTGGCAAAGATATTCCAGTTGAAAAGCATTTAGTCATTGATGTTTCCCTAAAATCCTTTCCATCACTTTTTAAACAGCAGTTGCCTATCTCTTATTAAAAGCCAATTTAACCTTTTTCTTTACAATTTCAAAAGTTAGTCTGGTTAATGAAGTCCTTCTCCAAGTTAACGGTGAGGCTAAGAATATGATGATAAAACAGCACAGCTAACATTTACTGAGCATCATTCCTGCCCACGTGCTAAGCACTTTACATTCATTACTTTAATCAATCCTCACGCCAATCCCACCAGGCACGTCCTGTTTTCCTCATTTTATAAAGACTCTGAAGGGAAGAGAGGTTAAGAAACACGGCCAAGATCATCCAGTTCATTAAGTATTGGAGTTTGGATTCAAACTCGGGCAGTCTGACTTCAGAGTATGTTTCCTTAACCAATGAGCACATATTTGGTGCCTGGGGCTGTGTGAGGGCTTGAGGATAAAAAGCTGAAGATGGCATGGCATTTCTCCTCCGGAAGCTTGGAGCCTTTCTGGAGCACACATATCTGATCATTCTGAGACTTATTCCTAGAGCAATGAGGCCTCTTTGGAAAATTGGGTACCATCTACTTAATGTAAATGTTTAAAACAGAAGGAATTACTTGGCCTGTAGGGAACACTCTTCAAAAATAAAACTTACCAAAGTCAGGCCTTCTCTGAAAAGGAAAGAAAAATCCAAACAAACAGACCATTCACTTCCTGAGGTAAGGGGTCTGTTTTCCCCCATTTCTCCAGAGGCTGGCACAGTATCTAGCACACAGTACTAGTACTAGTGGGAATGGAGTTCTTAGGATTTCTTAGTTTGCTCTGGGGTCTCTTCCTGTCTCAGGCCACCCACCCTGGCTCCCAGCATCTTCATTCTGATGGACCAGGGGCCATAACGCATGGGCAGGGTGACATGAGATGGGGTAGAAAGGGTGAGGGGGTGTATCTGTGTATGGGGAGAGAGGGACAACAGCACAGTGGTAATGTCACAAAACAGACTGAGCACCTGGGGCAGGGGAGAATGACACTCCAGGTATATCAACCATCTTGTGACCAAAACCCCGCCCTCTGGGCAGTGGCTGCTGTGACAAAGCCTGGGATGTGGCAGCATCGAGACACCTTGCTTATGGGGTATATATACATTTCTAGATACGCATTTCTTCTGTCTGTTATGCTCATACACAAGCACACACACAAAGACAACAGGAAAATAGAGGAAGAACACCATACCTTTAACTACCCTATCCAGATAGTGCGCTTGGGAAATAAAAGACAGCACATTTAAGGTAGGATTGAAAAAGTGCAATACTGCCTGTCACATAACCATGCCAGGTGCCAGGGAGACAAAGGGGGCTGCACCCCACATTTGGGACAGACCTGCCAGGGTGGGGAAAATAAAACCAAAGACAGGACAACACGAGAGAGAAGGAGGGAGAGCAAGCACATTCTCCAGGAAGGGCCAAAAGGAACGTCAACTCACTCTGTGATCCAGGCGTTTGGAAATGTGATCATATAAAGAAGAAGACATACGGATAAGGAGAACAGCAGAAAAGGGAGGATGGGGAGCTGCAAAAGTGGCTACACTCCTGCTCCATCAGCTTTATGGAAAACTAGAACTTGCCCCTTTGTCTACCCAAAGCAGCATCCACCTTCCCTCCAGGGGATGCAGCGGGACAAGCGCGAGGGCACCCTGCATGGGCAGAGGTGACCCCAGGAGGTTGGAATTCGGAAATAGGCAAAGCGTGAGTCACCCCTGATATACGCCAGGGAAGTAGGTTGGGTCTT
The DNA here is from genome assembly GCF_008692025.1 of Phocoena sinus. Lineage (NCBI taxonomy): Eukaryota > Metazoa > Chordata > Mammalia > Artiodactyla > Phocoenidae > Phocoena > Phocoena sinus. The sequence goes on along the minus strand of NC_045770.1, from coordinate 53,904,752 downwards.
TGGTCAAATATACTGCTAGCTTATCTGTCTGCCATTCTTGTATTTTCCACGGACCCATGTGCCCACATAGACTCGAATGAAGAATGCGTGGTGTTCTAAGGAAGATGCATCTCTCCTCTGCATCTTACACAGAATGTGAGGTGCAGGTCAATGGATGTGGCTGTGAAAGACAAGAAAAAGAAAAGAAAACCTGACTCCTTCTCAATGCTGATTAACTTAAAAGGTAGAATGATGTATGCTTTGTTTTCCAACGCATACATCATTGTTATCATCACACATCATCACTGGGGGCTTATATCCAAGCACTGAATTATTCGGCAATCTAAGGTTTTGCTCATTTGTGAGGATGGGTGTCAAATGTGGCTCTGAACTAAACGTACTGTGCATATACATGGGTGCCTGGCTCTGTGCTTGGGGCAGGGCAGACCTCTTCATTCGCAGCATAAATCAGTAACAGCATTTCACCTTCCCTATTGGGCTGTGGTCACAGCCATTGGAGGAGCTTCCCTAGCACCTCCTTCTCTATACCTCCTCCACATGTGTTCCCACAAAGGCTGGAGAGATGGCCATTCCCTGATGGGCTGATGCTTTCAGCCGGGCTGGTCCCCACCCTTAGCTCGATTTCACACGTGAATCAAAAGTCCATTAAGAGAGGGCTCAACTGCAATGGTGAGGCCTTATCTGGAAGCCCTAGGCTTCTATAAAGTGTAAGAACAGTCTCCATAAAAGAAATATAAATTTTATGTTTTCAATCCTCTGGATAGGACAGACACTGTGGCTGTTCATCAATATACATCTGCCTCCTAAGACTGGTGGATGAGAGGGTAGGTTCTTAGTTCAGGCACCCAGGTGGTCTGTGCTTCAAGAGGAAATATGTTCCCGGAGGCTGCAGAGCCAAGTGGAAAATTGGGAAGAGGAGTTTTCGCTGGGTCTGCACGCTTCCCCTTCATTCTTACAGATGCTGCACAGTCCATGAGCTAACAGGATGTAAGAAGGGAAAGTGAAGGGGAGTTGTGTATTAAGCAGGACTGAACAAACAAAGCTGTGGAATGACAGACAGTGAAAAACAGCGTCAGCCCACATGAAAAACCACCTAGGAAGCATCTCTGGTGAAGGCGAAGACTTTCTCGATTCTTGGTGCATCTGTCACCTGCGTCTTAGTCAAGCTCATTCATCTAATTTTGCAAAGTGATCTAAAAGTGCTTAGACATCATCTCCCAGGATACGCCGGAGGAGGACCACGACACAACACACAGATCTCTTGGCTCAGCTGGTGTTCTTAGCGTGCAGATCTGCAGAGTTTTGTGGAGGGTCATAATCATAGGTTTTGCTAATGACACTGAACCCAGCTACAGATGAGATGGAGTGAGCCTAGATTTCTCTCACAGGGTTGGCAAGGATGACTCGGCTGGACGAGACAGGCATCACTGGGATTCGAATGACCATACCACTGCGCAGCATCCACTTGGAGGGAATTCTCCGACCAGAAAAACGTCTCCAAACTTAACGGTGATATCATGGCTCTGGTGATGAGTAGAGATTATATCCACTATATAGGCTAATCTCCCCAAACCCAGGGGCTGACCTCAGAGAGCTCCCTCTCCCTCTCTTCTATTGCTATAAGAACTATTTAGCAATAAAGATCTCTATTAAATATGTTTTTAGTACCTTTAAAAAATGCTTACTAATTTCTCAGACCACAGGCAGGAAGACCGGCCAGTGGAAGTGACGGAGGCGCACTCAGGTCGTAATCAATGTTGTGGGTTTCGGGAGACAACAGTGGATTCCACAAATCCTGGGATTCCTTCCTCACACAGTGACCTCAGGCCACGCTGTGAAAAAAGCTGATAACAGCCAGTCAATACCAAGACCAAGAGCTTCCTGGGAATGGAAGAGAGCTTCCTTGCCTCTATTGAAAATGAAAGTGGTAACTGAGTCTTTGAAGTCCAATGCCATTTACTTATAAAAAGGCATATGCAGAAGTCCACACTGCTGTTTCTTTCACTGTTTGAAAAGCTCGGCACATATGCCCTTGACTCAAGTCACGTAAAATTTCATCGTGATTTTAAAGCACTAACTTTAAGAAAAGATGACGCCAAGTCCCTAAGCTTGCATTATGGATGGTGGATTCAGGGCTTCCCGAAATTCCTTCATCTTTCTCCTCCAGATTTCAGGATGAAGACGATGGAAGCAGAGTCATTTTCCTCTTGGACCACGTGCTTCTATGTTCCTGTCACTCTGCAGTGGAGATAGTGGAGGCACACAGCTATTTATAAGACAAGCTCTGGGCCTTAGCACGAGGGTAGCCTGTGAAGTCTCAGATCTCTTTAGCATTTCTATGACCTCCAACGTGAAAGCTTCTTTCCTTCACTTGCCTGTACCAATAGAAGTTTCCAGAAATTTCTCTTAAGATAATCCCAAGAAGCTTCAGGGGCCCCCATCAAAGGTTGTGAAGAACATGGCAAGAAGCTTATTCTTCAGGAGCCCCCGTTGACTCTAACAGCTGTATCACTGGTACCCGTTAGGTCAGGTGAAACAAAGATCATTATGGCAGGTGACGACTGGGGTGGCTACAGTCATCTGAACTCCTCTCAGATGGATGACAAATCATCAAAGAGATGTTCTTGTTAAGTTCTTGGATACATGCACGCTCTTCTCGCTTTGGACGAAGGATCAATGAGGAATAAGTGGCCAATGGTACCCACCCCGAGAGGGGCTCACGGAGCCCACTCACTGGTCTCCAGTTTCCCACTCCTACCACGTGTGGGCTGAAAGCTCCCAGGACCATCAACTAATCAAGCTCTTGCTCTGATAACACGGGGTAGATCCCTGTCCGTTCTCTCTTTCTCCGTGTCAGCATCTGTCCTACAACTCATGGCTCATGATGTAAGAGAATGCCTCTGAGGAGGGAGAAGCATAGGATTGTCTCACAGGCGCTGATACCTCGTGAATGCTTGTGAGCTCGTGGTTAAGGACTGTCTGATTACAAAAAAGAAACTCAAGAGCTACTGTTCAAAAGTGGACAAAGAACTCCAGAAGACCGTGTGGCCTTTCTTTATAACTTCCCTGCATCGGGAAGTCTGGCTTTGCTCGCTCTGGTGATTGCATTATCAGAGTATTATTTTGATCTTTACTCCCTGAGGAGGATTTGTTTGAGAATCAAGATTTATATGACTGGACAGTTCTCCTGGAACCTAGGAAATACTTCTGCATATCTGGCATCTTGAACAATCACAGCTTTGGGGTCAAGGTTGGAATTTTACACATGTAATCAGGAGCCAGCATTTCCCACATGTGTTTTGGGACCTCACAGACAAGGGGCAGTGAAGTGAACAAAATGACTATCATAGAAGTGATCCAAAATGTTGGTAAGTGTTTTCAAAGAAATAGGAAAAATTAAACACCTTCTTAAATTTAGCTACGATTTTCAGCTTTCTCTAAAGAAACTGGAGGTCAAGCCCCAGACTTAAGAGACTCATAAAATTCCTGGAAAAGACGTCCAAAAATACGTTTTTGATGACTCTGTGTTGACCATATACTTGAGAAATGGATCCTAATCAATCCATCTGACCTTAACTTCTAGACTAGGGAAACTGGGTTCCATATACACAAGTGGATGTATTACTAGTAAGTAAGTAAGAGTGAAAATGAAAAAATCCTTTTTTATTTGTGGGATATTTTTAGGAGCAGGTGATGGGTGTGCAGTCTGTGGGCAGTGGAGGAGGGGCCGGAATTCCATCACCCCTGCAGGCCTCCTCCAGCCACCCCACTCTGTGATTCACAGAGGGAGGAACTGAAGCCCCCAGCGACCATGTGGTCTACCCACGGTGCTGTCACCAAGACTTTTCTTGAAGTTGCAAAGAGACAGATAATTCCTAACGTAAGGAATTAAGATTTGAAATAGTCTTGCTTTTTGACAAAAATATTGTCATGAAAGAGGATGCCACTGCCAAATATCCTTTCGTTCTGAAACCAACCTGTTTTGAGAAAAAACAGGGAGCTTCCATAAAAGAAAAGGTGGACCCAAGCCTCCAAAAGGAGATATTTAATTCCTACTATATAATCTGCTCTGGGAAATGTCACTGGGGTAAGAAGGTTTTTAAGCCGGGGACTTGACCCAAAGGAGCCCAGACTTGTCTTACTCTTTTATGCCAGCTGTTAGGGAACCAAGTCATTCTTTCCCGTTTATGGAGGGCAGCAGTGTGCAAATGAACAGGCCTTGCTCTCTTTGGATCCCACTGCATGGAGGTCTCTGAATCAGCATCGTGGCTCCTGGCCTCTTCTCTGGTATGGGACAGAACCACATTGAAAAATACGAGCTAGCTGTGCGATGACCCATCAGATAATGATGAAATCTGACAACAATTAACACTTTGAATTTCTAACTTTTCACACCAGCAGTTTTTGCTTTTCCTAAATGATCCTCGCAGGGAGTGAAGTTCCCTGGAACGTAAGGAAGTGCTTCTTGTTACCATCAAAGATTAAAAAGGGGTTTCTCCTTCTCCTATCTATTCTGAAAAGAAAAAAGAAGGCACCGCCATTGTTTCCCTCGTTTGTATCTCGTACTCCTTCCCTTCCATCCAGCAAGGTTACTGAAGTGTTCCTTCGGCACTAGGGTGTTGGGTTTCTAGCGGGGATGCAGCTGGCCACGGGCAGAGACGCACAGAGGGCAAGTTGCCATGCGGGGAGATTAGACAGGGTCAAAGGAAACGCGCACCACACAATGAAAGGTAGTAGAATTCCGAGCCAAAGTCCTTTCATCTGAGCCACTATGACTAGTCCTTTACTTCTTCGATGTCCTGTGACAGTTTTCTGGTATTTATGACTGTCAAGCTCCCTCTTGAATTGTGCACATTTACCTTGGTGTATTTCTTATCCGGAGAGGAGAAAACATCTGCAATCCCAAGGAGGAATCTGCTCTTAAAGAGTGACAACAGGGTGTGCAGGGGAGGTGGGAGGGGCTGGTCTGACTCCTTGGCATCAAAACAGAGATGTTCTTCAAGCTAGGCTGAGGAACATCCACGAGACACTAGCTGGAACACAGCCTGCCCACAAGCCCTGCCATGAATCATCTGTGACTGGACGCAGGGAGAATTTCCGTAAATCCCTCGTCATTTGACTCAGATGAGATGCTTTAACCTTATAAAAGTCTGACATCCAGAAACTTCTTGGAACTTGGTAAGGTGAGCCGAGGACTCTATAAGCAAGTGATAGAAAACAGAATGCATTCTCTCTGGGCTGGATTTTGGTTTTAATAGGGATGGGTCCCCTCTGGGCTGGGAGGCTAAAAGGTCAGCTTGTCCTTAGTCATGCAGAAAAGTGAAGGTGAAGGAAGGGCAGAGTTGAAAGAAGCAGGTGGGCCTCTCTGGTGACTAGGGCTGCTTTTCTTTAAGAGGTGTCCAGGGCGGCCGTGGGATTGGATGACACTGACAGAAGGAAGCCACCCAGAGGCGCACAGTGAGACAGCGCGGCACGTGCTGCTATGGAAAAGCAGGGTGGGCTGCCGGCGGCTATGGAGCGGCTCTGGACTCTGGTAAGAGTGTGGCTGGCCAGCTAGCTGTGGGACTCTGAGACCAACCGGAATAAGAAGGCCCAGCCTCTGGGAAGGATGAGAGCCAGAGGCCTCTGCAGAAAACCTGGGCTTTGTCCTGCAAGGACTGCAGAGCAAGCAGCTGGCGAGGAGCTCCTCCCCAAGGCTCAGAAAACCAAGCCTCAACTTCCAGTCCTACTTCTTAACAGTTAAGTGACCTTGGGCCTCAGGTCCTTGAAAAGGCGGGGGATAATACGTGTGCCTCCACAGGGTGATGGGTGGGAGTGGGACAGAACGCAGTCAAAGCCCTTAGCACAGTGCTCGCCACACTGTAAATACTCAAAAGTCAGAACCCACTATTATTAATATTAGGAAGTGTAAGGTATCCCACTGCCATTGATAAAAAGGGCGATGGTGTGGAGGCAGGGATGCTGAATAAAAACTAATTTCAGGCTGCAAAACAAAAGGCATGCGGCCTAAAACAATATGAAATAAGAGGTAGCTCCATTTGCTCAAAATTCCTTTGTCCCTCATAATCTTTGGGGCTTGCCTCCCAGTTTCTGTAATCAAGAGGTGACTGTCAGAGCTGGAGAGGCACCCGGAATCCTGTCTCCTAGAGCCATGTGCTTGCCATTTGATCACAGACCCTTCCTTGAAAAAAATGGAAGGGGAAGAAGTTAAAACACACATACACAGACCAGTTGATTCAATAAAGACCTTTTGGTGAGTGTTCATTCCAGGATAATAAACCAAGCAAACGTCTGGCTGTGTTTAAAATCAACAAAACCAGCAGGAAAGGCAGAAAGAAGGGAACAGAGTGATCAGCTTGTTTTGAAAGCTGCCAACAGTGCTGCTTCAGCAGGGGCTGGTGCCAAGGAGCCACCAGGAGAGGAGAAAGGAGACAAATGCAGACGGGACGGAAGCCGAGGACAGGGGAGGGGGGAGATCCCAGGTCTAATGGGATGCAGATGTGGCCTGGGGCCTGCGGGAAGCTTTCCCCAGGATCCCAGGCATCTTCGGGAGCTCCAGCCTAGGAGGCTACTGGGGGTGTTCAGCGCTAAGCCCAAGACCTCCCAACCAGACCATAAACTTGATTTAATGGCTATGTTTATGGAGTACTGTACGATGTGCCAGCCTGTACTAAACTCTTTACGTGCATTATTATCCCCATTTCACAGGTGAGGAATCTGAGGCTCCGAGAGGCCTTGGGACTTGCTCACAGCTGCTAAGGTAGAGTCATCTGCCTCATGCCTGAACCCCAGCTCCTAACACAAAGTTATACTGCTTTTGGCCCGGGAAGGGCTAAACCCAAGGCACGCTGACCAGCTAGCTGAGATCGGGGAGATGCAGGGTGGGAGGGAAAAGGTTAAAAATGTCCTATTGTGAGTTTGAGTCCAACTGATGTCTAGGAAAAGCCAACCATAATGTCGTCAGATGAAAGGACTTTTGGCCCAGTTCCCACATGCGACAGGGGCCCCGAAGTGCCCGACAGACAACGGCACCGCGCAGCCCTGGAGAAGGTGCGGGGGCCTGGCCCTCATACCGATGGTGCAGTGCTCGCCGTTCCAGCCCGGGCTGCACTCGCACTTGCCGTCCCGGCAGGTCCCATGCTCGGCGCAGCGCGGGTGGCAGGCGCGCTGGTCGCAGGCCGCCCCCATCCAGCCGTCCTCGCAGCGGCAGGTGCCCCCCACGCAGACGCCGTGGCCACCACAGTCGGCCGCACAGATCTCTGGGTGGGGGGAGGGAGAAGGGGGAGAGAGAAAAGACAAGTATTGAGCCAGTCGTTCTTGGGAACAAGGGTCACACGCTCTGTGAGCAGTCGCGATTCCAGAGGCTCAGGAGGCTAATCTCTGTGGACAAGGACCCTCGGACAAGAACAGTTCTCCAGCCAGAGGCCTGTCCCAAGCCCCTTTCCTCGCCAAAATAGGATGGACTGTAGGGCTCTGCTCTGTTCACTTTTCTCTGTGGCCAGCCTGTCCCCGCTTCTGTGCTTACCGCTTCCAAAGGGGACCGCCCTTCTGAACAGATGCGAGGAGAAGTCAAATTTAATTAAAAACCAGTTACGTGTGAAAACAAAGTGAGGATGAGCCAGGCGAAGTGCCTGTGGGTCTGGCTGGGGTGCATGAAGGGTCCTGGGCTTGCACTTCATTCCAGCTTTGACTCTAATTGAGATGGGAGGAAAGGGGAGGCTGGACCCCCGCATCCCAGGGGGGTTCTCTGGTGCTCTGCTGGGTTTATGTTCAGTTCCCCTGCTCACTGCTTCATCACCCCAACTCCAAGCACCATCTAAATGGCTTTTCCCATCCAAAGCAAACAGCTGGACTGGGGGTGGAGGCACTTCACAGCCAGACTGGAGCTGCCCAGCCCTTCACAAAGGCCCGTCTGTGAGATGGTGCAAAAGACACACGCGACCTGATCCACAAGCCCCTTGGGCCCAGGGCCAGCGACAACTTCACGGTTACTCAGGCAGAGGTTGTGAGAGCTTTGAAACACAACTCCTTTTTAGGAAACCAGTTGAACAACTGGGGCCCTTGATGCTCTCTGCCAGGGCTGTGATGGAGACCCTGACTCGATTCTGTGCCTCGTGGCCCAACATTCTTCAAATGAAGATCCCAACACCTTTAATTTCTTTCAAATTAAACTGACTGGCACCCACGTCAAATTGCATTTGCACATTACCCCTTCCAAGCTACACTCCTGGCTTCGAAGCTACTAACAGTCCAACTACTTTTGAAAAAAAAATTAAATTAGATCTCAGAGGCTCAGAACTTCCATATTAATCTACAAGGCAACGGCTAAAATGTTCAAGAATTAAAAAATAAGCAAAACAGAAAACAGTAATAGTTCCCATTTATGGTGTGTTCCTATGCCTGACATCTTGCCAAGCAAAGCAGCTGGAAAGGGAGTTAATGCGTGCAGTACCACACTGGGTTTCTCAGCTCCCCAGGGGAGAGAAAGGCTGCTGTAAAATGTGTGCAAAGAGCCCTGACCTGGAGCCAGGGGACCTGGGTTCTATGCCAGACTCAGGAGCAGAAGCTGTGTGGCCCTGGGCAGGTTCCTTGACTTCACTGGTGATGCTGCCTCACAGCACCTCTTCTACCCATCAGGGCTATGCTGAGCATTCGGTGAAGTGGACAATAGAAAAGGGCATGGCAAGATCACTAACTCAAGAAAGATTTCTCAGGACAGTGAGCTTTAGACTATGTGTCCAAAGACCAGGTTTGTGAGGTCTGTGTCTGCTCAGCCACGGATCTGCTGTGTGACCTTGGGAAAGTCACTTGCCCTCTCTGGGTGTTGGTTTCCTCATCAACTGCAGGGGGGACCTGATGGCATCTAAGACTGTGGGAGTCTATGATATAAACATCCTCCATGTCACACAGCACGATCTATCCCTAAGGCTCGGCTGGAGTGTCCCTCCTCCTCTGAGAAGTCTCCCACGATTCACTCAGCGGTTGTTCTCTTGCTCCGTGCCTTTCCATGTGACGTGGTAGACTGCTTCTCCATTTCTGCGTGTCTCACTGTCAGACTCAGGACAACCTGAGGCTGGATGAATTCTGATCACCTCTAGGCCTGGTACCCAGCACAGATCTTGGCACAGAACAGACCCTTAATTAAGGTTTGCTGGATAATGAATAAATCCATGTGTGCCTGGGGTTACAGGTGCCTAAGAATTTAAAACAATTCAGGTACACCCTGCTCAGCCTGGCTGAGAGTCAGTCCAGGTCTATCCGTCTGCTTATCTCTGGTGGGTTGCCCTTGTGAAAACTTCCCAAGCGAGCGTGGAGCTGTGGAGCAAAGTGTCAGGACACCCAGCAGCCCTCCAGGAAGGGGATTTTCTCAAGATGCTCTTCAAGTTTCCTTCCCTTCTTGCTCACATGGACAATGTCCTGGATTTTTCTCAAGATGAAGAATGACAATCTCGGGTCCCCGGTCTCCCTACGTCCTAAGTCTGAAATTTCCATCCCTCCTGCACAGCGCTGCAAGGGCATCGACCCAGGTGACTCCGGAGGCAGGGCCTGGACTCAGGGCTGGCTGGGACTTTCACCTGAGAGCCTGGAGGAAAGATCAGCTTAGCATTCTGGGGGGTTTACTCAGCACATTTTCTAGGTGGTAGTTTATGGTGTGAAAGTAAACTTCCAACAAGCCTTCTGTTCACCAAGGTGTGAGCCTGGAGAGGGACAGGCTGTGGGGCAGCCTTCCTCGGGGCGCTTGGAGTTCACGGTCTTGGTGTTTTGGGCTGCGGGGCACTTGAAGGTCACGGGCTTGAGAGCAGAAGAGGCAGGGCTTCCCCAGCACTTGACGGCCTCACTTCAGGTCCTCACTACTGGGTAGTTCATTCCTTTACTAGTTAACTTTGAGGCAGTGTGTGTGAAAGAGCGTAAGACTTGGAATCAGGTGTGACTCCAAATCTTGGTTCTGCCAGTTGTGGGACCTTAGACAGCCTCCTCAACTGCTCTGAGCTTCATTTTCTTCCTCCGTAAAATAGGGATGATGACAGCACCCACTTCAGAGGGTACACAGCCCTGATATACAGCTCATACCGATTCCTTTATTCTTCCAGTAATAGTCCATGCCTGCCTGCTATGTGCCAGAAACTGCGCCGGGTGCTAGGAATACAGAGGTCAATAAGACACAGTCTCTGCCCCACAGGAGATCATTGCCCAGACAAAGCCCAAACTGAGTGCTAAGATCAGCTGAGTAATCTACAGCTGTTACTCACTTCGGCACCTTTCTGCTTACGTGCAATGAAAAAAGAACCGTGAATCTTAGGATCAGACAGATTTGGTATCTATTCTTGGCTTTGTCACTTATTGGCTGGGTAATCTTCAAGGTGCAAGTTAGACAATTCATTGACTCTCGATTTCCATTTCAGTAAAATGAGGCTAGTAATTCCCACTTTACCAATCTTACACGGCTGGCGTTAGATCAACTGAGGTAATGTATGGAAAAGCCATTTTTGGCTTAATAACTTAACACTTATATCAGGTTTTACAGTTTACAAAGCACCCTTCACATACAGTTTCTCATTTAACTATCACAACAATGCTGGCTATTATCCTTCTTAGAGATGAGGCTACTGAGACCCAGAGAGCATAGGGGAACTCTACAAGGTCGTGTGTTCATCTGGTGCTTTCTCCTCATTTTGACAATCCTCAGGGCAAGGCTGCAAGATGAGCATTTTACAGATATGGAAACTGAGTCACAGGCTAGACAGAGGCAGGCTCTCCTTTGAGGGAACCTCCTGGTTCTTCCAGCAGATCTCCCCTCGTTTCTGGCCCTGTTGTTTATCCCTTGTTACGTTCAAGTCAGACCCTGGCTATGTGTGAGATGCAATGAGATTCTTTACACAGAGTTTCCCAGACACCCGAGCTCGCTTTTCTCCTCTGGAGACTGCGGGGCTGTCCCTCCAAACTCTCCATCTCCCCGCCAGTTTACACTAGACATGCTGCCTTGGTGCGAAGCTACAGCTGCCTGGTGGCTGAGCACCCCTCCATTAGCCCTTTACAAGCTGGGTTGTGAGCTCTTACACATTTTAATGGAAGGGGCCTGAACAGGGTGACCTTGACGTTTATGTGGTGCTAACTGATGGTAACACAACCTGTCAGTGTTGAGCTTCTCTTCTGCAGATGGGCTCTCTGCCCAAGTGCAGGAGACCCACTGCCTCATGACGGGAGCAGAAACCTGAGATTCTGCTTCATTTGGTCTCAAGTTGTAGGCCCCATTGTTATTTTTTTATGTACCTCAATTTTTTTTTTTTTTTTTTTGTCCTTGAAATAAAAGGAACTGCTTTATTTTTGCTTCTCTGATTCTGCTTTTACACTGAAGCAGATATAACTTCCCAGAGTGGCTGGTGAAAACCAAATAGGATGATGCTAAAGAATGTGCTTTGACAGCTCCTGTGCCCTTCATGTAATGTCAATGGTACTTTGTGAAATCTGGGTCACAGCTCCTAAGTCTCAAGTTTGCTCGGTTGTAAACTGGGGGTGACACTGACTACTGCAGAGAGCTGGTGGAGGAATCACCCTCATTTGCTTCATTTCTTGAGCGCTCACTGGGTGCAAATCTAAGGGTGAGCAGGCACTGGGGGATCCGATGGTGAGTATGACAGACACGGCTCTTTCCTGACCTCAAGGAGTGACATTCTAGCACGGCAGACGGACGTAACCTAATTGAATTAAATGCGTTAGGATGAACAGAAGTGAAGCTTCTAGTATGCAGCCTGGCACATAGTCAGGATATGATAAACTGTGCACACACATATTCTTATAAGAAAGGAAATGGGGTGCAGTGGCAAGTGTTATCAGACTGAAGTCAGATCAGATGTGAATTCTGACTTATGCAACACACCTGGCACAAGCAAGCATTTGATAAAGGCTAAGCGACGGTCATGTGATCAACATCGGCACTGTCTGACTACATGCTGGACGGTAGGGGCCTGGGAGGAACCCTCTGACGTACCATAGAGTACACAATCCATACAGTCGACACGGATTCAGATTCCGACTCTCCAGTCTCCTTGAGTCCTTGCGGAGCCCTTGGGAGAATGACTTAATCTCTCTGGACCATACTTCTTCACCCCCAAAACAGGGAGAGTAATAATGGTCCCCTACAGGGTGAGTGAGTGGTGGTAACTGAAGGAAAGGGTAAATGTGAATGGCTCTATGTAATCTGTGTTATGTATGTTGTGTTCCGAACATTAACTGATTGATGGAGACCTACGGCATCCTGTATCAGTGCACCTCCGAGTCACCAAGAAGGGAAGCATCTCCCTGAAGAGCAAGATATTTTCTAGCAGCAGAGCCTCAAAATTTGAGTATGAAACTCTTTCTCTGGTTACCTAGCATGGCACCATCAGCCATGACCATTAAAACCCAGGTAGAAGCCACCTGTATGTGTAGCTTCGGCTTCCTCTTAAAAGCGGGTGAAAATCCCCAACTGTCCTAAAGTGTCATTCCAAGTCTCTAAAGTTCTTGGCTGAACTATACAGGGCCTTGGAGAGCAACCAGGTCAGGCCCAAGAACACCCTGGCTCTTCTCCTGGGGAAAGCCACCCCCCCCCCCAAGCACCTCCCCTTCCCCACCCCACCTCTGCCCTGCCTCACTGGTATCCACGTCTGTCTTCTCTCTAGACTGGAAGCCCACCTGATGGCAGGCTCTAGCTTTTACTCATCTTGGTTCCCAGCAGCAGGCACCAGGTCTGGCAGAGAATGAGCTTTCAACAAATATTTGTTGAAAGAACAGATGAATTTTTAAAAAATCTCATGGAAGAGGTGTTATGTCAGTTGGCTCAACTCTATCCCAGCACCATATTGTACAAAATTTATTTGGTTAAATATATTCACACAGAGGCTCAGCCTTCTTTGTGCTTAACCTTCTTAGAAACTTATCTTCTCCAATCTCCGACTGATAGCTTGTAACCTTAAAGTGTCTCAGTTCTTACACCCTCACACACATCTTCCTTCGCACCAATACCCGTGTCATACCTGTTCCCTTTCTATGATGTGGAAGCAGGTGGACACATAACGAAAAGGGTGGGAAAAATATATGGTTTGGCTATTGGTTAATTGTGCTCCAAAGTGTATACACGAGGGAAAAAGCTGCTCCAGTCTCCTCTCATTAAATGTTAATCCCCATATGAACCTGGATGAAGCCTGGGACCTATCACAGCTACGTTTTAATTTGTCTGGACTTACTTTACAATCCTGTTCATTAAAATAGCTGGTAAGGGAAGTTGTGCCTCTCCCCTAAAGGGAAATACTTATATATAATTTTCCCGTAAAATTTCTTTGACTTGGAAAGATGCTCAAAATTGACACAAGTCGGGGATAGAGGGGACCCCACACAAGGATCTGTGTGCTTTCCTGCTGAGTAAGGAACAGATACAGGTGAAGCTGTCTTTGAAATTCAGGGATGTGAAAGCAGAGCCTTGGCCCCATGTGACCTCCTGGGAAGCCCTTTAATAAGTCTGTATTTGGCACTAAAAGGGATAATAGGGAAAACTGTTCTATTCTGCTTAGGACCTGAGGTTCTTAGAAGTGACCTTAAGAAATTTTAGTAAGGGTTAAATAATTTTAAATGATTTCCACTAGGATTTTCTGTTGCATCGCTAGCTCATCTGAGTTAGTGCCCAGTTTGGGGGATTTTTCTGAAATCCTGGTCCTTGAAAATTCCTTGGGGGAATTTCTCATGAAATCCTTGGACACTTTAAGTCCAAGCTACACTAAACAGCATTTGAGGCAAAAATAAGGAGAAACTGTAGAACCACTATTGGTGGCACACAAATATTACCTCATTAAATCCTCACAACATCCCTGCAATTTTATTTTCACTCCCTTCCCATCACTGAGGAAACTGCTTGGAGAGACTAAGTGACTTACTCAAAGGTACTTAGCTAGAATGAAAGGTGACTATGATTAACACAGCTTTTTGGTCTGTGAACTGTGGGATCAGGTTTAGGCAAAACCTCAGCTGTAATCTGACATATTTCCTTATCAATTATGTATTAGATCCTCACCTCAGCTAGACTAGAGAATCTCTGAAATCAGAGTCTGATTTCACCCTGACTCAATGTTTATCATGTTAAGTACTTTTCCTTTTGTTTGTCTGTTTATCTGTCTTTTCAACCTCCATCCATCCATCTGCCTGTCCATCAGCTCATCCATCTGTCCATCAACCCAATCATCTAATCATCCAATCAGCTATTAAGTCAACAGGCCATCTAACTGCCCATCTATCCATCCATCCATCCATCCATCTCTCCATCCATCCATCCATCTGTTTGACCTGGGCTAGTTAATTCATCTTTCTGTGCCTCAGCTTTCTCTTCTGCAAAAAAGGATAGAGACACCAACACCTCAGGTTCATGTGAGGCTTAAAAGAACATCATGTAATGTGCCTAATGTCATGTACATCTTTTACAGAGTAAACACTCACTACATGGCAACTATTTTACGTTTATGTGCTAGAAAGGGCCAGGGGAAGGGAGGGTTTGAAGATACTGTGGAGAGCAAGGGGAGGACGTGAACAACTGAGGTTCCTCTCAACAGCCGGAGAGGACTGGATCTGGAGCATAATCAGAAGGACAGGCTTCCTGGGTCCCTCATGCCCTGGGGAGAGGTAAGTGGCAAAGACCCGTGTAAGGGACAGACCAGGATAATGAGAGAGCACTTCAACCACGGCCTCCATATTCTCAGTGAGGTGGGAGTCTCTGCTGAGGAGGACGCTAATGGATAGATGTGGACATCTGAAAGAGTCCCCTGGGGACTGAGTGTAAGAACTCACAAAGTACCAGAAGAACTGCAGCTCGAAGGACCCAGGAGGGGCTGAAGATCGTGAGCGTGACATGATTTGGCTTAAAGCACTCGGAAGCCCGGCTGTAAGATCAGAGATGGTGAGTGGCTGGAGCGATCCTGGGTTTTGCAAGGTGGATGTGGAAGAAAGGCACAGAAACAGGGAGCCGAGAGTGAGGAAGGAAGACAGCTGGAAGTAAAGGACTGAGGGAACAGGGGGAAATGAAGGAGGAGGAGGGTGAGTCAGGAGAGAGCTGATGCTGGGCAGGAAGTGGCCTGGATGTGGCCAGGGGCTCACCTTCAGGTGGCTTTAGGGGTTAAGAGACAAAAAGAGGAGGAAAACGTAGAGGAGCAGTTTTCTTGGTCAGAGCATGAGAAGGTATCTTAGGGATTCTCTAACCATCCTGTAGACAGGAAAACACGGGCCAAAGAGAGGAAGTGTCTTGTCCTTGGCCACACAGCCATGTGCGTATTAGTACTTGAGTAAGAACTTAATGGCTGCCTTAGGAAACAGTCATGTAAGGGGCCAGCTAGATAAATGGCTAAAGGCGGGGAGGCCTCACCACTCTTTGGCCCCCTCCTCTGTGCCTCTGCATAGGCTGCTTTCAGGGTCTACGTGCTCCTTTCCCCCAGTCTTCACATGTTGAAGTCTGGCTCCAATGCCACCTCCTCCCTGAAGCCTCCTTCCAGAGCCCACACTGGAAGGGGCTTCATCTCCTGCCTTCCCAAAGCACTTTATGCAAACCTTTATCAGGGTTGTTAGTCTACCTGTGTTGCTTCCAGAACCCTGCCATCAACAGATTAGTCTCTGTACTCTGTAGTGAGTCTCACACAGAAAATGTATCTTTTGACTGCATCCATGTACCGCCAGATTCCAGTGGTCTGAGGCAGGGCACTCCAGTAACTATTCAAGGTACTATGATTTTGCACAGGGCAGAGGCCTGGATTTGGGCAAGCTGGGTATCAAAGCCTTCTTTGCTACTTCCCGGCTCTGGGAAACAAACATTGCACATATCTGAGCCTTATCTTGGTCATTTATAAAACGGCAGTAATGAATCTTAAAATTGATTTAAAAATATATTGAGGACCTACTATATGCCAGATACTCTTAGAATCTGGGGATTCAGAAATTGTATTAAGTTATTCCCATCCTCAAGGAACTCAAGTCTATCTAGTTGTATAAGTGAGCACAACAAAGCTGGCCACCATGCCTGGCACACAGTAGGCCAATTACAATTTAACTCTCACTTCCACAGGTCAGATATCCCTGCATTTTGAACAATGTGGCTCGAATATAGCACCCACTCTCTCTCCCTCCCTCTCCCACAAAATTGGGCAGATGGCTTTTTAGTCTCAGTGCAGGTTACAGGAAGAAGTCAGGAGGGAGGAAGGTATAGGAAAGGAGCATCTGACTTCCTTACAGTAATGAATCTTCTTTTGACATTGAGGCCAAACCCAAGTCACTCTCCTGTGCTTCTCAACTTCCATCCCTATCACCTGAGAGTCAGAGCGGCTCCAAGCCGTGCTTCGGTCCCCCAGATCTAGATGGCAGAAAGCTAATGAGCCTTGGAAACCACATGGCCTTTCACCTCACTCAAGGAGCTCAGAAAGCTTTCAAACCACGCAGAAAAATGGATTCCAGTACGTTGGTGCAGAGCAGTCGCCAATCTATTCCCCCAGGACTAGAATTTCAAGCTTTATGAAGCACCTATCACAGGAAGTAGTAAGTCGCCTCTATTCACCTTAATTGGAGGGTATCTGGCTTCCTGAAAAAGGAGTTCAAAGCTAGCATGGCGGAGGCCTCCAAATACGCTCTGACTTTGCAGAATGATAACAAGCCGAGAAAGGACTGGTGAGCAGAGAAGCCAAAAAAGGTAACTGGCCAGGGCTGAACCACTACCCCACTGAAAGGGCCCAACTGGGTATACTGAAGAGATAGCTGATGTTCAGACCTCCAGTCCTGATACCCTTTTGTGAAGGTCCACCTCTCCACCTCCACCATGGACACCTCCTCCTAGAAGTCTCCCAGGCACCTCAAACTGCATGCCAATATTAGAATAAGATTTCTAAAACCAAACCTGACCACGTCACAGCTCTGCCTGAAACTTTTCAGTGCCTTCCACTGACAGATAAAACCTAAACTCTTTCAAGGCCATTCATCATCTGATGCCTGCTAACTTCCTTCACCTCTTCTCCCTCTCACTACTGCCACAAATATCCTAAGCTAAGCTACTCCAAACTGTGGTGCTTTCCTAGAAAATGCCAGGATCTGTCTCATCTATGTACTTGTTGCAAATCTTTGACTTCCACAGTGGGCTGCTGCAAGGTGCTTGCCTCTTTCTTCCATCTCTGACAATTCAAATCCAACCTCCATCACCCACCTTAAATCCCACTTCCTCCAAGAAGCCACCTTGATCACCCCGGCTGAAAGCAACTGCTCTTTTCCTGAACCCCTGTAGTATTGCCAGGTCCACCACGGTCATGATCCAATTTACATGGTTCCTGGCAGTGTCACCAAGTGAAGTGGTACCTTGTAAACCTGATACCTGATCCATGGTCAGTATCGGCGTAAACCTTGGTAATAGCCAATGGCAGGATTATGCAGGGGATAAGCATGGGTTCTGAACCCAGAGAAGGCTGGATTTGAATCTTTTCTTTCCCAGAGTGCCTTTGGGAAAGGCACTCAAGTTCCCTGAACCCTGGTTTCCTGAGAATAACACCGTCTGCAATTTCAGAGGCTTATATATTTGTTGTTTGAATAAATCATGAAGCACATACATGGAGGAGTTCTGTAAAATGTAAACAAAATTTCCATTCAAAGGATAGTTATTATTTTAAAATTACAAAGTTACCATACCAGCCGTTTGATTCAGGAAGACAGCCAGAGATTTTGTACAAGATATCAGCTTGGGCATCCAAATAGAAACCTAATTCTGAAGCCCAATTTCAGAAGGGCTTAGATTTGCATACTGAAGAGCTCCAGTTGTGATAGAAAATGTTCCAGGGCTGTCGGCGGGAATTCTACTAAATTACAAAGCTGCCAGCTTCTGGTTTATCAACCTTTGACTCTGGCAGTATTTAGTAGCATGCCTGTTTGGGCCCAATTTCCCAGGCTTTGATTAAATGTTAGGAAGTGACCATCTCATTGTGTCTGAACCTCCACAGTACTTCCCAGGCAACTGGTGGGGTCTTCTCTGCCTCCTTCTAACACACGCACTTCTTTCTCTGCTTCATTGTCAGTCTCCTGGATATTTATTATTCTGAACTTTGAGTTTAGGCTGTCACTTGCTGTTGGGAAAGGGCACAGGAAATGTCAAGTCTCAACGGACATGATTCCTTGGGTGAAATTCTAACCTAGAGTTTCCCCTCCCATAACATACCTATACAGAAATAGCCCAGTCTGATCGTTTCCTTTTGATGTTTAATTGGATGTTGGTGCTGTGCTTTCTGGGCTGAGAAGCAAATGCTTCTCAGAGAGTGAACAATTCCCGCTACACAAATGCGACTTGTAACAGGGGAGAATGCTCAACGCTGAATCTAATTTTCTCTCCCATCCATGAACAGAAGACAATTTCTCTGGCATTACAGCATCTCACTCAGTCTTTCTGTCATTAGTAAGAATTAAATTCTGTTCCCTCAAATCTAAACGTAATTATATTTTGCCTCGTAAATAAAATTGAATTACCATTTTCAAAATTTAGGGCTAATGCAACTGCTATGCTTAGAGCTTTAATTTTTTTTAACCCTGTTGCTACTTTCAGTTTTTTTTTTTTTTTTTTTTTTTTAATTGGGCTTATTTTGCTATCAATTGTGACTTCATTTGGTAACAGAGCTTTTCTGTTCCATATCTATCTGGTCATTATTGTTATTAATTACGCTTTGTGATTTGCTTTTCTTTTTGGTAGGGGAGGAGAGTAATAGAGAAGAAACTGGAAGCTCAAAGGATCTGAGTTTGAATTTTAGAAGGTCTCGCTAAGCTGAGGTAGGACCTAGGCCATGATGCACTGAGAGAGTTAAAGAGCGAGCCCTGACGTGGAGTCTGAAAGGGAAATCTTCAGTGCGCGTTGAAAGAGTTTTTAATTTGAGATTTTCAGCAAGACATTGAGTGGACTCCATGACTGGGACCCTGCCTGCCTCCCTGGCCTCACTTCCTCAGCTCCTACTCTCCAGTCAAACTGAAGGAGGACCGCTCTGTACTTCTGCACATGCTGTTCCCTCTGCTTGGACGGCCCTCCCCTCCTCTTCCACCAGGAGCCCCACCTCAGTCCCCTCTCACAATCTGGCTCACAAGTCTCCATCCTGGGGAAGACCTTCCCAGGTTCTTCTCTGTCCCCCTCTTGGCCGAGGGCACACTCCTGCCCTTGTGCACCCCCAACCCACCATAAATGCGACGGTCGGAGGCCTTAACACCTCATGACTCCGTGTCACCTCCTGAGTGGCCTGAGGCACGCTGATCCCCGGGGCCTAGAATGGTCCAGCACATGAGAGGTCAGGAAGGGCTGTGAGTGAACGGAGGGGGCGTGTGTGCTTGTCAGCAGTGGGTGCGCATCTGGAGCTCTTCTGGGGTGCTCTCTGCGGAGGCTGTGCTCCTCTCTGGAAAAAGCTCAGGAAGCTCAGTCCCTGAGCAGAGGCCAATGTTAGCGCCGTAGGGCCCTTGTGCTGGTGTCTGGGGATAAATGTGTCAGCACGTTAGTGACTCTTCACTTAGACGCAACGACCAGAGTCGGGGGTTGGGGGGAAGGGGGGTGGGTAGAGAGTCTCAGTAACCACAAGAAAACTGAGCCTCCGAGAGAGAAAGCAAGTTGTTCAGGTCACATAGACTCCAATCCAGTTCTGGTTCCAGACCTTCACCATATAAGCTGCCCTCAAACTTCAATTGCTTAGAGTTGAAGGACTGTTTGGCTAATTTAGACTTAGTCATGCATTCGAAAAAATATACATTAATACTTTATTTATTGAGTGCTTACTGAGTGCCAGCCACCATGCTAGGCATTTTATATATACATATTAGAACTAATTTGAAAAACAGCCCTGCAAGGCAGGTATCATTAGCCATATTCTTTGGATAAGCTCAGTCTTGAAATTCTAGCTTGGTCCCACTCCAAATCCCACGCAATTCTTTCTGACTGCACATGCTACGCCCAAATCCATACCACTGAATCTCTAAAAGATCTCCACCTGTTATTCCATGAAACCCAACTGCAATGAAATGATAAGAATCATAAACCACCAGCACGGGCATTTTACAATCAAAATCTCTGCCAGGTACTGCTTCTGTGAGCCGGCAACCCAAAGGAATAAAATGTAGTGAGAGGGCCCTCTCAAATAAAGGTCATTTATGGAAGACAAGACTGGAGAGAGCTTGTAGAGAAGTGGAAACGAGGAATGAATTTATGAGGCTGAGGACAGAGATGACTGGGCTGGGGTGGAGGGGAAGGAAGACCCGCGTGAGAGCCAGTGAAGGGGCAAATGATGGGTTTAAGGGATCGAATCTGATATGGTATTCTGGAAAATGCCACAGAGCCTGAAATCTTCTTTAGAAGATTTTAGAAGATTTAGAAGTCATTAGGCTCTGAAAGAAAGGTAGGCTTTTCCAGTTTTAAGGACCATCTCAAAGAGGTTAAATTCCTCCCCTTTTCTAAGGCAGCTCTGAACCAAGAGGGTGAAAAGCCAACTAAAGCACTTGAGGGGGCGGGTGTGGGGAGGGAGCCCTTCTGCTCCGCAGGGCTGCTGAGCGTGCCCCCTTTATGCAAATTGATGAGGCACCCAGCCCAGCAGGACCACTCCCTGGGGAAGGTGGCTTGAAGGAGGTGAAATGATGCCAGCTCTCATCCAGGAGGGGCTCTGGCTGGCTGGCACTGCCTGTGAAATGAACATGGGCTAGGTCTGGAAAGTGAAGGACGGGGCCCAGGAACTCGGTTTTAGCTTTGCAGAGTGTTATGGGGGCGTGGGGGGAGCGGATAAGGTTGGGGGTCGGGGGGGGGGAGGTGGGTGGAATCCTGAGAGAAGGGATTAGACTGTCCAGTGGGTAGTGTGCTGGGATCTTCTTGGGCAGAGCCTTTGGCTATAACCCCTCATTCTTCTTTGATAATTCCCTGGATAAGTCATTCATTCAATAATCACTAGAACCTAATGGCTGTCAGGCCATGCACTAGGGAGAATGACAGACACTGACTTTATGGGGTTCACAGTTTGACAAGAAAGAGGCACATTTATAATACATGGCTCGGCACACCGAAGAGCTTAGGAGAGGCCTTGAAGCCAGACTTGGGTTGCATCCGTGCTGTGCCACTTTCCAATGGGGAGATGCTGGCAAGGAATTTAACTTAGTTCTGACCTTCAGTTTCCTTATGTGGAAAACAGACGTGGTAATACTTCCTTTACAGGGTTCTTATGACCCTTAACTAAGATAATGGTTGAAAGCACTTAGTTCAGCACCTGATACATGGTAAGCATTAAGAAATGGACAACTCTCTAATTAATGCTCCGTCCTGTGACTTATCAGGAAAAAAGACAAGATTAATGGCAAAGAAACCTCTTTGGATGGAAAGAAGACTTGAGGTAAGAGCTGAGGACTTGGAAACAGAGGGCCTAGATTCAATTCAAATTCTGCCACTGATTAGTTACCGCGGGCAAGTCGTTTCCTCTCTCTAACGCCTTCCCATCTGTAAAACAACTGCAGTAGCAATCACCACCACCATCATAACCACCCCCATCACCACCCCCATCACTACCATCATCATCACCACTATCATCACCATCACCACCATCACAACCATCATCACCACCAGCGTCCCCAAAGACTGACGCAGTGAGGTTCCACTGGGCCCAGAGCTGAGGACAGAGGTGTATTCGGGGTGGCAGTGGGACATATAACCTGTGCTCTTCCAGGCCACAGGAATCTACTTAAACGGTTATCTTATATGGTTCGTCATTGACCACATCAATGAGGCAGGATTTAAGGAAGAATTTCTGAGATGAGACGGCAAGCCAAGCTGCTGAGAACCCAGAGGCCTGAGTAAACACTTGTGTAAAGTCTGACTTCATTGTTTCCACAAACCTAACCAAAGTGCTGGGAAACTTGTCAGCTCACATTTCATTACAGGCTGGTTGTTGAGTGCAGGGCATGTTGATTTAAGCTGCTTTCATTAAATCCTGTTCTCCATGCCAAACAGCATGACACTCATCTCAGGCAAGAGATGGTCCTGCTTCCTAGGAGGGCCAGACGGCAGGGGCCCATTTCTGCCAACCCCACCACCTAGAGTCAGTCCTATAGGATGTGTCTTCCCGCCTGCAGCTCCTGGTGAGAAGGCTCTGGGCAGTGCCTGTGCCAGCCCTGCCGTGCCAGGAGCAAATAACGTAAAAGGTGTGACCCGAGCTACCCTTGCTGGGTGTCTGACTTGTGCCAGCCGCCATGCTAACCACTTTCTCCGTATTTTCTCACTAAATCCTTACAACAATCCCACAGGTAATTTACCTAAAAGGAAAGGAGGGGAAGCAACTTGCTGAAGCCACTCAACTAGTGAGAAGTTCAGTGGCTGTTCACCACCCTGTAGCCGCAGCCCTGAGTACCAAGACAGCTCCCTGGCTAGAGCGGCATCTGCTCAATGAGGCATCTCCCACTTAGCTTTAGGGCCCAAACTCCATAGCTTTCAAACAGCTTCCACTCGGTGAAAGTGCCCTCAGAAGGGAGGGAGGGGGAAGACGGGAAGTGCTCCCCGCTACAGGCCCTGTTCTCGGGCACACGTGCATTATACAACTTAATCACCACGTGACCCTCTGAGGTGGGCACTGTTATTATTTTCATTTTTCAGACAAAGAAACCACAGTCAAGAAAAGTCAAGTCCCTTGCTAAGGTCACACAGTTAGCACGTGCAGAGCCAGGATGGAGCCTAGGCAGGTACAGCCAGGACAGCAGGGAGGGAGAACCACCATCAACGCGCTTTCACTAGCCTTCAAACTGGCTTCCGGCGGGAAGTGAGAGCCAGGGAGAAGCTATGGCCGTGGGGAGGCAGCGCAGGGTGCTGGGCAGCAGGGGGGCCCCAGGTTGGGCTCGGACTCCCAGCTGCGGCAGGCTCAGGGTGCCTCAGGTAGGTCACCGAGTCTCAGGGTGAGGGTGGGGATGGTACCATACCTGTCACCCTGCCTCCTGGTGTGTGTGTGTGTATGTGTGTGTGTGTGTGTGTGTGTGTGTGTGTGTGTGTGTGTGTGTGAAAAGGAGAGAGAGAGAGAGAGAGAGAGATCTTTGTATGCTTTGAAGCACTCAACAAACACAAATTGTTATCACTATTGCAAGGGGAGACAGGAATTTTGAAGTCATCTATTAAATTCCTGGCCTTGTGGCAATCACGACACTGATTTAGTCAGTTATAGGTTAGAGGTTTAAAAACTATAATCCACGTTTCTGAAAGGGCACCTTTCATCTTGCCTCTCTCAAATGCCTCCGTTACTGTCAAGGGCTCTCAGCTGTAATCGGGCTCATAACATAGCTAACATTAACGGAGCCCATATCGCGCGCTGAGCAGCGTGCTACGTGCTTTTTTTACTTTATCTTAAATAATCCTCCAAATAATGATTTTCCAAATACTAATCCCAGGAGGTAGGTACGCTTGTTATCTCCGTTTTACAAGTTACAGAAGTGAAGCAACTTGCCCAAAGTTATAACTAGTAAGCAGCAGGGCCAGCATTTGCACCGAAGGCTGTCAGACTCAGAGACTCTCCTTATCACACGGAGCTCTCTGCGTTAGCTTGTGAGGCCCTCTGTTTGACAGCAGCTCTGGGAAGTGAGAGGCACGGAGTTGAGGAAAATGGGCACTCGCAATTCTATTTAAGGCCCTTGCAATGGGCCTGCTGTCTCCTCTTACAGGGCCAACTCAAGAATGCCTAGCGATCGCGCTCAAAGTTACACCTGCCTCCGTCAGAGGCTGTGGAGTCTCATCAGGGATTAACAATGCACGGACAGTTACAGTTCTATCAGAAACTAGCTTTGTGGCCACATAATGAACAATACAACCCAGTGTAGATTTCGGAGGAGCATTCCTTATATTGCCATAAACAGAGCTGTATAAAAAGACTTATTCCTAAAGATGCAGACGTAGAGAATGGACTTGAGGACACGGGGAGGGGGAAGGGTAAGCTGGGACGAAGTGAGAGAGTGGCATGGACATATATACACTACCAAATGTAAAACAGATAGCTAGTGGGAAGCAGCCATATAGCACGGGGAGATCAGCTCGGTGCTTTGTGACCACCTAGAGGGGTGGGATAGGGAGGGTGGGAGGGAGACGCAAGAGGGAGGAGATATGGGGATATATGTATATGTATAGCTGATTCACTTTGTTATAAAGCAGAAACTAACACACCATTGTAAAGCAATTATACTCCAATAAAGATGTTAAAAAAAAAAAGGAATTATTCCTAAGACACCTGTGTTCGTGATCATGTCTTTACACAAGCTTTGCAAACAAGGATAAAGTCCAATTTAGGCTGCGTATTGAACACCAATTCTCCATTCAATGGGGAAAGGTAATTCAAAGTATTCCAAAGGCACAAATGCTGCACTGGATCTCATTTTTACCAAAGGCCTCAACCATCTTTCCTGATCACTACCAGAACTGTTAATACACAAGATGATGAGCTGATTTGAGCTTCACTTTGTTTCAGCAATGTGGTGTGGTGGGGAAAGTGACTCAGAGTGAAAAAAAATGTTGATGGAGATGCTACCACTTCTTAGCCATGTGTCCCTGGGCAGGATTACTTAGAAATTTTCTGGGCTTAAGCTTCTTTATTAGTTGATTTCTCTTCATGTGTTTGGTTGCTCTGTCTCCTGCCCCCCTCTCCAGAATGCAAGCTCGCCAGGGTACAGACTTCCTACCTCTTTATCCCCTCTGCCTTGTTCAGTAAGTATTCACTGAGTAAAATACTATATAAATTGGCAAAATGGGGATGATGATGCCTTTCTCACAGGGTTTTTGTGTGAATTTAAACAGTGGATACTGTCCAGATGAGATACTAGAAGCAACCACGCTTACTACCTACCAGTACTGTGCTAGGTGATTCAACTATGTTCTCATCTAATCCTCACCATGAAAGGGCCTCTAAATCATAAAGCGCTTATAAACAGAGGGTGCCGATATAATCATTCTGTGAAGTTTACATGTGTAAATTCTGTGGTGAACCAAACACCAAAATTAAGAACACATTCAATCATGTGTTTATCATTCATTCATTCATTCGTCAAAGTTCATCCGGCAGCTGCTGCGGGCAGGCCTATGCTGAGTCCTGGGAATGTGGGATAAGACACGTTTGCTACGCTCATGGAACTTACCATCTCGCAGAGGATCTGGCCAGAAAGGCGGGTGAGGGCCACATCACAAAGCACCCTAAATACCATACTGAGTTTGGACTTCATTCTGGGGGATGGGTAAAACCAAAGGCCCATCCCTGCAGAGCTCAAGGAGGCACAATGTCCCCCATGGCCTCGCCTCTAGGATGGCCATTGTAATGTGAGAGACGAGAATTCAATGAATCACATCTATCATCATTAATATGGTTAAGGGGCGATGTTTTGACTCTCAAGGCCACCACTATGAAAGAAATGATGTGAATATAGGATTTGTGAATCCTCTGCCCCTCTAAGAGTAGAGGTGTTGAAGGCTGGAGTTCAGGGGAAGAAGAAAAGCATTCAGAGACATGGGTAACCCCCTGCTACATGACCAAGGTCAGGGTCAGGGCCCTGAACAGGAATGAACGGTGTACACGTCACAGTGGAACCTCCTCCCTCCATCTAAGCTGTGCCCTTATTCTCCCCACATTTACCGACAGAACAGTCGTGTCCAGTCCAGTTTGGGTCACAGCTGCAAAGCCCGGTGTCTGGGAGGAAGGTGCCGTGGCCCGAACACTGGTCCAAGCACGTGGCCCTGGGCGTCTCACAGTTGGTGCCTCCCCAGCCCACAGAGCAGTGGCACTCGGCTCTCACGCAGACCCCCCGGCCCGAACACGTGGGGTCCATGCAGTCCACTGCAACACAGAGGAGAGATAACAGAGGTAAGTATCGGACTAGCAAGGGTGAGGCTTCTTTAAGCAAACTGCTATGCTTTGTAGTGGAGGAGCTTCACATGCTCAGGGAGAAGGACCCAGATTTCCACGGAGAGGTCACTTGGTAAGGTGAAGAGAATAACTCTAGCAACGGTAGACCTGGTTTCCCGCCCCTACCCGGTGGTTGAATGTTTAACCTCTCAAGTCTCAGCAACCTCACCTGTAAAACGTGCATACATATTTGTACCTCTTGACTTGAGGGGTGCACATAGTAAGACGTATGTATACAGCAGCCAGTGCCTATCCTAGATGTCTGTAACAACTGCAACAATGGAGGACAAGACTATTTCGTTCGTGTCTGTATCTCCAACCCCCTAGCACGTGGGAGGTGCTCGAAACATCACTGGAGAACAAACTATTAGTATTTACCACTGCATAAGTGCAGTTTTATTTCTGCGAATGTGGGATTAAAATAAAGATCCTTAATTTAAATGAGAACTTATTTTGCATTCAAATTCCCTTAGGTTTTACCATCTTCACAAAACTCTGGAGAATGATACAAACTTTCACACCTCATTTTCCAGACACACATTTGTCTGGAAATGTTTCCAGGCAAACATTTCAATGACTATTCAAAACTATATATGATGGCTGTGTTCAGCTTCTCCTCAAGCTGGGGGTGAACTACAAAGCTGTAGCTCACAGCCAAGCAAACCCCCGAGCAGGGCTCTTAGGGCCCAAGGTCAAGGTGGTCTCAAGAGACCTCCCAGAAAGAGGGAGGAGAATAATATTGTGGGTTACCTGCTCTCCGCTTACACAGTAGGAAGTATCTTATATACTTCACCAGGTTGTTTTCTCAATAACCCAGTGAGGTACAGAGGAGAAAACTGAGGCTCAGAGAGGTAAATACTTTATATGGGATCACAGAGCTAAACCCTGCCAGAGAGGACTCTGAAGACAGGTCTCTCTGATTGTGAATCCAGTGATATTCCTGTTCCTGGGGCTGATTTTCCTAAGTCAAAGCTTTAGTTACGGGGTTACACAAAGTTCCCAGAGACCTCTAATCTTCCGCAAAGCACTTCACAGAAAGAAGAAGAAGAAGAAGGGCACTGAGGGCTAACTTAGCAATGTGGCTCCAGTGCACGCAAAGTGTGAAAGGCAGCAGAGAGGAGACAGAATCAGCAAAGGGCTTGTCCGTGTTCTCTACTCAACCAAAGAGTTGCTAGGTCATTGTAGGGAGGGAGGGGATTCTATCCGTCTTGCAAGTGGAAGGGGAGAATGGAGTCCCGATGGGGCCCAACATGCAGCTGTTGTTAAAAGTGTTGATGGAGCTGCTATGAATGCAGTCAGGTTCCTCCTTGTAGGGGCTCAGGAGGAAGCCGTATGCTGCTGAGGAAAGAATTTAGCATTTGACTCTCTGAGGTC
Organism: Phocoena sinus; assembly: GCF_008692025.1. Taxonomy (NCBI): domain Eukaryota; kingdom Metazoa; phylum Chordata; class Mammalia; order Artiodactyla; family Phocoenidae; genus Phocoena; species Phocoena sinus. The sequence continues at coordinate 53,877,471 of NC_045770.1, read as the reverse complement.
CTAAGTTCAAGGGTCACAGGACAAGCTGTAATGGTTCCATGGCCACGGTCAAGTCCCGTACCTGCTCTGAGCTTCCATCTATAAAGCCGGTCTGGTCAAATTACCTACCTCTCAGGTGGCTATGAGGACCAAACAACACTGATGATTTGAAAGGACAGTATAAGCTGTAAATTGTTGCAAAGAAGTTATCTGTCCATTTTATCAGGACATTCAGTAGCATGACTTGGGCAGACTGTGGTCAGAGCTCATTTATAATTCAGACGTGATTTTACTTTATTTATCAATTAAATTTTATAGCCCAGTATATTTGACTTTTGCACAAAAGAGTGGGAAACTCAGCCTGGGTATATTAGAATCACAGACACAAATGGGCAGAGACTTTACAAAGAGCATCATTCTGGGAACAGGCTGTTCATTTTGAGGATCACCTCATTAAGAAAGCCCTTTCACTATGTGGGTTTTTAAAGGAGCTCAACGTAATTACTTCAATGATAAATAGGAAGACCAAAGGCCAGGAGCAACCATTTGATAAAAACATAATAACAAAAACAACAGTAACAATGATATTAGTGTTAATTTAGTTCCTCTTCTATGCCATATCTTGCTATTAAACCTTTTGTATGCATTATCTCATTTAACCCTAACAACAACCCCTTGAGGTAGATTACCATTACTATCCTCATTTTACAGATGAGGAAACTGAAGCACAGAGGTTAAATAACTTGCCCAAGATCACACAGTGGTAAGTGGAGGACTTTAAATTTGAAGCACTCTTCTCTGGTATAGATCTCTTGCTATCTCTTCTACAACCTTACTGGTTCCAAAATACATGCGTACGTGTATACAGACATGGCACAGAGAACGGTTAAAAACAGAAATCAAAAGAAAACAGCACAGCGAAAGAAACAGGGCAAAGTGGAAAATTAAGAAAGCCAAATGAAGGCAAAGAATCTCTTTTCTTGCAGTCTCTGGACACCACTTAATAATGGTTTAAACATGACCTGTTGGAGTTCCTGGTAATTAAACATGATAAAAATAATAATAGTGATAAATTTTCATGACCTGCCTCAGATCTCAGGACCTCAGAAGGATTATTCTGGCCCATTAGCCTACTATGATAATTCCCTAGATCCAGAGAGTTTTCCAATTTGACAGGAAACGACTCAGCAGTTCCTATCCCGAGGCCTATAAAGGTATTTCCCGTTCAGTGAGTGCCTGGACCCCAGCTTGGGGTTGAAGCTATCTTTCAGTCGCCCTCGAGGTTGAATCTATAAATCTCTACTGTGGGGCTTCCCTGGTGGTGCAGTGGTTGAGAGTCTGTCTGCCCATGCAGGGGACATGGGTTCGTGCCCCGGTCTGGGAAGATCCCACATGCCGCACAGCGGCTGGGCCCGTGAGCCATGGCCGCTGAGTCTGCGCGTCCGGAGCCTGTGCTCCGCAACAGGAGAGGCCACAACAGTGAGAGGCCCGCGTACCGCAAAAAAAAAAAAAAAAAAAAAATCGGCACTGTTAGTGGAGCAAGCTGGAGGGTGGCAAGTTTAGCAAGAGGCCCTCGGCATCACAGTACTTGTTCCTCAGACACAGTAAGTCTGACAGGGACCCAGGAACGAGCAAAGTGAATCCGATGCTCTCAGAAGCTGGTCCAGGCAGGGAAGAAAGAGCAGAAAGAACTGATGAGAGGCTACCTCCAGGCACTTCATCATCAATTAACTGTCACTTCGGAAGGTCAACTTGACAAAGCAAGTGTGGGGTGCAAAGGGAGTTTTAAAGAGGACTGCACCTTGGGGTGGTCTAGCAAACCTTGGCTGAACTGGCTGAGATTCCTGCCAGAATGCTGTCCCCGCTGTTCCCAAACCTAGGGCCATTACCTGTGCCACAGTGACCCTCTGCCCAAGAGGTCCCACACAGACTGTGCATCTGCCTTCCCCTTCTGGGGCCTCTGGGGAGACTGGAACCCTAGGGTGCGATTAAAATGGTCTCTTTCCCTCACACTGGGTTAGTTTCCCTAACAATATTTATTTTGCAGGGAGCTGTGTATAACGTGGGAAGATCGGCGGGCCAGGGGTCGGGGAGCTGAAGGAATACAGGGGAAGCTGGCAGGGAGGTGGGCTCAACTTTGGGTAGAAGACTGCCTAACTTAGTTTCTTCTCAGAAGAGGTGCCAAGCAGTTACTTTTTTTTTTTTTTTTCCTGTGCAGACCCTGCCGTTCAAGCCAAAATTTCTGGCAGACGCTTGGCCCATTAATGAAATGATGGGGCCTGCGTGGCAAGGCTGCAAACACATCTCTTTTCCCCAAATGTTCCACGCTTCAGTGACCACACAAGCTATCGGACTCGCTTCAGGACCCACAACACAGCGGCTCACTTTTCACTGCAAAGGCTTAGGTGGGCCCCTCTGCCCCTCCCCCAGCTCCCTCTAAGCGTCCTGCCGGAGGCGTGCCTCAGGCTTTAAAAAACAGGGGGCAGTTTTGATTTGCATTTCTCTAATGATTAATGATGTTGAGCATTCCTTCATGTGTTTGTTGGCAATCTGTATATCTTCTTTGGAGAAGTGTCTATTTAGGTCTTCTGCCCATTTTTGGATTGGGTTGTTTGTTTTTTTGTTATTAAGCTGCATGAGCTGCTTATAAATTTTGGAGATTAATCCTTTGTCAGTTGCTTCATTTGCAAATATTTTCTCCCATTCTGAGGGTTGTCTTTTGGTCTTGTTTATAGTTTCCTTTGCTGTGCAAAAAGCTTTTAAGTTTCATTAGGACCCATTTGTTTATATTTGTTTTTATTTCCATTTCTCTAGGAGGTGGGTCAGAAAGGATCTTGCTGTGATTTATGTCATAGAGCGTTCTGCCTATGTTTTCCTCTAAGAGTTTGACAGTGTTTGGCCTTACATTTAGGTCTTTAATCCATTTTGAGTTTTATTTTTGTGTATGGTGTTAGGGAATGTTCTAATTTCATACTTTTACATGAAGCTGTCCAGTTTTCCCAGCACCACTTATTGAAGAGGTTGTCTTTTCTCCACTGTATATTCTTGCCTCCTTTATCAAAGATGAGATATCATCTCACACCAGTCAGAATGGCCATCATCAAAAAATCTAGAAACAATAAATGCTGGGGAGGGTGTGGAGAAAAGGGAACTCTCTTGCACTGTTGGTGGGAATGTGAATTGGTACAGCCACTATGGAGAACAGTATGGAGGTTCCTTAAAAAACTCAAAATAGAACTACCATACGACCCAGCAATCCTACTACTGGGCATATACCCTGAGAAAACCATAATTCAAAAAGAGTCATGTACCAAAATGTTCATTGCAGCTCTATTTACAACAGCCAGAACATGGAAGCAACCTAAGTGTCCATCAACACATGAATGGATCAAGAAGATGTGGCACATATATACAATGGAATATTACTCAGCCATAAAAAGAAACGAAATTGGGTTATTTGTTGTGAGGTGGATGGACCTAGAGTCTGTCATACAGAGTGAAGTCAGAAAGAGAAAAAAAAAATACCGTATGCTAACACATATATATGGAATCTAAGAAAAAAAAAAAAGGTCATGAAAAACCTAGTGGTAAGACGGGAATAAAGACACAGACCTACTAGAGAATGGACTTGAGGATATGGGGAGGGGGAAGGGTAAGCTGTGACAAAGTGAGAGAGTGGCGTGGACATATATACACTACCAAAGGTAAAGTAGATAGCTAGTGGGAAGCAGCCACATAGCACAGGGAGATCGGCTCGGTGCTTTGTGACCACCTAGAGGGGTGGGATAGGGAGGGTGGGAGGGAGGGAGATGCAAGAGGGAAGAGATATGGGAACATATGTATATGTATAACTGATTCACTTTGTTATAAAGCAGAAACTAACACACTGTTGCAAAGCAATTATACTCCAATAAAAATGTTAAAAAAAAACAACAGGGGGCAATAAACTTCAGAAGAAGGAAGAGGGAGAGAGAGAAAAATGTAAGCTTGTTAGCTGGTGTTTTATAAACACAGTGAAACCTGTCAGAACAGAACTGAGAGGGAATGGAAGGGAGGAGAGGAGACAGGATGAAAGCCCAAGAAACCCCCACTATAAACACAAGGACTGTGCAAGGATGCTTCACCAGAGAAACAGAAATAATAAGAGGAATCATTACCAGATGGCCCTTCTCGGGAAAGAAAGCAGGAGTGAAAACATTTCTTTTCAAATAATAATGTAAATCAAATTGCTAAACAGGTTCTCTCTTTCTCTCTGTAAATGACCTTGCACTCCGGGGCACCGGCTGATCAGGAGGACAGCTTCCCCTCCTTGGCCCACATGGCATGGTGGGGCTGGGGAGTGGGACAGCCTCACTGCTTCAGGAGGAATCTCCTCTTTGTTTTTCTTTCCTTCAGAGAGTCTTCACCTCAAGTGACTAAATGAAAAGGGAAAGCAGAGGAAGGTCACCATTGTCAGGATGAGAAAGCCAAGTTCCTTTGTTCAGGGGCCGGGCTCCTTGCTGAGCTCAGACAGCCCGAAGTAATCCGCATCAAAGCTAATAGGTCTCAATCAGGACCTCCGGCCACACTCGGAGTTTAGAGACACCCCTTTCTCTGAGAGGTGATGGATGCTTTCCAGACACTAATCCCTTCCCATTCCCCACTCTTTTAAAATGGGCCCATTATATTCTCTCATTTTTTAGGGGAAATGATGCCTTGAGGAGGGGATACTCATTAAATCCCCAGTGAGTTAGAAGACTAGCTCTCCTTGGAGGCTCTTCCACCCGCTGGAGAAGGTGCCAGGGCCCTAGACGGTGGACAGTGGGAGGTAATGACTACTAACATCGTCCATCAGTTTCAAAGTCCATCCATTTCAAAAGACCCTGGATACAGTGAGTGGGGTGAAACAAGAAATGTGCTTCAACAGTCCCCAGAATGACGCTAATGCTCTAAGAGCTAACTTTTTTGGAGCATTTCCTATGTGTCAGACACTGAGCTACGTGCCTCACATGGGTCATTTACTCTAGTCCTCACAACGACCCTCTGAGGAAGGAACTCCCATTCTACACATGAGGGAACTGAGGCTAGTAAGTGGCAGAACGAGGACTCAAACCTACATCTGATTCCAGAGTGTGCACTCCCGATGGCTACTCTCTATTGCTTGTGAGAAGACCCCTCCTTTCATCGGGAAATCCCATGTGGTCAGGAGGAAAGAGTCCCATGTCTGAGGTGAGAAGATCTGGACTGAATTCCAGCCCTGCCATCAGTTAGCGCTGCCCTTCCCTGGGCCGCAGGTTCTTTGTGGGATAGAAGTATTTACTTATCTCACCTGGTTAGGTTTTCTCAGGAAGAACTGATATCACCCTTAAGTCAGCAGTTCACTTCCTAGCCTCCATCTGCACAGGCATGTTTACTTTATGAAGGAGGGAGACACGTTTATGAGCACCTAAGAGCCACAAACATGAACACACACACACACACACACACACACACACACAAACACACACGACACAGGAGTGAGACTGTGAAGGCAGTGTATAGAGGTCTACAACAGACTCACACTTCAGAAATGGAGAGCAGAGGAACTTAAAGGGGAGGAGAGAGAGCTCAGGCTACGGAGCCAGAAAGCCTGGGCTCCAACCCGGCTCTGCCATCTACCAGCCATGGGACCTTGGGCAAGTCATTTGACTATAATATGGAGATGGTTACCCTTCCCTGCTGGGGTTTGAAGCTAAATGACACCAGGCTTTTAGCACAGAGGCTTGCATGCAGGAAGTGCTCAATACACACACTTCTCTTCCCCTTGCTGAGCAGGACCCTCGTTCGTCTGTCTTCTCCCTTTAGGTTAGTGACTGTTGCCGAAGGCGTCCTGGCTTGGGGGTGGGGGGTCACAGGGCCGCTGCTCCCTGGGTGCCCTCGCGGCCCTGCCTGCCGGCCTCTGTCTCACAGCGAGGTGCCGAGCTGCTTGCCCGCAGGGCTTACCTTCCTCGCAGCTCTCGCCCTTGTAGCCGGGGTCGCAGATGCAGGTGCCCACGATGCAGGTGCCGTGGTTACTGCAGGCCACGTCGATGCACTGGCTGGTGGGCACGTCACACTCGGCGCCCTTCCAGCCGCTGTGGCACAGGCACCTGCCCTTCATGTACTGGCCGTTCCCACTGCAGAGCACGGGGCAGGAGGCTGCAGAGACAGCATGGGAAGCCTGGCATGAGTCCACGCCCCACGCACCCCATCTGGCCTCTGTCCCCTTCTCTCCTGGGCTTCAGCTGCTTTGCCACAATTCCCACGTGTGTCCATCTGTTTGCTTCTCTTGCTTTATTTCATTCCAGTTAAAACACATCAGGAACCGTAGGTGAAGGTGTACAATGCAGGGCCTGGCGCAGTTGGTGCCCAACGAACGCTGCTTTTCCCCCGTCCCCCTCATGTTACTGGTGCTGCATGGTGGTCACCAGCATCCTTAGATAGGAGGCTTCAGTCTGGTCCTTGGGCTCACTGGAAAAGACAGCTGGGCCTCCTGCCCTCCCCGCATCTCTCCTCCAGCACCCTCCTCCTAGTAGCACTGCATTTTGCTTCCCCGTTCCTCACGTGCAGGGCCACTTACTATCATCTTTAACCCAGCCAATCTCAGCTTTCCTTGCCTTTCAGGTCTCCACTCAAGCCCCACACGCCGTTGCCCCCATAAGAGAATAATAGCTGAGCCCAACCTGGCTCTTTAAAGTATTGTCTTTCCATTTTGCCACTTAGCGTAAAGGGTTTTGTGATCGTCTGTACGAAGGACACTATATAGAAATAAATTACATTGCATTGTGCTGTAAGTACCTACCAGCCTTACTGAGATACAATAAGGCTGCTTTATACATGACTCTTAACTTTAAGTGCATATGGGATGAGACACTAATTCTTGTTAAAAGGCATGACTCTTCTCTCTGCACCACCTTCCCCCTGCTCCCACCTGGCTTTTTTCCTTTTTAAAACACTCAGCAGGTAATTGCTGTGCTTCCTCAAGGCCGCTGGCTCTGCTGTCTCACACTGGGTCTGTTTCACGTCAGGAAGAACAAGCAGAATCCCCATAGCAGCACCACGGCACGGTATTTGGAGGGCGCCGTTTCCTCGACCTGGAAAACCATCTCTGCCTTCCACCAATGAACGATTCAAGCATCTCGTCTTAGTTCCAGTGTCACCCCATCTGGGGAGCCTTTACTGGTCCTCATTCCATCCAAGCAAAGACCCTTTCATGCTGATAGATGTTCCCCGCATCTAACCTCGCTCTAGGCGTGCTTCACCTATCACTGACTGCTTTGTCATCGTCTATTTCCCTATCTGTCTCCCAGACTGAGAGGTCCTGGGCTTGGGTCTTGCTCCGTGTTGTAACCTCAGTGTCCAGCACAGAACCAAGCCCTAAAGGGCACTAAGCAAATGCCTGTTGCATGATGGAAGAGGTGGAGAAACCAGAGGAAAGGGCAATTTTAGTTTCCCCAAGAGGAGTGCCCAATTCTCAGGAGTTCAGATCTGCTTTGGCATTTTCCTTGTTAATTCTTCCAGGACAGAAATGAAGGCCAAAGGCACAGGCAGATCACAGGCAGGCTTTAAACTCTCCCTGTAGTGGTGACCATTAGCATCGTACGTGCCCGAACAGGAGGCCCCATTAGTGTCCTGTGTGGAGAAGGGCAGCCTCACCTCCCAGTCCCTCCCCTTGGTGGCCTCAGCCAAGACTCTGCCTCCACTGTTAGGTGGTAGGAACTGGAGCAGCAACTCAGGCCCTTCCACGAGGTCAGAGACAAACCACACTCGCTAAAGACAAACGTCCAAGATGCTTGGCAAAAGGCTGATCGGTCCCCCAAGGGGAAATCTACTTTTTAAAAGAACCCCCATGGCCACTCCTCCTGTTCTCACAATGGACATGGGGTTCCCTGTGGCTGCCCTTACCTCCCCAGTCATGCACCCATGGATAACACGGCTGGGTCAGCCAGGGCTCTGCCTGCGGACCTCCCCCTCAGGGCTTCAGAGGACTGGCTCTTGGGAGCCCTTCTCACAGGAGGCAGGAGCTGGCCTGGATTTCTGCGCTTGCTCGGAGAAGTGGGACCTGAACTTCCCACGGGGCCGCAGGGTGGACCTTGTAAGCCCACAAGCGGGGTTCTCACCTCGACCGCAGTCAGGGCCCAGGAAGCCCAGGAAGCAATGGCAGGTCCCAGAGATGCAGTCGCCATTGCCGTAGCAGTTGCTGGGGCAGTTATCCACGGATTCTGTGGGAGAAAAGAGAAACAGAGTTGCACACGGAAGCTTCTTTACCCAAACAGAGGGCCTGGGAATCCAGCCTCAGGTTAACTAGGACCCACACATTTGAGTGCTTCTGGCCCAGTCGGTGAAAGGAATCAATAAAGTTAAAAATGATATATTTACTCTTACCGAGGTACATCTCAACCGACGTTAAGAGACCTGTTTGGGAAAATGTGTACCTAAACCAATTTTTTTATAAATCAACTTTGTATCCACAAATGCAGTAGAAATTTCAGCTACAAACATTGGGAGAAAATAGTTTAACCCATTAGTGGTTATCTTTGGAGGCTGGGTTATGGGGTGATTCTTGGGGTCTTCTTGACACTCTTCTATGTTTTACATTTTTCTCATAATGGGCTGATGCTCCATGAATTTGTTTTTTCATAAAGCTACTGGGGATTTGCAAATCTGTCTCTTCCCACTTCTGATTCTCCATCTATCAGTCCAGGCCCCAGCATCTCTCACCGGGGCTCACACGACGGCCTCATGGCTGGCCTCTCAGAGTCCTCTCCCCGTCTCCCCCTGATTCATTCACCACCCAGCAGCCTGAGCCATCTCTCTAAAACACTCTGATCCTGTCATTCTCTGGCTTAAAACCCTTCAATGGCCCCCCATTTGCCGAAATGAAAAAATCCAAGCTCATTCAAAATGCGTCAGAGTTTTCCTTCACATTCCCTTTGCCGTACCTGCATCCCCAGCATTGCCGATCAGTGCCCACCTTCTGCAGCGATGCTACTTTCTCTAATTCTTCCTAACATTGTACATTCGGTATCGTCTACGTGACATGCCAAGGAAATATAGGATTCATTTCAGAAAGACTTTAGTAAAAAATTAATCAATGTTTTGTAGCTCCAGTTAGTAAACCTGTTATCTAGGAAGTCTTTATTTGGAACAGCTCGTTTCTCAATAATGCTGGACATGGAATGAAGGAAGAAGCCACTACATCGTGAATGCCTTCTTTGTGCCACGTATTTCCACAAAGGTTATTTCGGTTCACTGTCACGAAATCTTCAAGCATGTATCAATATTCCTATTTTACAAACAACAAAGAAATGACAAGATGAGGAGGCTGATAGAGAGATGAAGTGACTTGCCGAAGGCCCTGGAGATACTAAGTCATGGACGCCACATCTGAACCCAGGCCTCTGGACTCCAACCCCTGGTCTTCTTCAATGATGCTATGCTATCTGGGCCTTAAAGGAACTAACTCTTCAGCAGAAGCCAGGGATGAACAAGGCAGATGTGTGGGCCAGTGAGGCCAGTCCTGAAGACAGCAAAGGACCAGTTGGAAGGTAGCGAATTGTAGGACTTTCAGAGCTTGAAGGGATTGAAGAGACCACCTAGTCTAATAGTCTCATTTAATAGAGAAGGAAACTGTGACCCATAGGGAGGGCAGTGACTCACCCAAGGTCTCCGAGAGAGTCAGCAGAGTCAAGTTAAAGCAGAGAAAAGGTTAGTGCGGTGGGGCAGAGCTAAAGATTCAACCTGTTGTCTTAGCTCCCAAGTGTAAGTCATGAAGCCAAGACTAAGACCTCTGTTAAATGAGATGTCACCATATGAGACATGAGTCGTATGTACAGGAAAGCTGTGGCTTAACTGGGAGGCCGGGGTAACAGCTGTCACCCAGGCAGCAGCACGGGGCGTGGAAGCTCTGCCTAGAGGTAAGGAGACCTGGTTCTGGGGCCCATCCTTCTAGAATCATGCTGGGTGACCTAAAGTAACTTCCTTCCCCTCTCTGGGTCTCACCTTCCTCATATGTGAAATGAAGGCGATAGCAGAGATGATTCCCAGGACTGCTTCCTGTTCTAAAATTCTATAAGCATCTTGCAGAAAAGGTGTCCAGACAGGGCATCAAGCCTTAAATCCAGGAAATCACTGGATTAGGGCAATGCAATGGCAGCTGATATGGGGTAAAACTAGCAGGGGGAAGGCTTCTTGGAGGAGGTGAGCTTGAAAAATGGCTTGAGTATGGATAGACGGGGGAAAGGTGGGGGGATTTTGAGGTGCTCACAGCATGGTGCATTTCCCAAAAAGGTCTCTTCCCAGCTGTCTGCCGTTATCAACAGTGAAAAGACTGAAAACATTTGGGAAAAGGGCTCAGATGTATGCTTCCTTTTGTGAGCGGGTGGAAAATTCCCCTCGCGCGCTGTCCCTCTGCTATCCTGAGCAGCATATGACAGTAACACAGAGTTAAGAACAAGAGGGCCTAGTCTAGCCTGTGTTCTCATTTCAGGGAGTCTGACGCTGTCTGGGACCTGGCAGAGCGAGGCTCATGAGCCAGGGCCCTGAGCATCTCTGCTCTCCACTGGTTTTGCCTGGGAGAATCCATATGCCTTTAAGTCCCTAAAGCCTCTATGTTAGGAGTGGCTTCCGAAACACTGTTTTTATAGAGAATAACTTCGGACGTTTCCTTCTGAATATTCTTTTAAAAATAAGAATTTTGAGTAAAGTTTAAGGCAAGATTATTTTCTCTTTAGGCTACTGGCTAATGGTACAAATGGAGGGTGGGTTCTACCTGCAGGCTTGCAGGAGGAGTACAGGACAGAGAGGCAGGAGGCCTGCTTCTAGCTCCTGTTCTGCTACTGAAGGGCTCTGGGACCTTGGCCACAGCACTCGATCTTCCTGCACCTGTTTCCTCAAATGTCACCTCCTCTGACAAGACTTCCTCATTTCTTAAACAGGCTAAGATATTCCTGGGACTTTTTCCATCACCCCTATTAAAGCACGAGATAGGCAACACTGTTGACTGCGAGGACAGGACATCCTTGAGGACAGAAACCGAGTATATTCACTTACACATTTGCCCTGCTGTCCAAAGAAGGGTCTCAGTAAACATTTGATGCTGTCCCTGAAAGAATTTGGCTAGATGTTCTCAGAGATCCCTCCCAGATCTAAAATTCTATGGTCTAGGCCTTCTCAAACCCAGTGGTATAAAATATGTCTCCTCATACAAGTACCATAATTTCCAGCTGTGTTTTTTTTTCTTTTTTTTTTTCCTTTCTCTCTCTTTTTTTTAATCTTTCTTTCTTTTTTCTTTTCCAGCTGTGTTTTTAATAGGATCAGTTGCAGGTTAAGTGTCACACGCTTTCTAGATTTTGATTTATGAAGTCTGTAAGACACAAACCTGTTAATTCAAAAAGTCTTCCTAGTGAAAAAGTCAGTCAAGTATATTTTCTGTGACTGAGTATCATGTTGGTTGCTGAATCTGACAGAATAGAAGCCTGTTTGCTACAAAACTTGCCTCAGGCTGCTGGTGTCAGAAGGCAGAAGTTTTAGGAGATGTGGAATAATTTTACGACAGCAACATGGAAGTAGAGACATTTGGAGAATATTTCTTTTTGATGAAATGTTTTTGTATATAGTTTTTCTTCCACTTGGAAGGATTTCAACTACTTGGGGTCCACTTGGAATCCTACAAATAATGAGTTTCCATTGACCAGATATCTCTATGCTAAATGCTAGTACAGAAGTGACACTCACTAGCTTGGGAGAAGTGTGAACTTTATCGCATAAACATGTTATGTTTTCAGTTAGTGTCTGGTGAGTTTCTTCCCCCTATAGTTCCTTCCTGCTTTGCTCATGTTCACACTGCAGCTGCCTTCATGTAGTACAAGGTGTACCTTAGATCTGCTCAGATCTGAATGAAAAATTCAGCTGCCTGTAAATAACTGATTTTCGTAATTGGGTGTATGGTATGGTAGAAAACAGGGGCCTTTCCCCCAGCTTTTGCTTTTCTATCACAACAGTGTGTTCTGCTAGGAAATCTGATTTTCAGGAACTTGTTTTTCCTTCCATCGATATTGGAATGCAGAATTTAAATGTTTCCTGAGCTCATTCTCTGGACATGTGTTCTGAGTGGGTGTGTTCTCTGGATGTTGACCAAAATATTGCTCGAAATACAAAGGGGCATCTGCAGAAGGAAGAAAAGACAACAACGGTCCTTCCTGGAGAGAACACAGGAGACGGGAAACTATAGAGGCCTTTGGTGAAGCCACAGCAGTGCCTCATTTTGTCTGCTCACCACGCTTCTCCAGAGACAAATCATTAGCGTCGCCATGTCAAGGTGAACGATGATCACAGTTGGGAAGTATGTCCTCCCGAGTCTAGGGCTGATGTCTGGGAAAGCCTGCCTTCATTTGCCACCTTCCGCTTTTCTTATTTGAAATCCCGGAGCCTCGTTTTTGCAGGAAACAAGGAGAGACCACAGAGGGAAATTCTGCCTGAAGGAGGACTACTGGGCAGTGTAATTGCCTACTGGACTCCAGTTTCACAGGGGCAGTTATACGAGAAGGGGAGAGGAGGCTTTTCTCCTTTATTAGCTCACTGTGGTGTGGGCACACCTGCTTCGTGCCCTGCTCTGAGCAGGCAAACCTTTGCAGTGATGGAGCCTGAGGTTGAATTCCAGCACCAAAGACAGAAGGGACCAGTTGTGAGTGAGGTCAGAGCCCACTAGCCGTCCTTGTCTCTCTTTTCTGCTCACCCAGCACTTATCCCCCCGCCTCCCCCAGCACCTCCTCCATGTATTGCTCGCCTGTGATGTGTCCCAGCTAATAAAAGCCTGCGCTAGCTACCTACAGCTCCTTCCTCTGCTTCTCTTGTCTCTCCTTAAGCTGTAACAGTGGATGTTGGCAACTTTTTGGAGGCACTTGTTTATAGAGCCAAGGTCTACCTATTGCCAAGAGAGATGTACTCTTTGATGCCTCCTTTCGGCTTCTCTTTAGGAGGATGGATGCTAACGCTTCAGGCAAGAAGGAAGGAACATGGACTCCAGAACAGCCCATTGGATGATTGGATACATCGTCTTGTCTACAGCTGGTGAAATTTATACTCTAGGTTACATCTATTACATCCCCTTCGATCCTGAAGCCGGGGCTGGGTTTGTTGTCGACAACCAAAAGAAGAGAGGGAGACAAACTAGACAGCAAAGCTGGGTGTTAATTCTACAGTTACTCTGACAGAGACCCTTTCATTCCCTCAAATGGAATTGTGAAAGGTCTATCATATATTCTAATGTATTCCTTGTAATTATGAGAATTAGGTACTTTTGCCACCATTTCACAGTCTCACATGGAGACTGAGAGCTGAAGTCACTTTCTCAAGGTCACACAGCTGTAAGGGTGAAGCTGGTAGGTGAACCAAGTTCTATCTGAAGCCAAAGTTTATGGTATATGGCCTGGACCAAAATATGGGATCCAGTCCCATACTAGCTATGAGCCCTATGGACAAGGCATCTCTAAACATCAGTTTCTTCATCTGTGAAATGGGGTTAATAACAGCACCCACCTCAGAGGGTTATTTTGAAGGCAAATAGTGCTACGCTGTGTATGTAAAGAGGTTTGCCCAGGACTTGGCAGAGTTGGTATTTTGGTTTTAAGGAAGGTCACACATGCTTTCCATTTGTGAACCAAAACAGCACACTAACTTGGTCTAATGAATCCAAACAAGGCAATATGGGTTACTGGGGGGTAAACACACATACACACACGAAACACACAGAAACTCTCCACAGTAAAAACAGGAAAGCAAACAAGCAATGTGCTGAATGTGATGACGGCAGGCTATTTGGGTAAATTTCCTCCTGGGGAAAAAGAACTGTCAAAGCAAATTAAACCTGTTGTCTCCCAGAAGCCCAAACACAGGCCAGCTCATGACAACATCTGAACGAACTTTTCCCCCCGTGCACTCCAGTTTGGCACTGGGCAGGTGCAGGTGCTGGAAAGCTGTTCTGCCGCCTATGAGGCGTCAGTCTGTAGGTGCCCCAGCTTTCTTTGCAGATGATGGGATTCAAAGGCCTTCAGTCTGCAACAGTCTAGGTCAATGCAATGACAAAAATCTGACAAAGCCTCTGACAGCCTGGGCTTGAAGCCAGTTCTGCACTGGCATTTGAACTGGGAGATCTCTTTTCAGTCCTACCCCAGAAGTCTACCAACCACCATTAAGAGCAGCTCCAAGGAGGGATCTAAGAAAAAGATTGTTCCCTTGATTATATTCAGTCTTGGTTCTTTGTCAATTATTTCTCTGGGGGCAAACCGAATTTCACCAATGAGACTGTGAGCTCCTTGAAGACATGCATTATGTCTGGTTCTCCAAAGAGGCAAGTCCTCAGTAATGTTTGTTGTATTGAGAAGCTAAGCAGGAGTGCAATGGAGGAAAGGGGTCAGGGTCATGGACATGGCACAACAGTCAGACTCAAGAGAACAGCGGGTGGCCAGCAAAGCTGTTGTTTCCTTGTCCTATATTTTTAGATGTGCAATGTCTAGAAGAATGCAGGGAGTGATAGGAAGTTCAACTTTGCATTGCACTCTCAGACTGTATTTGGAGCTCAGCTGTTCACATCTGGGAGGCACATTTAAGAGCCCAATAAGATAAACTGGAGCATGTTCATCGAAGAGCAACTGGATGGTTAAGAGAACTTGAAATCACATTGCAAATACAGAATTCTTGAGAGAGTTGGGACTTTAGCTTACTAAGGGAGTATGAACCCTGCTTAAAAATAACTAAAGGGCTATTATGGGAAATAAGGATTAGACTTTTGTTTTGGTCCTAATAACTGGACTTAGGTCCAATGAGTAAGGACTATAGTCCTTGGGCAATGGAGTGGGTTTGAAAGAAGAAAGAATTTTGTAAGAGAATACCACTTACTATGTTGGGTTATCTTCTGTTGATGTATATGTATCTACCTAAATATTGTAAACTTCATGAGGGCAGGAAATGTGTTATTCATCTCTGAATCTCTAGTAAATAGTCATCCTTGACTCAAAGCAGGTCTTAAATGAATCTTTGTTAGTTGAATGGCCAAATGAACAGGCTATGTGAGCTATAAGGGCATATATTTTCAGTCACTGATGTACTGCAGGAGAGGGCAAATTAATGACTGGGATATTGCAGGGAGATTAAAGATAGACAGTATAGCATCTTCCAAATTGGAAATCTCACAGTGCTATGAGTCATGGTGTAAGGGAACATGCCTGGATTGGATCAAGAAACTTGGGTTCTTTACTTACACAACAGAAATAGACTCATAGGTTGGAAGCCACCTAAGTGCCCACTGACAGAAGAATGGATAAAGATGTGGTACATATATACAATGGAATATTACTCAGCCATAAAAAAGAATGAAATAATGCCATTTGCAGCAACATGGATGGACCTAGAGATTGTCATAGTGAGTGAAGTAAGCCAGACAGAGAAAGACAAATATAATATCATATGATATTGCTCACATGTGGAATCTAAAAAATTGGTACAAATGAACTTATTTACAAAACAGAAATGGTCACAGATGTAGAAAACAAACTTATCATTACTGGGGGGAAAGGGGGGAGGAAGAAATTGGGAGATTGGGATTGACATATACACACTACTATATATAGAATAGATAAGTAATAAGGACCTACTGTATAGCACAGGGAACTCTTCTCAATACTCTGTAATGACCTATATGGGAAAAGAATCTAAAAAAGAGTAGATATATGTATATGTATAACTGATTCACTTTGCTGTACAGCAGAAACTAACACAACACTGTAAATCAACTATACTTCAGTAATAAAAAAAGAATAAGAAACTTGGGTTCTCATCCTACTCCTGCCACTACCTTCTGAGGCAACCTTAGCCATGTCCCCTTTTTCTCTCAGGAACTTTCTCTTCATCTACAAAATTCATTAAATGTATTCAGCAAACATTTCTTGAGCATCTCCTCTGGCTCGGGATGTTTCCCGGTGCAGTGGATGACTTGTATGATCTTTCAGGTCTAAGATCCTGTGATCTAATGAATCAGATCAAATTGTCACTACTTAGAAAACTATACTCCCATGAAAAAGATGAGAAAATAAATCATGATGATGTTTATGGCCTGAGGGAGAGAAAGGAAGTTTGCTCCTTCAAGGGCGGACTCCAGCTTTTTAAACCTCTCTCTGTGTCCTCAGATAACTGGCCTCACATTATAATGTACTGTGCGAGAGGGGCCTCCAGTGAGTCACTGAGGCCAAGGGCACAGGGATGGGAACACAGAGCAGGTGCCTCACTGGCTGCTTCTGGCTAAGAGCTCCTACCTCTCTCCCCGGGGCTGCTGGCAGCAGCTTTCACAGATGCCGGAGTCCCCAGAGTTGGCTCTGCTGCCTTTCCCAGAGAACTCTGCACATGCGTAGCCTGTGGCCATGCTCCGTGAGCATATGCCAGGGAGGCCACTGAGACACACGGCAAGTGGTGATGACACTGCCCAGTGCCATGCTGTTCAAGAGCACAAGGGCCTTCCAAGGAGACGTACTTGCTCTCATGCTTGGATACACTCTTCCTTCCTTTATAGATGTATCCATCCTTCACCCACAGCTCCTTCTGAGGAGCGATGCTCTGCCCACAGTTCCTGCCTAAGCAGTAGGCACAGGTAGACCAGATGACCGGCCACAGCTGACTGGACTGGGACCCAAGGAGAGTCATTTCATAGGCTGCCCAGCGCTCTATGACGTGGCCTGGTACACAGAGGCTCTGGGCCAATCAGAGTCCTACTCTAGTATTTGAAATCAAATGTGCCCAGGGAATGCGACAGCTGGTCAAAAGAGTGGAAGCCAAGAGACATGATGGAAAGAGAGGGGCTGGGGAGGTTCTTCTGGCCAGGTAGGAGCCCACGTTCAGAGGACGCAGTCCTGAGTGCGCAGAGGAAGCCGGCCTATTGGCTGGGAGAGGTAAATGGAGTGGGAGCTCAGAGAGAGGCACGAGGTCACACCGCCCATGAGAAGAAGAGAATGACGGGGACTGGGGAGCAGACTGGGCTCCCAGAGGCTTCTCAGTGCGTATTTTAGTCCCAAGCCCTGTGAACCTTTCTGAAACTACTTCACCACCACACCTGCCTTTCCTTGAGGTGGGCTGAGTGTGTTTTTGCTTCTGGCAACCGAAAGTACCCTGACACATCCATTCGCCTTGAACCTTATCAGCTCTACCTGATAGTTACCAGGCTTTGATGATAAGTGGCAAGTGCAGGACATGATGTTTTTAAAGCATTTCTGCATACAGCTGTATACAGTTTTATTTGATCCTTACAATAGCTCTGTATGCAGGAAGGGAAGGTGCTCTTTATTATTCCCCATTTTATAGATGGGAACACAAAGGCACAGAGAACTCGCTCAAGTTCATGCAGCTAACAAGTGACAGGGCTAGTATTAAAATCTATATTTCTCCTCCCACCTAATTGAGGGATTCCTTGACTACACCACAACTGCCAATCCAGTAAGATAACACGCCGATCCCACTCCTTTTGCCTCCAGTTACAGAGTGAGGACGACACAAAGGATGCTGCCAGGGCCAGGAAATTCCAAATGGTACCTAATTTGGTTTTGTTAATTGAAATTCTGGTTTTAACATACCTGCCAGCATTCAAATATCGAAATGTGGCTCTGGCCCCTCACACTGTATCATACTTGGGCAATAATATTGTTCCATCATTTGTTCACTGATAATTCATTCAAACAAGTCTCTGTTAGCTCCACTGTGCTGATGCCATCAGGAGGACCTGAAGTGTGGTCCTTGTTCTCAAGGAGCAGTAGAAAGGCTCCAAAGGAGCCTTTGGAGTCAGGCAGGTCTGGGACTAAATGTCAACTCTGTTACTTCTAAGGGTGAGACTTAGAGAAAGTCACTATATGAGTCTCAGTTTACTCATCTGTGGAATGAAAAAATCGCTTGTCTTACACACTTGTACAGATTAAATAAAACCAGTGTGTGTGTGTGTGTGTGTGTGTGTGTGTGTGTGTGTGTGTGTATAAACACACACCTGGTACATGACAGGTGCTCAGGAAATGTTGCTTGCTCCTGTCCCTAGCATAGTTTTTTCCAAACTTTATCCTGTGTCAGTTCCCCGAGAGGCTTGTTAAAACATGGATTGCTGGGCCGTACCCCCAGAGTTTCCGATTTAATAGGTCTGGGTCCCAGGTGATGTTCATGCCCTTGGTCTGGGTACCACCCTGAGAACCACTGGTCTGGAAGAAAGGCTGAGATTTTTGCACACAGGTTTATAAAAACAAGCCAGAGGGGACTGAAAGATCTAAACTATGCAAGAATGCAAAAGAATTCATGGACCACTTCCAAAGAGAAGCGTTTGATCCTCCAGGAGGGAGTGTTTGAATAGCTCTTAAAGAATAGGCAGCTTTTTGAAATGCAAAGCAGTCCTGGGCAAGATGGGGGTCGGGTGAGAGCCAGATCCAGAGGAATCACCTTTGCTGCTCCCACGAAGTGATCTGCTGATATCACGCCAACTCCACGTCAAGTCTGTCTTTGGAACAAATTATTTAAGAAATCAATTTTGGGTTTTTTTGGTGTTTTTTTTTTTGTTCAGTTTTTTAAAAGCTCAACTTGGCTGCTGGCTAGAGAGTTCCATCTAATGAGCATCACTTTGTGTTAAATTATTCTGTGATGACAGACAATGGAGGAACAGAAAAAGGTTCTGAGGAGGTGGGTGGGGGGGACTGCTAATTATTCTCCAATCTTTTATCCAGGCTTGTCACCAAGCTTGACGCTGCTTACAAAGCACCTAGAAAACCAAGCCCTCAGTCCCCCTTGCATGTCATGTCTGAAAATGCACAGAAGGATGATGTAAAGATGACCTAGACACCTGCAGATTAAAAAGGCCCATGGTGGCCTGGCCTTGGCTTGGAAAATGGCAATGTCTGGTCGGCATCACCTCTGGCCTGAACCACTGCATCAGCCCTCCAAGCGGACTTCTGTTTCCAGCCTCGTCCCTGTCAGTCTGTCCTGCACCTGGAGGCCAGAGCTGTCATCCTGAAATTGAGTCTCTTCGGGCCACCGACAAGGCCGCTGTTCCTTAGCATCTAGAGTTGATACCACAAACCGGAGGCTTATGGACACTTTTGTTTGCAAAGTGTTTTAAAAAATTTGAATTAGTTGCCAGAATTTTTCAAAAAGGAGAATTCACAGAAAAATCTGAATGGTGGCTTTTCTTGAAAAATCGGAAGATCCAGCATGGCAGCAATCTCTCCTCGTTTAGGAGAGGCCCAGATACCGTGGTTGTCCACAGCCCCAACCTGCAGCTTCCCGCACTGCTGCCACCTGCCTGGGTCCCAGAGGCATCTGAACATAGGACGCCAGCCCCGAAGCAGCGCTTCCAGACGTCACTTATTTGGGTGCTGCCTTTACGTTGTTGCCATAGCCACACACCATCTGTCCTCTTAGTCACTGAGTATTTTTAGACTCATTTATTTTCTTAAACAAATTTATTTTAAAAAGAAATTCAAAATAATAGTTTGATATACCTAATTATACTTTTTCTAGTTTACTAAAATAAAAACCCAATTTTTGAAGTAGAGTCTGTCTATGCATAATATAAAATAATCTCAAGAACTATAAGAAACACTGGAGGGGAGAAAGCCCACATTTCGGAACCGGGAGGTGAATGCTCCAATTCCCTTTCCAAGCTAACTTCTCTGCCACAGGGGTCCTCCTCATGGCCTCTCTGTGTTGCTGCCAAATTGCTCCCCCCAGCTCCTGAACCCACCCACCCTTTTCAGCCTCCCTGACTGTGCCCACGCTGATGACTTCACCTGTAAAGCCTTCAGAAAGAAAAAGACAAATACCGTATGCTAACACACATATACGGAATTTAAGAAAAAAAAAATGTCATGAAGAACCTAGGGGTAAGACAGGAATAAAGACACAGACCTACTAGAGAATGGACTTGAGGATATCGGGAGGGGGAAGGGTAAGATGTGACAAAGCGAGATAGAGGCATGGACAGATATACACTACCAAACATAAGGTAGATAGCTAGTGGGAAGCAGCCACATAGCACAGGGAGATCAGCTCGGTGCTTTGTGACCACCTGGAGGGGTAGGATAGGGAGGGTCGGAGGGAGGGAGATGCAAGAGGGAAGAGATATGGGAACGTATGTGTATGTATAACTGATTCACTTTGTTATAAAGCAGAAAATAGCACACCATTGTAAAGCAATTAGACTCCAATAAAGATGTTAAAAAAAAAAAATAGCCTTCCCCTCAGCACCTTCCCCTTGTCCAAGTCCTACCTAACCTTCAAGGCCCAATTTAAATACCACCTCTTTCACGCAGCCTCCCCAGATTCCTCTTAGCAAGACAGACCTCACAGTCTCTCATCTGAATCTAAACAGCAATTTATTTCTATCCTTCGCTTATCACCTACTGCTGTCTACCTTGCAGTCTAGTTATTTATGAGCACGGCTCCTTTTCTCTAGTAGGTGGCAAACTCCCTGAGAGGAAGGGATCCATTTCCCTTCCCCTTCCTTGTCCGTGTCTCCCCAGTGGTTGGCACACCGCCTTGTCTAGAGTGGCTGTTCACTCAACGCTTGCTAAGTATCAAATGACAAAGGGCCATGTGTGGCTGACTTCATGTCCTCTGGTGTGTCCAGCCTCAGCCTCTAAGGCTGGGCTCCTTCTGTGGGGCCTGGACTGTCTATTTCCTTGCTGATTTCTTCTTTTTTTAAAAATTTATTTTCTAACTTCGTTTTTATAAATTTTTTTCCAGACCTGTGGCTTCACTTTCATATCTCTTCCTCTGGGCCTGTTTCATTCAGCCAGACACAATATTGGGCTCTCTACTCGCCAAACAGCACTAACCACATATTTTGGGAACATGTAGTAATAAAACTTTGCAGGGCCCCCATTCTTCTCTCCAGCAAGAGCTGTCAAGATGGCGTCTGGGAATTACGTGCTTGAATTACTTCCACCTGGACATGACACAGTAAAATGATTAACAAGATGGATATATTCTCAGACTCTGGTGGATTTTTCTTTACAATACTTATAATGCATAGTTGCTGTTGTGAAAAGTTTATGGAACCTTCCGGCCACCTCTGATTCTCTGGCAGAAGCAAGACTTTAAGCCACCAATATACTAGGTTATAACATAAATGTTAGGTCCTGCCTGGGCCTGACGTGGAGGGGAAGTCTCCCAAGTTCCCTAACCAATGAAACGCTGGCCAGGCCATGTGCCAGGCTGTCCTCATGCTGAAGCACTAGGCCACAACCCCTGTGGCTGGCCAGCCTTCCTCCTGGGCTCCTTGCACTTGTCTCCTGGGCTGGAGTGTGAGCACACCCAGGTGTGGTCAGCTGGGTCCTGCCTCCCGGGCTGCGTCTCCAGGCCCTCCGTTCCTCAGAGCTGTATGTCACCTCTGGCATAATTCGGCTTCACTTGTCTGGAGCTCCCTGACCCATGACTGAGCATGGGCCATGCAATCAGAACCTGGGTGTGACTTCCAGTTTTTTCCCTGGGAAAACCATTTAGGGTCTCTGAAGCCTGGTTTTCTTACTCACCTATCTCATAGCGGGGTTGGGGGTAAATGAGATAATGCACGTGAAGCAATTAGTGGGGCTTACGGTAAATGTCTCATCAGTGGTAGAGGTAAAACGAAACCAAGTCAAAACACATCAAACAAAGTAAACCCATTTTTGGCTAGGCCAAATCAGAGGCTGTGTAGTGTAACAGAACGAGCACAGACTTTAGAGTGAGACCCCTGGCGTTCCTACCCCACTCTGCCACCTCCTATGTGACCATAAGCAAGTCAGTTCCCCTCTCTGTGCCCGTTTCCTTTTCTGAAAAGGAGGTATAGGTGTTATAGTATAACAACTGTAGGTGGTATAGTATTAACATCTGAACCCCTATGGATGGGGGCTATGGACCCTTCTAGCGGGTATTTCCTGGCTGCCCCCGAGCTGTCCTCAGCTCACTCCTTCATCAGGGCCTCCTGGCATGTTGCACCTGAAGGTGTGTGTACTTTATGACAACAGGACAGAGGGAGCCCGAGAGCTTGGAAAAGCAGCAACCAATGCTCCAACACCATCTCCACACAGGACTGGCTTTTGTTATCAGGGCCCAGCTGAGTCCATGTAGATTATGTTTCTTCCACCTGCATGACACACTACAACATATGGGATGTGTCCACACGGAGGTACCAGGGTGCTGAATTCTCTTTTCCTTTCAGCTTAATCCTCTAAGGTATGGACGAACATTCCACAGACATCACCCCTCCTTTCTGTGAAAGATGAGTTGTAAGGGACTGGCCTTTCCTAGAAACCCCTGGGGACATTACCCGTGAACCCCCTTCATACTGGCCAACCCCTCGCTTCTTCCCTCTGTTACCTCTCACCCTCAGGACCCTGCCTGCGGCCACAACAGAGGAGACCAGTTCTGCGGACTGGGACTGATCCATCGCTATACCCACAGTGTGGGCCCAGCGGCCAAAGACAGAGCATCTCTCACACACAAACACACACACACACACACACACACACACACACACACACACACACACACACACACACACACACACAGGCTCTGTTAGCCTGAAGGTGATGAGGGCTGAGCTTGCTGGGTCTGGAGGCTTCCAAAGAATATAGTAGAAGCAGCCAAAACAGATCATCACCTTCCCAGGGAAAAGACTCCCCTGCTGAACCTTCTGCCTCCCCTTGGGGTTGGGGTAAAACGCCCCTTGACTCTGAACCTTGCGCCTATAGAGGCCGTATCTCTGGCTGCATTAGCCTTAGTGGCTGCAGAGCCTCCTGTCACTCGGCTCTGCACTCCCGGCGCTGGCCAGTGTTCCAGAGGATGCGGGGGCATGTCCTCTCCAAAGCAGTCTGGTCTGAGGGGACGGCTGCTCTGGTCATCTGACGGTTTGGAAGGTTGATGGGGAGCATCTTATTTTTTTGAGGTACACAGGCCTCTCACTATTGTGGCCTCTGCCGCTGCGGAGCACAGGCTCCGGACGCGCAGGCTCAGCGGCCATGGCTCACGGGCCCAGCTGCTCCGTGGCACGTGGGATCTTCCTGGGCCGGGGCACGAACCTGTGTCCCCTGCATCGGCAGGCGGACTCTCAACCACTGCGCCACCAGGGAAGCCCGGGGGAGCATCTTTAATTCATGATGGCTTAGGGTAACCCCTCTTCCCTCCCAGACTCTGGGGAAATCCCAACCTTCACACTCAACTGCCAGGACAGCAAATGAAGAGAAAGACACTGCACAGAGAACACTCTCAAAAGCATCCTCTGAGAGTCAGAGACGGCTTTGGCCTCTCGCTCTTCCATCTAAGCTTCTTAGATTTCTAGTGCAGACATAGGTTTTTTATAATAAAGAAATAAATTCAGACACTCAATAAGGTAACAATAATACTAATAATGGCCCTCACCACCATCCTCTGTTGAGTTCTACTGTGTGTTAGGTACTGCGATAAGCATGCTAACCTCATATATTATCTCATTTAACTCTCACCCCAGCATTGACATCGGTATCATTATCCCTGTTTTTCAGAAGAAATGGAGGCTCAGAGAGTTGAGATGCCTTGCCCAAGACTGCAGAGCCCAAAATTGTTAGGTCTCCCAAACAACTAGTTACTGAAAACCTACTATGTGCCAGGTGCCAGATTAACTGATTCAATGGCTCCCTTCTCTGCATCCCCCTCCCCACGCTGCTCAAGCTAGGGTACGGCTCAGGTGAAACTGCACTGCAGTTAGCTGTCTCCACGCCTGCCTCCGCCAGTGCAATTAGAGCTTGGAAGGCCGAGGTGGGGTCTAAGCCCCTCTGTAGCCCCAGGACGCAGTTCACGTCTTGGTGAAGGGCAAAGGCTTGGTAAATGGTTAGGTGAGATAGAATGAAGGGACAACCTCTGTCCTCACTGTCTGATCCAGGTGACAAGAAGATGGGTCACCATGCAGTAAGTTCCTGCAATGGATAAATGTGTAAAACCCAGAGGAGAAGGCAACACCTCAGGGACCCCCATGAAGGCACCGTAGCTCAGCACTGGGGGCTGGGCAGATAGTCTGCAGGTAGAGAAGGGTCCTGGGGTTACTTAGAATGAGAGGAAGATGTTCAAAGGCAGGTATTCTCGGAATCAGGTGGAGAGGCACTGCTGGAATTTAGGATAGGCAGTGGAATTGAGGCTGTGAAGGGCAGTCAGCTGATGGATGCCAGTCATGGGGACCAAAGAGATGCCCCACAGTCCAAGCTGCAGACCCAAAGGAGCTTCACTTTAGGCAAATCAAAGGGCCCACTGTTCCTCTCTGCACAGCTTTCTGAGACTGACAACAACCGGGCTGCCTGCAACTACAGGTCTAGGCCTAGGGCTCTGAATTCCCCCAGAAAATGTCTTCATTCAGACACTCAGCTAGTCAACGTGCCTCTGCTTGGGGGTTCAGCCTCAAAGTACACATTAAAGAATACGAGAGCCCACTGCGTGTCAGAAGAGTGCGGGTACACAGGATCTCACTGGATTCTTCCAAGCTCAGGGAGGATAATTCCCTTTCTCAAGGTGTCCCAGCTGAGTGGCTACAGAATGCAGATGGGAACCCCACTCGTCTCACTCCAGACACACTGCCATCTCCTACACTTCCAGTAGCTTCTCACCCTGGATTTTGGTTCCCTGGCTCCTCCCTCCCTATCCAAATCCTCCTATGCCTCCTTGGTCCACCCTAGCCAACAGTGACCCTCATTGCTGACCTTCTCAAAATTCCCTTGACAATTCGCCTTGCCCTAAGCAGTAACCCCCAACTCTTGTCTTCAATGCTATCAGGGTTAAGTCTTCTTAAAGGCCAGGGACCCCAGACTGCACTGCCTTTGTCTCCCCCAGGGAGCAGCACAGTGCTTTGCTAAAAAATAATGCAACCAATATATATATTTTAAATTGATTCGCTTTTTATCAGAATTGGTGGAGTTGGGCATAAAAAGGTGAAACCTAAAGTCGGACAACTGTGTGACTTTTGTGAAAACAATAAAGATGAAAGCAGAATGTGGAACAATAGTAACATTAACTATTGTGCACTTCTGGGGGAGTCTGCTCTGCATGCGTGATACCTCCTCTACCCCCCATAACAAAGTCTGGGCCGATTATTACTCCCATTTCCCAATTTGTTGTCTTGACCACATTTGCCTAAGGCTGCAGAGCTAATAAGAGGAGGTGCAGGAATTTGAACCCAGTGTCAGGCTCCAGAGCTTATCTTCCCAAGCATCACACTGTGTGGAAAGGTTGCTAGATTGTCTACATATTTCAACCACCACAGCATCCTTAGCTTGGGTTCCTCTGGATAATGAAGGCCTAGAAAGAACAGACTCTCTTACTGGAAGGAAATAAATGCACACTTATTTGGATATAATCCTGGAGGTAGATTCTCATCCAGGTAGAGCTTCCTGTCAAATAAGCCATCCAAGTGGACTAGCCTGAGTGAGGAGATGTAGCAGGAACCCAGCTGGTCTCGCTGACGTTTCTATTGCTACCTCCAATGGACACTCACCAATTCTTTCTACCTTAAACTCTGTAGCATTTAATTTTTCTCTAAATCAACGTAATGCATGTACATAGTTTAAAAAGTCAAACAATATTATAAAGCTTACAATGAAAACTAGAAGACCTCTGGCCAACTCATACCTCTCCGTACCACCTCCCAGACAACTGCTCTCAACTCCTTTGGCTATTTCTTCTAGAATTTACTCCAATATTTCTAAGTGCTGTGCTTATACAGCTATTTTTAACTTATATCTAATGTCATCTACTACTACTGTTATCTGCGACTTCTGTCCACTACAATCAATGCAAAAGCATCATTTCTTGCTTCTTTAATTTCCTGTGCTCCTATTAATGACTCTACTCATATGAGGCAAGGAACTAAAATCCCTCTGAAATAGAATGTTCTGCATGGTCAAGCACACTGGACAATCTGTCGGGTCCACTGTTTTCTTTCTGCCTGGAGATCTCCCTCGTGGAGCCCTCTGCCCTGCTGTGGTCTGGTCTGTTTGTGTTCTAGGGCGGCTACACATCCATCAGTCTGGGACATCTCTCTCATTCACTGAACCCCTTACTTCCTGGGCCCCCTTTCTTGGTTTACCTTATTGTTTTGGTGGAGTGCATTTTCTAGAAGCTTCCTGAGAAAAGGTGGGTGGGACGTATGATTTTAGGACTGTGCATGGCTGTAAATATCTTTATTCTACCCCAACACCTGGTTGGTGTTTTGACTGACTATGTGAGATGACGGAGGAAACCTAAGGGTCTAGCTGCTTCTGCTCAAGTAGCTGTTTCTTGTCCTCTGTAGCGCCTGGTGCCTCGTCCTGAGGTTTTCTGGGGCCCTCACTGACATCTCAGTCAGCAGATGCCCAGTATTCAGCCTTCCCCACGCTGCTAACTCAACCCGCTTTCTGTTTTCCAAAAGTCCGCTGACATCTCTTGATGGCTACTGTCTCTTCTTTTTTTTTTTTTTTTTTTGTCCTTGGGGGCTTGTTCCTTGTTTCTTTGTTTGAAGCCACTGCTCTCACCATGGTGGGACTCCAGGAGGGAGGTAAGTGTTAACACTCAACCACAAGTTCCTCTCAACAGCAGGAGACGATTTTCTAAGTCCCTCTTTCTTGAAGCTCTCTCTTCCCACAGCTTTGGAAACAGCACACGTTCTGATATTTCTGCCACTGTAGTCACTCATCCCCACTCTCCTGTTGTGGGTCTTCCTCTAACTGTTCAATGCTGGTGGTCCTTGGGCATCTGTCTTAAATCCTCCTCCCTTCTTATCACTTGCCACTCAACTCACTCTCCCTATTCGATTTTTTGAGGTCTCAGCTTAGATGTCATGTACTCAGAATGAGCCTTCCCTGGCCCTATCCCCGTTAGGTTGGCTCCCCTTGGTAAGTGCTCCCCATGTGACCTCACCCTTTTCCTTCACAACTTTTCATGTCCCATTACTGATCGATGCCCTCCTGCCTGCTGTCTGAGAGATCCACCAGGGCAGCTCTGTCTGCCGTGTTCACAGCTGTCACCACTGCCCAAGCAGAATGCATGGCATATCGAAGGTACCACAGAAACACACCGGATGAACAACACATGCTTGCCAAGATAAATGGATGAATGGATCAATCAATCAAACAGGAGAAGTGGATTCAAACCCAGGCTTGTCCATAAACACGCTGTGTGACCTTGGACCAATAAAAGAGTCTTCAGAAAAGAGCCTTAACTTCTGAACCTCAGCTGCTGCTTCTACTGAACAGGGACAATAATCCGAGTGCCGTCCTACCTCACTGGGTTGTAAAGATCAAAATAAGAATGGAAAAACTGTATGTCATTGTGCTGAGTAAGCTAAAAGTCCTGTACGACATAAGGAATTATCACTGTCGTGGTAAACTCCGCTACACAGAAAATTCTTGTCTCCTTTGGGTGTGGAGGGTGCAGGAAACAGAATGGCGGGCCCAGGTTTCAAATCTCAGGATTCTTTAGAATATACTTTCTTTTCTTGAAGTAAACCCCACTAAGCCTTCTCCGGATCCTCTAACACTAGGCATGCAGGATGGAGGGATCACCTGGGGTCTTGACTTTCACCTCAAGCAAAGCTGAAAGCATGGCGTGCTTTCATGGTTAATGGTTTTAACTTAATGTATTCTTTAAAAAGCAGAAACAGAAAACGATGAAAATATTTACATATACACAGGTGTGTAACAGAGACCCAAAGACACACACGTGTGTCCTAGCACCTGCAGCACTTAGAAATCACACTGGCCCCAGATTTGGTTCAACTCAGGTCCTTTTCTGGTGCTCTAGATTTGCCCATTTTATCACTTGTACCAACCAGGGAGAGGAGGAAACTTTTAGAAAATGCCAGGTCTTAGAGGCTATAAGGCAGACAAAGGTCTCCTCTTTCACAGCCCCCATCCGTTAGTGCTTTTGCAGCACTGCATTGGGTTCAGTTTAAAAGTGCACCAGACTCCAATGGCCAGCCTGACAGACACCCTGATGGACACTCTCTAAACGTCACTGTGGTTCCACATCAGGAAGTGGGAAGGCGGAAATAGCAGTGGTCTCAGAGTTGAAAACTTGAGTTCAAGTTCAAATTCTGCTTCTAAACTGTAGGATTAGGCAGACTGCACTGTTACTAATTGATGTGTTCGTACTGTAAACGTTAACTTCTGCGTCCTGCTTCTGGGGCTGAAAATTTCAAGCATTTCCCCATGTTTCATACTCTTGATAATGATAATTTCTAATGGCTGAACAATATTCATTAAGTGAATATTATGTCATTTGCTTATACGCTTTCTTATTATATTAGACACTGGATTTTTCCCCGAATTTTCACAACCGTAAGCAATGCTGAAATAAGCAAGAAGCTTCTTCTAGGTATTGATGTACTTCTTTAAGAAAGACTCTCAAAGTTGAAAATATGACCGTTTTTATGATTTAATGCAAAATGCCAATAAGCTTTTCCAAAGGGCTGTATTGATTTACAATGCAGCTAGAAATATATGTGGGTACAGTTTCACTGTAGCCCCTTTGGGGTTGGGTATTAGCTTATGGGGGCGTTTTCTAACTTACTAGGTAAAACAAAAAGATGTACAATTATTTTAATTTGCGCTTCTCAGATTACTAATGAGGTTAAACATATTTCATGTATACTATATACTTTTGGAAGCTTTTCTGCATGAGCTTTAGCCATATATCTATGAGATCATAATTTTTTTTCCTAGCATATGCACTTATTAAAGTGCATTAATCTTTCCTTGGTCTCTCATTTTTACTACAAGTATTTTCCCAGTCTACCATTTTTCTTCTTCTTCTTTTTTTTTTTGTTTTGCTGAGGTACACGGGCCTCTCACTGTTGTGGCCTCTCCCGTTGTGGAGCACAGGCTCCGGACGCGCAGGCTCAGCGGTCATGGCTCACGGGCCCAGCTGCTCCGCGGCATGTGGGATCTTCCCAGACCGGGGCACGAACCCGTGTCCCCTGCATCGGCAGGCGGACTCTCAACCACTGCGCCACCAGGGAAGCCCTTTTCTTCTTATTTTGATAAGTCTTATAAGACATGGAAGTTTTACATTTTTATGTGAACATTTGCTAGTCTTTTTCCTTCGTGATTTCCTCAATGACTTTCAAGCTTAAAAGTCCTTAAGCCAGAGAAATGGCAAGTATTGGGTTTTATCCTCTTTAACTTTGACTTTTAAGTATTTACTCTTTAATCCATCATGAATTTATTTTGCCATATGGTGTGAGGTGAAGTCTGAATCGGAGGGTGAAAACTCAAATTCCTCCAGGAGCCAGGCAGGTAAGTTAAAGGAGTAAAGCAGGTCGGGTAGAAGAAAAAGGATGAAGTGGAGACTGGGGAGAATTACAGAGTATTTGAGGGGAGGCAGCTTGTCTGTGCGGGAAGTTTTTGGTCTTCTAATTTTTCAAGGTAAGCCATAAACCTATAGTTTTATGGGAAATCATCCAACTTTTAAATATTGGGCCAACACTGCAGGCTAAAAATCCTTTTCTGTGTCTACTGGGTACATCTATCCCTCTGAATACCACTTGGTAGCCTCTGGTTGAAGCTGATGCTTTTCCAAGTTATTCCAACAACATTTCTTGACTCAGCCTTTTCTTCTCCATTAGTGTGCAATTCTTCCTTTTTCAAATATTAAAATTTTACATACAACTGGTACTATTTCTAGGTGATTTTATTTCATCAATCTGCTTGATTCCTATTCTCTTTTATTATAGAATTAGGGCACGTTAATATCTCTAAAGACGAGCACCCTTTCATTATTCTTTTTAGAATCTCTTTCATGCTTTCATCTGTTTATTATTCCAGATGACGTCTTAAACCCTTCAATCAAACCCCCCAAATTCCCTTTAGGATTCTGTTTGGCATTCCATTAAACTGATAAATTGACATATTTAGAGTAGCTTGCCTTCTCATCTGGGAACATGTTATATTCCCTAATTATTCATGTCCTATTTTGTAGCTCTTAATAAAATTTTGCAGTTTTTGTCACATAGGTCACATATAGTTCTCATGAAGATGATATTTTAATTTTTATTGATTTTTTTTTGACTGGGACATTTTTCATTATATTTCATAACTGGTTATTGCAAGTACATGGGAAATCTACTGACTTTTGAAAAGCTGTTTTTTGTACCCCAGTTACAAATAGTTTTATTAACTATTAAGTAGTTTTTTGATTAATGTTTTTGTCACAAGTAATGATAGCTTTGTCTTTGCCTCTTGTTTCTGTTTCATGTCTTATGTCACTTAAGCCAGAACTTCTAAAACAATGCTAACTAATAGATACACCCTCATCTATTACTAGTTTTAAAAGGAATCTATCTAATATTTAACCAGCAAGCGTTGGCTTTTGACTAGAAATCAATGTTCTTTATTACACCAAGTATCTTTTCTGTCTTTCATTTTCAATATTGTTGTGACCTAGTATTGTGATCAGAGGAGTTTTTAATCACTTATTGAACACAAAAAAACAAATCTCAGCACAGGGCACCCAAAAAGTGCTGGAAACTTGCAAAATAAGTATGAATCAGATATACGTGCATTTGAATCCTAGCTCTGATTCTGTGCGACCCTGAATGCAATCCCCTCATCTGGAAAACGGGGATAATGACTCTGATGGCACAAGTTGGTTATGAGAATTAAAATGAGTTCATGTAAATAAACTGTGCTTAGTGTAGTACTCGGCACCTATGAGAAGCTCGACAGATTTCACTTTCCTCCTCAATCATTTAAAAGAAAGAGATAATGGTGGTACAAACAATTTCCCAAACGAAAGCTTTCCAAGGAATAGCTTGCGTTTATAGGGTTGAGAAAACTCCAACTATATTTGTGAAAAACACCATCCTAGTCTTCCTGCTTTAGTGCATAGGGCTTTTCCTCGCTTTTTCAAAATTTACTGTCCATCCCTTGCACTCGTGCATGGATTCTTTGGCCTCTGACACAAATGAAAATAAAAAATCAGGCTGACATGTAATATGAAACCAGGAATGAAACAAACTGTGTTTCCATTAGGCCCGAACACGCGTGCTGCTCAGATAAAGGCATGAACAAGCAGCTACTCAAAGTGAAACCAGATGTTTGGAGGTTTCTGGCCTACGCTTTTTTATAACCCTTCATATAACACTCATAGTCCCGTCATTTCACCAGAAGATCCTCTGCTCTGTTTAAACAGCAAGAAACCCTCCCAAACCTCTGTTAGATTTGCAATCACTAAACCCGCGCTTGATTGTGAAGAAAAAGGAGCTTCTCTCAGTAGAGATCCTTAGGTGCAAATTCTTCGGCCCAGACAAGCACTAAGGACTGACAAAGTACACACCCTGCAGTGTCCTCAGAGCAGAGCCTCAGATAGTTACCCGTTACCCTGGGAAACGGGACCCAAGGGAAATGGGTACCGACTTGGGAGGGGCCCAGGGAAAGTAGAGAAAAGCCAGTGTACAAAGAGCATAGATTTGGAGTCAGACTGTTCTAGATTCAAACCCTGGCTCTGCCCTTACTCCTTGTGTGACTATGGACAAGTCTGTTAATTTCTCTGAACCTTATTTCTTCATCTATATAAAGAAAGAAATTTCTCCTGCTTCCCTGGGACTGCTACAAAATTTAAGTTAGATAATGCATGTACAACACTTAGCTCGCTCCTGGGGCCCCATAAGCACCGAAAACAATTAGTGACTGTCATTGCCAATAACAATAACAAACCCTTGTACGGCACCTGTCATGTGCCCAGCATTGTTCTCAGTATGGGTACTAATATTATCATCATTTTTCAGATAAGGAAACTGAGGGTTATGTATCTTGTCCAAGGTCACACTGCTAAGTGGCAGAGACTGGATGCAAACCAGGCCATCTGGATTCAAATCCACTCTCTAACCACTAAGCCGTGTTCCCCCTCTTTCTCCTGCTTTATGACACAATATAACTGATCCGATTCAGTGCCGCCTTGAGGCTTCCTTTACACGGAAGGGTACACACACAGTACGGGCCACAGAGGGCTTACGCAATAAGGCAACCCATTTCTAGGAAGCGCTGCTGACCCTGAGATCAGCACACACCCTACCCTGTATTCCTCTCTCCTCCACCTTCAAACCTCACTTCACCTTTTCTCGTCTTCACTACCCCTTCCCGTCCCACAGGAAGAGGTGTCTCCCCTCCTTTCCTAGGATGAGCCCTCCGTTCTGTGTCTCCCCCCACCCCGCCCCTTGCATCAATCACCTCCCCTCTCTCCTGGGCCTCCAATCTCCTCCCCTGGCTCCTCTCCTGCAGCTGACAACACGCTCAAAACTCCCCCCACCTTATGTAAACCTTTCCTTGAACTTGCCTCCTCCTCAGGTTACTCCCATCTGTCTCCTTCCCTGCTCTGTCTAGAAGGAATTGTTTCTAGTCAACGCCTCTTACTCCTGAACTTGTGGTGACCCTGCTTCCACCTGCAACAGGGGTGGAAACGCTCCCACTAACGTTGCCAATGACCTCCTAATGACCAATACCAGCAGCTTCTTCATCATGAGCTCTCCAACTTTTCTCTAAGGCGAATCTCTGTGTCTCTCTCCCCTACCTACCCTCTGAATACTGGGGTTCCATCCTGGACTCCCTGCTTCTCAGGGCTCTGCCCGCTCACATCCACACCACGACACCCAAGATACCCATCTGTCTCCAGGTCAGAGCTACCCCAAGTCAATGCCTGTTTATCCATCTGCCTGCTGGTAACTGCCAACAACTGACACCCACTTGGAAATCCTATGAGCAGCTCAAATCCAATGTGAATTGACCATCTCCCTACCTCCTTCCCCCAACAAATCCATTTCCCCTACTTATTTCCTAATTGAATTAACAATATCACTATGTATCCATTCTCCGAGGTTGACACTTCCTGACAGCAAAGTGGTCAAGAAAACTAGTCTATAACGTCCTTGAATGCATCTTTTCCTTTATACAAAACTGTAGCACTTTCCCAATTCAGGCCCTCTTCTCTCATCTAACCATACTGGTTACTGAATCAGTCTTCCAATTCTTCCTCCTATTTTAGTCTGAGAAACTAACCCATTTGTATAAACCACTGCCAAAGAGATCCATCCAAGCCCCAAATCAAGCTACATCTTTGCTTAAAAACTCTCCTGTGCTCCCCACTGCCTTCAAAACCAGACTTTTAAGCTGGTCCATAAAGCCCTTGCCAGGCTGGCCCTAAGCTCATTTTCCAGGCTCTTCTCTGGGAACCATCCCATTCATGCCCTCTACCCACTTCCAGTAGATACACCAGGCACTCTCACACAAAGGCATGAGTGGGAAAGCACATACGGGGAAAAGTGTGGATACTGGAGCCAGAGAGACCTGGATTCAAATCCCAGCTCGTTCACTGACCAGGTATGAAACTCCTGCTTAGTCATCTAATCACTCTGAGTTCCACTTTCCTCTGGAGAAAAAATACCTACTTTGCATGCCTGTTGTTAAGAGTCTGAAACGGTTTATCTAAAACATCCAGGATAACACTTAGATGCATTATGCAGTGAATAAACAGTAGCTGTTAATATTAATATCATTAATTTTGCCAAGTGATTTCAGAGAGGCAGGGAGGAGTTTGTAAAGACCGACAAAACGTGAAACTAGAATGCGGCATTTGAGAAGTTCCCTACGCAATCAGAAGATCAAACTTAAAAGAACAAATAACTGTTAGTGCCTTGGAATGTTCTGGAGCCCGCATTTCCATTTGTGAACTGCAGACCTGAACCAGTTTCAGAGTTGCTCTACCCCCTGAATCCAGCAGCCGTGGAATGCACAAAGCTCCCAGGACAGAAAGAACATCACTCAGCCAGGTGCCCGGCAGTGCCCTGAACTAGCAGTTGTGCCTTCCTCCCTTCAAGCTGCTCACAAGAAGTTAATGTTCATGGAAGAAGGTCCTAGGCTGCAGGGAGTATCTGTGACCTTTGACCTTTCAGTTGGTGCTCACTGACCAAGGAAGACCTGGCTTCATGTCCTCCTGTGAGTCACTGTTCAAAGACTCTGTCTTCTCATCTCTAAAAGCTAATAATGGTCCTTTCCTGCCTGATCCACAGTGACCACGTCTGTCATTGAGCAGAGATGGTTACTATTTCTCCTTTATTTATTAATTTTTTTTTTAAGTAACTCTTTCTCTATAGTTCCTTTCTGGTTCTCACTTCTGCTCTGGCCCCAAGCTGGTAATAATGAATATTTGCACACTGCTTTCCAGCTCACAAAGCACTTTTCTCACCATAAGTCCTTCATGCCTCACAACCTCCTCCTGCATCCCCAGCAGAGGTAGCTGCTCTGCTCCCATGGGAGCTCGCCCAGACCTCCCTGTTGGCACAGACCACATTCTATTGGAATTATTTATGAAAGGGTCAATTCTCCCAGTGGACTGCAGGCTCTTCGGGGGCAAAGCTTCTGTTTTATTCACTGATGAGCCTCCAGCCCTTACCAAAGCTGATGTTCAGCAAATGCTGAATCATTAAGAGACCCTTAAAAACGTGCTGAGAACTTATCCTGAAACCAACTGCTTTCATGTCATCGCCAGACTCTCTAAAGTAGGTTTTAATCCTAACTACAGGTGAGTTAGGTGAAGTTCAGACCTATCCAATGTCCCACAGCTCACAGACAGTGCAGCCAGAATTGAAACCCAGGTCTGTTTCACTCCAAAGCCTTTGCCCTTTCTCTGGACCACACCATCTCTCTGGCCGTGGCGACAATCTCAGCTATTTACTGCCAATGCCAAGTCCAGCAGACTTGGGTCAGGGTTATTCCTCAGAGGGCGTCACAGAACAGGAGGCCATGTATTTAGTCATGTCCCACACATCAGCGGTACTGAAAAGGGAAAGAAGAGGACACCACGGTGAGAACGCTCTTACAGCTGCTGTTCTGAAATGGTGAAGCTGGCCGGCAAGATGGGGAGAAGAAGCTGCCTTTATCAAGTGAGAGAAAAAAGAGCCATCAGAAAATAAAAACCAATCATCTGTCACATAAACATTAAACCATTGCTGATAAAATATCTTCTATTGGAAACTCCACCTGAATGGGGGTGGGAGTTGGGGCTCCTTCAGCAGGAGTCAGTACAGGTCAGCCTGTTCTTCAGGCCCGGGCAGATGGGAGCCCTGCAGGCGGGGATGGCAGGCCCACTGCCTGCACCCTGTGAGCCTAGGAGATGTGAATGCCATGATCTCTAGGACCCCGGCTACCTTGATGATTCTCTGACTGCGAGAGTGTACTGTGAGAGTGTCATCACACACCAGAAACGTGGTCACTGAGATGTAAGAGAAAGAACATGGGCTCTGGGTTGCTAACCTAGCTCTATTTCCTACTTAAGAGATCTTGGCAAATAGCATCGATCTCTGAGCCTCGGTTCTTTATTTATAACGTAGAAACGCACGTAATCTAACTTCCAGGGTGTTTGGGAACTGACACTGCACCCTGTATGGTGCCTGGCATGGAATCAGTGTTCAATCAACAGACTGCTCTCATTATGATCTTGGCTTTGCCAGGCTGTGTGACCCTGGACAAGTCATGGGACTTCTCTAAGCTGTGGTTTTCTTATCTTTAAAAGTGTGATTTAAATAAACAAAACGTTTTCGTAGGCTCCTGCCAGATGTAATCCCAAAGTAACAAAAACATAAACAGGAATAAAAACGCAGATGTAGAGAATGGACTTGAGGACATGGGGAGGGGGAAGGGTAAGCTGGGACGAAGTGAGAGAGTGGCATGGACATATATACACTACCAAACGTAAAATAGCTAGCTAGTGGGAAGCAGCCGCATAGCACAGGGAGATCATCTCGGTGCTTTGTGTACACCTAGAGAGGTGGGATAGAGAGGGTGGGAGGGAGGGAGATGCAAGGGGGAGGAGATATGGGGATGTAGGTATATGTATAGCTGATTCACTTTGTTATAAAGCAGAAACTAACACACTGTTGTAAAGCAATTATACTCCAATAAAGATGCTAAAAAATAAATAAAAAAAGTTCTAACTCAGAAGAAGAAGAAAAAAAAAAACACATAAACCAAAGTGAAATGGGAGCTCTGGCTATGGGTGGAGGAAGAAGGCCAAAATGCTGATATAGAAGAGCCCAGAAATATCTGGACTCTTTCTGTTGACCCTCCCCCAGCACCTTCTCCCAGCTCCCTCCCACCAGCTGCCTGTCTTCACTCACCCGGAAAACAGACCATTCTCCAACCCTTTTCTCTCCTTGCTTAAATCTCTTTCCTTAGGAAACGTTATCTTAACACCTGTGGTTTGCCAATAATCTCCAAGGGGTGGTAGACAGCTCAAATCGATTCATTTATCTCCATTTCCAAGGCCTCCATCCTGGCCCAGGCCAGCCTGAGCCCCCGCCGAGACCACTGTCACAGCCTCCTAACTGGTGTCCCAGCTCCTACAGCTGGAGAAACTTTCCAATATGTAAATCAGATTAGGTTACTCCAGCTCAGAGTCCCACAATGGCTTCCTGCTACCCTTAGGACAGATTAAAAAACAAAACAAAACGAAGCTCTTCACGTGCCATGTTAAAGCCAGTACGGTCTGGCTCCTAGCACCTCTCCAGCCTTACCTGATACCATTCTGCCCTTTGATACCCGCATCCCACACTGTGACCATCTCGAAGTTCCTTGAACTCCCAGCTCTTGCCTATCCCAGGGCCTTTGCACATGCTCTTCCCTCTGCTTGGTGTATTCTTCCCCAAAACCTTCATCTAAACAACGAATATCTACCCCTGTCCCAGCCATCTAAATTAGGTCCCCTGTTTGTTTCTCCAGAGTACCCTTTTCTCTTCTTTACTACAATGAATACTTACCAGTTACCATTATACACTTACACGTATATTGGATGATTGTAATTAAACTTAAGAATCTATCTCATATTGTCTCAAGCATGTCTGTAAACTCCCGAGGGCAGGAAGCATGGCTATTTAATATACCACGGACACCAATGCCTGCTCAGGACGTGGCAGGTAAAAGGCAACTAGCGAACACTGGTTGAATGAGAATATGAACAGATGTAGTGTCTAAATCTGCCTGCAACCACTCTGGACCTGCTCCTCCTGCTGGCCCCTTAAAGCAGCACACAAGGGGCTTTGAGCCTTAATAAAGAAGTCCTTGCTGCCTTATGCGTTGTAAAGAGACTGAACCAAGGCTCTTCCCTCCTCCTCAGGTATATGGGCAGCATCTCCTTTTTCTCAGCCTCATTTAGCCTCACTTACCAGCCTGTGAGGACATCAAAGGCGGCACCACATGTGCCTCACGGCTGCACCTAAATACCCAGGCCAGGGGCTGGCACACAGTAAGAGGCTGTCAGTGAATACTTTACTGAACCAAACAGACCAAACAGTGAAGCCTGTGGCAGACACCGATGACCCCATATTCACTTCCCCTCTTCCTTTTGTTTCGAGTGCCAAGGTGGCAAGCTAAAAATATTCCTCAGACTTCCTTACATCTCTGAATGTCCAAGGGACACAGCTCTGCGAAAGAAATGTAAGCTGAGGGTTTTAGGAAAAAACTGGCTTCCCTACTTCTTTCCCCTATCTTTTTTTTTCCTGCCTGACATGCAGACGTGAGTCCTGGAGCTGCAGCAGCCACCTTAGGACCATGAGAGGCAAGCATGAAAGCAACAGCCAGAGCTGAGGATGGCAGAGCGCAAGGGCAGAATGAGGCTGGTCCCTGATGCCATGCTGAATTGCTGTACTGGCCCTGGATGGGCCTGCCCTAGATCGAAAGTGTACATGAGAACATCAAAATCCCACTTAGAGGCCACTCTAGCAGAGATCTTGTTACCTGAACACTAAATTCATTTCTAACTATTCCCATGGAGAGACAAGCTTTATTGCTAATACCTACTGTGTCCTTGAGCTCCCTTTGCTTCTTTCCTGTCCTCGAGGCCCCAGGTCCCAGATAATTTACAAAATAGATGGCAGAGGCAGAGGAGGGGGTGGCGTGGAGGTGGTGGGAACCCCGCCCTGTCGTCTGCAAGGACAGCTGCTGGCAGGGCTGGTCTCCAGGCTGCAGGTGAAGTGCTCTGATATTCCAAGCTCTCCTCCACTGAACAGATTTTTGGCCACAGTCTGTCTCCAGTGTGCTGACTTGAGTTCTACCTCCCACCTACAATTTCATTCCACTTACACCAGATTGCTCCCAATAAATCGCTGTTATCAGGGAGAGGTAAATTCACACGGCACTTTTCCAAAGAGGTGTTTTCAGTAGAAATTTCACAGAGTGCTTCCAATGTCATTTACAAGAAGGTTAAATTGATTACCGAGAGACCTTGATTCGTCATTGCTGTATTATATCTTATAATTCAGAGGAAGGGGATATGGGGAAGGGGGGGGCAGAGCTTATGAGAAACCGAAAATCATTTCTCAATCACTCCTTAGTTTCTTCTTTGAAGTAGTGCAGGTGTTTAAACAAACCACAGTACATAATGTCAGAGATTTTTCTCTCTAGATCCTTGCAGATGCACCCAGAGTAGTCTTACCCAGTCAAAGCAAGGGGAATATACAAACAGCACCGTCCACTGGTCTCTGGAAAATCCTGAAAAACCCAACTTTGATGACCGTTGTAAGACAGAAGAAGCTCATGTGCAAGTATCTATTTACACCTGGGAATAAAGAGGAATGGGTTGCAGGGACAGCAAATAAAAACACCACTAGTGCTATTGAACTGTCCTCCTGTCCTTCCTGGCTCCCCCTCCACTGCCCTCTTCTTTTTTCTCATGAAATCACAAAGCTCAATCCCAGGAAACTTCCTCTGTTATATACATTAATGGGCACTTGTTCTGGGCGCCGCAAGATAAAGCTTGCAGCTCTCATCATTTTATTCCCTTGCTCAAAGCCTGCAATGGCACCTCATACCTGCAGAATGAGCTTCTCCCTTAGGGTGGCATTCAAGGTGCTCCCTGATAACTCACTTGTCCCCGTCAACGCATCCTTGCTCTAGCCAATCAGGACGGTGGCTCCCCACAGCCAGCGCATAATTCTCTGCCTACCTCTCTTCCGGTCACGCTCTTCCTGCTACCTGGAATAACATCCTCAACAAAC
Organism: Phocoena sinus; assembly: GCF_008692025.1. Classification (NCBI taxonomy): domain Eukaryota; kingdom Metazoa; phylum Chordata; class Mammalia; order Artiodactyla; family Phocoenidae; genus Phocoena; species Phocoena sinus. Next base: position 53,838,461 of record NC_045770.1, on the reverse strand, counting down.
CCCTGCCATTTCCTCCTTTAAATGTGAGAATTCTACCCATCCTTTGAGGTCCCATCATGTGTCACTCATCCAGAGAGCCCTCCCTGACCCATCTGGCTGGACGTGCCCCTGTCTTCCTCCAGCCCTCATGGCACTTTGACCAGGGACTCCACCAGTGACCCTTCTTTCTCTCTTCCTGGATTAGAGGCACTTACTATGTAAATGCTCATCACCTTAGTCAAGACCATGAACTACTTTGGCCAGAAACCAAGTTATACCTTCTCTGTATCTCCACCTTAGGAAAGGGCAGGAATGTAATCATTTTTGGATAAAGGAGGAAAGGAAGGAAGGTAGGATGGAAGGATTAGATCTGCTTCTAGTCCCTGGACATAGAATAGGTCAATTTATAGCAGCTGCCTAGGCCTGAACGAAAGGAACCTCCTCTTTAACTACCATGAAATGTCCTCAGACCAGGAAGACCAGGGCATGTTTCTCGTAAAATTACCAGGGTCTATGTTTGCTAACAAGGATTCTAATTTCTTTTCTCTGGGTTTCTAAATTCACTGTGGGGTAACCTCTGTTATTTTCCAACTTGCCTCACACTGCCACAATGTCAGGGTGATCTGTCCTTTTATGCTTCAGCATCAACCAAAATTAAAGGCTAAGATGCTACATCTAGAGGCCCAAAACACTGCAACACTGACTCGTCAGGTCTTGGGGTTGCAAGCAATGCATACAAAGGTATTTTTATTTTTAAAATTTTGGATGTCCTGAGATTTTTTTCATGGTCTTTTTAGTGACTTCTCAAGAAAACTTCCTATGTTGATTTAAGATGCTTACTTATATTGGAGGCACATTAATAAAGGGGAAATTATATTCCATATAATACAAAGAGAAATCAAATATTTATTTTATCAGACCAAACAGTAAGACACTCTGGCATCATGGACAGAACATGGGATTTGGAGACCAAGTTTCCATCCTAGCTCTGCCCTTACTGACTGTGTGACTTTGGGCTAGTCAATTAAATTCTCTTGAGTCTCAGTTTCTTCATCTGTAAAGTTGAGATCAAAATGAGAATTCTCTAAGGTTCTCGTTCTTTCTTACACACAGAAGAGAGCTAAGCATGGTCCCTAACACACAGTAGGCACTCTCTGAATGTCTGCGGAATGAATGAACAGGTGGAAAACCAAAGTAAGTGTAATATCCAAAAAAGGGGGCTTGATCCTGAAAAGAGGCAGATGACTAAAGAAGGAAGATCGTGAACTCTGGAGTCAGAGAGATACAAATTCAAGTCCTGGCTTTTCTCAAAACATCCCTGAACCTCAATTTCCTCATCTACAATAGGGGGTGAAAATAAAAATAATCGCCATGTGGAGTTACTGCAGGGCTTAGAGAATGTATTTAAAGCCCTGTGTAAATGGCAATGGTGAATTATAATTTAGCTACTGGTATACATCTTCCTACTTCCTTCAGTACTCGGGGTCAGCCAGGTCACCCACCCCCCAACGGAGCCAGAACCAGAAAAAACATAACCTTCAAATTCGAGATCTCTGCGTGTGGGGGAAAGGCCATTCCTTCTGAAAACAGCTGCCATGTTTTATTCTAAAATGTGCTCAGTTTCAGTGGCTTGTGTGCATGTGTGTGTGGGTGAGAGAGAAACTGCATCTAGTTCAGAGGGAGCTCCGTCAGCAGCACATCTCCGTGTATATATATTTGTGTACACAGTTTGTAAAGTGCTTTTAGATTTTTTGAAGGCAAAAGAGAAACTTATTTAACTTAAAATCATCAGCTGGATTGCATTAAATGGAGGGAAAAGCAAAAACGTACACAATATAGCCATTTGTTAAATTAAACACAATTATTTCTCCCACTACTTAATTACAAACAGACATAAATACTCTGGATTCTGACATCTCAGATCTTCTTAAGTTCTAGCTCTGCATTTCAGCGTGGAACGGAGGGAGGGCCACATTCCAATTTGTGTGTTAAGCAAAAACTGAGAGTTACGATTGTATATTGGGACTATAATGACTTCACTAAAACAAGACCTAAACTTTTAATTAACCTGCCAAGACAAATTACGACTCATGGTTCACAGGTAACGACCAAAGACAGCTGAGACGCAATGCCAGAGACTTGGGGAGAGAGGGATTAATAGCAACATCAGAGTCAGTCTGTTTTTGTATTAAAAAAAAAAAAGTATTCATTAAACAATCACTGTAGCTTGAAGGAAGACAGACGAGTCAGAAAGGCAGGGAGAGAAAGGTGGACAGGGAAAGGGGATGGGAGAGAATATTAACCACTTCCATGTATCGAAGCCTGGGCCGGGCACTTTACATTCATTCTCTCCAATCTTCACAATGGGGATTGCCAAGTACTATTATCGTTTCATTTTCCTGACAAGAATGATGAGGCTCACAGAGGTGATGTGACTGACTGTGGTCACAGAGCTAACATGGGGCAGTGAGAGAAGGAAGGAATGGAAAGTAGTGCTCGGAAGGCATTTGGTTTGTTTGTTTGTTTTGCGGTACGCGGGCCTCTCACTGTTGTGGCCTCTCCTGCTGCGGAGCACAGGCTCCGGATGCACAGGCTCAGCGGCCATGGCTCACGGGCCCAGCCGCTCCGCGGCGTGTGGGATCCTCCCGGACCGGGGCACAAACCCGTGTCCCCTGCACCGGCAGGCGGACTCTCAACCACTGCGCCACCAGGGAAGCCCAAAGGCATTTGTTTTCATAGCTTAGTTGACAGACCGACCCCCAGAATCAGGATCACCTGGGCTCTACCTCAGGCCTCCTGGGAAAAGGCCCAGGAATCTGAATTTTAGACTCACTTCCCAGGTGATTCCTTTGTACTACAATATTTGAGACACCCCCCCCCCATAAGATACTGTAACCCCTTGTTACTCAGAATGTGGGCCACAGATGAGCAGCATCTCACCGGGTGCTGGTGCAACAGGCAGACTCTAAACACCCAGCCTGACCGACTGAAGCAGAGTCTGCATTGTAACAAGACACCAGGTGGTTCACAGAACTCTGAGAAGCACAATACAGCCTAACGGATCGAAAAGACATTACAGGGTTAAAGGAGGTGAAGACAGATTTCATCATTTACGTGAGAACAGGAGAACCTGAGGGAAAAGCAAGCTCCATCTCCTTAATTATGACAAAACAGGTCAGCCAGCTCTGACAAGCCAAGAGGTGCCAAAGGTACCTAACTGTACCTACATCATCTTTCTCTGAGAGGCACATCCTAATTAAAAGTAGCTTTCTTTGGGGGTTTGTATGAATTTCCTTTCATATTTGTGCTCAGTTATTAAAAATACAGAATTCTGATTGTAGGAGACCCTAGTTCTGCGCAAGCATGATACTGCACCTAAGAGAAATCAGGCTGTGAGACCGTGAAGCTGAAACTCAGGCACCACTAATGACTTGAAAAACATGTCTCTAAATTGAAGCCACCGTGTCCAGAAAGAGAGAAGAACCAGGGTCTGGAGCCTGGCAGACCCTGCCGAGTGTCAGTCTAATTGGTCGTGGGGACCAGACTGGCTCTCCCATGACGGGAAACGGCTGCGCCGACAGCCTCCTGGGCTAACCACCGAGCGGCAACCTCAAATTCGAGTCTCAAGGAACCAGGAGATGGAATTTGTGCAGGGCCAGAACACAAATTAGTGGTGGAGACTTAGAAGTGAGCACACTCTCTACTGCACCTCAAAAGAAGGCATCAAGGGAGGAAACCAACAGCACAGCGGCGGCCAAGACTGCACAGACCAGCAGCTAGGACAGACACTTCCAAAGTAAGGACAGCACAAAGCGACATTTCCTACCCCGGAGCTGATGTAGCCTAACAGCTCCACCTCCCTCATTTTGCTAAGAGGGCAGAATGCTGAGCCTGCAGTTACGGCAGAAGCCTATACACTGTGCACCGTATTTAATGGGAAGGTATTCTCCGCCTCAACTCCATGGGCAAAATTGCAAATAAGAGGAAAATGGCCTGAAAACGACCACTGCTGTTTAGGAGGAAGAACCTGGGTCTTGCAAGAGTTTTAGGAACCAACAACCAGATTCAGAGGTTTTTATTCAACTCCATTTCCCATGTCAGAGAGGCTCCCAGCCAAGGACCAAGACAGAGTTTTGAGGTGAACTCAAAACAACACAGAAAAACAAACAACCCAATCCAAAAACGGGCAGAAGACCTAAATAGACATTTCTCCAAAGAAGATACACAGACTGCCAACAAACACATGAAAGAATGCTCAACTTCATTAATCATTAGAGAAATGCCAATCAAAACTACAATGAGATATCATCTCACACCACTCAGAACGGCCATCATCAAAAAATCTAGAAACAATAAATGCTGGAGAGGGTGTGGAGAAAAGGGAACACTCTTGCACTGCTGGTGGGAATGTGAATTGGTACAGCCACTATGGAGAACAGTATGGAGGCTCCTTAAAAAATTACAAATAGAACTACCATATGACCCAGCAATCCCACTACTGGGCATATACCCTGAGACAACCATAATTCAAAAAGAGTCATGTACCAAAATGTTCATTGCAGCTCTATTTACAATAGCCAGGACATGGAAACAGCCTAAGTGTCCATCATCGGATGAATGGATAAAGAAGATGTGGCACATATATACAATGGAATATTACTCAGCCATAAAAAGAAACGAAATTGAGCTATTTGTAATGAGGTGGATGGACCTAGAGTCTGTCATACAGAGTGAAGTAAGTCAGAAAGAGAAAGACAAATACCGTATGCCAACACATATATATGGAATTTAAGAAAAAAAATGTCATGAAGAACCTAGGGGTAAGACAGGAATAAAGACACAGACCTACTAGAGAATGGACTTGAGGATATGGGGAGGGGGAAGGGTAAGCTGGGACAAAGCGAGAGAGAGGCATGGACATATATACACTACCAAACGTAAGGTAGATAGCTAGTGGGAAGCAGCCGCATAGCACAGGGAGATCAGCTCGGTGCTTTGTGACCGCCTGGAGGGGTGGGATAGGGAGGGTGGGAGGGAGGGAGACGCAAGAGGGAAGAGATATGGGAACATATGTATATGTATAACTGATTCACTTTGTTATAAAGCAGAAACTAGCACACCATTGTAAAGCAATTATACTCTAATAAAGATGTAAAAAAAACACACACACAGGTTTTTACTAAGCAGAAAATCCATCCCTAAGCGTTCTGGTTAGTGGAGTTTTGTCTTCTGGAAGTTTTATTTTCCTGTAGGGGATTTTATCTCCAGGCTGTGTCACTGCGCTTCTGATATAAACCAAAGCAACGTTTTCTGACCTGAACCACTGAGCCCAACGCATCATATATCACATTGTGGTGATCTAAGAAGGAGACAAATTCTGTGCAGTATATGCATAAAGAAGAAAAATTTCTTAAGACAGGATGCCAGGCTCCCCAGACACCCACAGGCTTGTGAGGTGGCCAAGGCGCTCTCTCTGAATGAGAACTCTTTCGCTATGAGGGACAAGAAGCTGCTAAGAGCTCATTTAAATCCTCCGGGCTTGTCGTCCGCCAGAGCTCAGGACATCTCGGTTCTCTACAAAACCCCCATCTGATCAGACTGTTCATCCAGCCCTTTGCATGGCTATTCTCACCCTCTTGCCAAGCCTTTATCTTTTTTTTTATCCTCATCTGCCAGGGGTTGTTGGCTCCAAAAGCAAAACAAACAAGCAAACAAAAGCTCACGTAAGAAACCAAAAACCCAAATAACAGATCAGTGAGTTGAAACCAAGGGAGATTATTAGGACGAATATAGGTGACGCAGAGAAGTAACAAGAACTCCTGTCTCCTTGTCAGTTTTGCCCCTTGGTGTTTAAATGTAGCTGCTACTCCACACACTAGGCCACAGATAACAGAAAGAAGGCGGCGGGCAACAGCGCTGGGCTCAGGTGCCAGCCCAACATGGCCTTCCAGCTCCTCCTGTCACTCCCTTCCCCCGTTTCCCTGCATCTCACTCCCAACCCTGGTCCGGCAAGCCCAGTCAGGATGGCCTCAGGCCGGGTGGCCTCTGCAGCTCTGGGCAAGACACATCCCCTTGTCCACTTCAACTCCCAGGATCCCCAAGTGTCCTCTCATCCGAAGAGACAATATCCCACAGACCCCAGAAGGGTGGAGCTTCCTTACCAATGGCAGTGGTGAGAAAGGAAAGCACTTCAGACTCCTTCCCATCATTATAAAAAGCCAGGTGCCAGATTCCTGAATCCAAATACTGGATGAAGCCCGTCTCATGGCTAGAAGCGGGGACGACTCCCCGAGACTGGCGCTGGGGTCCCTCTAGGCTCCGTGCTTCCTGGGTCAAGAGCCTCCTTCCATCCAGCAGCTCCACAAAGTCAAACTGAAGTACAAAGAGAGCATAATTAGCAGTGGACCTGCTTCACCACAATGCTAGGTTCTTCAGGCTTCTGCCGGGGAGGATACGGGGAAATACAACCTGAACCAGGCAAAAGAGGCTAAAGCCATGTGAAGGTTGACCAACCAACTCCAACTCCTTCCCAGAAGCCATTTTTCCCTGGTAATAGTCTCCTGATACTCTTGTGAGTGCACTGTATTTAGTGGATTAATTTTAAGTCTCAGAGTTTGCACAGGACAACCATGCTTTTCCAGTGATCAGAAACCCAGACACTTCATGACTGTTTGAACTCCAACCCCATGCAGGTGATGGCGGGCAGGAATCCCAGGGGTCTAGGATTGGGCTTGGAGCACTGGATGTGGCTTAAATGTCAGTCAAGTGCAAACGGAAGTTTGATTTATACTATCTTCCCTTCGTCAATGACCCTTTCTCAAAGCTCCAGTTTCAGGGAGCAGTTTTAAGGGAACTAAACTGGATTAGCTCAAAACTATCAATAATTACATGCTGTGTGAAACACAAGTGCCGAATGACCCAAGTCTACTAGCGTGAGAGACTTGAAGTCAGTCACACAGTGCTAACAACAGGCAGTTGTTGGGGAAGTCCTGCCGGCCTACTGGCAAGCAAATCGTGCAACTGTCTACCTGTCTATCTTTTTTTTTTTTTTTTTGCGGTACGCAGGCCTCTCACTGCTGTGGCCTCTCCCGTTGCGGAGCACAGGTTCCGGACGCGCAGGCTCAGCAGCCATGGCTCACGGGCCCAGCCGCTCCGTGGCATGTGGGATCTTCCCTGACCGGGGCACGAACCCGTGTCCCCTGCACCGGTAGGCGGACTCTCAACCACTGCACCACCAGGGAAGCCCTGTCTCTCTATTTTTAAAGAAAAACAAAATAGATACTGATTCTGTCTCATGTGAAAATGTCTAGGGGCATGAAGTCCAGGACCAGCATGGCAGTTTTACAAAGAAATCAGAGGGGCCCAGGCTCTGTCTACTTTTTCTGCAACTCCGTCCTTAGCAAATGTATTTATCTAGCTTTTACCTAAAAATTAAATAAATACGGGGGCTAGGAAGACTGCCTTTGGCCAGGGAATGTCTGATGGATGCCTATGATTTATATTACTCCAATCCCAGGGCTGGGAGGACCTCACACAAGTCTGCTCTTAACCCATCATAACTGGTAATGTGTCAATCATCCTGGCTGAGTTTTTTTTTTTTTTTTTAATTGAAGTATAGTTGATTTACAATGTTGTGTTAATTACTGCTATATGGCAAAGTGATTCAGTTATACCTATATATATATATACATTCTTTTTTAAAATATTCTTTTCCATTAGGGTTTATCACAGGATATTGACCACGGTTCTCTGTGCTATACAGTAGGACCTTGTTGTTTACCCATTCTATATATAAAAGCTTACACCTGCTAATGCTGGCTGAGTTTCTTAATTGTTTCTAGTGTGCGTGTGTCTGGGTAAATGTGAAGCCCTGAGGAGAGAAAGGGATGCTTTGCTCTGAGCCAGGTCCTGCACTGGCTGCCTTCTAGATGTGCTTCTCCACTCTTCACAACAGCCCTGTGAAGTGGGTATTGTTATCACCATTGGCTAGATTAGGAAACTTGCTCTGAAAGGGTGTAACAGGCTCAAGGTCACATAGCTGATAACAAGAGGATTCAAACCCAGGTCTCTCTGACTCCAAAGTGCATGCTTTTTTCTCTAGATTACACTTCCTGGATAATTTAACTTCGAGACTGGGTACTAGTAAAAAAAAGGCTATTGAGAGATTTCCTAGAAAGTCTTCCTCTTAACAAGCTCCAAGGATACAACCCTACTCATCCGAAAGGTAAGGTCTGAGAGAGGGCAAATGGATGAATGGGCTATAAAATACATGAAATTTCCTTCAAGCTCAGAGATCCAGGCTTAAGCATTAGGCTTCTTGACTTAGGCTTCTTGAGCAGGGTCCGTGGGGTTCTGGTTACCTGTGTATGTGAAGGAGGAAGGCCTTTTCTGCCGTAAATGCCGACCAGAGCCGCCTTTCCCAGAGACACATTGAATTTCAGATGCATAGGATGGTCTATGAACACCTGAGATCTCCAGAAAGTGCCAGGAGGAATCTTCTGGGAAGCCCGTCTCCCCACGTCGATTTCTCCAGAGTCTATAAAACTGTCCTCTGGAAAGAAACTACTGGGCTTTCCTACCAAGACACGGGGAAGGGAAGACAAAAACATCACCGTTAGCCACACGTGAAACCAGGGATCAGAGCATCTGAGCAAGCAGGGCTCTCCGATGCCTCCCACTCCTCTCTACAACATTTTGCTGCCAGCCCACCCCCTGCCCCAGACTCCCCCACTGAGGAGTAAGAATGCCCAGAACTTTTTTTTCCAATGATGCCCAAATTGTTCTGCTAAAAATATGCATTCTTCCAAAGCAGAATGGGTCCTCCCCAAGGGCCATCTGTTTACTGCATAATTCCACAGCTTGTTAAGATATATTTTGATCCTAAAAATAATCACTTGCAGTCACATGAGAATAACTGTATATGTGTGTGTGTGTGTGTGTGTGTGTGTGTGTGTGTGTGTGTAAAAGCATGCATGCTAAAAGAGAAAAGATAGAGGGAATGAGGTGTTGTTATTAACTTTCCAACTCAGAATGGTTCCCCCAGCAGTGGGAAGCATGACCTGAGTAGAGTCAGGTAAATTTTACAAGTTCACTAGTTTGTGTGTAACTGGGTGCCAAATTCCGAGGCTCAGACATGTGGATGAGAGTTTGTGTTGGGAGGAGGGGTAGGGTTGGGGAAGATGAGGAAAAGGGTACGTCTGAAGAGAGAAAACATTCCTGAAAAACGCTTCTTTGTCTTGGATGGAGGGCTATGAATATCACTGTGCTAAAGTAGGTAAAGATGAGGGGATTTTTCAAGTTCAGGCACAAACCTTATGACATACTTGGAAATTCAACCCAGGCCCCCAACCCTGCAGGTTGCTGGAGTGGGGGGGAGTGGTCAAGAATAAGGTCTCTTGCCCAATTCTGTCACCAATTAGGAGACTGACAGCTTTTTGAGGGCACCCCAAGTGCCAGGAAGGAAGGCTGCTTATCAGACTTCCTCTGTTTAGTAATTAAACACACTCACATGTGAAAAATATAAACCCTAACTTCCTGCCAGACATCAGCCCTCTGAAGGGTTGGGCGGGGGGCAGAAGGAGAGGACAGGGACATTAGAAGACCACCCTTAGGACATTAACGAGCCAAAATCAAGTCAACAGACCACATTTTATTTGTCATTAGAAAGACCTCTGGGTATCCTAGTTCCAAGGTTTGTGGTGGTGTTATAGATGTTGGAAGAGACACTTCAGAGACCGAGAATCCATTTATAAAGAAAACACATTTGTGGGAACTTTTTATGAAAAGCACTTGGGGAATAAGAAATTAAAATGTCATTTTTTTCCCCTAGCTTTGTAAGATTCCTTACAAAGCACATTTGATGCTGAAATGGAGCTTGGCAGGGCACTGTTGCAGTCATAAAATATTTTACTGTTTTAAATAATAAAATTCAATTTAAATGTTAAACTTCTCCATATGTTATCATTCCTTATAAACTCCTAGGCAGAAACATCAGGTTTTTAGCTTTAAACCGTTAAAACGTTATTTTTTTTTTTTTTTTTTTTTTTTTTTTTTTGCGGTATGCGGGCCTCTCACTGTTGTGGCCTCCCCGTTGCGGAGCAACAGGCTCCGGACGCACAGGCTCAGCGGCCATGGCTCACGGGGGCAGCCGCTCCGCGGCATGTGGGATCTTCCCAGACCGGGGCACGAACCCACGTCCCCTGCATCGGCAGGCGGACTCTCAACCACTGCGCCACCAAGGAAGCCCAAAACGTTATTTTAATTAAAAATATGCCAACAAAAAAGTTAAAATGCATGCTCTCAATAAAAGTATCACTACTATTCTGTCCTTAGCATGGGAAAGAGCTTGCATTTAATTCCTTTATGGAAGGAATATGCCCCAGACTTTTACCTTGAAAATGTAGACACACACAAACCATGGCACTGTGTTTCAAAGCTCAAAGACAGAAGCCAAATTCACAAAGCATTAAGATGGAAGAGAATTACTTTCACATTCTTCCTTATCTGATTTTTGGGTTCCCAGTACCACAATCCTTTTATAGTCCAGGAAGAAGATAGTATACCCTTCAGCTTATAATTCTGTTAGGGAAGCAGAACTAGGAGGGAGTATGAAACAAAAGCAGGATGAGTTCTGAGCTCTTTACCGCTAGAAACTGCACAGAAACAAGCCCGAGACTCCTAATTCCAAGGACTCATTTCCTTTGTGAGTAGGTAGGAGTCAAGAGCTGACGGGATTTGAGAATTGTCTGCATTCAAATAATTCCTGTGTCTGAGAATGAATAATGGAAACTTCTCCCACATTTTGGCATGCCGTTGGAGAACCCTGCACAGTTCATTTCCCCTCCAGTGAGCGTGTGCTTAGGAGACAGCTATTGAATCAGCTAAGTTCTTTCGCCTCACAGGTCAGAGGTCAAGTCCAGAGACTCTCCAGAGGTCTGCAGGCCCCAGAGGCATAAGTAAGTTGGATCTTACCCCAGAGGAGTGGCAAAAAGGAATATTCTTTTCTAGCACTCTAGTATTTCACCAAAGCTGGCCAAAATGGGAGAAAAAAAAATCATATTTGGTGTGTATACAATGATATAAAAATAGTATATTCTGGTCTACGGCACACTCCCAACCAGGACCTTGACTTTCTTGGCTGAGTCTGTGACGGCCACTCTGGAGCTTAGGTTCAAAAGTGACCTTTGTACCAGAAGTCACCCTGTCCAGATCCTTAGGGAAGGGGTCACAGGCCCAGTCTAAAGGAAAAGTTTGAGAGGGAAAGGGCATCCTCATCTTAGAATTTAACCTTTATCATTCTTCCCTTCTGGTCCCTAGTGGTCCCCACAGGGACTAACCCTAAGGATGAGATGGAAGCTTCTGGGAGGGAAGACCTACAGCCCGCCAAGTACCTGTGTCTGGTGGGAAAGAGGCATGAGATTTGCTGGGCTAAGGGCTGTTCAGAGTGAGACCACCCTCATCCTTTCCTGTCTTTTAAAAACCCTTACTGCCTTTCTCTCTCCAGATCTTATAACCTAAGATTCTTTGTTCTTAATTTTGAGCACCAAGATGTGAGCACTAGGATAGGAAATATCCCACTAAATGACAATACCCACTGTGTAGGTGGTGGAGTAGTGACAGGGGGTAGAGGGTAGAGGCAGTTGGAGGCGAAAAGTCCTGTGAATAGAACTCTTTTTATTCCTACCTACATTCTGGAAAACGATAATAATAATAAACATTATCAGCAGTAACAGTAATAGAGGTAGCAGTACTAATAGTAGTATAATCTATCATTTATTAAGTTCCAACTACGTACTGGGCATCTTTATATGTATCGGTTCCGTTACTCCTCACACTATGAAAATGTATATACGGATGCTCAGAATGCCTAAGAAACCACTGAGATGGAGCCATTTGGGCTGCCCCTTTATTTATTAGAATATGGCTTCTTAGAACACTAAATTGATAAATCATTACTTAAAACTCTTCCAAGACATTCTCAATGGTGGCAGAGTGCACTGACCCTCTTTAAGAGTGAGGGTCCAATTTAATTCACAGTCCTAGCGGGCTTAATACCAAGGCTAGACCAGGAAGATCCAAGGCCCGTTGGAGAACTTCCTGCCACCCTGGGATACAAAAAATGGACAATTTTTATGAACTAGGATCCCACACACAGGCCCCAAAGTTAAAGGGAGACAGTATCTCAAGACATTCATAGGAAGGACGTTATACAATCAGTGCGTGCCCGAGAGGCTTAACAAAGTACAAAGAGCTTAACTCAGAATTAAGGAGCTCCAACAGCACGATTAGGTTTCACAGGGCAGATTCTACTGGTAACAGTCCTTTTCTTTATAAAGATATACAGATTTGGGCTTCCCACAGCTATGCTGTGGAAATATGCAATCATGTCTATAAAAGAAATTTCTCAACAAATTACTGAAATGATTGGATAGCTCAAATAAGGGAGATTTGGAAGAACTGAAATTCCATGCACTTCCCAAGTTCAGTCTTTATTTTCCTGAACTGAGATTTATCCAGATAGGTTCTAAATTCCTAATCAACCAACACTCTCCCCCCTCCCTCCACATTTTTGGTTCTTTTCAATGCAATAACTTGCACAAAGATTTCTTTAGTTTCCTTAGCAACTGTTTGAAATTTATTTGGTTATCAAAATAAGCTGTTCCATTTTGGAGAGCCCAGCTGAGCCTGTGTGCAGCAATTTGCATGGTTCAAACTGATGGGCAATTTTGATTTCACTGCAGAAAGAAGAAAATACTATCCCTGGCCCACCAATTAAACCACCAGAAATGCTTGTTTATTCAATGCTTTTTTCCCTTTCTCCATTAATGCATAACATAAGTTCTTATGGTTTTACTTCGAAAAGCTGCTGTATTTGGTTTCCAACCCATGACAACCCTGAAATGGTTAGAGCCACTTTGAAAATATAGTATAAATCGCAGTTTGATGTTATTCTCAAAGACACAATGAACCTTTAAAATACTGGGTTCATCATATAGTTCACTTGTATAATTAAAAAATATATACCCTTTAAAAATATTCACAAATGCCCCAGACTTTGTGGGATCTTTGAGGGGAAAATATTAATTAGTCTGGATTTCTGAGATTCTAATAACTGACATGGAATGGCTTGGGATTTGGGTGGACAAGAAGAAAGGAACTAACATTTGTTGAGTGCTTCTTCATACCTAGTCTTTGAAAAGATAGGTGTTAGCAACCCTTGTTCCACAGATGAGGAAACCAAGGCCAAAGGAGATGGAGTAATGGGCCTGAGTTAACAGAGCCAATAACTGGCAGGGCCAGGACTCAAATCCTGGACTGTCTGGCTCCAAGGCCTATTATCCTCTTTCCATCCACCACACTGCTTCCCCTACCATTGTGGAACAGGGCTCTAATCTTAATTCTGGAATCAGCTTTCGGATACCCTCAGAAGGGACAGGAAATATGCACTCACATCAGGGTTAAGGACTTTCCCCCTTGAGATACGTCTAAGGAACTAGATTTTTAACAACACAATTAAAAACGTAAACTGAGTAGACACTGGTTTGACCAAGGCAAAAGAAATTAAGAACCACGTGGTCTCACATAAACTATAGGAATATTTGTCCTCTGTCTCTCCAGACCAAAGTATTTTTTTGTCACAGTAATTGCTTTTGATGCTGACCACCTTCCAGCATTGCACTGCATTTTAGGAGTTTGTAAACAGGCTTTCCATTTGCATTAGTAATGACAGATAATCCCTTTAAGCAAAAATACGCCAGTGAAAGTAAACCAATAAGCTGGTGCAATTTTATTTTGTCTCTTATCTGCACCTCCTGCTCCTTGGGAAAAAGAAAACAAACCCTAAACAACCCACAAACTAATTTCATTATAGTGGGAGACTTTAGATAGAGCCAACTCCTGTTGAAAGAAAATCTGATAGAGAAAATACATTTTTCTAAATGAGATCTTTGAGGGATCCACACATCTTAAATCTGTGTTTGTTGATTCTAAAGACAGTTGTCATGTATGGTATTCACCATGACATCTGACACTATAAGCTGACACGGGAATCACAAGCCCACAGGAAGGACCATGGACAGGGCCAACCTGAAAAAAATTCTAAAGAACAATCTGGTTAATCATATGATGATTCTGTTACTAATTTCATATGTAGAACTTGTGAATTAGAATGGACGCTACAGATAATATAGCTCAATAACCTCCTTTTAAAGAGGAGGAAAGTGAAGCCCAGAAAGTCTTTCAAGGGATTTGCTTAAGGGCATCTCAAGTGGCAGCAGCTGGACTTGAACTCAGGGTTCTTGACTCCTAACCCAGAGCTCTTCCCATGGCTTCATCCATGCTCCCTCCATATCCTATTAAGGTGCAAAGAAAGTGTAAGTTATTCAATGTTTTAAGTCTTAGAATCTTTGTAAAGGAGAAGACTGGCTTTGCCCCCCGCAAAAGAGCAGGCAGAGGTTCTGATTAGGCTCTTTGGAAATGCCCTCAGTTCCCTTGAAGATGACCATAGGTCAAGAGTGGATTTTGGCCTTCACGACCATTCAGAGACCATGAATAGCTACTCTGGCCAAGCATATGCTACCCTGTTAACCAAACTGATTCCTAGAAGGCAAACTCTTGACAGGACAGGGAAGCTCAGAAGCCATGACCCAAAGTTAACTGAGCTAAGAGGAAAGAAGATGTAAGCAGTGAAGACTGGAGGCCGCTGTGACCACTTTGCTGACTGAGGTAACACCAGAGAGAGGAAGCAGGCCACAGGAGAAGGGCTGGTCGCACTGCCTAAAATGACAGCCAGCCTGGCCCATGAGCTCAGACACCCTTGCCGGTACCAATTTTTGTGGGTCTGCCACCTCTTGGCTGACAGTGAAAGAATCTGTGTTGATGGCGTGTTAGAAAGAGCCCTAAGAAATTCAGAACATGGGTCTATGGATGTCCCATTCAAGAATGCCGAACTCCAAATGTCACCACCACTTCCATCATTGAAAGAGAAACATCTGTGTCTCACTGTACAATGGAATTTCTTATCCTCATCTCCAGGGTCTTATAACCGTGAGGTGAGTCAGGTAGGTCAACTTATGGAGACTGCAAGAGCCCTGCAGTCACACAGACCTGGGCTCATGTCCCAAATTCCATTATTTACTGGCTATGTGACTCTGGCCAAGTAACTTAAGGTCACATGGTTGAAAATGCTAGAACAGCCGAAGTGGTGTTTCCATGGAAGCACAAGGTCCAAGGGTATTTCGCTTACAACACACCCTCTACCCACCTTGCCGCACCCAACTCCAGGAGACACCCATTCATCCCATGAGGTTGCCTCATCATGATTCCACATGATCAAAAACAGCCGCCCGGGCAGCGTGAAAGCCCACGATGCTTCCCTCAGGGCATGGGATGGGATGTTGCTGAGCACCATGAACCCTGCCCAAGCCCCGCTATGAGTTCACAGTGACAAGGAACTGCGATGAAGACACAGGTGGCCTGGCAGCCGGTGTGGAGTGCAGAGGGATGGAGGAAGCACCAGAGCATGGAGCTGTGAGTCAGGCACATGGCGCGCAGCATGGCGGTCTCCTCGGTTCAAAGGCAGACACAGAGGACTCACGACACGAACAACACAGCAACCCTACCTTCCGTGGCTCCTTTGCCTTTCCTGTCAGAGATCTCTAACCCAGTGCCCCCTGAGGGATACAGGGAGACGTCCGTTGGCACAGGCCAACTGCTGGCTGTGTCCTCCGTGATCTCATACATCTGCCCCTCCATCGGCTGCAGGTGCCAGTTTAGGCCAAACAGGTGCATGGCTGTGGTGAGCAATGAGAAAAGTCATCTTTTTCTGCTGGAGGTGGAAATGGAACTCCCAAGCCAGAGGGGAGGACAAGTGGGGGTGGGGAACACAGGAATTCAGTTCAGTTCAGTTCAACAAAGAGCCCCTGAAGAGAGCTCTGGCAGTGCTGAGTGCTACACAGGGGACTGGGGCACAGAGATGATCCAGGCACAGACCCTGCCCCCGAGGGCTCACAGTCTAGGGGAGTGGGGAGAGGGGCAGGGATGAGGGAGTTTCAGGAGGTCCTGGCCTTTTTTTTAACATCTTTATTGGAGCATAATTGCTCTACAGTGTTGTGTTAGTTTCTGCTGTATAACAAAGTGAATCAGCTCTACGTATACATATATCCCCATATCCCCTCCTTCTTGCATCTCCCTCCCACCCTCCCTATCCCACCACTCTAGGTGGTCACAAAGCACCAAGCTGATCTCCCTGTGCTATGCAGCTGCTTCCCACTAGCTATCTACCTTACGTTTGGTAGCGTATATATGTCCATGCCACTCTCTCACTTCGTCCCAGCTTACCCTTCCCCCTCCCCATGCCCTCAAGTTCATTCTCTACATCTGCGTCTTTATTCCTGTCTTGCCCCTAGGTTCTTCAGAACCATTTTTTTTTTTTTAGATACCATATACATGTGTTAGCATACGGTATTTGTTTTCCTCTTTCTGACTTACTTCACTATGTATGACAGACCCTAGGTCCATCCACCTCACTACAAATAACTCAGTTTTGTTTCTTTTTATGACTGAGTAATATTCCACTCTTTATATGTGCCACATCTTCTTTATCCATTCATCTGTCAATGGACAGTTAGGTTGCTTCCAAGTCCTGGGTATTGTAAGTAGTGGTCTTGGCCTTTTGATTCAAAAGATAAATAACAATCTAGAGGAAAAACCTGCAATTTGTATCACCAAGGGTTAATTTCCTTAATAGAAAAAGAACTCCTACAAATAATAAGCAAAGTCCAGCAAGTCAGTAGGAAAACAGGCATAGGATATGAACAGATAGTTTACAGAATAAGAAATGCAATTGGCTCTGTCACATGAAAAGACTCTAGACATCACCCATAGTAGGAGAAATGTAAGTTAAACTCTGCAATACTGTGTTTCACATACCGTTTGGCAAAGATTTTAAAAAGGTTGAAGATATACAGTATTGGAAGAGAACAGGAGATAAGCACTGCCACACTCAGCTGGTACAAACCCTGGAGGGCAATTTGACAAAAGCTATCAAATCAAAAATACCCATGCCCTTTACCCTGGAACTCAGAGGTTCCAGTTCTCCTCCAGATATCTTCATATACATACAAAATGATGTACGTACAAGGTTATTCACTACGGTACTGTTTGTAATAGCAAAATATTGGAAACCAGTCCACCAATAAGGGGCTAGATAAGTTTTATTTATACAATATACTATGCAACCATAAAAAAGAGTGAGGAAGCTCTTTGTATATATTTTTCTGGAAGGAAAATTGTAACATTCAGAACAGTATGTTTGACATACTACATTTAGGTAAAAACATTTCTGCATATGTACAGAATATTTCTGGAAGGATAAGAAAGACACAGATAACGGTGGGTGTGTCCCGTGAAGGAAGAGATGGGATCTGCATTTCACTGTGTATCTGTTGCACATTTTGATTCTGTGCATTTTGGTGATTTTGTGCAATGCTGTGATTTTGATTCATGGGCATGCATTTCTGTTTCAAAACTATTTTTGCAAGGTAGCAACTGCTAAATAGTCTTCAACAATCGAGAAGAGACCATAAAACACCAGAGAACGGATGTTGTCCTTTAAATACACAATGCTTGCGAAGGCTAGGAAGCGTGTTTTCCAGAAAGGTTTGCAATCTAGTACAAAGCGTCGGCTTAAGTCCCACTGGCGATTCAAGACTTGAGCCTCATCAATGGCCCATACTTACCTCTTCTGGGACGCCTTCCCTGACTCCCCACATACAGAATCGCATACTCCAGTCCCCAACTCCCACAGCAACCTCTGTGTAGCATCACTCCTTCGTTCAGCTGATGAACACTTTCTAAAAGCCCACTCTATGCCAGGACCCATGGCTGACACTGAGCCAGAACTAAATCAGACGCTCCCTGCTTCCATGAGCTCATAGTCAAGCAGGGGAGACAGACAGAAGGGCTAGAAGGCCCAGAGGAGACAGTGGCTGACCCACTAGGAGGGTGAGAGGAACACAGGGAAGGATCGACAGAGATATGAAGGCCCATCGTAATTATGTTTACTGAGGACCAACTGCTTGCCGGGCAGTGCCCTGGGTAATTTGTATACATTACATCTAAACCTCGTGCAACCTTGCCAGACCCAATTTATAGATGTGGACATTTAATTAACTCAGAAGGTTAATTAAAATTTTGATAATTATAAAACTGTGATTTCTTGAGTGCTTTCCACGGGCCAGGCATTGTGCTAAAAGCAATAAATACGTTTCAAAGTTTCTTTGATCCTTGCAACAATCCTAAAAGGTGATAATGCCATTCTGCCGACGAAGAAACTAAGACACAGAGACATCAATTAACCCTGGGAAGGTTAAATGGCTAACAAGTGGCAGAGTCTAGACTAGAATCCCAAACTGCTGGAATCCTGAAATCACACACCATCCATCTTTCTGGCTGGAAGGCTCTTCCCACTTCACCATGCCGCTGCTCGCCAGCTTTTTCTAGCAAGGTGGGTGGGGATTATAAAGACATCCCCTTTTACACATCAAGCAACGTCCAAGGCTTTTACATGTCTTTTTAGGCAGCAGTATAGGAGTCTGTGAGGTAGACGGAAAGTTGTGTTATTTGGCCGCAGTTTGTGGAAGAGTCACTGGTGGTCCGGAGGGGCTGTGTGACTGCCTTCAAGATGCAAAAAAACAGTTGTGTACAGGGGACCGGAGCACAGCATATCCTTATGACTCCTGATCCAAACACAAGCCACCGAGGAATACACACAAGTCTGGCTTAATCAGGAGAGCGTACGCTGGTAACAGAAATGCAATCAGACCCTTTGCTTTCTCTTCGGTTACTGTGATGCAGTGGGAAGTGTGCTGGACCAAGGGCAAGAAAACTGGTTTTGAATCCTAACTGCCACTTCCTAGCTATTCTCATCTGAGAAATGGGGATAAAAATATTTCAAAGAATTATTGTATCATATGTGATAATATATGGCAAAGCACTTTGTAAACTGTACATCTGTGTGATTGCTATATTCTATAACCATTATATTCATACCATTGATAATCCTGATAAAATAGTAGCTAACATTTATACAGCACTTTTTAGGTACCAGACACTAAATGAGGTGCTTTACACTGCTCCTGACCGTCTCTGTGTAGCTGTCAATAATAATAACGTTAATTTACCTATTAGAAGTGAATATGCTGCTGCTTCCAAGGTTGAATTAGCTCACATTTCTGCTTACCTTCTTACTGTTTTAATCTATTTATTGGCAACTCCAAAGGTAATGGAGAAATTGTTTGAATTGCGGACAACTCAGATATATGCAGTTAAACGAGCAGTACTTCTTTCCCGGTTAGAATCAATTATCTCATCTAAGTGTGCAAAAGAGTTGTCTTGTTAAAAGGTCATGAGAATTAACTAATCCCAGAATGAATAGAGCTCTCACAGCTTTGTGAAGAGAAACATTTTTGTCAAAGCTTTCTCTTATTTTATTTTACTTTTTTTGCAGTACACGGGCCTCTCACTGTTGTGGCTTCTCCCGTTGCGGAGCACAGGCTCCGGACGCAGGCTCAGTGGCCATGGCTCACGGGCCCAGCCACTCCGCGGCATGTGGGATCCTCCCGGACCGGGGCACGAACCCGTGTCCCCTGCATCGGCAGGCGGACTCTCAACCACTGCACCACCAGGGAAGCCCACTTTCTCTTATTTTAAACAAGATGCAAAAGCAAGTTCTCACGGTAAAAAATATGTGGCGGGGGAAGAAAAGCCAGTGGAAAGAGTGTTCCCGGTGAAAATGATCACAGGATCTGGCGTCCAGGGACGTTAATTAGGGCAGGGCAGTCCACAGCTGGATGGGGGAGGCTGCCGGCCAGAAGCCCAGAGGTGCATGCTGGCACCCCTTCCTCATGGCCTTGCACCTCGGCGATCACAAACAGAGGCCCACACAGCTGTGACGCCGGTGTGTCTCTCTGTGGCCTGTGGTAGATGTGCTCTTAGAAACCACCTGGGAAAGCCAAGTTCTGGATCCAGCTCTAACTTGGACTCTCAGGAGATTCAGTCCTCCAGAAATAATTCTGGAGGCTGGTGGGTAGGGAAGTGACTACAGGGCCACCAACACCAGGCTGACAAATGGCCGACTGGAAGGTAGGAGAACCACTGGCTGAAACCACCCACCCTGGCCAGGCACCACAGTTACCATTTGCAGGAGGTATCTTGCAGCAGGAGGTCCTCGTAAGGCATGCGGAACTAACAAGCCACCACCAACCGGAAGAATTGGGGAAATGTCAAAAGGAGAGAGGGGATGCCAGTTCATATGTCCTACTAACCTCCCAGAATCCTTCTCACTGGAATCCATCTGGCTGAGTGATGCGCACGTGCCACCAGGAAGGACCGTGAGTCAGAGTGATTGGCTAGAGACAACCTGGAAGCTAATCCCCATCACCGTAAAACCCAAGACTGCAAGCCACGTGGCAGAGCAGTCCTCCTGGGTTCCCTTCACCCTCCTGCTCTCCACCCGGGCACCTCTTCTCAATAAGGTCCTCTTGGTTTGTCAGCACATGTGTCTCCTTGGACAATTCATTTCCGAGTGTAGACAAGGGCCCAACTCTCGGGCCCTGCAGGGGTCCCCCCTTCCTGCAACAGTAAGATTTAGACAGAGGACAAGGATGATACGGAGTCAGAGATGTGAAGTTCCACCAGTAATGTGGTCTTAAAGCCAAAATAAAAGGGACCTTTAATCTGTGATCCAGTCTTAAATATAAGTCAGGCTAGGGGCCCCTCAATTCCTTTACTGTATTGTTTGGTGGGTAGTCAGTTTTATAGTTCTGGGTTATGAGCGACAGAAAGAGAAGGAAGGGAAATAGTCTGCTCTGTTCTCCTCTTCCCAAACGACACAAGGCA
The DNA here is from genome assembly GCF_008692025.1 of Phocoena sinus. NCBI lineage: Eukaryota > Metazoa > Chordata > Mammalia > Artiodactyla > Phocoenidae > Phocoena > Phocoena sinus. The sequence continues at coordinate 53,817,584 of NC_045770.1, read as the reverse complement.
TACTCGGTCAGAGGCTGTCCAAAGAATACACAAGCTCAAGCAACCATTCGTCTTTGTCCTCGATAATATTCAAAGTAACAACAGTAACTCAAAACCTGGTATAATCTGAGTGCATACTACATGCCAAATTCTTAATTTATATTATTCGAATTAATCCACATGTAAAGATGGGTTTGAAAAAAACGTTATTGGAGAATGAATACAATGGAACTGAATGGAAATTGAGCTATGGGGATATATTCTGATTATTACTCAGGAGGTAAGTGACCTAACATCACAGAAGCTGGTATAAGTTTGAGGCAAGTTGCAAACTCAGGAGCCTGTGTTTCCCAGCCAAGCTTCCTCTTTTACACATTTTACTTTAAATAGGAGGTAAACTATGGGCAATCTAAAGTCACCAGCAAATAAAGGCTGAAGTTCATGTCTGGGGGTCCCAATGGTGATAAATAAATAGTCTTACCCCACAGCAACCCTCATTTAAAGCTGCAGATAGCGGTAGTTGCCATGCTATCCAGATGACTTGGAAACAACAGTCATGGATCCAGAAAAGCTAAATAATATAAATGGTCCTCTCCAGGCTGCCTTAAGACCAGACTACTGAAACAATGTAAATTATAATGATCGTAATCCCTCCTTCCCAGAGGAATTAATAGTAGCGCACCAATGTACATCACAGGATTATCTAAATTACACCCCACAGTGTGTATTTATACCTGTTTGTGACAAAACTCTCCCAAGTACATTGAAAGTGACCTAAATAAGAACCTGATACCGGTATCCCCTTTCAACTAGTTTGTAATTCAGTGAAAAGGTGAAAAGAATGCTAAAGAGGTGAGAAGAAGGCTGTGGAAAGGTAGCGAGTTTCACAGGATCACCCACGTTGAAAGGTTAAATGATTCTAAAAGCCCAAGAGCTAGGGTGGGGGGAGTTTCTTACTCCCTCAGATCTGGTCAATTTGATCCCCAGGGCTGACATTTTCCAGTCGCCTTTTTCCTGCCCGGCGAGACACGAGAGAGGGCTGGGAAAGTGCAAGCTCTTGTCTTGACATTTTTAAGAAAAATGCTCAGTAGATGTTCAGACGTTGAAGGCTCCCCCCAGCGCCCAGCCAGCAGGAGGCAATTAACAAAGTCATTATGCAGAAGTCACCGAAGTACGTATAGGAGAGTTTCCACTGTCACATGCATGCTTCCCTTCCAAAAATCGAATGCACAAACCCAGTTGCGTCTGTAAATTAGCAGCTCTAGGTAGTGACTAGAGATGGTTATAACTTCAAGAAACTGTTGATTCAAGCAGCATTCTTGGTTTCAAAAGGCAGCAGGAAGCAACCCAGCTGCATGGCTACCTACTTTTCTGTTTTACATTATTAATGCTCTGTTGTTTGTTTGTTCTTAACTAGCATCATTTCTGTAAAATATAACTCACTGAGTTCTCTGACTTATGGTCCTCTAATGTAGAAAGCAAAAACAAAAAGGCAAGACAATCACAACAGCAGAACGACAGAGCTCCATCCCCCAAGTTCGTCTCCTGTTTGGCAACAAGCCACAACATTCAAAAGTGTCAAACCTAGAAGCCATATACACAGAGATGTACACTGCAGTGTACTAGTCAAAAAATCAGAAGCAACCTAGATGTCTTAAAATAGGAGAACTTGGCTAAACTATGATGCAAGTACTGGATGGAATACCAGGTACACATGTGAAAAAAAAATCTAGAAAGAGATATGTAAAAATGACATCAAGCTTTGAATTATAGTGGTAGGATGACTGACTAGTTTTCTTCACTAGTTTCCAAACTCACTTCCATGCTGTTTACATTAAAAAGGAAGTTCTACAGCTTGGTCTTAGGAGCACGAGGTAAAGAGGGACAACAGAGCCGAGCGGGGAGATCCTGATTTTGAGCATATGCCACGTGTCAGACACTTAGGCAAGGGGAATTACATACATGATTTCACTCAGACCTTACATAAGCCTTGAGAAAATCATTAGTATTCCCGTTTTACAGACGAAGAAAGTGGAGGCTCAGAGAGGCTGCATGACCTGCCCAAAAATACTTCCCAAGATACTTCCCAGATGGGAAGTGATAAAGTCACTTTTGAACCCAGGTCTGACTGGTCCCAAAGTCCAGGCTCACCTCCAGACTCTTGATGAGTTACAATGCCTGAAATTAAATTAAAATTAAGATAATTTTAAGGCAAGGCCTCTGCTGACAGTATAGCCAGGTTTTCTCTTTTGAGATGGTCTGTTAAAGGACCTTCATCTTAGGGGTAAAGCACGGGGTCCCCACCTGTTTACAACCTGACCACGGTAGACAGGGTTGACCCCTAAAAGCAAAACCATGTAAATGCAAGTAAGTGACTTTGGTAGAGTCAGTCCTCAAGTTTGGGTCTATCTGGAGTGTTCAGAGGCACATCATTTACTAGGTCCCTGACTTTGGGTAAATGACTTAGCCTCTCTGAGTCTCAGTTTCTTCATCTGTAAAATAGATAGTAATATTTACCTCAAAGGATTACATGAAATAATGCATGTCATGTGCTTAGAACTGTGCCTGGCACAGAGTAGGAGCAAAATCAATGGTAGCCGTCACCACCCTTGTCATTTTGCTCTGCTGATTTTCCTAATTCCCAGATCCCCTGAAAGATTTATTTCAGCCAGCTCTGTTCCATCACCTTTCCTTCTCTCCACACATTGCCCCTAATTTCCCTCCCACGCCAACCGCAAATTTCTTTGAGCTGAGGGCTCTCTCCCTACCCTGCTCCCATCAGCTGACAAGACATTGGGCACAGGAACTAGAGATATCTGTCCAGCGGATAAAACAGTTTTTAAAAGCGGAATTGCTATAAAGCAGCCTGATAGGATCCCACTGCTGACTACGTGGGGCTAATTTTTAATCAAGTAAACACATTGCCTTTCTTCCTATCTCTGGATAAACCTGACTGCAACAATCAGGGTTACTGTCTCTCACCCCCAAATTAATTGTTTTCTGGAGAACGGACTCTGGCACAGTTAATCACTTTTCTGCACCATGCAATGCTGTGGGGAAAGGAGGCCTTTCAACAAGGATTCACTGGCAGCCGCTCAATAGTTCTGGAAAACAGGGGGGTGGGGGGATGGGCACGAGAGAAGGGGAGAAACAGGCACGCCCACCGTCAACGCGGAGGAAAAAGATCAATGTAAGTGGAGGGCACTGAAAACTGGTGACACGGCAAGTTGTAGGGGTCCAGGGCTGGAATCTGATTTGTGCAGAATGGAGTGAACGGCTATGACTGCAGTAATGGAATAAGAAAACTATCTTTTCTGGGCCCCTTTCACCCGACGGGCTCTACTAAGCCTTCTTCTGTGCATGACTAGCTTAGGGGTTGGCCACCTTGGACTGACCTCAGCCCGGTAATGTGACCTCTCCCTGCCCTACTCCCAATATAGCGCTGGCGCCAGACACAGGAAGATGGGAGGCACGAAGTACAGTTGGTTACGAGCACAGCCGTGGCAGCCAGACAGCCCTGCGTTCCTGTTCTCGTTTTCACGTTTATGGTTATGTGACTTTGTTCCTGTTATTTAAATCCTTTGACTCCCAGCTTCCTCATCTATAAAATGGTGACAATAATACCTGTAGCTCCAAAGAACTGCTGTGAAGGTGAAAGGAAAGAATATATTTTATGAGCTTATTATGCTGCTTGGTATTTACTCAAATTTACTACCAGAGGGTAGCCTTCTACAGTGGTATCATCACCATCATTTGCAGTGTATATTAAGGTTTTCACTGAGAAAGTGAAGTACGGAGATTTCTTGAGGGAGTTGAGAAGTCTGAGTTTTTGCTCTGGTTGTGGGAGGGGGGATGTCGCTATGACTGAACCTGCCCCGCACTCAATGGGCAGATGAGACTCAGGCTTGAAGGGGGCACTTGGGGCAGAGCTTGGAACTGGGCTCAGCCCAAGTCTCCAGATTTAGTTCCGAGTTCTTTCTGCTAAATGGCCCTGTCACTAAGTCGCAGCAGAAAATCCTGTAAGAGCAGGAAAGGCCCCTTCATGGCTTCTTCTTCCGTCAGGCACTGCACTCCCAGACTAAAGGAGTCATCTTCTTGAGCCTAAAGTTAAGGGAATGAGCCCACAGGGCAAATGATATCAGGCCGCCAGCAGGCCCTCCCTTAGGGCAGGGATCATTTCTCTCATCTCCATCCCCCAGCACCTGGCCCACAGGAGAGAAGAAAAAGAGCAAAGGAAGGAGACAGACATAATTAGGATTATTACCAAAACAGTAACAGCTCCCACTTATTAAAACTTGTACCATGTGCATGACACAGTGCCGGAGGATGAACATTCATTATGTCATTTAATCTCACAGCTTTTTAAGGAAGATAGTATCTCCATTTTATGGATTAGGACCTCGACACACAGTGACAAAGTAGATATTATTAACCTGATTTTGGATCTTCAGAAAACCAAGGCCCCAGAACAGTCCATCATTGCACCATTCATCATGGCAGCACCAAGATCCAAACCCAGGTCCAGGTCACTCCACACCCTGAGCTCTTCTCAGACTGCTGTCAGAGCCCAGGGCAGGCTTCCACGCAGTCCTGATCAGAACATGCAGCTTCTGATCAAATCACTGCTGACAGAGCGGTCAAGGAAGTGACTCCACACAGTGGAAGACCCACCACCTTGCCCTTCATACTCAAACCCTCGTTAAGGATCCAGGGAGCGAAATCACCCCAGGGTCGCCAGCCTGTTCAACTGCTCTGCTGGGGTGCGCAGCCAGCCCTGCCCTGGCAGAAACATGTCAGCCGCGGAAAGCTGGGAAAGTGCCTGTCATTTCCCGAGAGGGGGCGGAACGCTGGCCTAGAGCTCTGCTGGGTTTCCTTTCTCTGTGGTGCTTGCATCCAAGTGCCAAGACTATTCACAAGGCTATCTAAAGCATTTCTATAAATAGGTGTCTCAACTTAGCCAAGGACCAGCCTCTCATGTGTGAGGCCTTGTCCGCTCCTTCCTGTACCAACCATCAAAGGGGGCCGAAGGAAACACGGGGTTTGGTTCATGCTTGGGAGCTCCAGAAGGAGAAAGTGCCTGTTGCTAGGTTCCATTTCCATAGCTACTAGAAAACGTCCTGTTGCAAGGCTCTGTGAGGCACCCTCCCACTGCCTGATCTCCTTTGGCATATCAACCACGTAACTGGGTTTTTTTTTTTTTTTTTTTTCCAATGATCAAAGTCAGTTAGGAGGTGGTCCCCACTGTACCTCTAAATGGAGTTTTAATTTGTGTGTATATTATTAGGATAGGCCTTTTCCCTCTGGAACAGTCACTTCAGCGGGAAGAATGAGGGTGGACAGCTTAACGCAGAGTCTGCCACCCAGATTTGTAACTAGGGATGATATTTCTTTATAATGAGAAGCATTCTGAAAGAGCATTTTAAACTCTCACAGAACAGTGTGTGATATCCCCCCTTTACTCTCCACAGCTTCCCAGCCTCCTGCCCACTGGAGCGTTTTCTAGCTCTTTGGGATCATACTACGTTTTCTTGCCTCTCTGCCCTGTCTGTGCACAGAGACAGGCACGCAATACGCACAAGTTCTCTGATATGCAGGGACCCCTGGTTTGGCTCAGTCCTTAGATTAGGAAGTTTAAAGCAGCACAGAGTTCCAGGAACCATGATGGTGATGATGGTGATGATGGTGATGATGGTGATGGTGATGGTGATGGTGATGATGATGGAGATGGTGATGAATGTGGTGGTGGTGGTGGTGGTGATGGTGATGGTGATGATGGTGATGATGATGGTGATGATGGTGAATGTGGTGGTGATGGTGATGATGATGATGGTGATGGTGAATGTGGTGGTGATGGTGATGGTGATGGTGATGGTGATGATGGTGATGATGATGGTGATGATGGTGAATGTGGTGGTGATGGTGATGGTGATGATGATGGTGATGATGGTGAATGTGGTGGTGATGGTGATGGTGATGGTGATGATGATGGTGATGGTGATGATGATGGTGATGATGGTGAATGTGGTGGTGATGGTGATGATGATGGTGATGATGGTGAATGTGGTGGTGATGGTGATGATGATGGTGATGGTGATGATGATGGTGATGGTGATGATGATGATGATGGTGAATGTGGTGGTGATGGTGATGATGATGGTGATGATGGTGATGATGGTGATGATGATGGTGATGGTGATGATGATGATGGTAATGATGATGGTGAATGTGGTGGTGATGGTGATGGTGATGATGATGGTGATGGTGATGGTGATGAATGTGGTGGTGATGGTGATGGTGATGATGGTGGTGATGATGATGGTGATGGTGATGGTGGTGGTGATGGTGATGGTGATGGTGATGGTGATGGTGATGGTGATGGTGATGATGGTGTGATGGTGATGATGAGGATGATGATGAATGTGGTGGTGATAAAAGCCACTGTTATTAATAGTACCAAGCACTGGGCTTAGTGCTTGATAAACACACTATCACTTAATCCTTGCAAAGCCCTAGGAGGTAGGTATTATTATTATCTTCATTTGCAAGATGAGGAAACTAAGGCTCCAAGAGGTCCAACAACTTGCCGAAGATCACACATTTAATAAGAGGCAGAGGGTCACTTCAGATCTGAGCCAAATCCAGATTGTGCAGAATCTGTCCCTAACCCCTGTACACGCTGCCTTTCTGATTAGATGTAAAACTGTGGAAATGACAGAAATGGAGAATAGAAAAGGAAATCTCGGAAGTATATGGCCCTGCCTTACTGCTCAAAGTTTGTTGGTGATATTTTCCTGAGGATAGAAACTTGAGCATTTGAAACACTTGCTGAGCACAGTACCTGACGTTCCTCGTTGCTTCTCCCTGCCCAGGAACCTCTGTCTGTGTGGGTTTCTCCTGTCCCTTGAACACACAGCCTCCAGGCTTCGTTGATCTAACATCTCTACGTGGAATGGCCACTGCCTTTCCTATTTTTTTTTTTTGCGGTACACGGGCCTCTCACTGTTGTGGCCTCTGCATCGGCTGGTAGACTCTCAACCACTGCGCCACCAGGGAAGCCCACCTTTCCTATTTTTAAAATCATTCTCCCATCCTTCGAGGCCTACTTCAAACCTTAACTCTTCTGTGAGGATTTCCACCATCGCCCCAAGCCAGAAATGCCATCTGCTCTCCCCTCCCCAGCCCCGGTTCCTGACCATTACTTTAGCACCTGTCCCTTGCACACCACCCTGACAGTCCATATCCAGGTGCTTCCCATCCATCCCTTGCTGGCTCTGTTGTCCACCTATGTAGGCAGCAGAGCAGATCTGCAGAGATAGCTGGACTCCCAGCTCTGGCCCTTACCAGCTATGCATCTGCAAATACGTCACCTAACCACTCTGACCCTCAGTTTTTTCATCTGTAGGAAGGGAAAGAATACAAAACCACCTCCCAGGTTCTTATAAGGATTAAATTTAAGGCAAGTCCTTTTGAAGTGTATTGAAAATATAAGACATCATTATTATGTTGTTTAAAAGTTAATCAATGAAAGAAAGAACACCCAAAGTTTAATACACAGACTAATGCAAAGATTTACATGTGAAACTTTCTACACAGCCCCAGACCGATACCATTAGGGGTAATCACAGTACAATTCAATGGACTTAATGCTCTACAGAAAAGTGAGGAGGCATAAACAAGCAAAAGAAGAGTTTCCAGTTTTCAGGTAAAGAAAAATGCTACTTCTCCTAAAATTCTCATTTAATCTTTGTTACCCCCAACTCCATCTCCTCTCAAATACCTTTTTTTTGCATCCATACTGGGTGGTGTCATGTGTGTATTCACACACAGAGACTCATACACTGAGACACACATAGGAGTCCAATGAGTCTGTCTTGCTGTAGAATTCTACAGATGGCCTGAGCGGTAAAATTTAGGACAATGTGATGAAATGCAGGCCACAGCTCAATTAATGATACTGGCATTTTTTCTCTTCCCCCACTGGAGGCTGTGAACAAAATCCTAACTCCAGGCTCAAAGGCACAATAAATCTAGCTGTTTGCCACACACCAGCAGGAAAGGCTCCCTCCAAAATGTAATGTTACACTGGTGACAATCTAATGCCACAGTACATGAAGCCTGGAGAACAGGTGAATCAGATAACACGAAGGGCTAGTGCTCAATAAGCGATGTGTACCGAGGTCCCCTGATGACATCTGGGCCTCCTTTGCTCTCCAATCCTGAAGCACTCTGGGTACAAACCACAGCTCCACTCAATGCCACAGGTACATAGCAATCCTGGCACAGTGCATGGCCCAGGGCAGATGGATGCTAATTTTTCTTCCTTAGGAAAATAAGGTAGTTTCTCTCTTTAGTAAGGAGCTCTGTGCATCCTCTCAGCAGTTCAGATCAGGTGAACCGTCCCAGCCCCGCTCCAGCCCCACTCCAGCTACGGGAATCGTAGAGCACAGTGGGAAGAGGGCAAGCTCTGGGGGCAAATCCTGGCTCTCACACTCACTAGTGACGTAGCCTTGAACAACTGACTTAATAATTTCCTCAGGTCTCAGTTTCTCATCTATGAAATGGAAATAAAAATAGAATGGTACCTAGCACACGGCTGGTACCTGACAAATATTTGTTGGATAGGTAGGATTGTTAAGAAGATTAAATGAGAAATATATATAACACTCAGAACACGCCTGGAACATGGTTAGCTCTCAACACATGTGAGCTGCCACCTCTGTTAGATCAGGGTAGGTTGCGGGAGGGAAGCTGGGAGCAGGGGCAGGAGAAAGTCCCAGACAGAATGGCAAAGCACCCCCTTGTTTGCTCTGAGCCTTGGGTATGGAGCACAGCAGCAGAGAAAGGCGTCAGAGAGGCGGGCTCTGAGAGCTGGCATGGTCTACATAAGGAACACAGGACTTGGATTCAGAAAATCTGGTTTCTAGGCCCAGCTCTATTACTTACCAGTCGTTCCAGGTAAACAAGTAATTTAACTGCAGCAGGCCCAGTTTCCCCATCTGGGGCTTGCAGCGAATAATCCTACACAGTGCAGAGACTGCTGGAGAGGACTGATGGGTTTGACAGGCCTCACATGAAGGCAAGGGATTTATTATGTATCTGCCCAGTGGAGCCTCTGTTCTAAGGGGGAAGGCAGCCAGCGTCCTCCTGTAGTGCCTGTGGTTTCCGTAGTTCTACATTCAAGAGCCTTCAGTAAGAGAGAGACTGAGGCCCGCAGTAGATCCAATGCACAGATGGATAGTTTAATGCACAGTCTTCTGACACACGTGCCAAAAAAATAGCCAACATTCCTATCTATTGTCCTTTGCCTTTGTCTAGACTGTTCCATCTTCCAGAAAACCATTCCTAGCTTCTCTTTTAACATCTTACTTGATTTACAAGGCTCAGTGCCTTGGGGAAATTTACCTGATCTTCCTGGTTACAATGAATTGCTCTCTCCTTCAGGCTCCCACAGGGGTAAAGTTCAAACTCCAGTAACATGCTTTTATCATCTGTCTACTATTGCCTTGGGCTCCTACACATCTGGCTGTCTATGAAACCACGGAAGACTCAAAGCAGTGATGCTAGCTTACCTGGCTTTGTCTGTCACTGTAGCCCAGGACACAACCCAGCAGGCAGGCTCAGTTGAATGCTCCCCAGTGTCTCAAACCTGAGCTTGGGGAAGCTCCCTCGACTTCATCCCAGATTACCTGAAATCCCTGCATCTGCAGATGGCCCTTCGCTGCTGAATCTTGGGTTCAAATCTCTGGGTGATCCAGCTGCCCGGAAGGGTGAGATCTGTATTTCCTCAGCACCCACCATGGACCACTCACCGAACTGGACCTTTAGCAGATGTTCTGTCACTTAAACACCTCTTGGATATTAATGGACAAAATTATCCATGAGGAAACCAAGATGCAGAGAGATGGAAAAACCTGTGTGAGCACGGCTGGAGGGTGAAGTCTGTGCTTTTGCTATTAGACTGTACTGCTCTCTTTAGGAGGATGAAGCCTTTTAGTTGTGGTTTTGTTGTTTTACTGATGGAAGGAAAAAAACACTGTGTTTCTTTACTGCCGTCTCACTTCCTCTCCCCTTTCCCGCCCCTCTCTTTTTTTTCCCCCTGAAATGAAGAGCCGCTTGGCTGGGCTTCCTCACCTCTGTCCCTAGCCTGCAGCACAAAGCACAGCCCTGACTGTACGGACCTCCTCTCTACAAGCCAGGTATTTACGACAGTGAAAAAACAGCCATCAGGGAGACCACTCTCACTTTCTCTCTGCATCGAAGTGCAATTAAATTATGTTATTTCACAGTAATTAGTTCAGAATAAAAACAAGGACTTGGGGACATGTTCTTTCCAAGGATGCTAAAAATCTGTAAAAATCGATTCCTTTTCCACACTCCCAGGGTGCAGTTGGGGAAGGAGCACCCCGGCCACATAGCTGGGGCTACTCCCTGACCAACCACGGCTATGCTGCCTCTTTGGGGGCCTTGAAACTACCCACAGGACAAGGCCCCCCGAGTCCTGGGACAATGTGTTGTCTCTGGAGCTGCCACTGTTATAAAAAAATGAATATACTAATAAATTTGGGTCCTTTCTTTTTTGAGGCATTTCCAAACTCGGGACGGCTTGGCCCTCAAATTCAACACAACTTGTTTGCTAGGGGGAGAGGAAGACAGATGTCATTCACTAGTGGCTCTTATTAGAAAGAACTAGGTGCCCGATGGTCATTGCATCCCCAGAACAGCCTATTACCTGCTTTCACAGAGGAGGAAACCGAGGCTCAGAGAGGGCAAGGTTCTCGCTTCAAGTCTCACAGGTGTAAGCAAAAGACAAAGTCTGTGCCCTACACCGACTACATTTTGGAAGCCACCTCTGGTATTCTCTCCCCTTAGTTTCCAGTAACCATTTTCACTCTCACATGATCTCCCTGCCTCTAGACTTTTCACCTCTGTTCCCTCAGTTCGCTTCTGGTCCCGACGTCCCTCCTTTCTCTCCTTCAACAAACTTTGGCTGAACGCAGGCTACATCCTGCCACACCCTGGTACGAGAAGCTGTGGCTATAGCACTGGGCAAGACAGAAATTGCTTCCACCCCCATGGAGCTTACAGTCTGACGGTGGAGACAGAGCTGAGCGAATCCAAGACATAGTCCGCGGCTGCAATGACCGTGAGACCCCTGAGCACTATAAGAGCATATGACTGCGTTCCTGGCTTACGGCGAAGGGGTCAGAGGAGCTTCGCTGAGGAAGGGACGTGTGAGCTAGGCTCTCGAAAGGGAACTGACTGGGAGAAGGCGTGTGGTTCCTTCCAGGAATGAAGATCCCTTTACCTCTCTGGGTCTCGGGGCCACCTGTAACCTCCCCCGGCCCCCATTCATTAAACCAGCTGACCCACCAAGATCAGACACAAAGCTGCATGCTAGCAGCACTGTGGGGAAACTGGACACCTAGCTGGGAGCCTGGGGATTCAGTCCTTTCCTTCTGAGGAGCCCCTAGCAAGGAGTGAGTCACAAGAGCTTTAAACTGTCCATATCTTGTGACCCCCCCAAAAAAATCCTGCTCAGGGGGACACACCCTCCCCAAAGTAAGTGAAAGAAGAAAACAGAAGAGGTTTTCTTTCATTCTGGTTACAGAAGTGCTATCTATAAGAGCAAACAGTTGGAAACAAAGGAATACAATGATATAATAATGGCACCAATATGATAAAGGTATTAAACTTGACAAGAATGAGAATTTTGTGTCAATACTTAAAAATGTGTACAAAAAGATGGTCCCTGAAAAAGGCAGAAGAAAATACACATGCTGACTACACGGAGGCTTGTGGCTGTGATCCTCCAAGGAGGTCAAGCACAACACACAGAGAACCCTAGAATGTTTCCGTTGTTTGCCCTCGTATCTTAAATTCTAAATCATGTCTTTAAATTTTCTCAAAAACACTTTGATGTCTTAAAGTTTGAAGGTTATTGTAGGTAACACCTGATTTTGAATCCAGTAAATAAATCACTTCTTTACTACACATCTCAAAAACGGTACCAAAAACTACCGAGATGTGGAACGGATGAGTGGTGGCCCAAGGCTGAAGATGAGGAAACAGGACTGATTTTAAAAAATGGAACTTTTGGGGTGACAGAAGTGTTCTTTTTTTTTTTTCCCCCGGTACGCGGGCCTCTCACTGCTGTGGCCTCTCCCGTTGCAGAGCACAGGCTCCAGACACGTAGGCTCAGCAGCCATGGCTCACGGGCCCAGCCACTCCGCGGCATGTGGGATCTTCCCGGACCGGGGCACGAACCCGTGTCCCCTGCATCGGCAGGCGGACTCTCAACCACTGCGCCACCAGGGAAGCGTGTGTTCTGTGTTTTGATGGTAGCGATGGTCACACAACTCTGTCAGAATTCATAGAATGGTACAACTAAAAACTGCTAATCTTCTGTATGCAAATGATATCTCAATAAATCTGCTTTTAAATACAAGCATTCGGGGCCTGATGGCTGAGTAGGTGTACAGGTGAGGGAGACACGCCCGAGTGTGGTATGGGTCTCAATCCTAGTCTTGGGCCCTGAACACTGCTAGGACAAGAACTGAGAAGAGTGGGGATACTTCTCCTGGAGGGCAAATGATGTTATCCATTTGCCCTCCAGATCCACCCTATATCCTTCTCTACCCTGCTCTGTGCCCGGGGAGGCTGATCCACATGGTCTGGACCAATGGGTCCGCTTGGCCTCTGGCTCTTGGTTGGGTTCAGTCACCAATGGGAGAAGATCGGAGGGTGGGGAGAGCATGAGGTCCGCAAGACGGACAATTTTCTCTCATGCTGAGCTGAAGCACGTTGAATGACTTAATCATTTCAGCTAGTCTTTTGTTTACTCCTGTTTTACAGGTTCAGAAACTCATCCGAAGAAGATTAAGTCCTCGTATGGGTGGCATAGATAGGAATGGCAGAAGGATAATGAGGACAAGATCCCCTGGTCTGTGGAGCTGGGGCACTTAAGAGTCGCCCCTCTCACTGCAGACACCGCTCTCAAGCAGCCCACTCCAGACAGGCAGCTGTCTTGTGAGGGAAGTCTTCTCCCAGAGCTGGAATCGGCCTTCCCATCATTTTCAGCCAGAGGGCCTTGTTCTGCCCTCGGCAATCTCACAGAGCAAGTCTGCCCCCTCCTCTGCGTGGTGGCGTTTCAGACCGCTGCAGGGGGCCACGCTAGCCTCCCCAAGTCCTCCTTTTGGGGGGCTGAAGGATATTTGTCTGGAGTCTGTCATAAGGAGAACAATCTATATATATCTTGCTATTAGCAATTCCTGCAGAGCAGCATGAAGGAATCAATCTTGGAGAGAAAGCCTTTAATACAGCATCGTGTATCTTTATCACTTTTTTCTCCACCTAAAAGATCAAGTTCAATCATCTCCGTTTCCCATTCTTTGGGCTATAAAGCTAAATCTATGGCTTCTGTCCAAAAGGCCTGATGTGAAGTCGAAGAAAAAGGGGAGAAAATGAGCCTTACTGCTCACTAATAACACCCAGGCCCAGAGTGCAATGGGCCTGTGCTTAGAAAGCAAATGGCATCTGAGATCCTGATACTGCATGAGCTGTTCGAACCAGATGCGGATAACTGCGGGGCAGCAGCGGGTACAATCACCCTGGCCTCTATTTCTAATCCTTTCTCTACTCATTTCATGTCCATTTCCCCGGTACCTGAACCCTAGGACATAAAATGCGCATTTCTGCCACCATGCTTGTGCCCACGCTATCCTGCCTAGAAAACCCTGGGCAGATTTTACCATCTTGCAAGGTCTTTTATTCAACCACATCTTACTGAGCACAGCTACCTTGGGGCAGGCTGAGTATTAGCGGCTGAGTATACAGCAGAGAATAAGACATTAGGAGACAGGAGACCACACTCCCAAAGAGGAGGGAAGCCTAAGACCCCTTCTGCCTGGACTGCTGCTCTGCTGAAATCACGTGTGCCTGTGTGCACGGTCAGTGTCAGGGATCTTGAGGGAGCCTGCAAAAGTCTGTGCAAGTCACATTGAGTGCCCAAGTCCACCTCTGTCAACACTGCCCAGATGACTTCAAGAGCCGGTTGACCCAGGCTCTTCCAGACCACGAACTGCAATAATATTCCAACCAGCAATGCTCTCTGGAAGCTGCCTTTTGAAAAGAGGCAATTAAGCTTCACAACATTCTCACTTATAAATTAAGCTCATACCACTTCGAGCAAGGGTTCAGATTTTTTTTCCAATCCACAATCAGCTGCTGGTAGAGGTGAAAAATGTTACCTAGTTTAAAGAAGGAGTCCCTTATGGCTATGGAGCATGTTGGAAAGTTCCCCTGCAGTTACCAAGAGGCTGCTGTAGCACACACTTGGGACTCCACCCTCAACGTCCTGGTTCAATTTCCTATGGGCATCGCTCTACAGAGAGGGAAGGACCTAAGAGGATCACGCACTCCCACCCCATCCTGGGCTGAGATACTGAGGTCCATAACAACCCTCTCCCAAGGCCACCAGCAAGGGACTCCTCCTTTGTCACGTGCCTTGTGTTTTTTCAACATCGTCTCCTTTAACCTGTACAACAGCCTCAAGAAGGAAGTATTCTTCTTCCCGCTTTGCAGATACGGAAACCAAAGCTCAAAAGGGTCACACAGGCGGAGTGGCAGAGCTGAGATTTCCACTGAATCCTGTCTTCTGATCAGAACATCCTGCCGCCTTAGAGAAATCCTAGAGGATGAGCCCCACCCCCCTCCAGGGGGACCTGGACCTGACAATGAAAGAAATAGCTCCCGGGCACTCTTGGGTCTCTGTTTAAATGCAAAGCTCTTCCTGGTTTTTGTACTGTTAACAAGCCTTTTTGGTCTCCTATTCCAAAGGCCTATCTGGCTAGACAGGTGCCTGACGAGTCCTCAAGATACAGCTCCGTACTCTTCTGCAGTACTCAGTGTCTGCTTTTCACATAGGGATTCAGAACACGAGGGAAGCTGTCAGTTTTCTCTGGATAGAGGCAACTGGCAGTGAAGCAAAAATCAACTTTTGTCCTAGTTAAAGAAATGACGTGAGTTGTTTTTCGGGTAACGATTCTCCTTGCAGCCGCCTCCCTGGAACAGTGAGACATCCCTACAAATGCTTTCTGACAGGGCCCCCGATTGTTCTGTCAGCTGCCCTTGTGACTAATGCAGGCTGGGAAGCTCACAGGCACTGCCATGAAACGACACTGGCCCAAGTTCTCACTCAAGACTTAGTCTTTTCCATGGGATGCTAAAAGTACTAATAATACTGTCAATAACCACAATAGTATCAAACTTTTACTGAGAGCCAACTCTGTGCCAGGCAATGGGATAGGTGCTTTATGCAAATTATCTTACTGGGACGTCACAAAACCCTGTGAAACGGCCACTATTATCATCCCCATTTTACAGAAGGGTAAACTGAGGCTGAGAGCAGTTAAATAAACTTGCCTAAGGTCAGAAAGCATGTAAGCAGCAGAGCTGAGATTTGAAAAGCAGGCAGCCTTATTCCAGAACCCACACTCTCAACCATGATGCTACCCTCAGTTTCCTCGCCTATAAAATGGGCCTAATCATTCCAGCCACATCCATTATAAGAGCTATAAGGAAAGTGGAAACTGAAGTTCAGAGAAGTTAAGCAACTTGCTCAAGTTTACACAGCCAGCAAGGGACGGAGCCAGGGCCTGAATGGGGTCTTTTGATCCTCCATCATTTGACCTACAGTGTAGTGGCTGAGAGTATGGCCTTTGAAATCCTGTGTCATTCACTTGTTGTGCGACCCTGGTAAGTAGTTAATTTCTCTGAGCTTTAGTTTCCTCTTCCAGGAAATACAGAACTGTTACGAGTGTTCAGAGAGATGATACGTGTATAGTAATGGCTTGGATCGATGCTAGGTACATAGTAAAAATTTAGAATACCAGATACAAGGAGGCAAAGTTACAGTATAAGGCTTAAGACTGTGAGCACAAAAGAGAAAAAAAAAAAAAATTAAAAGCACCAGCTCAAGAGGCTGAGTGCACAGTCCTGCCATTTACTGTATGGCAGTGGGTGAGTTACTTAAGCTCACTGGGTCTCCATGTCCTCATCTGTAAACTGGAGATAATAACCCATAGAGTAGCTGGGAGATTTCAATAAGAAAACACAAGCAAAGTGCTTAGAACAGTCAGGGCCATGTCGACAGGGCACAATCAAAGCAAACTGCTCGGGCTTCCCTGGTGGCGCAGTGGTTGAGAGTCTGCCTGCCGATGCAGGGGACACGGGTTCGTGCCCCGGTCTGGGAGGATCCCACATGCCGCGGAGCGGCTGGGCCCGTGAGCCGTGGCCGCTAAGCCTGCACGTTCGGAGCCTGTGCTCCGCAACGGGAGAGGCCACAAAAGTGAGAGGCCACAACAGTGAGAGGCCCGCGTACTGGAAAAAAAAAAAAAAGCAAACTGCTCTGATTATTAATGATAAAAAGTGACCCCTGTTATTTTTACTACTCTAAACCACACTGCTTTTTTGGGTGAAAACGTTTTTAAAACAATTAAATGCTATCAAATAAAGCATTATGGCCATGGCTGCACAAGTTTCATGGTTTGACTTACAACTAACTTTCCCCTCACATCATTCTCTCCCCATTTTGTTCTGCAAACAGATTTCTTTTCTTCGGAAAAGCAGAGGCAGGGTATTCAAATGGAGACTAAAAGGACCCGAAAACCCTCATAGGGAGAGTGGGTGACTAAAGCAAGGCACTCACCCCAATGGCAGCCTCTCTGAATGGGTGTCCTTCAGAGGCAAAAATACACATCGTCTCTCAGAAGAGATCTCCCAGGCTCAGTGAGGGTCCTCCCTGGATTCCCAGCCCAGGCCAGAGCAACCCGTAACATCCCAGGGGACCAGAAGACGGCCCAAAGGCAAGGCCCTGGGTCCTGCAGCCTTTGTGGGTGGTAAGTGCTGACTCCAATTTCTCTATCTTCCTATGAAAATAACTGCACACATCTCTACAAATGAAAGGCCACTGGTTGCTTGTTTCCCAATAAACTTTCCAACTAAGAAACTGAATGTTAAGTGGATCTGTCAGAGTTCTGTCCAGACATGGCAACCCTGAGCAGACACCAGAGAAAGAACAAATCTTTCCCGCCCTCTGTTTTCCACTCCCCCTCCGCTGGTGGGGTGATGCAATTCTTATCTGGAACTTGATAGGATGTAGAAAATAATTACAAATGAAAAGGTTATTCATAATTTTTAAATGAGCTAATTAGTAAACCCAGTCAGACGTGCTCATTACAGTAATTAATAATTGATTATCCTTGAAATTAAACACAATTTTCATCAAAAATCTAATTAAATATCTGTGCTTTTTGCCTGTTGATGAGTTGGTCTGCTAGCAAAGTCTTTGTTAAGGATAGTCGTGCTCAACAGAGACAATTACTTTGATTTTTAATAATTGATAGTTCCTTACAAGTTAGTCCTCACAGCCTGTGATGATGGCTAAGCAACAAGAGCTCGTCCCTGGCCCCAGCAACTGGAGGAAAGCAAGCGCAAGGCTGCCAACCCAGCCCACGAGGTTAGGTAGGCACTCACCTCGCACCTGCAGTGCATTCACTGCATTAGCTTACTCTTACTCCAGACTCCTAAGCATCCTTCTGAGGTGATGGGTCGTGCCGGTTTTCTAGATGAGAAATCAGAACTCAGAGAGAGAAGTGAGTTGCCCAAGCTGCTCAGTGGCTGAGCTGGGAGTGGAATCCAGGTTCTCAGGCCGGTGTGAGCTCTGCCCCAGCACCTTGCTGAGTTTCCAGGTAACAAAGGGAACACCCCAGGCTTGCCTCTCTGACCTGGTCCTTGGATACAGAATCTAAACTCCTGTTTTAAGTTTTCTATATACATCGGGCTTTGTCAGAAGGATGTATTTATTCTTGGCAAGGACACATTCTCAGTGGACTGACGTCTCCTAACTTGAGAGACGAATTCTCCCAAATCGACCTCACATCTACCCTACCCCCAACCTACACTGTCACCCTCTTAGTTGAAGCCCTCAGCGTCTCCTGACTTGTTTATGCAATAGGGCCTGTTCTTTCTTCCTCCATCCTTACCTTTCTGAGATAAACACCTGACTATGTCCTGCCACTGCTTAAAGCCCTTCAATGGCTCCCTGTTGCCCATCCAGTAAGGTCCTTAGCTTGGCCTCCACGGTGATCTTCATAATCTGACCAAACTCTCCTGCATTAGCTCCAGTCATGTCCCCGACACCCCTCAGATGCTTCAAACACAGAAACCCCTTTTGCCATCACATCATCCTCTTTCGAGACTTTGAAATGTTCCTTGGTTTGAAATTCCTTTCCTTCACGTCTACTTCTGGCTGTGACTTGAAGAGTCAGCTAAAACATCACCTTTCACAGGAAACCACCCCTAGTCCTCCTGGCTGGGGCTGGGTATCCCAATAGCCCCTGAGCTGCCTCAGCCACTTCTAACACTGCTATGTTATCATATCATATCAATCACTGCTTCTAAGCTACAAACACCTCAAGAGTAGGGAATATATTGTTGGCCCTAGCACGCAGCACAGTGCCTGACTCAAGGTACCTACCCTGTTTCGTTTGCTGAATGAAAAAGAAACTTCACAAAATCGTAGATTCTGAGACTATCAATGTTGGAAGGAAAAGTAAAGGTTCTCCAGAGAACATGCCCCGTCAATGAATGAATCTTTTTCTTGCTTACATGGTCATAAGCACTATTTGCACCCTTCCTAGGTAGGGAACTCACTACTGTCCACAGTAGCCCCTATCTTTAGATAGCTGATGATGGACGGTGTATTCTTACTAAATGGGAGACGAAGGAGCCCACGGGATGGAAAGCAGGAGAGAGCTCATTTAATCATATAAAGATTGATGCTTTCTTTCTGCACTAGGTTACATAGTACCTAGTATAAACCTTGACTTCAACACAAAACAAGTTGATGTCTATATGTAGTGAACTACTCAACTCTTGATGAACAGTGACACTGCCTGTTCAAAAGTCTATTCATCTATGAAATACAATAACGTCAGTCAAAAGCAAGGGCTGTGCTAGTGGTTGGTGGGGATACAGTATTGGGAGTGCCACAAAGAAACTTCCATGCCAGGTGACAGTGCTTGGAACCCCACAACCCACACCAGTAACCCAATCTACATCAATCATGAACCTCGTGCAGAGCCTGGGTGGGTGCTGACCTTTCCCAGTTTGGCTATTCCTTTTACCCAATGACCCAGGGCAGGGATGGCAAATACGTGGTATGTCATCCATATTCTCCATTCCTGTGACCACAACAGACATCAGTAATCAATCACAGAGACTCTTTTCCATCGAGTCTGAATATAGCCTTGGGATCCTTCTCAACACAGCTTTCTAGGTGGCGACAGCTAATCAATCAGACAGAAGAATAGATAAAACACGTATGCCAACCTGACCCTGATGCCGTGAAATTCTGTAAGCCAATCTTCACAGGGGGAAAAGAGACCCCGGATACCAGGTGAGGCTTATTATACCTCGAGATGTTTAAGGATACCTCCTTGTTTGCAGGGCTATCGTTTTCCTAGTTACTTGTTTTTATTTCATTCAAAGATCTTGAAAGGGAAGTAACCTTACAGCTTACAGCACCCAAACCCCCAACCATGCTTGAACCCCTTCTCCGCATCCCGAACAAGTGGGAGCCAGACCTCTCAAGACAGTTCTTTTCCATCCACAATGACTTTGCCTGTCGCTAAGTTCTTTTTCACAATGGGCAGCACTCAGTCTTCCTTTGGCTTCTGCCAGCTAGTTCCATTTCTATTTATTGGGCTTATACTAAAAGGTTCCCTTTGCCGACAGAATAACCTCAGAATGCCTTAGCGTGGGTTTGAGGCCTTCTCAAGCTGGTCTGACCTACCTTAAATCTTAGAATTATAGAATTGGAAGGCTGGAAAGGACAGAGGGTTAAGCCCACCCCGCTGGGTGCCTTTACTAAGAGGCTGATTGTCATAGAGGCAGCAGACTCTGCACAACACTCCGAGATCTCTTCAGATTAATAGCTTTCCTGGGAGCAGACCGAAGACCAAACACAGGGGTCTGAAGCAGGAAACCAGACTGTGCTGCAAATAAGTCAAAAGAGCGCACAGTGGGAGGCATCGCAAGCGGGGCAGTGGGTCCGGAGGAGTTTCTTACATCACGGACGTGCCCTGGGGTCCGGTAGGAAGGCCGATCAGTGCTGCTCTGGGTCTCTGCGCTCGCTCAGGCAGCTCTAACTGCTCCCTGGGACCCTTTCTGACACTTGACCTTGGCTCCCCACGGATGGCCCTGCCCGACCACCACCTTCGGACATGCCGTCTGGCTTGAGGTCACACACTCTGACCTTTGGCAGTTTGTCTCCAACCCCAGGGCGCCCTGCCTCCTTCCTGCTCCTCGCTGTGGCACCGACAGGAGAGGCCAGCCTCCTGTTCAGCTGCCCAACTTGTCATTTCATTTCTAGTGACTCTCATCTATGACACTCACGTCACAGATGACCACGTCAAAAGCCGGTCTCGGTGAGTGCTTTTGCCTGATGCCAGGCCTCCGCCACACGAGAGAGCCGACGCAGAGCTTCCTCCCTGGTATACGTGCAGGAGCACGAGAGAGAGGGCCCTGAGAGCTGACCTGGATAGTCAGGGCAGGGGGAAGGGGGCGGGTGCAGGCCAGGCCAGTGATTCAGGGCTGCGCGGCTCACCCTGCAAGCTCTGACTGCCGTGCTGGCAAGGTGCCTTCATGCCCACAGGTGTCTCGGTCACTGCCCTATGGGCCAAAGGGGACCCAAGGGAAGCTGGGGTGAGGGAGGTGCTTACCCACGAAGTACGCCAGCAGGACGAGCAGCGTGGCCGAGATGGCAACGGCGCTCAGGGCCGCGCATTTCCAGTTACAGTACTTGGAGGGCTTCTTGAGGTTGAAGGCCGGTCGGGAGAAGGTGCTACGGGGCAGGGGTCGGGGCGGAGGTGAGTACACGGTGCTGGACGTCAGAGGGTACCCCGGCGACGTGGTGCAGAAGAGTGGGGAGGTGCCTCCCGGCTTGAAGAGGAAGTGCCTGTGGATGGAGAGAAGCCAGAGGGCGTCAGGGGCTGACGACTCACCAGGAGCCCACACTGACCTGAGGATGCAGGCAGCAGTAGAAGAAGCATGCAGAGGAGCCTGGGGAGAGAGAGAGAGAATCACCACGGAGGAGACAGAGGGACAGAAAAACAGAGAATCACGTACCAGACCATAAAACAGGGCACACGAAGACACGTTTCCACGAAACACGGATGGGACAGCCCTGCCCATGGGGAACCCACCCAAGCCAAGGCGGAAGGTGTTACCAACTGGACAGAAGGCTGAGTGTTGAGATCCTTTTCCTGGGAAGGGATGGGGCTGTGATGCTGTTTCTTGGGGAATAAACTAGATATTTTCTAAAATTATTGCAGTAATTTGGAACATGTCTAAAATCCTTTTCTGCCCCCTGGAGATTATGAAACCGAAAAATTTCCGTCTCCCTCCAATACATCCTTTGACTTTGTACCGTGGTGGAGGAATAAACTACCAATCGTTTTAAAGGGGGTTTTGGTAGGAGTGGGAACCAAGAAACCACCACTAAGCTCTGCCATGGTCAAGAGCCCCCTAGTGGCTGTTACACAGCCAACGGCAGCAAATGCCTTCTAAGGACTCTCCTCAAAAGCCAGTCTGCTGGGCCTTCCCTGGTGGTCCAGGGGTAAAGAATCTGCCTTACGATGGATGCAGGGGACGTGGGTTCGAGCCCTGGTCGGGGAACTAAGATCCCACGTGTCGCAGGCAAATATAAATAATAAATCTTAAAAAAAAGATACTTCAATTTTAAAAGCCCCTGGTAAAAGCCATGGGAGGGGACAGATGGGCAACTGCAGCCTGGCTACAGTCTTGAGGGCTGCACGGCAAGGTCCGAGCACATGGTTGTGGCCAAACTAAGTGCCAGGAAGTCCTCCACAGCTTGGCTTTAACCATGGCCATGAGAGGACTGGGACACAGCCTGGGAAACCGGGTGCACTGGTTGCACTGCATGCCCCTGAAGTCTTGGGGTCAAAGGTAATACTTAGAGGAATCTTGTACCCTGCTGGGGTGCAAGATGACTCAGGCCACAGAATACATACTCAGGGCCAGCATACACACAATATAGGGCCTGTGCTGCATAAAAGCTGCTACATGAGATGGCTTTCAGAATGGCAGAGGCAGCCAATGAGATGCCAGGAGCGTCATATTAACAGGACTGCTGTTAATATGCCGGGGGACAGTGTATTCCAAGGATAAACTCTTGCAAGCTGAACATGGACTTGGGGATGGGCATGCAACATGGCCTCATCACTTCCCCCAGGAGATCCCAGGGAAAGGTCTCAGAGTCTGCATGCAGTGCAGGAGCCACAGGGAGAGCGCACACACAGACAGGAGAAGCATGGGGATGGCACCTACCCATCACTGTAAGACCCGTCATGGCGGGAGGCGCTGAGAATGTCCATCTCAATGAGGTTGTCCTGCAATGTCCCTAGGAATGGCTGCTTGCCTAGGTTTCTATGCACACATGGAGACATGAATGAAGCAATGAGTCATGCATCAATGAAGGGGGAGAGTAGAGAAACACACAAAGTGGCTGACGGGTGCAGCTGTGCTTGAGACCAACAGGATGCAGTTTCCAGGCAATGGGTCTGTGTGCAAGCCACAGGTGCCCGGGGTCTGCCTGGCCCGGGGCATCTGGAGGGAGTACTCTCCATACAAACCTGTATGTCTGCCAGTTGTGCGCATCAAATCACAGATCTGACTGGTGAAGACTGACTATGGCTCAGGTGCTGAGCTAGGCATGTTATATCCATTTATCTCAAGTCTTCAAAAGAGGTAGTGCAAGGAAGGCAGTGTCATCCCCATTATACAGACGAGGAAATGGAGATGTGGAGAGGTCCCAGGGCCAGTCAAGGCTACCAGCTAGCAAGGTTCAAAGCAGGAATTTGAGCGCAACTTTATCTGTTCCGAAGCCTGTGCTTTCTCCTCTACTTCACCCTGCCTACATCTGCTTTAACAACAGCCGGCGATGCGTACTTTGCTTGTCCAAAGGAAAAAGACAGGCAAGCATTTTGGGCCATTTGCTTCTAAAGCTGTGGTTTTCAAACTTGCGTAAGCACCAGAATCCTCCGGAGAGCTGTGCTTTGCCGAGACCCAGCCCCAGAAATTCGGGGTCAGTGGGTGTTGGGGGCCTGGGGACCTGCATTTCTCACAAGTCCCCAAGCTGTGATGATACTGGAGAGTCAGGGTCCTTTGGCAGTGCAGGGACCTGGGTGACGATTGATTGGTGAGGTTGGCACCCCACAGAGACGGGGGGGGAGGCTCTTTTGTCCCTCCACATGCACTGAGGGCAGTGCAACGTTTCGGGATCCAGAATGCAGGTAGACACACTAGCTATTTTAGTCTCAACCGTGCCTGCTAAGTGGCGTCACTCACACATGAGTGCATGGGATCCTGTTTTCTGATATTTCAGGATTGCTGCCACCTCCCTTGAATCATTTCAAAGAAGCCAGTGGGGGATGCAGCCTGCTGTGTGTGCCCAAGCGAAGGACTGACTGCAGAAAGCTACCTTTCACGCCCAGCCCTGCCAGGGACCACCCTTCTGACTTTGACCAGGTCGTAAGAACCGGAAAACCTAAATTCAAGTCCCTTTTCTGCCGCTTTCGTGCTGTGTGACTTTGTGTAAACACTTCTTTAACCTCTTCTAATCTTATACTACTTTTTTCATCTGTAAAATGGGGCTAATAATACTAAGCTCACAGGCTGCTATAGGACCAACTGAGGAATGTTGGAAGCTTTTCAAGGGCTAAACAAAGATTACAGAAGTACTAATGCTAACTATAATAGCGACTACCTACCCTACATCCACCATATGCTTTTCACTGTCTAGAGCTCTGCAACTATTATCCAGTGTAAATCTTCCTCTTCACAACAACCTACGAAGTCTCTGCCATCATCTCTGTTTTGCGGGCTGGCACGGCAAGGCTCGGAGAAGTAACATCTCTTAAGGTCCTACTGTACAGTAAACAAGCGGCAGAGCTTGACGGCAGCCTGAGTTTGTCTGACGCCAGAGCTCAGGCCCTCCCTGCCTGTAATCCTGGGTCGCTGCCGAGCCTGTGGCTTTGCCCCTGGCCGGCCTCACAGACCAACGCGAGGGGTTGTAAGTACTACCTCAGAGCACCATTTCGCGGGCACTCCTGGGTACAGGCAACACTGTTTTGCAGCCGGGCCTCTGAGTACCGCCGTGGTGGTGGGGACCTTCCCTTTGAGAGGATCCTGAAGCAGTCTGGGTCCAGCAGCCTGCGTGGCAGGCGGTTCTGACAGCGTTCACTACCCCGGGGCATCCCACAGAGCCTGGGAGTTCCTGCAGGGGAGTCCCTCAGAGTAGTCCCATTTCTGCCCCCAGACAGATGGCCTCCTGATGGGAGGTCTTGTGACACAGTGGGAGGTACACAGGCCCCAGGGTCAGCAGGGTCTGGTTCCATCATGCCCCGGGGCCTCAAGCAGGTGAGTCTGTCTCTCTGATCGTTCATAAGACAGGAGACTCACTCTCGTTAGAAATCCAGATGATACTTCTCCTGAAGTATCACCTGGCTCATGCCACTGCCCTGCTCTCATCCCTCCAATGGCATCACAGGAATAAAACCACAGTCCTTACTGGAGCCCATAAGATCTTGTAAGATCTGACCCACTGCTACCTCTCCAACCTCATTTTCTGTGCTACACTGGCCTCCTCGCTGTTTCTCCAACAGGCTAAGCCTTTGCTGCTACTTGCCTGAATCACGTGCCCCCAAATATCTGTACAGATCAGTCCCTCCCTTCTCACCCTAACTATAAAAGCTCCCACCCTACTCTTTCTAGTCACCCACTGGCCCCCTGCACTGCTTTAGATTTCCACATAGCACTAGACATGCACACACACACACATGTATATACGTATATGTATGTGTGCAAGCGTACGTGTGTGTGTGTGTGTGTGTGTGTGTGTGTGTGTGTGTGTGTGTATGTATATAATACACTTATTGTGCTTTTTCCTAATGCCATTTAGTTTCATGGGTAGAAATCTCAGGTCGTATTCTCTGCCCGTGTGCCCAGAGTCTAGAAGAATACCTGACACATGGAAGCAGGCACTCATATAACATTTGCCGAACACTGCACATGATGAGGTACACAAAGATAAGCATGCTGACATATCGCTAGCATGCAGCTGGCGTTTAATTGAGGGTAGCACAGGTGATGTTGTATTATTATTTCATCTATTCCCTGCATTTCACAAGGAAATTTTCAGCCTTCTTATAGTCTGTACAGCCCAGCCTGAGCAGGCCCTAACTGCACCTGTCCGGGGGCCCCAGGGATGAGTTCTTGCTGCCGCCCTAGGGCCTGAGGGTGGCTGCGTGGCACGCTCGCCAGAATGTGTAGGAGTCTGGCCTACATCGCTAGGTAAGGACTATGCTCTCAGAGAGTCAAATCTATACTTAGGATGCATCAGAAACAAACAAATAAATTCATTCAGGGAAAAAAGACAAAGGATAAAAGATGAAAATGTTAACGGTGGGGATTTTCCACTGTCTGGATCAAGAGTGATTTTAATTTTCAATTTTGTAATTCAAAAGGAAACAGTTACTTAAAAAGAGAGAGCAGACAAGTATCTCCTAAAAGTATAGATCTATTCAAACAAGGGGAGAGGCAATGCAAGAGAACAAAGGGTTTCTAGAGTGATAGAGTACATACGATTTCCTGAAAGAGTGTCCACACCCATGCTAACTTGGATGTTAATCATTTAGCTCACTTGGGAGTTTGGGGTGACATGAGCACTTGCTGAAATGCTGCCTATTCGGATGCTATTATTGCCTTGAAATGGTAAGCCTCATTCTGTACTTTCAAAACTGAGTTCTGGGTCAAATTATTAGGTCTCATTTGACTGCTGAGAAAACCAGGACCCAGAGAGACATGTGTCCTGCCCCTATCCACACAGCAAGTCAGTGGCAGAGCTGGAACAAAAACCCGGGTGTCCAGACTCCCAGTTCAAGGCGCCCTACTAAATTTCCTGTCTATCTCTGCCCCCAACACTCTGGGTTTCTGGTTCTTCTGAAACACAGAAGTGATGAGGATTTCCTGATGGGGAACCTGAGCCGCTGAGCCCTCCTTGGGTCACAGTCCTGCAGGGTCTCCAGCCACTGCTGCTGGGAGCTCAGGTATGGCCACTGGATTCATCTGACCTCATGTTGGTGGGTGTTGTTAACTCATTTTACAGATATGGAAACTGAGGCCCAGATAGGTTAAGTGACAAACTAAGATCACACGGCAGTGGAAAGCTAGAGATGGGACTCAAACTCAGATCTCTCCCGCCTCACAGCCCCAAGCTGCCTGTAAGGAAAGAGTTGCCGCTGGCTTGGAGAAGGAACTGCAGTGTAGTGCTAGACTGCTCTTAAAGCTCTTCTTAGAGAGGGGAGGGGACTGGCTCCCCTCTAAGCCTGAGGGGGGGCCCTGGGCCAGTCCCTGAGCTGCCTGAAGCAGGGTTCCATCTCTCTGACCCAGGGCCGGTTGAGCTTGCCTCCCAAGCACCAAATGCATGGCTTTGGGGAAGGAAGTGGCTGGGAAGCTGCAGTGGCCAGTAGTCCTTCCGGGACTGCCGTGTTCAACAGCCCAGCTTCTCACCATGAGCCCACTGTCCTGGACCATGTTTCCACCCCCTAAGCCCTGGGACAGCCACCCGGTAGAGCAGGACAGGCAGGGATCACACCCCACACTCTGCAGACACCCACCCCTGCCAAGGTGTGCGGGGTGTTAAGAGACTTGGCCAAGACCACGCTTAGAGTTAGTTACGGAGCTGGCATGTGAACAAAGGGATGAACAAAGAAACAAAAATGAACCAGGTCTTCCCTGCCAATCTCATGATGTCAGTCTCAATCTGCAAGATGTTGGCAGCTACTCACCCCTACTTCTACCACCCCCAGCCCCCATGCCCACGGGGAAAGTGCAACCTCCTGTTCATGGAACACAAGGTCCTCCACCAGGGACCCCCATTTACTGTCATCTCCACTGGGAAGCCCCTGCAGCTCCCACTTCACCAAACTCTTGGCTCTCTCCAAAAGGCCAAGCTCCCTCCCGGCCTTTGCACAACTGTCCCTCATCTCAGAATTCCTCTCTCCCTGCAGATTCTACTAATGCATGCCCCAAGAGGCTACCTTTAATAATCGGGAAGGCAGTGCTGGACAGTGGTTAGGGGCAGAAGCTCCAGAGTCAGCCGGCCTGGGCACGGCTCCTGGCCCTGCCATCTGCTGACTGTGGCTCCTTAGGCAAGTGACTTAGGCTTTCTGTTCTTCAGATTCTTCACCTCTAAAGCGAGGAGGATAATAAGACTACCTTTCTGTGCAGAAGAGTTAAGATAGCGGTCCTGACGGCTATCCTTCGAAAGGCCTGCTTATAAGGTTGGCCCTTGGCTGGTGTCTGGGAGCTCAGGGTTCAGGAGGGTTCCCACCATCAACCGATAAGAGGGGCTGACTCACTGAGTTTTATTTGTACAAACAATATGGTTTATGCTGAACACCTGCTTTCCTTCTGGGAGTCTGGATTTGGGGTACTTGCCAGGCAGGTGATGTCCGTGTGACCAGCCCCCAGTAAAAACCCTGGGCCCTGAGTCTCTAATGAACTTCCTTGGTTGGGAGCTCATGAGAGCACCCAGTAAGGGCTCTCTGAGTGTTTGTCATTTGAGGCTTCCAAGCCGAGGGAGCCACACCCTCTCCTCTCCTCTCACAGCGTCATCCAGACAGTCCTGTCTCCATTCATTCATCTATGGGTCTGCCTCCCTCCCTAGACCTCCAGCTTCTTATGTGGCAGTGGCTGTATCTTATGTACGTCTGTGACGGAATCACCAATGACAGGGACGACTGTCCTTCCCAGTTCCCTGCGATGCTCAGGGGCTGGCCTGGCACACCAGCAGACACCGTGTGCCATTCTGGGAAGCGCATCAGGGCTGGAGACCACGGGGTAGTCTCCCATCCCTGAGGGTGGGCAGAGCTGTTCCCCAAATTGAGTATGACCACAAAGTGGCCCCTGGCAGCCTTCTGCTCCAGCTTCCCCTTCATCCGACAGGAGCCTGATTGATGCTTTATTAATCAGGCAGTCCCTGCGGAATCAATTACGCGTCTGATGCTGCCGAGTGTGAAAGAAGTGGATCAGGTTTTAGGGGACCCTGAACACACGGCTCCCACCAGAATGGACCACAGATGCACCTGCAGGGCTTAAAGCAATATCACATCGCAGCTCTGGGGAGCACAGGTAGACTCGATCTCCTCCTTGGGGGACTCAGTCACCCTGGGGGAGTGTCAGAGGCACAGCAGGGGCAGAGAAAGGAGTGCGTTAACTAGGCCCTCTCTCTCCTCCGTCCTTCTGCTAGCCTTCCTTTTCCTGCCAGCATGCAACTGAATTCCCCCCTGGTCATTCTGCCAGCTGTTACGGTATTTGCTCAGCTATTTATTTTAGACTCTCAACAGAAACTCAGTGCGACAATTAGGGAAGGGTCTGTGGCTGTTTCTCTGGCATCGGGAGGCCCCCTGTTCTGGTGGTGCTTGGCAAAGCTGTTTAGGACAACGGTCTCAAACAGGCCCTGCTCTCTGGGGCTTCTAGGGCTTTGCTCAGGCTGTGCCTCTCCAGGCCCTCCTTTCCCTCCTGCCTCTCCCTGGGGAAACCTGCTTTTCGACACAGTCACACAGCACCAGGTCCGTTGGGAAGTCTTCTCTGTGCCCCCACTCGAGTCTCAGGTGAGTATATGTATCCATTCATTTGTTCCATCATTCATTCACTCATTCATTTCACCTGTGTGTTACTATCTGTCAAGCCCCCAGCAGGTGGCAAGGCTGTGTTGTGTGCTGGGGATCCCGAGGCAATCAGAACACATTTCCTGTGCTTATCTCTATCCTACTGCAAGAGTCTATTCTCTTAAATGTCTCAGGCACACAGTAGGCACTGCGTGAATATTCACTGGACAACAAGTACTACATGATAAGCAGTTGAGCACTTACGGTGTGCTAAGACATTTGCAGGCATTATTTTATGTAATTGCTCCAACAACCTTATGGGGCAGCATGGTAGATTCAAGGTGGATGAAAATTCTTGGCACTACTCCCTTTGAGAAGTGGGGTCTACTGTCCCTCCCTTGAAGCTGGCTGGCCTGTGACTGCTTTGACCAACAGAATATGGCAAAAGTGACACCGTGCCAGTTCCAGGCCAAGCCGTTTAGGAGGATCAACGGCTTCTTGTCTCAGTGCAGTGGAGCCTTGAGCTGCTGAGGACAAAGTACAGTTCCCTGCAGGGAAGGCCATGTGGAGAGACCCTGAGACCACATCAGAAGGAGAGGAGCCCTACCGAGCCTAGCTTTCCAGCTGTCTCCCCCAAGGTGTCAGGCACGTGAGTGAAGCCATCTTGGATCCTTCAGACCAGACCAGCCAAGAGCCAAATACCACTGATTGACCCCAGTCTATCCCCCGTGGAGCAGAAGACCAGCCCAGCTGAGCTCTTCCTGAACTGCTGATTCACACTGTGAAGTACAGTCAACTGGTGTTTTTTAAACCACTAAGTTTTGGGTAGTCTGTTATGTGGCAATAGATCATCAGAACAGGAATTTGCTAATATTTTCTCCCTTTCAGAGATGAAGACTTATAAGATCTAGGTCCATAGCTAGTGAGCACTGGGGTGGGGGTGGGGGGTCTGAGCATAGGGTGTGTCTGACCCTGAAATCTGTGCTTTGAACAACTCGCTACAGTGAGTGGACCATCACTGATGCCCTCAGAACATCAGGGCCAAACTCACTTCTTCCAAGCAGACAAGGGATAGAACCTGTGATTTCCTCTCAATTCTTCTAGTGAGTAGGAGCTTAATAAATATTTTTGAATGACTTTTTTCTTCACAGGGTTGGTATGGGGAGCAGATATATATGGCAAAAATGGAAACGGCTTTTATAGCATGTATTTTAAGGCCAGGCACTGTGCTGTGTGTTTCTCATACATTTCATTTACTCCCAACCCAACAGGCATGAATTCTTAACCCAATTTACAGATGGTGACATCAAGGTTCAGAGACGTTAAGGAGGCTGTCCAGACGTTAAGGAGGCTGTCCAGCTAGTAAGCACTAAAGCCAAGGTAGGAATCCACATCCATCTGATCTAAAGCCCACATCCTTCCCACCTCACCAAGTTGATCACAGTTACTTTTGATTCTATTTGCCAGACTTGACACTGATCCCTCTTAAACTATACCTTGTTAGTTTTGTGCTGTCAACCAGTTGGTATGAAGATCTAGAATTCTGATTGTTTTATCCACTGTATTAGGCACCTCTCCCAGTTTCAGGCTTTTTTTTTTTTTTTTTTTTTTTTTTTTGCGGTACCCGGGCCTCTCACTGTTGTGGCCTCTCCCGTTGTGGAGCACAGGCTCCGGACGCGCAGGCTCAGCGGCCATGGCTCACGGGCCCAGCCGCTCCGCGGCATGTGGGATCTTCCCCGACCTGCATGGGCAGGTGGACTCTCAACCACTGCGCCACCAGGAAAGCCCAGTTTTAGGCTATCTTTAGATGCACAGAACTCTGAGGTCACAGCGGAAACCTTCCTCAAACATTTCATCTGGGTCTTCAAGGACTTTGCTAGACCAAGAAGTGAGGAGGAAGGTGACTCTGGTAGAGAGTCGTGCAAAGAGCATGTGCAAAGGCACAGGGGCATGAAAGGCCTGGGGATTTGATGGAATACTGATAAATACACATATATGTACACTCACATATACACACATATACTGAATATTAAATTTACATAATCATGTTATACATGTGAATGGATTTAGAAAAGCAAGAAAATGTTATATAAACATGAGTATATGCCAACACGTTAACAATGATTACCATTTGGTGGCAGATATGGGTGCCTTTCTTTTCTTGCTTATTTCCATTTCCTAACTGCTCTACAGAACATTCGTTGAATGATAAAGTATAAGAAAAAAGAAAACAAAGTTCCATGTGGTTTGAGCTATGGATGTGGGAGGAGAGAGGGTCAGATAGGCACGTGGGCACTGGCTAACGAGGCAAGAGACTTAAGCTGGGACCACCTTCACGTCTCAAACTAACCATCAGGAGAATGTCCCTGCTTCTGGTCCTTTATCTTCCTTTCCCTTGAAAAACTTGGAGAACCATCTACTTTTTTTTTTTTTTTTTTTTCCCAAGCCCCAGAATACCCTTTCTAGCAGCAGGGGAAGAAGAAAACAGGACATAGAAAAAGCACAGTGGCCGACAACAAGGAAAGTCAGCCGCAGCTCCATGGCTCAGCACCTCAGGAGACTGGGAGGCTGCAGAAGGGTCGCTTCACCCCGGGACGAGAACCACCTACTTTGATCCTATGTGAGAAAAATGAACATCTATGCAGAGGGAGTAGCTGCCGTGCTCCATGCAGGGAATCAGAACCATCGATTACTTGCTGGCTTCTTTCAACCAACCATGTGCTGTCATTCAATAAGCACTTTGGAAATAATGGAGATCTAATTAAGCTACTCTGGGTAGGAAGACATACAATTATCTGACTCTGTCCGTGAAGAGAGCAAAGGAGGCGCGCAGGGAAAAGTCACACATGATCTTGAAGACTGTCAACAGAGACATATTAATTAAGAGACTGGGGGCAGGTTGGGCCACATCTGTGAGAAACTTGCTTTTGGAAAAATGATTCTACAGGAGTGAAATGGCACAAAAGGATGTTGATTTTCTCTCACTGGACCCACTAGCTCAGCGTGGGAATATCACCGTCATGTACCAGGCAGAGTCAGATGGGTACGCCTTCCACGTATAGGTTAATTTCACTTCCTCAAATGTGGTACGACTTTCGTCCTCTTCCCAGATAAGGAACAGGAGTTTGAGAAAATCTTCGTTTCCCACTACTTTGAGAACTACTTTCTCTTTGAGAAAGAGCTTCCAAATGTCCAGCCTGGGACACTTCATCCTCAGTTTAGAGAAAATAGGAAAAGGCTATGTCCCCCAAAGCCAAGAGCGCTTATCTCAGAGTGGTAGGATTATGGGTACATCTACCTTTCGTCTTCATATCTTCCTGCGTTTTCTCCAGTGGGTTTGTATGGTTTTTATAACCTTAAAAAAAATCCCTTCTGTTTGGGAAAAATAGTGGCTTAGCAAAAGGAAGGAAGAACAGAGGCTATGAACAGAGGCTGACTGAAATCCCTGAGCTGAAAGAAGCATTCGAGGAGGCTGGAAGAAGGGAGAGGCAGAGGGGTCCAGGCCAGGAGGAGACGGTTGGTGGTGTAGGGAGACAGCACTGCGCCCGGAAGCTAGGCCACCTGGGTTCAAATCTCAGCCGTGCACGGACTGCCTACCCTTCTTGAGTCTCAGCTTCCAAGTCTCTTAAATGGGATCACAATAGTAATACCTATTCTCTAAAGTTGTAGAGGATTCTATCATATCCCACATATGAAAGCCCTTGTAACTAAAACTCAAATGTATCAATTATTTGTAGGGATTATTAGGGCTTTGGGTATAGAAGGGCTAGGCCAGAAGGAGAGGAGAGGAGGTGAGGGGAGATGGCAGCCACCGAGCACCCACTGCAGGCCAGGCAAGTCCATGCCAGGTGGAGGGTGACCAAGTCGCGGTAGGGAAAAGCAGAGGTGTGGGCCCAAATCAAACACTGGGAGCCTGCTCTCTGCCACATGACAGCCCTGCTCACACACATCAGCTCTCATCTACTGTTACAACAGCCTTCTCCAGTGAGCAGCATCCCCGTGGGGTATTAAAGTGAGGCACAAAGGGGGTCAGCAAATTGAGCAAGGTCATACCTTCAGTAAGCAGCAGGTTCGCCCTGAACTTCAGGGCTGCTTGATTCCCAAGCCCCAGCTCTCTCTCCCCTACATCATCCCACCGCCCTCCTCGTATCCCTACGCTGCGGCCCAGACCCCAGCCGCCCGGGCCGGGCCAGGTGGTGGGCACACAGCGGGGTCCCTCCAGAGCCCGAGGGCCTCAGCCCGGCCGTCCCGCGCCCCGCGGCCGTCCCGCGCCCCGCACCTGCCCCGCGCCCCGCACCTGGTCTCCAGCGGGATGTTGCTGTTGAGCAGCCAGTTGTCCTGGGCGTGGGCCGGCTCCTGCGCGCCCCCGGACGCGGGCTCTCCGGAGAGCGAGTGATCCGTGGGGGCCGGGCTTGGGTTGCTCCTCGGAGTGAAGTTGCCCCGGTTCAGGGAGCTAACGGAGGCCGCGTGGTGCTGGTTAGGGGTGTGGGCGTGCGAGAGCGGCAGCGGCGGTGTCCGGAGCCGAGGGTGGTTCTGCAGGCCGCCCGGGGGATCTAGGGCACAAACACGCGCAGTCAGCGGGGCGGGGACGGCCCCAGGGGGACCGCGCGGCAGCAGCCGGGCCAGCCGCAGGCACTGACAAACCGGACACGGTCATGCGGTCAATACACAGGTACCCGACAGGCACTTATTGAGCGCCTGCTCTTCTAGGTGCTGAGATACATCAAGGAGCAAAGCAGACAAAACTCCTGTCCCCACTGAGCTGACATTTTCGTACGAGAGATAATAAGATTAAAAAAAAAAAAAAAAAAAAAAATACTAGCCTCCCATGTCATCAGCTTCCTGCTGTTTCTTTGGTACTTTTAGGGTATGGCTAGAATCAGTAACTTCAACATCACCTGGGAATTGTTTCGAAATGAAAATTCTTGGGCCCTGCCCCAGAGTTACTGAGCCATGAATCTTGGGTGGAGTCCATTAATCTGATTCCACAAACGCTCCAGGTGATTCAGACGTGTGCTAAAATGTGAGCATCACCAATTACACACAATGGTACACAGCAAGTGAAAAATACAAGATAAATTAATACACAGTTTACCGAGATGGTGATAAGTCTGAGAACACGTAAAGCCAGGAAGGGCGCTGTGGCCTGTGTATTTGGAGGCAGTGGTGAAACTTTAGGTCACACAGACAGTGATGGCCTCAGGTGACTTTTGACTAAAGGGAATGAGCCACGCTGGTGTCTGGGGGGGATTAAAAACCACCACTAACATCTCTTGAGCCCTTACTATGTGCCAGGCACTATTCTGAGCCCTCTACCTGTGTTAATTCAGCTCACCCTCATGACCCACTACAAAGCAGGTACTGTCTGTATCTCCGTTTTACAGGTGAGAGAATTAAGATACAAATTTTATTTATATCTATTAAATATATTTATATGCATGACACCTTCTTTATCCATTCCTCTGTTGATGGACATTTAGGCTGCTTCCATGTCTTGGCTATTGTAAGTACTGCTGCAATGAACACTGGGGTGCATGTATCTTTTCTAATTATGGTTTTCTATGGATATATGCCCAGGAGTGGAATTGCTGGATCATATGGTAGTTCTATACTTAGTTTTTTAAGGAACCTCCATACTGTTCTCCATAATGGTTGTACCAACTTACATTTGAGATCGACACATACACACTACTATATATAAAATAGATAACTAATAAGGACCTACTGTATCGCACAGGGAACTCTACTCAGTACTCTGTAATGACCTATATGGGAAAAGAATCTAAAACAGAGTGGATATATGTATATGTATAACTGATTCACTTTGCTGTATACCTGAAACTAACACAACATTGTAAATCAACTATACTCCAATAAAAATTTTAAAAAAAAGAAAAAGAAAAAAAGGCCTAAGACTAAGACAACCACGCACATGTCACGTTACCTCTTTGAGCCTCAGTTTTATCGTCTGTAAAATGCGGGAAAGAGTTTATTAAGGGAACCACAGAGCTACAGTGATATCAAATGAGGCAATCAATGGGAAGGAAACATTTCTCAAGTTCACAGTTTACAAAGTATTCCATGTCACTTGCTCCTCTCGAGAACCCTGTATTTCACAGAGAGGACTGAGAGTCAATGAATATGGGATCCAAACCAAGACAGGTATGATATTCCAAAGGCTGTGCTCTTCCTTGGCTCAGCAGACAGCCTTCTGGAAACCATCAAGCACAATCAAGTGTGAGGCACTATCAGTGTTACGGCTATTTTAGTGGAAGGTGTGTCACTCTCTGCTTTTTATGTAACCCAGTCTTTTATGCCAACGAGTTATAAAGCAAATTTGGTGCGAGTGGGGCTGGGTAGCAATAGAAGGGAAAAAGAAACAAACCCATGTGAGCAAATCACTTCCTTCCTACGAACCATTTTCAGGATAAAGGCCACATGGGATCTACCAAGCCCTTTAGAATTTGATCCACGCCTGGCTTTCCAGCCTCATCTCTCATCAGCTCCCTCCCTGTACACTCCACACCTTCCTCTCAGAGGCCAAGAGATCTGCTAGGCCACAGAGTGGCTAACATTGCCACTCCAATGAAGATGGTCTCCAGGAAGGCCACAGAATATGAACAGTACCCTCTGAAGATGTACCATGCTGTGGTCCTGGACCAGAAGATCTGCCAACAGAGATGCCCCTTGATGGGAAGGGAGAGAACCTGGGAGCCAGTAGAACAGGCAGAGAACAGACAGCCTTGGACCAGGGAGAAAGCGAGAATATGCAGGGTCATTTGTTTGGTCCACCTGTCCTCAGGCAGCACGTTAATGGAGACATGTGGAGCCTGGAAAAGAAGCCAGCAGCAGAAGCGGCCTCCTGGGTTGATTGAGGGTCCCTCCCTACCCCTGGCTTTTCAGTCCAGGGCACTACTGTCCAGTGGTTATCAGCAGGCCAGCAGAGAAGGGTGACCTAGTCCTTGCCCCTGGCCCATCGCTAGGAGTCAACCTTCCCACGGCATTCTCCCTAATTGATATTAATAGCTGCTGCCATGTATTTGAGCACACACTAAGTGTGCTTCCACAGCCTGAACCTTTCTAATGCTCACAGCAGCTCCTAGAGGGCAGCGTGATTATCATTCCCATTTTACAGACGAGGAAGCTGAGGCTTACAAAACTAGTGAGTGGTCCTTGCTGACCCACAGCCTGACTTCTGTCTACCAAACCATGATGCCTTTGCGTAAAACACAGATACCTGCTTGACCGTCTCAGTCCATGGCCAAAGGCAAGAAAAAGACCCTCAGTGAACAGAGCAAGCATCTGAGGTCTGGGTCAGGGCGGGCTGGCCTGCAAGCCTACAGACACTTGCTTCGTGACTAAGTAGGATGCCCGACTCTGGCTTGATAGAAGCACTGGCAAGAGTCCTGAAATGATGAGATTTTAAGTATAAGCGTCTAAAAGGAAATTCTCCTATGGGGATAAGGAACGTCCTGGTCCAAATCTGTTCTATTTTTTGAAGCTCAGCTCAATTGCCACCCCTTCCAGAAAGCCTTCCTTGATCTACCCTCCCCAAAGTTCTCTTTTCTTCCATTGAATGCTAACACAGCAGGTAACCTAGACGGCTCACCTTTTCTGTCTCCCCCAGAGCATGCATACTTATGTCCCCACCTTGCCTCCTCTAGTAGGTATAAAAACCCCTGTTCCCTCTGTGCTGTTGATCACAGGTCCTAGAATGAAGCAGGTGCTCAATGTAGGTTTACAGAGCAAGTGGCTCTTGTGAGCGGTCTGGGCAATCTGTCCAGGAGGGTAAGGCTGGTGTGGAGGATTTCTGTATGCCAAAAATGACAGCAGGCCACCTGGGCTCTCTAGGCCATGGGTCCATACAGCCCTTTACTTACTTGCCTGGAACCAGAGTCCCAGATGCTTCAGCTGGGCTCTCTCTCTTTCCCTTCCATTCTGAGAACACTAGGAAAGGGGATTCTGATGTCTCCCAGGTTTCCCAGGGAAAGGCTCTGTGTTCAGGGGCTCAGCAATGGGAGTGCACTCACAACCCCAAAAAAGA
Organism: Phocoena sinus; assembly: GCF_008692025.1. Taxonomy (NCBI): domain Eukaryota; kingdom Metazoa; phylum Chordata; class Mammalia; order Artiodactyla; family Phocoenidae; genus Phocoena; species Phocoena sinus. Next base: position 53,780,810 of record NC_045770.1, on the reverse strand, counting down.
CATGGCCTTCCCGAGGAGCAAATGTTTTCTCTGGTCTGAACGGAGGAGACTCCTTTCTGCTCCTATGGCCAGGAGGGAAGACAGAGAGGAGAGGCCTTCTTTTCTCCCCTTATCCTCCCTAATTTATACTCTCATCTTTAGAGGGAATTCAGAACCAGTTCACTCATTCAGCATGTACTGAATCCCCTTTCTGTGCCAGGACCTGTAAGCTGGGTGTTGGGAATACAGTGGTGAATGAGACAGTGATGGCCTAAGAGAGAGAACTCTCTTGTGGTTCCTACTCACTGGCTGGGTGGCCTCCAGTAATTCACATCACCTTCCTGGTCCTTGGTCTGTGCACCTGTGAAGGGTGCACACATTCCTGTGTCACCACTTTCTGGAGGATATCCTTTGCTCAAGTGCCAAATACAGAGTGAGCCCCTACTGTGCCCTGAGGGGAAGGGCCCTTGCGCCATTCACCCCAAATCACGGGTAAATATTTACGGAATGTGGGGGGCAGAGAAGGGAGAACAAATCAGGTAGGTGGACCTCTTGTCTGCACAGGCAATGGCTTCTCTTCTGCTACCTGGGTGTAAGCACTGGTACATGTGCAAAGCTGTGGTGTAATTCTAATTTATACCCTCTTTTCGCAGATACAGCCACTAAGTATCTCTCTGAATCAAGCCCAGGTATGAGTCCTTTTTACTGTTCCATTGCACGCCTCTGTCAGTAAAGGTCACTTGCTTATCTGAGTTTTGCAAGCCCGGTTTTCCAGGAAGGTTTTTTGCTTCCTACCAGTTCTCACGTATATTTACAGTTGCTGGTTCCCTCCAACACCTCAGATGTTTTTCATTTTATATGCACAAAAATCCTGAATACCAAATGCCTCTGGACTGCATCTCCCTGACCCGGGATCACAGTGAGTCTTCTTCAGTGGGCTGGGCAGAGCAGTAGGTGATAGAAGGAGACTAGACTTTGATGTCAGACAGCCCTGGGTTTAAGGTTTGGCTTTGCCACTTATAAGCTGTGTGACCTTGATCAAGATACTTAACTTCTCTGGAGCTTCAGTTTTCTTATCATTAAATGGAGATAACGCCCATCTTACGGGGCCATTATGAGAAGTAAATGAGATCATATATATATATATATATATATATATATATATATATATATATAAATAAAGTTCTTAGCATAGTGCCTGAAATACAGTAATGCAAAAAAAAAAAAAAGTAACTATTAATTCCACGGTTATGGTAAAGCCATGCTGAATGGATAAGGTATAAAGTGCTAAACTGTCACCGTGACGATTACTCTACAGCATTTACAATAGGGGTGCCAAAGCAAAAAACCTTGAGAGAGAAAGAGTAGGAACGTGGTCCTCTTCTTTTACAGGTGAATCCCACTCTGGACAACCCCATTGGTTTTCAGGAGCCCTGGTCTCGGGAAGGTGCTTGTAGCTCGACGTGCAGATCAGAAGCGATGAGAATGGCTGCAGCCTGCCACGCAGCACTAAACTGGACACACGGGGTCTCCATGTCCTCAAAGAGTAGGGCCCCTTTCTGCGTTAGGTAAGCATCTCAGAGCAAACCAGGGTGCTGCTCTGACCTGGGTTCAGGGTGTACCCTAAGGAGAGGGCCCCTGAGGTTGTTCAATCAATCAGCAATAGAACAGCCCTGTGTTGTGTGCAGGGACTTGAGGAGTTTTGAGGATGAGCCCCAGCCTTGACAAATAGCTGGTGTTTGGGGGACAGATGTAAAAGGAGTACCAGAGCGGAGATCAGGAGCCTCCCAGACCTAAGTTCAACCTTGGCTCTGTCTCTGACAAGCTACATGATTTGAGGCGAGTCACTCAAGTTCTCTGAGCTTCTAATTCCTCACCTATAAAATAAGTATACAGTAGTAATGTAATAAAAGGGAGGGCTATCATCAAATGAATAAAGAGATCTAGAGATGAAAGAAATATGGTCTCTGACTTTGAGCTGCTCACAATTTAGTAAAAATAAGACACACCAATAGATACTACACAAGACAGTAATTATGACGAGATAATAGTTAACATTTACTGAGTACTCTCTATGTGACTGGTTCCGAATGCTTTATTTATTTAATCCTTATAACACCCCTACAAAGAAGGTACTATTATTACTCCCCAATTTATAGATGAGGAAACTAATGTACAGAAAGGCTAGGAACTTTGCCCAAGATTCCTAAAGCACCGAGTGATAGAGCCAGAATCTGAACTCAAGCATCTGGCCCCAGAGCCCACACTCTTAACCACCCTGCTTTACGTACACGGAGGGAGTGGACACGGGGAAAGTGCCCACACTGATGCCCATCACATGGCGAGCGGTCCACAAGCGCTGGCTCCCAGAATCCTCGTTAGCCTTACACTGCAGCCCCGCTGGAGCTCAATGGAGCACAGTGAGGGCCGCCAGCTTGACTGTCAGGGTCGGGGCAGGGTTCATGGCAAGTGACATGTGCCCTGTGTCTAAAGGCTATTCTAGGCATTGGATGATGCATGTATGGGGGTCCAGAGTCGACAGAGAGAGAGAGAAGGAGAGAGTGAACGTGAGGCCGGCTTGGGCATTTCTCTAACTACTGTGGGATGGCTGTGAGGGGCAGTGGCAGGAGGCCAGGCGGAGACACTGGGAGCAGGTCTGGGTGGTGGTCGCCTGGAGATGCCAAACAAAAGAACTTGGCCTTTATCGGGAGGGTGGGAGGGTGCTCCGATGGGCTCTGAGGCGGGAGGGCCATGATCACACCAGTGTTTTGAGGCAGATTCCTGGCGGCCATGTGGAGGATGAACCAGGTGGGGGCAGGCTGCAGGCAGGACCCAGACTGCCTGTGGGATGCTTGACTGCCAGCGAGACTCCAGTGGAGCGCGTCGTTACCCTTTTATAAGAGCACATTCATGAGAAAAAGACATAAACTTCCAGAGCTTTGGCTCAGGCAAAGAATCTGAATGTGTCAGCAGCTCTGCGATCTAGGCCGGCACTGGCTCTGAGAAAGGGTGCCAGGCTGGGCGTCCACCTCCAACCCCGTGAAACGGCCGCCAGGCGCCGAGAGGTCTCCTGGCCGCAGAGTTAACGACGACCAAGCGTGCGCTGCAGTCATTAATCGGGCCCTAAAGATTGTCAGATATGAAGGATGATGGTATTTAATTATCATAAAACACAAATACTCCAGCTGCCTGAGAATGCCAAGAGAAAGAGTGATTTGGCTTCCATTAAAATGCCATCGACTACCACTAACTCGGGATGGGGCAGTAGCGGTGCTGAGAGCTCAGCTAATGAACCTTGGCCTCCTCGACCAATTTAGAGAAGCCAGAGAGCTCTCTGTCACCACAGTCGGCAGACGGGATCTGACGGCTTGACTTCCAGCCTCCGCTCTGCCTCCTCCAAGCTATACAATCTCAGACAATTTACTGAACCTGAGTTTTGGTTTCTTGTCAAATGTCTATGAAAGCACCTCGCACGCTGTAGGGTCCTGTGTAAGAGAGAGAGCTATCAGCGTTATTCTTATTGCCTCAGAAGGAATAAGAACAGTGGCGTCCGAATGGGAACCACTGGTCTGAGCACGAGGCCAGGGGCTGCATTTGTGTGCTGTTTTCTCTGCCCATCCATTCTCTCCCTGAACACATGCTTTCTGTTCACTTTCACTGCTGTGCTGTTTGTTCTGTGTCATGGCCCATGTGCAGGGCCTCTAAACAGGGAGGGCCCACAGGGGCTGGGGCAGCAGGCTGGAGCTTCCTGAGGCTACTCTCCCAGTGCTCTTGATGGGGAGTAAAAAAGGGCACCCTGAGGTCACAGTGTGGCTTTTCTGCTCCCTCGTTCAGCACTTTGAGTGAATCCAGACTGTTAAAGTGCTTGTATGTGAGAAACAGCAATGAAGGGACAATGCCTTAAACTAATGCAAAAGCCCCAGTGTATAGTGCAGTGGTTTTCCAAACAGGGCCGTCTGGAAATGCGGGAGGGGCTGTTTTTTGGTTGTTCCAATGACTGGAGAGCACACCTGGTGTTTGGCAGGCAGGAGGGGGCCAGGGAAGACAGCTGCATGCCATGCACAGGAACCGGTAAACTTAAAGGTGATCCTAAAGGGTATGCCATCCAGTCAGTGGTTAGTCTAGTCCTAATTAGTCTAGGATGGGTAAATAGCTAATAATACACGATTTTATTCCCTGTTTGCTTCCACCCCCGTCCCCAGTTTCACTCACTCTCTGTCACAGGAGGTGACTGCTAAGGGCTGCCATCACCTGTGCTCCCTTGGCCCCTGGCTTCCAGATAGGTTTGGCTAATTGTTAGCACAGCAGGACACTGGAAGGAGGAAGGGGGAAGAGCTTGAGGTCACCCCCGGCCCCATCCTCTGAAGCCCTGCTTCAGGGCAGTGTCTCAGGCAGTAGCCTCATCCCACAAGGCTATAATGGGTTACAGTCAGAATGGTCTGGGGAAACTTCTAGGAAGAGCGAGACCTTGAACTGGGTACTGAGGGAGAGACAGGGTGAAGGTATATAAAGGGGAGGGAGCAGGCACTCTTGGCAGGGAGCTGGCACCAGCAAAGGCCCAGAGGCTGAGAGATGCAGGCCCCTAAGGCAGCAGGAGGGTGTGGACACCTGGGCACTCGGAGTGGAGAGCTGTGAGGGGAGCAGAGGGAGAGGCTAGAGCCCACCTGCAAGGACCTGGAGCCAGAGGGGCAGCTTTAAGGGTATTCAGAGGGCTCACCCCAACTTCCAGCCTTTTCAAGCCAAATGTTAGAGTAGTCACAGGAGTGAACCAGAACGCCCAGGCTTCGTTAAAACGCACTCAGGATTCCTCATCCAGCAACAAGTGCTCTCCTAGGGTGGGGTGTGGGTGAGGGACACCCTGCTGTCCTCACCAGACAGGTGAGGAAAGAGCAGAGTCAGGAGTCTCTGTCAGAGAGAGGTATAATCAGCATTGCTATTTCCAGAGTCATGGTAATTTACAAACTAAGCCAAGGGCATCAAAAGCTATCTGTTCTAAGCATGCGAATGAACAACTTGGCAGGGCCACCATCTGAACCTGGAAGAACTCTCTCCCAGTATACATCTGCCCAAACTTCATTCTTGTGCTTGCCCCTATCAGCTGCTAATTGCTGTGTGACCTTAGGCAAGGCACTTAACCTATCTGAGCTCCAGTTTCCCCAACTGACAAACAGGAGGAGGAAGTGGTGGGAGTCCTCTCTAATTCTAAAATCAAGGCTGAATCATTCTTGGCAGATGAACCTGGGGAATCTGTTAATGAACATCTGCTTGCTAAAGATGTGCACAGCAAGTCGGCGGATTGGATTGTGCTGTGTGACTGGGCACCAAAGAAGGCAGAAAGGTGGCCTGGAAGGAAGAGAAACGTGGTCCTTCTTTCCTCCCTCCCTCTCTTCCTGCTTCCCTGCTTTCCTTCCTTTCACAAAGGTCACTCTCTATAAGCCCTGTGCTTGATACTGGAGACCCAGAGATGGATTAGTCGAAGTCCCTGCCTGTAAAATCCAAACAGACCGATCAGAAAAGGTCGGCTACAACCACAGGGGATCTTTCCTGGGTACATGGCTGTCCCCCAGCTTAAAGCTGTGTCCACCTTAGGGCAGAACTTGTCCTGGGAAAGCTTTCTGCTTGTCAATTAAGTCTTCTTTCCTTCCACTGTTACCTTCCTGCCCTTTTCAAAAATGGTCTGACCCATAAACTGTTAGGTTAAGTCCCAAATCAATAAGGAGCCTTTACCTATCAATAGGAGTGTGAGAGAGAGAGAGAGAGAGAGAGAGAGAGTGTGTGTGTGTGTGTGTGTGTGTGTGTGTGTGTGTGTGTGTGAGAGAGAGAGAGAGAGAGAGAGAGAGAGAGAGAGAGAGAGAGAGAGAGAGAGAGGGTGTAGGAGGTGGAATTCAGTTCCACAGGAGGCTGCAGTGTGCTGAAGCAGATTTAATGCAGTGGTCTGCATTCATAGAGGGAAAGCACGAAGAAGGAGGGAGGTGAGGGTCAGGCTGTGCTGATCAGCTGGAATGGGGCCAGAGAAGGGACACCTGGAATGGGGGTCATGCCAGTGCTGTAGACACTGATCCCCCCCTGCAGCCTCTGGAGCTAGTCAGTGCTTTCCCTGGCTTCCTTGGATGGTGAGGGCTTTAGAAACTGTGTTCCTATGGGGATAAACAGAGGACCAATGTTGTTAGCCTGGGGAGGAGACAGGTTAGGGAAAGGGATTAAACAAAGAGTGTGTGGCTAGGAGTCCAGCTGAAATACACCACATGCCTACGATAAGCTTTCCCAGTCTCGTCACTTAGGCCACACAATTCATAGCTCGGAAATTAAACACCCAATTATGTGGTGCAGTAGAGAGTCCTAGACTGAAGAACTGTTCCCCGCTGTGTCATTAATTCACGCTGTGGCTTTGGAAAACTCCCTTCCCCTCCCTGGGCCTCGATCTGTCTGAAAAAGGAGGTTCCTTCATTTGATAGATGATCTCCTGAGGTTCCTTCCAGCCTTTGACAGTCTGATTCCTCGTGGCTTCCCTTGTTCCTCTCGGGGAATTTCCTGGAAAGAAGGAGATGGGCAAAGCACTACTGCTGCCTTCAAACAGCCAAAGGATGGAGGAAGCGGCACATCTACTCCATGGGCTTTAGGAGGAAGAATCGGGGCCGAGCCCAGGAGGTTACCTGGAGGAACTCGCAGCACGACTCCAGGAAACCCTTCTTCCTGCCAATGAAGTGGTTTGAAATAACTAGCCTCAACCTCCTCCCTGAACGTCAAGCCTCTGCCGCTTAAATGAAATTCGTACGGAGCGTTCTCCAGTTGGCTTCCTCTCCTGTGCTCCTGATCTCAGTATTACCACCTGCTGCCACGCCACCCACTCCATCCATCAAAGCAGGCGGCTGGGGATCACCATTGCCTTCTCCCTCTTTTTCAGGTTCAACAGCTTAGCCATGATTGCCATACTCTGGCTTTGCCCTCCACATCTCTGGGATTCTCACCTCTCCCACTGTCATGACCTCAGCTCATCAGTGGACACCCAGACCAGGGCCACAGACGACACTGGGGTCTCAGCCCACTGGCTCACCCCTGCTCCAGGTCACTCCCCTGCCATAAAGCCTTCTATGGCTCCCCATTGCCCACAGGACAAGACCCTCACCATCTGACCTGAGCCCACCCACCACTCCAGGGCTGCACCCACAGCTCCCCACTCCCCTCTTTAAGAAGGTGCCAAGGTTAACAGGCTAATTATAAACCACTCATGAAACGGCTCACTGCCTGTCTCACATTCACGGCTTTGCACATGCTTTTTCCTTCTGCACGGAAGGTGTTTTTTCCTCCTTTACTGGTTAACTCAGACTAGAAGTTACCTTCTCTAGGAAGCCTTTTATGACCACCCCCTCAACCCCCGCGCCTGCCAGTTTGCGTTCAAAGCCCCTTTTCTGGGCACTTCTAACCCCCATGGCTCACTTGGAGTTATGATCACTTGTTTGCATAACTGTCTCTTCTACCAGACAGTACGCTCCCAGCGTGGAGGTCTTATCTTCATACATCACAGGCTGTGAGGCTAGAAGCATGACTCCTCTCTCTGGGCTAACTGGCGGGCTTTCACCCGGGTGCTGACACTGGTTCCCAAGGGGCAGGGGGTGGTTTGGGCCCTCTGGGCACCCTGATCTTTCTCTTTAAACTTCACCTGATGTTCTCCAAACTGCACAGGTTACACAGCTGATCCCTGAGGCTGGCATCAACTCTCTATTTTTTTATCAATGGTTGAAGACGTCATGAAAAGGAAATCAAGACCATGAATCTCAAGGCTTCCGCAGGGAAGAATCTATTTTGTTGAAATCAACATCAGCACTGAAGGTCAAGGTAGTTTACTGGGTGGTTTTCCTTACTGTACTCCCCAAGCCCGCCCCTCCCCCATTGCATGGGCCCTGCAGGAGGCTAAGTACCAGCACACGGAGAGGTGAATTTTCAGCCATCATGTTCACATCCCTCCCTCCATTCTATATCCATCAGTAGTTCTGAAGAAACTGCCTTCTCCTGGAAGAGACATTGACGTGACTAGATGAAGCGACAGGCTGCTAGCACCCACGGAGCATTACTGCGCGTGGTTAGGTGCCACGGCCGAAGCTCCAGCTGCCTTGGGTTCAAACCCACTTACACGCTGGGCCGCACTACGAATCTTTTTTGGGACCCCAGTTTCACGCACCTGTGGCCAGGAGGGTGAGTGCTGAGCTGGAGGGAACTGAGTTTGAATCCAGGTTCCACCACTTACTAGCTTTATGGCTGGCTCTGGGTGAGCTTTTAACCTCTGAAAGCCTTGACTTCTCCATCTGTAAAATGGGGATAATGGCGCCATCTGCTTCTTAGTCTTGTTTCAGAGGTTTAGTGGGACGGTGCATGTTGGGTCCTGAGCACAGGACTGTCAAACAGAAGGGCTCAGTTGAGGTTAACTATGAATCTCCTCTCACAGCTCCTTAGAATCCCATCAAGTTACATTCCCCTTGGGCTGTGGAATCCCCAAGGGCAGAGATCTGATCTTTTTCACCTAGGGCTTGGTCTTCACCGTATCTTTAGCTGTCTTCCCTCTAGAGGCTATTAAGGTACCAGTAAGTGTTTGCTGAATGAAACGAAAGAAGCCCTTGTCCATGCAGGGTCTTTGGGTCTGAGCACCAGGAGGCTATCGGTGGGGAGGAGAATGAATATTTATTGACACACGACTATAAGCTGGGCCCTCAGAAAGGTTTCCTCATTTCATTTTTAGAACAACACTAAAGGTGGGTCTTAATTTCCCCATTTTACAGACAAGGAAACTGAGCCTCATCAGCCTGCTCCGCCTTCGCCTATGACTTCTGCAAATGGGGTATCTCAGGCCTCAACATTCGGGGCAACCTCATGAGATATGACATCTTGATTTACAGAAACCTGCCCAAGGTCGTATCACTAGGAAATGATACAAAGCCAAGATCCCAGCACAGATCTCTCTGCTCGCTCTACTCTTGCAGGGGATCAAGCCTCCTAGAGGCAAAGGAAGAAGAAAAAATAAATTCAGAAGTACTTAAGCTCTACGCATTGAGCAATTTATTAAATGCAAAACCTCTCGTATATTTTTGCTTTGATTGAGCAACAGTCATGTCAATCGTTCCATGGATGAGGTGTTTGGGGACCACAAAAGCTTTACTGTTTGATGACACACCCGAATAACAGCCCTGAGAGGCAGGTGTTATTATCCTTTTACACACGGGGAAACCGAGGCCCTGCAAGGCTAAGAGGCTTGCCCAGGCGCAGAGCTCGTAAGCAGTGGCCTCCCAGCCTCTCGAAACTGCATGGAAACACACACCTTCTACCTCAGCAGAAGGGCACCCACCCAACCGCAGCAAGTCACACGGCAGCATGAGACCCCCCCACCCCCCCCCCCCCCCCCCCCCCCGCCCGAGTGATCCTGACCTTTTCCCTCAGGCTGTAAAAGGTCCCACTTCCGGCATCCAACTAATTATACTATCGGAGAGACGCTTTCTATCATTTACGACATGACCACGTGTGGCTTTTCCTTTTTTTTTTTTTTTTTTAAGTTTATTTTTATTTTATTATTATTATTTTTGCGATACGCAGGCCTCTCACCGCTGTGGCCCCTCCCACTGCGGAGCACAGGCTCCGGACGCGCAGGCTCAGCGGCCATGGCTCACGGGCCCAGCCGCTCCGCGGCATGTGGGATCCTCCCGGACCGGGGCACGAACCCGCATCCCCTGCATCGGCAGGCGGACTCTCAACCACTGCGCCACCAGGGAGGCCCGGCTTTTCCTTTTGATACAAGCTCAGGAGATCTTAGGCAGGTATTCCACCCACCAATGTCCATGAACCAAGTCATACTAGGAACAGATAAAAGGCATTTGTCCTCCTGAAGTCCTCGGCAAAGTGTCCAGCTCAAACCCCAGGCCGCATAAATGTAATCAGAGCACTAATAATGGCCTCAAAGGCTTACTGAGCTGCCAGCTCCTCTGCTAAGCATCTCTAATGCACTTCTTTACCCGTTTCCTCTCCCCAAGAGTCCTCTGAGGCCGGTGTACGAGGAACACAACACAGAGTGGTAGGCGTGTGGGCTCTAGAGCCAGGCAGCCTGGGTGTGAATCCTGGCTCCAACACTTCCTAGCTGTGTGGCCCTCTTTCCTGACTTCAAGTATGGAGATAGTACTCGTGGGGTGGTTGGGAGGATTCACGTAAAGCTCAAAGAGCATTCACGGCACACAGTAAGGACTCACCAAATGCTAGCTATCGTTACGTCTGTTTTACAGATGAGGAAACTGAGGCTCAGAGAGACAATCTGCTCATGCCCCATAGCTGCTCAATGCCAAGACTGGAATTCGGATCTAACTTCAACTCCCATGCTCTTAACGGCTACGGCTTACTTTCTGCCCTGCACCCTACAGTTCACCAGCATGGCAGGTGCTCCAAGACGGTACGATGACTACTGTTATTCATAGTTGAGAATGCCTTGTTAAGTGCTATGCTCCTGGTCACTGCCCTCCCAAGGTGACCGACCTCCAAGCTCGTGCCCCTTCTCTTCCATGGCGTCATGAGCAGCTTACAGAGCAAATCCCTGCCGCCAGGGCACAGACGGCACTAACTTCATTTTAATGCAAAAAGTGTACAGTCTGTGGGCACCACCTGGGCTCATTCCCCAAGTCAATTCTTTTCTCTTGGCCGTGGAATATTTTATTTTTCCAATTTCAGAATCAACTTATGTTAAAAAAGAGAGAGAAATCCAATCAGCCCAGCTCAGGTTTGTGAAACAAATAATGCAGCTGGCATAGAACCTTAATCAAACAGTTATATTCATAACCACAGTTATCACTGCTCTACCTAATTTCTACAGCCCAGGGCCTCCTACAGAAAATGTCTCTTGACGATATAGGATGAAATGCAGAGGCTCGCCGACACTGCTGAAGGGGTGTAGAACTCCAGGCCTGGCATATTAATGAATCTGAAGCAAATATGGATTCGGAGGCACATCCTCCAGGAATTCCACCCACACCTGAATGTCATACTACATTTTCTTTCTTTCCTTTTTTTTTAAATAAGGAAATGGAAGAAGTAAACTTTTGCCTGGCTGCTTCCTTTGTTTTCTGGAAGAAATAAAGGAGAAAGGCCAAGCTGATTGTCCTGAAGAGGACAAGTGCTTCAGAGTCCGGTTGACATGGGCTTGAATTCTGGCCCTGCCATTCATCAGCTGTGTGACCTAGACAAGTTACTTAACCTCTCTGACAGCATCAACAAAATGCAAATAATTATTCCTACTCACAGACTGAAAATTAAATGAGAGAACAGTGAGTTTCCTACTAGACTGTGAGCTTTGTATTCCCAATGCTTAGCACAAGTACTACTTTATTGTAGGTCTAATATAAATGTTTACTGATTGTGCCTACAATCCTACTGTCCATTGTTTACTGAGTGATTACCATGTGCCAGGGATGATGCTAAATTCTTTACAGGCGTGGTCTTATTTTATCCTAAAAACAACCCTGTAAAGCATGTATTATGATCCCCCTTCCAGCTTTGAGACAACTGAGGCTCTGAGAAGGTAGGAGACTTGTCCCGAATAACACAACTAGTAAGAGGGGAGCAAACAGGAATCCCACAATCACAGAGGCAGGGCCGAACTCACACCCAGGCCCGCTGACTCTACTTCTCTGTCCTGCCCCCTCCTTTCACAGCACCCATCAAACAGCACACACAGCACATTCTTAAGGATACTTGTTTCCCCTTTCTTCCTCCTTTTGTCCTCTCATGTTTTAGATTTCCTTGGGGCAACTCAGAAATCAGCGTAATCTTTCAGGAGATTTCGAGGGGCTTAGTCATCATTTTCAGCCAACATCTGTTGAACACTGGCAGCAGGCTTGCTTTCGGTTAGTTCCTGGGCAGACACTTCTCTCCTTGCTGGGGCTTCCCAGATTCCTGGACTACCCAGAAGAAAGAAAAGCGAGGGATCTAACTCTCCTGAATGACTTTGGGGAAGAGAAGGTGCCCACCCAGGTACTTGGTGAGTCTGATTCAGCCTACTTACGCCCCTGCCCGTTGGCAGGGGTAGGCCTGGGCCCTAGCTGCAGCCCTGCCCTGATCTCGCTGGAATCTGGTGCAGTCACCCCACCTCTACGGGTCTCAGTTTTTCCCTGTGTGGACGGAGAGTATTAGACCCAATTCATTTGCTCAGCAAATATTTCTGTCAGTTGTTTCCAAACTCTTCACTCCTAGAATCCTACTAATAATCCCCTTACAATTACCCTATGTTTTAAAATACTTTGTTTCCAACACAAGCTATATTAATTAACTAATCATGAATTGTTCTCCCATTTTTAAATCAAACACACGTAAAACTGATGATCAGAATTTCTGACAGGACCAAGAGGATTCAGTGAATGGATCCCTAGCACCCCGCTCACTGCTGACACACAGTAGGCCCTGAGTTCACTAAATGAATGAGTGAATGAATGAACGGATGGATGGATGGATGGATGGACACCTGGTGCTAAGCAGAAGGGCACTAAATGGTGGGAAAATACAGAGTCAGAAAGACCTGGATCTCGATACCAGCTCTACCATTCACAAGCTGTTTGATCTTACCTCCCTAAGGCTCAACCTTCCCATCTATGAAAGGAAGACACTTAGCTATGTCTTGCAGGACCACTGTAAAGTTGATTAATAATAATAGTGACAATGATAAGAAAAATAATAGGAGCTAAAACATACACAGTGTACAGTATGTGCCAGGTACCAGTCTAAACGATTTACACATATTAACTCAATCTTCCTAATAAGCCTAAGAGGTAGTTACTATTATCAACTCCTGTTTTACAGATGGGGAAACTACATACAAGCAAGATGTTATGTAACTTGCCCAAGGACAGACTTGCATGATGGAGACAGCATCCAAACCCAGGAGGTCTGGCTCAAGCCTGTGTTCTTAACCCTCCACTCTACTGCCCGGGTAGGTCATCAAAGTGCCGAGCACGTGGCACGGTAACTCCCATCCTTACTGAGGGGAAGCCCTCCAGGCTGGCTAGTGCACTCTTACAGCAGGACGATCAGCACGGTTTCCAGCTGGGCTTTCTGCAATAACGGCAATCACTCATAGCATCCCTATATCTACAAGATCCGTAATGGCCCAGCAACAGCACTTGGGATGAAGCAGGAGGTGCTGTCAGGACACTGGCTCTGCTGGGGACTGTACCACAAAGACCTTAGTCAATGGGAGGAAGAATGAGGCAAGTGTTGTCCGTTTAGCCTCCGTTTCTGGAAGACATGCAGAATTCCTCCTGCTCAAGGTGGTTTCCATCCACCATGCCTTTGCCTCTTTAGGGTACCTAGGTGGCTTTTACTCACCTGGCATTTCTTCTGATGATAGAAATTCTCTTTTTTTTCTGGGGAGCCCTACTCTCAGCTTCTGAATTTGGATGGAACTGACTTCAGGGAGGCCAAGGAGGGCACCCACCCACCCCCATTCCTCCCGCCAGGGTGTCTTTGATTCAGGCAGGAACATGTGACCCTGGTCAGGCCATTCTGAGTCAATCCTGGATTGCCTTTGGTGCTATGGTGATTTTGCCGGCGCTATGGGGAAAGAGGCACTCTCCTTTTCCTGGGTTTAGCATATAAGCCTGGGGGGGTCCCTTTGTCTTCAGATGGGGAATGCCTGTGTGAAAACGAGGCCAAAACAAAGAGAAACGGTCAAGAGAGAGAGATTCATGCAGACATTATTTGAATGCCTGGATCTAGCTACACTGATGGAAAAATGACCCCTGGCCTTTTCAGTTATATTACCCAGTACATTTTCTTAAAAACAGCAGCTGGAGGTGGGTTTCCATCCTTTACAGCTGGGAGTCCTGTCTAACCCACTCTGACTGCTTACTCATCCAGATTCCCTTTTCTGGCCCCTCCTCAATCCATGAGGTTGAAACTCAACTCAGAGATGGCAACACCACGTCGAAGTCCTTGCACAATGTTCAGATAGACCTGGCCACACCCTCTTTTGGCCCCATGAACTGCAACAAAATGTCCCTGCACTTGCACACCCAGGACACTAACGTGTGTGCACGCACGTGTCCCCCACTGATTGTAAGCCCGAGGTAACTTCTTCACCTCTATGGCCCGTGCGCCCAGCCCCATGCTTGCCACACGGTAGGTGCCTATGCTCTGACATCATCAACGTTAAAGCACTTGATCACAAACATTCCAATTAAAAAAGAATGCTCCACTCCTATACAGTATGACCATTTCTACCTCATGAGAAAATGTCCTGTAATGATCTGTGGATATTAAATAATGAGAGGACGTCCACGTCCAGGTGGCAGACCATGACCCCTGTGGAAATGAGAGCAGCTGCGGGGCTGAGCCTGGAGGCAAGGAAGGACCGTCCACTGGGAACAGCGCCACAATTCCCACCACGTTTAAGTTCTCGTCCTCCACAGCATTCGTCGTGGACACTGCTACTAATCACATTCACTCTCACTGTTTTCTTTTTTCTCCCTGAGGACAAACTACCTCGTCCCTCCCTAATCTAATGACCAAACTAGCGAAAGCAGCCATCTGATACATGTTAGGCATCACCCCCGAAAGGAAGTCATCAAACAAGATGTTACCAGAAAACCTCTTAATGTCTCCATTCTCTTAACTGCCCATGCAAATCAGGCAGAATCATTCCAAATGGAGAAGAACACGCTTGAGGCTGTGGCTGTTACTCACGACCTTTCCTGTGTCGGGTCAATCAGAGAACACATCTTTGTGCTGCCCGTCTCCCCTTGTCAGCAAAAGCTGAGGCTCCTGTGGGCCAGGCACTGGGCGAGGTGCTTTAACGACATATGCTCACTGATCTGTGTTACAACACTGTGAAGTTAGATCACTATCATCCTCATTTCCCCAAAGAGGAAACTGAGCCTCAGAGAAGTGAAGGGATTAGCCTGAGGTTACCCAGTAAGTGGTGGATTCAAACCAGGACTCTACAAGGATAGGCTCTTTCTACCTCTCCCCGCTGTCCCCCATTGACACTGTGTGTAAAGGGATTCAGCAAAGCTGGGAACAGCCAGTCCTGTGAATGCTGGCATGTACGCAGTGTGCTGGGTCCCATCTGTAGGCTGGCATTACCTACGCCTATGTAGGTATAGGGGAGATGCCTGCGTCTGTCCTATCTGGATATTCTGAGATACTGGGACCCAGCAGATAACTCAGCTCCCTCGAGCTGAGGTCTGGGCAGGGAATGCCGTGTCACAGTGACCCATGTCCAATGACAAGTGGATTGTCCCCAAAGGAACTTCAGATATACATCTCTGTTTCTCCCTCGCTAGAACTCAAATGTGGCATTTTGGAGTATTTCTAAATGTCAAAAGCCTCCATGAAGATAGAGTCTGACTGCCCCCTTCACACACACTTGCGGTCTGAGCTATAACTGCAGACACTTTTTCTCGACTCTCCGCGTTTGCCTTGTCTGAGCCCACCAGGCAGCACAGCAGGGCTGTAACCAACACAGACAGGTATTGCAGGCAGGGCTCGGGGGGAATCCTGCTCTCCCAGCGGACTGATGGGGAAGGCCTGGAAATGGACTGTGTAGGGCCGAGGCAAGGAGGGAGGTGTCAGTCCTGAGGAGTCTGGTGTCTGGTTGACAGACCAAGGCAATTCTTGTCCCGAACCCATCACTACGCTGAGTCACATACTGCCTGTTTTCTTCCAGATCTCAGAGTTTTTCTGAAGGTCATAAGTGCTCCCTGGGGGCCCTGAAATCCACAGGCCCTTTTACCTTCTCTGACCTCATAGTACAGAGTCAAGTCAACCACCTCTTACTGGAATCTCCTGTGTACAATGCCAGGTGACAGTCATTAAATGAGGGAGAGTGAGGCATGAATATCATCGCTGCCATCAAAGCACCGAGTCTCCTGTGGGAGATGGGCTTGGAGACAATGAACCCTAACGGGATGAGTAGGGGAACTGCTGGTATCAAGGTGTATTTGGAGCATGACGGGGCTGGAAGGGACTGATGTTCTCTTGCAAACTTGGGAGACAGTGCCTAGGAGAAGGCAGTAACTGCCTTCCAGATGCCAACATGTGGTGGACCTTCTGAAAAACTCTTCTGTATCTGGTCTCAGAGGCAACCTCTGGAGGCCTTAAAGGATGGGTAGAATTAGTTGATAGCAATAATGTATAAAATATGCAGGGACAGCTTGAGCAAAGGCAGGCAGGCAGAAAACAAACGGAGTGTGGCCTGTACCATTCAAAATGCAATTAACTAAGTCCTGCTGTCATGATGCCTTTATGATGACGGTTCTTGTTGCTTAAGTTTGCTGGGTTTTTGCTCAGTGTCTCCAACTAGGCTGACATGTCTACACACTTCTTTAAATCTGTTTCTCCCCAGAGCTCTCACGGTGCTCTGCTTGTTACAAAAGCTGACTCAACTATTCCTGAGAAAAGGAGGGCTACATTCCAGTATGATAAGAGAACGCTGACTGGACTGATGTAAGAACAGATACCATTCCTGAGTAGCCTATCCAAAGGCAGGTTGTAACATCAGGAAGAAAATCCTTTGCATGGTGACTGAAAGACTGGAAGAGAATGGATGCAACAGTGTGGAAATCCTGGTCAGATGTGTGATTATAGTTCAGAGGTGTCATAACCCCAAATTCCGACAACTTTAGAAATTAGGAAGTATGTTCAACAAAAATGTCCCTCAAGTACAAAGTACAAACAGCAGCACTAAGGAGGCAGAAAAGTCTCAGGATCAACGTCAGAATGAAGGGAGGGAGGAGGCGGTATGTAGCACGCACAGTGTAATGCCGGGCATGGAGCTGCTCACGGCATCCTCGGCATCACCACCATCCTTACTGCTACTGCCTCAGTCCAGGAGGCTCAGCTCAGCCCAGAATTCCTTTCAGAAACTTTTCTTTTTTTTTTTTTTTTTTTTAACTTGAGCACCTATTATAAGCCAGGCATTGAAAGAAGCACAGGGTACACAATGACAAACAGGAATGCCTGGTCCTTGCTCTTAAATGGAAGACACAGCAGTAAACAAAAACCATGGGCAGCGGGCAGCATGCTACGGCCAGGGCTGGCTCTGTGCGTGTGTGACCACTGCAGCCACACAGGGCCCCACGCTCAGAGGGCCCAGTATTTGGTTTAATGTGCTGCTGCCATCTTAAAATTCTTCAAAATTTTTGCAGAAGGGGCCCTGCATTTTCATTTTGCAGTGGGTCACACAAATAATGCAGCCTGTCCTGGACATAGGAAAGAGTTTTGCCATGCAGCCTCCGTCCTACCCTTTCCCCACTGAGTAGTAACAGTACAGTCTGGGAAAATGATCTCCACACAAGGTGCCTGAGAGATCTAAGGGTGATGCCATCCCCTGGGTCAGTGAGTGGTTCAGGAATGAGCAAGTGAAAAAGCTCTGGCCAGTGAACTTTGAGGGGGAGGTTTGCTGGAAGTTCCTGGACAAATTCTTGTTTGTTTTTACTACGGAGAAATGGGAAGCTGGTCTCTCTTGCCCACTAAATGAACAAAAAGGAGCATAGCCTCTGTGTTGCTACTAGCAGCCATCCTACAACTACAAGGGGGGACCAGCCTAAGGATGATAGAACAGAAACATGGAGAGAACCTGGGTCCTTGATGATACTGTTGGTCACTGGAGCAGCCAACTCTGAAGACCACCCTACCACTGAGCTTCCTTTTATGTGACACAGTCTAGGTCCTAATACTCGGTGTATTCTGTTAATTTCAGTCTAAAGCATCTTAACTGACACCAAGTTTTAAATCCTGATTCTGCCACCTACCAACAGCACACCTTAGGGCAAGTCCCACTTTCTGTCCTCCACTGGAAAGAGAGGACAAGGAATCACATTTTATCAGACTGTAGTGAAGATCAAAGGAGGTAATGCTAGTGAAGTTGCTTGGACAGTGCCTGGCACACAGCAGGGGCTCAATCAATGATAGGGATTACGATGACGATAATGTTGGGACCTAACAGATAGCTGTCTACCACTGCATTTCCTGGTGATGAGTTGGTTATGAACTGAATTTCCAAACTGGAAATAAAAGCAGCAGCAATCTTTAAAAACAGAAACAAAACCTTCTTTTTGCGTAAACAGCAATTTGTAACTACGCTAATAAAATCTAAATAACTTGACAAGCAAATTCAATCACTTTACACATTACAGAGGCGGTTAGTGAGCGGCTCTCAGAAATCTGGACATTCCCTGATCACCCATCACAGTTGGGTTGTTTTCCCCCTTAGGAGTTCTAATCACGAGGTTCACCTGTGCAGCCTAAGACAGCAAAGCTGTGGTTTTGCAAAATTAAAAATAATTTCATACCCACTGCCACCGATACAAACCTTGGTTTCTATTCTTATTTAAGTAAACTTCCAAATCTTAATTCTTATTCTGGATTATTCGTTCTCTTGACTACTTCCAGCCTTTCTTTCTTTCTCCCCCAACAAAACAAAATAAAGCAAAAAGCACCACTGAGACGTGTGTGACTTCAGCTTAAGAGCTGCATTTTGGGTGTAGAATAAATTATAATTCATTGGTGATGGGTGATGCACAAATTCCATCCATCAGCATTTGAGCTATTATTACTTTTTTAAAAAGTGGGTGTCAGGGGGAGTGGGGAGGAATAGTTTCCCTGTTGCCCACAACTTGGACCACTTTACGAGTGGAGAGTTCCAAGTGAATCTCGGGAAATTCCAATTGGGGACAGCCAGGGAGATTATTTTTATTCTTCCTGACAATGTATTGGTATATGCGGGGAAGGAAAATGCAGGAGAACTGGAGTCTGTTAGTCACTTGACAAACACCTATCCAAGTGTGGGATCTGCCCAAAGATGGCACCGGTTATGCTGGAAAGATGGTGAGCGTGTGGATGCTTTCCAACATACTTCCATGTCAGTTTGAAAACTGTTTCTATGTGGTTCTCTTACACAGCCATCAGAGGAATGCTCCAGAAGGTCATTTCCCTGCCTAAAGTCCTTCCGTGGCTCCTTGTTCTCTTCAAGATAAAGTCCAACTTCTTCAGCCTGGCGTTCGAGGTTCTTTAAGATCTGGTCCCTTTTACAGCCTCATCTGTCATCACATCCCTTAGCCACAATGAACCACTTGCCATTTCTCAAAAAGGCAATAAAAGAAAGGCAGTCAACAACTCCAAGAAAAATAAAGGCATGCAAAGAAAGGAGGGATGGTTATGGCACATTACTTGGCTCAGGAGCAAAAGAAACAAAAACGAAAAGCCCATATTTTAAATAATCATAACTGTATAACCAATGACTACATAGTTAACCAAAAATGATTATAACCATCATATTAGGATTGTGGAGAGAGGAAAAGCAAGAGAGTAGGTAGTGAGGGGGAGTTCTTCCATTGCAGGAAGTCAACAGATAGTAGCTTAAATTGATAAATGAAGAAATACCACTATAGGTACTTAATTTAGAAACATGGAGATAAAGAGCAGGGGAAACAACTGGAAGAGATCAGAGTTGCTGTCTGCTGCAGAGTGGGGCCTGGCAGTGGAGAGAGCTGGGGCAAGGGACTGCTGCTTTTTTATTACAAACAATTTACTAAAATTTAAAGATTTTGTGTATGTATTAAGAATAACTACAAATTAAGTTTTAAAAAAAGCCATAGAGGAATAGCTTTAACAGGAGGTTTGATGCTAAAGTTACACTTTGAGAAAGGACACAGTGAACAGAGCTGCAGGGTGGTATCCGGCAGATCAAGATAACTTGCTTTCTTACATTGTGAACACCAGTAATTAGGAGAACCATCCGGAATCCATCAGTGACATGGGCTTTTGAAGACTTTGGAAATGCTGAGTTACCTGGCTTTGCAGATGATTTTCTAGATTTGGGGAATAAAGATGAAAATCTTTATGATACTGCACATTTTTGCTGCTTGTTATAAAGCACTGATGTTCACCAAAATATGTTTTTCCTATAAACCATTCACATTTTTTGGTTTGCAGTGCACTAAGATTCAGTGACGCATTTGCTTTTAGTCCATGCGTGAGCATGATGTTGGAATTCCTTCACATGGATGATTTACTGTGTGCTTGGAGCTCATTTCTGATGAATTATTTGCTTGTGTGCATTGTGGCTACTGGCAAAGGAATTGATTTAGTGTTAAAGTTGTTTGCAAGCTGCTGTGTGCTGTTGTTTTTACTGATATATTCTCTTTGTCTATAGGGATTGCATAGGAATTTATTCGTCTGCTCTCCAAGAAAAGAACCAATGGTGTATTACATTTACGTTAGGAAAAAAACCAACAAAATTTGTAAGGAAAGTAGCTGGCTCGACACCACTCCCTATCCTCAAGAAACCTTAGAACATCGTAAGGTAAAGGATGTAAATGGAGAAAAAGTTTATACGGATCAAAAATATAAGGAGCAATATTTTGGGGGAAGGGATGGGATTTGAATAGTGGCTAATGTGGTTTTGAGAGGTTTCTCCTAAAGGAGCTTTTACCCACAATGCAGGATGTACGAGTGTCTTTCAAGTGCTGACTGGACCAGTCACGCAGGACAGACACTTACAGGGCTCCTGTGTTAAGCCAAAGGGCTCAGCATTTTTAAGGCTTAGAAGATATGTATAACGTTTTCTGCCAACTTCTGCTATCAGTGTCCTTCAAGTCAGGAACCACGTCAAAGCACAGAACCTATCAGAGAGTTGGCACTCAATCAGGCTCAGCTTCCCTTCCATCCCAGAAGGGAGAAAAAAACAGTCCTGCTTTCTCTCTCTCTTAATCACACTTAATTCAAAGGAACCCTCAGTGATAGCCAGAGCTTTCATTTCCAACTCCCTGAGATCACTAAAGCCTCTCCCAGGAAAGCACTAAACTTACACCTCCCGGCCCACTGGTGGCTGCCATATAAAAACAGCGTCCCGGGATGCCGCGGCCGCCTTCCCTTAGGCCCGCACCATCACCACCACCACCCACCCACATGCTTCTCAGCAAGCAGAGGGCTGAGGCCCAGGACCGGATCCCTCCTCTGCAGCCCTACAAACAGAGCAGCCCCTGGGCCTTCAGCCGTCCCTTCTGCTGAAGCTGCATGCCTTGCAACCGTTTCCAGGCAGGAGACTGGGAGGCCCAGGAAGACGCAAGGCCTGCAGCTGCGGCTATCACCCCCACCTAGCTGGAAAGTTTCAAGAGGGCAACATTATGCTTTAAGAAGCAAAGAGGGGACTTCCCTGGTGGCGCAGTGGTTAAGAATCTGCCTGCCAAGGCAGGGGACACGGGTTTGAGCCCTGGTTGGGGAAGACCCCACATGCCGCGGAGGAACTAAGCCCGCCCACTGCAACAAAGACTAGCCCCCGCTCGCTGCAACTAGAACAAGCCTCTGCGCAGCATCGAAGACCCAACGCAGCCAAAAAAAAAAAGAAGCAAAGAGGACTTTTTCCCTAGCCTGGGAGGAAAAACACCACTCTGTCACTGATATTTAATGTAACAACTCTCAACTACTTGGATATGTAAGTAATAAAGCTAAAACAATTAAAATGGTGTGCAAATAGTTCCAAAATCTGCAAAGGGGCTTGACAGAAAGGATTCATAGCCTTGAAATGTATCTCAGAATACACGAGAACTCGCTACATAATAAAGGAAGGAGTAAAATGTGAGGGTTACAGTGTGGCCTTTGGAATCAGATCCACACACATTCAAATACCAACTCTCCTGTTTGCTGGCTGTGTGACTTTGTACCTATTGCATAATTTCCGTTATGAAAATGAATTCTGTTTTCCACATAATTAATGGAAATAATTAAACCTGGTATATAATTATAATAAATTATTGTTGTAAGGCTTAAACAAGAAAATATGAGTGGTACTCAGCATAAGGACAGGCACCCACGAGGGAGCACCGACTGGATGGAATGGGCTTTGGTTTGAACCCAGGTTCCATCACTTATAAGCTGGAAGGGCTTAGGGTCACTTTGCTCATCAGCAAGATGGAGATAATGGCTACCTTTACCCAGTATGGTGCTATTAGTCTCTTCCTACATTTTTGTGTCTGCCACTTGCAGAATGAAAAATTCGCCTGCCCAGAGGTTGAGAGCAGAGCCAACTGTGAAACTGATGGGCGAGGCCTGGCGCGCAAGCACCATCCGGGTCAGTGCCCTTGCAGGTGCCTGTCTACACCTGCAGCCTCAAGCAGAAAAGAATCTCAGCCTTAGAATGCTCATTACCCACACCTTTGGCCCCATTTGCCCATAAATCTGGCCCCTGCAAAGGCTGCCTGTAAATTCAGATCACTCTGCCTTCCTGTGGCATATTCCAGAGATTCACGGAGGGTAAACTCGCCGTCGGTTGAGGTTGAAACAGGCAGGACAAAGAAACAGCAGTCAAAGTGCTTCTCCGTGTGGCAGGTAATTACAGAATCTGCTAAATCACAGTGATTAGGCATCGCCAAGGAGAGGTCAAAAGAAGTCTCCAGCAACTTTAGAGGCAGGAGGGGGAAAGTTTAATTACACAGCTCCTTGCAACAGATTCAATCTCTCCCTTGGAAAAAACAGCAGGTTCAGAAGAGACCAGAGGGAGAGAGGGCCAGAGAAGGGGGTCCAGGGAAATCCTCCCACAAAGGGGCTGCCTGGGTCTTTAAACGGTTCTTGGAGAGTAAGTGATGAAATGGGAGACGGTGGCCTTTACTTAGGAAACGTAAGGCTTAAGTTGAGGATCAGGGCCCCTGGGGGAGGAGGTAAAGTGGAGACCCTGTTATAATAGTTGATAATGTCCTGCTGAGGCTGAGGCTGATTTGCATAAATACAGCCAAGCCAAGCTTCAGGTGGCTGTAGATTTTCTCTTGAAGGAATTATTCTCCTTGTGTCAAAAGTTCACCACCCCCAGACCGTCGTTTTGGTACGAAATGTGCCTTTTTTAGCCACCAAACATTGAGAACAAAGGCTGCTCTGCCGGGAGCCCATATTACCAGCTTTCTTTGAAGACTAATTAAATTGAGATTCTGGACAGAACAGGACCCACTGCATTTGTGGGGTGAGGGTGGGGGACAGAAAGACTGAACAACTTAAATGGCGCAACTCTGTGCCTCTGTCCAGTATTACTAATCTTAATTTTACCCTGAGGGCTTTACAGAGAGGGCCTGGCTTCTGCATACTGCAGAACTGCCTGCTGAGCTGGCGTTCCCCAGGGGAAAAGTTCTAGAGGGACTATCAGTGAGCATCGAGTGCGGTGTGTTACTCATCCATTAGCTGTGTGTCATCTTTACAATGACTTAACCTCTCTGAGCCTCAGTTTGTTCATCTATAAAATAAGAAAACTACAAAGCCTCAGTGCCAGGATCTTTTGGAAGATTAGATTCACACACCTCTGTGAAGTGGCCTGGGTCACAGCAGGTTCTCGGAGAATGCTGTTGATTGTGACAAAGGCCATACTCTAAAGATTACCAGGAAAAGGACAGGAACCTTATCCAAAAAAATCTTGACTGTAAACTCGAAAAACATCTCGGATATTTAAAAAAGTTAACAGTGTGGTAAGAGCCCTTTCTCCTGACTGTGGGGATGATTAAAACCAGGCTTTTAGCAAAGAAAAATTCAACACACTCTAACCCTTCAGAGGCAGGAAGCTATCGTTAAAAGGTCATCTTTTCAGCCCAGACTTCATACGGTCCAGGGGAAGGGTTCCAAATGGTTATGCTTTCATTTTGCAGTGTTGCCAAGAGGATCTGACAATCCACAGGGCCTCATCTGTTGTTCCTTAAGCAAACATCTAATGTAATTTAAAATTTCACTTCATCATTTTGATGGCCGCCAGCAACTCTCCCCCAGCCTGTTAACCCTCCCTTTTAGGGAGGTTAGGGCACTTTTTCAGCAGCCAAAAAGGTGCCAGCTCTACATGGATTCTCAATGCCCACCAGGCATGAAGAAAATTACAAAGCAGGTTGTGGAGAAGTGCCCTGCCCATGATTTCCCCATGTGGCTTGCAAGGTTTTTTCTTTTCTCTCTCTCTCTCTCTCTCTCTCTCTCTCTCTCTCTCTCTCTCTAATTCTTTTTCCAGAAGCCAGTACTGAGTCCTAACAGAGGCCCCAATACATATTAAAAAGAAAAGATATCCACAGCCCTGAAAGGAGGCACGGTAAGAAAGGAGTCGGCCGGGGCCAGGGGGTTGTCTGACTCTAAAACACGCAGCCTACAGCAAGAGTTTTCGCAGTCGTTAAATAGAAAAGATGTGCCCAAGAAAACAAGTAGTAGGTATTGCATTTGCATCAAAGCATCTAAAATATAAATTTATATAAATTATTTATATAAAATATAAATAATTACTGGTTACTGATCCCATAAGGAAGAAACGAACGAAGGAATGAAAGAGACATTTATTAACACCCGCTGGCTTTTGGCAAACCGTCATCTTATTTAATCCTACATACATCCAGTGAAGGAGGTATCATTGTTCCCATCACAGACCATCTGGTTAAGTGACTGGCCCAGGGTCCCTGTGCTGTTAAGGGGTAAAGCCACAGTGTGGAATGGTAGTATATGGGTTCTGAAATCAGATCAGGATTCCAGCCTAGGCTGGATGTGAATTCCACTCCTTCCAAACTATGGAAGCCAGGCAGCGTAACAGACCTCTGTGCTTTAGTTTCTTTACAAGTGGCAACGATAAAAGCAATACCTACCTCTTGGGTTCCAGGAGGATTTAGCAAATAATTCTGTAAAGCACTTAGTAGGCTGCCTGGCACGTAGAAAGTACTCGGGGAAAGTTAGCTGTTGTCACCACAGGCAGCACCGTGTATAAATGAGAAGCCAGCGCACCATGGCATAGGCCTCCTGATTGCGTCTGGGGCAAGAGCCTACCCAGAGCTTCTCCTCTGGACAAGGGAGAGTCAGCCTGACTGTGTCTGGGGCAAGAGGCTACCCACAACTTCTCCTCTGGACAAGGGAGAGTCAGCCTGACTGTGTCTGGGGCAAGAGGCTACCCACAACTTCTCCTCTGGACAAGGGAGAGTCAGTTCCGCATTTGTAAGAAGAGGGTAACACTTCCCTGAAAAGGTTGAGGAGAGAAATGAAAGAGCGCGTATAAAGAACTTCACACAGTACCGGGCACCCAGCTGGGGCTCAGTGAATAGCAGCAGTTACTACTATAATACTCGCAGCAGTTACTACTATAATACTCGTGAAGGAGTCTGGGAAATTAAAATGCTGCATGAACTCAACATATTATTAGTCTTAATCTACTTCATAGGTCCTCAATTAAGGCATAATTAAAGATTAGCTAAGGTTACAAGGTGGGCTGCCCACCTTTTCTTGCTTGGTTTGGGCTTCAGTGCTGCTTGTAACTTTTATTCAGGCCCCAGGCAAGACATCAAAATACACTTAAACACCCAACCACATTGAATGCCAATGAGATTTTGCAACATCTAACCTAGAGAACACTGCTCCTGGTTGGTTAAGTTGAAATCTCAGAAGCACTGGGAGGCCAAAGAAGTTGGCCGCAGGGCTGTAGCGTAAGGCAGCGTGGCAGGCGGGCGGGTGGACCCGAACTGGCAGCCAGAGGGCCACGCGTGTGTAAGCCGAGGGTCTCACCCACGTACCCAGGCCTCAGTTTCTGGAGAATGAAGGGAGGAATACCTGCCTCTGGAAAAGAACACATGTTGTTCCTGGCAGGTGCTCGATAAACGTGAGCTCCCCTCTTCCCTTCCTTGCTTTGTAAAGAGCTCAGGGCCCCCTGACATTTGGTCATTTCTGTTTCCCGACTGTAGATCCAAGTTCAAAACACCTTCCTGGGCAAAGGGAAACGGGACAAGATGGGCTTGCTGGTCTCCTGGTGCAAAGATGCACTGGGAATTAGACCTGACTTCTGTCTGAGTTACTCTTGGGAATTTAAAACATACCCATCGCTTAGGCAAGTACTCAGGGCAGGCTGTGTGCCAGGGAGGGCAGCCCAGGATGTAAGGAGGGTGGCGCCTCAGGACAAGGCCAGCTGGTACCAATAAAGGCCAAGAAAGGGGGCTGAGGAGATGCTGCAGGAGGAGAGTCTACAAAAACACAAATCAGGGCTGCGGTCACGACACAGGGGCTCTGGTGCCACTCCGCTCACACACGTATTCATTTATTCATCTCCCACAGACCCACCAGATCTTAGAATCTTCGAGTCTGACACACTCATTTTAAAAGGGGGAAACAACGCCGTAGGGCAAAGGCACAAACAAAATCCACAAGAAGACCTCGATTATTGCTCCTTATTGTTTTACCATGAGGTGAGCAGAGGGGTCTCAGGAAAACAAGAGTCCCCTGGGATCTGTGCCAGACTCTGTCTTGGGGGGAAACCTCGACCCCTCTCCAGGCCTCAGTATCTTTACCCTTTTAGGGGTTAGACTAGCAGACCTGGGCCATCCTTCCAGTGGTAACATCCTTCCCTCCAAGTCTATGGAATCCACGCCGAGTGCGATTAAGCGTGCTTATGCATATCACCCAGAGGCTTTCTCTCTTCCCAGAGTGAATTTAAAACAACTGCTTCACATCAGGTCAAATTTCACATGCTTGGGGGATTCAGCGATTATCTAGAGCGCCTCACCTGATCTGCTTTTATGCGCATTCATAAAGGAGGCGGTGGGAGATGTGTTAATGGTGTTCATGAGGTGCTACGGCCCAAGATCTGGAGATGATATGAATTATGCTCTGTGTTAAAGCCTTCTTTATTGTCCTGGGAGGAAGAAACGAGACATGTTATACGTGCTTTTCTGGAGCAGAGGAACGTTTGATTCACTACTCAGGAGGCGGTTGTGTTTCACAGCCAACATTTATTTCGGTTCTATCTCATTATTGCTGTGCACTCTGCAGGTGAGGAAGTGTGCAACTTTTAAGAGTTTCTTGAACCCTTGGAAGAAAGGAAGGGAAAGGAGGGAGGTGAGCACCTCTTACGTTCCAGGCACCTTTTACTCCTTGTCTGACAATCCCATGAGATAGGTTACTGCACTGGGCCCATTTACAGGTAAGGAAGTAGGCTCAGAGCAATGAAGTAACTGACTACAACTAATTAGCCAAGTAAAAGTCTAACTATAAAGCTCCCAGAGTTTGTTCAATTTTATGAGTGTGTGTGTATAAAGAAAACCAGGACAGTGCTTCTGAGGGTTGAAAATGCCCTGATGAGGTTGGGTAAAGGGACTGCAGCAGACATCTGCGGGTTCAAAGGAATGGCTCCATCCTAGCCTAGTGTTATAACGCTGATTATGATCCCAGGACATGCAGAAGAGTCTAAGATGGGAACCAGCCACTTGACACCAAGTCCAAAGAAATACAGACCCTGTTTTAAGAAACCTGTCAACATATTTTTAAAGTCCTAGGCTGGAAGTCAGAAGGTCTGGGTTCTCATCTTGGTTTGACAATAGTCGTGACGAGGCCACTCGAGCAGGTCACCCCGTGTCCTTGAGCATTTCTTCCCCTTAAAATAAAATGGGGTTTTGCAATGAGATCTCTAAGGCCCCTTTGAGTTAAAGCTCTGTGGCTCCATCTGTAAAATGCACTTAATGTAACAGCTCATTCCCCAGTGAGGGATAAATGAGGTGTTATCAGGCTGCCTTGTAAGGTCCTTGCACATGTTTCATCTCTTTCAACTAGAAGGTGAGTTCTTGGTGGGGCTGGAATGTGTCTTCTGTCTGGCACCCCAGCACATGTCGATAACTGTTGAGTAGACTGTATGAGTGAAAGGAAGAATGGATCTTATCACTCCTGGTGCAATGTTAAAGGACGTGGACTTAGGAATCAGAAAGATCTGAATTTTCATATAGCTTCACTTTGAACCTTGTTTTCCAAGTTTATAAAATGGGAGCAATAACACCTACCTCTCAGGGTTGTATTATCACCAAGTTAAGTGTTTTTATTGAAAGGAAGACCAAAACCAGAATATATAACGATCTTAAAGGGTACAATTCGCCCCTTAATTAATATCCTTGTTAGGCTAGCAGCTGCTGTGTGCAGGTACCTGCGTTCACTCAACAAGCATCTCTGAGGAATTGCTAAGTGAAGAGTACAACGCTAATCACTGGAAAGAGACTATTGGAAGGAATATTTACCAAGTACCCAAACATACTATATGCCCAGCACTCTTCTGCACTAGCTCTGGGAGGTAGGAATTGCTCCTCCCATACCAAAGATAGGAAAGCCATGCTCAGAGAGGTTGAATAACTTGCTGAAGGTCAAACAACTGGTAGAGACTACTAGATGTGACAAAATCGGAGGGCTTAACGAACTATCGTGAAAATGCCGTATAACTTGAGCATTTCAGTGATCGGCAAGCTCTAGCCAACCACAAGGTAGAGTGAGGAGGGGGCTGGGCAAGGAGGAGAGACCACCGTAACTAATTACAGCACACAGGTCAAAGTCAAGGTGGAGTTCATTTATAAGAGGGAGGAGGAGGAAAAACTAACACATTTGTTCATTCAAATGCAAAAAGAGAGGTTGATTAAGGGACTTAATTAGAAAATAACATTTAAAGAATCCTTCAAAAATGCTTCCCTTCTTATAAAAACATCAAATGATTTCTCATTCCTGCAGTTTTTTTTTTTTTGCGATACGCGGGCCTCTCACTGTCGTGGCCTCTCCCGCTGCGGAGAATAGGCTCCGGAGGCGCAGGCTCAGCGGCTATGGCTCACGGGCCCAGCCGCTCTGCGGCATGTGGGATTTTCCCGGACCGGGGCACCAACCCACGTCCCCTGCATCGGCAGGCAGACTCTCAACCACTGCGCCACCAGGGAAGTCCCTCATTCCTGCAATTTTTAGAAATTGGGTTGGAAATGTGTCCTAGGCATCTATGATATTATTGTTCTCCCATTGTTACGGAGCCTACAGAAGAGCCTCCCGTGCATCGGGAAGGGCGGTGACCCCAGACATGCCCGAGCCCCCAGGCTCAGACAGCTGGAGAAGGAAGGGGAGTTCTCGGGGGCACTCAATGCCCCAGTGCAAAAGGATCTGAGTATGTTTAGGCCATGGTTTCCAGTCTGCAGAATACAGAAGTACGTAGGGATTGTGCTACAAATACTTGCTCCTCTCATTTTCAATGCCAGCCAGTATTCCCTGAAGGGCTTTTTTCTGAATACAAGTCCTGTGAGAATTTAAGAGGGTTCCATGGTCAAAAAGCTTTGGGAAACACTGGGAAACTTCTCTCTTTAGAGAGTCACAGGGCACATTATCAAGTTAATGGCTCTGAGAACTCCTGCAGTAAGGCATCTCTTTAACATTGTTCATATTTCTTTGTCCATGGAACCCCTCTTTCAAGTAGCACCTATGAACACCCCGCAGAGCTAGTTCTCTTTGGGATACTTTTAAAGATGATCCTCTCCCATCTGGGTTATTGCAACTGCCTCCAGGCTCACTTCTTTACAACTGGTCAGTGTCTGATTATCAATTGATCACCCTTAATCAAAAACCCTCCGTGGCTCCATACTTTCTAAAGAGTTAAGTGTGAACTCGAGCTTGATGGTCAAGATACTCCTTCATGCAGCTCTAAATGACAACCACAGGTGACTCCTTCCTATTATCTACCCTCTGACCCCCTGACCATTCACCGTAGGCCCTAGCCTTTTAAAAAACTTTTTATTTTGAAATAATTTTGGATTTACCTACAAGTTATGAAAACGGAACAGAGTTCCTGTGTACTTTCCCCCAGTATCTCCCCCGTGATAACATCCAGCCTTTTCTAAATGCTACTCATCACTTCCTACCTTGGATTACCACTCATGATCATGTCTTCAAGAGCCACGTCCATGTCTGATTCAACTTCGCATCTTTCCCAGAACCTGACACTAAGTATAGATCAATTAGGTACAAACGCTCAGTAGTTCCCAGACTTTTGCATTTCACAGTAAAGTTAAAAAAAAAAAAAAGTCAAAAACAAATATAACAGAACCTGCTCGTCACTGTGTCACTGAAAAAGGGATATTTCCATAAGAAGGGCAATGTTAGAATAAGAGACAATCCTGATAACGTATCATTCTGATTGTGTCTTCTGCAGCAAGCAGAACCCTTGTGGACAAGCACAGCAGAGCACTACCTGGTGACCCCTGCGTTAGCTAAAGCCATGGTAAAGGGAACAAGGAGGGTGCCCCAGCTTTCCAGCACTTTCAGATCTGTGATGAGGGGTTTGGAGACTTCTGTACTAGACGTAGCTCCAACCGAGCTTGGACTATAAGTACTCATAGCATCGCCACACAAGACTTTTCCTTGTTTTTTATGGCAAAGACAGAAGTGTTTGGGGCTAATTAAGCACAGAAATTTCATTCGGAACTAAAAGTCTATTTGGAATTCTCAATTCTCCCTTCTGGTGCTAACACCTTGCCCCTGTCTAGATGGTAAACACATTTCTGTGCACATACGTCTCTCATCTTGGGGCTGGAGTCCACATGGCTGCAGTGACTGTCTACAAGCAGATAAGGGTAAAAGAAAATCACACATTTCATGGCCCCCACTGTTTCCTTTCTCCTTCTACCTCAGCTGGAACGGAGATGAAACTGCCTGCAACACTCAGCCTCCAGAGGAACACCTCTCTCTCTACATATGACTGAGCTTTTCACAGGGTTTAAGAAGCCAGAATCGTCTCCAGTGCAGAGCTGACCACGTCAGGGCTCCTCAACGGCTCACCACTGCCTAATGGAATTACGCTCAGACTTTTCAGCATGATCCTCTATGCCCTTCACACAGTGGCCCCGAAGGTCTTTCCAGCTCCTCTTTGGGGAGGAAGGAGTGTGGTGTTAGCCACTTCATAACGATGTCTTGCTCTTTCCTCCCCTTGTGCCTTTGTTCATGGTGTCCTCTGTACCCGAAAAACCTTTCCCTGCTCTGCCTGGAGAACTCACGTTTATCCTGTAAGAGCACAAGTGCCAATTCTTGACTGCAGCCTCCCTGGCACCGCCCCCCCCCAAGACAATTAATCTCTCTGTTCCCACAGCAGCCTGTACTATCAGTAAAATGGGTTAATAACTACCTGCTTCATGGAGTTGCAAGGTTTAAGTGTAAATATACGTAAGGCATTTAGAACATTCCATAGCACTTAACAAATGTGTCATTATAATTGTTGTTGTTGGGACTTCCCTGGTGGCGCAGTGGTTAAGACTCCACACTCCAAGTGCAGGGGGCACGGGTTTGATCCCTGGTTCGGGGAACTAGAGCCCACACGCATGCCACAACTCAGGGGCCTGCCTGCCACAACTAAGATGCAGTGCAACCGAATAAATAAAATATTAATTTTAAAAACTGTTGTTGTTGCTGATGTCTTTGTTAAAAACATCTTTTAAAAATCTGCTTATATATTTTTATGCCCTGCGAGGCTATGAGCTCATAAAGGGTACGGGCTAGGTTCCTCTAAATCTCTTATCCGCAGCACCTGGCACAATGTCAGCTATAAACTGGGAGTCAAAGAAGTTAATTTTCTTTTGACTCTAAAATAACATTTTCACTAGAAAATGTATGCATAAAGGAGAAAAGTATAAAGGAAAAAACCAAAAATCTATCACAACGAGAACACTTCGAGATAACCACTGTTAACACTCCCTGGTCTATTTCCTTCTAGTCTTTTCTTATACGTACGTAAACATATACTTATCAAATTAGGTTCAGACTGTAAATACAGTTTTCTATCCAACTTTTTTCCCACTTAATGTTACACTATTAGAGTTTTTTCACATCTTTAATATTATTTGAAAACATGATTTCAATGGCTATTAAAACTTTGTCGTATGGACAGAAGACAATGCTATGTCACCAACTTTCTGTTCTTGGACAGCCAAGTTGTCAGTTTTTCTGCTTTTGAAAATATTTCTCAGTTAGCTGTAAGCTCTAATAAGGGGTAGACTAAGTCCCAGAGTAAACAGACCCTCACCCCACCCCCGCCCCCTTAAGAGTAGAGGTCTGGTCTAGCAAAAGCACAGGATGAATCCTCTTTCCAGGAGCTGATTTAAGTATCTCTCGGAAGGATAGCAGACAAGCTTGGATGAGCTCACTCACGAGGCTGACCTGAGAGTGGGCTCGGGCTGAAGTTAGTCTTGTCTCCCTCCCATCCCCCCTCCATTCGAGGTCCCATTAACATTCCTCCTGGGAGATGGCAGTTTCAAAGGACAAACAAGCATTGTTGGGACTCAAGGGCCCGCGAGAATGAGCCCTGTAACGCGAGCCCCACCAGCTTGGAAACAGTCGGGCAGGTCGCCCCGGGGACGCCCTGGCGACAGATGGAAGTGCATCTCAGAGCACCGGATTGTGTTTCCAGGGCACAGGTGTGGGGAGATTACCTTTCTGACAAGCCAAGCACTTACCCCAATCTCTACAGCTGCTTTCTCTTCTTTCTCCGGTCCCAGCACCAGAAATAGCACCCTCAAGCCACGGTCTGTTAAAGCCACAAGCTTTCCTCACCTGAGCCCCTCTGCCGAAGAGTTACCAAAAGATCCCGACAAATTGCCTCACTTTGTCAAGTGAAAGAGTGAACACACACGCTGCACTGGGAGTGCCTGGGCAGGCGTGTCCCCTCCAGCCACGGGAGCCATGACGCTCTTGCCGGGAGCCCTTGGTGTGGTGGCTGCAAAGACCTGAGCTCTGGCCCCCGACCCCTGCGGGCTTGCCACTTGCTTACTGCCTGACCGGAGGCAAACTGCTTGATCCCTCTGAGCCTCAGCTGCCTCACCTGTGAAGAGGGCATAATGCTGGCCTCCCAGACTCGCTGTGATGAGTAAACGAGACCAGACACGTGAAAGCACTTAGCATCACGTGTGCCTGGCAAAGGAGCTCCTGCAGAAAAATGCAGAGCTGTGAGAGGAACAGGAGAGTGGCACACTGCAGAGCTGGCAGATGGGCCGACATGCCAAGGCCTGGGGACCTGCCTAAGACACTTGAGCCGGCTGCCAGCAGTGGAGGGTGAGGGTAGGCTGTTCTGTTCAGGGCTTGGCAACACCCACTGGGAGGTGACTTGAAGGCAGCCTGGCTTCAGGGCTGGGAGGCAAGAAGGTGAGCCCTGGCAGGGCGCCCGCTGGGACCCCATTTGAAGCAGCTGCTGGGGCGGGGCGGCCAGAGGAAAACAAACCACCTGGCTCCTGGTGGCCACCCCAGTGTGCCGTACACTCCAGAGTAGGCTCTCCCCGCAGCCCGAGGCTGCCCTGACTCGTTCTCACCTCACAAAGCTGTCCCTGAAGCCGGCGGGGAGTTGACTCCGACAGAACACAGGCTACATTCTTGGCCTGTCTTGAACCAGATTTCTTGCTGTTAAGACTCAGCATTTCCTGAGCATCTACTACATGCCTGCACTGTGCTGATGCTTCCGTACGTGTGATCTCAGTGGGTCCCCAGGACGATCCCGTGAAGCCGTTATTCCCATTCCTGAGTGGTGGTGAGACTCGGGGTGACGAGGTCTTTTAAACATGGAAAGGCGTGGCGTTAGCCCTGGGGCGAGGCGACGGAGAGCCAGGCCTCACCGGCTGGCACTGCTCTAGTGCAAAGGCTGATCCGTCTCCCCTTTCTCAAATCCCTTATTTGCTCACGAGGGCGAACTCTGTGGGCCGTACTCAGGGTAGCTGATCCTCTGGGATCCCGCGGGTGAAAGGAAGGACCGACTCATTCTTGTGTCTCCCATGCACCAGGATGCCTGCTCATCTGTCCACAAATACTACCTAACTCAGTCCTGCCAACTGCACCCCTGCTCCCTGAGGTAAGAACGACTATCCCTATTTTACGAAAGACAAAAATAAGGCTCAGAGAGGGGGACAGATCGTCCAGTGTTATGTGGCTAGACGTTGGAGAAGCTGTAATGTAAGGCCAGTGCTGGCTGGCTCCAACATCTGTGCCCTTCCTCAAAAGCCTGTGTCTTTCCAAGAGAATCCCTGTAAGGCTGAAAGTAAACGGGGCCTTCAAGGTGCACTGGGAGTTCTGAGCAGACTTTTAAACCTGATGAAACTCTCCCCTCAAGAGTTGGTACAAGAGCCTGTGAGGGTCTCGAGGACAGACTATTTCTTCCCACCCCAGAAATCTGCATCTGCTCCTAGCCCCCCAAAAGGGACCTTAGCTAAAGATCCTTAATGAGTGTGTACCTTTCAGACAACAAACACTCAGCTGTTCCCAGTCCCCAGGCGGCAGCTCCCAAGCTGGGGCGGGAGGCCCCAAGGAAGGGGGTGACTTCACACCTCAATTTTTAGGCAATTTTTTCGTCCTGGAAAAGGCATGTTCTAAAGCTTCCAATCCAAGAAGGACCTTGACTCTTGAAAGAGGGAGACAGAAAAGGAAAGGAACCCTAATGAGGAGGTGAGGGGTTGGGAGTGGTGTGAGCAACAGACTCTCATCCCAAGGGATGCAGAGATTGGAACCATTCAACCCAACCTGCAAAGAAGCAGGAAACAAGTCCAGCCCCTTTCTACCCTCACCTGCCCTTTTTACATACGACTTCCTCTGCTTCAGTAGGAGAAATACACATTCAGCAAATACACATCATTTAACTGCCTGTCATAAATCCTCACCTGTCCAGAGGGATGGTGATCTTCAAGGCATATTTGAAAACCAGTTTTTTTTTTTTCTAGTAGAGAAAGATATCTAGATCTTTAGTGATATTGTAGATGATGACCTGTTTGGAGGTCTTGACAATCCGGGTGTGCTACTTCAATGTGCAAAAATGCACAGTCAAGGATCCAGATGCTAAAACCAGAATAAATTAAGGGTAGCAGATGGAAGTAAATACTAGCTTTCTTTATCTGTTATTCTGTATTTACAATGTTCCCATTTACTAAATATTCAATTTACCAAGTATTTTAGTAATAACGTCCTCTGTTTTCATGTAGCCTTTTGGGAAAATGCCGAGTGATCCTCCTGGCTTGAGAGAACACTCCCGGGGCTGCCTTCCTTAGACCTCCCTTTGTGCAGCACTCACGCCTCCATGTATCCTAGGAGCCACATGACAGGCTGCAGAGGCCGGCAGAACAGGGTGGTGGTGGTGTTGTTGTTTTAATTCCTTTAGAGATAAGGAAAGTAAGGGCCAAGGAAGTAGAGTAACTTTCCAGTGTCACATGGCCAATGAGGGGCAGGGCTGGGATTGGAAGTAAAACCCTGCCTAGAATGAACTGGCTGACACTGTAGTGATGCAAATTACAATGCTGAAGCAGTATGGGGCTCTCCATCCTGATTCAGGCAGAAATAAAAAGCAAGGAACCTGATTCTGGCCCACACTCACCTGCCCATCTCTAGCTGTGTTGGTCAAAAGAAACAGGCCAAGGAAGGTTATCTCCCTTGCCTGATTCATGTCTAGGTACCCAGGCTCTGAACAGACCAGCTTGCCCTATCAGAATGGGCTCTGAAATAACATATTAAAGCTCCTTCTCATCCTCAGTGTTCTCTCGGCCCCATCGGCCCCATCAAACCACCAGTAGCTTGAAGGGATAGGCTAAGAGACTGCTTCAAAAGGGCAGAAATCACAGTGCATTTTCATCATCCATTGGAAGGTCTGCAGGGTGGGGCTTTTGATGTCAGTTGGCTGCCCTTGATCTGTCATTCCTGGTACAAAAGAACAACTCTTGAGAGGCAGGTTTGGGTATCAGGGGCCTTCCTGCTCTTCTCAGATTCAGTACTAATTGCAGCTCTGTTCACTGAATGCTCATTATTTGCTAGGTGCCGGGCTGAGAGCTCTCCATAAAGTACGTTGATTCCTCGCTCACCCAGCTAGGTTGGTATTATTATACCTTATTTGGTATTATTATACCTTATTACACAGATGAAGTGACCAAGGCTCAGAGTGGATTACTAATCTGCCTGGTCACTCTGTCACTGGGATTTGACCCCAGGTCTATCTGACCTCAAAGCCTATCCACCCTTTTACGAAAAAACTCTTAATAAGAGGATAAAATCAAATTATTTTCCTGTGACTTTCCATACGACTTCTCTTCCATTAAGAACTGTACTTTGGCTACCTTTTGGATAAAAACAAAAGTAATTCTGGATACACTTTTCTTCATGATCAAAATAAGACAACTACTTGCTATAGATCTCTACGTATTTGAAATACTCTGATGTAATCAATAAGACCATATTTATAGACGCACCTACTGTGTGTACAGGCTCCATGCACTCAGTGACCACACGCCTATATGGGCTAGGCAGCCCTGTAATAAATGTTGTCTATAAATAACCAAGAGGTTGAAGCCCAAAGAGGGTAACCCACTTGCCTAAGGCCACACAGCTTCAGGGCTCAGACTCAGAAACCAGGAGGACTTCCCGGCCACAGCAGAACCCTCCCAACCACAGGATTCAGCAGCTTCTGTGTTGGATTGGGTTGTGGTCTGGGTTCAAGGTGGGAAATGGGGCGGGGGTGGAGCGTTTGGGAGCCTGGCCAAGGGCTGGAAAAGCAAAAGGAGATGGAAAAGGTTTCATTCCCAAGCGCTGCCTCCCCAGAAAACTTTAAACAGAAAAGTTTGCCTTTACAACCTGGAGGAGTGTTTCATGTTTCAGCTCACGTTGAACTGTTTTATGCTTCAGCTATAAACCTCCGACAGAGAGGGTGCAGGGGCAAGGCTGGCCCAACTTCAACTATGGCGGTGCCATCGTAAAGCTCAGGTTACGAGGATCACGTCTAGTGCCAAGGCAGTTTAACAAGTATGAAGGCACATAATTCCTTCCAGTTGTCCTGCCTCAGCACAGAAGGGCTGGTCCTGGGGCGCGGCTGCGCGCACTCCGGCCAATGTGGTTCCCATCACTGGCTCCAGCGCCTCGCGGAAGTCCCCTCCACGCCCAGGAAGGGCCTGTTTTATCACAACTGCTAAACTATCAATTTTCTGTAAAGGTTCAGAGGGTTTCTGTATTCTGAGTTCCCAAAGGGGGTAAGGAATCTTGCTACAAAGAGTGCCGACAAGTCACCCATCCCAAGAATCCTTTCCAAAAACTCAGTTGCTATCGTCTAATCTCTCCCCAACCCAAGTTAAATCTCCTCCACTTTTTATTTTGATAACTTTAAACCCTACAGAAAAGTCGAAATGACACTATAAAAATACCCATATACTCTTCACCTAAATCTGCCAATTGTTAATATGTGGCCATGTGGCTTTACCTCTCACTATATATATAAAAAATTTTTTCTGACCATTTGAAAGTTGCAGACATCAAGACACTTTCCATCAGCATGCGTCTCCTAGGAATAAGGATATTCTCCCATATAACCACAATATCATGATCACAGCTGAGAAAAATGAACAATTATATACCATAATATCACCTAGCACACATATATGCCATATTTTAAAAATTCCCTAATTCTTCCCCAAATGCCTTTTTTAAAGCCTTAAAAAGAACTTAGGATCCAATCAAGATTCAAGTGTTGCATTTGGCTGTTACCTTTTTTTTAGCCTCTTTTAATCTAGCGGAGCCTCCTACCTACCCCAACTGTTCTATTTCCTTTTTTTTTCCTCAAGATATTAACCTTTTTTGAAAGTCCAGGCCAGTTGCCCCACAGACTGTCCTATATTCTGGATGTGTTGCTTTCTCATAATTAGACCCAGGTTAAACATTTTAGGCAAGTACATCTCACGCATGATGGAACGGACTTCTTATTACTTTATGATAATGACCACGAAGTTTGGTCTCTTGTTCAGGTGACGACTCCTGATCTCCCCACTGTAAAGGAATCTTTTTCTTTTGTAACATGTAAGCAATGTGTGACTCAAAGTCTAATCTGTTAGAATCAGTTAACTGAACTGTTTCTGCCCTCTCACCTCCCATCTATCCTCCTTTGGCTTTAGCCTCCACACCCTGAAAATGCCCTCACCAAGGTCACCAGGAGCCATCTACATGCCAAAGTCAGCGGGCACGTCTCACGTTTGCATTCTTTTTTTAACATCTTTATTGGGGTATAATTGCTTTACAATTGTGTGTTAGTTTCTGCTTTATAACAAAGTGAATCAGTTATACATATACATATGTTCCCATATCTCTTCCCTCTTGCGTCTCCCTCCCTCCCACCCTCCCTATGCCACCCCTCCAGGTGGTCACAAAGCACGGAGCTGATCTCCCTGTGCTATGCGGCTGCTTCCCACTAGCTATCTACCTTACGTTTGGTAGTGTATATTCTTGAACCCTCACAGCAGGAACTGATGTTAGTGCTTGGGTTCCCCTGTGAGGGCGTGACCTTTGTCTTACGTCTTACTCCAAGGCCTACCTCAATGCTTGGCACATAGTAGGTGCTTAAGAAATCTGTGTACAAGCAGCTCATGCAGCTCAATAACAAAAAAAACAAACAACCCAATCCAAAAACGGGCAGAAGACCTAAATAGACATTTCTCCAAAGAAGATACACAGAGTGCCAACAAACACATGAAAGAATGCTCAACATCATTAATCATTAGAGAAATGCCAATCAAAACTACAATGAGATATCATCTCACACCACTCAGAATGGCCATCATCAAAAAATCTAGAAACAATAAATGCTGGAGAGGGTGTGGAGAAAAGGGAACACTCTTGCACTGCTGGTGGGAATGTGAATTGGTACAGCCACTATGGAGAACATTATGGAGGTTCCTTAAAAAACTACAAATAGAACTACCATATGACCCAGCAATCCCACTACTGGGCATATACCCTGAGACAACCATAATTCAAAAAGAGTCATGTACCAAAATGTTCATTGCAGCTCTATTTACAATAGCCAGGACATGGAAGCAACTTAAGTGTCCATCATTGGATGAATGGATAAAGAAGATGTGGCACATATATACAGTGGAATATTACTCAGCCATAAAAAGAAATGAAATTGAGTTATTTGTAGTGAGGTGGATGGACCTAGAGTCTGTCATACAGAGTGAAGTAAGTCAGAAAAAGAAAAACAAATACCGTATGCTAACACATATATATGGAATCTAAGGGAAAAAAATGTCATGAAGAACCTAGGGGTAAGACAGGAATAAAGACACAGACCTACTAGAGAATGGACTTGAGGATATGAGGAGGGGGAAGGGTAATCTGTGACAAAGTGAGAGAGTGGCATGGACATATATACACTACCAAATGTAAAATAGCTAGTGGGAAGCAGCCGCATAGCACAGGGAGATCAGCTCGGTGCTTTGTGACCACCTGGAGGGGTGGCATAGGGAGGGTGGGAGGGAGGGAGACGCAAGACGGAGGGGATATGGGAACATATGTATACGTATAACTGATTCGCTTTGTTATAAAGCAGAAACTAACACACCATTGTAAAGCAATTAAACTCCAATAAAGATGTAAAAAAAAAAAAAAAAAAAAAAAAGAAATCTGTGTAGAATGAATCAATGAGTCCATATGTTAAGAAAAAGTCAGGACTGGGATTCAGAAGGCCTGGCTTCAAATCTAGCTCTGCCACCCTTCACACAAGGAAAGGGTTGATTTAAATCAGTGGTTTTCATACTTTGAAAAAACAGGTTTCATATTAGAAGTGTTCTTTAAAGAGGATCTTACTCAGAAGCAAATGCAGGCATCTGACAAAAGGAAGCTGCTTCGGTTGAAGCAGGTGGTGAAGGCTGCCTGACGGACCTCACTGGAGTGGGGGGTTGGGGGAGGGTCAGAGAGGGTCAAGAAGGAGGGAAAGGGGTAGATTCTCGGAGGTCCTGACTGCCAGCCTAAGATGCCTGAGCTGTAATCCGTAGCGTTAGGTTTCAGTGGTGAAAGGGGCTGCTGGGAGAATCGGTCAGGTCACTGGGCCTGATGCACCTGGGGGCGCAGAGCTAGGAAAGCACAGGCCGAGCGAGTGGGAAGTCAGAAATGATCCTTCGTACCCTCCCCATCTCAGCTTCCTCCTCTGGAGTCCTTTGTCCCTAGAATGCTCTTTGAGTCTTTCACCCCCAATATTCTGCGTGCTCCTCCTTGCTAGGTGAGGGCGGCCCATCACAAGATGAAGAGCAGGGTTAGCAGACAGCAGAGGGGGCAGAGGCCTCCTGAGCTCTGAGGGACTCGGGCCGTTTGCTGAGTGGTTCTGTGACCTGAGAAGCCTGTCCATTGTCCAGGCTTTAAAGAGACACTGCCCCTTACCATTAACCCAACTTGGGACAAAGGCCATCACCAGCTCAGACAAATAAGCTGCTTAGCCAGACCTCATGCATCATCTTGTCACCCACGCAGGGGCCCAAACAGGGGTATCTTGAAAGAGTTAAGAGCCAGAGTGCAACCCAGCGGTTTCCATTCTGGGGGGGCTCTCCTCCTCAGTACGGGGGCGAGGTGAGGGCGAAAGAAATCTCTCATCTGTTGGGGAGGCTCCCTGAGACCTTCGGCTTCCAGAGGGTTGTCAAGAAAGGGGGGTGACGGCTGTCAGATGAGGGAGGGCAGCCCAGTGGGAAGAAAAGAGGCTGGGTGGATCCCGGCACACCTGGGATGTGTGGCCTTGGGAAGGTTCCTGTACCTTTCTGAGGCTGTGTGCCGTAAAATAACAACCAGAACAACAATGATAACAGTAATAGCAGTTTCCATTTCTACTTTTTTTTTTCCATTTAAGACTTTATAATAACCAACTACTTTGCTAAGTACTGCACATACATTATTTCATATTGAATTCTAACGACACCATGAAGTAGATACTATTATGGTCCCTATTTTACACATGAGGACAAATGGAAACTCAGAGGTTAAATCATTTACTACGGGTCTCGGCTAGCAGCGGCAGAGCCAAAATTCAAACCTGCACTCTTCAGAGCCCACCAGCCACACAGATTCAGCAGGGGGCTAAACACCTATCTTAGCACCTGGCGCCCTGCAGGTGCCCAGCAATGGGATCTCCTCTTCTGTTACACAGTCCAAAGGTGTGTCAGGCCCTTTTTGGTTCCTGAGGCTGCACCTGCCACCATCACTCCCTCTCGATGGGCTCTGAAATTAGACGTGTACAGAGCAGTACACCTGCCTTCAGTCCACGCCACTCACTCCATCCCCACCTCAAACCCCAGGAAAATCCAGTCTTCTAAGGAGGCTGCTCCCTGGCGGTGGGGAGGGGGGAGGGGGGAGACGGGCCCTGCAACACTAGCTCTTTCTCCATAGAGAGGAAGCCAGACTTGCCTTCCACCACTGCCCCCTGCAGAGGACCCCCGTGCTCCCCTCCCACATGTCTATACACGGAGGAAACAGATGGTGTCTGATCAGAACTCCTCAGTACAGGACCCCTGGAAAAGTCTGCTGAATGAATGAATGAATGAATGAATGTTTGAGGAGGAGAGAGTGAGCGAGCTCTGGTGTCTTTTCCTCTTTTATAAGGACACCAGTTCCTTCAGATCAGGGCTCTACCCTTAAGAACTCATATAACCTTAATCACCTCCTTACAGGACCTTTCTCCAGTGCAATCACATGGTGGGTTAGGGCTTCAACCTATGAATTTGGGGTGTGGGACACAATCCAGTCCATAGCAGCCTTACAGATCCATAAAACTAAAGCTCACTTCTGGGCAGAGCTCCTTGGGAGTTACCCTCTTTCTCCAGGAGGATCCCCTGAGCCTCCCAGTTTGCACTAAACCTCTGTAGCCCCACACACCCTGGCACACTCCCCTACCTTGCTCCCCTCACTGATGCCTGCTTTAGGGCAGAGCTGCTTAGGTGTGTATCTCTCTCCTCAACAGCCAGCGGGTGAGCGGATGCTTTCTATTCTCCATGGGACCTGGCACACAGTAAGTCTTTAATAATACTTTGCTGAATTGAATTGGTTCTGAAGGGTGAACAAGCTTCATTTCTTCCCACATCATTCCAAATCAGAAAGATCTTCACCAGTTCTCCCTCTAAATTAATGAGTTGTGTTCCGAAGCCTTTGCTCCCAAGATAGTCAGCTATTCATCAGAAGCCCTGTTCTGGGTACCAGGAATGTCCTCTGTCCCCTGAAGAACCATGTTAGTTTGCTGTGGCCACAGCTCCCTAGTGGGACCATGGAAGTAAGCAGCTTGAGAGAGTGGGAGGGCCTCTATGAAGAGCCTTGGCCACCAAGCTGAGGAGATAGGTCCTGAACCACCAGTGGTGGGAAACAAGTAGAGGGTCCCTGCAAGGGCTCTATGGTAGGGGTCTGGGCTTTGAAAGGATCACCATGGGACAGTGTGAAGATGGATTAAAGGAAGAGATGGGAGGGAGGGAGGCCAGTGAGGATGCT
The DNA here is from genome assembly GCF_008692025.1 of Phocoena sinus. NCBI lineage: Eukaryota > Metazoa > Chordata > Mammalia > Artiodactyla > Phocoenidae > Phocoena > Phocoena sinus. Next base: position 53,738,804 of record NC_045770.1, on the reverse strand, counting down.
ACGGCAGTGGTCCAGGGGAGAGAAGACATAGTAGTAAACATTTTGGCTAAGGGGAGCAGAATTTTGCAAAGCTAGCAAATTAAGTATTATCTCAACTTCCATTTTTGCTTATTCTCAGACGATAGCAGGTAAGTGATCACAACTTCAATTTTGATCAGATAATCTCCTCACTGACTAAGAACTCCATTCTTTGCCCAAGATTAGAAGGGGAGACCAGTCAACACTCAGCACCCCCTGTAATCTCAGTGTCTTAGATGTTATCCCATCTCACTGTTGAAACAACTCCCAGACTGCTACTTGTATGCCCACTTTACAGATGGGCAACTGGGTGAGAGAGGTGAGGTCACGCAGCTAATGGGGAGGGGAACTTGGTTCATAACAAGTGTATATTCCCCCAGAGCCTCTGCTGTGGCAGCTAAAAAGAGGTTTCTGGAAGTACAGGGATATGTATTATTGTTAGCCCGTGCAGCAGCTTCCCAGAGAGGGAGTGAAGCGTAAATGAATTACCAATCATTTTCCTCTCTTTTCAACTCTGCGGGGGAGGCCAGCTGACCAGAAGGAAAAGACATCACAGTGTTTTATCTGGTACCGAATATCACACACAATCCTGGAACTATGGGGCATGGCCAGCAGCACAGGGAGCTCTGCAAGGAAGGCGGAGGTTCTGTTTCTAAGACCCCATGCTATGTTTGTTTAGCTGCTGCCTTGGGCTCACTCTCCCACCCTAAATCTCTGGAAATCACCCAGGAGGAGGAAGGGGATTAAAGCTTAGGACTCGGGAAAGACCTATTAATTGCTACACCTCCTCCAAGCCTGGAGGGGTGGGAGTGTAGGAATCTGCCTTCCTTCCAGAGATATCTGGCCAAAACTTTCGGGTTCTAGAAAGGGAATGAGGAAACTAACATTCATTGAGCACCTATTACATAGCAATCACCATGCTAGAAGCCTTGCCCATAGTTTCTCATAGACACAACAATTTTGTGAAGTACTATTAAAACCAACATCCATTTTACAGAGGAAACTGAGACCCAGAGAGGTTAAGCAAGTTTCCCAAGGCCACACAGCACAGCAAGGATCTGTAGACCTCTGTAACCTATCTTTCCTTCCCATGGCTCCATATTGTGCTGTTTCTGTTTTCCTTCTAGCTTCGGTCCTTTTAGGTCATTTAAAGCAGAGGGAATTTTTTTTAGCTGTTTAATCTCAGACACCTTTATAAATAATGGCAGTTCAGAAGGAGAGGGAGGAGGGGAGAAAGGAGAGGAAGGGGAGGGAGAAGAGGAAGCCACATGGTTTCCTGGGGCAAACTGGGAGCTATTAACCAGTAATGCAGGATCCAGCTGAGCTCAAAGCACCCAGCTCAGACCTGATGACAGGGGCAGAGGGCAGGAGGCTGCCAAGGGGAGGGTGGGAACAGATCGCTCAGAAAAGACCATATTCAGGAAAGGGAAGGAGGGGAGGTTCTGGGAGCAGCAAGAGATGTTTATTTTCAAGGTGAGCAGGCCGTGGGGTGTAGCATTAAAAGCCTAGAGTTCTGGAAAAAGCCATGGAGCCATGCATCCCATGGGCATGGTTTTAGGTGGTGTACAGCGCGAGCAGACATTAAATCACACTGAATCACGGGCAGGATAGCCTCCATCCTCTTTCAACCTTTTTGGTGATGTCAAGGAGGTAATCTCAGTTTGGTACTTGTGTGTTTTTAATACCTAACACTTGCCCGTGTCCCCGTTTAACAAAGAGAAGCAAATCTCCGCATCCTAGAGCAGGCCTAATCTCCAGCTTTCATTGTATTTATTTTTACAGCTACCTTCTATTTATGGCAAGCGAATTGCCACAGTAATATACAATCTCCTTTTAAAATAACTAAGTTCACTTAGGTTAAAAAAAAAAAAAGTTCGGAAAAGGAGGTAGTTTAAAGGAAAGGAAAGGAAGGGGCACGGAGGTGAGCACACTGCTATAGTGCAGACTCTGACAGTGACACACAAAGGAACAAGCCTGGGAGATGTTGATCTGATCAAGTCCTCCCACTGCCCGGACTAGAGAGCCAAGGAACCAGAGGACAAGGCTCTGGAGGTCACACTGCAGGTCAGAGGCAGAGCTGGGCTCAGAAGACAGGTCTGCTGCTCTCTGGCATGCGCTTCCTCCCAAGCAGGTCTCCAGGATGGCTCACGAGGGATGATGGAGAGGCTTCTCCAGGGGAGGCTTATAACTGGAAAACTCAGCTTATGTGGATGGCAGTGGCCCTTGCAGGTTGGATCACCAACTGTGAGCAAATCTAAAACTGGCCCAAAGAAGCTGGTAGCCAAAGGGGCAGCTCTCTGCCCAGTTGCTTCCCTCTCTCCTACCCGGTTCTCTACATTCGGCCAACCTCACAGCACTGTGCTGTGGATCCAAGGAGATGGTGGAGGTGAATGCAAGGCTTATGGAAACATGAGGTACACTCATCTCCCAAGCTCTCCTTAGCCTCCTTCCAGGCGCCTCTTCAACAGTCTGTGCCCCGAAGTGTCAGGAGATGCCTGAAGATGTGGTCTGGTGTCCACAAGGGCCCCTGGGAGCAGGCCACTAACATGTCCACAGGGACACAAACCAGGCTTAGCTTCCAGATGGAAAAAGCCTGGACACACGGCTAATGTGCCTTCCTCGAGGGGTGGTCTAGGAATTACTAGATCCAATCAAGCCAGACACCAAAAATGTTATTTTTGTACCTTTTAATGCAATGACATTTGGGGAAATTAGTGGAAAAGGAGCTGTAATCATGTCACGTGAGTGACTAATTAGAGGGCCCTGGTTTTCCCAGGACGTTCGGTTACATTAATTCAAAACGTGACCTGTTTATTTTGCAGGGTCAGGAAGAAGCCTTACCTCCTAGAAAACCAATGTGGCAATTAAATTAGAGTCATCAGAGTTTGCCTGAGGTAACATATGAAAAAGGGCCTGGTGAACTGTTCAAAAACAGAAGTGACCCCTGTGTGGTTGTCCCCACTGCTCCCACTTAGCGGGGCATAACTGCCGGCACCTGGCGGGAGGCTGCAGGTGAGGGCTTTCCCAGTGGAGGGAGGTACCTGGTAAGGTGGAAAGAGCCCTGGAGTGTGGGGCCATACGTCGAATCTTGACTCTGCACTGGGGCAAATCACTTCATCTCTGCGGATTTCTAGTTATATCATGCATGTGGCTCACTGTACTATTCCTAGGGAGATGGGTGTGTGTGCGTGTGTGCGCGCGCGTGTGTGCGTGCGTGTGTATGTTGGGGGTGGGCCGGTGAAAAAGAGGAAGAGAGAAAATCAACTTTTTTTCATTTTTGATTTTAGCACCTACAGGTGCTCAGCTGTGAAGATACAGCCTCAGACGAGGCCTCCCTCAAGGAATTTGTAGTCTAAGTTGGAAATCAGATATGGGGACATTCAGGTTCCCAGACTGTTAGGGAGGTATCTGTAAAGAAGACAGCAGGGCATCAAAGAAAGGGGAGGTCCATACAACCAAAGGGCTGTCAGGAAAGGTTCCTTAAGTTGCCGAGTTCTAGGCTTTGGAGAATTGAGCAGTCAGCCTCTCTCCTTCTGAACGCCCAGACCTGAGAGTCAGCCAGCCTGCTGGCGCTGGCCTCCTGAGCCCCCATGTCTATACCAGAGGGGCTTGGCTTTTCCAAGCAGTCATTACAGATAAACATAGAGCTTCCCGGTCAGCAACGTGCACCTGTATCATGCCTTCTAGTTACCAAGCTTTCTAGTTATCTCTCTGGCTATTCTGTTACTAAACCTTTCTGAGTCACGGGACATCCTCCAATCCTGCCCATTTAAGAAAAGGCACCATTCAGGATCAGCATCCATTAGCCACCATTCCAAAAATCTCAAAACTCTAAGACTGAAAGGTTTTTTTCTTTCTTAATTAAGACTGAAAGTTTTTTTTTAAAGTCATTATTGAATGTTACAATATTGCTTCTGTTTTATGTCTTGGTTTTTTGGCTGTGAGTCATGGGGGATCTTCGCTCTCCAACCAGGGATGGAACCAGCACCCCCTGCATTGGAAGGTGAAGTCTTAACCACTGGGCCACCAGGGAAGTCCTAAGACTGAAAGTTTTATCAAAACTGTTCTGGTTGCAAAACCTGACCTGAATTGACATGTATCTCAGAGTCTTTTTTTTTTTTTTAATCTCACCAGTGTAACTGTTCATATGTTTGACTGCAGAAATATCAATGTATTTGATTACTGTGGGCCATCCCAGCACTCCGGGAATGCTAGGAAAGACACAGTATGTGTACTGTATTTTATTCCTTAAATCTAAAAATTTCTGAATTCTAAAATGCATCTGACTCCAAGGGCTTCATTTAAGGGATTCTTGACCCTATAGATTAAATACCTATTTTATAGGATCTTTCTGCTTAGAGTCCCCTTTACCCCTCATCTGTTAGGAAAACATCTGCAAACATTTCAAATGTCATTGTGAATGAAGGCGGGAAAGAAGGAAGAAATCAGTTTGTCTTGCTCCTAGGAGTTTAGGTACTTAACTTCTCGACATAGCTGGTATAGGGATTTATTTACCAACAAGGGTCTTTAGATGCAAGAGAGCTGCGAAGAGCAGTGAACAAAAATGCCTGAAAACTTCACATGCCCCTATGTCCTTGTCCCTTGGGACTTGGGCAACATACAGACCCAAGCACTGTGGTTGGCATGGAACAACTAACACAGGTTCCATGAAATTCACAGAGAAAGGAGACAGAAGCCTCACTGGATACTTCTGGACAGTGGGAAATAGGCACAATTTTGCCTTCTGATTTCACAAACTGACTTCAAAGGACCCTGGCAGACTCCCTCGGGAATCTGGATAGGTTCCAAATTAAGTTGAATTTTTTGTTTTGTTTTGTTTTAAGAAAACACTTTTGGAAGGAGCTCGCATACATAGCAGTGTTTCCCATTTAGAAAGAAAAATAAACACTCCTCCACTGGACTGGAAGTCAAAACAAAATAATCCCAGCTGCTTAAGACCTGAGAAAGTCACTGAAACTGCCAAACAGCAGTGATGTTGACCAGTGTCACCAGCCTGAGAGATCTGCAAGGTGAGGCAGAAGGGCCCGGAATAGGGGGAAAAGGGAGAAAAAGCCACGGACGGCCTAGCATCCAGGGCTTGGCTCTCATGACGCAGCACCACAACTTGGTGTCTAAGTCATTGGCCTGACTCATATTTGAAAACTCCCACACGCTCACCAAAACACAACTGAGAGATTTCACTCAATGGCTTCAAACAGACTTGGGATTCGAATCTGGTTCTATGACTTAGAAGCTGTGTGATTTCGGGGAAGTCACTTCATCTCTCTGGCCTGCTATTGCCTCAATGAGACTAAAAATGGCTATGACACAGGACAGACATGAAGATTCAATGAGATTCCCTGAGATCTCATGATCTAATGAGATTAAACGCCTCTCACATAATAGGGGCTTCATCAGGGCTTGTGAGGTGAGTACTAGGAATCCAACAACTAGTAATCTTTTTTAAAAATCAGCTTTTTTTTGGTGGACTTCCCCTTATCTTCTCCAGCTTCCTACTAAGAAGACAGAAATAACAGGATCTGGTATTGAAAACAAAACAAAAAATTTGGGTGGGGCTCTAGAATCAGGTAGGCTTGAGTGTGAGTCTGCCTGGGCCTCGGTTTCCTGAACAGAGACAAACGGAAGCTCAAAAAAAGATAACGCACGCAAAGAAAAGACTTCTACGTGGAAGGTGCTCCTTACATGTAAATTCTCCCACGTGCTCCTACCTCACCTCGGTTTTTAGATACGGACAGCTTTCTCTGAGCTATTTATTCCCCAACCCTCTTAAATATTAACCACCAAAGTTTTAAAGCCCTTTTACTTAAGACTTTAGAATGACAACAATTCACGGCACATTTAATATTTATTCTGAAAAGTTTCTGTGGCGGTAGGGACCAAGATCTACTTAATCCGAACCACTTCCTTAGCTTCTCGGCTATGACAAGTTGCTATTTTAGTGAAATCTTTCTTTATATCTATCAGTGATTTCTAGATGGTTATCCTTGGGGCGGATTAGGATTTTGAAGACAGAAAGAGCTGCTTCCCTTGTTTTCTTTTCTGTGATGCCCCACGCGGCCTCCGTGCTCTTTACATGGGATATTCGCGGGGCGGTTCTGGGCACCACGGGCCGGGGATCGCAGCCCCGGCAGGAGCAGACACAGCTGGAGGCAGAGGGCCTCTGGGAGCCACTGGAGCGTGCAGCCCAGCTCCCGGAAGGCTGCTTCCCAAAGGGTCAGCCCTCAGAGGAGGGTGCTGAGTCAGTTCTCGCCAAAGGAAACTTTATTTTCACCCTTTAGGCGCCCGTTGGGCTGCCTTTGTCATTTAAAATACCTTCTGAAAGAAGTCTCTGGGGAAGCAGGCCTCTAAAGGAGCCAGAGCAATTAACCCATTTAGGGTGGTCTTTAAAGTCTTCAAGTGGTGGAAGGGAATGGAGGGGTGGAGACAGGGAAGGGAGACAGGGACCTTGCATCCTTTACCCTGTTGAACTCCATAGCATTCCCGACCTCGGGAGGTTGTTCCCATTTCACCTGCGGAGGAGATGAGGCTCTGAGAGGTTAGGTCCTGTGTCCAGGCTCGCAACTCTTGAGACCCAATTTCGGAAGAGTTGACTGTGGCTCTGCTCTCTTGGCTGCACTGTGGTCCTTACACAGTTTGTACTGCTTGCTCACCCCTTCATTCCCACTCATTAATTATCGCTGCATAAAAGGCATCTGCAAGGCCATGCACCAAGCTGTTAAAAGTGGCTAATCTCTGGGAGGAGGAATTACAAGAGAACTTCACTTGCTGCCTTTCTGCATTATTTGAATGTTAGCAAGCATTGTTACTTTTATAATTGACAGAAACAATAGAGATAATCCCATTAAAATAATTTTACATTCTTCCATGAAAAAAAATCACACGAAACTTAACAAGCATTTATGGGGCACACTATGTAGCAGGGCCCACTCATCCTCACTTGCTAGGGCTGGGTCCATGCCAATACCAGCAGGCCCTTTGGCTCATAGAAGACCACTCAGTTTGGGGTTTCTGGGGACAGGAAGGTGGCAGGCAGAGTCTACCTGTGGAGTGACACTCACTGGCTCTCTCATGACCCACCAAACCCAGAGCAGCAGATCACTAAGGACCCAGACTCTCCCTTCAGGCGTGGGACACATTTATTACCAACCTTTAGAGTGACACACTCAGAGCAAGGCTCCAGGGAAGAACTCTGAAGTGCCTCTAGGTCCCCTGGGGAGCAGGGGTACAGAGGAGTGTAGCTGAGCATACAGCTATAGGCCGAAGTCCCCCCATCTTCCCTGCACATCAATAGCGCAGTGATGCCATCAATTTGCTGCAGAACTTGCAACAACCTGATTGCTCTTATTCAGTCAATTAGCAAAGGGAGAGATTAAGGACTTTAATCTCCTGCCTTCTCTTTTACCTACAAGGCTTATTTACTTAGAAATGAACAAAGAATATCACTAAATATATATATTTTTTTTCCCAAGTAAATCTTAAGAAGGTTACTGGCTGACACACCTGTCAGCATCACACAACACTAGGAAAATCAGAGTACCTTAGAAATTGCTCCACCATTGGCAAGATGGGGAAACTGAGGCCTGAAGAGGGACAGTGATTGGCCAAGGACAAACAGCCAGTGAGCTACAGAGCTGGGCCTGGAACCCATTCCAGGTTCCTATTTCTCTGCATACTTTAAAACATGGGCAGCTAAAAGCTCTAGAGGAGCAATGACACTGACCCACCAAAAGGACAATGCCACGCTCAGGAGCACAGAGGAAGAAGGCCCTGGAGGATGGTTTGGTTTTTGGTCACAGATAATGCAGGGCTCAAGATCCTGTCAGATAGACTTCCCTGGTGGTGCAGTGGTTAAGCCTCTGTGCTCCCAATGCAGGGGGCCTGGGTTCGATCCCTGGTCAGGGAACTAGATCCCACATGCATTCCACAACTAAGAGTTCGCATGCCACAACTAAGGAGCCAGCAAGCTGCAACTAAGGAGCCCACTTGCTGCAACTAAGGAGCCTGCCTGCCGCAACTAAGACTTGGCACAACCAAATAAATAAATAAATAAGTAAATATTAAAAAAAAAAAGATCCTGTCAGAAGAGAGACACAGATGTAGAGAACAAATGTATGGATACCAAGGGGGAAAGTGGGGGGAGGCGGTAGGAGGAATTAGGAGATTGGGATTGACACATATACACTATTGATACTATGTATAAAATAGATAACTAATAAGAACATACTGTATAGTACAGGGAACTCTACTCAATGCTCTGTGGTGACCTAAATGGGAGGGAAATCCAAAAAAAGAGGGGATATATGTATATGTATAACTGATTCACTTTGCTGTATATCAGAAACTAACACAACATTGTAAAGCAACTATACTCCAATACAAATTAATTAAAAAAAAATAGGGACTTCCCTGGTGGCGCAGTGGTTGAGAATCTGCCTGCCAATGCAGGGGACACGGGTTTGATCCCTGGTCCAGGAAGATCCCACATGCCGTGGAGCAACTAAGCCCATGCGCCACAACTACTAAGCCTGTGCTCTAGAGCCCACGAGCCACAACTACTGAGCCCACGTGCCACACCTACTGAAGCCTGCGTGCCTAGAGCCTGTGTTCCGCAACGAGAGAAACCACGGCAATGAGAAGCCCGCGCACCGCAACAGAGTAGCCCCTGCTTGCTGCAACCAGAGAAAGCCCGCATGCAGCAACGAAGACCCAACACAGCCAAAAATAAATAAATTAATTAAAATAAACAAACAAACAAATAAATAAATAAGTAAAATAAAAAAGAAGAGAATCATCAAGGCCAAAGACCTCCTCCCTGAGTTTCAAAGAGGACAGAGGCTGGGAGAGTTCCTGATTAGGGGAGGGAGCTGGGGATAAAACACCTTTCTTTGTCATGGGGGACGGGGTGATGCCTGGAGGGCCTCAGCTCAGTACCCAGAGGAGCTCAGGTCACTTACCATGTGGCCTTCTACACCCTTCCAAGGTTAATGCCTATTTACTGTCCAGGTTCCTAGGTGTAAAAGAGCTGGGGGCAGGATCCCACCAGCTCCCCACCTTGGGTCCTTTGTCCATGTTTTCTCTCTGCCCAGAATGTCCTGGGTTATTAAAGCCCTTGGTTATCTCTACCTGGCACACCCTACTAATTCTTTCAGATCCAGTGAACGCCTCCTCCAGGAAGCATTTCCTGATTTCCTCAGGCGCCTTGGAGGCTCTTCTCCTCAGTCCCCTCCACACCAGGTTCCTATCTCCCTTATCACCTTGGGCTGTAATGATCCCAAGAGAAAGGAAGTCTGACATTCTCTGAGCATTATTAAGTGTCAAGCAGGATGGTGGGAGCTTTCACATAGAGGCTGTCTATAAATTCCCTGGAGGGAGGTGGGTGGTGACTGTGACCACGACTAACCTTTACTAAACTCCTTCTCTATCCCAGGCCCTGTGATGAGCCTTCATCATGAGCTGGGTATCATACTGCCCATGTTATACTTGCTTAAGGAAACAAGCTTAGAGGCAATGTGCCCTATCCAAAGTCCCACAGCAATAAAGCTTATATTTAATGCAAAGATGTCTGACTGCAGAGCCCGTGGATCCTGCCTCATATCTCTCTGAATCTCTGCCTCCTTCTCCAGAACTTGGCCTGAAATTTAGTGCCACACAGGCACTTATTAATAAATGTTTGCAAAATCAACACGCAACCTACAATATTAAGTGAGGAAAGTCTCATTTCCTTTCCTCTTCTTCGATAATCAGGAAATCATGGGCCACTAGGGAGATTCCAAGTTACATCACATATATCACCCCACCCGCCTTGTAGGCTTGAATCTCCTCCAGGCTTTGAATTCTTGCAAAGAAGTGGACTGGCCACTGCTAGACACAGAGACGGTAAGCACCTTGGCCCAGGTCACACAGCACCTGACCGGGGGCTAAAACCTGTGTCTGCTGGCTCCTGGTCAGCCTGGAGTTTGGAGCTATTGCATCGTACCGCCCCCCACCCCCCAACACACACACCTCTTCTCCTTAAGAGAGTCAGGGGGGCAGAGCTTAGAAGAGGCGTGTGATTATGGGCAGATCCATGCTTAAGCCCAGTGGCTCTCTCTGCAGTCAGCATTCAGCTCTGCAGCTGCCTGGGTCTCCAGGGGCCCCGTCTCTGGGCAGTGTGAAAGTCCAAGAACCTCCAGAGCCAGGAGCCTTTCTCTCAGGTTTCTCATGGTCAGTGGGGAAACTATCATACTGGTCTCTTAGGCAGGGTTCTGAGGAAGATCCAATAAAGCAACACGTGACAGTGGCTGGCACAGTCCCTGGCACACAGTAAGTAGTCAGTCAGTGCTATGTTCACTGTAACCATTCTTTTCTTTTCCGGTGTCTATCTTTGTCTCAGTACCTTTGTCTTACTCAGGCTCTACCTGATCTTTCTGTCTCCTTGTGTCTGTCTGTGCATCTCTACCCCTGCAGCTATGTCTGCCAGACGTCTGTCACGGGGGTGGGAACAGAAGCCCTCCACCCCCCGCACATCCCAGAGGCGCAACCAGGCAGTAGCGGGGCTTCCCGAGCCCACCGAGCCCCCCAGGTCCCTGAGAACCCTGAGTTCCCCCATGCGCCAGGCCCTTCCGCCCCTGCAAGCAGCCCAAGCAGACCGATTAATCAGCATCGCCAACGAAGGGAAAAACCAAATCCACAGAAGTTAGAAAGAGAGAGGGACTTACCGTTTGCCGCGACCCCCAGGCTGGCGGAGCCACTTTTAACTAAGAATGAATTAGGGACAAACTCTTCCTCAGAGTCTGAGTCCGGGGTTGGCTGGGCCACACCGTTGCCTAGCAACCGCCTCTGGCTCTCATTGGCCGGAGGGGAAGGGGGCGGGGAGGGGGACTGCTCAATAGGGGTTGATGAAGCGGATGAACAATGCAAGGGAGCACCTGCGAACCACAAACACAAACACAGACAGAAAAAAAAAATAATGAAAATTGGTTTTGAGGCACACGGGGAGGGGGAGGGAGCAAAATAAAACACGCATCAACAGGGGGAGAGGGTTCCCAACACAGGCCGATCTACTACACACGTGGCCCGGGGGCGGGCCTGATGCCTCCTTAAAGTTGGTGCAAACACCTTCTGAAGAGCTGGCCTCGTGCAGAAGTCTGCATGCTTGCAAAGAAGGCGTCCCTCGAAAACCTTTGGGAAGCCCTTCCTGCTTTGCCTGTTCTCTGAGAGAGGTCTGAAAATCTGGGGTCTAGTCCTGGTGGGTCTGTGTCATCTATCAAACAGCTGCCCGCCTCTGAGCTTCAGTGGCCTTGCTGGTAAAATGAGCAGCCGCACTGGGCGATCGCTGAGCCCCTGCAAGCTGGCCATTCTGTGATGTCACCGAACTGAAATAATGTTCTTATTGGTGAGATTTTAATCCAACATGCCTGGAACAGGCTCTGGGCCTCATAAAAGGTAGAGGGAGCTGGAGAGAATGATCCAGAGCCCCCTCCACTGCTGGCATTCCAGGATTTCCACACACTAATCTTTTACTTTTCTAAGAATCTGACATTTTAAGATTTTTAAGTCCTGACATTCTCTGCAAACTTCTTAAGAGTGCAAGAAATCTAGCAGTCTTTTTCACTTCTGTATGTATCCCCAGAATCTAGCATAGTACCTGGCACATAGTAGGCACTATATAAATATTTGCTGAAGAGATGAATTCTAGGTGCCTAACAGACTGGGATTCTTAGTAGTCTCAGCAGACTAGGATTCTTAAGTTCTAATAGTCTCAGATGAAAAAACTGTACCCTATTTAGGACACTAACACTGTGAATTCCAAGATGCGCTAAGTTAGGATGTTTGACTGCAAGTTTCTAACATGTCAGGGTTCCACGATTCTAAAAATCCCAGCTTTCTATAGTTTTGTGAGCACACTCCCAACTCTTCAAAAGGAGGAGGTGATGGCTGGCCAGGGACAAGACCTTTGGGGGCAACAATTTGCGGTCCTATCTGTGTCTGGGCTTTAGGCATGTGCAGTACATCATCTACAAGAGAGGGAACACAAGCACAGACACATAAAAATATACAGTACAAGACAACGCATCCACTTGATAGCAAGGGCTATGTCTTTTTTCCCACCTTGACTGATAGAAGGTTTAAAACATAATCAGATCCATCCAGTTTTTCAGAGGCTGAAACTTAGGAAACATAAGGCAGCCCAGACATGTCATCATAAGATTTGGTAGAGCTCTATGGGGCAGGTGGCAAATAGAGCTGCTGATTGTTGAAAAAAAGCAAAACAAAACAAAGAAGCTTTTTGTGGTCTGTCTACCAAGAGACGCTCACTCAGTTCAGTCACCATATCTTGCAGGATTTTGCAGGTTCCGTGACTCTCATGTCAACCCTTGAGCCCAACCATGTGTGACAACATTTTATAGAGTTGCTGTGTATGCCATTTGGTTGGTTCATATTAGAAATTCAGTAAGAGCAAGTGAGGCAGCAGGGATCCACGATCACGGTACAATCTCGGGGTAGCTTTTCCATCCGCGTTTTGGTTTACCTAAAAATCTGGGCTATGGTTTATCTTAAAATCTTCCCAACCAGTGTTTCCAGTTCACCCTAGGGAGACCTTCCCTGACACCACTTACCACACAGCACTATAGGGATGATCATTCCTTTCTCTGAACTAACCTTTTTTTAGTTCTGTTATCATATTTGCCCTGCTGCATTTGTAGTTATCTGTCGTTCTCTCCTGTATAAGAGCATATGGCACATTCTTGGGATACAGTACATTCTTGGAGTGGGCTTTGGAGTTCAACAGAATTGGGGTTTGCATCACACCATAGCCTCCTATTGGCTGTATGATCTTGGGTAGATTTCTTCCAGTTCCTGATTTATCAGTTGGGAACTCCTCCCCTTTTATAAAGTTATTATAAGGACTAAAGATACTATACTACACCAGCACACAGTATGCTTGAAGAAGCAGAATCCCAGGGTCAGTGCTTACCAAATGTTTATTAAACTGAATGAAAGCACCCCACGAAGAACCCCATTTAAGATTTCCCTTCCTCTACAGTCCCAGTATTGGAAAGATTTTTGTCCGCCAGGCTGCATTTATTAAGCAATATACATTCGTTTCCTCATCTTTTATTAACCAAAGACACCTTCTAATCCCCAGTCAGGGCTTCTGATGAGCTTGAAATAAACAGCACCATACGATGCTGAGCTGTTAGAATTTCACACAAAGGTTAAGAAACATGATATGTTGTTCCAGGGTACTTGTTACAGCCTCTTCCTGAGTAGATCCGTCAAGCTTTATGAAATAAATAGTTCCCGAACTAGGTAAATTGTTCCATCACAAACTTCAGAGACCCTGGGCTAAGAACAGCACAGTCCCTCCCACTCCTCACGCCTGTTTCCTCTCCCCTCCATCCAGTCTCCAGGCCTCACCCTGGGCCTCTGGGGTTGCTCTGAATATTCATAACTTAACATTCAAAGGACCTAACAAGGTGCCAGGCCCTTGGTAGGCCCACAATGACGCACAAGGTTTCTGTGATGTACAGAAACTACTGGACACATGTTAATTTCCTTCCTCTTATTCATCAGCATCTTTTAATTTAAGTGGTCCCCAAGTGGGGGCACAAAACCATCTCCTGGGTGCAAGAAAATTCTAGAAGTATTTATCTTTTATGTCACCCTTTTCTAATATCTATTTTGTATATGTTTTATAATATATGTAATGCATTTGTGCTCAAAATACATGTAATAAAATGCACTGCTGGGGCTTCCCTGGTGGCGCAGTGGCTGAGAGTCCACCTGCCGATGCAGGGGACACGGGTTCGTGCCCCGGTCCGGGAGGATCCCACATGCCGCGGAGCGGCTGGGCCCGTGAGCCATGGCCGCTGAGCCTGCGTGTCCGGAGCCTGTGCTCCGCAGCGGGAGAGGCCACAACAGTGAGAGGCCCACGTACAGCTTAAAAAAAAAAAATGCACTGCTGTATCAATTCGGCATCTACAGAAGCAGGGCAGGTTGTATTAAAAGAATGGGCTCTGGAACCAGACCCTACATTTGAATTCTAGTTGCACTACTTGCTAGTTCTGTAGTAGTGACCTTGGGCAAGTTACTTCACCCTTTGTGACTCAATTTCCTCATCTGTGTAATGGAGATCAAAAAATAAAAAAGGATACCTACGTTACAGAGTTGCTCTGATGACTAAAGGAGTTAAAACAAGCGAAGTCTTGAGAACAGTGTGGCAGCCAGTAAACACCTAATGAACTTTAGATATTAGTATGCATAAATATGTATATATAAAGTGAGGGGCCCTACGTTTCTTTATCTTTTCTTTTAAGAGCAGTGTGCGACCGGAGAAGCATGGTGAACACTGTTTCATTCCAGAGACATTTCCTAAACACCCACCGAGCAGGCTAGAAGGTGAGGGATATATAAACTGTGAGAGGCGCAGCCCCCAAGGAGCTGGTGGAAGGGGAGGGAGAGTGTCACATGCAGCTGTAAGCAAGGCAGAGGTGGGACCTGTCAGAACAGGATGGAGGTGGGGACCTCACTTCAATTGGAGGAACCAAGGAAGGCTTTCTGGAGCCATAGAGGGTTCCAGTGGGAAGAGATGAAGAGATGGGGTCTTGAGCATCCATGGCAGAGAGAGGAATAGTCCGCCTCACGCCCTCATCCTTCACCTGGTCTCAAGCAACCTGCCCACTATCACTTTACCTCTCAAGTCTCATGTGTTACCATTATTAACTTCTCACCAAGGGTGCTGAAATTTGCTGGCCTGCCCTCATTTCCACGCACTCACTGCTCTCTCTTCAGCTCAGGTTCACCGATTTGCACTTCAGGGCACCACTGGCATTGAATCTATCTGAATGGCACCTCCTGGAGCACAACTACAAAGTTTTGCCTCTGAGCTTTTGCACATGCTGTCCCTTTTGAGTGTTTCCTTTCCTGTTCCCCTTTCCGCATCACTACTACTCTGTGTGTCTCACTAGCCCCCACTCAGCCTCTGGGCTTAACCTCATCACCTCCAGGGAGCCTTCCATGATGCCTCAAGCCTGAGTTTGGGTTTGGCACCCCTCCGGGGGCTCCCGCAGCTCCCTGTACTTTCCCTGTTGCAACACTTCCCACACTGCAGTGTATACTTGTCTGTGGCCACCCACTAGCCTGATTGGCTTGTCCATTACCATATTCTCCAGTGCCCAGCACAGTGTCTGGTACATAGAAAGCACCATAAATATTTGTTAAATGAAGAAAGGATGGAAGGAAGGTAGGAGGGAAGAGGAGGACCTTGATTATATCACAAAAGGTCTATGTAAAGAGAGAAGTGGGAAATGAGTCTCTGAGTAGCAGGTTTAGGCCTTGAACACAAGGAAAAGGAAATCAGACCATAACCGGGGAGTTACGCAAGTTTTTAAAGCAGGGACATGACAAGACCAGAGCTGTACTTTAGAAGGATCTGCTCTTGAAACTTAAGGCATCTGCTCAGCCACCCAGATCTCCTTTCTAATTGGCTCAGCTCAGCCAGGATGTTCAAAGTCCACATGATCTGGGCTTGCTTTTCAGGTGGGGCCCAGTTGCAGGTTCCTGTAGGCAAAAAAGGATGCCCCAT
Source organism: Phocoena sinus (assembly GCF_008692025.1). Classification (NCBI taxonomy): domain Eukaryota; kingdom Metazoa; phylum Chordata; class Mammalia; order Artiodactyla; family Phocoenidae; genus Phocoena; species Phocoena sinus. Next base: position 53,723,197 of record NC_045770.1, on the reverse strand, counting down.
GCCATGGGATTAGGAAATTGGGGTTTGGGGTTGCCTTTCCATGTATCCTGTTCATCAGCTGAAGGGAACTTGGTATTGTAGAATTTTCCACTGTGTCAAAATGAGATGGGATGACTGGAATGTCTCACCTCAACAACCAAGGCGGCCAGTGAAGGGCAGAGGGGAGCCATGCAAGTTTCCTGAGAGGAGGTCTCTCTGAGCCTAGCTCGAGCTTATAGTAGATGAGGGTGGAGAAAGAAAAAAAAAAAAACAAAGTGAGAGAGTGCAGACACCCCTGTGGTCGAGGGGTGGGGCTGGGGGAATAAACATTTGCAGAACCCCTTCTGGAGGCCAGGAACGGGGCCAGGTGTTTTACAAGATCTCTTCCTCACAAAAAACAATGCACTGGAAAATCCATCCCCATTTCCGAGGTCAAGAAGCAGAGGCCTACATTTGCCTGTGGTCACAGGACCTGGGTGAGAACCCGCACTGCAGTGCTGTGTCCACTGAGGGGTGTGAATTAAATTTATCAGCCCTGGGGACTTCCCTGGTGGCACAGTGGTTGAGAGTCCGCCTGCCGATGCAGGGGTCACGGGTTCGTGCCCCGGTCCGGGAAGATCCCACATGCCGCGGAGGGGCTGGGCCCGTGAGCCATGGCCGCTGAGCCTGCGCATCCGGAGCCTGTGCTCTGCAACGGGAGAGGCCGCGACAGTGAGAGGCCTGCGTACCGGGAAAAAAAAAAAAAAAAGCCACTGCAAAGAGCTTTTGAGGGGAGGCTGAGAGTAGGCTTGCAAGGAGCCTGGGAGTCTCAAGGTGAGGGCTCAACCAACATGGATTCCCTCTGCCATCCCTCCAGCTGTAGGTCTTTGAAAGTAAGAACAGGGTGATTTGGGGGAATAAATAATGACAGATCTGCAAGCCTGCCAATGACACCTTTATCAATATGCATCGCTTACTGACATCATATAAGAGGAAAAGTGTTAGGGAGATGGACAGGATATATGAAAGGAGCACATGACAAGGGAGTCCTGAGATCTACAGAAAGAGCAATTTCAGTCCCTCACACCTTTGTGTGCATTGATGGTAGCCTTCCTTAGCGTCTGAGACGTAACCCATAACCAGGGCAAGCTGGTGCTCAAGGAAGAGCCTCCAGCATTCTGGATTCTGAGTTGTCTTTGGAATACACCATGAGACTAAAGTGTGAAGGGCTAGCTGATGGACGAGTTTATTACTCTGTCAAAGAAAAGAAGACCATTAACAAAATGCACTTTTTCACACTTTTCTCAGCAGTCCTGAGAAATCCATCTAAACACCCAAATGGAACCTTACTGATCTTCATGAGACCCCATCTAGGCTCCAGTGGGGAAAGTCATGGCCTGCTCACACAGTGGGGAAGTGTGAGTCCTAGCTGTGAAACCAGAGCATGAGCTGTATGCTGCAGGGAGCCCCTGGGTTAAGGGAAGAGCCTCCCAATAACCTCCGAACCGGCAGCCCCGCATTGTAGAAGCTTGTTATAAAACGCTTAGCATAGTGCCCAGTAAATGGCAATTACTTAGTAAATGATACCTAGAAAATACCAAAACAAAACCTGTAGACCTAAACAGGTAGCTCATCTCAATGGAACCCTGAGCTGATGGATTCATCCTTCCCGTGAAGCCTGGCTGTGTTTCACCTCTTCAGTCTCCCTTCTAGAAATACTCAAGCCCCCCCACTTAAAACCAAATGCATTCGCTCTCTCCTCGTGAGCCAACCTCATATCTATTTCCTCTTAACAGGGCAGCCAGTTGCTCCACTGAATGCGGAAAACCGTATTCAGTTCTGAGCAGAGGATGGGGCATTAAGGGAAAGTTGGATCTCCTTCCGATATGAAGGTCTGAGGCTGCTAGAGGACCAGGAACTCCACTGCAGGGATAGCGTGTCCTGCTTTTGATGGCAGTGAGTGATGGTCACGCCTGTAGCTGAAACAACCCAGTCTGCCCAACAGGGACCACAGCTGCTCATCTCTGTGTCCTGGCCTGGCTCAGAGTCTCAGCTTAGAAAAGGTCTGCAGAACCAGTTCCCACCGTTATTTTAAATGGATTGAAATCCACTGTGGCAAGCATCTCAAAGCGCTGAAAATCTGAAGCTACAGCACTAGAGGGACCATTTGTTCTGCTTTGCCAGTGAGAGCCCCAACTGACATCTGTTATCCTGCAACGATTAATCGTAGTGCCCTGCCTTTACTCTAAAGATGTCCTGATTTGGACAATTATATGGCCACCCCATTTGAGGGCAGTATAGATTCAGTTCCACATCAGAGGCTATAGTTTGCTGCAACAGACTAGGGGTCAAGAGATCTGGGTACAGGTCAACAGTGTGCTGTGGCATCATGGGCAGGGCCTCTGGCCTCTCTGGCCCTCACATTCCCACTTGGGGAGTTGGAGCAGAATACTCTAAGGTTCTTCTGTGGTCCAACATTCTACAAGATAGGAGTAACAGTAGTACATACCTCAAGGGGTTGTTTTGAGGATTAAAGGAGACTGTGGGAAAAATGCAGGATAAAAACGATTTCATTTATAATAAAAAGTTAGGCCCTTTCGGTATAGTGAGTGCTCGTAAGACATTTATAGACTAAATGAATTTGTATAAATGCATTCCTATACAGAAGATGGGCTGAAAAAAATCTTTAACGATGGTTATCACTGATATGGGCAATTTTTAATTTTTAAAATATGTCTTCAAAATTCTCTATGTTGAGCATATATAGTTATCTTTATACTTTTAAAAATTATTTTTTAAAACTTCAGGAAAAAATGAAATAATAAATGTGACAATACCTGGCATCTAGTAGGTGCCAAATAGATGTTGGTTTTAAATACAAACAAGATTCTATGCACTGATATTGGTAATATAATTTGATATAGTTGATTTTTAAAATGTGAAAAGCTTTTAATTGAGCAATTCCACTTCTAGGGATTTACCCTAGAACACAATTATGACGTTTCAGAAGATTTATTTATAAGGGTATTCATCACAACATCGTTTGTAATAGTCAAAAGTAAAATTAAAAAAAAATGTTAAAGAGGAAAAACATCCTTTATATTAAAAAGTGACTAATTATGTAAATTAAGGCATATCAGTAGAATGTTAATATGTAGACATTATAAGCCATGTTTGTAAAGAATGTTTAAGGACCTGGGAAATAGGATATTAAAAAAGCACGGGGCAAAACTGTATAAAAAATAACTGTGACATTTGTTTGAGTGTGTGTGTGTGTGCGTGTGTGTGTGTGTGTGTGTGTGTGTGTGTGTAATTAACAAAAATGTTAATGCCTGTTAACCTTAGGGCAGTAGAATTATGAATACATTTTATTTATTTTTTATATTTTTTTATATTTTCTAATTCTTTCAAGGAACAAATGTGATAAGATTTTTTTTTAAGTTATTTTAAAAAGAAGAAAACACACACACAGAAAGAAGCAAAGACAGCAGCTTCTGCTTTGTGTCCCTCATGGGATGAGCCTGGCAGAAGCACAGCCTCCTGGGTCCAAAGTCGCCTTCTTTTCCAGCCCATTAAATCTTTGTGGGTCTTACTCCCCAAGCAGGGCAGCTCCCACTAAGTCAACTCTCCTCTCCTCGACAGTGGTTATTTTCAGAAGCAGGTCTGGGGCCATCTGTCTCTGTGACTTACGTTGGGAAAATAGTCTCTGGAAAACAGGACACAGTGAATTTCTCAGGCTCAGCTCATTTGATCTCCAGCTCTCCTCCTCACAGGTTTCTCAGGGCCAGGTTTTTTTTTTTTTTTTTGGTTTTGTTTTTTTTTTAAGCATTCACCAGGAAAGGAACTCTGCTTTCACCTGCCCACCTGGGGAAGCCCAGTGACTGGTGTACCTTCCACATCAACACCGAATAAAGAGTGACTTAGGTCTCTCTGGTCTTCCCACAAGGATGACCTGTCCGCTGCCTGCTAGTTTGTTTGATACAGGGATATTAAATGAGGACATTCAATGATTTTTTTGGTAATAACAGCTTTATTGAGATATAAACACATACCATGCAAGTCACCCATGTAAAGTGTACGATTCAATGGCATTTAGTATATTCACAGAGTAGTCCAACCATCACAATACATTTTAGAATATTTCCATCACCCCAAAAAGAAACCACACAGTCATTAACAGTCACTCCCCATTTCCTTCCAACCCTCTGCAGCCCTGGACAATTACTAATCTACTTTCTGTCTCTACAGATTTGCCTATTCTGGACATTTTATATAAATGGAATTATATAATATGTGCTCTTTTGTGACTGTCTTCTTTTACTGAATATAATGTTTTCAAGGTTCATCTATGTTGTAACACAGATCAGGATGACATTTCATTTTATTGCTAAATGACATTGCATGGTACAGTTGTACCGTATTTTATTTATCCATTCTTCAGTTGATGGAAACTCTACTTTTTGGCTCTTCCAAATAATGCTGCTACAAACATTTGTGTACAAGTTTTTGTGTGGACACATGCTTTCATTTCTCTCAGTATACGGCTAAGAGTGGAATTGCGGGATTGTACGGTAACTGTGTTCGACCTCTTGATGAACTGCTGGATCATTTTCCAAAGTGGCTGCACCATTTTACCTTCCCATCTGCCGTGTTTGAGGGTTCCAATTTCTCCATATCCTTGCCAATACTTGTTATTGTCTGTCCTTTTGATTATAGCCAGCCTAGTGGGTGTGAAGTGGCATCTCATTGTGGTTTTTGAGTTGCATTTCCTAATGGCTAACAATGTTGAGCATCTTCTCATGTGCTTATTGGCCATTTTTATGTCTTCTTTGGAGAAATGTCTATTCAGATCACTTGCCCGTTTGTAAATTGAGTTGTCTTTTTTTTATTATTGAGTGGCAGGCATTGATTTTTTCATCAAATATTTATTTTGTGCCTACCTTGCGCCAGGCACTGTTGTAAGCATCACTGATAGGCAAGGAAGACAGAGCCTTGCCCTCAGAAGCGTACATTCTAGTGGAGGAGGAAATCAATACACAAGTAAGCAAATAACTATGCAGAGCAAGATCAGGTGATGAGAGATGCTATGAAGAAAAGTTTAATGCAATAAGAGGTTAGGCGTGATGGGGTGGGTGTGTTGTTTTAAGTAAGGTGGTCAGGGAAGGCCTCTCTGAGGAGGTGACATTTAAGCAGAGACCTGAAGTAAGTAAATGAGTGAGCTACACAAACATCTGGGGGAAGAGGTTTCCAGGCAGAGTGCCCAGCAACTGCAAAGTCCGGGCAGTAGAAGCAAGTTCATTTGAGAGACAGCAAGGAAGCTAGTATAGCTGGAGGAGTATAAGGAAGAGAGTGCTGAGAAATGAACCTTGAGAGGTGGCCAGGGGGCCAGATCACAGACGTGCCTATTGCAAACAAAGGCCACTATGCATATGTGTTCTTATTAGTGAGTTCCCTGAGGGCAGGGACTGGTTTTATTTATCTCCATATGTTCACAGCCCACACAATGACTTCATATATAGCGGGTACCCAGTACATACCGGAATCTATTTTAACTTACTGAGCTACTAATAAAACAATGCCCACATGTGAATTGTATTTACTCTACAGTTTACAGAAAATGTTCACATCCATGATCTTATTTGATCCTTACCATATCCAAGTGAGGTAATGACCATCACCCCCATTTTACAGATAGAAAAACTGAGTCTAGGAGAGGCGATAGGACTAGTGCAGGGACATACAACTGGTAAGGGGCTAAGTGGGACTCCGACCCAGGGGAGGGGCAGCAGTAAGATCTGAATTTAAAACTGGTTATTGTGGGTTTCGGGTAGGTTGCGTCCTCTTTTAGAGCTCTGGGATCTTCAGGATCTGGGCCTACCTTCTAGGGGTCCTGTGAAGAGTATATAATCAAAGCATGCGTGTCTGGGGCCTAGCATGGGCCTGGCATACAGTAAGTGCTCAACAGTGGCAGCTCTTCCCCAGCTTCCCTTTATTACCAGCCCTAGCTATACACTCAGGCAGGCTCTTCGTGTGAGGCCTTGACTGGGTACTGGAGACAAAGAGCTAAGACCAGCCCTTCCCCTAGAGGGGAGCCCGGTCTCACGGGTGAAGGAAACAAACGCATTATTTAATGTGAGAGAGACAGGGATGCCGGTGGAGGGGGGTGAGTGGTGAGGGAGGTGCTGAGGGGCAGGGCAGGGGAAATGGGAGACCCATGGAGCTCTGATTATCAGCTGCAACCCCAGATTTCTCCCAGGTGCTGTTAACCTTTTCCAAGAGCTGCCCCAAAGGGATTTAAGATGGTCCACCCAGGCCGCTGGAGGCTCAAATCAGCCTGACGGGGAGGCCTCCTTCTGTGGGATGTCGGGGAGAGGGAAGGCACAGGGTAAGCTGGATTATCTCTGTCTGTCAAAAATCTGCTGGCAAACATGATCAAGGAGACACTGAAATTTATGGTGGGTCTCGAACAATCTGTGGTCACAGAGTGTTCTGTTGAACAGGAAGGCTTCAGTTTGCATTTTTGCAGTGAGATTTGATTAAGAAAGTGCCTCCCAACAGCTGTTCCCAAAATCATTGGGTTAAAAAAAATACACACACACACACACACACATATATAATATATAGTTCCCTCTCCCAGATTCAACTTACACAGCTGCAAAATTCCAGGCCCTAAGACACAGGAAGAGCACAACCTGACTGCCAAACCCCACCACTACTCAGACATTGTGGGAAGGGTGGAGGTATTAAAGAGGCAAAAGATAGGGAGCTGGGGAGAAAAAAGGGCCCAGTTGCTGGAAGGAGGGGAGGGCACTGATATTAATGGGGCAACTACTGCGTGTGCAGCACTGTGGAAGCTTTATATATACATCATCTTACCCAACCCTCACACCCCCACCCCTGTGAAGGTGTTAGGCTCTCTCCAGATGACAGATGCAGGACTTGAGGTTCAAAGAGAGACTCTTCAGGGTCACCCAGCTGGTGGGCACAAGGCTGGGCTCTGGGCCTTGTTCTGTCAGACTCTAAGCCCATATTTGTGCCACTAATAAAATCTGAATGAAGGGTTTACTTCCTTGATCTCTCATCAGCCATGGCAACAGGACTATACGTTTAAAGAGGTTAATTTTCTCAAAGCCCCAGGGCTATTGAGTGTGGAGCTGGGATTCCAACTCAGGCCAGCCACCTGAGCCCACGGCCAGAGTTGTTCCTAGAAACTCACTCTGTCTTTCAGGGTCTTAGATGAGGGTCAAGGATTAGTGTAATCAATGAACTAGGCAAAGATTAACCAGGAAAAAAAAAAACCTCCATGTAAAATAAAGCCAGAATTGTATATTTACCGTTTGTGCAGTTTTCCAAATATCCATTATATTTCAACAAAAGGTTTTAAAAAATACCAGAAGGCCCTGTGGTGTGAATGTAAGCATATAGTGAGAGAATTTTCCTTAAATAGTTTCCTCCCATAAATGCCCTGATTCTAAACAGCTTTCTTGGAGCTTACTCACTGTGCCAAAGCCTCCTTCCCATCAGGTTTCCACAGAACTTTTTGAAACTTTTTTGGGAAAGCACAAATGTAGTAAAGGCCAAGCTTTCCAGAAATTTCTCTACTCCCACTCCAGGAAATCGTGAAAAATCAAGGAAAGCAGTCAGGGGGAGACAGTGCACAAGTAAAGAGATGGTTGCCTAAACCTGCTCCCAAGCGGCTGGGTCTCCCAAAGACTGAATTTCCCCAGAGAGAGGCTCTCAAAGCCAGGGGCCCTGTAGGAGGTTTTGGGCAAAAACTGGAAGAAAAACAGGGTTGTTTTTTGTTTTTTTTTTTGGGCTGCGTTGGGTCTTCGTTGCTGCGTGTGGGCTTTCTCTAGTTGCAGAGAGCTGGGGTTACTCTTCCTTGCGGTGCGTGGGCTTCTCATTGCGGTGGCTTCTCATGTTGGGGAGCACGGGTTCTACCGGCGTGGGCTTCAGTAGTTGTGGTGCACGGGCTTAGTTGCTCCGCGGCACGTGGGATCTTCCAGGACCAGGACTCGAACCCGTGTCCCCTGCATCGGCAGGCAGATTCCTAACCACTGCACCACCAGGGAAGTCCCAAAACGGGGTTCTTTTTTTCTCCCAAACTATACTCTGTACAGAAAGGAGCTTTGGAGATGGGAAGGGAAGGGAATAAACATCTACCAAATGCTGTCTGCGTGTTGAGTGCTACACTAAGCGCTTTACACAGGTTTCCGACATACCCTTCAGAGCAAGTGTCACTCCCTCCCTCCCTCCACAAATCACTGAGGTCCCCCCCCCCCCATGTCAAGTTCTCCACGAGGAGCTGGGGACACCAAGAGAAACAGAATCGTGTGAAGTGCCTGTCTTGGGCAGCTGCAAGTTTCCTTGGGCTGCTGTAACCAAGTGCCACAAACTGAGTTATCTGTAAACAACAGAAATTTATGGCTTCACAGTCCTAGAGGCTAGAAGTCCAAAATCAAAGTGTTGGCAGAGTCGTGCTCCGCTGACGCCTGCAGAGGAATCATTCCCTGCCTCTTCCTAGCTTCTCATGGTCTGCTGGCCATCTTGCTGTTCCTTGGCTTGCAGCTGGACCATGCCAACCTCTGCCCTCCATGTCACAGGACCTTCTCCCTCCACCCGTCTCTGTCCCCACATGGCTGTCTTCTTAGAAGGACACCAGTGATACTGGATTAGGAGCCCACTCTCCTCCAGTGTGACCTCATCTTGACTAATTACATCTGCAATGACCACTATTTCCAAATAAGGTCACATGCTGAGGTACTAGGGGTTAGGACTCGAACATATCTTTTATTTTTTGGAGGGGGTGCAATTCAACTCATAACACTGTCCTTGTAGAGCTTATACTATAGAAGCTTCGTTTTGAAGATGAATAAGGTGAGGCACAGAGAGGCCAAGTGACTCACTCAAGATCTACAGGTAGTAAATCCCAAGTCCAGGTCTGAGTCCAGAGCCCATATTCTGTCTGCCATACCACCCTGTCCTGCCGGCGTGGGGTTTCCTCAGCTGGTGGTCATTTTTATCAAAGGAGATTTTGCATACGTCATCACATTTTGTCCTCGTGACACCTCTGCGAGGTAGGTACTATTATTCCCATTTTACTGACACAGGAAACGAGCTCCAGAAAGGCTGGAGTCACTCGGTTTGCAAGAGGAGGCGCAGGATTGAACCCAAGTAGGTTAGACCCTGTACCCAGGCCTTCGCTGCAGCCACACCAGGATCAATGGCCCCATGGTGGGGGACTGGATGCCGGAAATGGAGTGAGAAATCAACACAACCAGCTAATGGAAAGCCCTATCTCCAAGGCTGCCCCGGGGAAGGACAGGCACCCTGACGGACGGCACTGGATTGGAAAAGAAAGAGGTTGGCTGGGTCTGTTTCTTTTAACCAGAAAGGCTCATCTGGAGAGGGAAGAATTTGTATTTTGGAAGCTAAAGACGTTCAATATTTTGAGCCCAGGAGTTCAGGTCTCCCCTTACTCCTTGGCGAGCAGAGTCTGATCCCTGCTGGCAAATGGGATTTCTTGCTTCCTGGAGGGGAGGGCCCTGGGCAACGCTTGAGTATAAATCTTCTCAGGGGTTTCTTGGGCAGAGCCCGAGGAGCAGCATCCCCATCGCTCTAGCGCAGGCACACATGGACTGCACCTGCCTCAGATTTCACAGGGTCTGGGAAAATGAGAGGAGAGAGAGGTGCCTGCAGGGTGGGGAAGATATTGAGAATGTTCCTACGTGCCAAGTCCACAGAGTCCAGTGGTCTGTGAGGCTGGGTGAGGGGTTGTGTGTAATTTGTCACAGGTCCCTGGGCAAATCCAGGGAGGAGAGTGCCACCCTCTTGGGGAAGAAGACCAGGCATCCTTCTGGAGCGTCCTGACAACTAGATCCTGCCCCAGTTCTCAGCAACCCCAGGGGACTCCAACCAGCACCCCCACAGAGCTGGGGAGGGGAATCAGATTGGGTTCTCTCTGCCTTTGAGAAGTTTCCAGTTTAGTGGCCGAGCAAACCCTGAATGGGCAATTATCCCACAGTGCAGGGAGAGTGGGAACACAAAGAGCAGGCCCTTGATTAAGGGAGCATGGGGCACAGTGGCACTTTCCTGCAGGAAGCGATGTCTAAGCAGAAGCCTAAAGGTGAACCAGGAGCTGGCCAGATGACGGCGGTACTGTGGGTGTGTGCTTGTGAGTGGTGTGTGCACATGTGTGCACGTGTGTGTGTTTCGGGGGAGGGGCTGGTTTCAGTGTCCTGGGCAGAGAGAGATGCATGTGCGGGGGCCCAAGGTAGGGAACTGCAAGTATTAACGGCGGGTATGTGTGGAGGAGAGGTGGGGAAGTGGTAGAGAGAGGAATGAGAGAGAGAAGCAGGGTTCCGGCACTATAGAGGCCTCCGGTAGACTCCAGGGCCGGCCCCTATTCCCTGGGTTCTCAGTCCAGCAGTGGTGAGCAACTAGGCTGGGCCACCTGAATTAAGTCACCCAACTTCTCTGGGTCTCTAGCTGAAACTTCCCATGGTTACACAGGTGGCCTTCTAAGCTCTGGTAGAGAGCCCCAATAATACAAACTAGCCAGACTGACTTACGTGATTCCGCTTAATCCTCATATCCGCTCTCTGAGTTTCTCTTTATTACCCCCATTTAGCAGAGGGGAGCAGAGAAGTTCAAAGAAGGTTAAGTGACTACATTCTGTAAGTCTCTGATTTTCTAAAAGAAACTGCCCTCAGGCTTTCTGCTTGAATAACTGAGTCTTTTGCTCTCAGAGGAATTTTATGCAGGAGAGAGAAAACTTGTTAATAACACCAATGATAACAATAGCTACCGCTGATTAGGAACTTTCCCTTTGCCAGATATCACAGCAAGCTGTGTATAGACACGCATCCATTTTAATCCTCACAACAAGCTTACCCTCATTAGAGACGAGGACACTTGGACTTACAGTGGTCAATCCAGCTGGCCAAGGTCACTGGGCTGACTGGGAATGGGAGAGCCAGGAGGTGGCCCCAGGTGGCCCACTCCAGCCACAGCCTGAGCTCCTAATCACTTCTCTTAAAAGGAGCAGTCTTCTAGTCCAACCTGTGGGTTTACACATGAGGAAACTGAGGCCTGGAGAGGTGAGAGAATGAGCCCAACGTCCATAATAAGGTGCGGCAGAGGGTGGTTCTGTGCCATTATTATCAGTGATAGTAACGGGAACGAGAGGCAGCCTGACACAGAGGGTGGAAAATGGACTCTGAAGCCAACTGTCTGAGTTTGAATCCCAGTTCTGCCACTTAGTAGTAGCAGAAGCCTGGGCATGATCTTAAGTTCCCCGAGGCTCAGTTTCTTTCACTGTAGAACAGGGATGATAATATACCTACCTCACAGGGTCGTGTGGGGATTAAAGAGCTGGGTCATGAAAGCACCTGGCATAACGTAAGCTCTCTATCAGCACCTGCTGTTGCCACTGATTCACAACGTGCTCTGTGCTTGACGCACTTTATCTGTAATTCTCACAGCAACTGTGGAGAGGGGTTATCATCCCCATGGTACAGATGGGGGAACAAGTCTAGAGAAATTAAATAACATGCCCGACCTTACACGGCATGGAAGCTGTAGGCGCTGGGTTGGAAGCCACGTCTGTCGGACGCCCAAGTCCATGTCATATCTCATAATAACCCCTCCCCATGCATCCAGCCTTGCCAACAGCACTGGCATCCATCACCTCATCACTACGAAGTATAGGCCTATTTTTAAATGCTGATAATTGTCATATCTCTATGGCAGTTGTGTACGTGCATGTGTGTGTGTGTGTGTGTGTGTGTGTGTGAGAGGTTCTGATGAACAAGAAAGCACAACCACAAGCAGGATGGATGGTTCCATCCAAGTACCATCTATTATCCCACAATAGAATTAAAATTATTCTACAAGGATAACAACAATTCATCCTGCTTGCAGAGTCTTCTAGGGCTCAGAAAACTCTTCCACATCTATTATCTCATTGCATCCCCCATAATCGCCCTGGAGGGAGGGGAGTAGAGTTAATTGTATTATTTTCCATGTGTAGCAGCCACTCTTGGTTGCCTACCAACATCAATGGCCCTTGCTAACAGAATCCTGACTTGTTCAGCTAGCCATGCCTTCGAGATGTGTCAGGTCATGGATCCTGACTTTTATAAATCACAACAGTCCTGTTCCTCTTGGGGGAATGTGAACCACTGTCCAATCAGATAGGAGGAGAGGTCTCGGGGTTCCCCGGACATTGTGCCATCTGGACACAATGCCTGAGGCTGCCGTAGCTGAAGCCAAGAAGGTAAATCTGAGCTCTGATGAGCAGACCTGGAGTCGCACCACCTCCGGACTTCTTGCTCAGTGAGATAATAAATGTTGAAGTTAATAGTGATCATTCAAGCCAGTTTGAGGTGGGGTTTTGTATAAGGCATCCTCAGATTTCCTACTTCATGTAGACAAGTCTTCATAAACATTCATTCCTACTACTTGTGCTTTTCCCTCTTAGCCATGCCCTATGCTAAGTACTTTATGAACTTCACTTAATCCTCACAATACCTCCGAGCGGTAGGTGTTACTGTTTCCATGTTACGGTTGGCCTGGTCACAGCTCAGGCAGCTAGTGTGAGGTCTCCCAAATCCCAAAGCCCATACTCTTCCAGGATGCTGCTCTGCTACTCTCACCGGGTGGCCAGCAAACTGTAGCTCAGTTCCCTCTCACCAACGATGAGCAGCTCCTGCAGGCTCTGTCCCTGGGGCCAGGACTCGCCAAAGGGAAGGCTGAAGGACCCTCTTCCCAAGAAGCTGGGGAAGGCGGCTGCATAATGGTTCTGCTGCTGCTTCCTCAGCCAGTAAGCAGGATGATAATACCTGCCCTGCAGACAGGTTGAGGGGCTGGGAGTGGGTGGTGCCCTCGGTCTCCCTCCAAGGACACGCCACTTTCCTTAATGGACGATAATCCCTGGATCCCCTGTTTGGCAAGTACTGCATGCCAGACATTGGGAACCGGTGGCAAGCAAACAGGGCCACCCTGCTCTCTTGAATTTCTTGTCTAATGAGGCAAACATGCTTGGAGGCCTCGTCTCATGTTAGCCCCAGGCCCTCTGAGGGCTGTAGCCTCTTCTGAAAACTGGTGGTTAGAGTTGCCCTCTTCTCAGGGATGACGCCAGAGTCCAATGTCCCATCCCCTGGGCTCCCATTTCCTGTCTGCTTCTGTGATTGACAAGTGATGACACCCCTGCTGCAAGCCTTGACTTCCTCTCAGAGGGTCCCCCGCCACCAGTCCAGGCAAGAGTCACTGTGCCTCAAGTGGGCAAGCTGGATGCTGCCCCTCCAGCCCTCCTCACACCCTCCCTGGGCCTGCCACCCTGGGACGCTTTCACACTCCCTGGAGACTTGCCTCTCTCCTGGCTGACAGTGTCCCACCCAGCTGCAATGCCCAACAATCCAGCCAGGCCCTGGCTAACGCGCTTCCCTCGGAGGGGCTTATCCAAAGGCCGACAGACAGCTCTCCGTGTCAGAAATGATTTCCTGACGCCCAGCTGAGGCACCCCAGGCCCCGTGTCACCTGCTGGTGGTAAGTCCCTGCTTTTCCTGCTCTTTGGAATCTCTGCTGATGCTACACGTCGTCAGCTAAACTGCCCTCCTCTGTGCTTCTGTTTTGCTCATTTTTACATCTGCTGTCTGTTCAACAACACATTACTGATGCCTACTGTGTGCCAGGCCCTGTTCCAGGCACTGGGGACGCAGATGGATGGCACAGCTCTGCCTGCAGGGAGCTCACAGTCTAACTGGGGATACTGACAAGCAAAGTGTATGTGCTGGAGACCTAGGGCCTCCTGAAGGTGGGGAGAGGCCTAGCCTGCCTTGTTCCGAGCCTGGCAGAGGGGAAGCATTCCACTCACAGATTGTTTCTTGAGCCAAGAGATGCTCTGCTCAGCCTCTGGAGTTGGCCGGCCTCTGTCCCGGGGAATTTCCGATCACAGTGGGGGAGTGGGGGAGGGGACGGGATGGCCGCTGAGGGCAGGGAGTCAGGGGCCCTGGCTTTCAGGCTCAGCCTGTCACTAACTTTCTCTACCTCTGAGCAAACTGCCAGCCTAACCAGAACTTGGTTTTCTCAGTTATCAAGTGGGAGGCCTCAGGGAATGTTCTAGAAGAGGCTGGTCATCCATCTGTCAGGGATCATGGGGAAGGGATTCCAGCAATGGGAAGGAGAGAAGCAGCGGGCCGGGATGACGTCCCCAGGCCCTCCTGACTCTGGATTCTCTGCACCGCTCTGGGCCTCAGGTTTCCCATCTGGAGAACAAGGGGATCGGGCTTCGGAATCAGACGGATTTAAGTTCAGCCCCATCTCTGCCTCTTGCTTTGTGATCTCTAATAAGTTACGTCATCTCCCTGAGCCTTAATTTCCTCAGATGCAAAATGGGGATTTGTAGCATCTGCCTTGTTATATTGGTATGAGGCTTAGAATATGATAAATGACGCCTGGCACGGTATTTGGCACAGAGTAAATATCAAGTAAATGTTAATTCCTCCTCCTCTGAGGGGCGAGATGCCCTTGAGAGTACTTCAAAAGGAAAATTCTGGTGACACAGTTTCTCACCTGACTTGTTAGTGGGATGAGGGGTGCAGATTGCATCTGCCCCTCAGGATCAGAGTCTCCTGGCTGGACTGGACCTTGAAAATCAACAGCTGTCCACCCCCTTCCTGTATCTGCCCTCCCAGATCCAATGACTGAACCTCCTCCAAGACAAGGTTGCTGCTGACATACCTCCCGGTACAAGGAACTCACTACTCACTCCAGAGGCAGGCTGTTCCTGTCTGATTCAGCTCTGACTGCCATAAAATTCTTCCTTCTAATGAGGCAAGAGAGGGCTACTGCCGCTTCTACTACTAACACTAATCATAACTAACACAGGCATAATTCAGAGAGATTGTGGGTTCAGATCCAGACCAAGGCAATAAAGTGAGTATCGCAATAAAGCGAGTCACACGAATTTTTTGGTTTCCCAGTGCATATAAAAGTTATGTTTACAATACACTGTAATCCATTAAGTGTGCGATAGCATTATGTCTAAAAAACGTACATACCTTAATTAAAAAATACTTTATTGCTAAAAAATCCTAACCATCCTTTCAGCCTTCAGCCAGTTGCAATCTTTTTGCAATAGTAACATCAGAGATCACGGATCACAGATCACCATAACAAATATAATAATGAAAAAGTTTGAAATATTGGGGAATTACCAAAACA
Source organism: Phocoena sinus (assembly GCF_008692025.1). Lineage (NCBI taxonomy): Eukaryota > Metazoa > Chordata > Mammalia > Artiodactyla > Phocoenidae > Phocoena > Phocoena sinus. The sequence continues at coordinate 53,708,014 of NC_045770.1, read as the reverse complement.
TGACACAGAGACACAAAGTGAGCCAATGCTGTTGGAAAAATGGCGCCGAAAGACCTGCTCGATGCAGGGTCGCCACAAATCTTCAATCTGTGAAAAACACAACTGTGAAGCCCAATAAAGTGCAACAAAATGAGGTCGCCTGTAACGGCACAGTGATTAAGAACACAGACTCCAGAGCTCCTAGCCATTTAAAATTTTAAATTAAAAAAACTTTAGTTTTAATTAATTAAAATTAAACAAAAAATCCAGCTCCTCAGTCATAGGAGCCACATTTTGAATGTTTAATAGCCCCAGTGAACATCTCTGCTCTAGGGCCAGACAGTCAGGGATAGGATCCCGGCTCTGCTACTCACTGGCCTTGTGATCTTACTCAAGTTCCTTAGCTTCTTTATGCCTCAGTTTCCTCATCTGTAAAATGAGATAAAAATGGGATAAAAATGGTGCTTGCTTCACAGGGCTTCTGTGAGAATTAAATAAATGAAAATATGGAAAGTGCTTAGAAACATGCTGGTTTTATGAGTGTTTGCTTGTTAATTAAAACGTCACTGGTTTGATACCCACTCTGTGCCAAGCCCCGTACTAGACATTTGATGGAGACATGTCAGACACACATTTTTTTCCACACCCAAATGAGTTTTTTCACAAGCCCAAAGATAAATTGCTGGGTTAAAGAACATGAGTATTTGACATTTTACAAAGATAGTGTGGAATCACCTTCCAAAAGAGGAGGTACAGATTTTACACTTTCACCAATAACATACATGTTTCCCCATAACCTGAGCAACCCTGGATAGTCTTACAATTTTTAACCCTTGCTTATCTGATAGATGTAAAATATCTTAAAGTCATTTTCATACTCATTACTTTATTAGTGAGTTTGAGAATTTTTCTATGTTTATCAGATATTTGTATTAATGTATCTATGAATTGATGTACATGTCTGAATTTTTTCTTATTGGGTTGTTTACTTTTCCTATTTATTGATTCTAAGGCTTTCTGTATGTTAAAAAGATTAATGTATTTTCTAAAATGCAAATATTTTCCCACTTTCCTTTGACAAAATGCTCATGTTGTTGTTTTCTTGTCACGCAGAAATGCTTAACTTCTATTCTTCATTCTTTTTCTTTATGGCTTCTGGCTTCGGTGAAGATCGGCCTACTTCCCGAACTGTCATCAGGCCTCCCCGGGCTCCCTAGAGATCTGAGGACCAGCGAGGAAGCTCCTACAGACAAAACAGGGGCACTGCCCCACGCTATCCTGCGTGCACTCAGGGGACCTGCCACATTTGACGGACCCTGTCCTTTCAAGTCCCCAGTCTCCCTCTAGGATGCATCAGGAGAAGGATACAATCCCTGCATAAAATTTGATTCTCATTTTGCATTCACAAGGAGCAGCTCCCTCTTTTCTTCTGGGCTCTTCACCCTCCTGAAATGGAAGTGGAGGAATGTTGAGGCAGACAGAATGTGATGAGAGTTTTCAGTTTTGCTAGACCACACAGTGAAGCCACTAGTAAATTCCTGACCCACAAAATCTGTGTGAAATAATAAATGCGTTGTTGCCGTTTTAAGCGGCTAAATGTGAAGGTAATTTGTTACATAGCAGGTGAAAATACATAAGGGCCATTTGGATTACATGGTGAGCAGCCCTCACAGATGAGCTTGAATCTTAAAGGATTCACAAGGCCAATCATCTTTGCCCTGCCTGAGGGCTAAGATTCAGGCGGCTGCTTCTCAACGCAGAGCCTGGTTTTTAGCTGTTCTGTGGTCTTCGTGATTCCCTTTAACTTTTCCTTTTTGTGCTACATCCACACAGCAAAGGCCCAGACCTGAGCTACTGCATTCTTTAGCTGCATCCCCTTAACCTTAATCGTCTAGGCCTGAATACTGTCAAATCTTACAAAGAAGAAATAAAAATCTGCAACTTGTTTATTAATATATTGAACCCCACAGCTTATCAACAGCTGTGTTTGATACCAACTCTCTTCATTAGAATATTAATCATTAGTGTCAAGATTTGCCTCATTCTGTTAACATTAACCAGAGGGAACATTTTGATTAGGACTTAGCATTGAAAGACTGTGGAAGAATCACAGGACACGGGAAAGCACCTAGAAATAGTTTTGGCCCAGTTCTTCTGTCCCTAGGCAGATGTTTTAACTACGTTTGAATACATCTAGAGTAAGAGACTCTCACAATATCCTGCGGTAGTAAATGCTGCTTTCTACTTTTTGTTCAATCTTAATCATCAAATAAGTCCCTTCCCATCCCACGAACATTTCCCCTGCTTTCATTTCAGCTCCTTGGCTCTTGCTTCACCTTCTGAGAACACGAAGAACGAGTGTTAAAAACTCTCTTTAGAGAAGGCCTTCGATAGATTCACAGAGAGTAATTAAACCCCAGCTCAGCCTTCTCATCTGCAGGCTCAGGAGCTCCAGCGCCTTCGTGCTAACTTCACGGGTTAGTGAGATTCCCGTGCCCCACGGGGGGCCCTGCCTGACTGCTTCCTCCCTTCCAAGCTGCGGTGCTTCAGAAATGCAGCCGTGGCCCAGTGCAGAGCGTAAATATGGTTTCCCTCTTCTGCCTCCTTTATGGGATCACTGTGTCCGTTTAGAACTTATTTTCAGGGTTTTAGACCGGAGATATGTTAGAGGTATAGATGTCATTTTGTCCCACCTCCGAATATTATAGCTGAGGAAACAATGGCCCAAAGAGGTCTCTCAAGGTCACGGAGTGACAGAGTGGCTGAGCTGAGTCTGGGACCCAGGGATCCTGACTTCCCATCACGTGCCCTTCCGGTCTCTCCTGCTTGGTTTGGCCTCATCTGGGTGTGTCCTCCCACCTGTGCTGGATCTGTACCCTCTTAGTACCACTGTCAACAACAGGACTTTGCAGCTGGTCCTGACAACGATCTCCACTGCAGCACTGTTTGTCACAGTGAAGACATGAAAACAACCAGGGCCCTCTATTCCATGGAATATTCTGAGGCTGTTAAAAAGAATGAGGAAGATCTAAATGTGCTGTTAGGGAGTGATCTACCAGATATATTATTCAGTGGAAAAACAGACCAGCACCAACTTGCAGAACAGCAGATAGAGTATATGATTCCACATGTATTTGGAAAGGGTATACACACATGTGATTCGGCATAGAAATTTCTAGAAAGATGCACTAAAACTCTTAACGACAGGATGGGGTTGATGGTAAAGACTTTTACTTTTCATTTCATACCTTTAGCACTGCTTGAATTTTTAACCACGTGGCTTTATTACTTTTATAATAAAAACAGTACAAATGTTTAAAATGTTAATGTTGAGGACTTTCGTTGTTCACTTGTCACACTTCTCTAGTGTTCGACTTTTTCAACTACCATGTATTAGTTGTGTAATTACAAAAAAAATATCAAAAATAAATGCACATTAAAAATAATGCTTCAGGGCTTCCCTGGTGGCGCAGTGGTTGAGAGTCCGCCTGCCGATGCAGGGGACGCGGGTTCGTGCCCCGGACCGGGAGGATCCCGCATGCCGCGGAGCGGCTGGGCCCGTGAGCCATGGCCGCTGGGCCTGCGCGTCCGGAGCCTGTGCCCCGCAACGGGAGAGGCCACAACAGTGAGAGGCCCGCATACCGCAAAAAAAAAAAAAAAAAAAAAAAAAAAATAATGCTTCATATCTGAATGCTGGTTCTATAGTAATGCTCTTAGGACACAGGGCACAGAGATGGTCCACTCCGGACAGGGGAGATCAAGTTGTCACACGGCGGTGGTTACTCAGATGGTGCATCGTGTGTGTGTGTGTGTGTGCGTGTGTGTGTGTTGGGTGTGCCTGGAGCTGCTGGGGATGGTTTTTGGTGGTCACAATGACTAAGGAGACTGCTACCGATACCTAGCACCCTGAAGTCAGGGATGCTAACAACATCCACCCAAAATGCCAGTGGAGCCCTGCCAAGAAACACTGGTGGAATATTGAAATGTAGGGTTTGAAAATGTCTCTATCCTCTCATTTACACTTCACATCCCCTTTGAGGTTTAAAAAAAAAAAAAATTCATTATTACTTCTGCTGATAGGGAGGAAATATCCGGAAGGTAGGCTACCCAAATAACTCAGAAAGGGAGTATGCCCAGAGGAAGGGACATGCACACAGTGACAGCACTGTACCCAGCAACTGAGAGGCTGTTTGTTCACATAAGCACTGTATCAGGCCTGCTCTGTCTCTTACCATGGTTAACAGGGTGGTATCTCCTTATTTTACAGAAGAGTAAACCAAAGGCCTGAGATTACAACACCAGCCCCAGAGAACCTGGCTAGTAAACAGCTCAGCTCAAACGCTGGTCTGTGCACTTCCAAAGCCCTCGCTCCTTGTACTTTCCCCACATGGCCTCTCTCACAGCCATGCGAGGAGACCAGGTGGCACCTGGAAGCTATTTCCCCTCTGGTTCCCCCCGCCCCCCAGGACCCATGCTACTTTGGTAGGGAATTCACAGTGGGAAATTAACCTCTGTCTGCAAGGGCCAATTTTACAGTCTAGAATAAAAAGAGCAATGTGGGCCTGGACCCAGGCAAAACACTGGCTCCCCCTCCCTCTGCCACTGCCTGTGGAGGCAGCTGGGAAGAGCAAGGAAGGGGGCAGGGGACATCCCATTCTATTTTGACAAAATAGTTGTGTTTGATTATCCAATAATACCAAGCTATAAAGTTGGGACAACTATGGATTTTCCCTAAATTTGAAAAATTGTGAGCCATTAACTTCTCAATCTTAAAGTAGATCCATTCAAAAGGAATTTAATTCTCTGTGCCTTCTGGTAAGCAGGAGTTAGAGTTACTTACTGCACACTTCTCTTAGGAAAAGAACAGGAATTCAGACCTACAAAAACTTGCTGGAGAGAGAGAGAGAGAGACTAGGAAGAAAGAGCAGCTTCCAAGAGGATTTCCTCCCACCATCCCAAAGGCTCTGGCCTCTCTACCACTGTGCCCTCAAATGTAGGCACAATGAATTTTTTCTTACTGTAGTATTTTACACTTTGGCCAGTCCTCATATCCTTGAGACTTATCTCAGGTATCACTCTTCCAGGAAGCCTTCCCTGACCACTCCAGGCTGGTTTAGGGCCCTCCAAGTCTCCAGTCTTCCCTTCTCTCCTGTACTGATCTCACTCGTCACAGAACTCTTTATCTGATTGGACTGTGTGTTTCTTTAGGACAGAAAACGTACCTCGCTCATCCCAGAATTCCAGTGGCTTAAAACAGCACAGGCACTGTCAGGGCTCCACCTTATAGATTCTTGGTGGTGTACAAACCCACTTCCTGCCAAAGTCAGCATTTGATGTGTCCTTGAGCAAGGAACTGGGCTTTACAGGTAGATGAAAGGGCAGTACAGACAGAAGGAGTAACATGAGCAAAAGCACAGAAGTATGAAACTATAGGATTAAGAAATGGGGTGTGAGTAGAGAGCAGAGCAAAATGGCAAAAAGCACAATTTAAAAAATCAGTTTTGAGAGGAAATCCTATCAACATCATCATTAACTATGTGACCTGAGGTAATTTACTTAACTGTCTGCCCGTTAGTTTTCTCATTATAAGACTTAATTAGGTGTGTATAAAGGACTTACCACAGTACCATGTATTCAGTGAGTACTTTATAAAATGTAGTTTTAAATATAGTATTGTGAAAGGGGAGATATAATTCCCTTGTGGCATGACATGAACCCTACTGCTTCTTGGCAATTGTTTGCTTAGAGGTGCAGGATCTGCTAACCAATCTGTGTTGTTCTTATCTTTATTCATTCATGTCCTTCATTAATTCCCTCTACAAACATTCACCGAACAACTGCTATTGGCAAGATGTTGCAGTATGCTGTGACAGCATCAGAGTAAGATGGATTCCTAGCCATCAAAAAGCTCAAAATCTTGAAGGGAAGATGAGGCACAGACACGAAGATATGAGCCTGGAGGAAGAGGGAGCATTAAAGATGGAGAAATCAATTTCTGTCTTTCTCTAGCTACTTTTAAGATTTTCTCTCTATAACTGATTTTCAGAAAGTTTATTATGATCTTCTGTTTATTTTTCTTTGGGTTTGTTGAACTTAGATCTGTGGGTTTATAGTTTATAACAAATTTGGAAAAAACTCAGTCATTATTCCATCAAATATATTTGCAGTCCTCTCTCTTACCTCTCTTTCTTTGATCCTAAAAACTTCTAATCACATGTTAGATGGACTCCAACTACATGTTAAACCACTTGATATTGTCCCACAGGTCACTGAGATTCTGTTCATTTTTTTCAGTCTTTTTTCTTGTCTTCCTCTGCTTCAGTTGGACAATTTTTATTGCCCTATATTCAAGTTCATGAATCTTTTTTTCTACAGTGTCTAATCTGCTGTTAATCCCATCTGTAAAATTTTCATTGCAAATATTCTATTTTTCAACTCAAGAATTTCCACCTAGCTCCATTTCTGTATTGAAATTCTTTATCTGCTCACTCATTGTGTTCCTATTTTTCTTTAACTCCTTGAACATATTTACAGCAGCCACTTAAAACTCCTTGTCTGCCAATTCCATCATCTCTGTGATTTCTATTTCTATTGACTCAGTTTTCTCTTAGTTATGGGTCCTATATCCACCTTCTTTGCATCTATGGTAATTTTTTCTTGTACACTGCACATTATGGATGCTGGGATGTTTGGTGTCTGGATTTTTGTTGTCTTCCTTTAAAAAGTGTTGAGTTTTTATTTAGGTAGGCAGTTAATTTACTTGCAGATTAGCTTGATCCTTTCAATGCTTATTTTGGCTTCATCAGAATAGGCTTAAAGTTGCCTTTACTCTATGGGTAGATTAACCCTATTCCTATGGCCACTGTGCCTAAGGAAAGACCCTTTTGGAGGTCTCTACAGAAAGCCAGGGATGTTCAACAAGGTCTCTCTACTCTGGATGGCTGGAACTTAAACATCTCTCAGTCTTGTGTGAGCTTCAGCATGCAGCTGCTTGGTAGCTGTTTTATTTCCTGATAGCTGCTCCTTCCCCAGTAGATGTTCTTTGTCTAGCCTCCTGGGATCTTTCTCTGCACATGCGAAGCTTAGTATCTGGCCAGAGACTCAAGAGGATCTCTCTGTAGATTTCTCACCTCTTCTTATTAGTACCCTTTCCTACAAATCCAGACTTGTCAGCTGCCTTTAACTCAGTAAGAAAGCTGTGTTCTGTCTGACCGCTCCTCCCCTCCAGTTTCATAAAGTTCATCTAAATTGACAGCTGGGACAACAACCAGCTCAAATTGTTTGTTTTATTTCTCTTTGAGAACACCGTTTTGTGCTACCTTTTTTCCAATATCTGAAAACTGTAATTTCATGTATTTTGTCCATTTTTACAATTGTTTATGGTAGCATGGCTAGTCCAGTTCCAGTTACTCCATCATGGTCAAAAGTGGAGGTGTGGAAAACGGAGAACTGGAATAGTTACTTGAAGAACAGGTAGGATTTGGACATACGGCGATGAATGAGGAAGCTCATTTCAGGCAGAAGAAGCAGCATGAGCAGCAAATATTTATTGAGCTCCTGCTGTGTGTTATGCACTGGGGATTTTGTGAGGAATAAGACAAATGGAGCCTTGCCCTAATGGAGTTTACAGCTTGTTCCAATCTGTGTTCATTTCAACCATTCTCTGGATGCCTGCTCTGTGCAAGACACTGCTGGTACAGGAAGGTGGTGTTAGAAAGAAGAATAAAACACAATTCCTGTCTTCGGGGAGTTCACAGTATTTGCAGGGAGAGAGAGAAATAGTTACTTTCAACATCAAGTAGTGAGTGAGATGACAATGTTATACCTGGGGTGCTACGGGAGGAGAGAGGCAGACTTTTAGTCTGGGTTCCTTTATGATCTATGCGCTGTCTCTCCAAGAAAGAGGAACAGTCAACTAGGAATAGAAGGAGTGGAGGGAGGCTTTCTACGCAATGGCAACAAAGGCACGGAAACACAAGGTACCTACAGGAAACTGTAAGTATCTCAGTGTGGCAGTGTAGATGAGACTGGAGAGGCAAAAGAGACCTTGAGAGGCCTTCTGTGCCGTGTTCAGGGCTTAGATTTTATCCTGATGGCAATGGGGGAGCCATGGAAAGCTTTTAAGCAAGGGAGAGATAGCCTGAAAACTCCTACCCTTGACTGAGCTGGCAGGAAATGTAGTGAATATTCAAGGGATTTATGGGACTAGGGAGAGCTGTTAGAATTTAACTCTTTTCCACCAGGAATTTGAAGGACCTTTCCGTGAGAGCCATTTGGATTTTTAAGAAACAGTAGCAGACACTTACAAACAAATCCTATAGTGTTGAAATCTTCTCAACAGAGATACAGAAAAGCAGGAAAGGCAGCAGGTGAAGATGTGTTTCCTCAGGAAGGTGGTAGGTGGGGAAGAAGAATAAAATTTTAGGGCTATAATGGTTCTTGAAAAACATTCTGTTCTTCACCTAATTTTATAATTACACTGGAGGCAATTGAGACGCAGAGATATGAGAAGCAGAACTGGGGTAACAAAAACAGCTTTGGGGCTTTGGAGTTAGGCTGACCTGAGTTTGAATCCTGACTTGGCCATTACTAGCTGTGACCTTGGGCAAATCACCTAATCTCTCTGAGTTTTAGTCTCTTCATCTATATAACTTGGAGAGTAACAAAACCTACTTCTCTTGATTGAAGTAAGACCTTCATGAAGTCCATGGAGTGGTTCCCGCTGAGCCTAAACTGAGCTTGCTCATGTAGGGTCATCAATTCCTCACACATTCAATTGCTCAACTGATTTACATGGAGAGTAGAGAGCCCACAAGGAGGAAAGTTTCCTTGGGAACAGCCTCAAGAACTGGGGGGGATGACAGTGGATTAAAAATAGCTGCAAAGTCTTTGTCACTAACCCCATCAGCAGGTGGGGTTTATTTTCTCTCCCCTTGAATCCTGGCTGGCCCTGGGACTACTTAACCAACTGAAATAACCATCACAGTGGATGCGACACTATGCTAGTTCTGGGCCTAGATCTTAAGAGAACTAGTAACTTCTGCTTCCTGCCTACTGAATGTTTTCTCTTGAGATCCATCTATGATGAAAAGAAGTCCAAACTAGCCAATCGGAAAGACCACTTGGGGAGACAGAGGCACCAGCCTCCCAGCTGGCCCAGTCAAGGCACCAGATATAGGAGCAAAGCCATTCTGGCTTTTCTGGTTCCAGCCCCCCCATGACTGCAGGCTCACGAGCACCCTGGGCAGGACTCACAGAACTGCTCAGCCAGCCCGTGTGAAAAATAATGCATGGCTATTATTCTAAGCCATTGAGTTTTGGGTAGTTTATTATATAGCAAAGGACCCCCGGCAGAGATACGGAGGTCAGCTCTCCTGCCTGAGCCCAGGGTCAGGTCTGAGCCTATTGGAAAGCTGAAGGAATATTATATTCTGGACCCAAGCAGTAATGCTTTGGTGCTGTGGGGCCAAGGTTTAGCACACAATTAGGGTGAGGGTCCTGCTCCCTCCTTCTCCAGGGAACAGAATGTTTATGGTGCAGTGTAGACAGTGTGAAAGTTTGAGGGTTTGCAGCTTTGGGGATCCTTAGGGCTAGCCCCTCAGGTAGAAGAACGGTGTTATGTGGACTCCAGCTGGAAGGGCAGAGGCACGGTGCCACCTTCCCAGTGGCTTGTGGGCAGAGAGAACATTAACAAGGAATGTGATGTAAAGGGACCATAGCAGACTTCTTGCTGAGAACATGTAAGGCCCTTGGAGTCTCCCCGAAAGTCCTGAGCAAGACTTTGAGTGAGCTGGAGGTCCTGCACAAGTTGTTGGGGGGAAAAATCCAGGAAATCTGGATTATTACCATCAATGAGACCATAGGCTAAGGAGGTCTGGGGACATCCAGGTTTTACATGTAAAGCTCCTCATGTAATGTTTGGTCCATGGTAAACGCTCAATATCATCATCACTAGGGAATTGGCCCTGATATCTAGAGTCGTACAGCACATTAACAACAGAGCAGTTCTGGACTTTCTACCCATGAGGAACCTGCCCCCTGCTGACTGCTCTGGGGCTATTTCAGAGGTAGCAGCAGTCACCTTCAAGAATGCAGAGCTCAGCCTACTCTCTGGACAGTCAGGCAAATCCTGTCAGGCTCCAAAGTATGCATATGTAAGCCTTTGTTTTGGCAGAGAAGATAATACTCTGACTTGAGGGGTCATGAATCCCTGGATCTTAAAGTAAATGTCACCTTTCTCTGCTGGACAGTTTAACAGAGGAAGCTGGAAAAAGAAAATGACTGTAACAACCTTAATATCGAACAAAATATGTGCCATAGTTGTAATTCAGGAGCTACCTCCAGACAGAGCACAGCGTTCCTCAGTAGGTTGCCTGTAGGAGAAAGGAAGTTCCACTATCAGCTCTCATCTTAATGGTGAGAAGAGGAAAGGCCCTGGGCTTCAGCATCCATGGCTGGAGTTTATCCTTTGCTCCCCTCTGAGGTTTGGCTTTTGATGAACGTGAGGGCCCAGTGAAACTTTCTAGGCTTCAAGGCAGCAAGAGAAAGATCTGGGCTAGCTTCCATGTGGGCTGAATATTTGTGTCCCCTCAAATTCCTATGTTGAAGCTCTAATCTCCAATGTAATGGTATTTGGAGGTAGGGTCTTTGGGAGGTAATTAGGTTTAGATTAGGTCATGTGGGTGGAACCCTCATGCTGAGATTAGTGCCCTTCTAAGAAGAGGAAGACAGTGATCTCTCTCTTTCTCTCTATGCACATGCACTGAGGAAAGGCCACGTGAAAATACAGTGAGAAGGCAGCTGTCAACACGCCAGGAAGGGCCCTTATCAAGAACCAAATCTTCTGGAACCTTGACATTGTACTTCCACCCTCCAGAACTGTGAGAAGTAAATGCCTGTGTTTAAGCTTGAGTAGCTTAAGTAGGTATTTTGTTACAGCAGCCTGAACTAAGACAGCCTCCTTGCTCGGTGCTCAACAGAGCCTCTCCCCACCCCCCAGGCTCCAAGGTATAGTAGAAAAGGCCCTAAAAGAAAACCAAGGTGGAATTCTGGCTCAGCCAGTTTCAAGCTGGATGATACTGGGCAAGTCATTTAACCTCTCTGAGCTTCAGTTTCTTTATCTTTGAAATGGGACTAAGAATACTTGCTCTGCCTATCTCATTTAGAAGTCGTTTTGATCAAATGAGACCATGGATATAAAAGGACTTGAGAAACTATAGGGGATATTTCTGGCTATGACAGAGTGAGAAGATGGGCAAACTCTCTCCCCTCAAAAGGAACTATAAAGTTGGACAAAACTGACAAAACCATCATTTTAGCACTCTGGAAATTGATCAAAGGCATACAACAGTCTCAGAAATGTTTATGCTTGAAAAACTGCTGAACTTTAGGTAAGAACAATGGGACTCAGTGATGTTATTGCCTTGGGCTCTTTCCATCTTCCACAGATTGGTCATTATAGAGGTTCTGCCAGGTTAAGGCCACATGAGGACTGGCAACTTGGCTGCTGAGGTTGAAGGGGCTCAGTTGATTCGGAGCAGTGGGTGGTGACCTTGGTCCGTGACACTGTCAGTGGAAGTTATGATCCTTGGCAGCAGGCAAGTAGGAAGGGCCAGCGGTTCTACTAGCATAAGGTCATGGTTGGGGCAAGCCTACTCTTGGCTAAGATGCAAATAAATAGTGGAGTTCAGAGAGAGCCCAAGCTATCCATACACTCCTGGTCAACCCTGAGGTGTGTGCAGGAATAGAGAAGATGCAAAAGGACCAAGCGGAAAGCAAAAGCCAGAACAGACTTAAAAATAACCTGAACTTTGAATGTGCTCCCTTCCCCACATACAGCTCCACTGACAGAACACCTGGCTTGATGTGTCTGAGCATAATCTCTATCCAATCATTGGTTGGCCACTAAGCTATGCAGACAGAAGCTTAAAGGCAAGAATAAGAAACTAACAAAATAGAGACACAAGTGGTCACACTGTGGGAATGAAAGATTTCACATATTTAACCTAGGCAGGTTCTATACAAATAAAGAAAGAGAAAAAACAACAGTAACAACAATCTTCATGAGGGAAAATCCGAACCCAGAGTTGCTACAATATGGTAACTAAAATATCCGATTTCCAACAACAAAATTATAAGACACACAAAGAAACAGGAAAGTATGACCCATAATCAGAAACAAAAGCAGTAAACAGAAACTGACTGAAAGTGTCCCTAAATGTTGAAATTAGCAGATAAATGTTGCAAAGCAGCTATTAAAAAATGTTCAAAGACCTAAAGGAAATCATGTCTAAGGAATTAAAGGAAAGTATGGCAACAATTAATCAACAAATATAGAAGCTCAATAGAGTCAGAAACCCTAAAAAAGAATGAAAAGGAAATTCTAGAGTTGAAGTACAATAACTAAAACAAATATTCACTAGAGCAGCTCAAGAGCAGACTTAAGAGGAAAAAAAAAATCAGTAACCTTGAAGATAGATCAAGATTCATCAATCTGAAGAACAGGGAGATAAAATTTGAAGAAAAATGAACAGAGCCTCAGAGACCTGTGGGATAACATTAAGCACACCAGGAAACATATAATAAGGGCCTCAGAAAGAGCAGAGAGAAGGGTCAGAAAAAGCATTTGGAGAAATAATAGCTAAAACTTCCCCCAACTGGATGAAGAACTTTAATCTACATATCTAAGAAATTCAATGAACCCCTGATAAGATAAATGCAAAGAGAGCTAAACATAGACACATCACAGTCAAACTGTTAAAGCCAAAGAGAAAATCTTGAAAACATTAAGAGAAAAATGACTCATTTTTTTACAGCAGAGCATCAATATAATTAATGGCTGACTTCTCATCTTAAATAACAGAGGCCAGAAGAGCTGAAAGAGAAATACTGTCATCCAAGAATTCCACATCCAGCAAAACTATCCTTAAAAACTGAAGGCAAAATAAAGACATTCCCAGATAAACAAAGGTGGAGAGACTTCATTGCTAGGAGACCTCTCTTATGAAGTCTTGCAAGTTGAAAGGAAATGATACCAGGATGTACTCAAATCCACAGGACGAAATGAAGAGCATCAGAAATGGAAAATATGTGGATTGATATAAATATACATATATTTTCATTTCTGCTCTTAACATCTTTTAAAAACATAAGGTTGTGTACAGCAATACTTATAACACTGAATTTAGGTTTTACATATATATATAATATACAATATATAGTACATAATACACCATATATATACTATATATATATATATATATATAATACACTGTATGCTACATATACATATCAGTAATAGCATAAGGAAGGAGGAAGGACTAGAACTATCAACAAAGTTTTTAGGTTTTACTGAAATTAAGTTAGTATTAATCTAAAGTGGATTACGATCATTTAAAATGCATATCACAATCCCTACAGCAATCACTAAAAAAGCCCTTAAAATATAGTTAAAAAAACCAAGAAAGGAATTAAAATGTTACACTAGAAATTTTTATTTAACACCAAAAACCAGGTTGTGAAGAAACAGAAGAATAAGAAACGACAAGGGACATACAGAAAACAGCAGCAAAGTGGTAAATATAAATTGAATAATATCAATAAAGTAATTAAATGTGAATGGTCCAAATGACTCAATCAAAAGGCAGACATTGTCAGACCAGATAAAAAAGCAAAAATCAATTATACACTATCTACAGTAGACATACCTTAGATTATAAGACACAAACCAGTTGAAAGTAGAAGAAAGAGAAAGATTTATCGTAAAAACAGAAACCATAAGACAGCTGGAGTAGTCCTATAATATTAGATAAAACAGATACAGGACAAGAATTATTTCTAGAAACAAAGAGTCTATCTATTGGGAAAATATGACAATTATAAATCAGTATGTGCTTAACAACAAAACATCAAAATTCATGAATGAAAACCTGACAGAACTGAAAGAAAAAATAGATAGCTCAGGGCTTCCCTGGTGGCGCAGCGGTTAAGAATCTGCCTGTCAATGCAGAGAACACAGGTTCGAGCCCTGGTCCAGGAAGATTCCCACATGCTGCGAAGCAACTAAGCCTGTGCATCACAACTACTGAGCCTGCGCTCTAGAGCCCATGCTCTGCAACAAGAGAAGCCACCGCAATAAGAAGCCGGCGCACTGCAACGAAGAGTAGCCCCTGCTAACCGCAACTAGAGAAAGCCCGTGTGCAGCAACAAAGACCCAACACAGCCAAAAATAAATAAAAATGATTAATTAAATAGTTCAACAATAATAATTGGATATTTCAATCTCAACAATTGACAAGAAAACTAGACAGAAAACCAGCAAAGATACAGAAGACTTGAACAATGCTATAACTAACCTAGTAGACATGTACAGAACACTCTCTAAAGGACCGCAGGACACATATTCTTTTCAAGTGAATGTGGAACATTCTCCCAGATAGACCATATGTGAGGCCATAAGAAAAATACCAATAAATATAAAGGGACTGAAATCATACAAGGTGTGTCTTTTAACCAGACATTAGAAATCAACAACATGAAGAAATATAAGGCCTCTAAATCCCTCTCCTGGTTTAGCAAAGCATGGCCTGCAGTAACCAGATGATGGGGTAGTTATCCTTCTCCCGGGAAAGGGATACTTTCTGAGGAAGTCAGAATGCTGTTCTCCCTGATTCTCTTTCCCCCTCCCTTATCAATATCCCCCTATCTCTCCATTCAATTAGAAATTGCAAACCCCAAGAAAATGGGTGGCTCCATATCTATTGGGAGACCCTTAAGTAGGCTGATGTTCAGTGTCAGAAACCATGAAAAAATGGAGTATTCACTTAAATTACCCTAGACACTCATAGGATACTTACAACACCCACAGATCTAGAAGTGGTGCTGTGAGCAGTACTCAGAAGTCTAATTCACACTCAGGGAAGTACAGGGCAGGGTCACTTACTGAACTCCTAACTTAGATCAGGTATTATATTGACTCTTCATCAAACTCTATGAGGTAGGCATGATTCTCATTTTACAGATGAGAGAACTGAGGTTCAGAGAGGTTAAGTAAGTTACTCAAAGCCACATAAGATGTGTATGGTCTGAGATATGAATTCACCAAATTCGGATATATGGCACAGGCCTTGAGTCCTACATCAGAGAGAAACTTTGCTGTCTTTTGTTACAGAGACTAGAGTTGCAGAGAACACTGAGGGTTTTTTTTTTTAGAAACTTAACAATGATTTCTTAAGTGATATTTGAATGATTTTATTTGATTGGAGCACTGAAATATTTTATGGCAACAGTTTAATACAATGAGTAGAAACGATGTGTGTAGGGAGTGGCAGAGGGGAAGATAGGACTTTATTATCCCCATTCTACTGAGGAGAAAACCAGAGCTGAGAGACAGATGATGTAAGTGAGTGACTTGACCGGTATGACGAAGCTAACTAGGGGCTAAGCAGGGTCTAGAGCCCAGGTCTCTTGGACCCCAGTGAGTGTGGAAAGAAGCAGCTGTATTGTGCATCAGGGCCCAATAACTGAAGAAGTGCAAGCTGTGTGCAGGCAATAGGTTATCTGGCCACTGCTGGAGGGGTGCTGAAACCCACCACGGGGTGGGGAGTCAGGAGAGCCCTCTCAGAGGGCAGAGGGGTACTGAGTAGCCTTTGTGCCCCCTACTCCCATCTAGGGGCAGCCAGGAAAGGGGTGTCCCCATCCCAAGGGAGCTGAAGTGTGTATGGGAGCATGACGTCCCCCACGGCTCATTCTTCCACCCACACGTCTCACAACCCCTCTCCCTTCCCAAAGGATGGCCATCATCCCTAAATCCTCTCCGTTGCTAGGCCAAGTCCCCTTTCCCTGCCCAAAAGAGCAGCGAGAAGGTGGCTTTTGGTCATGACTATACACTGCACACTCTGCACAGGCCCCTTTTTTCCCTGTATTTTCCCTAGTTCCTGCCCAGATCCAGTCCTGACTCGCTGTGTCGAGTTCTACCAGGCATCACTTAGCAGTGTGCCTCGCCAGTGGGTTTAAAACAGCAGGGGACTCGAGAGTTTTAGACGTGCAGCTCTTGCTGGGTGAATGGGATGTTTATGAGGCCGCTGCAATCGGTCTTGCATACAGGGTGCTAAAGATTTTTATGGCTGGCTGGGATTTGTTGGAAGCGCCAAGGTGGAATGTGATGGAGTTCCCCATTAGGAAATGTCCCCAGGAAAGTGGGCGCGCATGGTTCCCTGGTACTCAGAGATGTCAGAGAGCTGGTTTTACGGAAAGCAATGTCCTCAGTAAAGAAAAAATATGCTCCAGAGACAGTGATTTCAGCACAGGGGCGCTGCCACCCTGGGTTTAACGGGCTTCCTTAGCAGCCGGGCCCTGGTGATTGCAAAGACAAATGGGTCCTACCTGCTCTGTCTGCCAGCAAACTTTTCTTCCCTTCTGTTGTTTAAAAACATACATTTTAAAATAAAATAATAAAAAGCTTGAAGAATGAGTGGCAATGACATCATCCATTCAATACTATTGTTAACATTTTGCTATGTGTACACATATATTTTTGCCATAGTTTGGACGTAGCTATGATACGGTTTTATAACTTGTTCCACATTTTATGACAAACATTTCCAAGTCATGAAAATCTCTTTGTAGACTTCATTTTAAGTCACTTTATAATATTCCATTAGGTTGACATACCCTAAGTGGTAGTCCTATTTTCCATATGGTTGGATATGGAGCCAGTTTCTGGTTTCTCATCATAAATAATGACACCATGAACATCTGGGAACATGAAGCTTTGCTTATATTTCCAATGAATTCCTTGGAATAGATTTCTAGAAGTGGAATTACTGGATCAAACGATGTCACATTTTAAAGTATCCTGATAACATATGGCCAGCTTGCTTTCCATAAAGGTATTATCAGTTTACACTTCCATCCACCTTACATTGAGAATGCCTCTGTTACCACACTCTTGCCAACACTGCAATCTTTAGTTTTCAACATGTCTACTAATTTCCAAGGTACAAAATGCCATCTCATTGGGTTTTTTTTTTTTTTTTTTTTTTTATGCGTTACGCGGGCCTCTCACTGTTGTGGCCTCTCCCGTTGCGGAGGACAGGCTCCGGACGCGCAGGCTCAGCGGCCATGGCTCACGGGCCCAGCCGCTCCGCGGCATGTGGGATCTTCCCAGACCGGGGCACGAACCCGTGTCCCCTGCATCGGCAGGCGGACTCTCAACCACTGCGCCACCAGGGAAGCCCCTCATTGGGTTTTAATTTGCATTTTCAGATTCGTAGTAAGGTTGGACATTTTGCCCATTTGTGTATCATCTGTTTACGTTTCTTTTTTTTATTGGAGTCTTAGGGTTTGCCTGTTTACTACAGAAATAATTGTCTGCCATATCTGCCACAAAAGTATTTTTTAACAGATTTGTTACTCCCGGCAGACTTTTCAAGCAAAACCCAAAGCTGACACACATGGGTTTCCAGTTACTCGTGTTAGCTGTACAATGATCATTCCAAGGACGTCCCAAGCCCTGGCTTTTGGTGTGTGTGGGGCAGGGCGGGGGTGCAGGTAGTGTTGGTGTTTAACCTTTGGTGAGGTATGCGGGGTACCCAGGCTGGGCCCAAATGTAGCTGCAAGCCCTCAACCAAATATTGGATTCTCCTCGCTAGCCTGACCCTGTATGTCCAGATCTTGGAAATGAATAAGACGCAGCCCCTTAATGAGTTTGCAGCATACTTGGAAATTAAACAAGTACACCTACAGTAAGAGTCCAAGGGAGGGGGTAATAAATGCCTTTTGTTAGGGGTATGGCGCCAGCAGCTGAGATTCAGGTTCTTAAATTCTATCAAGTATTATGGTCAGTCCTTGAACCCAGGAATCCTGACTCTTAGGGCCACAGGATCACATAATGTTGGTGTTGAGCGGATCTTAGCAGTTACTTGAACCTCCCCATTTTACAGGACAGAAAACTGAGGCTCAGAGACTTGACCAGGGTCTTAGGGGCAAGTTAGTGGCAGAGCTGGTCTGGAATCCAACTCTCCTGCTTTCCGGTTAGGCTTTTTCTGGAGCCCCTCAATTTCTTTACACAGCATTCTTTCTTGGCTCTTCACTCACCTGCCTACCTTTACCTGATCCTGTTTATGTGCCAAGCACTAGGACATGGAGTTAAAATATGGTTCCTGCCCCAAAGGAATTCACAGTCAGTGAGCAGGGGTTGTGTAAGTCATCAGAGGGACTTAGAGCAAGCACTTTGGGCTGCTGGGCCTCAGAGGTGGCTTGAGGAGATCAAGGTAGAAGTCTTCATTCGGCTTATGCTGCCCTGGGTAAGTTTCCCTCAGTCTGCCAGGTGACAGCAAAGCGTGCGAAGGCCAAGCACAGACCCCAGCAGAAAGCTCCAGTTCGGCACCTTGCTCACAGTGGTTTGGAAGAAGGAACACAAGTTTTAGAGTCAGGCTGTGCCCCTGACTAGCACCTTGGACAATGTACCTCTCCTTTCTGGCCTTAGTCTTCTGATCTCTATAATGGGCCTCAGAGTTGTTTGTGAGAGATAAATAAGGCACATGGCAGAGTGTTTAACACACAGTAGGTGTGCTCCCTCCTTTATTAAGCTCATCCTTATTAAGGATGTGCCCCACCCTTAGTCAGCTCAATCAAAATATTCTTTTATTTAAAAGTTTCTCAATCTGGAACAAATGTCGGCTAATACCTCATCTTCTGGCCTCTGCCTGGGGGAGTTCGTCACAAATGGGCCCACCTATGGGCTCCGACCCGCGCTGTTCCTTAGAGGTTGCTGCCTCTGCCCCCTGCCTGCTCCCTTCTGGCTGAGCACTATTCTGATTATAGCTCCCATTGAGGCTGACCCCTGGGCCCCTGAATGATTCTCTGAATCAGAATCACAGTGCCAGCTGTGTGCCTCCCATCTGCTAACAAAGCTCTTACTAGGGAGTTTCTCACTCCTAGTCTCCAAACCTGTTTTGGCCTTGATGTGGTGATGGTTAATTTTGTGTCAACTTGACTGGTCCATGGGGTACCAAGATATTTAAACATTGTCTTGGGGGATGTCTATGTGAGGGTATTTCTGGATGAGATGAGCATTTGAATTCACAGACTGAGTAAAGCAGATTGCCCTCTTTAGTACAGGTGGGTATACATCATGCAATCCATCGAGGGCATGAATAGAACAAAAAGGTGGAGGAAGAGAGGTAGGGAGAATGCGCTCCCTCTGCCTGACGGCTTGAGCTGGGACACTGGTTTTCTCCTGCCCGTGAAGTGAGAATTATACCACTGGGCTCCTGTTCTCAGGCCTCTGGACTTGGACTGGAAGTACACCACCGGCTTTCCTGGGTCTCCAGCTTGCAGATGGCAGATCATGGGATGTCTTAGCGTTCATATTTGCATGAACCAATCCCTTGTAATAAATCTCTTATATATATCTATCCTATTGCTTCTGTTTCTCTGGAGAGCCTGACTAATACTGTCCTGTTTTGAGTGCCCGTTCTGGTGACCAGACCAAGGCTCTCCTCTGCCAGTCCTGCCTTGCTTCTTCTATAAGACCTTCTTCCAAAACTAATTTCCCCGAGGTCCATGGCCTATGTGCCTAGATTCCCGAGCATGGAATCTGGGGCCAGATCCTCTGCCTGCACCCCTCTTCCTTCCCCAGGGGCCAGCTTCCTTGGCTAGGATCTGATCCCCCTCACTTGGCAGCCCCTGTCCAGCCTCAAGGAGTTGGCTTAGTGCCTGACGCCAACCCTTCCTCACTGCCCTGACAGTTGGGAGAAACTTACAGCGAGAAATGAATATAATTTAGAGGACGATCACAAGTGAAATCACCAGCACAATCGCTAAGCATGGAGAAGAGCAGACGTTTTTCCTCTGGAAAGGACCATCTTTTTTTTTTTTTTTTGCCTTTTAAAAAACCCAGTGACTCTCACTGTCATTCTGATTCATGAAACCAAACTCTGATGAAAGTTCTTCCCTCATTTTCCTTCCTTTCAATGAAACCCACTTCTCCTTGGGAGGGACCCCCAGCTGATTTCCCACCTCCATGCATCTTTGTATAAAAGTTGGCAGGTGGCAGCCCAGTGGCCTGCTGAATCCCTCCTGACAAACGGGAATCCAAGCCACCAGCCCTCGGAGGAGCATGGATGAGCACAGGCTCACTACATGTAAATCCAGAGAAACGGGATGGGATACATGCAATTGAATTTTCTCACAAGAATTTCCAGATCTTTGACTCAGAGAAGTCACTGTGAGGGTCACCTCTAACTTTAACCCCTGTGCAGCTTTCCCCTGATGGCCCCCTCTGCCGGAAGACTCTCTCTCCCCGGTGATGGGGCCAAGTTTTCCAAGCCAGGGTCCTACATAAGACAGGTGGCTGCTGGACCAGCCCACCTACCCTCAGGGTCTCTCCTGGAAAAGCTCGAAAGAAGGGGGGATGGGTAATGCTTACTGCACACCTATTACGTGCCAGGTAATTCCCCGTTTAATCCTGTAATAGCCTTGATCCATGGAGGGAATTTACCCTTAGTTCCAGAGGAGAAAATTGAGGCAGAGCTTTCCCACTAATATTAAGTAGGTACTCGATAAATGCTTATCAACCTGACCTTATCTCCAAGCTCTTGAGAAATGATAAAGTTTTCTGGAAACGTGAAGAATTGTAACTCTTACTATCAGTGTAGTTTGTTGTGCTGAATGAGATATACAGGAGGTCCAAGATGGTGATGACTGAGTTTTGGGGATATTCACACAGGAGAGCCTCTAACTGTCCATCACATGTATACTCTTCCTTCCAGAGTATAGTAGAACTGTGGCTGAGAGTGGCTGCTCAGCTAAGGACTACATTTCCCAGCTTCCCTTGCATCTAGGTGGGACCAAGGAAATGGAACTCACTATGGGATTGAACACCTTCTCAGCCCAAACAGTAAAGAAGCAGGTCTGCTTTCTTCACCATTTTTTCCTCTTTTGCAGATGGCTCTGAAGCTCCAGAAGATGGAAAAGCCACAAGATATAAGGCATTTGGATCTCTGAATCATTAAATGCTGCCTGCCAATTAGGGCCGGTGCATTAGACTGACACGTGGACAAGATATATTTATCTACGCCTCTGAAATTGTGAGGTTTTCTACTATAACTGGCATTATCCTTACTAATATACTTGATGCGGTTTATCTTTTCATGCACCTTTCAAAGTGAACATTCAGGGCATGGCAAACATTCAGGGGACACGGGGCCCTGATTAAGTGCTTCCTGATTCCTTCCCTTATCTCCTCCACCAAGCACAGCCACACCAGGCGGTCCCCTACCCCCTTCCAGCCCCCCTGCATTCCTCATGATGTCTCCTCAGGCTCCCATGCTCTTTCATACTGATAATATCCTACCTTCACAATACCCTCAAATGTCACCCCCTCAGGGAAGCTCTCCCCAGGTAGGATTAACCACTCTGTGTCTCTATAGTGTTTTCTGTTATAATTTTTATTTTCTATTGGAGTAGAGTTGATTAACAATGTTGTGTTAGTTTCAGGTGTACAGCAAAGTGATTCAGTTATACATATACATGTATCTATTCTTTTTCAAATTCTTTTCCCATTTGGGTTATCACAGAGTACTGAGTAGGGTTCCCTGTGCTGTACAGTAGGTCCTCGTTGGTTATCTACTTTAAATAGAGCAGTGGGTAGGTGTCAATCCCAAACTCCCTAAAACTACCCCTCCCTCCCCCCCTTCCCCCCCCCCCCCCCGCCCCGTAACCATATGTTCGTTCTCTAAGTCTGTGAGTCTGTCTCTGTTTTGTAGTGTTTATCAGACTTGTGCTATGCTTATTTTTCTGATGACTCCTTCCCTGCCCACCCATCCACTGACCTCTCTGGGACAGGAGCAGGCCCAATGTCTTTCTACTTGCCTTGTCAGCTAAATTTGGGCCGAGCCTGGGTACCCCGCGTACCTAACCAATGGTTAAACACCAACACCATCCACAACCCCAGCCTGCCACGCACACCCCAAAAGCTCGCTACCTTGTATTCCTAATTTCCCTCCTTCCAACATTTTCTCTTTGGTCTTTTTTTTTTTTTTTACTCCCTAACATACTCTGACAATTTCATTTACTTCCCTGTGCTGCCTATCCGCAGTGCCTAGGGCAGTCCCTGGCACACGGGAGACAATCCATAAATATTTGTTGAAAGAATTGAGAGCGAAGAAGTGAGTGAGTCTGGAACTCACGCTCTGTGCCATTTCCACATTAGAATGAAAGGCTGCCCTTTGCCTCAGTATCTAATTTAAATGTTATCGACACGATGCCAGAGCCGACAAGACCTTGTGGACCGTCCCCTCTGTTCTCTCCCCCCGCAGCTCACTAGCAATGCAGGAGGAAGCCTCTATTGCCCTGCTGGCACTGGCAAGAGGGTGGGGGGAGCAGGCGGGGGCCACCGGTACTTTGGGATCCATTTATCTATTAATTTCTTATCTAATTAAGGCCCACAATGACACAGCTATTTGTTCCAGAATGCCCTGGAACTAAACTCATACAGCATATGCGCATTTGAATCAACTAAAACGGTTCTCCTTAATGTCCGCCTTCAGTAGCCAGAAACTGTTGCACACCCGGGTCCACAGCAGGGAAGTGCCTTGTCACTTCATTAGGCCCCAGATGGTATAGCTGCACACTGGCCACCAGGGCTCTTCTTAGAGGGCGAGAGGCAGCCTTTCCAGGGTCCTGGAAATGAGTGAGCAAAACCCTTTTCGGGGAGAACTGCCTTTTACTTGTTGTTTGCAAATCGAGCTATAACCACAGAGACAGTGGGCTCTGGGAGATTGGGAGAAGATGGGCAAAGGTGGGCAAGAGGGGCTTACCACTGCCTTGGCTGAGTGCCATGACTTTTACAACCAGGAAGGCTAAGGGCAGTGGATCTGCAGACAGCTCTCCTTGGGGCTTACCTCCTCTTACTGGACTTGAATGGCACCCTGAACTTCTCGGGCAGACTCTGACATACGGACACACTGACGTACCACACGTACTCTGACAAATGGGCATACTCTCGCATCCTTTGACACACTCAGGCATACTCTGACACTGCACTTTTTCAGGGCTTCACTCTACAGTAGTTGTGTGATACTCCCAAGAAGCTGGGGAACCAATTAGGACTGACTCATCCTTGTATCTCAGACCCTGGCAGAGGGACACAGGAAATGTTCGCTGAACTGAACCGAAATAAAAATACCTCATTAGGCTGTTGGGAGAAAATATATGTAAGAAGCTCCCCACATGGTAATGATGCTAATGGTCACAAACACTTACTAAGTACTTACGGCTGCCAGGCACTGACTAAATACCTTACGCGTATTGACACATGGAATCCTCACAGCTATGATGGAAGGTAGGTACTAGTTCTATCACCCCACTGGAGAGATGGTGGAGTGAGGCAGAGCTGGGGTTTGAACCCGGGCCGTCTGGCTCCTGAGTCCTTGGTCTGAGCCACCACAATTGCAATCACTGTAACCAAATGCTGCTCCGCTGCCCACACAGTGGCAAGAAGTGGCCACACCTCTTTCCATTTCACATGTGGATCACCGCCATATGGGAAAAGCTACTCAGCTACTCGTGTGTGTGTGTGTGTGTGTGTGTGTGTGTGTGTGTGTGTGTGTGTTCGTTCTAAGCGACATCTTTATTGTTCAACTCCTCCACGGTGCAAAAACTATTCAATTAAAACAGCAGGTAGGAAAATTTTATACTGCAGCTTTCTAGTAAGGTCTATTATGAGGAAGAACCAAAGAAAAGAGCGGAAAGAATTCCACAGTATTTGAGAGTCAGCTGTGCGTCGAGTGATGGGATCACTGCTGGAGATACTATGGTGAGTGGAAGGGACATGGTTCCTGTCCTCATGGAGCTTATGGTCTGATGAGGAGATGGACAATACACAGAAAACACAGCACACAACCAAAAATGTATGACCACGGTGCTATAATAAATGTAAATTAACAGGGCCCTTGAGGGAGGACACCAAGGTGTTCTCTCAGATCAGGTTATCAGAAGAGGCCTCTCTGAGAAGGTGACAATTAGGTTGAGACCTAAAGAATGAGAGGGGCAAAGAATGCCAAAGGTAGATGGAAGAGCTTTCTAAAAAGTGGGAAAGCATGTGTAAAGGCCAAAGGCAAGGACCTGCAAGTGTGGCTGGGGCAGGGCAGATGGAGTGGTAGGAAGGAGCCTGATTGAACCATAGACGTTGGAGGGTCATGTGGACAATGGCAAATGCTCTGGATTTTATTCTAGGAATGAAGGGAAGCCATGGAAGGGTCTAAACAGGGATATAACAATGTTCTAATTTATGTCTTTCAAAGACCTACCGTGTAGGAGACAAGAATGGAAAGAGGCAGAAGAGTGAACAGGACAGCCTGTTCAGGTGAGAGACCACGGGGTCTTGAATTATGATTAGAGATAGAGAGAAAGATGGATTGGGGATACATTTTTGGAGGTGGAACCAATAGGACTTGTTAGTGATTTGGACATGGAAACTGAAAGAAAGGCAGGAATCAAAGATGACCTAGGTTTCTAACTTGGGCAAGTGGACAGTCTCATTTACTGAGATGGGGAAGACTTTGGGGAGATACAGGATTTGGGGTCCTGATTGTGAGTTTTGTTTTAGTTTCGTTAATTTGAGAGGCTCACCACACATCTAGCTAGAGATGTCAACAGATAGTTGGAGATAGAAGTCTGGAGTTTATAGAGGAGAGACCTGGGCTGAAGATATGAATTTGGTTGGTATTTAAAGCATGAAAACGGATGAGCGTACCTTGAGAGTCAAGGTAGGGACTATTAAATGACAGGACAGATCATGAGAGACACAGTACTCACCAGGCCCAGAAAAAACAGCTGGATGAAATTTCATAGTTAATAGCATGTGTGTAAGGAAGTTCTTAGGGGGAAGCATTCAGCTGCCAGCCCCATACTGGGGGTCACCAAGAGACCCCAAGGTGATTGAGAGGGGAGATGGTCCAAAGCGAGGTCAAGAGGTGGACAGACCTGAGTTTGGATCCTTCCTTTCACTGCTACTTGCTGGTTTATCTCCCTGAACCTCAGATGCTTCAACTGTAAAGGAGTAGACCTACTACTATAAGACCTACTACATATAGAGTTGTCATGAGGGTGAAAGTGATGTTTGCAGGTGCATACTTGGTTCCTGGCACAGAGTATACTCCCACGGGAGCTATTATTACTACTAAGCTGGATCCACAGAGGTTGGGTGATTAGAATGATGGGGGGGTCAATTTCTCTCTGTTCTAAGCAGGGCAGACCACTCCTGGTGGATCAGTTGGCCAACTGTGAGGCCCACACACACAGAAAGTCACAGACAAATGAGGGAAGTCCAGACCTCAGACCCTGTGAGGAAGGGCAGAAGGAAGAGTCTGGATAAAAGAAGCTGAGGCTGGAAACGGTGGAGTGGATGGAGAACTGGTCTCTGTTTTCGTATCTCTGGAGGACTTTGCCAGGGATGAAAAACTGCCCTTGTTCTGGGTGGTTCCAAAGCGGGGGGATTGGTAGGGGCACCTTTAGTGAAACAAACCGCTAGTTAGTGGATACCAGGAAGAATGTTCTGTACGAGGCACAGAAGATCTGTTTAGTACGCAACCTTTGGATTTTAAAAACGGGAGAAATGTAAGAATATGTATTTATATTTCCAAAGAGAAATCCTGGAAAGATACCCAGAAACTAAAAAGTGGTTACCTATGGGAAGGGAGTGAGGAATATTGAGAATTGGGTGGGAAGGAGGTGGGGAGAGGGGTTGGAAGTAAAACTTTTTCATCATATACCATTTTATGTTGTTTGACTTTTGAACAATGTGAACATATTCCATATGCAAAAAGCTAAATTAGAAATATAACTGAAGCAAGCAAGCAAGCATGCAAGAAAGCAGGCAAAAGCATCAATATATATCCTATGTCAGAGCTGCTCAAACATGGCACAGGCTGCCTGGGGAGCAGGACCAGGTTCGTGGGCTGAGGGGCCTGTGGAACCCTACAGGGCCGTGGGCTCAGAAGGCCCTACACTTGATTCAGTGCTCTGTTGCTGCTGCCTTAAAATGCTTAATAATCTTTGCACATGGAGCCCTGCATTTTCGTCTTGCACTGGGTTCCTCAAGTGATGTAGCAGATCCTGCTGGGGAAACAATGGTCCTCAACCTTGGGGAACTGTGAGCTGGGGCTAGGAAACCACTGGGGTGAATGCTGTGGGACAGCTTCAAGCCTGGGGTGGGGTGGGGGGAATGGATTGCATGACCTTGAAATGAAATCTTGTTGGCTGGCTGAATGCTGGAACTCCTAACACTAGGTGTTTCTTCCCCCTGAGCCCTATAGCTAGGATGACCACATGTTCCTGTTGGCCTGGGATGATTCTGGTTTGCGCCTGTTGTCCCAGTGTAATTATTAACAGTGATGCCATTCACTATGACAAGTATCCCAGTCTGGACAACAAATTATGTGGCCACCCTAAGTTAAGGCTCTCCTGCCAACAGCCATCTACTTGGTGTGAGAGGCCGGGGGACACTTCATTCATTTGGGTTGCTCAAGGATTGATGCTGCTGCCTGGACCCCATCTGCTACCCCTAGACACATCTCACACACTCTCTCTCACACACACACACACACACACACACACTCACACACACTCACACACACATGCCTGGCATGGCTCACCAGTAAGCTGATTATCTATAATGTGGCAGAAGACAGTTTTAAGATAAGGAAATGGAACGCAGGGCTGATTGAAACAATGTGCCTATCTCTGTCTCAAGAAGAAAGAGTGGCCAGAGGGAGATTACTTGGAATATGTTTACTTGCTTCCCAGAGACCTTCCCCCAACCTCCTCTTTATACTCAGAATGAGTTTAATATGTGAAATGTGATTTGAGCGGGGCAGGGAGTGAGGAATGAAGGCGAATCACTCCAACCAAGCTAATCCACGTGTTATTCGTTGACTTTTTTAGCCAGACTTTCAGATCAGCAGCCTTAGAAAGACAGGGCTGGCAGGATTTTAGAGATGAGCTAGTGCAACCTCCTCACTTGGATTTCTCCTGGAGAGCTCTGTATTTTGCAGCAGTAGTTGGGAGGGAACTCGTGGGGAAATAAAGCAAAGATGCTACAAAAAATATTCAGAGGCATTTTCTGGACCGCCTACTTTCCCTGCACACCTGCATGTCTCTGTGAAAGCTGCTGCCTCTGCCTATGATGCCGCTGCCTGCTCCTGCAGAAGACATAAACTCTTCCAAGGGCTGGAGCCTTTGCTACGAGCAGGGGCCTAGTCCAGGGCCTGGCACAGGGAGGCGGCAGGGCAGGTGGCATGAGTGAAGTCAGGGCAGCCGTCTGGCCACACTGATCTGGGCCTCATACTGAACCTTCTAAGAGTGAAGTGGAAGGAAAAAGGCTATCAGTGGAGGACACAAAGTAAAACAGCCCACCCCCTCCAAAGTGCAACTCTTATATTTCTAAACTACCTGGGGAGCCATTTCCCCTCAACTGCTGACTCTGCTGGGAAAGGTCAAATCACCTTCCCTATGTTTCATGTTCCTATTCGAAAGTCACCTCTTCCAGAAAGCCCTCAAAGAGGACTTCTCCCTTTACTTTGTTCATCAATCACTTTCCTCCCGATTCTCATTTCTTTATGATTTCAGGGAATATTTATTGATCACTTTCTATGTACTGTGTTCTGTACGACGTACTGGTTCCGTGCTAGGAGTTGAGAAGACAAAGACCATGAGATCCAACCACTCTGTTCAAGTTCTCAGTCTTGGGAGAGGGGGATCGAGGGATGTGGAAACAGAGACAGCATACTACTGAAGTACGGGGTTAGAAGGAAGTGCTGAAAGGTAAGGAATGCCAAGGGAATACCGCCCTCAAACCAGCCTCAAGGCTCAAAAGGGAATTCTTAGAAGTGAGACTTGAGCTGCATCTTGAAAGATGAGCCTGAAGTGGTTTGGGGGCAACAAAGGTGAAAGATAAAGACGTGTGAGGCCTCCAGGCACCGAGCACCTGGTATTCTACTGCTATCACTTATCTCAGTATCCTACCACCCTACCAGCCTGTTAGCTTTGTGGGGACTCATCTTTTCACACCCCATATCCCCACACCTTTCTCAGAACTCATCACTTCTTTGTTAGGCAGAATAGCTCACGTGGGCTAAAACAAAGCTTCTTGCCTTCCAGGCACAGACTACATCAGGCTACCTTCCAGATCCAGAGGATTCAAAGAGAACCCCCTTGCTGGAAAGCAGGGCAGCTGGGACTGGTCTCTCGTGGAGCCTCAGCCCCCAATTAATGCTGTGGTAAGACTGACACCGAACACTAATTTTGCAGGCATAAAAAGCACTATTAGAAATTTCTTTCCAAATGTTGAGTTCATGTTGCTGATTCTGTTATAATATTAACTATCACATTTGGCAATTATATTTCAATAATGAAGAGGTTATCTCTACTGTAAGATAAATAATGAGGAAGACTCACTGGCTTTGACTTGATCGTTGGAATTTATGTGCCATTGGAGCTGTATTCTCAATTACGACTCAACAAACTGATTAAATATCACCAAGCATGAACAATAGCCTGTAGCTCTGATTCCCCCCGCCCCCGACCCCACCTCTAAATGCTTTTAAACCTTGGAATATAAATGTGAATTTTTCTGGCATTTAAAAAAAATATGTATTTTTGACCCAGTTATCTACCAAGACTGACAACGTTCAAACCACTTGGGCCCCAAGATCAATGATCTAAGGAGAAAGGTGTTTCTCGGTTGCGCAAAGGAATCATGTGGTCAGAGGCCTCTTCCTCCTGCACTGAACTGCTCAGTTCAATTCAGCCAACATATCTATGGAGCACCTGCTCTATGCCAGGCCTTGAGCTAGATCCAAGTCCATAGAGATAATTCCACAGGGGAAGAAAAACAGCTATTGCTAAGCCCATGCCTTGCTCCTCTGAGCTCCCATGATACCCTCTGCAGCTAGATGCACACCTCCACACAGTGTTGAAATGACCTTTCCTGTTTCCATCCCCTCCAATATATAGTGAGTGCCTCAAGGGTAGAGGATGTATCTTATTCATCTTTGCATCTCTGCTGGGCCAGCCCAGAGCCTGGCAGATAACAGAAAACGCAGCAACAAATGTTTGTTGAATCTTAATGAATCACTTCAAATTTTACATACATTATTGACTTCTCACAGCAACCCAGAGAGTAAGCTCCTTTCATAGCCCCTCATCACACTGAACTTGAACGTGTCCAAGTCTCTTCCCAAGAACATAAGCATCTGAAAGCAGGGGCCATTCTGTGATTCACTCATGGACCTTCTAGAAATTTTTGTTGAGTGAATGGTCACGTTTCCTCCAGTGCTTCCTCTTGTATCTAAGACTAAGGTCCTACTGTTCAAGTTCCCCCAGGAACAAACCCTGAAGAAAGGATCCAGGTACAAGTAGTATCTGAGAGTAAAAGAAGTCAAGGATGTGAGACAGGAAAGACAAGGCAGCCAGTAACAGGTATGTCCTCTGAATTATCCCACCTGAGCAGTGAGGGAACTGAGGTATTTATACACCAACGCCCGTCAACCACTGGCTGCGGGCTGCTTCCAGGGGGTGTTAAATCCTTGTGTCTTCTGACCTGCCCTACACATGAGCAAAGGTGGCTTCTGAGGCCAGAGAAAGCCTCAGGGGAAGAAAAGTACAGTTGGAAGTTAAGCTGGCTGCACTGCAATGGTCACAGGGTATGAATGGGGTGTCCACTGAAGCAGCTGCGGGTGAGGAATTCTGACCATATGATGGCACAGGACCCCCCAGAGCATGCAAAGGAGAAGTGTGGATTTGGACGTGCATCATATACGTGGAGATCTCTACAGTACTAACATTCTAGAATGTCTTGACTCCATGTATCCCTCGGCTTTTGAAGGCCAAATCATCTTCAGAAGAAAATCCTTTTGTCTTTGGATTGAGAAAGTAAAAGAGGAATGAGTGTAACAGGAGGGTGATGGGGGATATTTGTGATTTGGCTCAATCACTCTTATGTGAAAGCAGATCTATAGAGAAACGCAGGGGCACTATGGTGAGAAAACCCACAACGATGGAGAGACGGTGGGCTAGAGTCCTAATGTGAAATGTTAGGGAGATCCAATCATCTTGTGGGCCCCCAACAAATCATCTGACATTTACCAACCACCTATTTTGCACCAGGCACTGCGTTGCTCTTTGCCCACATTAATTTATATCATTTAATCATCACAGAAAACTTGGAAGATGCTATAAAAATACCATTTCGCAGATGACAAAACTGAGGATCAAAGAGCCCCAACGGTAAATGCAAACCCAAGGTGGGAACGTGAGTCTGCTTCTCATTCCGTGACTCCAGGGTGCTATTCTCTACAGCTATTCATCCACAGACCTTCGAAGGATGTGCCACTGGGCTCAGTTACACAGTAAGCAGACCCAGCAAAGGATCTTTGTGCTGATTTGTGATTAAAGGCAAACGAGATAATCAGTCCCAGGACCGGGGGAGAGCGGTCCTCACTTTCATGCATTCCTCCATTCACACGGCCCTGGAAACCTTTCAGTGCAGTAGTGGCTGCAGCAATTACTCTGCTGACTGCAAAATAAAGGATCCTGTCTAGAAATGCAATTATTTCAAAAGAAAAGGTTTCTAAAAGGCACACACAAAAAAGATAGCACTTTGTTTTTCTGAAACTGATATTCCCCATAAGGACAGAGATTAACTTTGATCAAAGTTTATCAAGCTTTGTAAAACCTAAGGATGATGGAGACAATGAAGAAGACGGTGATGATGATGGATGAAGATGATGGTGGTAATGATGCTGAGTCTATTGAGATGGTGATTATAATGAAGATAGTGGTGATGACGAAGTGATGGTAATTGAAGATGATGATGATGACAGGAACTGCCATTTCCTGAGTGCCCGTATGAGTCAGTTACTATGTTGAGCGCTCCATGTATACTGTCTCTGATTATCACAGTAACACTGTAAGATGAGGATCAGCATCTCCATCTGACACATGAGAAACTGAAGCTCAGAGAAGTGAAGTAACCTGCCCAGGCTCAGAACGCCAGCACGGAAAGGCACTGATAGAGATTAGTGCCTGAATGATAACCCCAAATCCTGTGCCTCTAACCACTCACCTACCTGCTTCACTCATTTACTCCTCCATTTGCCTAACTCTTTAAAAAAATTCATTCATCTATTCAAAATATTTACTTAGTCCCAGGTATACCAAAGATAGCTGCTAGACCCTTCTAACCTCCAATGTGTCAAAAAATTGCCTCTATCCTCGTATTAGGGATAAATGAAAATGAGGATGAATTGCGTTCAAATCAAGATTTATCACAATACGGGAGGGAGGGAGATGCAAGAGGGAAGAGATATAGGGACATATGTATGTGTATAACTGATTCACTTTGTTATAAAGCAGAAACTAACACACCATTGTAAAGCAATTATACTCCAATAAAGACGTTTAAAAAAAAAGATTCATCACAATAAATGCTCCCAAAACTAGTGTGAAAAGAACTATTAATGATTTTTCAGCTCCTATAAGCTAATGACAGTGATCTGCTTCATGTTTAATTAATGTGGCAGTAAAAAGATGCTCCTTAATTGGTTCGTAAGGAGAGAGGTTGTCTTACTTTTCACTGAAACCCGTGCTCTAGGCAGGGGGCCCAATGGAGTAGGATGGGTGGCTCCCAGGAACAGCTCCTGAAGGGCTGATGGTGCTGGGCTGACACTTGGGAGAAAAACATGGCTTGAAATTTGGGCAGCACTTACTGTACCTCTATTCCCTGGGGTGGCCTGATGGGCAGCTGTGTGCTTCATCCTCTGGCGTTTACTGAGTGCCACTGCCAGAGACTTCATCTGTACAGTGGCGCCATGAAAGGAGCATTAGGCCCTATTATAACCATTTCACAGTTCAGGGAAGTTAAATGACTTCTCTAGATCATCTGGTTAATAAATGGGGGACTTAAGATATGTCTGTATCTGTCTATGAGGTTGTAAGTTTACCTAAGAGTTGCCATAAATACAGATGCCCTCCTCACTTCCTGTAGTGAGAGGGCCAGTAATAAGGGAGGACTTGGAGATGGCCCAGAACAGGCCTGGCAGCCAGGGCTTCTGGGTTCTAGGTTCTGTTCTAACCAGTGAATTAGGCTGTGAGGCTGCCTGCAACATCTCTTCTCTGTCCTGCAGGATCCTCATCTGTAAAGAGGCGTGGCCGGTCTATGGCATCTCTTGGGTCCTTTCCAGCCTCGCCAAACTTCTAAGACTGTTTTACAGATTGCTCACCTAATTCTTTAACTCATCTGATCACAAGGACCACAGGAGAAAGACAGGCTGGGTGGGGGGATCTATGCAGCTTCAACGGAAAGACTTAGGATACTGTAAAGTTATTCACAGACAAGAAAACACATTCCTGGAATAAAGAGGTACCTCAATGGAAAAGTCAGATTCAATATCTAGAAAACTAGTTTACATCCTAAAACCAGATCTATTTCCTTGTATTCTCTCATTCTCTGCCTAGATCATCCATGTTCATTTTTCTCTCCAATAAAAAGGTGAGTAGCTGAGAGTAGGGACTGCATCATCTGCTTCTTTTGCATCGCCCATAATAACCCTAGCACAGCCCTGCACAGAGGAACGGACTGATAAATATTGTTGCTTGAATTTTTATGAAAAATAATGTCTCAGCACATGTGTATGGCGCCTTCTTGTACTACAACAGAGGTCATCTTGAACAGTACTTTGAATACTATCCCCATTTTCTATAGATAGAAACCGGGGCTCAGAGAAGCCAAACGGTTTGGTCAGGGGCCGCTAAACCAGGAAGCAATGGAGCTGGGGCGGGCACTGGGCCTCTTGACTCCCAGGCCAAGGCTCTTGTCACTGGCCCTGGACAGAGGGACCAGCTCCCCTCAGAGAGGGATGAGGACGTTAGGGAACGCCTCTCCTGAAGACAGAGGCACCCCCTAGAAACACCTGCCAGGGGCAGCACTTAGACAACGGTCATGGATGCTTTGGGAACTCTAGGAGGAAAAGTGAGAGGCAGATTCCTTGAACTTTCTCCAGTTCAAAGAACTGCCACTTCTTGCTATAGAACTTGGTTATTTAAGTGCCTCTTTGTCCCTCACGTTAGCCTGAGAGCTCCTGGGCCAGGGTCTGGGTCACACGCCTGTGAACCCTGTAGAGCCCACTAACACCCAGGAAGATCTGGCAGAACACTGGGACGAATGAATGGATGGATGAATGAGTGATTCAGTCAATACAGTAGGGGGACATCTAGATGCTTTCAAACAGCAGGTGTGGTCTCACAGTCCCTAAAAACAGTCTGTGCTTTTTAATGGACAATAATGGTAATCAACACCTCCGTGGCTCTATGAAGCTCTGTATATGCTTCTGCAGGGCAAGGATTATCCTCTCAGTTTGGGGGATTTGCCCCAGTATAAGCAGCGGCCAGTTACTGAGCTTGTGTCAAACCCTTTGCTGGTAAATAGCTCATTTAATCCTCAGCAACCACCCTCTGTGATAGGCTATTATTATCTCCATTCTTCAGATGAGAAAAACTGAGGCCCCAGACGGTAACCTGCTTTAAGGTCACCTGGGCAGTAACTTTATTTAAAGCCAAACTGTTCTGACTCCCAAACCTGAGCATTTTCTACTTAGGGCCAGGCTGCTGGGATCAACATTCCTAAAGCTTGGGGTTGGATGCCCTAATGAGGTGCTGTCAGGTGAATGCAGGCTAATTGGGAATTTTATAGGAAAACAGAAACAAACCCTTCTAAGCAATTACACGGAACATGGGTCTGCATGTGAGCATCACGGCTAGCCCTGGGTCACGTGCACACTGTTTATAAGTGTATGTGTGTGTGTTTATTTATCTTCCCTGAGGCAGAAAATTCAATGGGTCCATTCAGATCTCCTCTCTTAAATAATCTAGGTGCTGCAAGGCTTCCAATCCCTATGTGCCAACAGCATAGGGTAATGGCGTTAGCCATCACGGCGTGTGTGAGCAGGATTCAGGGCAGGGCCTGGCCAGGTGTGAACTGGAGGGCAAGTGTCCTAGTGCTGAGAGCGATCACAGGTAGTGTATGTATGATGTATGTATGTATGTATGTATGTATTTATTTGTTTTTGCGGTACGTGGGCCTCTCACTGTTGTGGCCTCTTCCATTGCGGAGCACAAGTTCCAGACGCACAGGCTCAGCGGCCATGGCTCACGGGCCCAGCTGCTCCACGGCATGTGGGATCTTCCCGGACCGGGGCGTGAACCCGTGTCCCCTGCATCGGCAGGCGGACTCTCAACCACTGCACCACCAGGGAAGCCCTATTTTATTTTCTTAAGTGAAAATTTTATGTATTTAAGGGACATAACATGATGATTTTATATACGTACACAGAATGGAATTATCACTGTGGTCAAGCTAGTTTACATATCACCTTATCACGTAGTTATTGATTTACTTTTGTAACGAGAGCACCTGAAATCTACTCTCTTGATTTTTATTTTGTTTCACATTCATTAAGGGTACTCTGCCAGCCCTGCATGACGCTGGGTATGAGGCCAGAGATAGTTAACATGTAATGGAGACTACGGTAAAACCAACCTAAAGAGGGTGCCCCGCCAACCAGGCATTGTTATCTCGGGGAGGAAGAGAACCAATGTTTGCAGGCAGGATTCAAAGCAGAGCTCTTTGTGACAGTAATCAGGCAACAGAAGAAATGATCATCACTGAAAGCAGTGAATGGAAGGAAGGTTTATAAAGAGCACCATGGACAGTGCACATGACTGTTTTCTACCAAAGAAATCTAGTAGAATTAAGCAGGAACTGAGCTGTTCAGACAATGTCCTCCAATATCGAACACAGTTCAGCCCTCCTGGAACCTCAGCAGTGGTATTAGAAGTAATACTTTAGTGCTTTTTAGAATGCCTACCTTGGGTCGGGCACTGCTGGGTACCTTCTATGACTTGTCACCTCTAATCCTCATAACAACCTGGAGAGGGGAGATTAGTATCCAGCTTTACAGCTAAAGGAATCCAATGACTTGTCAGGTTGACTCAAAAACTGCAGTCTGATCCCCAAACCCTACAGAGTGGCTGTGGACTTCCTTGACAGAATGGATTAATCAACATGATTAGGTAGGAGAACGGACAGAGCTTCTTGGACTTGGATAAAAGAGCAATGCAGATGGAAGTTCCTGGAAGCCTGCCATCCAAACAACCCTGTGGAGAGCTGGCCATTCTGTACAGATTCTGGTGCCCTTCTGTGTAGGAGTGTGTGTATGATAGAGCTATATCTATCTGTCTGTCTGTCTATCTATCTATCCATCCATCCACCCACCTACCTACCTACCTACCTGTCAGGAGAGGGAGAGAGAGGGAGATAAGTGGGAGTGGGGGGAGAATGCTGGGAGTGGCAGTGAGATCTCTAAGTCAGAATTCTGGGTATTCTGATTGCATGTTCCATCCTGAGGTCACCTCCCTCCACTACTTTTTTTTTTTTTTTAATTTGACACAGAAATAGGAAGAAGAATTAAGATATTTCTCTCAAAGGTGCTGAAAGATGTGTAATGCAAGAGGGTAAGTGGTAAGTGAGGAGGCAGAGAAGGGGTAAATGTGGGCTAAACAAAGACTTGAACTTAGAATTATCCAGACATAAAAGTTCTAAAAAGGAACCCTGGGCAAGTCGGGGGAAGAGGTTAGAGCAGAAAATGCTTCTAACAATAGGTTTGTGGTTTCCTTCTGCAAACCACAGAGGGCTAGCAATTCTCTCCAGATTAAGGGACTTTCCTGCAGAGATTCATGCAGTAACCAAGTTGCTGAGCTAGTAGGGTCTTGGGGATCGTGAGTCCTGAGCTCTACCTTCATTTCCACATCAGGGCATGTTGACTCGCCCCAGATCACCCAACCATTTTGTGACAGAGCCAGGATAAGATCCTCTTCAAGTCAAAGTCTAGCAGTTTTGGGTTGAGGATTTCTTGGGTCAGGTGACCAGAGTGCCTGGATCCCATCAGAACACCCTGGGTCTCCCACGTCACTGTTTCTACGAAGACCTGGAAACCAGAATTCTCAGTCTCATCTTCAGCTTCCTGAGTTGATGTTCTGCCTTCTCAGCAGTTACAGATTCATGTGATTTATTTCTCCCTTTCCTCAGTCTTAGGCCACATTCTTGTCTTCTCTTAAATCCATGCCTCCTATTTCCCTGGCCATTCTTTTCTGACATTCCTTGACCCTTGAGCATCTCAGGGCTTCCTGCAGGAGAGCCCATTGCCTTCGTGCATCTGCTGAAAAGTATTGGGTTGGCCAAAAAGTTCATTCAGGTTTTTCCGTAAAGGGGGGATTAGGTAGGGAAAAAAACTTTAAAAGATAGCACACTTTTAGCCCACAGACTGTAGAGAGCTCTCACAGCCAGACGGGGTGACCAGTGTGCCCCAAGCCCAAAGAAGCAAAGTTTCAAAATCATATATAATTTAAAAAGTTTTGTACGTAAGCTATTCAAGATTTCTCCAGCACTAACTGATACAAAGCACGATGAGATGGCACTTTTAGAGACAGCAGCTTCAGACCCAGAAAAGGGTGATGAGATGAGTTTCATGTGGCTAAATCAGGGGCAAAACAGAATTTTCTTTCCTTTCGTTTCATAATTGTCTTTCAGTATTTACTGAGTACCTAGCAAGGCTGCAGGATCACTAGACCTACCTGTCCACCTGGTGCCTGCTGGGCCCCAGGCACATGTTAGCGCTTTATACAGATTGAGTCTCAATTCAACCCCACAGCAGTCTTGCAACGTAGGTACAACAAACCCCATTTCACAGATTAGGACACTCAAGCTCAGCTGGGTTCCCCTGCACAAGGTCATCTAACTAGTGTGTGGAAGAGCCTCGATTTGACCCCAGGAAGTGGCAGAGTGTAGGGGTTAAGAGTCTGTTAGAGCCAGGCTGGATAGATTTGAACCCCAGCTCTGCCACTCAGTAGCTATGTGATCCCTGGGCAAGTTGCCTAACTTTTCTGTGCCTCAGTTTCCTCATCTGTGAAATGGACATAGTAATCGGGTTGTTGTATTTATTTAGGGAGGAAATAAATATGAGGCACTCAGAACACAGTAAGAACCCAATAAATATTAGTTGTTGCTGTTGCCATTTAAATATTATTATTACTACTACTACTATTATATACCAGGTTGTCTAATTCACAAGGCTATGCACTTTCCTCCATCTAACGTTTCTCAAACTCTGAAGTGCACATGTCTTGGGTCAGGTTCCCTGGGAAACAGGCTCTGAGATGGGGATTTGCCAGCGGGAGCTTTCTTGCTCTCAAGAACACCTCCTGGAAGGGAGTGAGGGAAGCAGGATTGGGCAGAGGGAGACCTGGAGCTGCAATGCAGTTGTAAAGCTGGCTTTGGCTAATCTCATTCAGAGCTCAGGAGCTGAGCCTGCCTTTCGGAGTTGTCTCAAATTGGACCAAGGAGTCTGGACCTTTTTATAATCCTCACTCCCAACCCCCTTCTCCATGGACCACTCATTGGATACAGGCAGCCTCCAGGGTCAACCTGGGCTGGGTAAGGAGCCCCTCAGAGAAGGCAATTAATTCCCCAAAAGAAGTAGTGTGAGCTGTGAGCTGCCAGCATTCTGTGGCATCTGGGAAAATGAGGGTCTCATCTTGGGGGGCATCTGGGTGAAGCACGACAGTAACCACCACAACCCGGAAGAGCAGAGGGTAAGTATCCCCTCTCCAAGGTAGGGCTTGTGTTAGTGTAGCTGCATGGATACTGCCTGGGCACTAGCCAACGTTCAGATTTTTGAGTCCCAACTTAGAACTATTGTCCATCGTCATCTCTGGGTAGGGAGCCTAGGATTCTGCAAGTTTAACAAGTACCCCAAATAGTGTGTGTGCACCCTAAAATCTGAGATCCACTGCCCTGAAGAGTATGAAAGAGGGGCCTGAAGTGGTCAGTTGCTTGTTTGACCTTTCATTAAATCCTCCTATTTCACCTTAAGAATTCACTCCAATTTTGCATCCTCTTAATAATATATACATGTTTGTTCTCGTACACAAATACCTTTTCCTCCTATCTTCAGAAGTACAGGTCATCGTTATCATCCCTGACGACCTCCACACAGGCCTGAGGACACCCACGCCCCTGTTTGAGAAGCCCAGCTGCCTCCCCTTTGTATCTTCGCCACCTGCTGGGGATGCAAGTAGATTAAGACCCAGCCTCTTCCCTCAAGGAGCTCAAAGTCTAGCAGAGAGGTAACACACAGGGCAACTTCCAGCTATAGCTCTGTGGGAGTACCACTACCCTCACCCCCTGTCATGAATCCAGGGTCTCAATGTGAGGTATTTTGGTTACCATAATTAAGATCAGATAACCTATGCTCTGCTGGAGTGAGCAAACTTGCCTTGCCTGGGCCTGCGACCTACCCCACGCACAACCAATCTCTCTCTCCGAGGGCAGCGTACGGCTGGTTTAGTTTCTCCTCTGTCCATGTTCTCTACTTTCTGGATCATTAAACTGTTCTCATCCAAAGGCAGCAATCTATTTCACTTTAGATGTTTGGCTGTCTTGGTAACCCAAGAGGCCCTGTGAGAGCGGAAGACCCAAGAGAACTGAATGATTTAGAACTCCTCCAAACCAGGCCTCCAAGTTTCTCAGTCCCATTCCCAGAGGGGCCTTCGCAGTTGGAACCTCAATTCGGAAAGTACTTACAAAGTTGGATGGCAAAGGAAAGGCGGGGGAGGGTGTAAAATGGGACAAGAGTGAGCTGGTATTTGTGAAGAGTAGCTTTCTCTATCCAGGTGGGCTCTTTTCCAGGAAGCCCTATTAATAACACTCTTCACTTTGGGAACAGCTCTCATGCTGAGAAATCCCCAAGTCCTTGATGGGGAGAAGTCATATCCCCCGACAATGAACCTGATGTCCTGGAGAGAAGAAAGGGAACAGCTGTTAAACAGCTGCACTGATCTAGGGAAAGAAAGGGAGGTTGGGGCCTTGGAAGAATTTAGGGAAAGGAGCCAGGCAGAGCCCCACCTCCTTCAGTGGGGGGCAATCCGAATGCACCCAGGGTTCAAAGCAAGCTTCTTGCCTCCTTGGCATCCAGCAATCAGCAGAAGAAACTGGGAAGCCCAGAGAGCAACACAGGGGCCAGAGCTGGCATTTACTGAGCACTTTCGGTGCCAGGTACCGTGCTACGCCATTTACAAGCATGATTTAATAGGCGCCTCACATCTGCTGAATGATGTGGCTTCTAAGGTTACTCCCATTTTACAGAAGTGGAAACTGAGCCTCAAAGAAGTAAGACCCTGCTCAGGCTCCCCTGGCCAGTATGTGGAAGCCGGGTTGGGTTCCCAAGTTCTCACTCGAAATCAGGAAGTCTCAGAGACCGGCTCTCACCTTGGTTGAGATGTTGGCTTTGGCGCCACCTTGGCCTGAAGATGGGAAGGCTGTACCTCTTCCAATAAGCAAAAGAACTGTTTCAGTTGGACACGCCACCTAGCAAAACTCGGCAGGGAGGGGAAAGGTTCCCACACGGGGTACTGGAAGCCATCCTTCTCGGGGTGCTGCCCTCGATCCCTCTCCGTGTCTAGGAACATCCCCCAGTGGCACACTGAGCAGAGTGGAGCTATGTGCGTGCCCGGCTCTCAGATGATCGACAGGCCTCATATCCTTCCACTATCCCCAGGAAGCAGCCATTCTTTTAACTTAGTGTCCAGCCCAGCTGACTCCTGTCAAACAGCCTTGGTGGACCTCCTAAGCGACCGTAATTCTCCCACCAGGAGGAAGCCACAGTGGCAGGGATCTGAATGAGATCCAGCGTCCCTGAGAAGCCACTTGGCCGGCCCCAGCAAACACTGCTGGAGATGGATGGGGAGGAAGGATGGAGTGAGCCAGAGAGACATAGGAGACGGAGATAAAAAGGGAGAGGCAGAGAGAAAGGGAGAAGATGACTCAGACGGAGGAGGGAGACACAGAGGTGGAAAAGGGCCATTTATGTGGGCGATGCTTGTGCAGGGAGAGCCTGCACTGTACCTCCCACCACACTGCAGGGACCACGTCTGGTTTTGCCCACTCCTGTATCCTCGGTACCTAGCACAGTGCCTGACACACAGGAGATTCTCCTAAGTACTTACTGAATGAGACTGAAAATAAAGAGACATAAGAGTACAGAGAACACAGGACCTGGCACGTAAGAGTTGCTCAGTACATCCTTGTTGACTGATTACATACCTACATACAGACAGTATTCAGGAGGGTTTGGGAGGGAAGCCAGTTTCCAGGATGGATGCAGTAGTAGATCCACCAAGGGGAGAACGTATTGAGGGCTGAGGGCCAAGGGCTGCACCTGATCAGAGCCTAGGCCTGAGGCCTCAAAGCCAGGGTGGGGAATCAGAAGGGAAAAGAGCCTCCTAATAGGCACTAGGAAGGCAGCAGCAGGCATTAATCTCTGGAACAGAGGACGGGTAGGGAGTCAGGGGTTGAGTCTGGAGCTCATCACT
This sequence comes from Phocoena sinus, assembly GCF_008692025.1. Lineage (NCBI taxonomy): Eukaryota > Metazoa > Chordata > Mammalia > Artiodactyla > Phocoenidae > Phocoena > Phocoena sinus. Next base: position 53,667,547 of record NC_045770.1, on the reverse strand, counting down.
ACTTTCTCAGAATCCAGCATGAATCCAGGCATGCAACGCACACAATCTCCATTTTCTGAGTGAATGGATGAGAACAGGGTATTGGGATGAGGAGGTCAAGGTGAGGGGTTTAGGACTGCACCTGTGGAAGGACAGTGTGATCTGTGAGGTGAGCAGAGAAGCTCAAAAGGGAATGCTGGGCTGGTGGGGACATGCCCCGGCTTATGACTTGCTGCCTCTGGGCCAACTTGAAGGTTACTTCTACTTTCACTCTGGGGCAGTGGTTCTCAACAGGGGTGATTTGGAACCCCGGAGGACATCTGGCAATGTCTGGAGACAGTTTTTTTGTTTGTTTGTTTGTTTGTTTGTTTTGTGGTACACAGGCCTCTCACTGCTGTGGCCTCTCCCGTTGAGGAGCACAGGCTCCGGACGCGCAGGCTCAGCGGCCATGGCTCACGGGCCCAGCCGCTCCGCGGCACGTGGGATCCTCCCGGACCGGGACACGAACCCGTGTCCCCTGCATCGGCAGGTGGACTCCCAACCACTGCACCACCAGGGAAGCCCTGGAGACAGTTTTGACTGTCATATTGAGGAGGGTTGCTACTGGCATCCTACTGGGTAGATACAGGGATTCTGGTAAACATCCTACAATGCACAGGACAGACCCCAAATTGATGAATTATCTGGCCCAAATATGGTGGCTGAGAAACCCTGCACTATAGCTCTATGGGAGTACCACTACCCTCACCACCCGTCATGGATCCAGGGTTTCATTTTGAGGTATTTTAGTTACCATAATTAAGGTCATTACCGTCAATAAAGATTTATCGAGCCCTGACAGGCAAAAACAGATACATGTCATCTTGACTGTTTTTCCTTAAAAGAGATGACAGTGGTTCAGGACGCAGAGAAGCCCAATGTGAACACAATCCTCTGTACCGCCCAGCTAGAGACCTGAGGATAACGCCAGTCACCCCCACTGCACCCACAGGGAGCTCTGTGCCTGTGACTTTCCTTCAGCCTTCTGGAATTTATAAACCCAGACCTTAGAACAGGAAGGGGTCATAGGAGCATGTGTTCTCACCGCCTCCTTTTACAAATGAAGAATTGAAGTCCCAAGAGGGAAATGACAATTGACTTGTCCAGGGTCAATGGGAAGTGAGTGGCAGACGCAGGCCTGGAGCCCAGACCTCCAGGTTTCTCTATGACAAAGAGCCTCTCCTACAATACTGAGAAGTATGCGATACATGTAAGCGACTTTTTGAAAGCCTTTCAAATGTGCAGGTAATCAGGTGCTGCACACCTGAGGCTGATCATTGTTCAGGGACCAAGAGCCTAAGAGAAGGTTCTGGTGAGAGCCTGTGGCTTTGATGAATAATTCACCTTAGATAGAAAGGTAAGAAGATGTCCTTAAGCATTTGTGGGGGAGCCCAAAGAACAAGATGACTTTATAAATAATTAGAATATTTCCCCCCTATCATCCCAAGGAAAGGTGGTACTAGGAAATAAAAAGGTTAGCACCAAAAACCAGGCATTAATATTTCTTCCTCACACCCAGGCCCTCCAGACTTAACTCTGATGACAAAAAGCTGCTATTCATTTGCCTGGGAAGAATATGCCAGCAATTAGCTCATTTGGAGTGAAAATTAAAGAGCACAGGCTCAGCCAGAAAAGTGGGGTAGCTTAACAAGTTCAGAGCAGTAATTGCTTTTGCCCCCCACCTTCCATCCACCTACTCATCTCTGAAGACTCTCCTCTGCATCACCCATCCTCTAAAGCGTTTCTAACCTCCCTCCTCAGGGAAGAATTAAATCTGCACCACTTGATGACCCACTGACCCTTACATACATCTATCCCAGCCCCCTGATATGCTAATGAACTTATCTCCTCTCCTACACTGTGAGATCTGTCCCAAGTGGCTGGCACAAAGGTGGGCATACAGCAGATGTGTAACAAATATTTGATTTACTGATGTAAAATAGGGAGAAGTGGTACCCCAATGGAGAAGGTATATACCAGAAGAGGAATGGGGGCGGGTGTGAGCTGGGGATGGAGGACTAAAAACTGTCTTGATGTTTAGATTCTACTAAAGAAGGAAGGATGTTACAATTTCCTGATCCCCTCAATGCACGAGGCACCTATGATCACAGGTTTAGTCCTCCTGACAAGCCTGTAAGTAAAGTATTATTGTTTCCCCAGTTTGCTGATAAGGAAAAGACCATTCAGAGTGCCACGATGATATGGCACCAAAGCACAAGCTTTCCTGGTCTATCAGGCTGCCTCTTGCTACATAAACAATATATTTCCTATAAAAACCCTGATGATGCCTACGTGGAATGGCAGGAATCTGTCACATCAGAGTTTCAGCTCGTGATGTTTTCATATCTAACAGACATTTAATAAAAGTAGCTGTTTGGGGCTTCCCTGGTGGCGCAGTGGTTGAGAGACCGCCTGCCGATGCAGAGGACGTGGGCTCGTGCCCCGGTCCAGGAAGATCCCACGTGCCGCGGAGCGGCTGGGCCCGTGAGCCATGGCCGCTGAGCCTGCGCGTCCGGAGCCTGTGCTCCACGACGGGAGAGGCCACAACAGTGAGAGGCCCGCGTACCCGCCAAAAAATAAATAAATAAATAAAAAGTTAGGTCTTTATGGGGCTTAAAAAACATCTCAAAAAACTATTTTTTTGGAACACTATTCCTGTTAAGGGGCATTCCATAAAAAACGTCATCTGTGGTCAAACAGGTCTGGAAAAGCCCTAACGACAAGGTTAACCCAGGACTGTGGGACTTGTCAGGGCATGTGCCCTGCTGGTGTGCACAGCACATCTCCAAGGGCAGACCCAGCGGGCAGAGGTTTCCACGTACATTTAGGACTACCTTTCCGCAGAACAGAACCTCTGCTCTAAAACTGGTTTTCACACTGTGCTCAGCAGAATCCCAAAGGTTCCTGGAGGAGGTCTCAGGAGCTCCCGCGGGCTAGAGCTAAGGCCCCTTTTGTCGTCTGAATGTTTGTGTGTGGCCATCCCTGCCACCTTCCCTGCCAGTAAATATGCTGAATCCCTAAAGCCCAACGTGTTGATATTAGAAGGCAGGGCCTTTGGGGGTGATTAGGTCATGAGGGTAGAGCCGTCATGAATGGGATCAGTGTTCTCTCTCCTTTTTTTTTTTACAGTATTTATGTTTTTAATTTTTATTGGAGTATAGCTGATTTACAATGTTGTGTCAGTTTGAGGTGTACAGCAAAGTGAATCAGTTATACATACGCACATGTCCACTCTTTTTAAGATTCTTTTCCCATATACGTCATTACAGAGTACTGAGAAGAGCTCCCTGTGCTATACAGTGGGTCCTTATTAGTTATCTATTTTATATATAGTGGTGTGGATATGTGTCAATCCCTATCTCTCAATTTATCCCTCTCATGAACGGGATGAGCGTTCTTAAAGGATGAGAGACCTCAGAGCACCCTCACCCCTTCTGCCATGTGAGGACACAGGGAGAAGGCATCAGCTATTAACCAGGAAGAGGGCTCTCAGCAAAACTTGCCCATGCAGCCACCTTGCTCTTGGACTTCTAGCCTCCAGAGCTGTGAGCAATATATTTCTGTTGTTTATAAGCTACCCAGATCATGGTATTTTGTTATAGCAGCTCGAACAGACTGAGACAGCCCCCTTGCTCTTGAAGAGCAGCTCCCTAAAACGTGGCAAACCACTGCTCTAGAACAGATGAGGACATGGGGTCTTTTGCCTGGCTTACACCATTGTGTTAATCTTCAAACTACAATGCCTTCCCTGTTCTGAACCAAGGGGTCCAGAGTACAGAGCAACAAGCTGATGCCTGAAAGCCAGTTCACTCCTTCCTTGACCTTAGGCCAGGTACTTAACCTCTCCCAACCTCTTCTTCTCAGCTCTGCAATGGCAATGGTGCTTATCATGCAGGCTATGCACTGGCACATAGCTGGCACACAGCAGAGGCTCTAGAAACGACACCCAGGACACCTAAAACATTGTTTAGTTGCCTTTATTTTTTACATTAAAAAAATTTTTTTTGAGCTCACCATCAGTTATAGTCATTTGCATCCTACAGCCCTCTGCCACCCTCTCCTGTGCAACCATGTTGCTTTATGTCTATCTTGCTTTGGTAATTCTTCCTGAAAACATTTTTGATCAATTTTTCTTATTATATAGTGATACACATTCAATGCAGAACATTTAGAAAATTCAGCCAAGAAAAAAATAAAAAAGAGAACAAGAAAAACAAAAAAATCACCCTGTAATTCCACCACTGGGAAGTAGGCTGTTAATGTGTTCCTTTTCCATTTAAGCTCATCTGAGAAATACCCGTGCTTTCTCGGGTTATTCTTTGCTGTGCTGTCAAACTTACATTTACCAAAATCACACATCCTTCTTATTCTTTTTTTGTATAACTTAATTTGCATACTTTTAATCTCCAAAATAATACTAGCATGTATTCCCATATTTGAATTCAAGCAATACAGAAGCAAGCGGAAAACAAATGCAAGTCTTCCTTCACTCCTTCCCACCCCATCCCACTTGCCTCCTGAGGAAACGACCGTTGAATGCTGTATTTATAGAGACGTTTTCCTATTTATTTCCATATTACAGTATTTGACGTTTAAAAACATAAAAGATGGTCTTACTGTTTTATTTCTCAACCCTCTTGAATCATCTTTTCCAAGTGTCTGGCCTTCAAACTCATCCTAGTATTTTCTCTCAAGTTTCTGAAATCAACTTTCTTAAAAGTCTAGGGCGGTGTTTCTCAACTTCAATGTATGGATGAACCAGCTGGGGATCTTGTTAAAAACCAGATTCTGATTCAGTAGGTGTGGAGTAGGGCTGAGATTCTGCATTCTAACCAGCTCATGCTGTAGGTCCACTTTGAGGAGCAAGGCTCCAGGGTACATACCTGCCCAAATCCTGCATTCTTCTCCTTGGTTTGTATAAACTCCAAGACGGCCATCTTCTGCCATGTATCCCCACACTCCTGCATCACTACCTTCCCTTGATTGGCCAGAATCAAGCTCAATGCATGAAACTCCCTCAAGATTTGGGGTACCTGGTGTTATGGAGTTCCTGGGGATCTAGGTCCCATAATAAAAGGAACTCAGGGTTCAGGCCTTTTCTGCAGAGAAGCAACACCCAGAGGAGCAGAGACATCACAACCAGAGGGCCAAACTCCCTCCTGAAAGGCGGGGCGCGAACGCTTGGCCAAAACACAGCCAAGGGGGGCAGAAGTGAGGAGGTTTTAACCTCAGTGGAGGAGAGAACCCCAGAGAGGCACAGTGAGATTTAGATACCCCAATTTAGCTGAAGTGGTCAAGCACTTTTCAGCGACTGAGTTGAAGTGGTGGATGGAGGCTGAGGAACGGGGATGGGAGGGACAGTGAAAGCATCCTGTCCCTGCCCTCGCGTCACCTGTTACTCTAGCCTCAGGTGTGACCCCTGTAGGAGGCTCTCTTGCCATCACAGCTGCTGCACATATAAGGGAGCCCTTAACAACACGGCCGATTCCACCCAGCGTGGTTCTTAAAGGACAGCCCCTTGGCAATTCATAGTGACCTCAAGACTGGGGTGGGACAGGGCAGTGCCTTCAGAGTTCATCAGATAGTCAGGCTTCTCACCAGTCTGGGAGGTCTGATGATAATCTCCTCTGGCTACCGTATTAGAACTGAAGAGCTGGGATTTCTACTTGGTTAGTGACAGTACAGCAAGAATCTGGAAAACACATCGCCTCCAATTTCTACAGTTAAGCATATCACTTTTCATTTTGTTTCATTTTTTAAGCTGTGGGCTCCTAGAGAATAGCTGAGTCCAAACCTGCTCGGGAAAACCCTTCCTTAATTGACCACCACGTCTCAAATTTTCTTTGCTGATGCGAGAGACTTTTCTCCACGATTTGTATATAAGCATCATTCTTCCCGAATAACTGAAACCTGCCCAAGAAAGCCAGTGGACACTTATTGGCACAGTTTTCATTCAAATCCATCAGGATATCCAAAGCAAAGAACGCAAGGGGCAAGGGAACTAAATATATATTTCTAACGCACCTTTCATGAATTTGACCAGCACGAGAATCATCAGAAATTCCTAATCACATCAGAACAATGGTGCTAGAAAATATCTCGTATGGTGGAACAAAGCGGGCGGGTTTGGGCCTGAGAAGCAATGTTTGAGAGTCAGCCTCAAGACTAACAGGTCTTCCTTTTATGAAGCATCTCCAAGGAAAACGTAACAGGAATATATGACCAGACTACCCCAACCAGAGGTCCTGCAAGACCCAAAGCTACGCAGAGGAAGCCAGGGACCACCATCACCTGGGACCTCTGTTTTGCTCATCATTGTATTCCAGCATCTAGCACAGAGCTTGCCTAGAGTAGGTACTGCATACATTTCCCTTGAATGGGTAAACGAAGAGATATGTGGATGGGAGAATGAATGATCCAATCTAAATCAATACTTCCGGGACCCCTTATTCAGCTCCAGGTGTTTAGTAATTATCTCTACTTAGAGATAATTCAAATTCGTCCTATCTCAAATTCCAAGTCATCAAGGACCACCCCTACCCCTGCAAACTGCTCCTTTGGGGCGCTGGAATTCGGACGCCATCTTTGTCTGAACTGTTATCTCTCACCTTCATCAACAAAACTCCCAGCGCAAATGCTGCCTCCTCTCCGATGCTTTCCCTGGACACTCCTCGCCTGCTCTTCCTCACTGGCCTTTCTTATTTAAACATTGATTACAGTCTGAGGTGATGTCTGTCAAGAGCTTTTGGCAAACTGACAAGAGAAGGCTGGGCCAAACACATAGGCAGGTGAGCTCTCTCTGAGCTCTGTCTCCGCTGAGAAAAAGAAAACCCTTGCTCTTGCATTTCCTTCTGTGGCTTTTCTAGCTGCAATAAAACAGAACTCTGCTTCGAGGGAAGCAGAGATGGCCAGGAGCACTGGCCGCTAACTACAGATGTCGTGAGTTCAAACCCCGCCTTGCACAGGAGTTTTAACACAGCTGTTAGGTCGCAGGAAGCCTAGCCTCACACAGGAGAAGCCAGAAAAGGGAAAAAGCTTTTTTGTGACTATTCTGCTTTCAGGAATCACCAATGGAAAAGTAAGTTTTGAAACTTTTGATGAAGTCCACTGACTGCCCCGAGAGCGCCAGGATGACATCTGTGGTCATAAAACAGGTGTAGGTAGCTTGCTGGATGCACCCTAGGGTTACCTCAGGCTTGGGAGGGGCCTTTCACCCGGTTTGGGCTTGTGTGGGATGAACTTAAAGAGGAATCAGGGTAGCAGGGGCTAGTTCTGGGCTGGATACTCTCAAGAAACAGGGACAATGGAACTAGTGAGCCTTTTTATTTAGAGGTGGGAGGATTAAAGCTGGACTAGAGCTGGCAATAGGTAAAGACGCAGCACTCACTCTCGGGGGGGCAATGGCAGTCAGAAGAGGTGGATGTTTCACCATTTTTTTGCTTACACACTGGCCACGTTTTTGCCCTGAACATGCTCACAGGGAGGTTCTGCCAGTGTCTCCTTCAGAGCGTTATTTCTGTCTGTTGGGAATGTCACAGTCTGGTTGTCAGCAGGGCTGCTGTTTACTTTCTCCGCCTTTGCTCTGAAGCTACTACTTATTCTATGGCAGGGCTTATTTAATGCCAGGCACTGCACTGATCACTCTGTATATATTAATTCATTTATTCTTCATAACATAACCTTTATGAGAGAGGTAGGCGTTGTAACAATTTCACAGATAAGGAAGGCTTAAAGATGTTAGTAACATTCCCACAGGCACAGAGATAAGTAAATTTCAGAGCTAGAACATGAATTCAAGTCTGATCAACTCTAAATCCTGTGCCTTTACCCTCTACATAAATGCTGCCTCCATTTCATCACTACCAGTGTCTACCCCACTCATTCAAGTATTATTGAGCCCATGGTAGCCACTGTGCTGGGCACTGGAGACATGTGTACAAGTTATGATCCTTGCCCTCAGAGCTGAAAATAGACTCGATTCGAGAGCTGTGCTGTCCAATACGGTAGCCACTAACTACATATGTTATGGTATGTATGGCTAAGTTATGGTAGCCACTAACTTAGATTTAAAATTAAATCAAATTAAGTAAAAAATTCCTTTTCTCCATCGCACTAGCTACATTTCAAGTGCTGGATAACCACACGTGGCTAATGGCTACTGTATGGGACAGTGCAGAGACAGAACATTTCCATTAGCACAGAAAGTTCCCTTGGACAGTGCAGTTCTAGAGGAAATGGGTGCCCCTCGAGTCCAGCTTAAAAAGTAGTACTTGCCTTTCAAGTCCTGTCCCCTTTGCTCTATTTTCTAGTGAGGCAAAGAAACAACGATCAGCCCCTATCAAGAGCTGGAGTGTCTTTCTGATTCCCAGTGTCTGTCTGTCCTTGTTGCTTTGCTGAGTCATTCCCACTTGCCTTACAGCCCCCAAAGGGTTTTGGAGCTATGATGACGGCACAGTGAATGCCACAGAACAGAGGGCAAACCCCAGCCTGACATTTTCTGTACACCAAGAGAACCGTCAGCCTGGCTCAGATTTCAGCATCTTTACTGCTCAGGAAGCCGTGAGAAGCAAAAAGAAGCCAGCTTGATTTTTAAGCTCCAGAAGCAAGAAGAGAAAACATCTTTTGACTTGTAAACTGAACAAATTTGGATGTGGCCGTCACAGGGGAGGAGTGCATAACGTCCTGGGCAGAGTTCCTTCACAGAAAAGCACGCCATTTACCAACGGGTGGGCAGAAGCAGGACTCCCTCAGATGGAGACGCAGGCACCCATACTTTCAGTTAAGCCGTTTAGGTAAAAAGCCCACAACCAGGCAGAGCAAACAGGACCTCTATGCATCTTTACTCCCTTTGTTCTTCCTCCTGTAAGCTGTAAGCCTTTTCTGAGGACTGAGTGCAGGCTCAGTGTGAGAAGATAGAAAGACGGAGAAGACAAAATCTTCTGGAGTGAAAAGTCTAGACGGGGGCCATTTGGGGCAAAGAGATCATCTTATGCTTGGTTGTCCATGGCCCCTTCAGAAGCAGGGAGCACGCCTGTGTCTTCTGGGGCCTAGGTGGCCAAGTTGTATATCACGTGACTGCCCTGCCCAACTCCACCCACTTATCTTTGGCCTATGGCTTGACACATAGAGATGGGCTCAGCCAAGCAGATTCTTTCTCTCAGAAATTGAAACCGGAAGGAGGAAAGGCCTCGCCAAGAAACAAGAGGCCAAAACATGCCAAGTGCCCTGAGAGAACAAGAGGGTCAGGTCAAGATTTACTACCTCCAGCCTCAAATCCAGAACCCCTACTGAGCTCTAGTCCAGTCCAAGCCAGGCTGGTCTGGCACCCGCTCTTGACTTCCACGTGAGCAGCTTTATCAAAGTCCGCGTGTAACCCTTCCACTAACCCCATTCCTTGAGCTGGCTTGAATGTGTCCCTGTTCCTTGAGCAACCCAGTGGTGTTTCACCTCTGAACACAGTGTTACTCATTCTGTGACAGGAGACGAAGTTTAGATGAGTACTGCGGAGGTACAAGGGGAATAATGTTCCAAGTGCCTGCTATGTGCCTGGCAGTGTCTTAGGTGACCTCCCACCTAACAGGTCAGATTCCATACTCACAGCTGCCCTGCCACCTAGGCACAATCACGATCCCATTTCACAGATGAGGAGCCAGCTTCCCAGAGATCAGCTCTCATTGGCCCCACTGTCCTTAGGTTGCTTGCTCGTAAGAAGCTCTTTTTTTTTTTTTTTTTTTTTTTTTTTTTGCGGTACGCGGGCCTCTCACTGTTGTGGCCTCTCCTGTTGTGGAGCACAGGCTCCGGACGCGCAGGCTCAGCAGCCATGGCTCATGGGCCCAGCCGCTCCGCGGCATGTGGGATCTTCCCCGACCGGGGCACGAACCCACATCCCCTGCATTGGCAGGTGGACTCTCAACCACTGCGCCACCAGGGACGCCCCCGTAAGAAGCTCTTTTGACACTTGCTGCTCAGAGAAAGGAAAGATTACAGTGAGAAGGAATTAAGGCTTCCTGGAGACGCTGGAAGTTGGGAAGTGACTTTGTCTTTCTGAGCCTCAGTGTCTTTTCCTATAAAAGAGGAATAGTAATACTGGCCAAAAAGAGTTGTGTGGAATTGGGGAGATAAAGACTATAAATCCCTGAGCGGTATGCTGCACACATACAAAAGGTGCTCAATCTCAACCAGAAGTCCCCTCTCCTCCTCCTCCAAAATCTATTGCCTTTGTCCAGCCTCGAGGACCTGCCAGTCTCTGGCCTCCTGCCTCTTTGCTGCACCAGCCCAGCAACTTCTCATGTGCTGGATCCAGTTCCAGACTCCTTGGCTGAGACCCGGTGCTCACTGCACTTATTATTCCAGGCATCCCGTAATTTACTTTTCTAGTGAGTTAATTGCAAAATCCATAAGGAGTAGAGAAAAAACATCAGCCCAAGCTTGCCATGAAAAGCAGGGGAACAGAGGAAGCTTTCCATCTCAGCCAGCGCAGCCTGGAAAGGCAGGGGGGAGGAAGATGTTGCCGCACTTAGTGTTCAGAAGGCAAAAGCTGCCAAGCTCAGTGGAAGGCACATGGTGTTCAGGGCCTATATTCCTCCTTCGTGTTGTTTCTCTCATCCCTTTAGACAAAAATCTAAGTTTTAGAAACCCACCATGGGTGTAAAATGTAGGTTATCAAATCTCAGTGTGCGTAAGAAGCACCTGGGAAGCTTATTTAAAATGCGGATTCCCCACTTTGCTGTACATCTGAAACTAAGACAATCCTGTAAATTAACTATACTTCAATAAAGAACTGGTTAATGAAAAAATTCACATTTAAAAAAAATAAAATACAGGTCCCCGAGCATCTCTTTCCAGAGTTTCATCCAGTAAGTGTGGCATGGCACCCCAGAATTTACACCCTGCATGTACCTACTGAAGGTAATCTGCAGATCAAAGTTGAGAAACAGTGATGCAAAGGAAAGGTCAGTGGTCCTTGAGTTAGAAGAACCTAAGATTGCTTCTCAGTTCTCCCTCTTACCAGCTCTGTGTCCTTGGGCAGATCACTTTATCTCTCTGGTCTCAGTTTTCTTATCTCTAAAGTAGGAATGAGAGTACCTACCTCACAAAAACATTGAGAGAATAAAGTAACAGATATTGAAAGCCCTTAACACAACCCTTGGCACATTGAAGGCACTCAAAAAAAAAAAGAATTTGCTTTTCTTTCCTGGAAAAGGTTTTCTTCAAAACTGGCCCAAGGCATCTTCGCTCCTGAATGTTAATACATTTCTGTACCTGTTTACAATCTACAACTTCCAAAGAGGGGCCTTTGAGGGAAGCCAGCTCTTGTTGTGAAAGCACTTTGAAGATGAAAAGGTGTCAAATCCTCCAGAGACTTGGTTGGTGGGAGTTAAAACAAATGTTTATTTTAATTTGGTGAGTTATAATTTATTAAAGGCTTTTGGAAAATGGAAGTACTATTTATGTTCTCACCAGGGATCCAACAGTTTTGCATAGTTTGTGGTTAATTCATTCATTTGTTCAAGAAACATTGATTAAGCACCTGGGTGCCAGGCCAGATGAACAAGTGTTAGCGCTCTGGGGACTCAGGGTCTGAACAATGACAGCGACTTGACAGAGACCACAAAGGAGGCTTCGGAAGCCCATAAAGCAGTGACTTCTCTCAACCTAAGGAACTGGGTCTTGGGAAGCTGATCAGCCAGAAATGACACCATTTTGAAAGCACCCAGATTGAAACACAATTTTAAAAGCAATTCTGGTACCCATAGATGTGCAATTTGAGATCCCTGGAGGAAAGAGCTATTTTCGGCTGAGGTTACCCCCACACTTTTAATTTCTCAGGTGCGCTGGGGGGGTCGGTGGACTCTCCTCTACACTTCAGGCCCTAACATCCAAGTGTTCCCTGGACATCTTTTTTGTGTGTGTGTGTGGTACGCGGGCCTCTCACTCTTGTGGCCTCTCCCGTTGCGGAGCACAGGCTCTGGACGCGCAGGCTCAGCGGCCATGGCTCACGGGCCTAGCCGCTCCGCGGCATGTGGGATCCTCCCGGACCGGGGCACGAACCCGCGTCCCCTGCATCGGCACGCGGACTCTCAACCACTGCGCCACCAGGGAAGCACCTGGACATCTTGATTTGGAGGTTCACAGGCACCTCAGACTCAACAACGTCTAACACTCAGCCCATTATCTTTCTCCACAAACATGCTCCAGCATTTCCACACTCATCCACGTCGCTACTCCAATCAAAAACAGAGTCACCAGCCTGTATCCGTCTCCTCTCCCACAGCCCACATTTAGTTAGTCACCAAATTTTATTAGTTCTTCCACCTAAGTACCTCTCAAATCTGTCCCCATGACCACTACTCTAATTTGGGGCGCCACCACCAGTCTCTTACTCTCCGCCTTCAGAAGGAACCTAGGGTGATCTTTCCAAAAACACACAGAGGGTGGATCACATCCCTTCCTAGTTAAAGCCCTTCAGTGGCTTTCCCTCCCCTACAGGATAACGTTCAAACCCCGACAGATGATGGCCAAGGCCCTGCTTATCTAGATTTACCTCTTGGCACACAAGTCACCCAATACACTTCAGCAGCCACACAGTACATGCACATATGAGTGTGCCATGCATTTCCCGGCTAGTCTGCCAGACACCCCTACCTCCCACCTGGAAGATTCCAACGAAAGGCTCCCTCCTCTCAGATTTCACGTCACATCCCCTTTCCCCCTCTCCAGCACACTCCTGACTTCCCTGAGCTGTCAGGCCTCTCTACTCATCTCTTCTACTGGATGGAAACATCTCATGGGCAGGTAATTCAACTGTGTTCATACTCCAGTCCTTCTTATGCTAAGTTGTGTAAGGGCTTCTGGTGCTTATCAAGCTGGTTCTGTTTCTGGCTACATGGGAGGAGCATACTTCCCTGCTCCCTTGCACTCAGGTGGGGCTATATGACTAAGTCAGGCCTATGGGCTGTGAGAATCAGTCAAAAAAGCCATTTGCCCCAGATGGTGCAGCTACAAGATGACAGAGCCCCTATCAGCCTGGGTCCTGGAGAGACTCCGTGGAGGAAACCCTTCCCCTGACACCCCCAAAGCATGTTGAGTACATAGTGTGAGAAATAAACTCTGCAAAGCCACTGAGATATTAGGGTTGTTTGTTACTGCAACATAAATTAACCTATTTTGACTACTACAGAAATCAATTTCTGTCTGGGATCACTGAAACAGGGCCTAGTAGAAGTATCAGGTTCTATAAACATTTGATGAACGAATGAATGCAGGAATGGATGAACGAACAAAGAAGCCTAGGAAAAAGAACATGAGATCTGGAGTCCAAAGAAGACAGCCTCTAATAACCACCCCATATCCTTCTTTCCCCCACACCAGTGCACTGTTCTTCTTTATCTCCATTTGGTTCCAGAGGCAGGATTTAACCTTCTGATTCCTCTCTCTGAAGTATCTCTGTACCGATGCCAACCGAAACTACACGCAGATCCGAGCTTATGCCTCCGTGTCTGGAGAAAGGGCACTGGTGATATATTTTTGCCAGTTTTCCACAAATCCATAATCCCACTGCCTTTGAACTTCATGCTTCCAGGGTTACATCTGGACTCCGCCGGCCAGGTGGGGATTCCTGAGCTCCCTGAACCAAACAAAGGCTTCTAATTCTAACACTCCCCGCCATGCCCCAACCAAGTTAAAGAATGGCCTCATTACAGCAAATATCTCTTTAAATGTGGGGAAAATATTCAGAAATTATCCTTGACTCTTTCAACACATTTCAGCTAAGCACAAAAGCAGAGGCTGTAAGATGTGGACTGGTTCTACACACTTTCAAAAATAAACACAAACATAAAGAATGTCATTACAGAGTCATAGGTTCCTCACATTTTTGCTTAGCAAGAAGGTCAGGGCACTAACACAAACATCTAGCAGGGAGCATCCAGCTAATCAGATCAGAAAGATCGGCGTGCTGAGGAGGAGAGATGGTAGGGGCCTCAACCCACAGAGGTGGGGGAGGAATTGAACTTGGCAATGTCTGGCTTGCCATCCACATGGGCTCTCCAGCCTCTAGCTGTGCTGTTCTTAAGCTAGCTGGTAAGCGCCAGGCCTGAAACTGGGAGGAAGCACGTGGTACTGGAAATGCGATGGGCATGCAGCAGACAGACTTGGGTTCACATCCTGTTCGGCCACTAGGAGCTCTGTGACCTTGGCCAAGTCCTCAGGCTTTGTGATTCTTAGTTTGCTCACTGCAAAGCACCGGCAAACACAGCAACCTCCCCCTGTTTTGAGGCGTACACAAATTGCTGTTAAAACAGGAAGTAGCAATCTGCAGCGTGTCTGTCTGCTTTCCCTAATCCCAAACACTTCTGTGTCCCTGGGGCCTGATTCTACAGGTGCCCTCAATAAATGTGTGCTGAAGGAATGGATGGATAATGTGCTTTAGATTGTTTTAAGTTTTTTTAATTACAGAAAAATATAACATAAAATTTATCATTTTAGAGTGTACAATTCAGTGGCATTTTGTACGTTCCCAATGTTGTGCCACCGTTACTACCATCTATTTTAGAACATCGTCATCACCCTCCACACCCGCCAAAAAAAAAAACCAACCCTGTAACCCATTAAACAGTGGTTACTTTTCCACCTCCTATGGGAAAGTCTGTGGTGGTTTTAGCTCCATTGCATACTTTAAACCATTGCTGGTGGATGCTGCTTTGGTGCGAAAGCTGGCAGAGGCTATTTCCTCTGCCAGAGGCAAGAATTTATTTCCTGCGTACCCACCACGAGCTTTTGCTCCCCTCCGTAAACTACACAGGTAGATGCCTAGTAACAGCGCTATCAGGCATGTGCGAGGCTGTGATGAGCAAACACTTGAGTTGGATCCTGAATCAACACAGAATGGTGAGAGATGAGGTCAATGAGGCCAGAAGGGGTGAGATGGGCAAGTCTTTATGCACAGAAACTTGGACTTGAGTCCACGAACCAATGAGTGGAGGCTCAGCCCTCTGTTCTCTGGTCTAGTACATCCTGGGGATGGTCTTAGAAGAGGGTGGGTACTAGGGAGACATGCATTCCCCATCCCCCATCCTGATAAATCGACAGTGGATAGGCCCTGGCCCGGCTGCCGATGGAGCTCCAGCTGCAGAGCAGCGGGCATGGAGGCGGGCAGCCGCGGACAATTAATGAGTGATTCATTGGTACTGCCACACAGCACCTTTCCTGGGACCTGCTCCTAATGAACAACCACTAACTGGATGATACCGCTTTCCTTTTTCAAAGCAAAAAAAGGCCCCCAAAGCCTTTCTTTCCCCATCGTCATGGGAGGAAGGACTTCACCTTCGCCTGCTGCCTGAGTCTAAAATACAACAGGTATTTGGCGGCAATCCCCACCTGCTCCCTCACGCGGGCACAGACACACACAAACACACCCTCGCGGAGAGTCAGACCCACACACCCTTATACATGTGATTCCCACACCGTCAGACATTTATTCCCCCAACGTTAATGACACCGACCTTGTCTTGCAGCCCTGCTCCTACACTGTCACGTGTACCCGTACTTTACACATACACACACCACCCTAATCCCCCCACCGAAAGCAGCAGGCCTAGCCGTGCACTTGCACACAGCCGCATGTGTGTATCCTCACACGCTCACACCCCCTGGCATTACAGTCAAGGCCACAGGGTCCCCCCCACGGTCTCAGGCAGGTATCTTCTCTGCGGCGTCCACACCTCCAGTGAAGGGGCTCACCGACTTAGAAGAAACTCAAGATTTGGGGCCCTGACCTGGCTCCCTTGGCCGTGGGGGTGGTACATGCCAGGGAGAGGAAGGGGACGCCACAGCCAGGCCTCAGGGGCCCCGTGGTCCAGTGTGGAGAGTCCCAACTGCCATATCATTCAGACTAAAATGGTTTCTCCTGTTTATAGTTCCTAGGGCACTAAGAAGCTGTAGACTCACTTAAGAGCCAGGCTGCTGAGGGGTGATGGGGCCTGAGATGGTGCCTGGAACCTAATAGGCAGCTCACATGGACTGAAGTGTTTTTCCCTGAAAAAGGTGTGTTGAAGTCTGCTATAGACTGAATGTTTGCAGCCCTGCACCTCCAATCCATATGTTCAAATTCTAACCCCCCAGTGTGATGGTATTAGGAAGTGGGGTCTTTGAGAGGTGCTTAGGTCCTGAGGGTGGACCCTGAAGAGCTCCCTCACCCCTTCTGCCATGTGAAGAAAGCAGCAGGAGGGGGGCCCCCCACACACCAAATCTGTAGACACTTTGATCTTGGACTTCCAGCGTCCAGAACTGTGAGAAATAAATGTCTGTCATTTAAGCTGCCCAGTCGATGGTATTTTTGTTACAGCACCCTGAAAAGCCAGAGACAGTCCTAACCCCCAGTACCCAAGAATGTGCCCTTACTTGGAAATAGGGCCATTATCGATGTAATTAGTTAAGATGAAGTCAACCTGGAGTAGGACGGGCTCCTAACTCAATATGACCGGCGTCCTGATAAGAAGACAGCCACGTGGAGACAGACACATGCGGGACAAAGGCGTGTGATGATGAAAGCAGAGACTGGAGTGTGCTGTACAAGCCAGGAATGCCAGGAATTGACAGTGGCCCATTGTAAACTAGGAAGAGACAGGGAAGGATTCCCCTGCAGGTCTCAGGGGCAACATGGCCTTGTCAGCAGCTTGACTGTAAACTTCTAGCCTCTAGAACTGTGAGGCAATACGTTCCTGTTGTTTTAAGGCATCCAGTTTGTGGTACTTTGTTACAGCAGCCCCAGCAGACTAACACAGCATCCAACAAGTATTAGCTCTGATCTCCTGTTTGCCCTTTCTGGGCTTCAGTCTACAACTCGGCACTATGGGCATGAACAGTCATCAGGGGGACGCTGTGAGAACCCGTTCTAAGCTACACATATTAACGGAACGTCACGTGCCAGGTCCCGATTATACTGAGATAGATAAATAAACCATGGTCTTGCCTAGAGCTACATAAATCTGTGAGAAGGTTTCTAGATAAATACAAAACGGGCCGCTGAAAGAAAAGTAATGCCTCCGGCCAAGGCACCGACTTCAGCAGGTCTTCCGATCCCCCTCACCCCTGCCCTCAGCCCATAAAACAGTGCTGAGCGCTGAAGGGGACGGCAAAGTTAGCAATCACTCCGACTTAAAAGTTTCCTCCCAGCTTCTGAGCTATAGATATTAAGTTTCATTGAGACATCGCTGTGGTAGAAAACAAACTTAATAATGGGCAGCTCTTTTTCCATATGAATCAGCCAGCTGTGCAGAAATAAAAAATAGACCCAGCTCCCCCGTCCCCTCTGGGGATGCCGGCACGGGCTCACGGTGCTGGTGCTCTGACAGCAGCTCCCAGGAACCACCGCACTCTACCAGGGCCTGGACTCCTGCGGCCTGGGACATTTCTGTGGTCCCCCAAACTCCCTGTCTGTGAACACGCTTTGGATTTGTCTCAGAGCTCTCATGCCCTCTGCACTAACACCAGTCTCAGCCACAGCTTGGCAAACCAGCCCTGTCAGGGCCCACCTGTCCCTACGTGTCAAAGATGTCCCATGGCAGTGAGAAAGCACAGGTTTTGGAGTCGGGCAGATCCGTGTGTGAATTCATCCTGCACCACTTACTAGACTGAGAGGTGGCTTTCAGGAAGTCACTTTACCTGTCTGAGGCTCTATTTCCTCATCTACAAAAAAACACACGAAACACCAATCGTGCTGAGATATTAAGAGGATGAAACAAGATTATCTATTTAAAGAGGCTCAGCTGGTACCTGACTTATAATAAATATTCAATAACATTTATTATTTATTGAGTACCTATGTATTGTTAAGTAATTATTTAGTAGTACTTAATTAATATAATAGTACTTCTTATTAGCTAAGTAATTTTCATTATTATTTTCCCAGGGTGCTGTGATTTATCGTGGGACAGGCCACTGAAGGGCCTTGAAGCCAGCTGTCATCCTGGGACACTGGGTCTTGGGGTGAGAAAGACAAAAGTAGTTCCTAACAGCCAGGAGTGGCCTGGCCCTCACAGCTCAGCAGTGGCTTTCTCCTGTTGAATACAGACAATATTACACACCGACTTCAGATAGGAAACTCTGATCATAATGGACCTGGACAAAGGCAAGGCCACTCTGCAATCACGTCTGACCTTAGACAGAAACTGAAAATTGTCCAAACCACAAAACGACCAAAAAGCCGCCGCCCCCCACGATCCTGGCTGATGCGAGTAACTGCTGCTTCTTTTCCAATTACAACTTTAACCTCACTTCATTCTTCCTGCCTTCTACATATGATTCTTTAAGACACCTGGGCACAGAATCACCCCCGCTTCCTGACAGTATCCAGAGCAAAGCTCCCCACTTCCTTGAACTCACCTGCCCCCACCGTCCCAAATAACCTAATATACGGCCACATCCTGTATATCATTTCATACACCCTTTCCTGGGACACCCAATGAATCCCCAGGATATGTGTCCTCCCTCTTCGCAAAGAGTCAATAAACCCATCTTGGTTCAGCTACAGGTGAGTTCCTGGTCACCTTTGGCTGGAAGGCCTAAAAGGGATTTGGATGTTGCCCTGCCCTAGCAGAGAGGGAGTATGGGACTTTTTCACACCTGACCACAGGTGAAGCTTTCTCCCCTAGCCTACCTTCTGTATCACATAGGCACACTGGACCCACAGCCTGCAAGCTGCCTTTTGCCATTGGAAGTCCTGACAGCTGCGTTCCAGGATCGGTAGGCCTGAGAGGCCATCGTGGTGAACGTTCTTCCTGTGGTCCTGTCCCAGCTCTCCCTGGATGGGTGCTCAGAGCTGTAGGTCTTAGGAATCATTTCTCTCAGCTGCCTCAGCAGGGCCAGGTTTCTTCGGCGGGTCCCCTGCCTGACGGCCGTCCAGGGTCATTGATGGCACTCACGTGGCACTCTGTGGGATACTGCCTAGCTATGTGTTTGTCTTCTCTACACCGTGAGCCCCTGGGGCCAGAGACCATGCCTGCTTCACCTCAGCATTCGTGCAGCACTAACACGCTGCCTGCCACGTGCTACTGAAAGGATGCACACGTGTCCATGGCACCTGTTCAGTCACTGAGCCTCACAACTTCCCTCCCCCCCACCTCAAACCATCAATACCACTGTAGACCAAGTAGCACTGTCCCGCTGTGAGATCATTTAACATGTTTTTCTTTTTCCTGAGATCCATCATTTTATTTTCTCTTCTCTTTCATTACCAGCACCAGCAGTGAGCTTTCTGTATTAAGCAATTTCTTAATTTCTTTCTTTCTCAATAAAGTTTACAATCACTGTTAATGCCTGAAAGACAAGCATAGAGAAAGGTCTACACAGCTGACCTGAGAGGTATACGCCGGGTGAGCGGCTAGGATTACTCACTAGTAAACAGGAGGGGAGGACCAGAGGCTTGTGCAGAGAAGAGTCAACACAGCAGCCTAAGATCCTTAGAAAGGTGTGCTTGCAAGGTTGGCTCTTGGCTGGCATCTGGAAAACTTGGCTGGTAAACAGTTCCTTACCTGATATAGAACCTTCTCTAAATGAGAAGGGTGGCTTCCTGTGCCTAGACCGTGTGGACAAATAATGAGGGCTTATGCTAAATACCTGCTTCCCTTTGAGAGTCTGGCATTTTGGCCTGTGCTAGGCAGAGGGTGCCTGTGTGCCCAGCCCCCGATAACATCTTTGGCCAAGGGGTCTCTCTTGAGCTTCCCTGCTGGACAGCACTTTTGTCATCACAGCTCGCTGCTGGAGGAATCAAGCACATCTTGAGTGACTCTGCTAAGGGACAACGCTTGGCAGCTTGCACCTGGTTTCCCCTGGATTTTGCCCTGTGCATCTTTCCCCTTTGCTGGTTTGCTATTTATCCTTTTGCTATAATAAATATTAGCCGTGAGTCCCACTATGTGCTGAGCCCTGTGAGCCCTTCCAGTGACTCACAGAGCCTTCAACACTCCTTGACACAGGCTTCAAGTTCGAAGGTCCACTGTCAGGGTTCAAAGACAGGATGTGGGCTCAGGTGCCCTGGACCAAGGTGGCGATGTGATAATTCATGAAATGTCAGGTATTCATGGTGTCATGAGCTCTGACATACTTCCTAAGTGTGAAGAGTAACAGACAAAAACCAGAGCAGACACTTGAAGAGCTTGTTAGATCTAGTTGGGGAAAAAAATGACACGATATTTTCTCCAACTAAAACGCATCTTTTAGCACTAACTCTAGTGCTGAGGTAAGAAATGATTGAAAGTGGTGGATGCAGGTAGAAAGCGGGGTAAATCCTTTGGGCTTAAGCTGCTTCTCTCCTTTTCCAACCACATGAGGCCGCAGGGCGGGAGATGCCCAAGGAGCCTTGCTGGTCACATGCTAACCTCTGACTTAGACGTTTGGTTCCCGTTTGCAGAGCCTCCTCTGCCTTTTCACAGCACACTTCACACCCACGATGGCTCCTCTCTCCTCCCTCTGCCATCCATACAGCAGCTGGAACGGTCAACAAGTGTTTACAATTGTTTGTAATTTGTTTACACCACACTTTGGTTTGTTCCATATGATTATTTCCTTCTTGGGGGCACATTCAGGAGAGCAATTTGTTTTGTAGTTAAGGTCCTACAGAGTGAAGAGCGGCATGCTCATTTGGGAGCCAGGTTGCTGAGCGGTAGTGGAAAGAAAAGTCCTCTTTGGTGTCTTGAATGTAAAGGGTTTGGCTATTTCTCTGAAGGAAAGTTTCTTCCAGAACAGAGAGCCTGGTCTGAGAGCCTTCTCACAGAGCCGACTGGGAGAAACTGGTCTGAGGAAAATCAGGCCTGCTGGAGTCTTTTCACACTTGACCATGGCAACTGGGGAGCCAGCTTGGCAACTGGGGAGTCGGCTTTGACCAGCTGCCATATATTCAGGCATACCCCATTTTATTGCGCTTCCCAGGTATTTCATTTTTTAAAAACTTGTGGCAGGTTTGTGGAAACCCTGCGCTGTCAGATAATGGTTAGCATCTTTTAACCATAAAGTATTTTTTACTTAAGGAATGTATATAATTTTTTTAGACATAATACTATTGCACACTTAATAGACTATAGTATAGCGTAAACATAACTTCTATATGCACTGGAAAACCAAAAAAAAAAAAAATGTGTGACTTGCTTTATTGCAATACTCTCTTATTTGGGTGGTCTGGAACCAAACCCGCAGCATCTCTGAGGTCTGCCTGTAGTTGTGAACAGCAGTGCGTGGGTGTGGGGTCAGAGAGACCTGGGGTTGAATCCCATCTCTGCCACCTTCCAGCTGTGTGAGCTCAGAGCACCTTCAAATGACGATGAGACCTCTGTCTATCTCAAAGGTCGTTGCAAATGTTAAACAAAAAGTGAAAACACTTTGTGGTTCACAAAATGCTGCACAATTGATAATAACAACACTATATGCTTATATAGCACTACCTAGGCGCCAGGCACTATCCTAGGTGCTGTAACTCTCTGAGCTCATGTAATTCATAACCATGCAATGAGGCAGTCAGTAGAATTATCCCCATTTTATAGGTGAGGACACTGAGGCACGGAGAGATTTAGAAACTTGCCTTGTGTAACACAAGGTAACACAGTTAATAAGTAGAAGAGCTGCGGTTCAAACCCAGGCAGTCTGGCTCCAGACTCTGTGCTTATAAGTGTAAGTTGCGGTGTTTTTGGAGGGGATTTTCGCACCTTTTAAACCACAAAAGCATTGGTTGTCATTCACTCAAATTTTTGCATTCCTGTTTCCATGAGGCAATGTGTTCAGGGGTAAGACCTTTGGATTCTAATTGCCCTGTGTTATGCATCAGCTTTGTGATCTCCTGGCTGGCAAGTGACTTAAGCTTTGGGGGCCTTAGTCAGCCTGGGGTACCTAGACCAGGTGGCCTAAATGGCAGAAATGTATTTTCTCACTGCTCTGGAGGGTGTCAGCATGGTCAGGTTCTGGTGAGGACTCTCTTCCTGGCTTGCAGACTGCTGCCTTCTTGCTGTGTTCACATATGGATTTTCCTCAGTGTGTGTGCCTGGAGAAAGCAATCTCTCTCTTCCTGTTCCTAAGGCACTAATTCCATCAGAAGGGGCCCCCCATCCTCATAACCTTACCTAATAAGCTTAAATATCTCCCAAAGGCCCCAATTCCAAATAGCATCACACTAGGGGTGAGAGCTTCAACATAAGAATTTAGGGAGGGACACAATTCCATCCATTCATCATCCATAAAATGGGGGGAAAAAACCTTCTATCTAATGGGCTGATGTCCTCATCTGAATCAGGGAAAGTACCTGCCACCTTTGACCACTCCCTGCTTAAACCTTTTTTTTGTGGTTTCTTATGACCTTCATGGGAAAGGCTGAAGCCAGCAATTCCTAACCATCGTCTACCATGCTGGAACCCAGCTTTCCTCTCAGGCCTCAACGCTTAATTTCCATAGGCTCAGCCATGACAAACTTCTTGCTAATTCCTCAACAGTCCATACAGCCAGGAGTCAGACCTGAGGCTAGTTTTTTTTTGCTTTGCAGTATGTGGGCCTCTCACTGTTGAGGCCCCTCCTGTTGCGGAGCACAGGCTCCGGACGCGCAGGCCCAACGGCCATGGCTCATGGGCCCAGCCGCTCTGCGGCATGTGGGATCTTCCCGGACCGGGGCACGAACCCGTGTCCCCTGCATCGGCAGGCGGACTCTCAACCACTGCCCCACCAGGGAAGCCCTCACCACTGCTGTACCCCATCATCAGAGGAAGTTGGGCCTGTAGCTTTGGGAAGAGTCTGGGGGAGGGTCTGGGCTTCTCTGAGACCTCTTCCCTAAAGAGGTCTTTTGTGGGGTTTGCACTGAGCCTGGTTCCGGGGATCCTGTGGGTAATGACTGTCACTCTCTGCCCGCTATGCTTCGTGTCTCAAACCCATATGAACCCCCAGGAGCCCTTCCTCACACTTTGCTTCACATGTTTCCCTCCAGTCCAAAGTTAAAGGAAAGAAAGTCATTTCTATATTGTGGTCAGTCTGCCTGGGTTGATTAGTGTGAAATGAAATTTGTGGCAAGGACCCATGGGCTGGGGGAAACCAAATTCATCTCGACACGCTGGCTGCACGTGGTGCTCGTGCGTGTTTGCCCTGGGTTCCTCTCCAGTTGCCTTTGTGCTGATGGAGAGATTCAGCTGGTTACGTGAACCCAGATTAAGGCCCCTGGATCCTCCTGTCAGCTCATCATGTTTGGGGTGCTTTTTCTGCTGCCCATAGCTGCTCAAGGGCTTATCAGTTACCCCAACGGCCATTTACATAGGAGGAAGCTGTGGGAGGGAAGGGGAGAGATGGCCAGGTCCTACAATCCAGGGATTCCAGCTCTGTCATTATATAAGCCGTGGGACCTTGGGCAAGTCCATCTGATCCCGGAGCCCAGCTTCTTTTTTTTTTTTTTTTTTTTTTTGCGGTACGCGGGCCTCTCACTGTTGTGGCCTCTCCCTCTCCCGTTGCGGAGCACAGGCTCCGGACGCGCAGGCTCAGCGGCCATGGCTCACGGGCCCAGCCGCACCGCGGCATGTGGGATCTTCCCGGACTGGGGCACGAACCCGTGTCCCCTGCATCGGCAGGCGGACTCTCAACCACTGCGCCACCAGGGAAGCCCGCCCAGCTTCTTTTAACTGAATCACGAGGCCCTGCCCAGAAATGCACTCATTCTCCATAAGGGGGCCCTAGAAATACTACACCAATAGTTTTTAGACAAGACTATGACAGCATGAATCATGGAATCTTCAAGTTGAGGGGTCCTTGAAGGAAAGGAATTAACATTCATCAGATCCTGCTATGTGCCAAGTACCATCTTTTAAACTTATTATCTTTTTTAACTGAATTGCATAGTAAGAAATACATTGTAAGTGGCGACCCAGTACAGGTGCTGTGTGTAAAGTACAGCTAAAATAAAAATTCACAAAATAACACTGACTTCAGTATGTTTGATGTACTCTATTCTATTCTACTCCTCTCCCATCCATTTATTCCCGTTATTTTAAATGATGGTGCTGAAACACAGCACTGATTTCAGGATCAGTTATGGCCCACAGCTGGGAAAAGGAAGCCCTGTATCTTTCATGTGCACACTTGCCTTTTGTGCTCCTTACAGCTTTAGGAGGTAGGCATGTGTTCATACCCACGTTGCAGATAAAGAAACTGAGGCTCAGTGAGATCCAGTCGTTCGCACATCACCCAATTCCTGAGTGGCTGAGCTGGGATTCTGAGTGTGACTCCAAGCCCATGCTGTTCCCAGTTATCTTGCTGCCTGAGAGTCCAATGATCCCATTTGGCTCGGGGGGAAACTGACGTCCAGAGAGGAAAAGTAACTTGCTCAAGGTCACACTGGGTCTGGTGATAGAGCCTAACACTGAAACCAGATTCATCCCTGGATTCCACACACCCCAGCACTGGAACTAGGCTCCTGTGGGCAGGAAGCTCCTTCCTCACCATCGGTTACTCTCTTTCCTCCCTGAAGTCATCCTGGATTATATGAAGTTGAAACCGGCCAAGAGCCACTCTCCCTGGACAAAGCTGATCTTACAATAGGAAATAATGCCTTTCAAATGTCTTTTGGTAGGAAGTTCGTCATTATGCACATCATTGCTTCCACTGGAACTGAAAGTCATGTCGGCTCAAATTAAAAGCAAAACTCTAGATCACTGTACCTCTAAGCACACACAGCGGGTCCTAACCTAGTTTCACAAATGCAATCTATCTTAATTTAGCGTAGCTTCCCGGGCCTGTTTTTCCCTCCTCCCAGTTCAGGAGGGTGCGCTTGTATTAGCACGTACTGCCCACCAGGGAGTGCTGCAGTGCGCACCAGTGGGGAGCGGATTCGGGATGTATTTAAAGTCTTCTTACGAGGAGCTCACAAGAACAACAATATTAGTGGCTGTCAGATACCAGCTCCCGGATCACAGCAATTCCAGCAGAGGTGGTACTATGGAGAGGAGGCCCCAGGTCAGACTTCACCAAGGCGGGCTGAGGCAGCTGAGCAGAAGGAAGGGCTGGAATTATGGACACAGAGAAGCCAAGATGATAACAAAAGAGATGGGACCAAGAGTCTCCTGGGGGCAGCATGACAAGGCTGGGAGCGGGAGTTGGGCAACAAGGTCGGAGATCCAGATGATCAGCAGCTGGATGGAGGGAGTATGGTGTGAGGAAGGGACAAGGGGTGTGGTTCATGACCAAGGCCATGAGCTCTGAGAGAGACAGTGGGGAGCAGCATGGGACAGGCCAACGCTAAAGGACTCTGCAGCTGGGCTGAAGGAGCTGTGAGGCCAGGAGAAGGATCAGGTGTGAGCCCCCTCCCCTTAGAGTACCTGGGACCCCATTTTGGTCACAGAACCTAAGAATACTGTGGTCTTCCTCACTGCTCACGAGGCCCTGGGGTGGAGCAGGGAAGGGCAGCTGGTTCCCCTCCCCAGGTACAGACCCCATCCTCACCATCTCCATGCACTGGTCCTGGCCTGAGCGCCCACCCCCTTTCCTGAATTACTGCAGTAGCCTCCTACTCAGACACAGCCTGCTGGAGTTCAACACTGCTGCTTCCAGAATGACCCTGTCCAAGTATCAGTCAGACCCCGTCAGTCCCCAGCCCAGAGCCTCCTGTGATTCTCCCTGCAATGGCCTGCACGTGGGCCCTACCCCACGTGCCCTCTCTGATCTCCCCACTGCAGCCACACTGGCCTCCCTGATATTTTGGAACAATGCAGACACCCTCCTGCCCCAAAGCCCTTGAACCCGCCCCTCCCTCTGCCGGGATGGCTTTGCCTCCGGACTTCCTCGCCGCCAGCTCCCTCGCCTACCTCACATGTCATCTTCTCAGTGAAGCCTCCTCTGGCTTCACCCCCGGTCCCACCCTGGCATTCCCTATCCCCTCTCCTGTAACACTTAACATCTTGAAACATCCTATATAGTGTAGTTTTTAAACTTGTTGATCAGTCTCCCCACTGATGAGCGGGCAGTTTTATCTGTCTGGATCAGGCTGGAGCCCCAGTACCTAAAACAGTAGGTGCTCAACAAACAGCTGCTAAATGACAGAGGATCTGCCTAACTCTCCAACTTTCCCTCCCAGCACTCTCTGCCCCCATATCCCCAGTCACACCCGATGTTCCAGCCTCACGGGACACACCTGACATTTGTCCTCCTCCACGCCTTCGTCCACAGAGAATGCCCTTTCTTCCCCCTCCTTACCTGGTAGAATCCCTCCCGTCCCTCAAAGCCCAGGGACCAGCACTTCTTCCATAAAACCTTCTCAGAAACCTACTGGTTGGACTTCTTCCCTTAAACCTCTACAATGCCTACTTTAAATGTCTTTTCTCCAGCATGTCGCAATTAGAGAGTGACCTGGTATAAGCTCTAGGGTCCTGCGTAGCTCTAACAGGTTACGGATTCAATTTCTCTTCCGGCAGTTTCTAACAGTGACAAAGAAGTTTACCTTCCGGATACAGCAAGAATCAGCTCTCAGGTTGTGTATATTTTATTAGCATTGAGCTAATGAAAACATGTTTCTATAAAGCAGAACAAACTGCAGAGTGCAGTGGTCAGGAAAGGTAACAGGCAGTGGGGTGAGGCAGATCTGGATTCAAACCCTGGCTCTGCCATTGACTAGCTGTGCCACGGTTAGCAAGTCACCTAAGCTCTCTAAATCCTAGTTTTCTTGACTAAGAAACTAGTCTAGGAAAATGGGGAAAGGTTAAGAATCCATGCGTTTGTTGTCTCTAAGGTTCCTTCTAGCTCCCAGATTCTCAGATGCTCTGACTGTACTAGGCCCTCCTCAATCCTTTTTGGAACTTGGGGGCTTACAGTCCTCATTATGTGGATAACTCTGTCCAGTCAGGGAGACTCTAATTCCCTGAAAACATCAGGTACTTCTGCAGTATGGGAGAAGGGTAGTCAAATATAGGGGTATAATCCCTACCCCAGCTGAACGAATCCAGCTTCCTGTCCTAGAGAAGGGAGCCTTGTGTCCAGTGGCTGAGTAGCTACAGTACTCTGGCCGCTTAGGGAATTAATGAGAGCTTTTCTTACAGATTTTAAAAACTAAATCTGGTGAGCATGGGGCCAGGGAGGGTAGAGGATAAACGGAGTTAAATTGGTAATGAGCTTCTTTCTCTCTGGGCTTCAAGATGCTCACCTAATCTACAGACTCTCAATAAACAGTTTGGCTGCCTAATTAGTTTAACCAGTAATCTCCCTTTTGATACCCAGGCTGCTTGATAATTTGGGTGTAACTGTGATTGTTTCATTGTTTCTTTTCTAAGTGAATTTCTCAATTTGCCTCTGGGATTAGAGCTCGGGAGTAAATTCTCACCATTCCCCAGACCCACCACACCTCTTTATGCCTCCAAACCTTGGCTCCAGCAACCTGCCTCTACTGGGAATGCCTCTCTCAGATCCCTCACGCTCAGTGCAATCCTACTCGGCTGGACTTCAAACTCTGGTACACAGTGTGAGTGGAACTAAGGGATGAGCCTTTGTACCCTCAGGGCAAAACGAATGGCTCCTTCTACTGTCATCCCACAGCTCTTTAAACAATATTAATAGCTAAAAGCCTTTTAACCGTTTTTAAGCGCACGATTCAACGGCATTAAGTACATTCACACTGTTGTGCAATCATCACCGCTTTCCATGTCCAGAACTTTTCCATCATCCCAAACTGATACTTGGTACCCATTAAACACGAACTCCCCATTTCCCTTCTCCCAGCCCTGGGTAATCGCTGGCACACTGTTTCAGAAATGACGAAACTGTGGCATAGAGAGGTGAGGTGACTTGCTCAAGGTTTCAGAACTGGGACATGGTCCAGGATTTGTGACCAAGTCTCCTCACTAGATCTGGAACCAGCTCTTTCCACCCTGCCACACTGCCTGCTAAACCTCCACCACAGATAGGGCTGCAAGGCTGTCACAGCTCCACCTCCCCTGCTATTCCTCTAGATTCTTGATTCTAGAATGATGCCTGGTCCACTGAAGGAGCTCAGCATAGCTACAGAACAAATCACAGAAGGAATCTACAAAACGGACACCGCGTCCACCTGACCCTGTGGTTGGAGATGGAGCTCACAGTGCAACCTCTGCTTTCTAAAGAACACTTAGAGGATGTCAAGTGTGTGCCCGGCATGATTCCAGCTCCTGCTGGCTGTGGCCCTGCTCAGCAGGAGAGGCCTGGGGGCCGGCTCCGCCTGACGCCCCTGAGGGGGAAGATTGGTGTTTACATTACCCCGTCAATTCTGTATTTATTTTGGATATTAAGCAGCGACATAAAAGCTGCTGACATTAACCTTCAGGGGCAGAAATTGGCTTTAATGGACCCCATAAAAAATTATTATTGATGGCAGCTGCAGGCAGCTTCACCATGACCTCAGCAAAAGCCTCCACCACTATCAATACTGTTGACAATTACTATTGACTAATGCAAGGCTGGACGTGGAGGCAGAGTCGATGTTGCTGTGGCTGGAAGTTGTGGGGGGTCATGCTTTGCTGTCCTCAACTGCTGATTCCAAAAGAGGTGGGCAGAGGGCTCAAACTATAGCATCAGAGAGACCTGAGTTCAAATCCAAGCTTTGCCGACTTGCTGAATGACTGGCTGTACAATCTCTGGCAAGTCAGTTGACCTTTTGGGAGCCTCAGTTTTCCCATCTGGGAAACGGAGGTGCCACGGTGCTGTCATGAGGGTTGAAGGCAATGGCCCTTGTGCAGCAGCTTGACATGATAGGTCTTCAGCATGGCCTCCCCCTGCTCCTAGAACTGGCCGGTAATGCGACGTGTTGGCTGATAAGCCCAGTGGAGTTAAGCCCTGTTCTGATGGTAAGATCAGAGTTCTCATCACAGATAAAAGAGAGAAGTGGGCTCAGGGGGATGAATGCGAGACAAAGAGACGAGGGCAGGGGAGAAAGATGTGAGAGCGGAAGGGGCAGGAAGAAGAGGGGGAAGCTGGGAAAGAACGGAGACTTCTGCATAGAGCCTGGCTCCAGCTCAGCAAGGTACACGGCCGCCGCACGCCCTTCACCTCTGAGCCCCAGTCCTCAGCTGCAAGCTCTGGTTGACAACAAAGCTGTCAACCTCCTTTGGTGGATAAAGGGGAGCCATCCCTATGGCTCCTTCACTGCCAGGATGAGTTACTGTCATTATTTAGACTCCAGTATAGCAAAGCCACTAATATAATTTTGCAGCCTGAAGCAAGTGGACAGGTGCAGGATGTCTGAGTTTGGAAGTCCAGGCCTGGAAGGGACGAGGCGGCCAGGGAGGAGCTCTTTGTTAGATCCACCTGCCCACCTCCTTTGCCTGCCCATCTTCTGTGAGCACAGAGAGACTTAGAGTGCTGTGGCCCAATGCCGAAATACATGATTGGAAGGAGAGGGTGGTATGGCCAGGGAAGCAGGCAACAATCTCCCTGCCCCTGTTATCAGAGCCTGAAGCGCTTCAGGCTTGCCGACTATGTCGTTATCACACAACAGAGGCTTAATTCAGCTCTCAGGGAATATACAATAAAGTGGGTGGTGTGTGCCTCACTCTGTCATGATTTTACGGAAAAATGATCATTTGTCACCATGGCAAGAAGCCTTCACACGAACTAACAACCCAAGTACTTTGCTGCAGAGGAAATTCACTATGATTAGGGCCACAAGGGTAAAGGTTTTAGAATCATACAGGCCTGAGTTCAGATCTCGTCTTGCTATGTGACCTACACAGGTTTCTTAACCTCTCTGGGCTACAGATTCCTTATCCGGTACAGTGAGGGTAATAAAACCTATCTCAAGGTGTTGTAGAAGGAGTAAATGAGGTCATACAGCTAAGCACTTAGCACTGGGCATGGCGGTCTAATAATCAGTAGCAGGTATTAACTAGTATTGTTGTTATTACTATCACGTTCCTCTTGTGCACCTTCACTTTAAGGTAAGGACTTCGAATCACGGAATCCTAGATCTAGAAGGGCCTACAGGTGATTCAGCTCACTTATTCTCCAGAATTTTTCACTGGAACATTGGTCCCGTTGCATGCTCTGAGAATAAAGGGTTTTTTATTCTCAGATCAATTTGAGGGATGCTGCGTATAACCCTCCTTGCTAATATCTCCGTTAGCATGCATATTAACGTATTAAAGGCTCTGAGAAGTCCTGCAGTAAGGAAACTGGTTTAAATTCCTTTAACTCAGTGTTTCCTACATTATTTGACCACAGAGCACTCCCCTCCACCCCTCTTCAATCTAAGAACTATTAACATTCTCAGAATACAAGGAATGCTGATTTCATTAAAACTACTTATTTTACAGATGAGGAAACTGAGGTCTAGAGAAAGGATCTAACTTATCCAATGCTACACCCTAGGTCAGTGATGGCACTGAGGCTTCCTGCCTCCCAGTTAGACACCATTTTCTCTGCACAGGCCTCGCACATCAAATTCAGCGTGCAGCGCAGAGGAGAGAAGGGGGCTGCTGGCTGGGCTTGGGCCTAGGAGGTGGGAAGGTGGATGAGGGAGGGTGGATGGCTCCCCACTGCACAGCGGGGAACCCCTTCAGATGCTGAGGTCATTGACCCCCTCCCAGGGCTGGTGGAGTATCAGGGGAGGGTGACACTGCCAAGCTGGTATTTGGGACCTGCTGTTCCTCTACCCCTCAAACAGGTGCGTCCCTAGGAAAAACTCCAAGTTCTCTAGCAGCAGTGGTGGAACAAACAGTTGCAATTCTGCTGCACCTGACTTTTTTAGGAGATGGATTTCTCCACCTGACCCTGACCTTACCTAGTCTCCTGCCTGATCCCAAATCTGGGATTGTGTTGTGCCATAACCCACTGGAGCATCCTTTCCAGAGACTAACCCACATAAGCCTTCACCTCTGACCTGGTGTCTCCACACACTCCCCCCGCCACCCTCAAACCACTTCTCCAATTCCCCCCACATCCTGGGGAGGAATCAAAGGATCCTGCATTTAGAGCTGGAAACCAGTAGGGGGCACTGGTACCTGGCTTGGTTCTTCCAGTTCTCGTTCAGATTGCCATCCCCACGTCCCCCTTCCCACCTCTGGTGTGGCAGGGCCAGCAGACCCCCTCACTGGACCTCTGGGAAACAAAGCCCTCCCCGGGGCAGAGGGGCTGTCCTGGTCTCTGCCACCCTCCCTAAGTCTTTGCTGCTGGACTCCAGCAGGACCCTCCTTCCTTCATGTGGGCCTCATCCACAAGCTGCCCAGAGACTGTGGGCACAAGGTGCCACAGAAAGGGAAATTCCCTCAGCGGGTGGCCCACTGCAGGGCTGCATCTATCTCAGGGCCCCTCAGAGATCTGCCAGCAAGGTACGAGTGAAGAGGAATATCCTGAAACACGGCTCCCTTTCCTTCCCCACAAAAAAGGAGATGTGTGAATAACTTGTCCTCTTTTTCTCCCACAGCATCTCTCTGGCCTTGGAAAAGAGCTACAGAGATGAGAGTGGAATAGAGTCCAGAAACAGCACTTCCTCCAATCTGCAGATGAGATCATGGGAAAGCTGGCGTAAAAATACGAGTTTTAAGTTACTCCAGCGTGACAGTTTTCATGTGAAAGCTATCCTCTGATCAGCGTAAGACCCTGGGGTGGGGCAGCACGCGTGGCGGGCGCCCAGGCTGGTTGGGCACCTGGAGGCTGGAGGCTGCGTGAGCAGAGTTCTGCCAGGACCAGGCACGGCGACCGCCGGAGAGGATGAGCTGCAGGGGATGGGCTTCCGAGCGGAAGCCTCTGGCCCATCTGCTCCCACCCGCACAGGCACCTTGTAAGCAGTAACCCTGCCCCATAGGCACCCCTCTCATCTGGAATGAAAGTGCGGCAACCCGTCTCCAGCCTGTCACCCACAGGCGGTGGTTGCACGCGACCCTGCGAGAGGCTCTGCCTTTTGACGACGGACAGCAAAGCAACTTTCCACCGAATTCACCGGAGCCCCAAGGGATGGCGCAGAAGACCAATACCGTGATTAAAACCCCCGGCCCCATAACCCAGGCGCCCGGCACAGGCCAAGCGGGCTACTCACCCGTCTCTGCGTTCTCGTGCTCCGTGTCGGTGAGCGTGAGGTTGGAGTTGGC
This sequence comes from Phocoena sinus, assembly GCF_008692025.1. Classification (NCBI taxonomy): domain Eukaryota; kingdom Metazoa; phylum Chordata; class Mammalia; order Artiodactyla; family Phocoenidae; genus Phocoena; species Phocoena sinus. The sequence continues at coordinate 53,635,469 of NC_045770.1, read as the reverse complement.
CCGGCTGGACAGGCAGGAGCTGCGCCCCGACCGTGTGCTGCGGCCCCACAGCTGCACGGGGTGCTCGGGGGACAGCACAGGGTCGGCCTCCAGGTCGGCCTCGGAGCTGGCCCCCATGGAGTAGCCACAGTGGGGGAGGCCGATGTCTGTCCGGTACAGGGTCCCGTGCGGGGGCGTCACCTCCCCCAGGCCCAGCTCACGCAGAGTGAAGTTGGTGCCTAGGAGGGAAGGCAGGGGAGTGGGATCAGGGCGTGGGGGGGGGGGGCCATCTCCCCACCAGAAGCCCGGCCCCTACCCCAGGACTCACTCTTGTCCTTTGAGTTCACTGTGATGTTCGATGCCCGGGCCTTTCCTCTGCACCCTCTCCACCAGCCCAAACCCTCCACCCCTTTATGGAGGGCCCAATACAAACGGCCCCTCGTCTGAGAAGCCTCCCCTCATCCTACACCCTGTGTGGGAGTCACTGCTTCTTCCTCCGAGCTGCCTCTGAGAGTCCTCGGCCCTGGTCCTCCTGCAGAGCAGAACTGCGTAAGAGCCTGGGTCCTCTGCTCGAGATGCCTCCACGGGGGCAGGGGCTGTGTCCCGTTCATTCCTATTCCCTGGGCCTAGAAGGCAACCCGGTACCCAGTGCAGGCTCAGTATGCGTCTGCTAAATTGGACGGAGAGCTTCAGCTCTCCTCTTCCAGCCCAGGGAGGGCCTGCCAGCAAGGGGGGCTCCTGAGCAGGGCAGAAGCCTGGTCCATGAAATGCCAATGGTTCCCTGGGACCAGACGTTCCTTTCCAGCCAGCTCAGGAAAGCCTGGAGCAGCAAAGTGAAGAAGATGGTGACCGGCTGAGAAAAGTGGGCCTTGCACAAGGAGGTCGGCTCTGCCTTCTGTTTCCTCACGCCAGGTGGGCTGTGACAGGAACCAGCAGCCTCTGGGGTAACCCAGGGAGCCAAGCACACAGCCGAGGCTGGGCCACTGACAGGTCTCTCGAAGCCCCGGGAAAGCCTGGCTGTGCCCACGACAGAGGCTGGGAAGACCTGGGTGAGGGGAGTTCACTCAGGGATCAGTGTTTGAGGGACAAAGGGGATACTGACTTCCATGGGAAACACAGCCTCCACATTACTCAGTGTTTACTCAGGGACAGCTTCTTCCATATTTTTAACATTCCCACGGGTGTTCTGAGGGATGAGGAAGACCGGTAGACGAAGGCGCTAAGGATCATATTCCAGTTAAACCACCGATCTAGGAAATGGACTCACAACCAGGCAGCACCACATTTAACCCAATCCAAGCTGCCGTCGGGTACTGATGTACAGCAACGAGCAGGGCGTGGTGCCTGACCTCACAGAGCTCACAGTCAAGCGTGGGACACACAGCCCAGGCCATGATGAAGGGCTAAAGCCCAAAGTGGGGGGATCCACGGAGAGTGTGCTGGGAGCACAGAGGCAGAGGGCGGGGTACCAGGGTGGGAGCTCAGAGGTTTGTGGACGAGAGTAACCGGGAAGAGCGGAGTAAGAAGAGAGAAGAGGCAGATGCCCGTGCTTTGAAGGATCCCGCAACCAGGGTCAGGACTGAAGAGGACAAGCCTGCAAAGGAAGGAAGAAGGAACTGCCAGTGAGGCAGGAGGGGAACCCCCAGAGACGGCCTCCTCTCCCAGTCATGTGCATCGCTCTTAACCAGGAACCCCTGTGCCTCCCGGGGTCCTAGTCAGCTCCGTGTCCAGCCTGCCACAGAGTAAGTGCTCAGCGAAAGGTAGTTAAATAATCAGACAGGCACACTCTGGTAGCACTCTGGAGGATGGATAAAGGGAGAGGGAAGGTGGGAGGAGAGAACTCTGCTACCCTCACAGGATTTTTGGGGCTCCAGGGAGGTAACGGGAGAGAGAGAACTTTGTAAGCTGCAGTGCCCATGCCTGCCTATGAGCTGAGAATGCTTCTCATTTGTTATTTATGAAGATAAGAGGGGCTCCCTTTGGAGCCTCCCGTGCTAGGATGGCATCCAGGCCAACCTGGGCCTGGCAGGGCTCACCATTTGTCCCCTCTGCTCACTGAGACCCAGAGAGAACAATCAGTAGCCAGCAGCATTTCTGAAGCACTTGCTCTGTGCAAGGGTCAAATGCTCTATTTTCAGTCCTCATCAATCCTCCCCACCACCTTGCAATTAGGAGGCATGGCTGTGATCCCACGGCCCAGGTGAAGACACTGAGGGCAGTAAAAATGGCAGAGCCGGAATTCAAATCAGGTCAGTCTGATGTCAGAGTTCGAGCTGTTAACCACAAATGGGAAAGAGCTGAAGACCCCTCGTCTTTTTTTTTTTTTTTTTTTTTTTTTCGGTACGCGGGCCTCTCACTGTTGTGGCCTCTCCCGTTGCGGAGCACAGGCTCCGGACGCACAGGCTCAGCGGCCATGGCTCACGGGCCCAGCCGCTCCGCGGCACGTGGGATCTTCCCAGACCGGGGCACGAACCCGTGTCCCCTACATTGGCAGGCGGACTCTCAACCACTGCGCCACCAGGGAAGCCCAGACCCCTCGTCTTTAAAGCAGGAGAGGCAGCCTTGTTAACAGGTCAGCTTTCCTGTGGATCCAGGCCTAGTGGGAGAGGCATGGCGTCATCGCACTTACCTCGCAACGCGTCATCTCATTAGTCCTCAGGACAATTCAGTGCAGTAGCGAGTACTCATGGCCATCTAACAGGGGAGGCTTAAAGGCGAGCTGGTGGTGGTCAGAACTCAGCTCCTAACCACCTCATTACGCCCACGAGGGGGGTGAGCATGAAACGAATGAACTAAGAATGAACTACAAGGCAGGCTCTGACCAGGTCTAGGTGCCAAACTAGCGGAGTGTTGGCGCGGACGGGCGCCCTCCACGCCGCTGGGCTCCAGTCGCTGCTCAAGCGCGCCCGCGCCCACGCCCACACCCGGGGGGGAGGGGGGAGGGAGGTACACCAGTGCGCAGGCGCGCCTCAAGCCCCGCCCCGGCCGCCCTCACCTGCGCGGCAGAACTCCTCGGCCTCCTGCGGCACCAGGTCCTTGACGCGGCTGCCGTAGGCGAGGCGGGCGTCCTGGTCGTAGGCCTTGAGGGTCTCGCTGGAGCTGTAGGATTTCTGCGGGGCCTTGCCCTCCTCGCTGTCTGCGGACGAGCTGGTGTAGCGGCGCTCGGCGTCGCGGCGCCTGGTCAGCGAGCGGTACGGCTTCCTCTCCTTAACGTCCATGGCCTCAGGCCGGCGCTCCTCCACATCCACGAACAGGGTCCTCGCCGCACTCAGGGCCGAGTGGTCTGGAGCCCGAGAAACCAAAGAAAGGGCGTCAGTTCCGGCCCCAGAGGGCAAAGGCAATCCCCGGGTCCATCCCGGACCTCGATTCACCCGGCAGTGCTGTGGACAAGGGGCCTCAGGCTCTGGAGGTGAGGGCGTCGCTCCACGGCCACGCAGCCATAAGTAGCACAGAGGGACTTGCACCCAAGGCTTGTTGTGATGAATCCTTTCTCTTCGTGCTACACGACCGGCCTATCCCCCCTGTGGAGATGCCTTCAGCCTCTCCTTCAGTGATGTCTATCAGGAAGCTGACAACAAAGGCCGGAGGACACTAGTTTTCCCAATCCCGCTATAGATGTGACTCACGTGTGTGTTCCCATCAGGCCTCCGGCTGGGACAGGGCCTCACGCAGAACAGGGGCTCTTTAAGGATTTGTGAAATGAAAGACTATATTCAGGCACTGGGGTAAGCGCTTTGCATATATTATCTCATTCAATTGTCACACGTCCTGAGATATTATTACTGTCTCCGACCTTTTCTGGAAATGAGCCAAGGTATAAACAACCAATCCACAGTTATCACCACCAGATAATGAAATAATCACCCGCTTATTGTCTGTTTTCTTGCACTCATATGTAAGCACCATGAGAGCAGGGGCCTTACCTGTTCTGCTCACTCCTGATCTATTGCACCTGAAGTGAAGCCTGGTGCCTCCAATGCATATTTAATTATCCAACCAGTCTCCATCTGACAGATGAGAAAACTGAGGTTCCAAACCTCCCTCAAGGTGACTCAGGTGGTAAGTATCAAAGTCAGGATCTGAAACCAGGTCTGTTTGGCTCTAAAGTCCGAGTTTTTCCTATTTTATTATGCTCCCTGAGTCCCCTCCCACCACACAGAAGTGTCCTTCCAGCTAGGCTGGGCCTGGACTACCATGCTGATCAGAGAACTCCGTCACCTCCAGACTCATCCATCTCATCGGAGGCACCATCGGCACCTGGGGAAGCCACAGCACCTGCCGCATGTGTCGGGGTTGCCAGGCTGTGTGGCTGGTAGGAAGCTCCTAATCTCCCTTTCTCCTCTTTTCCCCATCTTGACCCTTTTGCCCTAGGCCGACACATTTTTTAAAGCTCTTATAACACCGCCTCTCTCTTTCCAGATGTCTTCCTCTGGCTCTGGGGTAGCAAACGTAGCCCCCTACAAGAGCCAGGAGGTCAGCACAGGAGGAAAGCAGGACATCCTGCACAAAGGATGATGAGCGCTCCTTCTTGAAACATACAACCTTCTCAGTTCTTTCATTGTTCCACTTTCCAGAGCAACATGGGTATACAAAACCTTCTACTGCGTCACTGTCCTATTAGAGAAACAACAGAGCAAGAGCTGTCATCAAGGGGTCTCAGTGCCCAGGGTGTGGCCTCTGACCAACAAAGAGGGCGGGCCTGTTCAACGGGGCAGTGGGTGTTCAGTGCCTACCAATGCTGTGACATAGGAGTGCAGGGGGTCTTGTGAATTTTGATGACAAGCTGGAAATTTGGACTTGGATGTAAAATGTATGATTTTTAAATGTAATCCATTATTACACGTAGGCCAAGTTAAACACACTGATGGGTCAGTTTTGTTCTGAGGGCTAGCGATTTCCGAGTTCTGCCTTTGCTCGTGGACATTGAAGGTATCGGTATTCCTGTGGCCTGAGGATGCTCTCTTCCCTCCCAAGAGGGAAGAACCACCTCTTAGGTGGTTCTGAGGATGAAATGAGTTAATACATGTCCCTGGTACATATGATCCCCGATCCACAATGGGTGCTCAATACATGTTCGCCATTATTATCATCAGAAAAAACCCACCTTTTATTTTTAAAAGGCATACTTTGGAAGGCTCCAGCTAGATGTCCGTTATAACTGGAGAAGGAACGTTCCCTCAAACACACGTTAATAAGGCTGAGACACATTTTAGGCTGTTAAGTTGGTGGATGACTATGTGTCTTACCAGTGTGTACCTGTTGACTGAAGACGTTGGCCTCAAAGCAGAGGCTCAGTAATTGCAAATTAAGAACACAGTCCCCAAACTCATGGCTTCCCTATTACAAAGCAGAGGCAAGGAGAACATCTGCCTTGCTCTCATTTCCTTTTCAGTCTTAATATAGTAATTCAGTAAATATTTACTTTTTTTCAACAGATGGGAGATCAGTCATGGTTCACACTCAAATTGGCATTTTTTTTTAAAGTTTTTTTTGATGTGGACCATTTTTAAAGTCTTTATTGAATTTGTTACAATATTGCTTCCATTTTATGTTTTGGTTTTTTGGCCACGAGGCATGTGGGATCTTAGCTCCCCGACCAGGGATCGAACCTGCACCTCCTGCATTGGAAGGCGAAGTCTTAACCACTGGACCGCCGGGGAAGTCCCTCAAATTGGCATTTAATTGAGAGAAAAAGAAGAGGTCGGGATGAAAGAAGTGACAGTGGAGAAAAGCTCCTCTCGGAGCAAGGGTCTGCAGCATAGCGATGCTGAGACCCTGGAGGGGGGAGCAGTACCGGGAAGGGCGCCAGAAGCACCCGCACACGTCCATGCCTACACAAGTCAGTCCCTGCTTACCCTGCTGACCTCTGGGTTCCCCACCTGCCGGTTCCTGATCCTCCTCTGCTTCCTCTCACTGCCCACAGAACAACCCGCCACCCCAACTCGACTCTCACGGACGCACGCCCCTACTTACTGCCTGCTGAAACTCTTCGCCAGGTAAGCCCCGAGCACACAAATATGCCTTTGCAGAGGAGTTCATTTCCACAACCCATTACAGACCAGTCTCGCGCTGGGACTGGGGCCCAGAGATGAGCACGACACAAGCCTTGCGGGGGCAGCTACCGTCTCTCTGGGGTGTCAGCCATAGGGGCCTTCAATGATGAGTGCTTTGATAAAGCATGAACCGTAGTTGTATAACTTTCGGGGGTCATTTCTGGTCTATCTACGGGGAAGGAGAGTGGGCTCTGGCCAAGAGAAGGGAAGAATCATGTCTGCATAGGGTGCTGTGGCTGGTGCTTCCCACACAGACCCACGGGAACTCTAGTTACTTGGGTTTGTTTTGGCCACGCCTCACAGCATGTGGGCTCTTAGTTCCCTGACCAGGGATTGAACCCTCGCCCCTTGCATTGGAAGCATGGAGTCTTGACCACTGGACCGCCAGGGAAGTGCCCTAATTACTTCTCATTTTAGAGAGCTGACTCAATGAGCCAGATGGTTGATAAGTTCACACAGCTAGTGAGCCAGTGATTCTAAAATCCACTTTTCTTTTTCTTTTACATGGAGCTGGTTCAGATGGATCTGGAAGGTTTGAACAGGTCTGTTAACGTGGGGAAGCCTGGAGACACATGGTAGTGATAGGAAGAGAGGCAGTGACAATACAATGACTTTTTTTTTTTTTTTTATGGCTGCATTGGGTCTTCGTTGCAGTGTGCGGGCTTCTCATTGCAGTGGCTTCTCTTGTTGCAGAGCATGGGCTCTAGGCACGCAGGCTTCAGTAGTTGCGGCTCACAGGCTCTAGAGCGCAGGCTCAGTAGTTGTGGTGCACGGGCTTAGTTGCTCCGTGGCATGTGGGATCTTCCCGGACCAGGCATCTAGCCCATGTCCTCTGCATTGGCAGGCGGATTCTTAACCACTGCACCACAAGGGAAGTCCCAAAATGACTGTTAATTTAATACCTACTCATGCTGGGAACTTTGTACATGTTGTTTCTAATCTCTACAACAACTAGGCAGGTTAGATATTATCCTCTTATTTTATATTTTCTCTTACTTACTCTTATTTTATAAATGAGATAACAAGCTCACAGAGATTAAGTGATTTGCTCTAAATCACATGGCTTCCAAATATCAGGGCCTAGATTTGAATCAGAAGAAAATGTTTAAACCTGAAGAAAGGTATTACACACACCTAGTACCAGAGGTTAATTCATTCAGTAAATAATTGCTAAGGACTCTTCTAACTGTGGTGGAAGCTGCATGAAGGCAAGACATGAGGTTCCCTTGTGTCCTCCCCTCCTCTCCCCCTGTTCCCCCTTCCCCGCCTCCCCCCAACACTGGCTTCCTACCCTGCTTTCCAAGCCTTGTGTGAGGCTTCGGTGGACAAGACAAATGAGCTTCTTACTCCTTGGAGCTTCTAGATAGTGGGCAAGTCAGACAGGGAGAGAGGCAGGGGAAGGACACCAGAGTGGCCCCTAACCTAGGTCAGGTGGGCCAAAGATGGAGAGATGATTAAAGGACCACCGCTCAGAGAAAGTGACATCTAAACCATGACCAAAGAAAGTCAAGGAAAAGTGAGACAGGCCAGATGGTTTTGAGGTAAGGAGAGAAAGGGAATCTAGATCTGTGACTTCCCCGTTTTCTCTCACCTACAGTAAACATTTATTTCACACACATAAATCTACAAAGTTCTAACTAAAACAAAAATTTCAAAAACCATGCCTAACCTTTCCTCAAGGGTGGAATCTGATATTTTCTCTCTTATTCTATTTGACTAAAAGAGAATTATGGATGGATTGCCAGCCTACAGTTTGAAAAAGACCATTCTGGGTCACAACCTGCATGAAAGTGGGAGGGGTGAGGGAGTTTGGGAACAGACAGAATCCAAACTTCAGTGAGGGAAAGAGGTCTAAGATGAAGCTTGAGAGGTGAGGAGTGAGCAGCCTGGTAGAAAAAATAAAAAGGCACTTCCATGAATGATGATAACACAAGTGGACAGTAAAATGTAAAAGTGCGGGTGGCAGAAAGCCTGGATCTGGCGATCCCAGGGGAGCATGTCCTCTAGCTGGTTTTGTGGTGCCGGGAGCTGGCCTGGAAGAAAGACAAGGAGGATGTGGGACTCGGGGGGAGAGGAGGAGATGGGGAAACAAAGCTTTTGGTGTTTGGGAGAAACTCAAAAAGCCAACTTGGGCCCTTTACATGGGCTCCAGCAATATTTATGAGAGGCAGGGGCCTGGAGCATTCACAGGGAGACGTCATCAGACCTACAGACCTGCCGAGGACCCTTTGCCCCTGCCAAAGCCTCAGGGAAACGGGGGCTGTTACAACCCTGGACTTCCTCGCAACCTCGGAAATGACCAGAGACAAGCCAGGAAATTGACTGAATTCCTACTGGACTAAAGTTTTATAAGTTTTCCTTAACATAAGCACATGGTGATATTTTCAGTTCTTAGTGTGTCAAAAAGGGCTCATAAATATTTGAGCTAAAATGTGTTCTGCAAAATATAAGTCCTAGGCAGTATCTGTGTGTGTATGTGTGCATAAAGTCATCATAAATTTTTACTTTCCTTCAAAGTTTGCTCTTGCAAGTCCTTTGTTCACAACTCCAGTGTGATATGAAGGGGAATGCCAGGGAGAGAGGCGCCTAGTCTGTGCCAGGCACTGTGCTGGGCTATGAACAAACCAAAGAGATAGGCACCGTATCCCCACCTTACAGATTTGGAAACTGAGCCTCGGAGAAACAAAGGTATGCTCAAGTTCACACAAAATGCCAAGACTGGAATCTTCTCCCTGTAGTAGAGCATATTTCCCTGATCTGTCACACTAGGGAATCCTTTGCCTTTGAAAATGGTAAGAGAGTGATGATAATAAGGGTGGCTAAAGGCAAGGTCTTTACATGCATTACCTCATTTAACCCTCACCAGGCCCTTCGACCATTCTCATTTGACAGATGAAAGAAACTGGGATTTTGAGTGGTTAAATGCCTTGCCCAGAGGACCACAGCAAGGAAGGGGCAGAGTGAGGATTGAAACCTGGGTCTGTGCGACCCTCAGGCTCAAGCTTTTAGTCAGAGCCTGTACTGCTTCTCATACAGGTCACCCCTTATTCTAGTTTGCTTAACTGTTCTGTTTGCTCTCTCACTTAGTGTTTAAGCAGTATTAATTCTTCTGATGAACCTTCAGAAGAATTCTTCAGTTAGCACCTGACCTGGGCTTTTACAGCTTCATCTCCAAGTGTCCCCACCTAGAAAGCTAGCACTGTGGGCCAGGGGAAGGGCTTTCTTGGGAACATAGTGGAGTGTGGCCCTGTGCCCAGCCTGGCTGTGGGGACATCCCTAATCAGTGGCTGGCAGGCAGGTGACAGATGGTACTGCTGCCCACAGAAGCCATGTCGCCCTTCAGGTCAGGCATCAAAGGGCCGCTGGTTGCTGTACGGGCACCGCTCCTCCAATCCCGGCTGTGGGGAGCTCCCACCAGGGTGGCCCTGACCCCTCCCAGGGCTGAGCGCACGCAGGACAGGGGACACATTCGGCCCTTGGCTAACAGGAGCTATTACGGGGGCTCCGGGGTATCCGGATTCCTCCATCATCTATCGTTTCTCCTCTCAAAGCTATTTATGAGCCAAATGATTCCCCTTTACAAATGGTGGCATGTCAGAATCACAACCTGTGGCATTTATTGTCTTAAGATTGAAAGCACCATCAAAGGTCAGCAGGTTCTTGTCCTATCCCCACCAGGTGGTCACACCCCCTCCAAATCTGGGGACCTCATTCCCCCCAGGGACAGCTCTAGCTGTGAGATTGTGCTTCCTGACATGGAGCTGGACTTGCCTCCTTTCAGCTTCCTTCCACAAGCCTCAGCTCTGCTCCTTGGGGTCTCAGGAAATAAGTCTAACAATTTGCCCTGGCGAGAGCCTTACAGACTGAAGAGGCACCAGTCTGTGCATCCTTGAGTCTTCTCATCAGACTGAACATTTCACCTTCCCAGTAACCTTTCCCCAGGTTCATCTATCTCACTCCCTCTTTCCCACCTAACGAGGCTTTATAAGATCCAGGGTGAGGTCTCTCACCTTCTGAGATGGCTCACGCCCTGCGGAGTGTTTCTCTCCCAGCGCCGCTCTCGCCTTTTGAGACAGACGGCGTTCTGTCTGTGGAATGTGGTGTACCTCTCTAAATAAATCCCCTTCTTACCTGTCACTTTGCCTCTCACTGCATTCTTTCTGTCTTGAGACATAAAGAACCTGAGCTTCGGTAAGTCCTCACATCAGGAAGTAAGGCCCTCACCCAGGTGGAGGACGGAATGATATCAACCTTCCTGACCTCAATCAACTACAGCTTGGACTCTGTTGACCTCTGCCCCAATTCTGTGCTGAACTCTCCTGCTCGAGCCCCCTCATGAGTACGCACGCACCCTTAGTTTAAAACTTCCCCAACTTTGCAGTTTGGGGAGACACTGCTTTGGGAAAAGACCCCCAGTGTTCTCCTTACTTGCTGCAAGTAATTAATCCTTCCTTCTTCCCAACCCCCCAAAAAAATCCAGGGTAAGACTTGGGAACGAGTAGTTTGACCAGAAGCAGTCAGAGGGACAGACACATCTACAGGTGATTCCAGCACAGTGAACACAAAAGAGCAGCTGACACAGACACTTGTGGGTCAGAGAGGGACACCAGTTTGGGTGTCCTGGAGGAGGTGACACCTGCGCTGAGGAGGGAAGTCTGAGCAGGAGTTAAACAGGGGACAAGGAGAGGGGAGTGCCCACATGCCTCTCTTGTGGGGTGTAGTCTGCATGTCCCTCACCCCCACTCTCTCCTGCACCGGACACCATATTCCCACGGGGCACACCCAGTAGGGGGCCTCAGGATGTGCTGTCTGCTGGGACTCAGTTTTTCCATGAACAACACCTGGAGAAACGGTCTCTTCTGCAGTGCAGCCCCTCCTGATAGGGCCCTCTTTCCTTCTCCCTAGAAAACCCAGTCAAGGGTCAAGGCTGAAACCCAGCTTATTTGAGTGTTGGCTCTCTGTAAAAAGTGCACAGGGGCCCTACACCGATTTCTGAGTTTCTGTCGGTTTCTGGGACCACATGATGAGATAATCAGGGGCAAGCACATCCCCTGTGGTGTCCAAGGCTTATCCTGTAATTACCTGGGGTTCCTGTGTTAGGCCTCCACTCTGTAAGGTGGGGAGCGCTGAACAGGGAGAGCTGGAGGGGAAAACCAGCCCCCCAGGGGAGCAGGCACTAGTTTAAGGCTCCTGGAAATGGTGACGGTTGCAACCACTGTGCCCTCTGAGAGCTGTCCAGGGCCCTGCATTCATGGAGAGGAGAAGCTGGGGCTCAGAGGCTGTGACCTGCTGACGGCCACAGCCAACAAGTGAAGAGGCAGGAGCCCTCAGCTTCACACACACACACACACACACACACACACACACACACACACACACACACACACACTGGAGCTGGGGCTCAGAGGCTGTGACCTGCTGACGGCCACAGCCAACAAGTGAAGAGGCCACACACACACACACACACACACACACACACACACTCTCTCTCTCTCTCTCTCTCTCTCTCTCTCTCTCTCTCTCTCTCTCTCTCTCTCTCTCTCTCTCTCTCTCTCTCTCTCTGGCCCAGGAGTTCTGTAAAAGTGCAAAGATTGCAAAGCCCCTTGGGGAGGTGCCAGGAGCGGTGCTTGCAGCAGACAAAGCTTGTTAGCGAAGGTGTCCCAGAAAGGGATGTCCAGATGGAAAGCAAGGGAGACAGAAGTGGCTTTGGCAGAATTTCGCTTACATCTCCGTGTACTCAAGTCGCAAAGAGGCGGAGGAAAAGGCCCATAACGATGGGAAAACCCCAACTGCCTGAAGCTGCGGCCATCTCCAATAATTAAAGGCAGACTTAATAGGTATCAGGGCCCTCTTTCCAGCAGCTGGGTGGTCAGGCAATTTTTATTTCAATAATTAGCTGCTGTAAGTCACACAGAACCGGAGACAGATAAAGGGAGGGCCAGTCTCTCATGGAGCTAATTGTGCCCAGAGTTCTACAAGCCTAATCAAGCTTGCACGGCTCCCATCCCTTTCATCCAAGGCCTCAAAGGACTTCGCCTGTGGTAATTAAGTCTCATAAGTGCCGTAAAGAAAGGGATTCTCCTTGGCAGTCTGAGTGAAGAAGAGGAGGCTGGGGTGGGGATGGGGCAGGTGGCCATGCCGCTGGCCCCCAGGCTGGGGACAGAGGGCAAGGAAGAGGCCCCGACCCTGACACTGGGCCCTTTAAGCCTCTGGCCTGGTGCATTCTGCCCCAAGACAGGACAACTGCGGACCTTGTGGTGCCGCTGGCCACCTCCTGTGGAGCCTGGCTCAACCTGCCCCAACCAAAGCCTTTCTAAATGTCGCAAGCTGGATGGTCTCTGGGGGATATATTTGTTAGACGCGTCCAATCAGGTGGGGGTAGTTCAGATTCCACTATCCTAGATTCTTACAGGTAGAGGGATCATAAAGGACGTAGTGGCCCAGCCCCATCTGATGTGTGCATTCCTCTGCGTCCCCATGGACACCAGCCAGCCTTTGCGTGATCTCCGATGATACCACTTACTCCTAACATGTTTCATCCCCTAAGTTTGGCCTTAGTTCATTCTGATAGTGAGCTGAAGTTTGCTTCCTTCAAGAGCCTTCCCACTGACCCTAACTCTGCCTTCAAACCTCACAGACAAGCCTAATCCCTCCCCTCCAGATCACGATTTCTCTCCCCCAAGCTTCAGAGAACAGTAGAGCACAGTGGTCAAAACCACAAGCTACATCAAAAGCACAATCCCCACACCAACAAAAAAGGATAAAATTGGACCTCACCAAAATCCAAACTCATGCTCTGTGAAAGACTGTTAAAAGGATGAAGAGACAAGCTACAAAGTGGGAGAAAATATTTGCAAACCACATATCCAACAAAAGCCTAGCACCTAGAGCACAGAAAGAACTCTCAAAACCCAACAGTAAAAAACCAAACCAAAACCAAACCCAAACAACCCAATTAGAAAATGGCCAAAAGATATGAACAGATATTTCACTGCAGAGGATATACAGATGGCAAATAAGCACATGAAAAGATGTTCAACATCACCGGCCAGCAGGGAAATGCAAATGAAAACCACAGTGTCACCACACACCCATCAGACGAGCTAAAATGTAAAATAGTGGCAACTCTGAATGCTGGCAAGGATGCAGAGACCCTGGATCACCCATACATTTCTGACAGGAATATAAAATATTACGGCCCTTCTGGAAAACAGTTTGGCAGATTTTTATGAAACTAAACGTGCAATTGCTGTACAACGTAGCGATGGCACTCTTGGGCATTTAACCCTCAGAAATGAAAACTTAGGTTCACACAAGAACCACTACAGAGATGTTCATAGAAGCCTTACTCATAATAGCTAAAAACCGGAAACAGTCCAGATGTCTTTCAACAGCTGAATGGCTATTGTAAATGGAATGCCACGGAATACTACTTGGTGAGAAAAAGGAATGAGTTAATGATACGAATGAATCTCTAGAGAATTACGTTGAGTGAAAAAAGCCAATCACAAAATGTTACATACGATATGATTCCATTTGTATAACATTTTTGAAATGACAACATTTTAGCCATGGAGAACAGATTAGTAGTTGCCAGGGGTTAGGGATGGGGTACGGGTGGGAGGTAGGTGGGTGTGGCTATAAAAGGGCAGTGAGAGGGATGCTTGTGGTGATGGAAATATTCCCTATCTTGACTGGACGCAGATGATAAAATAGGGTAGAAGTAAACGCACGCATACCTACAAATAAGTACAAGTAAAGTTGGGGAACTCTGAATAAAATGAATGGATTGTACCAGTGTCCCTATCCTGGCTGTGATATCTATTCTCTTACAATAGTTTTGCAACAAGCTGCTGCTGGGGGAAACTGGGAATAGGGTACCCAGGATATATTTGTACTATTTCTTACAACTGCACATGAACTACAATTATCTCTTTTTTTAATTTTTATTGGAGCATAGTTGATTTACCATGTTGTATTAGTTTCAGGTGTACAGCAAAATGAATCAGTTATACATATGCATATATTCACTCTTTTTTAGATTCTATTCCCGTATAGGGCATTACAGAGTATTTAATAGAGTTCCCTGTGCTATACAGTAAGTCCTTATTAGTTATCTATTTTATATATAGTAGTGTGTATATGTCAATCCCAATCACCCAATTTATCCCTCCCCCCACCTTTTCCCCTGGTAACCATAAGTTTGTTTTCTACATCCATGACTCTACTTCTGTTTTGTAAATAAGTTCATTTGTACCAATTTTTTTTAATATTCCACATATAAGCAATATCATGCACTCCTGGGCATATACCCAGAGAAAACCATAATTCAAAAGGATACATGCACCCCAATGTTCATTGCAGCACTATTTACAATAGCCAGAACATGAAAGCAACCTAAATGTTCATCAACAGAGGAATGGATAAGGAAGATGTAATGTATATATACAATGGAATACTGCTCAGCCATAAAAAAGAATGAAATTTTGCCATTTGCAGCAACCTGGATGGACTTGTAGGGTATTATGCTAAGTGAAATAACTCAGACAAAGAAAGACAAATATTGTGTATCACTTTATATGTGGAATCTAAAAAATACAACAAACTAGTGAATATAAAAAAAGAAGCAGACTCACACATACAGAGAACAAACTAGTAGTTAACAGTGAAGAGAGAGAAGGGAGGAGGGGCAAGTTAAGGATAGGAGAGTAAGAGGTACAAACTATTATGTATAAAATAAGCTACAAGGATATGTTGTACAACACAGGAATATAGCCAATATTTTATAGTAACTATAAATGGAGCATAACCTTTAAAAATTGTGAATTACTATATTGTACGCCTGTGATTTATATAATATCTTACATCAATATAACTCAATAAATTAAAATAAATAAAATACATAAATTAAAAAAAAAACAAGGTCAGCCCGGAAGAGAAAAAAAGCAGGTTTTTGAGTCAGGCAAACCTAGGTTTGAACCTTGAACCTACTGTGTATTTCCTGTACAACTTTGGACAAAGAAACTGTCTGAGCTTCAGTTTCCTCATCTATAAAACGGGGATAGTATCTACTATCTCACAGGGCTTTCCTGAGGCTTAAATGAGGCAATCCATGGCAATACTTAACTCTATGCACGGTGCATAAGTAAGGACTCCATTATCAACAGGATAATTATCTCTGTGCCTTCTTCTGATTCAATTCCCAACTAAATTCAACTTCAACTTCCTAAATTCAACTCTGGAAGTTAGGTATGGGGGTCGATTGCTCTAGTAATGATACCTCCCTGTATTACACCCTTGTGTAGTCTCCCTGCTGACTCCAGGGTTGGCCATGTGATTGCACTGACCAAGGGGATATTAGCAATCAGGAATCAGAGGCATGAAAAACCCTTGAGTGTTTGGGCTTGCCTGTTTTGCTACTTTGGGAAAACATCCATCATGTAGCAAGACCCACGTTGTCCAGCTTATTGCTAGAGACCCAAGGCTGAGCCAACCAGCCCCACAGACTGCAGCCACAGGAGTGAGCCCAGAGGACAGTGGCTGGACCACCCAGCTCCGCCCAGCCCAAATTTATGACCCCGAGAAACAGGAACCAATAAGTGGTCATTTTAATCCCAAACTCCTAATTAGTTTGGAATTAAAATATATACACTACTATATAAAATAGATAACCAACAAGGACCTACTGTATAGCACAGGGAACTACACTCAAAATCTTGTAATAACCTATAATGGAAGAGAATGTGAAAAAAGAATACATATATTTATATATATATATATGTATAACAGAATCACTTTGCTGTACACCTGAAACTTATACATCGTAAGTCAACTATATGTCAATAAAAATTCAAAAAAAAGGTCATTTTCAGCCACCATATTTTACAGAGATCTGTTACATAGAAAGGCTAACTGATATAGGTATTATAATTTCCGTATTACAGATGAGGAAACTGAGGCTCAGATCATTAAAGTACCTTAAAAAATAAGAGGAAATGTTATGAGGACGAAAAGAGTAACACCTAATGTTTAAACAGTACTTCAGAGCTTATACATTTTTCCACATTTTTGTGCCATTTAATCCACCATCCTGTACTTCTCTTTTTTGGAATTTTTCAAAATTACATTTATGTTTAAGTAGCTGCTTGATTATATGCTCTAAGAAGGTGGGGATCATGTCTATCTTGTTCAGCACCGAATGTCAACTTTGAACCTTGAAAACAGTAGGCACTTAATAAGTAATGACTGGCTGGATAAATGAACAAATACCTCTGAGAAGGTATGTCATGATCCTATATTAGACAGAAAACTGATGTTCAGAGAGGTGAAGTGCTTGTTTCAAAGTCACACAGCCAGCAAGAGGCAGTGCTTAGATGCAGCCCAGGTCTTTGACCCTAAGTGCAGAGGTCTGCCTTAAATTCTCTGTGCATCCTGAGGGTTTCTCAGACAAGGAAATGAATTACTAGCCCACAGTTAGGAAGGAATGTTGTTGGATGAATTCCATATGTTTCAGGAATGCCAATCCCCATGCTAAGAGGATTCTGACCAAACCAAGCTTCCAGCTGGACAGAAATGTGCCGCGATGTGAACCCCAGTGCACGGGATCAGAGGTGCCTGTTAGCACAAGTCTCACGTCGTTGGTACCATCCAGCCCCAAATCCCCATGGGGCGTCCCAGTCAAATGCATAACCACTCAGCAGGCACAGGCCCACTAAGCAGCTCTGCTGTCAGCCATGGGCCAGCCCGTGAGTTCCTTTGAGAGGAACCGGCAGATGTTAGCACCAAGCTCTGAGGACAGACACCACGCTCCTCCAGAACCAGCAGGCTGCCCGAGCGCCGCAGTGGGCTCACATGGGCTGAGCAGAGCCCCCCCTCGGTGGCCACAGCTGCCTCTCCGCCTTCCAGGAGGGCCTCGAGCCTGTCCTCTCTGTGGGGAAGCTCCGACCCTTGGACCCTCTGCTGGCTAATGTTACACCTGGGTCGCCGCAGTCCTGCTTCCTGGGGCCAGACCCTCGCTTTGTTCTCTTTACTGTAGCCCTAAATTTGTTTTCATTAACAAGCTCTGCCTGTCACTCCATTGATTCTGCCTTTTTTTAGGGCTGTTAAGCTCAGTTGTTAACGGTACCAATCTTTAAGGTGATGCCAGCCAGGAGAGGCAGTGGGATGGGGGTGCTGCTTGCTCCTCTCCAGGGCAGGAACCCAGGGGGATCACATTATCTAGGGCCCAGCCTGGCCTCTACTAGGCAACTCCTCAGATTTGTCCAGTGTGTTCTTTCCAATGCAAAGCCCCTTCCTATCTCAAAAGTCACCAAGACACCATAAAGCTGAGCCAGGCAGAGTGCAGGTCATCACTGCTTCTAGGTTACAGAGGAGGGCTTTCCTGGTAGAGAGAAAGCAGCACGGAGCCGTTAAAAGCGTCGACCCTGCAGCCAGACAGCCAGGGTTCAAATCCCAGCTCTGTCACTCCCCAGCTGTGTACCCTGGGCACATTATTTAACCTCTCAGTGCCTCATACTAAAGTGTGGAGAGAATACTTGTACTTACAAGGTAGAGTTTTGGGGAGGACTGAATGAGTTAATATGTGCAAAGTACTTAGAAAAGGCTTAGCACTTGGCTGCCATGATGACGATGATGATGATGAGAATTATTATAAGGTATCGCGTTCTGGCCCTGATGCAGGTTTGGATTTCTCTACCCCATTCACACTAATGTATTAGGACATCTATATCCCTATTCAGCATTATGTATCTACTCATTCAGTCACTGAGCAAATATTTACTAGAAATGTACTATGTGCCCAGAGCTGTGCTGGGATGCAAGGACTGTTGTTCCAGAAAGACAGAAAGGGCACCAGTTTTGAACAATGCTCCATTTTGAATCTCAGCCCTGCATTTACTAGGTATGAGCCATGGGCAGCTCATTCTGGGCCTTACTTTCCTCATCTCATCTGTGAGATGGGGAATTATCTGTAGCCCTGCCATCCTGCCTCTTCCGAGGACGCACGCGGTCATCTGGGGGCCTGGAGGGGGAGTATGTTCTAGAACCTTTCCAGAACCAGAGCCCCAGCCCTCCTCCAACTCTGGCCAGCTGGGAGGAGAGGAGAGTGGTCCCTAAAGCAGTGGCCTTGGGAAACCTGAACCACCTTCAAAGAGAGGGATTTAGTTGGCTCAGGCTCTGTGTCCTCTCTGAGGGAGCATCACAAAGCAGGGACCAGCCCCCAGGAGGGCCAGGCCCCTCAGGGAGGCCACATGGCTGGAAACGGGCCCCTTGGCCTCAGTCTTCTTGAGTTGGGTGCCCTTCAGCCTGATGCCGGAGGAAGGAGCCTGCTGCCTTTCTTTCTCTTCTTATCCTCAGTGCAACAGAACAGTGTTTAAATCAGAGCCTTAAAATGAGAAGCAAATGGGAAGGGCTTGCAGAATGACGTTTAGCACCATCTAGAAAAAGTCCAGGCTTAAAATTTACAGTCTATGACAAGCAATTGGATTTACCTTGCCAGAGGGAGAGGCCCTGGGGCCACACTGAGAAAACATAACGCTGGGGCATTTCCTAAACCTGGCACTTTAGGGTTTACACAGCACTGACAATCAGGCAACCTCTGCTCACCCTCTACTGCCCTGAGAGGTAGGTTTTACAACCTCATTTCAACAGGGAAGTGTGGCAGGCAGGCAGGAATGTGGGGTTCTGGCCCAGGAGAACTCTACTTTGAGATCTGGCTTTGTGATCCTAAGCAAACGCCAATAATACATAAATGGTGAATACAAACTGTGGCTCTTGTCTACTGAGCACCCAGTATGTGCCTGGTGATCCTTGTTTGCTAAATTGTTGCCATCTTATATAAACTGAGGATCAGAGTGGGCAAGAATTTGCCCTGAGTCACACAGCATTTTAAGAGAGCTAGGATTCAGAGCCCCACATGGAGAGTCTCAATTTCTTAAGCCATATCATGGAGATGATGAAGATCAGTTATATCCAGAGGTTGGAGTGTCACAGGAGCAGGTGGATGCGGCTTGGAAGTCCTATACAAATATTTGTTATCCTTACTGAGAAAATTAAGGCTCCCAGAGGTGAAGTGACGTGTCCAAGGTCACCCAGCTGGCAAGGAGCAGAGCCGGGACTTGATCTCCATGTTCTGGTGCCCACTGTCCCTTCCATTAGGCTGCAGCTGCCATCTGGAACACCTGCCAGCACTGCACAAGAGCTACAAATCTCTAGGAGCAATCAGACTGATGGTATTTAAATACTCGGCTATTTGAAAAATATAACAACAAACAGTTGAGAATAAATGCCAAGCCTCTAACTGGTTAGGAACATCACCCAGGGGCACAGAGATTTGTCAGTGTGACTGATGCTTCCTGCTTAAATGCAGCGTGCAGACACTTGCACAGAAGAAAGGCAGGCTGTGAGCGGGCGACAGCGGCGGCGTGTGAAGAGGGCCGCACTGGTTAGAAAGCATTGCTCTCATCTGAACCCACTCATTCTCTACTGCAAGTCCGAAGGAGGACTTGTTATTCCTATTTGATTGATGAGAAGCCAACGCCCAGAGAAGCTCATGACTTATCCAAGGTTGCACTGTCAGTGAGTGCCCAAGCTGGGATTTGAACCCAGAATTGTTTTGCCCTAAAATCTCAACTCCATCCCCTGCATCTCTCTGCTGCCCACACTACCTTTCCTGTTTGGAAGGGACAGGGTTATATGTCTGGGGCTCTGAGAACTCAAGCCCTTTCTTTGGGATTTGCTGGGTCACCTATCCACCTCTGCCCATCAACCTTCCCTGAGTGCCTTGTCTGACCAGGTCCCTGTGCTGGGCATGAGGATTCTGAGGTGGTTTTGCATGGTCCTTTCCTGTAGGCCTGCACTGTTTAGCAGGGGAAACCGAGCCAGAAACAGATAACCCCCATCCAAAATCTTGCAGAATGGTCACTTCACCCAGCCAGTTGGGCTGGCTTCCTGGGGGCACCTGATGCTTTCCAGAGTCTGGTGATGCAGCGGGAATCTGCCAGTCATTGGGAGAGGGGAGAAAAGGGGAGGAGCAGGGTGTCAGGTCCAGGGCCCCCACCCCTGCACCAACCAGGGCACTGAATTGTTTTTTATCTGAGTCACATATTGGGCCTCCACTTAGGGTTTCATTTAAGCAATGAGATCCTTGGCCAAAAACAAGTTAGAAAACCACTGCCTTAAGACATATTCCCAATTTGTTTGCCTGAAGGAGTGTTTTATATAATATTGGCTTATCAGCCTGGCATAACTTGACTCATCTATTCTTCCTGTCTTTTCATTTAAAAAGCCTATCATAAAAGGCCAATTTATTCCTTTACATGTATCTATTGGCTATCTGATATGAGCCAGACACCATCCTAGGATGTTGGAGATATAGAAAAAATAAACCTCTCGCCCTGTCTGCATACTTCTACCCTGCTGAAGCCTCTTCACAGCTTTCAGAGTGATTTTTCTAAGAAGCAAATCAGATTACCGTCATGTCCCTGCTCACAACCTTCAATGGCTCCCTATTGCCTAAAGCATTACTACTCAGAGTAGCTTTGAGCCACAGACTAGTGGCATCACATTACCTGGAGTTGATTAGAAATCAGAATCTCAGGCTCCACCTCATACCTACTCAACGAGAATCTGCAGTTAGGTCCCCAGGTGATTCCTATGACATTGGGATCTGAGAAGTACAGAAGTATAAGATGTCAACACCACCCTTCACATCCTGATACCTGTTGTTACCTGTCTCATCTCCACCCCCTTTTCTCAAACACATTATACTCAATGCCAGTCTGCCCTGCCCACCTGTCCTCTCCCACTTCCAAGCCTTTGTACACATGGGGCCCTCTATCCAGAACACCCTTCCCCTGCTGGCTGCCAGTTACAATTCCTTCCTTTCATGGAAGTCAGACTTAAATCCTCTAGGAGCTTCATCAGATCCCTTCTCCCTTCTTACCTGCAGTCTGACTCCTACCTGTGGCCCCATCGTCCCATCACGACCGCAGCCAGCCCAGTGTCTGCGTGTCTGCTAAACAGCTCAGTGTGCTGGAATCTGTGTCTGTCATGTAGGTGGGCATCTGTCTCCTTCAAAAAACAATGAGCCCTGGAGGCAAGGGGTGGTCCTTTTCCTTCTTTACATCCAACTACCCTATCCCTGTGCTGCCAATCACTGGGGATGCAGAGAGGATTCAGAGTCTGCTTTTTTTTTTTTTGCGGTACGCGGGCCTCACTGTTGTGGCCTCTCCTGTTGCGGAGCACAGGCTCCAGATGCGCAGGCTCAGCGGCCATGGCTCACGGGCTCAGCCGCTCCGCAGCATGTGGGATCTTCCCGGACCGGGGCACGAACCCGTGTCCCCTGCATCGGCAGGCGGACTCTCAACCACTGCGCCACCAGGGAAGGCCCAGAGTCTGCTTTGAGGAGCACCCAGTCTGGTGGGCCAGGCTGGCTTTCGAAGTAACAAGTGCAAGTTTTTGAAATAGGTTTGTGGCAACGGATGCGATGTTTGCTGAGCTGAACTATTTGCAAGGCTGATGGAACCAGATTGCTTTACTCTTTGGGCAAATGACCATTGGCTCCCCCTCCTCATCTCTTTCCCAGTAAACTTTCTCGTTGTCCCCTGAGGGAGCACTCCTGGCTTCGGGACTGAGTTCTCAAGAGGCTGAGTCACGTGTGTGAACCATTTCCTGGCTACGGGCCCCCCCCTCAGCCCGGCCTCTGTATTCTCACATGTCTAGCTCGAGTGCTAGGGAGTGACATGCTTCCAGCCAGTCAGGCGTGGAGAGGGATGATACTTCCCTATTTTTTCTTTTTTTAAAATAAATTTATTTATTTTTGGCTGTGTTGCTGCTTTGTTGCTGCTTTGGGCTTTCTCTAGTTGCGGCAAGCGGGGGCTACTCTTCGTTGTGGTGCGCGGCCTCCTCATTGCGGTGGCTTCTGTTGTTGCAGAGCACGGGCTCGAGGCGCAGGGGCTTCAGTATCTGTGGCATGTGGGCTCAGTAGTTGTGGCATGCAGGCTTCAGTAGTTGTGGCTCGTGGGCTCTAGAGCGCAGGCTCAATAGTTGTGGCACACGGGCTTAGTTGCTCTGCGGCACGTGGGATTTTCCTGGACCAGGGCTCGAACACGTGTCCCCTGCATTGGCAGGCGGATTCCTAACCACTGTGCCACCAGGGAGGCCCAATGCTTCCCTATTTTGAAGGAAGAATAGGTGGCCAACTCCCATTACTCCCATCCCATGCACCCTGGGTCAAGTTAATAAATTAATTGAAGTCCTCAGTGGCAGGGATGAGGACTAATTAATTAAAGCAATGCATTCATTAATGTATCCATGAAACATTTACTGAACACCTACTTTGTGCCGGGCCGTTGAGCCAGATATCTGCGATACAAAGTTCAATGACTTTTAGTCCTTGCCTTCAGCTGGGGTCATTTTCCCAATCCACAGGAGGCAGCTTGAGGGTCTGGAGAACTGGAATCTAGTGTTTACTGGCCCACTAAGCCATTATACCTCTCAGAGCCTCGTCGTCCTCATCTGTAATATGTGGATTCCAATCCCTGTGCTGTCTCACAAACTGGAAAATCACAAATCAAAAGTGCTTGGTAAACTGTAAAGTGCCGTACTGATTGTGCAATGGTTACGGAGGCAGGCAGTATTAGTGGCCGACCGCAGGGCCATTGTTTTCCCAGACCAATGCAGGCCCAGTTTTGTTTGGGAAAGCCAGGTGCTCAGGCCTGGGCGATGAATCATGATTTGGCTCAGGCAGTCAAGACAAGCCTGTTTTCTGTTTGCCAGATACCCCATTTCCCAGCCTCCTTTGCAGCTAACGGTAACCATGTGACCCACTTCTGGCCAATAAGGTGGAAAAGGAAGTCCACTGGCAGAGAGAGTTTGGGGAGGGTTGTAGGTGATACCACTTTTCTCCTAATTCACGTCTTAAATGTGGTAACACATGCGCTCTGGTGGCCCTCTCGGGACCGTGAAGTGACAGGTATGAGGACTAAAAATCACCTTGTAAGGGTGGTGGAGAGGATCTACTTTCCTTTCCCCCTCCCCGCATTCCTGAGGCACCCACCCCATTCAAGGCCCCATCTTCTCTCTCCTGCATGGTGGCTACAGCCTCTAACTAGATACCGTCTGATGATAAACTCTGGAGGTCAAGCTGCTAAGATGGAAAAGCATGGGGAGATGCTGATCCTGAAAGTAGTTATGGTCCTATTTGGAAAGTCTTCGGAGCAGAGAAGACGGAGGCCCCAGCCAGAGTGGGACTGGCTTAGAGGTCAGAAAAAGCTGGAGGAGGGGCTGGAACTGCCCCTTTGTCTCTGCGTCATAGGTGAACATCTCACCTGCACGACGTCCCAAAGAACGGGGTCATGCCCTCTCACTGCTCGCAGCTCAATAAACACTGAATAATCATACTGAACATGTGTGTCTACAAATGAGGCACGTTTTCTTGCCTCATCTAGTTGTACCAACGGCCCGTATTTTACAGATGAGGAAACTAGAAGTGCAGAGAGGTGACATGGCTCACCCAAGGTCACATATTTAAGTCAATACCAAGCAAGTCAGGTCTGCCTCATGGTCCAGGACTATGCTGTCCAATATGGCAGCCACTAGCCACCTGCAGCTCATTAAATTTAAATTTCTAATTAAAGTGAGATAAAGGTCAGTCCCTTGGTCACGCTAGCCACATTTCCAAAGTACAAAAGTCACATGTGGGTAGTGGCTACTGGACTGGGAGTGGTCCAGACGCTTGGGATGGTCAGAGACTAATTCATAGATCCCTGCCTGGAGAGCACAGGCCTGCACAGTGACCCAAGCATGGAGCTGGAACCAGGCCTGGGGGTTCGGACTGAGGAAGGAGAAAGGAGAGGGCAGAGGTTTCTCTGAGAGCCGAGGGTGTGCAGGCACTGTGCAGAGTGCCTTACATCTGCTGGCTCATTTATCCGTCCCACCCACTCTAGACCATTGCCATTTATTAACCCCAAGTGACAGAAGAAGAAACCAAAGCTCAGGAATGTGAAAAGACTTGTCCAAGGCCACACACCTAGGAAATGCTGGAGCTGGGACAGGAGCCCAGATGTGACTCCAAACCCAGCTCCCTCTACCATGCCTCTCTCCAGGAGTCAACTTAGAGTCCCTTCCTTCTCTCACTCTTGTCTGAAGGGACTCTGGAGGGAAGGGATGAGCCTTTCCAGCAAGGAGGCCCGAATTCCAGTAGGGATGGGAGTGTCGCCCACACAGGCCCAGGGGGAGGCAACCCCCCACTTCGGGGTAGCTCCAACTGTCTCCTTGGCCCAGGAGACCAGGTCATAGGGAGACTCGTTCTTTACTGGGCCTCCTCTCCCAGGCCAGGCTGTTGCTGTCACAGACCTCCGTAAATCACAGACCTCCGTAAATCAGGCCCCCGTCACTCCTGGAGACTCCAGACCAGGGGGGGAGGAGATCCCTCGGCAAGAAGATCAAGCTGCTCAGGCTCTCCCAGGGAGCTTGCAGAAGCTTCAAAGGCCGGGGCCTGATTTACGAGGCTGCCAGCGGCTCCAAGCTGTCCCAGAGCAGCGCCTGCACCAGCTCCAAGCTGTGCATTAGTCCAGGGATAGATCAAAGTATCTGAGGCTAGACCCAGCTTGGGGCTGGATCTGTTTCTTCTCCCCCGCAAGATAGCTTGGAGTCAGCCACGCCTGGCAGGAGATGTGTCCATCTCCAGGATCTTGGAGCAGCCGGGGCACTTTTGGTCCATCTGATAGGGAATGGGGAGAGGGGTGAAGAAGCAGGGCCGGGTCACTCTTGGAAATGGGGTCCAGGCTGCAGTTGGGAAGCTCTGTCTACAGCAGCAGCCCTATAGCCAGCCTTCGGTCCTCATGGCAGCCCTTCCAGAGAGCTAGGACTGCCCCCTTTTCACAGGAGGAAGTGAAAGCTCACAGAGGTCAAGTGACGTGCCCAAGAGGTTAGCAGCAGGACAGGATTGGAATCCAGGTCTGACACCAAACCCCTGCTTGTCACACTCTGTGTCCTCGTCCTCGTGCAGCACCCCACACTCAGCAAGCCTTTCTTGACCAACAAAGACAAAACTTACAACTTATATCTTTAAGAGGGAGTACACATTCCTTTACACTCTTTCAAACTCTTTCATCAGTTTGAATGAGTGGTGAGAGGAGGCTGCATTATCCAGCCCTGGGAAGTTTATAAAACAAGATGAGTCCCCTGCCAGGGCCAACCTCCAGGCTGCAATCTGCCAGAAGAGCTGTGGGCCTGGTGACCTCTGGAGTTCTCTTCCCAACTGAGGCCCTCGTGATTATTAGCCTGGTCTTCCTGATGGGAGGGGAGCAAACCCCCACTGCTCCCTGTAGCTGTAACTTCCCAGGCCCAAGCAATCCTAGTACTGCTTGCCATTTAAAGACACCTAGGAGGTACCGGGACACCCAGTTATCACAATTTCTTTCAGTAATCTGGCAAAATAAATATCTTTATCTGATTTGCAGAAGCTCAGAGGGGTTAATGCCCCACAGCCAGTAGGTGGCAGAACTAGGGCTCAACCTGGCTGTATTTGCTTCTAACCCCACCATGTTCCCATCGCAGTATCTAGCCTCTAAGACCAGCCAGCCTGGGTTAACCCAGAGAGGGTCCATGATGTGCCCTGTGAGTGCCATCTCTGCTTCTCTGCCAGATGGTAACTCACTTCAGGGCAATAATGCATACAGTAGAGGTTACAAGTGTGGATTTTAGAGTCAGAGCCTGGCTCTGGATCCCAGCATTGCCTCTTACCAGCTGTGTGACTTTACACAAGTAACATGACCTCTCTGGGTCTCTGTTTCTACTCTTCAAAGTGGGGGATCCTGCCTGCCTACCTACCTCAGGGACCTAGTGTGCCGAGGATCATCCCAGGAAGCACCCAGCACCAGACTAGCTTGTGGGAAGAAATCAACAAGTGTTCACTGTCACGACTACCCTGCTTCCCCTGGTGGCCAGCACGGGGCTGACACTGAGTCCACAGTCAATAAGAAAGGCCTGTCGACTCAACAAGGAGATGGATTGGGATGATGTACTGCCAGAGTGTTGGGTAAAACTGCTGCTGTTGCTGGTGGGGTGAGGTGGGGAGGTTCCCAGATGGAGCTCTTCAACACCAGCATCTAGTGCGATGGCTCAGGCCCCTGGGGAGTCCCCCTGCCCCCTCCACGGTTTGGGGCTCCCTTGCCTACAAGGCCCACCCGAGCCAGGAAAGCGCCAATCCTCCCTTCTCCTGGTGTGCCTCAGACTCCCCCTGTGTTCTGTTTTTCAGCAAAGCAGCTGTCTGGAAGCCACCCAGGGCCGCCACTCTTTGGGATGTGCAACCCCCTGCCCCCAAGGCTGGGATGCCAGAAGGACAAACCCGGCCAGACATATGGATCATTGACCCTGTAGAGCCAACAGCTGGGCCACTGGCTGACTTCTCCCCTGTTCCCTGGAATATTCTGGCTATGAGAAGACATAGTCTCAGCAACTTATAGGAAATTTCCCAGGATATCCTAGTCTCTAAGGGAACAATTTGTTCCTTTCTCACACATTTAAATCTCTTTTCTTGGAAAACCAATTCCAAGCCTCCCAGGCACACATACACTTTTAATTTGTTCCTGTGTATAGTTAAATACAATTTCAGTGACAAATCTAATAATAGCAATAACTAATATTTGTTCAGTATATGCTAAGAAGTAACTCACCATCTCATAGAGTCCTCACAATGACTCTTGAGATGGGGCTCTATGTATCCCCATTTTACAGATGAGGAAACAGAGGTGGGTTCCTGTGCAAAGGGCATGCTGCTAGTCACCGCCACAGATCTGGAGGGCCTGGAGTCCGGGGGCCCCATCTCTGCCCTGTGCTGCCTTCTCAAACATGCTGAAGGAGTTAACTGGTTGGAGAGATTTTCTTTCCTTGGGGATGTTTTTTCTTTTCTTTGGGCATGTAAGGTTGACTACGAAGAGGGTCTTTCTCACCACTGGAGTCCATGACCCTGGAGGCTGGGGAAGGAACCCCAAGCTGAATTTTCTAACATGAACCACTGCTGACTTTCTGGTACAGCTCAGCCCCTGCCAGGCATCCCCTCCTCTGAATCCAGGGCCCGGGAACCAAGCCTCAAAGTTCAGCTTGCTTCCTCTAGCCTAGGCACTCGGAAATGGAAATTTCCCACATTTTCACCACACAAAAGTCAGGTTGTACTTTGGTCCTCTTCGAAATATGACAAAGGATTTTCTTCTTTCTCCTGAACTTTCTCCAAAACTAAATAGAAAAAGTGAACACCATGTTGCCCTGTAAGCTGAGAACAGAAAAATCAACACTCCGTGTGGCATTTCCAAGACATTACAGAATAGCGAACGTCTCAACACCGTTTGACAACTTCAGGTTTACAGTAGGTGATATTTCTCATCCCCAAACTCCTCATTGGGCTTTTACATCACAAGTTCCTTTTCCTTTAAAATCAGATCTAAAACATTAAGAGACTTTAATGAATGAACACTGCCCGGGTTGCAATTCTGAGCTAACAGACCAACCATACGCAAATTAAACCTAAAATTATACAGATAATTTAGTGAAACCAAGAAGACAGCGACCCGAGGTAAACTAAACTGGTCGCGTAAAGTTTGAGCCCAGAGAAGAAGGGAGGTGTTTATCCGGTAACTGGTGAAGGCTGCAAAGAAGCAAGAATAATTGCCAAGGCGCAGGGGTTATTCTCAACTCACAGAATCGGCCGTCCTCAGGGTTGTCTGCTGTCCCGGTCCGGGCTGCCCAGACCCCTGGTTCTGCATCTTCAAAAGCCTCCACATGGGTTTCCTATGTCTCCCCGACCCCATCTCCCAGTTCAGTGAGAATTATCTTTCACAAACACTTTTTGATCACGTCACTCCCTGCTCTGCTTATCTCTCCCAGCTTCCCTTCTCCTCAAAGCCAAACACTTAGTTCTGCCGGGACCCTTCTCCCGGCCCCTTGCTCCCGGCAGCCTCCCCCTACCCCACGACCTCTGCTCATCACTCCCCAGGAATTTGCTTCAAGCAAGGCACCTGGCTGTGTGCTGTTCTCCACTCGGCACAGCCAGGGAACCTCCAGGTAGGAAGCAGGGGCCTTGGCTACCGTCACCTCCCAACTGCTCTCCTGGGAGCGCTCACCCTACAGGTGAGCTGGCGGACAGTCATCTGGAACTTGCCCTCACTGCTCCAGGAACGAGGGGCTCACTCACTCCCATTAGGAAGAGGAGCTGAAAAAGAAACTGGCTTTAGGACTGATGTCTGCATTCATCCCCATCTCTCCCAGTTCCAGCTGTGCCACGATGGGCGAGTGATGGGTCAGTCCCTTCTGGGGCTCAGACCCTTCATCTGTAAAATGTAGCTAACAAGTCCCACTTTGTTGCCATTGAAAACATCATGAACACCACCCATATCATCTCTGGACAATTTCAGTATGAAAAGAACACGGTGTTCTGGTTTTCTAATGGTATTCTGGGTTTCTAATCCCCGCCCCAAAACTTGGGGGGAATGAGTGAACTTCTCTGACCTTCACTTTCCCCATCCTTAAATGGGGATAAAAACTCCCTCAAAGGGTGACTGTCTGGACTGAATGAGATGATACAGATACAAATGGTTTTCTAAACTGTTTAATTTGTACGAATGTAAGCATCTATCCTGCTGAACTGAAATCTGCCTCCTGGTAACTTACCCTGTGGCTACAGGTGCCTAAGACATCACACAGAGATGGTTCTAATCTTGCCATCAGGACTTCTGAGTCTTCCCTCCTCCTGTCTGAGCATTAGCCATTCCCATCCCTTAGCCATTGCCGGGGGTAGGTGTGATGGGGTGGAGGTCTCTGGTTTGCTACTGGCATCGCCTGGGTCCCTCTCCTGGGAGGATCTGCATTTGAAAGAGTGCTGCTGGGATTTTCTTCAGTGGGGATCTAACCCCAGTGCCTTTGCACCAGCTCTTCTCCCCTTGGCAAGATCTCCCTGCAGTCTTTTTGTGGAACACCCCATCCCGCAGGTCATGCCTTTTTCTCTGTCATGCCCCATGCCATGAATTTAAGGTCTGTGGATAATTATGTCAGAGAATTGGTTTCCTCTTTGTCTGTGTGACCCTGAGCTAGTCATTCTTCCTCCCATGGGCACTTGCTCCCTGGGGAATAAAATGAGGAGGTGGACGATGTCATCATTAAACTATCACTGGAACTATGACATGCAGATTTTCACCAACTGAATTTGACCTTGAACCCTCCCCTACTTTCCCCTTTAACTTTTCAGGGATATTTAGAAAGGACCTGGACTAGAGTCCTTCATAGCTGACATTCTGTGCATCCACGTGCTCTTTACGGTTAGGGCTGGGTCCTTAGGGGCCTTTCCGTAATCCTTAGATCAAGCTCATGCTAATAGCCATTGTTGGTTCCAACATACCTGACAGAGAACACAGAGAGCCCTGCTCCCACTGCTTGGCTCTAGTCAGCGCATCCTTGTATCTGCCTAATGAACACCTGTACTGCAGCCCTCATGGGCATCCAACGGGGTTTTAATGACTGCAGAGCTTTCTGGCTTTCATGCATCTGTGTAGCCATTTGCTGTCTCATATGTGGAGAGATTTCATTGCAGTTTAGTAGCAGTAAGGGCCATATGGCTGAACACGTTCATACCAGGGCTGTTTTCTGCCTCTTTAGCAGTCTTGCTTGGTACTCTCAGGTGGAGCAGGGGAGACTGCCATCCCCTTTCTGAGCACCAGTTTCCTTGTCTGTAAAATGGGGATGAGGGTTTCTGTGGGCATCAAATGACATACAAATATAACAGATAAGCATCCAGGACACAGTAAGCAGTTATTTTGCACTTTTTACGACTTCGTCAAAAAGCTCATCACCCTAAGCTCCCTGCCCCCTCTTACACGTCACTGACATCTAGTGGCAGAGCCGGGTAACTGCAGGTGTGAGTACCCAAAGCTCCAGACCCGTTATGTGCCTCACACACGTCATTTCAGGGGTTGCAGTGATTACAAGCAATGTCAGCCAGGATCTGCCTCAGCTTTTCCAGGCACTTGGATATTGATCAGCAACTTTATCCCCACACCAACATTTAAAGATGAGTAAGTTAGTAATGGTGACAAAGGGAGGATGAGAGCCAGTGGTGGAGCAAGGACAAGACCTGTCCTCGACAGCAAATTCCTGAAGGTCAGGGATTTTCCCACCACATCCCCTGTGCCTATGACACTGCTTGGAACACAAGTGCTTAGTTAATATCTGTAGAATAAGTGACAATCTTAGGAAACCCCAGTCCCTTTCCAGTTTAGAAGTCCATATGGTGAAGAGGCTTGCTCCAAGTGACACAGTGACAAACTGCTCCAGGAATAAGTTTACAAGGAAGCCTCTCCCCATCTCCTCCCAATGTGTGTACACGAGTGTCCCTAATCTTCCACTTCCTTTAACTGAAAAAGGATTCTACCTGTTTCCTCTGAAAGGGTTGAAGGGTGGTCCAGGACTACATTATAAACTGATGTTAACGTCCCTCAAAATTCATACCTCAATGTGATGGTATCAGGTCCCTAATCACTTTGGGAGGTGATTAGGTCACATGGGTGGAGCCTTCACGAATGGGATTAGTGTCCTTAAAAGATACCCCAGAGAGCTCCCTCAGCCCTTCTGCCATGTGAGGTTATAGTGAAAAGAAGGCCGGCTATGAACCAGGAAGTGGGCTCTCACCAGACATGGGATCTGCCAGCACCTTGATTTTGGATTTCCAGCTTCCAGAATGTGAGAAATAAATTTCTGTTTATAAACTACCTAGTCTATGGCATTTCGTTACAGCGGCTCGAGATGACCAAGCCAGACTATAAAGAGAATAACTGCAGGAGAGCAGTTCCCCGGGATAAGGGGTGGGAAGGGGACCCCACAGGGCTTTGAAGGCAGTATCATGGTCTGTTTCTTAAGCCCGCTGGTGAGGACATGAGAGTTTATTCTTTAAACCCCACACATTTGTTATAAATACTCTTCACCATGAAAGAGCATTATTATTACAAAATTTCATAATAAATATTGTAAAAGACACACAGTGGAAGCTATTGTCTGCAAGTACAGTGGAGGGAACACAGAGAAGGCAGATTTAAGAAGTTTTGCCGTGGATTTGGTGTCTCTGGCAACATCTAAGAAATGTAAGTGGGGGTTTCGAGTTCTTCTGAAATGATTTCTGTTTATTGGACTGTGTGTCTTGACATTGGCATACAGCGCTGGCACCCAGGGTTGTGGCTTTCCAACCCCTACACTGGCTTAACTTTGAAACCCACTGACAACGCTGAGAGGCTCTTGACCAATGGTAGCAGAATTCAAGAAACAGCTGCATCCCTGAGGGACTCAGTGATCCCGAACAGGTGCCTTCACTTCCGTGGTCTCCTTGTGTTAAATGGATAAACTACAGTCTTCACCTCACCTTCCTCCAGGGCTGATGTGAGGAGGAAATGAGAACATGCAAATGAAGGTGCTTTGTAAACCAGAAAACATGGTGAAACTGTAGGATGACTACTGCCATAACTACTCCTGGCAGAGAAGTGGTCTAAAAACGACATAAAGTGCCCCCCAGTTGTGAGGCATTTGTCTTATGACTGGGCATACCTCTCAGCCAAGGTTTTCTGGAACAGAATCAAGTTCTCATACCACTCCAGCCAAAACAGGTGGAAAGTACACCTAGCATCTGTCTTCTAGTTCCACAGGATTGATGATGAGAACGCCGTGGCTACGAACCGGACTCCAGGGCCAGACAGCACGTGTTCAAATCCTAGCACCACCACTTACTAGTTGGACAAAGGATGACCTTAAGCAAGTTACTTCACCTCTCCAAGACTCAGTCAGTTCTCTGATGTGTAAAATGGGGGAAATAACAGCAAACTCATAGAGCTCTTACGAGAATTAAATGAGGTAGTATGGAAAGTGCTTGGAACAGTGCCTAGAACAGAATAAGCCCATATTAGTATGCTATAACCTCCATTTTCTGAGGGGGAAAAATTAAACAGAATAAATAGGCAACAGCTCCCATTATCAACTGGAGATCTGGGTGAGACACTTGGAGGGACTTCCTGGCAAGGTTGCCTAGCGCTCATCATGGAATTTGGAGGATGCCCACTTAGCACCTTCTTGGCCAACTATAATCTGGTGAGTTGGCAAACTTTTTAGCAAAGCTAGGACTCCAGCGCTCTTCAGAAATACAAGCAATAGAACCCGGGATTCAGGAGAAGCCAGAATCTGAGCAGGGCAGAGGTTTGGAAAAGCTGATAAATGGCCCCCAGCCTTGTCCCCCGGTGGACCTGTTCATGAATCTGTGGGGTGTCATGAGCGTTCAAGGAACAACACACGTGAAACACTTAGACGGTTCCTGGTACACAGTCAGCACTATGGTCATTGCTATTTCTTTTGTCTGTCCATCTGTCCGCCCACCCATCCTCAAGGGATCATCCGAAAGCAGTACGGCCCCAAGGAAACTTCTGTCAAGATACACGTTCTGTATCTGCACTGCCCACATGTCCAACAAGTCACATGTGGCTGCTGAGCTCTGCCCATGTGACCAGTGTGACTGAGGAACTGAGGTTTTATCTAATTTAACTTTTTTCTCAACTGTTCTCATGGCTTTTTAAAAGGCTATTTAATTTTAGTTAATTTAAACAGCTGCCTGTGACAGATGGCTACCATACTGGACAGCACGGTATGTAGCCCTGTCATCTTTCCAGCTCTCCAATCCCTCTGACATGCACCCAAGGCCCAGCACAGCCTCCAGAGGAAGGGTGCCATCTCTGCACACCCTGCCCTGCAACCACCGTTGCACACCATTACCTGCAGACACTGGCATGTGCCGGCATCCCTCTGCTTCGGATGTCCTTCCTGCCTTCTGTATCTGCATGGTAATCTCTTCAGAAGCTTTCTCAGGCTACCCCCTCCCACCTAAGTGGCCAAGAGTACTGCCTCTGGCTACCCCAGCTTCCAGGGCTTCTCCTCACTCCAGCATTTATACAGTAGGGTTGTACTTGAGTGGTTACAGGCCTCTCTCCCTTTCTAGTTGCTCCCTGAGAGCTGACCAGGGCCATGTTGTAAGCATTTCTGTACCCCAGGGCCCTGCACAAGGCTTGGCTATGGGTGGTGCTCTGGGGGGCACAGAGATCTAGAAGACACAGTCCATCCTTATGGTCCTACAATGCTCCCACTCTAGGAAGAAGCATCTACTTCCAACAAGGTCCTTCCACTTCCCAAGGCCGGTCCTCTTAGCATCCCTCACACACATCACTGTATTCCATCAGTCCAAAGACACCAGCGATTGTAAGTACATCATCAGTTCAGTGGTAGCCTTTTTGAGAAAAAGAAAACAAAGCACAATGTGTGTAAATGACACATTGATTGTAAGACACTTTCTGCTTTCAGAAATGTCAAAATGTAAAGAAAAAAAATTGCCTCCAAGAAAACGAGCCAAACCTGAGTTGGCCTCTTGGGAGATGTCCCTCTAGAGCATCGTTCAATGTGGTATCTGAAGGGCACCTTCCTCAGAGCCTCAGTCTTATTCCTACTGCTCTCTGACTGGGCCCCTGCGACAGGAGGACTCAGATGTGTCCTATGTTTTTTTGAATGGATCAAATGGATATTTGAATAAAATTTTTTTCTGATTATAGAAATAATACATGGTTATTGTACAAAATTCTCTTCCATCCCAGGGACTTTACGTTAGCTGTTCCTTCTTCGCAGAACACTCCTATCCCAGATTTCATCCGGTGCCTCTCTCTCATTTTTCAGGTCTCATTTAAATGGTCTCTCTATAGAGCCACCTTCCCCGCTGTCCCTGCTAAAATTGGTCTCATCCTCCCCCAGTCAGTTTCTCTCACATTAAGGATCTCATTTTCTTCCCAGCACTTATCAGCATTTGGAATTAATTGTGTATGTTTTGATTCTCTGCCTCTTGCCAACAACACTGCAAGCTACTCAAAAGCAAGGATTTTGTCTAGTAGGTACTCAAGCAATTTTTGTGAGTAACCCAAAACACAGAAAAGCATTAAAGAAAATTATAAAGACCCCTGTGTCCCCACTACTCAGGGAATCACAATTAATATCCTTCTGGGTGTTTCCTGCAGCTGTGTGTGGTCACACAGTCACTTTTTTTCTTTTTTTTTTTTTTAAAGATGCAACCTATTTACATTGCTTTGTAATCTGCTTTTTTTCCCCCTCTACTTACTATATCACGAATACCTTTCACATCCATATGCATGGCTGGCCAATCCTGTTTTTAAAGGGGACATACTATTTCCTTGTACGGAGTGACCCTACTGGATTTAACCAGCCCTTGCAAGTGGCCTTTAGGTTGTCCCAGTCCTGTTACGACAGGCAGTGCTGCAAAGGAACATCTTTGTACAAATACCTTTGCGTGATTATCTGCTTATGTCCATTAAAGTGTTATTATTGGGCCAAAGGGTACGGACTTACTACCGGACTTTGGAGAGACAGTAAGAATGGGGCCGCTCTTCAGTCGAGGAATCCCACTGTGCACAAGAGCTTTGCAAGATTCAGGGGAAGATGAGAAAAAGATAGGAAACTGGCCCACTTCCGCTCCTTGGGCAACTCCTGTCCAGTTGGAGAGATTTATAAAATCCCCCAGGGCCACAGCACTCAGGGCCGAACACCCCCGCGAAGGCCCTAAGCCCCGCCCCAACAGCCCTCCAGAGCTAGTGGTTGAACCACTACGGGCTTAGTGGTAGCACTCTTACGGTAGACATTTTTTCTTTTTTAAATGTTGACTATCTTGAAAGGTTGAACTACGTTGAAAGGTTGTCTCTTGAAATAAATACACATGCACATGCCAGTGAAGTGCAATTTATAATTAAATTCTGTAATTATATCTGACCGAATCCACAACTTAGCACAGCGCAGGTGTGAGCCACCAACTAACCCCGATTTCAGTTCAAAAGGGTGAAATCACTATTTTCTCCCTCTCAACATATTTAATAGCTCGTGTAAAACCAAAGAATATAATTTGGCTTCATTTGGAACTCCCATTTCTGTCATTGCTTCCTTACAACTCATGTCACCTGTGTCCCCCACAAATCCGGTCTAACATTGGGTAAAATCCTCCAGTTTGGAAGCCCAGGAACAAAGGATGTGTGACAACATGGACTTCCCCATCCTCTAGGGTTCACACCCTCAAAATCTGACTCTCTCCCTGCCCCTCCCAGCCCTGGCCTGGACCGCCTTAACTGCAGTCAGATATCAGGGTGGTGCTGACCCTTCACATGTAAACAGCACATCACAGGCTATCGTATGTGTTGCACCCTTCGTGGCACCCGATACTCACAATGACCTTGGGAGGTTGGCCCAGCAGGGTTATTGCAGTAACCCTTATTTTAGAGATGAGTCAACTGAGTCTCAAGTCAGGGAAGGGACATGTTCAAGGTCACACAGCAAACAGGAAGTAGAGTTGAGGCTAAATCGACATCTTCTGACTCCTAGTTCAGAGCTATTTCCACTGTATCAGGGTAGGGCTGGAGGGACCTGCCAAATGGGCCAGGCTGGTCAGTGCCTATCCCCTGCCCTCTCCCCTTAGTTAGTTTCAACCTTTCGGTGCTGACCTAAAGGAGTCCCCAAACTTCACTTTGGCAAATATTTATCTAAACCAGAGAGGTAAAGGGCTGACCCTGGGCAGCCCTCTGAAAGAGTGAGGTAATCAAGTAGCTGGGTGGTTGTGAGAACCAGTTCAGTTCCGGGCAGACTCTAGTTACTAATATCAACTAATGGTGCTAGAAGACGTTAATTATGTTCTTTAATCAGCTTACTTAGCAAAACACAAAGTTGGCAACTTTTCTTTTGAAATTTTACTTTCCCGTGAAATTTCAAAATCTGAAAACCACTGATTTATGCAACCACATTACATTATTTTAAAAAATCACCTAGATTCTAATCACTGTAGTAAATGTTTTACACGTGCTCTTTCTTCAAGCCTCCAGATAGTTGTATGAAGTAGGAATCATTATCCATCCCTCTTTTAAAGACCAGGAACCTGAGACCCAGAGAGGTTACATAATTTGCCCCAAGTCACACAGCTAGTAAGCGGTAAAGGCAGGATTCGAACCCATCTGTCTAGCTCCAAAGTGCAGCTACTTGAAGGAGGAGGTAGAGGAGAAATGTCCCCAAGCATAACTGGCAAGGAAGCTTTTGTTCCTTCACTCACTCACTCACTCCTTCATTAAACCTTTGCTGAACTGGGAGAACGCCAGCCTAATGGAAAGAAAATGCTTGGCGATGGGGAGTCCCAGGCTGGAGTCTTGGCTGTGATCCTTATCAGCTGAGTGACCAGCTGGCCACCTAACCTCTCAGAGTCTTGGCACTTCCAACTGTAATGTGGGAATAGAATTCCTCCCTTACCGGGCTGCTGTGAGGACCACATGCAGATAGAATGTGAGGAGAGGACCCAGCAGCGCCTGGCACATAGTAGGTGCTGGATGGACACCAGTCCCCTGCCTGTCCCTGAAAGGAAAGCCACTCCACGGGTCACCAACACTCAGGGCTTTAGGTTGGAAGTGCTCTCTGATAACATCTTGTTCAACTCTCCCACTTTACAGATGGGAAAATCGAGGCTCAGACAGAGATGGTGACTTGTCCAAGGTCACAGTGCAGGGTAATGGCAGAGCTGGGACCAGAACTCACATCTCCTGACCCTCCCCCTCTCCGTCTTCTGCAGTTTCTACGACAGCAGTGACGAGCTCTTCAGTGAAGTAGCCAAGTAAACTGTAAAGTAAATGGGCTGGAGATAAATGAGAGCACTGACAGTGTGTTGTTGGGTAGCTTGAAGGAAAACAGTAACTTTTTAAGTAAATGTCTAAAATATACTTCCTTATTTATCCAGCACGTACACATTGCTTACTCTGTGCCTGCCAGGTACCATGCTAAGGCCTTAAGAAACATGAACTCACTTAATCATCACTCCAGTCCTGTGAGGAAGTTACTATTACTGTCATCCCTACTTTACAGAGGAGGAAGCAGAGGCACTGAAAAGTTAATTAATTTGCTCGGGGTCCTACAACTAGTGAAGTGGCAGAGCTGAGATTCGAACCCAAGCATCCTGGCTCCAGAGTCCATATCATAACCACTGTGCCATGCTGCTTCTCACTCAGAAGACTGAGACGCTTTCTTCTGTGTGTACCAGAGTGTAACTACACACTACTTGAGAATGGTAATGATAATCATTATAGTAATAACAGGGAAAAGGACAATACATAGACAATTCCCTCTGTGCTTTTTCGGGAAAACAATAATACCTGCCCAAGCTTCCCAGATAGCCACTCTCCCTCTTCCTCCCTGCACCCCAACTCCATTGCCCACACTACTCCCTCCACTGGGAGCACTTTTCCTCTTTGTCCTTCAGGACTCAGCTTCAATGTTGCTAGCTCTGGGAACATTTTTCAGACGGTGTCTCCTGTCACAGTTGGTTAACATTCCCGGGGCAGTGCTAATGGTGGGATTTAACATTGCATCCCATGACGAGGAGGATAAGGAGAATGATGATTTGGCTTAAGGGACTTTCCCAGTGGTCTCAGATCACTCTGCTAATCAACGTTGCCCAAGGACGAGTCAGCTGTTACTTCACTGAGGCATGGACGTATATATTTCGCGCCTTTGATGCCACAGACTTCGGGGAGCGTCTTCTTCGTACCTGTTACTGCATTTAGTAAGCAGTCCAAGCCTTTAGAGCAAGTACTGTCACCCCTAGTTGAGCAGGGAAGACCCTGGCTCGGGAAGGTCAGGTAACATCTCCCAGGTCACATGACCAAGTGAGTGGTAGAGCTGGGGCCTGAAACCAGGTTCCCAATCCCCTCTCCCGGGGAACGCACTTTATGGAACTGTCCCTGTAAAGACCGATTCCAGCAAAAATCAGTAATAGATGCCAATTGAGGGGGAAACGATTTGATGAGAAATAGGATATTTACATAGTCCTGAAGTGTCTCCCTACAAAATAGTTACTACAAAGGAAAACACTGCAGTAGGGGACCTGGAAACCATGTGTGATGGTAGGTTTTATGTGGGAACTTGGCTGGGCTATAATACCCAATTACTCAATCTAGGCGGTGCTGTGAGTGTGTTTTGTAGATGTAGTGAACATCTAAAATCAGTTGACTTAATAAAGGAGATTATCCTCGATGTGGGTGGGCCTCATCCAATCAGATGAAAGGTCTTATGAGCAAAAACTGAGGTTTCTTTTTCTTTTTCTTAAATATTTATTTATTTGATTGCGTGGGGTCTTAGTTGTGGCAGGCGGGCTCCTTAGCTGCAGCTCGCGGGCTCCTTAGTTGCGGCATGTGAACTCTTAGTTGCGGCATGCATGTGGGATCTAGTTCCCTGACCAGGGATTGAACCCGGGCCCCCTGCATTGGGAGCGTGCAGTCTTATCCACTGCACCATCAGGGAAGAACCTGAGGTTTCTCAGAGAAAGAAATTCTACCTCAAGACTGAGGGATCAACTCCTGCCTGAGTTTCCAGCCTACCTGCCTGCCCTGCACATTTCAGATGGGTCAGCCCCACAATTGTGGGTCAATTCCTTACCATCAATCAGTCAATCTCTTTCTCTCTCTCTCTCCCCATATATATAGATATGTAAGTCTCTTTATATATATATTCTATTCGTTGTACATCTCCAGAGAACCCCGACACACCATCTTAACAAAGTGATCAAAATTAACATCACCGAAAAGGGCCAAAAGGGTGTCATGTACCTCCAAATGTTATACCCTCAGAAGGACACATCATTCAGATAGTATTACTTTTGTAATTGGAAGAAGACAAACTATTAATCAAACAATAAAACAGATCTCCCCTCTTTCCTCACGTGCTCCCAGGCCAGCAATGGCACTGGTCGCTGGCCCTGGTAACCTTCATGCCCCTGGCCCTGAAATGGGTCCACATTTGGTGACTGTGTCCGGATGAGGATCTGCTCTCTGTCGGCCCTCCCCTTCTCTCTGCCGCCTTCGCCCTCCACCCCCTAACACACACAGACTCAAACATACTCATAGTTAGTAATTTCCTCTCTGCCACCCAGCAGGCCCAGGAAAATTCCGTCTACTCAATTTTACGATGCCGGGGCAGCCGTGAGCCACTTGCACACATCTGTGAATTCCTGTCAGAGCTGGTTACCTGTCTAAGGAGGGATGGTAACATTTACGGCAGTGAGCAGGGCTGTGTGACAGTTCAAGAGGGCAAGGTGCCAGCTACCTATCGGAGCTGCAGGTGGATTTTATGGAAGCAGAATATTGCCACTTATTATTTATTTCACTTTTTAGTTTTAAAATGTGATTAATATCTCTTGCCAATAAATTTGGCTGAGCACAAGTATTTATGAAGCCCTCTCAGCAGGCTTGGTGCTACAGGGCCTAACTGCTGTGAGGGCAGAGGGTCAGTGAAGTGAGCCTTCTCCAGCCTGGCCATGAACCAGCCTTATTTTTATGGGCTTTTGGGGCAGTGGTTCTTTTTGTGATCACCCAGGGGGTAAGCCCAGGAGGCCTTCTAGCAAGGCAGCAAGGGGTGCAAAAGACTGATGGAACCAGAGAGGCAGGCTCTACCATGCGGTAGAGGGAGTTCTGGAGCCAGGCAGGAGGTGGAGGTTCAAAGCCCAGGTTCAAAGCCATGGGAGCTGGACAAGCTGGGCAACCCCTCTAAGCCTCTGTTTCTCCACATGTAAAATGGGCATAAAAGGTTTCAAAGGATTACTGAGAGGGTTTAATAAGTCCACATTTGGAAAGTACCATCCAGTGCCTTCCAAATAATAGGTACACAGATATCTGAAGTTTAATGTTTCTAAGAAGGTGGCCTATGGAACAAAGCTTAGTTTTGAATCCTAGCTCTGCCACTTACTAGCTGTGTGACTCTGGCCAATTAGTGAACCTCTCTGTGCCTCAGTTCCCTCAGCTGTAAAATGGGGATACCCGCAGTGCTGTATTGAGGACTAAATGAGATAATCCATAGCGGGCACTCGGTCAGTACCTAATAGAGCTGCTCTTACTGTTGTTTTCATTTCTTCCCTTACTTTCTGCCTATCACCTTCCACGGTCTGGCCCCAGAGACATTTCCTGCTGGTAAATTTCTACTTATCTTTTGAGGCTTAGTTTAAATATCACCTCTCCTGTAAAGTCTTTCTAGATCACTTCTGCAGAAATGATGCCATCCCCCTGTCTGCAGCTGAGACACTTTGTACATCTCCATCACGATCGCTCTCACAGACTGATGCCCATCCTCTTTTATAGGAGACCCTCCTACCTGTACCACCTTCAGGGTGGGACCAGGTTTTACCATTGCCCTTATGCAGTTGTGCCTCGGTAACTGAGGGGGACTGGTTCCAGGACACCCATGGATACCAAAATCCATGGATGCTCACGTCCCTTATATAGAATGGCCGTAGTACAGTCAGCCCTCCTTATGCGCAGATGCAGAACGTGTGGTTATGAAGAGCAGGGCTGACTGTATTGGTCCGGCAGCCCCCTTTCTAACCACCCTGGAGCAGAGGGGATCACTAGCTGTGCCCCCGTGTTAACTCATTCACTCACACTGGGTACCTGGGGTGGGTAGTTCTGGCCTGGTGCCTAAAGGCTATGGCCCAGCACTCAGGAGCTGCTAGGACAATGTGTGCTGGGGAGAGGAAGATGAGATGGGTCATGCAGATTTTCTTAGCAGCTGCCACCTCTCCCTGTTAACAGTTTGAGTAGGACCAGGTGACAGTGCTGGCTGAGGAGAGGAAAGGACTGTCTGTTTGGGGCTCCTGGATCTACAAGGTGAAGCGGAGAAGGGAGACCCAGCCAGGTGCATGGGGATGTGCATTTCAGCTAAGTTTCAAAGTGCAGGGTGAAAAAGAGGTTGTCCTCTCCACAGGCTCCCTATCTGGGAGGATGGGTGGGATGTGTCTACTTTGGAAGGGTGACACCAGAACCTGGGACAGGGTATCTGAGACAGGCCCTTGGTCAGTCGAGCACCTGCCCCTGCTCTCCCAGGATATTAAGCTGTGGCCATTTTCCTGGGCCTGTGCAATGAAGGATCTCCCTTCCTCTTTCGGTGCTAACTCATTCACCATCGGGCTATCAGCTCCATCCAACCACAAACATCGTGGGTGCCTCCTCAGTGCGCCAGGATGTATACTGTGGACACAGAGATGGGTTAGACTGTGGGCTCTGCCTTGGGAGCTTCACTCTCTAGTGCAGAAACTACCATGGAAACCCAGATACAATACGGTGCCACGCATGCAACAGATGCACAAGGGACACGGGTAAAAAGAGGGGTGGGAGCGTGATTCAAGGAAGGCCTCGGAGAGGAGCTGTGGCCGGAGCACAGCTGTGAAGGAATCTGCTAGGTGGAATCAGTGTGAGAAAAGCACTCCAGGTAGAGGGATCAGCAAAAAGGGACCGAGTGTTGAAAAATATTGTCTGTGGGGGGAACCCTGCATTCACAGTGAAAGGTCAAGGTGTGAGCAGGGAGAGGCTGGGTGACAAGCGCAGAAGTAAGCGGCAACCTGCCCACCCTGTATACATACACGTTCTGCCATCAGCAGTGCCATCTTTGTATACCTGAAGGGGATGTATACACACACGTGAGTATACCAGGGTCTGTTAATTCATGTATGCTTGTGTATATATAATATGAACATTCAAATTCTAGAACGTGGGTGGTTGAGCTCTGAGATATAGGGAACTTCTTAGAAACCAGGTAGAATTCAGTATGGTGAGGGTTTCAGTGTGGCAGAGGGTATGCTAGGAGGCACAGAAAGAGCTGTAATTGAGAGAAGCCTGCTTTTGACCCAGTTTCGGTCTCTGTTCTAGGGATGCTACATACGGTTGCGCAGGGTGTTCACCGCTCAAGGACATACGGCTGATGGGAGTGATTCAGGGATGGGCTCACTTGTGTTCAGCTGGGGATGGAAGGAGCATCATTTCCTAATTCACACAAAAGGGCTGCCTGAGCTCCACTGGTCAGGCTGGCTGTGGTGAAGTAGAGGTTCTTTTAAATGGGAGAACTGGCTCAGGTGATGTCTCAAGTCCCTTCCAGCACTAATATTACACACACGCACAAGTGCACTTGGTTTCCTCATGGGTCAAGGAGGATCATTCCTACAGCATCGTCTTCTGGTTTGGCCAGCCTAGACTCCCCACCTCTCTGCTGTCCTTCTCCAGGGATCTGCCTTCCTTCAAGGTAGATCACTGCTTCCCCCAGGAAGCCTTCCAGCCACCCACTCCCGCCTCCCCACGCCCTGCTCCCAGGTCACTTATTCTTTAAACATCCTCGGAGCACCAGCCAGCCCTCCCTGATTCAGAGTAAGGTGAGCAGATCTCACTGCCATCAAGCATCAACTTGTCCTAGGAGAAGAGATGCTGAAATGGGAATTCTTAGACCCTCGCAGGTTTCAGCAATCTTCAGGCCTCTATTCAAAGTAAACCACCCTCTGAGACGGGAGCAGAGGCTGATTGTAAAGGTAAGTGAGACACACTTAATGGCTGTACAAAAGCAAAGATGAAAATCTACTTCTTGTTTTATTATTGCTGTGAGTGAGAAAGCCGCCAGCCCTCGGGGTCAGAGTTGGCTGGGGGTCAGGGATGTAGCTGGACTTCATTCAGGAAAGGGAGGAGGAGAAGGGGGGCTGTCTGGGAGCAGAGCCAAGACCTGGGGAGGAAAAGCACGGGGAAGAAAATTCATATCCTTCACAACCCGAGCCTCTGAACTTCGTGGGATTCTGTCTGAGTTAATCCCTGTCGCCTATTGGATTGCCGGTGGTGGCTGCGGTGTGTGTGTGTGAGGTAGGGGGAGGGAGCTTCAGATTTCATGAAATCCATTTTAATCACCCTCTGCAATCCACAACACTCTG
Source organism: Phocoena sinus (assembly GCF_008692025.1). Taxonomy (NCBI): domain Eukaryota; kingdom Metazoa; phylum Chordata; class Mammalia; order Artiodactyla; family Phocoenidae; genus Phocoena; species Phocoena sinus. Next base: position 53,592,605 of record NC_045770.1, on the reverse strand, counting down.
TAATTACAAGGCTCTTATGCTCAAGTACAAAAAAAATCTCACCAAGAAAGCAACATTAAGCTTGCAAGCGGAAACATGAAAATTCATACAACGCACAATTAAGGATCCAGTGACAATGTTAACGCTCCCCTTTGCCAGCCCGGGCACTGGGGATTACCAACAAAATGGGCAAATCTAAACCCTGAGGCGTCTGCCACCGACCATTGGAAACCCTGACCCCACCGTGCCTGGTCTCTCCGTGGATTCCCACTTGCTATTGTCATAGGCTGTCCCGGGGCCCAGCTTTAAGAGTCTGAGCCCTGAGGGAGGGGGAAGGGAAGGTCTAGCTTTAGAGGGCAGGAGCGAAAGAGTTGTGTTTGAGAAATGGCCCCAGTGCTTGCTGTCACTGCAGAATCCCTGAAAGACAGGGCTAGACTTTGATGTTCTTTCCTACTGGTCAAGGGAATTCAAAAGGGGTGGGGATTGCGGTCACCTCCTATCAGAGTGGCTCCAACTCCCAAACTGACCCTCCACTCTTACCTCTGACCCTAATCTGGGCCTCCTTTTGTTCTCTCTTCCAGAACCTAGCTGCCTCCATCTCAATCCTTGATGCCAACTCCGCACCCGCAATCTGCTCTATAAGCTGACTTCCAGGCCGGTCTCCCCTAAGCATGCATTTAAGAAGTCCCTCTCCGGGCTTCCCTGATGGCGCAGTGGTTGAGAGTCCGCCTGCTGATGCAGGGGACACGGGTTCGTGCCCCGGTCCGGGAAGATCCCACATGCCGCGGAGCGGCTGAGGCCCGTGAGCCACGGCACACTCTCCACTGAGCCTGCACGTCCGGAAGCCTGTGCTCCGCAACGGGAGAGGCCGCGACAGTGAGAGGCCCACGTACCGAAGTCCCTCTCCTCCTCTCTCCACTGTCACATGAACAAAGCAGGACAAGAAGCTGTAGCTGAACTATGATCTTAACTACGTTACATGCAAAACAAAAGCAAAAACAAAACGACCTCAGAAAGAGGGAAGGGAATTAACAAATGTTCACTGGTACCTTTTTGGGTTTGGTTCCTCCAGGGCAGGAGGGGACAAGGAGATTAACAGGGATTCATATCTTTCTTACTTGTGCAAATTTTCACAGTGAGTATAGTTTATAGTCAGGGAAAAAAATGAAATAAACCTTAAATGACACCTCCTGTTCAGAATCCTTCTGTAGTTCCTTATTTTCTACATGACAAAATAGAAACCCTGAGACTGGTATTTACAACCTTCTAAGACCTGGTCCTCATTACAGGGCCAGTTGCATGAATGTGTGACCTGTGTAGTCACACAGGGACCTGCACTCAGAAAGGCCCAGGCTTGGGTGAATGCTCTGCTCTGACTATCCTGAAATTCTTAATAATGTTTAAACAAGGGATCCACTTTTTTATTTTGTACTTTACCCCACAGATGATGTAACGGACCTGCTCATCAGAGTATGTTCATCAAGAGAAATCACAATCTAATTATTCAGGGCTGAACAGTGCAGACAGTCTTTGGACTGCTGTGTCAGGGAAGGGTCTCCAGGCTGTGACCAGGATGGTCATGAGAACGGGGGATGTTCAGCCTTGGGCATGTCAAGAGCCAGGGGACGCTTAGCCATTGTTTGCCGAGCACCTCAAACTCTCTCCTGGGCTCTAGGAACACAGGCGTGAACAAACTAGGCCAAGTCCCCACTCTATCAAGCTTCAGTGCTAGTCAGGGTTAGGACAGACAATAACCAAATAACCAATTATCTATGTTGGGTAGTGCTATGAAGAAAATGAATCAGGATGAGGAGACAGAAAAGGTCTGGAAGAGGAGGGCACGCTACTATCTGATTCAGGACCTGAAAGGAAGGGAATAAGCACCTGGATGGTGGAAATGGGGGAGGTTGTGACACACCCACACACACACACAACACACACACAACACACACAGAGAAAATACAATACACAGTGGGGTTTCCCATGGAGAGACTCAGTGGGAGCAACAGTGAGGAGAAACCTGCTCAGCCTGGGGTGGAAAACTCCCCATTTCCCCCATTTCCCCCCTCAGCCCCTGGCAACCACCATTCTACTCTGTCTCTACGATGCGATTATTTTAGGTACCTCATAAGTGGAATCGTACAGTATTTGTCCTTTTGTGACTGAGCTATTTCATTTAGCACAACGTCCTCAAGGTCCATCTATGTTGTATACTGTGTCAGAACGCCCCTGTCCTTTTTAAAGGCTGACTAATATTCCATAGTGTGTGTATGTCACATTTTGTAGATTCATTTATCCACTGTCAGACACTTGGGCTTGCTGCCACCTCTTGGCCATTGTGAATAATGCTGCTATGAACATGGGCATATAAATTATCCCTCCAAGTCCCTGCCCTCAATTCTTTCGGGTACATACCCAGAAGTTGGAATCGCTTTATCACACGATCATTCTATTTTTTCATTTTTCTGAGGAATCATCATACACTCTTGTCTATAGCGGCCTGCATGATTTTACCTAATCCCTTTTTAGAGATGATATATCTGAGGTTGAGTGGCTAAGCAACAGACCTGAGGCCATAGCTTAGGGAAGGGAACAGTCTGATGCAAACCTGGGTCCAACTTGGCCTCATTCTACAGAGTAGCGGTTCTCATGGCCAGGCTCAGCCACAAACATCAGAATCATCCAGTATGATGAACAAGTACATGTTTGATACCTGTTAAACACATAGATTCCTACCCCAGGCCTAGAGAAATAGAATCACTAGGGATAGGACCCAGGAGTGTGTATTTTCAAATAACAAAAAACAAACAGCAAACAAACGAAGAAAACAAACCAACCCTCCGTGTTCTGGTGGGCAGCCAGGTTGATAACCCACTGTTTATTATTGGGGCAATGCTTATTATCGTTGTCTTGCCGTTATCCAAATGTCCTCATAACCCATCCCCTTACTCAGATCAGCTTACTGATTTGTAAACATCCGGAAACAGTGGGGAATGTAAGGGTTCTAGGAGATCTCAACCCTGGGTTTTGCCTCTCCAAGTGCTGGCTTTCAAAGGGTGACACATTTAGTGTTCTAATCAACAAGGCATCAGCCAGGCGCCTGCCCGGGCCTTTCTTCGATTCCTGACTAATAAGACTATTAAGCAGCTCAAGCCAATGTGTTCCTAAGTGTGTGTACAGAGGCAGGCTGCTGGCACTTTAATCTCATTTGTGAATTGAAGCCCTAAAGACGCAGTAGCCCGCGGCAGGCCCCCTTGTGCCTATGGGGTTGAACTTCTTCACACCCCGAGATTGGCTCCCCGTCCCTCTGCTTCTGCCATCTCCCACCCATCCCCTCCAGCCCTGCATTCTCCCCTTGGGCGCGGAGCAAAAGACTCTGGGGAAACCAGAGCTTGAGGACTTCCAGGCGCTGGCTGCAGATAGCTGGATAACCAGCTCAGGTAACCGGGCTGCCTATATCCCAGAACAGATACTGAGTTGTCCACCCTGGCCTGACTTGTCAAGTTAGCACCAGGCCATAGGCACCGCTCCCTGAATTCAACTGTCTGTGTCCCCTCCCCCATCAATACTCTTGGTAGAAGCCAGACAAGGCTCTAGGTGCTTTGGGAAAGAAGCATCTAGAGGCAGTCTTCTCAGCACAAAGCCCTAATTGTTGGAGGAGGGAAAGCATGGGAGAGGCAGAGGGAGTGCTTATCTTTTGTCAGTGCCAGACAGCTGAAAGGACCTCCAGTGAAAAATGACCCTATACACTAAAAGAGAGGGGAACATGCAAACTATGACTAGCTTCTTCCTTGGGACAGAAATAGGTGGGGCTTTCTCTGAAAATGTTCATAGGCACATATACACATTAACACATATACAACTTATGATTCTACTCAAAGTAAACCAAGAGGCAAATAAAAAACAGACTCATCCATCCATTCATTCAACAACTTATCCGTCCATCCATACCATCCATCCGGTCACTTGTTTATTCAAACATTAACTCTGTGCCCTACCATGGGCCGTGAACTATGCTGGAAGAAACAGCAATGATCCTAGCTCAGAGGTTTCTAACTAGGAACCTGTATGTTAGCTCACCAAGCATTGTCTATAACTCAATCAATGTCTCGCACAATATGGGTAGGGGTGCTATGACGAATTCACATCGAGTTCAAAATTACTGAATCCAATGAAGCTTTCTGTCACTATGGTTTTTTCTGAGCCAATGAAAATAAAAGTATAAATACTAACCACTGGGAGATCTGGACACGGTCTAGACAACGAAAGTGCAGAATCCTAACGTACGGTTCCATGAATGGAGATAATCACAACCATCACCACAATCGTGGACTAAATAAATCACTTAACGATGTGTGTGGGCATTATTCTAAGTGCTTTACTTACTTATTAATCCCCACAATAAATCTATGAGATAGACGTTAGTTACCACTACCCCATTTGCAGATGATAAAGCTGCCCATGAGAGCCTCCTTAACTCGCCGAAGGTCACACATCAATAAGGGTGGATCTGGGAGTTAGACTGGGAAGTACAGGTGCAGAGTCAGTACTCTGAACTCTCCTTGTCATGGTGGGCAGGGGCATCTTGTCCAAGCACACTCATTTTAACGATGCGGAGACTGAGACTTAGAGAAGCCATGTGACATGTCCAAAGGGGAGTCACGCGGTGAGTTCTTGAGGGAACTGGGGGTGAGAACTTAGATTTCCCGTTCTCCATTCTGGTTTCATTATTGTTTAAATAAGCCAGACTTCATCTCAAGTTAAAGTCAAAATAACCTGGGCATGGGGACAAAGGAAAGGCAAGAGACACTAAGGTTCACGATGAAACATATGCTCTCTTCTTGTACAGTCTAGAGCAGTTTTCGTTTCCTGGGTTGTCACTTTGTCCAGGATGTCCTTGGGAGAAATTCCTGACACATGGGAAGCAAGACCCAGGTTTTGCTGAAGGTATCAGGGACTTGGGGATCCCAGCTCAAGTCACTTTATTTCAGGCATAAAGGACAATTTGCTGGAGCAGCCCAGCTCTTCCTTGGCTTACACGGTCTTTGCTTCTCTCTGCTTAGCGTCTCACGGCCCACACAGCCAGGAAGCCCTAGGAATGAAGGCCCTGACCCTCTGAGCAAACGGTGTCCAGTTAAATCCCAAAGATCTGTTTCTGGCCACTGGTTGCTGTGCCAGACGGAGAGGCTGGCTCGGGAAAGCCACAGTTTGTTGGATGATGGTTTGTGGGGAGGCAGCAGGTGGCAGTGGAAAGAGTTTGGAGTCTGACAACCCTGGGTAGGAATTCTGGACCCACTGAACACACTGGCTGTGTGACCACGGACAAGTTTCCTAACTACTCTGGGCACCAGTTTCTGAACCTATAAAATGAGGACGATACCTTCCTTGTATCTGAGTGAACATATGCAAAATACTTGGTAGATTTTTGCTCTGAAAAATGAGAAATCTAAGAATAGATCAGTGTTTTCCAAACCTTTTACCGTAGAAGAACCACTTTTACTTTCTCTAAAGAAAAGCTAAAGTAAAATTGTAATGTCTAAAGGAGATGAAGGGTCGCTTCTGCGTTGGTGAGGGGTTGGGGCTCAGGGTCCTGCCAATTTTGCCTCCTTTCCTCCCACTGTGTTGTTGAGGTTCCTGTGGGGAATTTGACTGGTTGATCACTAGGCCCCTTTTAACAGTAGTTAAGAAAAAGAAAGGAAAGAAGGAAGGGAAGAAGGGAGAAAGGAAAAGCACAGTCTTGTCTATTGCTAACTGGGAAGAGATTTATATTTGTCGAGCACCATTAAGAAGATGAACTTGGGCTTCCCTGGTGGCGCAGTGTTTGAGAGTCCGCCTGCTAATGCTGGGGACGCGGGTTCGTGTCCTGGTCCGGGAGGATCCCACATGCCGCGGAGCGGCTGGGCCCGTGAGCCATGGCCGCTGAGCCTGCACTCCGCAATGGGAGAGGCCACAACAGTGAGAGGCCCACGTACCAAAAAAAAAAAAAAAAAAAAAAAAAAAAAGATGAGCTTCATCCCTACCCTCACTGGCTTATAGTCCAGCAGAGAAGCCAGACCAAGAACAGGTAATTTAAAGATTGAAAAGTGATTTAAAAAGAATCAGGGTGGGGGGCTCAATGGGAACACAAAGCAGGGGTTCTGATTTAGTTCAGCCATCAGGGAAGCTGGGACCTGGAAGATGAGGAGATGGTGGCTTGGACTAGCTGGCTGGGGGCAGTACAAGAGAGAAGGGATTGGAGATGGCATCACTAGGACTTGGTGACCCGCCTGGACAAGAGGCCATGACAGGAGAGCACGCTCTCAGGAAGACACCCAGGTCTCTGGCCTGTAAGGTAGGTATGATACTGAAAGTAGGGGTGTAAAGCACATGATTCCACCAGCTCCATCATCCGCATTACACAGGATCCAGCACGGACCCCCATACCCACCGCTCACACAACCGTCCACCTTTCCCCAGGGAGGCAAGCCAGCAGGACGCTGCCACCACACCCACAGAAAGCATTAAGGTCACGAGAACTCTACACGGCCTACAAACATCTGTCCACAGAGCTATTCTGGAAAGTACAGCAACTGCTTGCGGTAAATTAATAATAGATGTGCTGGACTCCCTCAGAAATATTTACCCAGCCGGAGTGGTTGAAGGCTAATAACCAGGAGCGGAACCCGAGCCTTACCTCACGCAGCCCCGACTACTGAAAACGCAGAAGCATCAGCCTGGCCCTTCTTGATGCTGGCGGAAGGAAAACAAATGTGCAGATCACCTCACTCAGAAATATGAGGACCGCAGTCTGCGGGGAAACACTGGGGAAGGGAACTCGGACAACGGCCTGGGAGGTAATGACTGAAAGTAGCCAACAGATGAGGGCTGCTAGCGGTTATGTGGTACTTACTGCATGCCCCTGTCTAAGGCCATGCCTATAGGAACCCTTAATCCTGGGCGCTAGGAAGCTGGGCACTATTTTTAGGACCATTTTACAGTTGGAGGTGATGAGACACAGAAAGGTTAAGGCAACTTGTACAAGGAACTAGCTAGGACGTGATGGAGCTGGGATTCAAGGCAGTCTGGCTCCAGAGCACGTGACCTTAAGCCACTTTGCCTTTGCTGCCTCCTGTTGCCTTTTCCAAAACGGTCTAGAGTGGGGGGCAAGTTTGAGGAAAGAAACGCTACATTCAACTGCCAAAGGCACACTTGCACAGCCCTACTGCTCTGAGTACTTTCTGTCTCCAGCCTCTGCCGAGAACGCCAGGCTCCTTTCACCAGCAAACGCAGTAGCCATTCTTTCATTTATTAATTATTTACCGAGCACCTGCTGGGGGCCAGACCCTGTGCTAGGTTCAGACTGGGCCTTCTAGAGTGGGCACAAAATCTCCCTCTTCTAGGAGGCTCTCCCTGTCCTCTCCCAGGCAGAGCCCACTTCTCCTTCCTCAGAGCCCCCCACCAGCCTTCCTGCCATTCTCTAGGATGGACTTTCCCAAAATCAATTTGGAAAAACAGAGGGATTTGAATAGACATGCAAAAATGTGTTCTGGGGCAAGTAAGTTTGGGAAATATTAGGTGAGCGTCCTCCCTGCAGGACTTCTCAGAGCCTTTAGAGTGCTAGAGGCAGTGAGGTCTTCCAAGAGCGAGTCAGTGATACAGTACTTTCCAGATTGCTCAACATGGAAACACTCCTTTTTTTATTTCAAACAACATTTTGTGGGGCTGATGTATCATAAAACACTATTTGGGACATTTTGCCCTAGAATAATAACTGCCATGTCAAATGTTTGGGTTTGACCTGTCAGTCCACTGGCAGGACGACGAGGCCGGGAACTCTGTCTTACTCATCTCTCCAGCTCCTGCCTTCAGCCAGGCCTGGATCAGAAGCGTTCTCTGAAAGTTTTCTTTGCAAATGACACAGGTGAGTGCTGAAAAACAAAATTCTGGGACTGCACCAAGGTTCATACCTGCGTCTGCCTGCATCTCTTAGTCTGTCTCCAAGGCTACAGGCATTTCTTGCTTATGTAAATCTCAGGCGATGTTTCCTCTTCACCCCAGACACTCCCTGTCAGGACACGGAGGCTTTCAGCTGGCCCCCGTCCACCTCTTCTGGATCCTCTCCTACACCACACATTTCCTCAGCCTTGACTCTGTGGAACCTCAGGCCGTTTCCAGAATGCAAGATGGCTTCTTTCAAATGAGGTTCTCACCTGCTGGCCAGTTCTCAGCAATCTGCCTGTGCAGTTTCTCTTTCTTTGATCCTTAGCTCAAATCTCTTGGCTTCCGTGAAACCTTCTCTGAGACTCCCTCCGGCACCCCATCCCCAGGGTTCAGCTAGATGCCCGTGCTGGGGGGGCCTGGGCTGTTACATCGTAAACTGCACCTGTTTCCCTGTGTGGGTAGGGGTGTGTGCTGAGTGAAGATGCCCCATGTGTTCTGTACTTTGGGTCACAGTCAAAAGAGCTGGAAAGCCCCTGATGTTATGTAACCCTCCTATTTCAGATGGTTCCAGGCTCTGTGCGAAGTTCATACTGAGCCTTTTAAAATCTGCACAACGTTTTCCTCCTCTGTGAAGCTCTGCCTGGCAGAGACAGGGTTACATCCCTGCTCCTCTGGTGCCCTCAGGGGCTGGTAGCCCCATGACCCCTCCCAGGAGAGGTCTGAGGAACGGACTCACAATTTTGTAAGAAAATAAAAGCCCAGAGCCAGGACTGACCCATGCTTTGTCGGCTCGTGTTCTCCCAATGTATTTTCTTCACAGTTTTCCAACTTCTACAACCATAAAACTGCTTTGGCATGACAGTTGTTTTACACAAATGAAAGCACGATTGAGTGCAGTGGTGTTTCCGGAGCTCGGAGGGGAGCAGATGAGGCCGAAGAAGCAGGAAGGAGGAGGCAGGGAACGTGGGGAGCTAGAGCCAGGCCCCTGCAGAGGCGGCTGGGTCTCCGACTCTACCTGTCTGCGGTGGGAAAACAACGCTCCCCTTGGACTGAAAGCACGGGGCCGCCTCCCAGAGACTACGGTGCCAGACGAGCCTGCTCAGCCGAATTCGCCATTCCACCGATTGGCAGTGGCGACGGGAGACACGGCTTCGGCAGAAGGAGACCTAGAGTCAGTCTTCTCCGCGCCCCCCCCCCCCCCCCCCCCCCCCCCCGCCCTGCTTTCCTCCTAGCTCTGCACTTGATTCCCTTTTCTCTGGGTCTTAGATTCCTCATCTTAAAATGAGAGGGTTAGACGCCATCAGTGGCTCTCCATGGTTTGGCCTGCCTGTGACTCCCAGGAGGGAGTACATTGGACGTCTCAGCTCAGCCTAGACACACGTACAGTTCCCACATGTAACTTGAGCTTCCCTCTACAGGGCTCACTCTTACTACCTGCTGCGTTTTCTACTCTTTTCTATTGATTTATAAATCATAATTTACACATTCATTTTGTAAACTTTTATTGAAGCAAAATGTAAGTCTCGTAGGTGTGCGTGTCATAGATAAAGAGCTGGATAAGCTCTCACAAATTGAAAGCACCCATGTAACCAGCGCTCAGATCAAAAGACAGAGCATTACCCATACCTTGAAAGCCTGCACTGCGGCCTCCCATTGACCAGCCCCTCCCCCAAGGATAACTGCTCTGCCGACTTCTAACAACACAGCTCAGTGTGCCTGTTTTTGTACTTCATATACATGTAGTCATAAAGTTTCTCTGTGCCTGGCTGCTTCTTTCAACGCTGTATTTGTGAGGGCCATTCGTACTGCTGGGGGCAACATTTCACTGTGGGGCTGTATCACCATTTATCCATGCCGTTGCCGATGGTCATGTTTTAGGGTGGACATGCGTATACACATCTCATGAGTGCATCTAAGGATGGAATGGCTAGTATGCACATGTCCCACTTTAGGTGATACTTCCAGACAGTTTTCCAAAGTCATCATACCAAATTATACTTCAGACAGACATGTGTGAGGGTTCTAGCTGCTTCACGTCCTGGCCAACGCTAGGTATTGTCTCTCTCTTTTCATTTTAGCCTTTCTTATGGCTGTATAGTGGTATTTCATTGCTGGTTTAATCTGTAATTCCCTGATAACTGATAACGCTTTCGTATGCTTATTGGTTATTTGGATCTCCTCATTTGTGAAGTATCTGTTTGAAATATCTTTTGCTTACTTTTCTATTAGGTTACTCGTCTTTTCCTTACTTATTTGTAGGAGTTTCCTCTTTTCTTCCTACTATACAGTTGACCCTTGAACAACATGGGTTTGGATTGCATGGGTCCACTTAGACACAGATTGTTTTCAATATGTCCATGGTTGTTTGAATCTGCAGGTGCAGAACCTGGGATACTGACAGACTGTGTATGTGGAGGGCCCACTATAAATTGTACTTGGATTTTCAACTGCACAGAGGGTTGGTGCCCCAAGCCCTGCATGTTCGAGGGTCAGCTGTATATATTTTGGATATGAGACCTGTGTTGAATACATAATATAAATACCGTCACTCACTCTATGGGCTACTGGATCACTTTGCTTCACCGTAATGCATGGTGATCTTGAACCACCAAATTAAATTCATGACCCACTAATGGGTCACAACCCACAATTCGAAAAACACTGTAATACACGATTATATAGTATTCCCAGGATCCGGAAACCTCGAAATGGGCACCTCTGGCCAGTGGCATCCACTGCAGTGTTAGCCTGGGGCAGCACCCTGCTATGAAGAGCCAGTAGCTGTCTGGAGAACAAAGGCCATGACATTAGCTATAATAATTTCAAAAAAGAAAAAATCCTTGTTCCACACCTTCACTGACAACACAGCTCCCAGTCCTCCTGAATGTAAGATTTATCAGCCCCACAGCCAGATTGAGGGATGGGACTGGGAAGGATGGCCGAGGTGTGGAAACACCTCTGGAACGAGCCTTTGCAACAGGGCTGAAGGGTGTAGCCAGGCGCCTGGGCCCTCAGGGTAGGGTCCTTTCAGCCAACAGGTCCAGAAGACTTCCCTAAACTCCGACAAATTCCATTAACCACAGGAGAAGGGCACTCACACATCCTGGACGCCTTCTCAGTGTGAAGGGTACCTTCTATGCAGTTCCCTCCCAGTTCCCCAGAGTAGCCCTGCCCACACCCTTTAACCTCCACAAAGGCAGGAGCTGGGGCACTCTTGGAAAAATGCGGCCAAGGTCACACGGCCAGTCAGTTATAGAGCGAAACTGACCGGCCCACACCCTGTGCTTTCATTCCTATGTCACACTCTCTCCAGGCCGCCAGTCACCGTGCAGAGTGATGACCACATCCAAAGGGCCCAAAGATTCTCTCACGCATGCACACACACGTGCACACACAAACTCACACACATGAGCAGACACACACAGGCGTACGTGTGCACACACACAGACATGTGCAGGCATTCACACACACGCTGCTCTGCTCAGGAACCCGTGGGCTGGACCCTACTGCTTCATTACACATGGAGTTTCCCCCGTCTCCTGATTTCCAAAGCACTGAAATATCTCATAATACAAACGTACATATATGTGGAGGGTACTCTACAGTTTGTAAATCCCTTTCACACTCAGTCTCTCATCTCAACCTCACAACCAGCCTTCTGAACATATACAGATATATGATGATTCTCAAGCCCCCCAGGTCTACTGGGGGTCTAAGGACCTTCCTTCTGGGGACACCAATCCTTACTATCCAGGACTGGGGCAGTGGCAGCAGCCAGAGATTGGCAGAATCTATGCAGCCCCTCAGATCCTCCTTAAAAATTTCCCTTTTAACTGTACATTCCGCAGCAACCAATCTTGCCTTGTCTGATTCTGAGTAGAGTTTTAATTTCATGAACTTTCCAGAGTTGGGCTTGTGTTTGCATGAGACTTTTTGGGATGTGGCCACTCCTCCCCCATCCCTAACAAGCACACCCACATATTCACGCTTCTCTCTTCACCACCTGCTGTCTTCTCCTCCAGCTGGAGGTAAGGAGCCCCATCACTACTTATGCAGCTACTAGGGGCTATCATTTATTCAACACTTCCTACACACCAGGTACCAAGCGCTTTACGTACATCATCCCAGCACACCTCACACGAACCCCTTGCCACATGTATTAACATCCTTACTTCACAAATGAGGAAATAGATGCTCAGAGAGAAGTGACAGCCTAGGGTCACATAGCAAGTGATAGGGCTGGGACCGTATCCACATCCCACTGATCCCCAAGTCCTGGCGCATTCCAGTGCCCGGGACAGAGGGAAGCAGCAACTTCTTTACTCTGAGTCAGCAAAACTATCCACATGGAGGTGGGCAGCATCTTAGGACCATCTTGTCCTACCCTCCTGTTTTCTCCAATCTCAGAGAGATGAAGGGACTTTCCCGAGAGCATCGTCAGAGCAGAACTGGGACTGGAACCCAGGTCTGGTCCTTGGGTTTATCTTCCTCTGATTCTCACGCATCTCCTGGGACAAAGGACACTGATAGAGCACTGTCTGTGTTCCAGGCGATGCCTCTTTTTGAGGAGACATTTACAGTGTTGACCAGGGAAGGAATTGCTCTTAAAACCAAATTATGAGGGACAAAGAATAAAAAAAGATCTCAAGGAAGGGCACGATCTTTTGTCTTCAAACATTTTTAGGACTGTGTAGTGAAAAAGAGGCTTGGCAAGATGTGAGGAGAAGTGGATACACTGGATGTCAAATCCAGATTTTTTAAATAAAAATCATAAATGGGGGGAGATAACCAGTTCCTCATTAGTCCCTGGAGTTTTCCAAGCACAGACCAAGTCTATCTATCTGTCTGTCTATCCATCTATCTGTCTACCTACCTACCAAAGATCCACAGCTCTAAGAAGCATTCATCTCTAAGATTCCACAAGCCTTTGAAATGTACTAAAATCGTACAGGGAAGCCAAGCAGTAATCCTGTACTCCCTGCTCATTGTTTTTAGGGAAACAATTTCTTACAAAATAAATGAATATAAAATCTACCTATGAACATATACTTAACGTGTAGAATAAAAAAGCAGCCATATCATTAACTTAAATCATGAATACTCTCTGAAGTGTAAAAAAAAAAAATCAACTCACTTTTCTTTAAATCTTCTTAACAGGGTCTAAGAATAATCCTTCAAATAATCCTTGAAGTACGCAATTTTAATGTGGACACGTGATAATTTCAGTCTACCTGTTGAAAGAGACAAGAGAGAAATCAGTCATTTTGACGAGGTTGCTCTTCTGACAGACAGCAGATGAGGTTTAGGTAGCTTGAGGGGCGGGGGGTGGGCAGCAGCGGCAGCTTGGGCCCCAGGCTGAAGACTGGTTTTGGAACACTCAGAGGAAAGGCGACTAAGGTAGTGATCCCAGTGCCTGGCACATAGCAAATGCTCAATAAATATTTAATGAATGAATGAGGGAAAGAAAGGACGGATGAATAAACGAGTGTGCTTTATCATCAACCTTTGATACAGGGAGTTACCCTATAGGTTCAGCTCTTTGACCCTTAGGGAGAAACAATTTCCAGGCACTGGGCGTATTTATGGAAAGCAGCACAGAGAAAGGCTCATGGTGTAGTGGAGAGAGTGAGGGCTTTGGAAGCAGCCATATCTATGTTTGAATCCTGGCTCTACCACTTATAACTGTGCAACCTTGGGCTGTCTTGTTTATTTATGTTTACTATTGTTTTTATTTTTTAAAAACATGTTTATTGGAGTATAATTGCTTTACATTGTTGTGTTAGTTGCTGCTGTATAACAAAGTGAATCAGCCATACCTATCATATATCCCCATATGCCCTCCCTCTTGCATCTCCCTCCCACCCTCCCTTACTATTGTTCTTAAATTGGATACTTAGCCCATTTGTTAATTTCCAGCCCTTCTTCTTTCCCAAACATTTCCCTTTTGCTGTCTCAGCTATATTCCACAACTTCGATATTTGATTTCTCTTATCATTCATTTATAATATTTTATAATTTCTATTAGCATTTCCTTTTTGACTCATGAGTTAGTTAGAAGTGTTTCTGTGAATATCTCTCAATGCATTTTCCCCCCAAACTCCTAACTTATCCCTCCCCCTCAACGTATTTTTTTTTTTAAACTCATCTTTCTGTTATTGATTTCTAGCTTATAACTGTCCTGTGGCAGGAGAACGTGGTTTGCAGGATACTGATTCCGTGAAACTTGCTGAGACACATTTGACAGCCTAGGATTTAGTCAATTGTTGTGAGTATTCCATGTGTACTTGGAAAGAACGTGTATCCTCTAGTCACTGGGTGCAATCTCAGGTTAGTTTTTCTAAGCCTCCCTGCCCCTCCATTTCCTTATCTGTAAAAAGGTACCTGAGCAATACACACTAGTTCCCTCCTGCCATTTAGAATTACAACACTTACTGACGAAGAGGCTGTGCAGATAAAAACAGAGACGGCGCATAAGAAAGAGCTGGATGCACCATCTCTTGCTTATAACAGTGTTAATAAGAATACCTAGATTTATAAAACATTTGAAAGCTTCCAGATGATGACCACATCTGCCACGTGATTTCTTACTCTCGACGAGCCTGTGAGGCGCCACCCAGATGGGTGGAGGTGAGGACCGACGTGGAGAAGTGACACTCACCAGCTGGTGTGGCTCTTCACTCAGCCCTCCACACCAGAACCCCAAGGGTCCCTCCTTGACTCTCCTCCCCCTCACTCCTTACATCCACTCAAGTCAGCTTACTTACTGTCTCTCGAATCTGCCAACTTATCACCCTCAATGCCGACATCATTTCTTACCTGCTTTATTCCAACAGATCATTAAATTCCTACTGTTATTAAAATGCAACTACAAGAAATACATCCAGACAAAATCTTCTTGGCAGGCATAGTTCCCAGTGGGACTAGGGTAAGTGTTGGGTGACGGGTGCCGGAATATCAGGATCGTGAAGGGGACAGTGATGTTATGTCTATCAAATGAAGGCATGGGTTTAAAAAGGGACGAAAATAACTGAGCTCAAATAGTCTTCATCTAACTAAGCCCTTCCCGTGACCTTGTCCCCATGCCAGTCCAAGTTCTTTTTCTCCTTCTCTGAGAGAATTCCTGAAAGAGTCATCTAGACCACTTCCTGCACACCCGCGCACCCCACAGATCATTGTGGTGGGGCTCCACCTCCAGAATGTTCTCTTTAAGACCATAATGATGTTGTCACTGCAAATTCCAGAGACTTCTCAGTCTGCAGTGGCCTCCCTGGGTCATCCGCCAGCAGGATCGCCTTCTCCTCTAGACACAATCCTGCCTTGGCATCTACAACACCAGTCTCTTCTGATTCTCCTTTTCCTGCCAGGACTTTCTCTGCCTTTTTTGCTAGCTCTTTTTTCTTTGCCTCACCTTTACATGTGAAAGGGTAAGGAGCCCCCTCTTCCTTAAATTCTGTGGTTTAAACTGGCATTTTCATCATTTGTTTTTTGTTGACCTAAAATTGGTATGTAACATTATATCTTTCATCATTTAATTAGAATTGTTTCAATAAAATAAGAACCATTAGCTACTATTTATTAAGTGCATATTAAGTGCATGCCAATCACTGTGCTAAACATTATTTCACCTAATCTTCACAGTAACCACCTGGGGTAGTTATTATTAATGCTCCTTTTTTATAGACGAGGAAGGAGAAGCTAAGAAAAGAAATGCAATTTGCCCAGGATCACTCAGCTACTATGTGGCAGAGCTGGGATTCAAAACACCATCTGTCTAATTCAAAGCTTGTGCTCTCAGCTACTACCTTTACTCATCCTCCCTTCCTATGCCCTGGCCTCTGCAACTCGCCATTCCCCACAATGTCACGCATTTTCACGCTTCCAGTTTGCCTCCCTCAGAATGGAAGACCTTTATCTGCACTGGGAGCTGAGAAAATTCATTGTTCAAGGCTCAGCTCCGATGTCCTCTTCCCATAAAACTACCCACAAGCCCAGCCAGTTTAATTGCTTCCACCTCTTTCCTGCGGCAGCACCACAACGATACCAAACCATCCATTCATCCATCTGACCACGCATCCATCTATCCACCCAAGAACCACACAAATACACTGGAAGGTTGTTTATCCAGAAGCATCTAAACACAGGAATTCTTTATGCTCACACTTTGGAAAAAAATGTGTCATCCTTCTGTCAAAACTGAAGAAAATTTGCTGGAGGTCATGGCGTCTGGGGAAGAAATGTGCTCTGCTAGGCATTTGGGAATGCTGACTGGTCAGGGACAGCCATCCCTGTGATCTGCCCAGCGTGGTTTCCAAGGTTACCAAAGCAGGTCTGTGCAATTTCCCTTACCCAATCCCTACATTTCTAAATCCTATTTGTACATCCAACCTGGCTCAAACACCCCTTCATCCTCAAAGCCTTCCCTGATTCTCCTCCCCCGTTAGGCACGAATGAACCTGGACCCCCACCAGAATGAGTCTGTGACATCTCCGATGACACTCAGCACTTTTATGGCTAATACTGCAGTTCCAAAAAGCACTTCAACATATTCATTTCACGCTTTACCTCCCCTGCTGGTCTCCTTGGAGCTCGGAATGGCACCCACTTCACCTTCATGATGTTTTCAGAACCAAGCCCAGTGCCTGACACACAGATGATCATGAGCGACTGGCCGACTGAAACGGATGACGTTGGCCTTGAATGGGGGAGGCCATCCAAAAAGCACTCACATGCAAGCACCTAGCGCTGGAGGATGCACACAGCTGGTGCAAAATACATATAAAAATCCTTCCGTCTCTCTCCACCCCCAAACAATAAGGATCAGAAAAGGGGGACCATGCATCCACTCAGCCCGAGGTTTCTGAAGGCCTGTGTCCCACGGTTCACAACACGTTGGGGTGGTGGCTTTTGACATTCTCCAGGATGGAACAGGCAGGCAAAGACCATGTCTGAACACATTCTAGTTTCCAAAGTTAGGAAATGAGAGTTAGAGCTTAAAGTTAGACAGGGCTTCTAGATCAGCTACTACATCTACCTGCTGTACAGAGGAGGGCTGGGGAGGTTAAATGGCTCCATCCAAGTCACAGGGCAGGAAGGACTGTGCAGACGCATTTTCCCTGTCCCCTCCCCGACTTGCAAATGAAGCCTCTAGGAAACTGAGTGCTCTCTGAATGGCTAAAAATAAACTCCCAGAAACTTCATCTAGATCTATCACGGCTGCAGTTTACAGCATCTAGAACTTCAGCATGGTGTAATTAGCAAATGGATTACAATAATTTATTTTTGGTTTGAAAGCTCGAATGAACACGACCTTCCAGTGCAATGTTAAAATAAGAGGCGGGGAGCCAGCCGCATTCCTCTGGCCCCTTCCCGATGCCACAGTTTGGATGCTGGCTGACATCCATCTACTGATGTCTGATGGATGTGCCGCAGAGAAAGGGCTGTAACTCTGAGCTCTGGGCTTCCAGGGAAGCATGACTTCTAGAATATAGCACCCCCCAACCCTGCCCCACGAAGGGTCCATGCTCATTTTTCCAGTGATCAGGATGATGTCCTAAATCATCTCTCCAATGAGCTGGAAAACCCAAGGGCAGGGAATGTTTGTTGAGATGTCTCTGAGTAGGCAGCATCAAAGGCTGGCCCAAGAGGGACATGGTCACGCAGCTAAAAGGAGACTGCGTGGGGTCAGAGGGGAACTGTGTTTGGGTTTTGTTTCACGTGTGCCATGAATAACAGCCACTCAAGTCTCGTTTATAAAATGTTGACAAATAAGTAACTTCCTCACAAGATTATCATGGGGATTAAATGAAAAAAAAAAGTATCAAAAGGGTTTTGTAAGTAAATACTGGTGATTCTTTTTGACTGAATACATTTCCAGAGTAGCTCTTTCTGATGAGGGCTGTTCCTGACCAAAGCACTACAGCATGCTGTAGTAGGGCGCCAGGGGTGGGCAGCAGAAAACCTGGAAAGTTGTCTTCTTGAGTTTCCCTTTGCAGAATCCAGGCAGAGGCCAGTCCGTTCACCTCCCGCAAGGTCTCCCGGCAGGACATCGTGATGCTAGGCTACAGGGATCCTGCTGTGGGCGAGGAACGTGAATCACCTTCTCCTTTCTCACGCACTGCGCCAAACACCCTCCAGAACACACGCTGACACGGAAGGTGAGGATGGTGGCCAGGCGGTGTGCAAAACCAAAGCAATGCTTGCATCCTCCCGTTGAAGGCGGGGGAATGGGCATTCAGTGGGCATCGACCACATGCCACAGGCACAGTGCTGGACCCTTTCACTTCTGCAGGGGAGCAAAACTTGCCCCCTCACCCCACCACGACAAATGTCTCTCTGGTATGCCAGTTATTTCGAACTGAAAACAATCAAGGCCCAAAAGACTCAGGAAGAAACTTTGGCCTTCCCCCTAATTGCCTAAAAAATTTAGATAGCGGGCTTGTTCCCAAAATAGAGCTATCACCAGAGACATCTGCAAAGAATATGGGCTACGTGTGGTAGGGGAAACAGGGCCTAGAGATCAGAGTCTACTCTGTGGCCCACTGTCTATTTGCATGGACCAGAAAACATTTATTTACCAAACATTTGTTTTTCTATCTCCACATCAACTGCCTTCCCCCCACCGCTTCGAAGTCCCAAACTACTACCCCCAACATTCTCTTTTGTCTTGAGCTGAAGATGGTATTTAAGGTGAGGGCTTCAGCCATTTTGGGGTCTCGCCCATGTACACGTTACTACGCTTTTGACTTTCTCCTGCTAATCTGTCTCCTGTCAATTTAATTCTCAGATCAGCCAGAAGAACCTGGCTAGTAAAGTAGAGGAAAGTCTTTTCCTCCCCGCCCTTTCTCAGCTCCTCTCACACCCTGCGAGGTGACCCCCGTCACAGTGTCACAGGGCACCTTGGTTTACACCGTGTACGGCCCGTGAAGTCTCCTCTCCCCTCTGCCTCTCCAACCAGCCCCCTGAGCAGGCGGACCCTCAGCCTCACGCTTGCAATTCTTAGGGATCATTCTGGGGGAACTTCAGTGCTCTGATCAGTTAGGTTGGGACAAGACCCCCAATTTGCCTGCTTCACCAGACTGCTGTCAGACAAAAGAGGGTGAGTGTGAAAAACTTTGGAAACTGTGTGAAACACTGAAGGATCTGTCACTCTCATTCAAGACCCTCAAGAGATGCCTATTGCCCTTCACTGAACATGAAATTTTGTTTCTGTTCCCAACTCACAGAATGATTCGCCGACTCTTATCTTCTCGTCTGTACCCCTTGTTTCCTTGGCTCTGTGCAAACCAGCCATCTTTAGGGCCATTATACTCAGGGAGCAAATGCTGTTTCCTCTCCCAGAAGTCACCTCCCCCATTTAGGTCTCAGCTTAGACTGGGAGTCACTTCCTGGGGCAACTTTCTCTGCTACATGTTCTTCAGGGCACTTGTACTTCTTTGAATGACAATTGATGGATGTGTGCCTCCCCAGCTAGAACGGGGCAGGGCCCACTTTTGTCTTGTCACCAAGATGTCCTCAAGGGGTGTCTTCAGCCACTCAGTGTGTCTGTTTTGTTCACTGATGTACCCCTAGCGCCTGGAGCCTGTGTGGCAGTCAGTGCTCAATAATTACTTGTTGGATGAATGCACGTGTAAAGGTTGGTTAGAGAGGATGTATAGCAGGAGGTTAAAATCATGGCCTCTGGGGACAGAACACTCAGTGTGACCTTGGCTCTCCACTCAGAGCTGTGTTACTCTGGGAAATGACTTCATGTCTCTGTGCCTCAGTTTCTTCAAAAAGGAATCACAGTTGTGCCTACCTCCTAGAATGGTTGTGAGGATTAAATAATATATTGAAAGTTCCTGGAGCAAGGCCAGGCAGGTGTTGGTACTAGTTCAGTGTGGCTATCCCTTCTTATCAAGATTGTTCCTCATCCTCTTGCCCTGACTCCGCTCACATCCCTCCTCTTCTCTGAAGCTGGTCCAGCTTGGCCCTCTTGCCAGCTCTCAGGGCTTTTCTCTGCACTGGGGACCCTTCCACACACTGTTTGCTATCCCAGAGATAACAAACTTGTCTCCCCGGAGAGACCACAGCAGCCCAGAGGAAGGTCTAGAGAGGTAAGCCAGGGGGGACTCGGAAGAGGGAGACAGCCAGACGATCTGGGTAAACAGAGGGGGCCTCATGGAGGGGGTGGGGTCTTTTCGTGGCAACCACTTGAGTCCACTTGGAGATTCTGCCCCAAAACATGTTTCTGGGGGCAAAGCTTCTGGCCTGAGTACCTGCGTCATGAGCTAAAAAAATGCCTTTTTCGGGCTTCCCTGGTGGCGCAGTGGTTGAGAATCTGCCTGCCAATGCAGGGGATACGGGTTCGAGCCCTGGTCTGGGAGGATCCCACATGCCGCGGAGCAACTGGGCCCGTGAGCCACAACTGCTGAGCCTGCGCGTCTGGAGCCTGTGCTCCACAACAAGAGAGGCTGCGACAGTGAGAGGCCTGCGCACCGCAATGAAGAGTGGCCCCCGCTTGCCACAACTAGGGAAAGCCCTCGCACAGAAACGAAGACCCAACACAGCCAAAAATAAAATAAATAAATAAATTAAAAAAAAAAAAAAAAAAAAAATGCCTTTTTCTTTTCTTTTTTTTTGGTGTGAAATAAATGGTTAGCCATTAAGATGTAAAACCCAGCTGTCACAGTCCACAGAACAACAGACAGGTTAATATGGGTGCTTAAGAATGCTA
Source organism: Phocoena sinus (assembly GCF_008692025.1). Taxonomy (NCBI): domain Eukaryota; kingdom Metazoa; phylum Chordata; class Mammalia; order Artiodactyla; family Phocoenidae; genus Phocoena; species Phocoena sinus. The sequence goes on along the minus strand of NC_045770.1, from coordinate 53,571,994 downwards.
TTTCCTCACATTAACCTCACAGCAAGAGCAACCTATCCAGATAGACTCCAGAGCACTTTGGAAACCTGCTGTTTTTTCCTTTAATAATATTTGGTGTTTAAATGAAAGCGGGTGTTTGTTTCCAAGGGGAGTTCGCTAGCTCGCCTCCCTCCCCCGCTCCTTGCCCCCTTCTCCTCTTCCTCCCTTCCTACTCTAAGAACATCTTGGCCTTAGATTTCTCCCTGAAATTTGGGACATAGCATGCAGATGTGCATCTGGGGCATATGTGGGTTTCTGAACTTGCCTCCTGACGGGGTTCGCTGGCTCCCATCACTCTTTTCCATCCACCACCTCCCCACTCCTCCCAGCCAATCCATCCGACCTACATGGGGCCTACCAGGGGACTAACTGAACTTCAAAAATGTTTACTTTTTTTTTTTTTTTTTTTTTTTTTTTTGTGCGGTACGAGGGCCTCTCACTGCTGCGGCCTCTCCCGTTGCGGAGCAGAGGCTCCGGACGCACAGGCTCAGCGGCCGTGGCTCACGGGCCCAGCCGCTCCGCGGCATGTGGGATCTTCCCGGACCGGGGCACGAACCCGTGTCCCTTGCATCGGCAGGCGGACTCTCAACTACTGCGCCACCAGGGAAGTCCCCCAAAATGTTTACATTTTAAAAATGGTTTTAAGATATTCCCCACAAAGAGGTGAGATTCAGTTCCATGAAAAGTGCAAACAACCGTGACTCACTTTCCTGGCAGGAAGGAGGCTGGCCCACGGCACACACCCGCCCAGAATAAAGGCCGGCCGGGTGGTATTCAATCGATGCACGGGCTCCAGAGGGATGCGCCTTGAGCTCTGGCTGCACTTGACCGGCAGCTTGGGGAGGTGACGTTTCGAGTCTGCGCTGCCTGCCGGGCCAGCACCCCGGCCCCATTCTCAAAGTGCTGTGTGTAAGGGGGTTATTCCCCGGGTGCCCATCAGCATGGACGGCTCAGTAGCCAGCTCCCCCCTGGCTATTGTTCCTGTGTGGGTGACACACGCCCCTCAGGGAATCCTGGAGAGGGGAGAGGTGTAGGGTGTGTTTCCAGCATTGTCAGAAATTACCAGCAGATCCTCAAATGGGCAAGGCTCTCTCGGGCCTCAAGCACTTTGTACTTACTATTTCCTATGTCTCTGTCACCTCATCTTCCCCTAATTCCTTCTTGTCCTTGAAGGCTCAGCTGAAGGTCACCTCCTCCTGGAAGCCTCCCTCACCCTCTGGCTAGATCAGGGGCCCATGTTTTGAGCTTCCACAGGCCCTGGGCTTCCCCTGCTGGCACGATTCTCACTTTGGTGACATTATTCGCTTATTTCGCTGTCTCCAATGAATAACTCCAGTGAACGCTTACCAGGGCAAGGAGCTTTGGGTACAAAAAAATAATAATCAGTACATTGGTTAACCTATGCATCAACTTTGTGCCTTGTTCCAGGAAGAATTCAAGGCAGCACAAAAATGAAAAATGCCCCTGAGAAGCTTAGAGTCGGGTAGAATGGCAGACACATAAGCATTAAAAAAAATATCATATGACAGGAGCTGAGATGATGTGATGTGGGTGGAGGCCTGGGGTGGGGCTGGGGGAGCCTTCCCTCTGGTCTCCCCCGGAACCTAGCACAGAACCTGACACGTGGAGGTGCTCAGTGAGTGTCTGTGGGGTGAGCGAGACGAATGGAAGGCAGGACCTGCAGGGGCCTTAGAGATCACTCATGTCGATGAGGAAAACTGAGGTCAGAGAGAGGAGATGGGGGGGAAGCCTCCCAGTTCTTGAAAGCACAGGAAACAGAACTCGGGCCTCTAGAACTTTGGTAATTCTAGATCCCGTTGGAAATGGAAATTGCAGAAGGCGAAGCCACCTCCCCTCCCTGAGCCTCAGTTTTCTCATCCACAAAAGCAGACGGTTAAAGTAGATCATTCTTGAAGGCTGTTCCAGCTTGTAAATCCTATGAGACTGAGGTTACAAAAGAAAAAGAAAAAAAAAAAGAGAAAGTGCTGAGGAGTAAACAGACCAGTGTTCATGTGATGTCGCCTTATCTGTCTTATTCTGATACAAATTCAAAAACCTACTAATATTTCTTCAAAATATATGTACTAAGTGTTAACTGTGTGCCAGGTGACGACCTGAGCACAACCAAAGGGCGCCCAGAGACCAACACTTTCCCCTGGACCTGCTCCCATCTGCAGGTCTCTAAAGCCCTGGGCTGCCCCAAACAACCTGCTCTACAACTCAGAGTAAACCTCTCCATCTTCCTTTCTCCCCCATCCTTTGCTTTCTCCTTCTTTCATACCTTCATTCATTTATGCATTCAACAAATGCTCACCAAGCACCTGACCCAGGACCTGCCTTCTTGATGAGGCAGGCCCCCCTTCCTGGTACTGAGTCACGCAGTTTTTAGAGCTGTGGACGTCACCAACATTCACTGTCCTTCCAATCCTCCACGATTCTGTTCATGCAGTGTGTCTGCCTGGACTCTCTCAAACTTCTAACCCCCTTCCAAGGTTTAGTCCTCAAGCCACCTAACCCTGTGACACCTTCCCTGACCTCCTCCTGCTGGGGTCGCACAGCCCCCTGCTTTCTACCATGATTCCACCATATTGCACTGCTGGGTTTGTCTGGTGGCTCCACTGCTCTGAACTCCATGAGGCCCTGGCCGGTGTACTTTCATCACTGTATCCATGGCAGTGCACACCCGGCAAGTGCTGGAGAAAGCCTGGCTGAAATGAACTGCTGTCAAAACTTCCTGACCGGCACGTTCTAACTCACCCAGACTCAGAGGAAAAGACAGAGGGGCATCTGTCTTACTACCTGTCCTGCCAGCAAACCCAACATTACCTCGCTCAGCAGCTTCCCTCTGCTCTCAGAGACTATTCTCAGCTTATAGGGGACCCAGGGACTCTGCTCCCTGCACCCTGACAGTTTGCACCTGTATCCTCTGACCCCCTTTCTGATTCCTTCTCAAGACTTTCTGTGAATTTGCTGGGAAATGAGCGTGCCTGATCCAAAGAAAATCAACCTTTGAAACATTTTCACAAATAAAAAGTCCCTCTAGAACCTTAAGCTTTTCTGGCTGCACCAGAATTTTGCTAAGGTTCTTTAAGAAAGAGAGGATCGTTTCCCCCTACCAAGTATATTCACAGCAGCTAAAGCATGGGTGGTGGTGAGCGCTGCAGATGGACACCCCTTGGTATGAGACAGCCAGGGTATGAGCCCTGGCTCTGCCATGCTAGCCCTGACCTTGGACCTCCACCTAGACCAGACTCCAGTCTTGCCCCACAATTCCAGTCTTGCTGCCGGGAAAAGAAGGGTAATTCAACGGCTGGCTCACTCATGCATGGACTCAATCACTTATTCATCATCTCTTTACTTAATTACTCGTCACTCATTCACAATTATTCACTCATGTTCATTTTCTCCAATGTTTACTTATACAGTTACTCAAAATCACACACATTCATTCATTCGTTCATTTACTCACTTACTTATTTCTTCATTTGCTCCTCATTAGCTCACTCATTCGTTCACCCTTTCATTCATTCTCTCCTTTATGCACTCACTGCCTTTTCCATGCAGTCACTCCCTCAGCCCCTCACTCGCCACCTACACTTATTCCTCCCTATTTCCCAGCACAGCTTCCTTCCAGGAAGCGGAGCCTCCGTCACGGCTGGGTCCATTAGTCCCCACTCCCAGAACATTCTCTTCCATTTTAACAACCAGCTTGCTGAACTGTGCAGGCATGTGTCCTGGTGTGCAGAGGATATGCTTTCCACTCAGGAACAGATGTTCTTGTAATTACCGTTTTGTCTTTCACCCTCTAATGCCAGAAAATTCTACAAGCTCCTCCAGCATGCAGGAAGTCATCCACTCAGCATGGTCAGGGCCTGCAGCACCAGTGGGTTCAGATTCTAGGACACAGGAGATTCCCGCAGTCAGAGATGTAGGAAAATGGGAGAGCCTCCCTACTCCCGGGATCTGTAACTTGGGGTCCAGAGATGTGCTGGAGAAGAGGGCAGGCCCAGAGAGCAGCAGATTTTGTGAGCCAGGTTAAGAAGTGTGAGAAGGAGTGTGAAAAGGAGTGGACTGTCTTAGGATTATAGAGTCATGATCAGTCTGTGCTTGGGTTACTGTGATGACTGGTGACATGGTCAGTGGAAAAGGCAGAGGTTTATTGGCACAGGGCCAGTGAGAAGAAGTTATCAGCAATGTCATGGCAGAAGATCGAAATCATAATTAGCTGAACTACCTACCAAGTGCCAGGGACTTCCCATACTTGATGTTAGCATCCCTCGATAATCCAGCTCCCTGTCCCTCTTTTAGAAATAGAATCCTCTGAGTTTTAGCTGGTCACATGACCTCTCAGCCAAAGACTAGATTTCCCAGATTCCCTTACAGCCAGGTGTGACTGGCTTAAGTTCTGGGTGTGAGCAGAGGTGTTATATGCAACTTCTTGGTTGTGCCCTTAGAAGGAAGCTGGGTGCCCTCCACTTCCAATTTTACCACGTGCCAGCTTAAGCATGGCCCTCTCTAGTGAGCCAACTTTGCCTTTGGAATGGAGAGCATATCCTAGGGCACGGCAGAGCCCCAGACAGAGAAGCCTCAGTCCCCACAGAATCTTGTGAAGAACTTCTCTATCCCCCACGCTGAGATTTTATGTGCAAGAGAAACAAGCTTCTGTTATGCTTTGGATACTGTTGTTTAGATCTCTGTTAAAGCAGCCAAGCTAATTATCTACTAATACCAGAGGAATCTTCTGCATCGTGTTTCCTTATGGAAACACTCTTGGCTTCTCCCACTCCTTCACTTAATTCTCTCTGTTGTGGTTGAATAGTGTCTCCTCAAAATTCTTGTCTGCTGGGAGTCTCAGAATGTGACCTTATTTGGAATTGGGATCTTCGCAGAAGTAATCAAGGCAAAGAACTAGATGAGCTCGTGTGGGTTGAGGGTAGACCCTAAATCCAATGAAAATGTCCTTTAAAAAGATGGAGAAGGACACAGAGACACAGAGAATGCCGTGTGAATGGAGGCAGGGACTGCAGTGATGTGCGTACAAGCCAAGGGACACTGAGGAAGCTACTAGGGAGGCATGGAATGGATTCTGCCTCAGGGCCTCCAGGAAGGACCAACCAACCCTGCTGACACCTGGATTTCAGACTTTTAGACTCTAGAACTGGGATAGGAAACTAACACTGTGCTACAAGGGACAGCTATTGGACTGGTGGGTTTGGCAGACAGAACTGGACTTGCCTCCCTCCACCTGAAATACCTCTGGCCCCAGGCCCCCCAAATGGCCTATAGAAAGCCAACCTCTCTTCTCCTGCATGGAATGGATAGGGCTGTCTCTAATTCTAGAATGCAGTGTTAGCAAGCCCCTCTGGCTACAGATCTGTAGCTGCACTGCTTTCCATCTTTGGTGCAATGTAGTGGTCAGGATCACAGCCTCTGAAGCCAGGCCACCGGCATGAAACCCTGCTCTACCATTTACTAGTTGTGGGATTTGGGAGCAAGTTAATTAGACTTTCACTGGTGTCTTCACCTGTAAAACTGGGATGATAATAGTACCTACTACTACACAGGATTGTATTAGTTATATCATGAAGTGCTCAGAACAGAGGCTGACAAACAGTAAGTGCTAAGATAGTGTTAGCGCTTAACTAGTGATGATGGTATGTAAGTATTTGTTATTATTATCTGACTCTGCTATGTCTCAGTTAATTTTGAGTTTAGACCAGGAAGGTGGGTATTATTTTCCAGCTCCCCTGGACACTTATTGCATTGAATCTTCATTAACCTCCTTTTGCAGACAAAGAAACAAAACCTCAGAGAGATGAAATGGCAGCCCACAGTCACCCCTTAAATTCCTCTCCTCCACCCACCCTGGCTGCTCAGACACCCATGTGGTCTGCTTGTTGGGCTCCCAGGCTCTGGCTAGCAGGGCCCGGAAGCTCTCCCTCCTGGACCCAAGGTAGCAGGTCTGGAGCCCAGCAGGACCTCCCCGCGCCAGCAGTCCCCGTCAGGCGCTCAGTGTGCTGAGCCATGCAGCCCGGTCGGGTCACCACGGGGCCAGGTGAGGATCCCCCAGTCTGTGTCCGCACCAGGCGGGACGGCTCTTCAGCCCTGGAGGGGCCATTTCCGTAGCCCGAGCTGTGCTCCAGGGAAAGCAAATTGCCTCTGCAGGCACAGACGCGGTCCTCTCTGCCTGCGGGCTCCTAGACCCCGTCCTAGGTGAAAGCGGCATGTTTAATCTCAAGAGCCAGCCTGCTTACAACATACCCAGGCCCTGTCACTGGGAGGATGGCAATCCCCCGGGCCCAAGTGTATAGAAGGCGGGAAGGTAAAGGGGGAAAGGGAAAGGGGAAGGGACACTAGCGGAGTACGTACTGCCTTCCAGGCACTGTGCCAGGTGCTTCACGTTTGCTGTTACATTTCTTCCTCACAACAGTCCTATGCTATAAACTCACTGTAACAGATGTGAAAACTGAGGCTCAAGGCTGAAATCACTTGTTCAAGCCACGTAGCCCGGAACTGTCAGAGATGCCCAGGTTTGCCTAACTTTTTCTTCGACACCGCAGGAGAATCAGACAGGCCTTCTTCATGCCTTCATACCTTCTTCATGCCTTCCAAATAGGGAGGGTCTTTCAGGTCCTGACCATACCCAGAGGGGCCTGGAGCCCCAGAGCAGGTTCTACTGGCTCCTGCTCCATGGACACTGCATCCAAGAATCTTCGGTGCCAGCAGCAGCAGCAGTGGTGCTGCCACGTTTCAATGGCTCTTTACACTCCACGGAGGACTCATACCTTTTTTTTTTCTATTTTTTTGCGGTACGCGGGCCTCTCACTGTTGTGGCCTCTCCCATTGTGGAGCACAGGCTCCGGACGCGCAGGCTCAGCGGCCATGGCTCACGGGCCCAGCCGCTCTGCGGCATGTGGGATCCTCCCGGACCGGGGCACGAACCCATGTCCCCTGCATCGGCAGGAGGACTCTCAACCACTGTGCCACCAGGGAAGCCCCAGTACTCATACCTTTATTATCTCCTCTGAGGTGATGTAGGTTGAGACAGGCTCCACTAGTGATCTAGTGGAGAAAGGCTCCAGAGCAGGAAGCCGAGGCCGTTTCCTCTTCCAGGCCTTATCGGCTCCATTTCTGGGAACGCCAAGGGGATAGAGCATGCTCTGCTTTCTAAAAGGCTTTCATTGGCAAATTCAGCCACACTTCCTGATGCCCACTCTGTGTGCCAGGCACTACGCTAGGGGGCAGGGGCTCCAGAGAGGAATCAAACAGTGCCTGCCCTTGAGAGTTTATGAGCAAGAGGGGGTGACAGACCTGGTAGCATAAGAATGATGAAGAGGATGGGAGCTAGCACTAATTGAGCATTTACTATTGGCTGTTCAGAATGAGCAACACATTATCTTATCTAATTGCCATAAGACCCTATTATTTGCTTCATTTAATTCATGAGGAAACTGAGGCATAGAGAGATAGGAATTACTAGAAAGTGGCAGAAGTGGGAATCAAACTCAGATATTCTAGCTCAATTTTGTAGGCAGGCAGTGATTAATTTGCCCAGAATAGGGGGAGAAGTCAGTTCCATCTTCACAGAGGAGCTAATATCAGAGCAGGGTTTTGCAGGATGAATACGAGTTTGCCAGGCAGAAAATAGGTGAGAGTGGATCAGGAAGTTCCAGACAGAATTAAAAAGAGAAAAGCATGAATAATGGTTGAGAGGTTCAAAACAGAGCAGTGTGTGGAAAGGATTCCAGGTAGTTCAGTAAGTCTAAAACATAAAGTCAAGGAATGCAGGATGGGATATGATTTCGGAAATGAGGTTGCAGAAGGAAAACGGACCAGCTCCTGGAGAATCATGAATGTCAGGCACAGAAGCTAGGATTTTTCCCCCTATTAAATAAACATGGGATTTATTTGTTTCATGCAATAAACAGTCTCGCAAAAGTAGTTCAGGCTGGCATAGCAGTTCAGCAGTGTCGTCAAGGCCTCAGGCTCCTTTTCCCTTATAGCTCCGCCATCCTTAACATTTTCCTCGTGGTTGCAAGATGGCTGCTGCACCTCCCAGCGGTCTATCTGTGTTCAAGGCAGGAAGGAGGAAGGGTAAACGGCAAAAGTCTGATCTTTGTGATAGGAGCTCAAACTCCATTTTGTGGCCACTGGGGACCCATTGAAGTGTCTGAGACAGGGCAGAGATGATAACAATACTGGCTAACATGGACTGACCACTAACTGCCCCAGGAAATGTTCTACATTTCACATATCACCTTATGCATGTACTACAACTAATCCTCAAAGCAACCTTAAGACACAGGTACATCCCCATTTACAAATGGGGAGACACAGAGAGGTTAAAAAAAATCACCCAAGGCTGCCCAGCCAGAAGTGGCAGAAACTGAGTGGTCTGGCTCCCAAGTCTTGTTCTTAATCACCACGTTCTCCTGCATTTTAGAAAGCGTACTCTGTGCGGAGGCTGTGTGATTGTAGAGGCAGGGAGCTCAGTGTAGAGGCTGTTTGAACCCTCCAGGTGGAGGGGATGGGACCCATACAAGGGTGGTAGCCATGGGTGGAGAAGGGGGGCAGGCAGGAGGGGAAGGGGAGGACCTCAGCACTGTCTGACTCTCCCCGTCCCTGAACCAGACTCCTCCACATCCACAGGGCCTGCAGGACTGTGGCCGGGGCGCCAATGCTGGACAGCTGCAGGGATCCTGAAAAAAGAGTCACAGCACGGTGGCAGGCAGAGGCTGACACAGGTCTGACTTTCACACTGACACCCACATCATTGTTGTCGTTCGTGTGCAGACTCTCACCCTAGACAGTGCCAAGGCCCAAAAGTGCAGGAACCGGTTTGTAGAGGTGAGGCCACAGTTAGATCATTGTCTTGTGCCTGGCAGATGGGAGCACGATGACGCTGATGTCTGCAGCTGACGGGGGCCTGAGTGGAGCGGGCAAAACAATGACTCCGGGGCTCAAAAAGACCTGAGCTTTCATCCCAGCTGGAACTTTAATTAGTGGTGACCTCAAGTCACCTCTTCAGCAAACACCTCTTCAGCAAACACCTCCTGAGCACCTGCTATGTCCCCTGCCCTCAGTGGGCTGCCAGGATGCAGAGACAAATCCCACCACCCTTGACATCAAGGAGCTCCAGGTCTCCACAGAGCTGGTGCCAGTGATCGGTGCTGAGATACAGGGAAGCACAGAGGGTGTGGGAGAATGGGGTGGTGGTCCAGGGTAGTGAGGGGATGCTAAGCCAGCCTGGGAGGTCCGGGTGGGCTTCCTGGAGGAAGTGACTACCAAGCTGCATTCCTTAAGAGAAGAGTTGGCCAGGCAAAGAGGAGGGAAGGGTATTCCAGTAAATGGGAACCACATGGGCTAAGGAGAGCAGAATGAAAGCAAGGCACAAAGAGGAGAGTCTTGGGGAGGACCCAAGCCTGCTCTGTTTCACATCACACTCTTGGCTTCTGGCATCCCAGCAGCTGATAGACACAGTATCAGACTACTGCAGAAGGCAGAGCTCCTGGCGCTTGCGGCAGATTAATCATAAAATTGTCACAAGTCTTCCCCTCCTCGTATTCATCCCCCTTTGCAATGTGACTGCAGATCCTATTATCAAGAGATGAAGAGCATTTCCCCATCTGTTAAATCTGGGCTGAACTTGTAACTTGCTTTGACCAACAGAATGAGGCAACGTGATGACGCGTGAGCTCTGAGCCCACGTCTTCCTGCTCTCTTGGAGTTGTGCCGAGCTGCCAGGTGATCAAGCCCACGCTATTTTACTGGATGACAAGAGGTACAGGGCTCAGCCATTCCTCCCCTATCCCTCCAGGGCCCCAGATAACAATCAGACCTCAGCCCATCCACCAGCTGACCCAGGGTGATCAAGTCATCCCTTTTTGCCTGGGACTTTACTAGTTTTAAACGGAATGCCCCACACCCCAGGGACGCTTTCAGTCCCAGGCAAATGGGGATGGCAGGTCATCCTCAACTGGCTTCAGATGTATGAATGAGCCCAGCCAAGTTTCACGTAGATCAGCAGAGCTGCCCAGCTGACCCACAGCCGAGGATGCAACGATAAATCGTGTTGTTTGAAAGCGCCAAGTTTGTGGTTTGAAAAGCACCAAGTTTGTTATACACCAATGGGTAACAGATACGCCGGTACGTTTGGGAATGAGGCCCAGGTTCTCGGCCTCAGTACCGGGAACGAACCGGGTTCCTCTCCTTGAACGTGGCACTGAGTGGGTCATGAGAGGGAAGACGCTGACGCTCAGAGAAGTTAAGTCACCCGCTCAGGACCACAGAGCCAGTGCATATTGGCAACGGAATGCAGACCCAGGTCTCCCAGACCTTCCCCTTCCACCAAGCTGCCTCTGTAATCAGCACATCTATGCTGCAGTAACTGGAGCTCCCCCAGAGACTGTTAATTTAACGAATCTCTGGTCACGCTTAGGCTCTTACGATGGTTTTCTTTACAAGATCCAGTGTCAGACTGTGTGATATGCTTCTTCCCACACGAAGTATGACGAGACTAACACTCAACCACAAGCCACCACTAGTCCCACCGTGGCCAGAGACCAGCACAAAGGCAACACTGTCAGGCAGCAAAAGACACGTGTTCAGAACGTCCTGACACACAGGTTGAAAGCCACACGGACTTTTACTATGGACGAGGAGCTAGTGATGGTAGTTCTAATTCTGACATGTACCCACCGCACGACCTTGGGAAAGTCACTGCCCTTCTCTGGAAGACTGGGTGTCGATTGATTATTTGAAACTTGGGTCATTCACCATAAATTGAGGGCGGAAACATGGGGTGGTCACATTTGAACCCAGGACCCAGTACAATGCATTGTAGCTGCTCAGTGAACATTTACTGATTACATACATTACAGCAGGATGTCTCATGGGGAACTTAACTTGTGTCTCTTTTTTTGCTGATAGAGCAAGAAAGCCATCGTGGGGAGGGCAGGGGAAGCTGACATTAATTTGGAAGAAAATGTAAGTTTTTTTCCCCCTATTCCAAGGAAGAAGGAGAACGAGACAGGACTTTGTTTCTGGGGCCTGGGGTTTGCCCCTAAAGAGAGTTGGCTGGCTTTATTGCAGTCTTATGAGCTCTTCATGTTCAGCTGTGCTGAACACCTCTGAGATGGTGGGACCTTGGCAGTGCTAGGAGGAGAACGCTGCTAAGGGGGCTAGTCGTCTCAGAAGTCTAGTGGGAAACATCAGAGGCAAAATTTAGCATGAAGAAAACCCCTCTCCTTCCAAGTATCATGCAGGCTTGAGTAGGAAGCTGGGCAAGTGAGACTTTGCTACACTGGGAGACCAGTACTAGACAGAGGGCCATGGGCCAGTGGCTATCCATAAGGTAAAATGGTGCTAACTACAGCAGTGGGTTGAACAAAACAGCATTTCAATACTTGGAAGGTATTATGGGTTGAATTGTGTCCCTCCAAATACGTATGTTGGAAGTCCTAACCCTCAGTACCTTGGAATGTGACCTTATTTGGAAATAGGGTCATTGCAGATGTAAATAGTTAAGACGAGGTCATACTGGAGTAGGGTGGGCCCCAAATCCAACATGATTGGTGTTCTTATAAAAAGGAGAAGTTTGGAGACAGACACAGGCACAGGGAGAATGGAATGTGAAAATAAAGGCAGACTGGAATGATGCTTCTACAAGCCAAGGGATGCCAAGGATGCCAGCAAACCACCAGAAGCTGGGGGAGAGGCAAGGAGCAGATCCTCCCTCACAGCCCTGAGAAGGAACCAACCCTGCCGACACCTTGCTCTCTGACTTCTAGCCTCCAGACAATAACTTCCTGTTATTTAAGCCACTCAGTAAGTGGTACGTTGTTATGGCAGACCTAGCAAACTAATACAGGAAGGGGAGTGTGAGAGACCTTTGGTTGGGGGGCAGATTCTATAAATGTCCTTGGTTCTAGTATACGTTGGGAAGGGAAGCAGGCGGGGGGAATCATAAGAGAACAATCTGGATTTGCATCAATCTGTGTGTGAAGGCTCAAGTCAGTTTAAATTTGACTTGAGAAATAAGGGCTGTGATAGAATTCGCCCTGGCTCCACAATCATCGTGACCCATGCCGCACTTTTTCATTTTACATCGTGAAAAGAAATGGTGAGTTGGACGGAATCACAAAGGTCAGAGGGACCCCTTCTCCTATTTTACAGGTAAGGAGACGAAGACCTCAGTGGGGGAGTATTTTTGTCACAGTCCACAAAGGGGTAGAGGTGGGACCAGAACCCTGGCACCTACAGCTGTCTTTCTCCAAATCTTGACGTGCCTCACCCAGCTAATATACAGAGCTGTGGCACTGTGTGAAATGCAAAAGCCTCTGTGGGCACAACTGTGTATTTAGACATTCTCAAGAAGGGAAGGCGGCTGGAACGTGGCTATTTTCATTTTCATAAAGTACTCTGGGAGCCAGGATGAGTGAGGATTGTTTTTTAAGACTGTCTCCCTTGAGGTGAACCTAGCCAAGAAAAAGCTGTAGAGCAGGGAACCATTGTTTAATACCTAACAAAGTTATGATCTACAAAAATGTTAACCATTGGGTTCCCTTAAATGGAGAGTCCCCATAGGGCAATGAGGTCTGGTGTTTTAAAAATCACTGAAAACTGGGGGAAGGTTGGAGTGAAGAGAAGGAGGGGGAGGGGGAAGGGGAGGGGGAGGGGCTGAGGGGAGGATGTTATGGGAACAGGGTCCTATTCTGGAGCTACAAGGCATAGATGATGAATCAGACAGCAAAGGAATGTAACCTAAAATAATCACGTAAGTTAATGAGCAGAGAAGATTCCGCTTTTGGACAAATCTTCATTAACATAGCTAATGTTGATTGATGCTTTACATTTATGTACTGTTTTTCACATTTCAAAGCACTTTTCCAACAATTCTCTACAAGCTTAAAATTCTCTCTAAGCTTGGGTGACCAGGTACTTTATCATCCAAAGCAGGTCACTTTTGAGGCTCAAAGGAAGCATTCTTAGTAATTATGCTGGGTCAGCAGGTGTAAACCAGGACAGTCCCAGGCAAACAGGGATGTATGATCAATCCACCACAAGCCTCCAAAAGAGACTGGGTAACCCGGGGACATCATCATCCATTCATTTACCCCAAACCTGCCCCTCTCTGTCTATTTAACCTCCATCTATTTAATTGCTCAAATAAAAATCCAGGTCACCCGCAATTCGTCTCCTTTGGTCCCCTGTCTTCCCCTCCCCCGCCAACCCCCCCCCCCCCACCGGCCCCGCTCAAAACCATCAGCAAATCCTGATAACTCCATCTACAAGTTATTCCCCACCTGTTCATCTATATCTTTGTCCTCTGATTTCACCCTAGTCTTAGGCATCATCATTTCTCACCTGGACAGCAGTGAGAGCCTTCTAATCCGTCTCCCCACTTCCACACATGTTCTTTTCGTAATCCATTATCCAAAAGGCAACAAGAATAATTCTTCAAAAATGTAAATCTGATCATGTTTCTCCCTTGCTCAGAAGCTTCTAGCAGCTCTCTAAGGTACTGAGAATAAAAGAGCTAAACTCCTTATCTTGGCTCTATGTCTTTGTTCAATAAGTATGTGTTAAGTGAACAAACATACAAGTCAACAAGTATTTGCTGAGTATATTTTATGTACAGTCAGCCCTCTGCATCCGCAGGTTTCACATCTGCTAGTGGATCAAAAATTTGCAGGGGGGCGGGGGAGGGAGTTCCAGAAAGTTCCCCCAAACAAAACTTGAATTTGCCCGCACTGGCAACTATTTACATAGCATTTACATTGTATTTACAACTATTTACACAGCATTTACATTGTATTAGGTATTGTAAGTACTGGAGAGGATTTAAAGTATAGGGGAGGATGTGGTAGGTTATGTTGCAAAGAGTACACCATTTTCTATAAGGGATTTGAGCATCCTCAAATTTTGGTACCCACAGTGGGGAGGGAGGTGGTCCTGGAACTGACCCCCACAGATACTGAGGGACAACTGTGCTAGACTCATGCAAGGCGTGTCTTAGAGCTTCAGTGTGACCCATGTCACTGTTGGGAAGAAAACTCCCTTCTAATTCCTGATATTTCTTTCCACGTGAAGGGAGCCCCATCAGTAAGCCTTCTGGCCTCCCTCTGCCCCTTTACTCACAGGGAGTGGAGTGAGTTACACTGGTGGTAAACTGAGGAAGAAGAAACTCGGCATGCTCAGTTGAGCCCCACTCTTCTTCCCCTTGGCAGCTGGCCACATGTTTTTGCTATTCCTCCAGGGGCTGGCTCTTCCTCTGCCCCCATCCAGCACTGCCCGTGACCAGGTGGGTCAGTCTGCCTAATCCTGGATCCAATTATCAAGTCAATTTGGCTCTCATACCAAGCCAAGTGATTCATTATCAGTAATAAACATGATCTTTGGCTGCCATCTGCCACCCTGTTTATTTCTCAGTTTGTTCAGAGCTCGTATGGAAAGAGGGGTGCTATTTATTGGGCTCCCCCAAAGACCTTGAACCTCCCACGAGAAACAGGAGAAACCAGTCGCATAAAGCCTGGTGCAGAGCCCCTGGCAACCCAAGGGTATAACAATCTGGGACTTGAGAAATGAAAGCTGTAATAATGCAGTTGCCACTGAGCAATGATCATGCGGGGCTCACAGTGAAAACCCAAGTACAAATTTAGTAGCAGCATTTAGCCCAGAAGAACGTCTTCAGGAATGAATCATGAAGGGAATATTGTCATTTGTGCAAAGAGACAGAGGGTTAGAAGGGAAAAGGTGGCTAGAGATTCTCATTTATGTTTATGAAAACAGATGGCCTTTTTGAAAAACAGAAAGCCCAAACAAAAGCATCATTTATTCCAGGAGCTAAGAGATTGTGCTACTGACATCTCATCAAAAAGCCATCTCATAGGCTTTTTAACCCCCTGGAGAATTCATAAATAGCACTTCTTAAAATAAAAGCAAAACAGTTTTCAGAAGGATGTAAGTTACATAAGATTATCTTGGTTCCTCCCCCCTCCCACCTCCCCCCTCCCTTTGTCCTTTGCCCAGATGCTACTGAAAACCTTCCAAAACTGTGCTGGGAGTGGCTTGTAAGAAGTGGCAAATGTGAAACCTAGTTCACGAAGCTGTCAGGGGAGAGATTTACTGACTCATACATTCCTATGTCTCGGATACTTCCACAGCAGGCAAAAGACCAGGTCAGAATTCTGATTTCATTTCCTCACTGTCCTTAATTTTTCTTCAATCCATCCTTCCCTCAGTTTTCAGATCCTGATTTGAAATAAAAACTCAACATCCCTGCTTATGTCTAGGGCGATGCCAGTCAGATGTCTTGGTGTGCCTGTCCAGAGCCTTCCCGCCCTTCTCCAGCCCGCTTGGTGCCCTGGGAGGCTGTTCTTTAACCTGCATCAAAGGGCTCCCTCTGGCTACCAGCTGGGTTCAGCCAGAGGGAGCCCTGGCAGGAAGTCAAAGTTGGGAAGAGAGTGAGTTTGGGGTATTTATTCTCCTGGCAGGCTGCCTGGGAGGCTGTGGGTTGGCAGGGGCTGTGTTCCTGTGTGGGAGGACACAACTCTTTTGGGGCAGCCTTTTGCTAGAACTACAATACAGCTACAGCTCTCTCCAGGTTCCAGCGCCTGCTCCCTTCCCCTGCCCATCTGGGCTACGGGTGGTCACAGCTCCCAGCTGTTACTAGCCCCAGGGGGCTTCACCAGCCTTTGTGATTGCCCCCAATCCTGCCACACATTGAGCTATTTGTAATGAGGTGGATAGACCTAGAGTCTGTCATACAGAGTGAAGTAAGTCCGAAAGAGAAAGACAAATACCGTATGCTAACACATATATATGGAATTTAAGAAAAAAAAATGTCATGAAGAACCTAGGTGTAAGACGGGAATAAAGGCACAGACCTACTAGAGAATGGACTTGAGGATATGGGGAGCGGGAAGGGTAAGCTGTGACAAAGCGAGAGAGAGGCATGGACATATATACACTACCAAACGTAAGGTAGATAGCTAGTGGGAAGCAGCCCCGCATAGCACAGGGAGATCAGCTCCGTGCTTTGTGACTGCCTGGAGGGGTGGGATAGGGAGGGTGGGAGGGAGGGAGATGCAAGAGGGAAGAGATATGGGAACATATGTATATGTATAACTGATTCACTTTGTTATGAAGCAGAAACTAACACACCATTGTAAAGCAATTACACTCCAATAAAGAAAAAAAACCAAAAAACAAAAAAACAGTCCCTTGCTCACACTCCCCTTAATTATACCTCAAAACAAATGCCACTGTTTCTTTGCCAGAACCCCAACTGATATGCAATAGCTCTATGTCAATATCTCTGTCAGTCTTTATTTGACTCAAAAGCAAGCTCTAGGGCTTCCCTGGTGGCGCAGTGGTTGAGAGTCCACCTGCCAATGCAGGGGACACCGGATCATGCCCCGGTCCGGGAAGATCCCATATGCTGCGGAGCGGCTGGGCCCGTGAGCCATGGCCGCTGAGCCTGCGCGTCCGGAGCCTGTGCTCCGCAACGGGAGAGGCCACAACAGTGAGAGGCCCGCGTACCGCAAAAAAAAAAAAAAATAAAAAATAATTAAAAAAAAAAAAAAAAAAAAAAAATTAAAAAAAAAAAAAAAAAAAAAAAGCAAGCTCTATTTCTTGCTTTTCCTCCTCAACAAACTTCTTGAACAAATGCCCCAGAAGGTTTGAGCTCAGAAGGGCTTCCTAGACTGTCCAACCTGCTGTTATCTAGGGCTTGTTTTTGAGAAGTCAGTTTGTCAAAATATAGCAAAAATCAGTAAACATGTTGAATTCCGATAACCCAGAAATTCTAATAGTTCTAAAAAGTATCCCAAGGAATCCCTGGATTTATATAAAGATGTTTCCTAGGGTGATATTAAAAGTATATAATGATATGAGCACTGCTTCATTGAGCAGGGCAGACTATATTATTGTATCAGTGCCAACTGGCTGAATATTGGCACAGGGCACTCATTGCAATAGTGAATACAGGAGTGAAAAAAAAGTAGGAAACAACTTGAATGTCTAACAGCAGGAGAAATGTAAATACACTCTGGCATTCTGTAGGATGAAATACTATGCAGCCTTATAAAACGATTCTGTAGATGAATATTTAATGACATAGAAAGTTGTATATTACACACATCGTTAAATGAAAAAAGCACAAAATTTAATAGAGTGTGGTTCTATTTTTAGAAATTAAAAAAAAAGGTGATGTGTGTGTGTGTTTACACAACAGAAAGAGCCACAGTGTTTTTTTTCAATGTGGTAAGGTAATCGATATTTTTTCTTTTCTTCCATTTGCTCATCTGTAGTTTCTAAATTTTCAAGAATAAATAAGTATAATTTTTAAATGAGAAAATACGACAAGAAATTTTTTTTAAGTCACACACCCAGTTTCAGAGACACGCCTAAAATTTTGGTCAGGAGCCTCTGATTATAAACTATTTGCTGAATGCACTGCCCGTAGGACCAATCATGTAACTGATGGCTTCTGGTCTCACTAGAAGTGCTTGACATTTCAGAACAGTGAGATGCAGACCCTTAGGCAGTCTTATACACAAACAACTCCAGCTCCGGGCAATGGCCACTGACTCTCTGCCAAGAAAATGACGTGTTCCAAGTCGAGACTGCTGCCTGCGTTCTTGGCATCCAGTTCCCGATATTCTCCCTCCTGAACACTTCATATATTCCTAGCAGACTGACTGCATATTATTAATACCTATATAGGCCGTCAATCAACACGTCTTCCAAGAGAAACTGTCCAAGTCAGTCTTATGAAGAACCCAATTAAAAAAACGATTTAAAAGACATACTTTCTCAACAGTACTTTTAATTATTTGACACTTCATTATTTACTCCTTCATTTTTACGCTTCCTCCTTCTCCAAAGGACCCAAGGAAGCTAATTAGCCAACATGAAGCTGCATGCATATTCATGTGTATGTGAAGACAACTTCCTATACATGCATGTAGATGTAGGATTTAGTATACAGGAATATACAGTATATAGTACATATTTAGTAGTAATAATATAGTATTAGTACATGTAAATACAATCACATCCATTTTATTCACCGAAGAGGGGAAGGCATGGGCCGAAGCAAGCTGCTAGCATCTGTCTACCAGGTTAGAGAAAGAAGTGGGAATTTGCTGGTTCCCCGCTTGAGAAGTTCAGTGTCATTACCTTTCACCTTGACCCGGCTATGGCCTTTGCTCCTAGATTCTCTGCTTGGTTCTCAGCCCTACCTGCGAACCTCCACACCCATGCCAGGCTCATCTTCATCACAGGCAGACAGAATCATGCCACCTGCCAGCTCCATGCCCTCAGACGGCCATCTATAGCCTAGAACAGTTGTTTTTAATTAGCTGTTTAAATACTTTTTTTTAGTAGAGGGACTTTTCCTCCTAAAATGAAACTTATATTGGCGCTCAGTATATAAACAGATACAAGAATTGCTAATTAAAGTGAGGGGTTGCAACCCCCTTGGGCTTCCATGGTCTTCAGATCTACTGCACCCACTGTCCTACACATAATTACTTTAGTGCTAAGCTCTAGTGGATAGTAGACCATTTTTCTTTTCCTTTCTTTTCTTTTCCTCCCTCCCCTTTCAAAGCGTCAGCGAGTACCTGTAGGTATTGTTTCAGGCTCAGAGCACAAAACCTCAGGGTGCTAGAGTCTAAAGTGGAAGTCAGACAACAAATACATGACATGTTAGGTGATGGTAAATGTTATGAAAAAAATAGAGGGAAATAAGAAGGAAAGAGATTGGTGGAAGAGGTCTGTTTTATACAGTTAGGTCGGGGAAGGCCTCGCTGAAGAGGTGGCATTGAGCAGACACCTGAAGGAAGCGAGGCAGCAAGCTCTGCAGGTATCTGGGAGGATTAAAGTTCCAGCAAGGGCAAAAGGGGGCTGTGGCAGAAGAGTGCCTGGCGTGTTAGCGGGGCAGCAAGGAGGCTGGTGTTGCTGGGCTGGGAGGAACCAAGGAGAGAGCGAGATGGGCTGGGGGCGTCAGGGTGGGATGCTGCTCTGACAGATGTTCAGAGCCCCGTGGGACATTGTAAAGGCTTTGACTTTTCCTCTGAGATGGGGAATCTTTGAAAGGTTTTGAGCAGAAGAACGACAGGAACAGATTGGAGGGGAGCAAAGAGGAAGTAGGAAGCACAGGTAGGAGGCTACTGTGAGAATCCAGCTGAGAAATGACGAGGGTGAGGGTGTGAAGGTGATGGGAAATGGTGCAATTCTCTACATGCTTTTGAAGGTAGAGCTCACAATATGTGCTGATGTATTAGATGTGGAATGTGGGGGACAGAGAGAACAAGAAGAGACAATAAAACTCTCAGGAAATTAGCCTGAGCAAAGCAAGGAATGGAGCTGCTGTGGGAAGAACAGGTTGGTGATGGGAGAAAACCAGGGAATGGGCTTGGGCGTGTTAGGTTTGAGAAGAGCTACTGCCTGTTTGGGTGGATATATGCATTAAGAGCTCAGGACAGAGGTCCAAGCTGGAGATATAAATCTGACAGTCATCTACATTTAAATCCATTTAAACTATAAGACTGGATGAGGTCTCCAAGGAAGTGTAGAGTGGAATGAGAAAAGGTCTGTGGACTGGGCCGTGGGGCCTCCCAGCATTTAGAGGTTTGAGACTCAGAGGAAACACTAAAAGAGGCAGAAAAAGTAGTGGGTAGTGAGGTGAGACAGACCAGGAGAGCATGGAGTTCCTGAGCACAGGTGAAGGACGTACTCAAGAAGGAGTGTTACCATCCATGTAAATTGGTCCAGTCATGTGAGGACTGGGCAATGACCACAGGGTTTAGCAACATGGAGATCCCTGGAGACCGTGAACAGGAGTGATGTTGGATGGGAGGTGGGGGGAACGTCTGACTGGAGCTCCTCAAGGGCAGACACCACCTGTCATTCATTGCTGTATCCTCCATGCCCCTCCCCTCCCCAACTCAGCGTCCAGCACAGTGCCTGGCACACAGTGGGCAATAATATCTAGTGATGGATGAGCCATTTCCCCCATGAAGTCACTAATCTTTTATATGTCCCTGTTCGTGGACTCTAATAATTTTCACAGAAAAGACCTACTCCTTTCCTATGTGTATGTATCTGGACCAGAAGAAGGGATTAGAAGAAGGTAAGAAGGAAAATCAAATAGAAGACTATCTCTTCTTTGCAAAGGCTCAGCTAGGGCTGCCCTTGTTTACACAAGACTCCATATCATGACTACATAATTAGGTTGGTAAAAGGAAGTCAGTGTCTTTGCTCACTTATGTCTGGGAAAATGTTTAATTTTAACAACAACAATGATGATGATTAGCATAAAATATACTTCGTACATTTTAGAAGGACCTATCATATGCACCACCTCGCTTTTCCTCGTTACCAATTACCTCACAACATTTGCAAGTGCTGCTGGCTTAGGTAGTCCCCTAAGGAAAAGTTGGATATAACTAGCAGGGCAAGTTGCCTTAGATCAGAGGTCTACAAACTGTGGCCAACACCTGTTTTTGTAAATAAAGTTTTATTGGAACGCAGCCTTGCCTGTATGTTAGCATATTGCCTCCAGCTGTTTCTGTGCTACCCAGCAGAGCTGAGTAGTTGCATGAGAGACTGTGCAAAGTTGAAAGCCTTTACTATCTAGCCATTTACAGAAAAAGCTGGCCAACACCTGTCTTAGACAAGCTAAATCAGAGGTCCCCAAAACAGGGTGCTCAAGACAACCCATTGGGACTTGGGAAGAAAATATCCCAACATCTCTCTCTCTCTTCTTAATTTTAAGAAAAGGAACATTTAAGTTTCTTAATGTTTAGTACATAGATTGAGAGTGAATCATGGATCTAATTTATAAATAAAGATGAAAATGCTGAGAATGTACAGTCAAAAACCATTTACTATTAGAGGCAGATGATGAAAATATTTGAAAATCAGGCAGGAGATACAAGAGAGGGCCTGGCATACAGTAGGTACTCAAAATGATTTGGAGTAATATTAGTTAACATTTACCGAATCACTAGCCTGTTTCAAGAGCAGTGCTAAAGGCTTCATATGCATTAGCTCATTTAATTCACACAACCCTCTGATGAGTTCAGTATTATAACCCTGTCCCATTTCACAGGTAAAGAAACTGAGGCTTAGAGAGATGAAGTGTTTCCCACATTGGCAAACAATGAGAAAATAGTAGCTTTGGGAGTTGAATCAGGACCTCTGACACCTAAGGCTAAGGTCTGAGCTTGTGGATTGCCATACAGATTCAACGGTGCCATCTTGTGTAAATATATTTAGGTACGGGCTGATCATTAACCAAGGAGACATGCAAAGGGAACACACTGATTTTGCTTTTCAAGCTTCATTACCATGGTTCGAAAAATGCATTTGACAAAAAAAGTGGGGAGGGGAGTGGATCTCCCCCTCAGACAGAACTTCCCTCGGACAGAACTTCCCCTGTATTCATGACCGTACCCTACAGTTCGGACATGCCTGAGTGTGGAGCTACCATAATAGGAATGTGACCATAGGGGAGATAATCAAAGCCTGGAATCAGACATGGGTTTCCTCACAGGAACCTCATGGCACATAAAAACTATTTATCTTACAGACTGAAGAAGCATCCTGGTGCAGTGTCTAGAGCACTAGCGAAGCAATCAGGCAGAAGTGGATTTTGCTTGATGTGAACCAGCAGCGTTGCCTTGGTTAGGTCCTCTAATTTCTCTAAGCATCAGGTTTCTCATTTGTTAAGTGAAAATAATAATGCATGCTTCATAAGTTTGCAGGCCTGTAGGAGCACTTAATAAATAGTAGTCATGGTGGTTAGTCATGGCTATGCTTCATTTTGTTTTTGTTTTCAGTAATTTGTATTGTCCTAATATTTTTGTAACAATGCAGTTAAAAATAAATAGGACTAATAGAAAATCTGAATACGCTTATATCTATTAAAGAAATTGAATGGATACTTAATAAGTTTCCAAAACAGAAAGTACCAGACCCAGATGGGGTCACTGGTAAATTCTACCAAACATTTAAGGAAGAAATTATGCCAATTCTCTACAACCTCTTCAAGAAGACAGAAGCAGAAAGAATACTTCCTAATTCATTCTATGAGGCCAGAATTACCCTAATGCCCAAACCATACAAAGACATTACAAGAAAACTAGAGTTCAATGTTTCTTATGAACATAGGTGTAAAAATACCCAACAAAATATTAGTAAATTGAATCTAACAATGTATAAAAAGATTTATAAACCACAGCTAAATGGGATTTATCCAAGGTATGCAAGGCTGGTAATCATTCAAAACCAATGAAGGTAATCCATCACATCAATAGGCTGAAGAAGAAAAATCACATGATCATATTAATACATGCTGAAAAACATTTGACAAAATCCAACAGCTATTCAGGATAAAAACTCTCAGCAAACTAGAAATAGAGGGGGACTTTCTTAACTTGATAAAGAACACCTACAAAAACCCAACAACTAACATCACACTTAATGGTGAGAAAGGTGAACCTTTTCTGTTAAGATCAGGAACAAGATGAGGATGTCCTCTCTCATCATATTGGAAGTCCTAGCTAATGCAATAAAACAAGAAAAGAAAATAAAAAGTATGTAGATTGGGAATACAGAAATAAAATTGTCTTTGTTTGCAGATGACATGACTGTCTTTGTAGAAAATCCAAAAGAATTCACACCAAAAAACTCCTGAAACTAATAATCAATTACATCAAGATTTTAAGACACAAGGTTAATATAAAAAGTCAATCATTTTCCTATATACTGCAATGAACAGGTGAAAATTGAAACTAAAAACAATTACCTTTTACATTCACACATCTGAAAATGAAACACTTAGGTATAAATCTAACAAAATGTGAACAAGATCTATATGAGGAAAACTACAAAACTCTGATCAAAGATATTAAAGAAGAACTAAATAGACTGGAACTCACCAAATAGTATATCCCACATCCAAAAACAAAGGAGAAGCTACAATGAGATGGGAGGAGGGGCACAATCACAACAAAATTAAATCCCATAACTGCTGGGTGGGTGACTCACAAACTGGAGAACACTTATACCACAGAAGTCCACCCACTGGACTGAAGGTTCTGAGCCCCATGTCAGGCTTCCCAACCTGGGGGACTGGCAACGGGAGGAGGGATTCCTAGAGAATCAGAATTTGAAGGCTAGCGGGATTTGATTACAGGACTTTGACAGGACTGGGGGAAACAGAGACTCTACTCTTGGAGGGCACACACAAAGTAGTGTGCGCATCGGGACCCAGGGGAAGGAGCTGTGACCCCATAGGAGACTGAACCAGACCTACCTGCTAGTGTTGGAGGGTCTCCTGCAGAGGCAGGGGGTGGCTGTGGCTCACCATGGGGACAAGGACACTGGCAGCAGAAGTTCTGGGAAGTACTCCTTGGCATGAGTCCTCCCAGAGTCTGCCATTAGCCCCACCAAGGAGCCCCAGTAGGCTCCACCACTGGGTCGCCTCAGGGCACACAACCAAGAGGGAGGGAACCCAGCCCCACTCATCAGCAGACAAGCAGATTAAAGTTTTACTGAGCTCTGCCCACCACAGCAACAGCCAGCTCTACCCACCACCAGTCCCTCCCATCAGGAAACTTGCACAAGCCTCTTAGATAGCCTCATCCACCAGAGGGCAGACAGCAGAAGCAAGAAGAACTACAATCCTGTAGCCTGTGGAACAAAAACCACATGCACAGAAAGACAGACAAGATGAAAAGCCAGAGGGCTATGAGCCAGATAATGGAACAAGATAAAACCCCAGAAAAACAACTAAATGAAGTGAAGATAGGCGACCTTCCAGAACAAGAATTCAGAATAATGACAGTGAAGATGACCAAGGACCTCGGAGAAAGAATGGAGGCAAAGATCGAGAAGATGTAAGAAATGTTTAACAAAGACCTAGAAGAATTAAAGAACAAACAAACAGAGATGAACAATACAATAGCTGAAATAAAAAATACACTAGAAGGAATCAGTAGCAGAATAACTGAGGCAGAAAAACGGATAAGTGACCTGGAAGACAGAATGGTGGAATTCACTGCTGCGGAACAGAATAAAGAAAAAAGAATGAAAAGAAATGAAGACAGCCTAAGAGACCTCTGGGACAACATTAAATGCAACAACATTCACATTATAGGGGTCCCAGAAGGAGAAGAGAGAGAGAACGGACCTGAGAAAATATTTAAAGAGATTATAGTCGAAAACTTCCCTAACATGGGAAAGGAAATAGCCACCCAAGTCCAGGAAGCGCAGAGAGCCCCATACAGGATAAACCGAAGGAGAAACACACCGAGACACATAGTAATCAAATTGGCAAAAATTAAAGACAAAGAAAAATTATTGAAAGCAGCAAGGGAAAAAGGACAAATAACATACAAGGGAACTCCCATAAGGTTAACAGCTGATTTCCCAGCAGAAACTCTAAAAGCCAAATGGGAGTGGCATGACATATTTAAAATGATGAAAGGGAAGAACCTACAACCAAAATTACTCTAGCCAGCAGGAACCTCATTCAGATTCAATGGAGAAATCAAAAGCTTTACAGACAAGCAGAAGCTAAGAGAATTCAGCACCACCAAACCAGCTCTACAACAAATGCTAAAGGAACTTCTCTAAGTGGGAAACACAGGAGAAGAAAAGGACCTACAAAAACAAACCCAAAACAATTAAGAAAATGGGCATAGGAACATATATATCAATAATTACCTTAACGTGAATGGATTAAATGCTCCAACAAAAAGACACAGGCTTGCTGAATGGATACAAAAACAAGACCCATATATATGCTGTCTACAAGAGACCCACTTCAGACCTAGGAACACATACAGACTGAAAGTGAGGGGATGGAAAAAGATATTCCATGCAAATGGAAATCAAAAGAAAGCTGGAGTAAATATACTCATAACAGATAAAATAGACTTTAAGATAAACAATGTTACAAGAGACAATGATCAAGTGATCAATCCAAGAAGAACATATAACAATTATAAATATATATGCACCCAACATAGGAGCACCTCAGTACATAAGGCAACTGTTAACAGCTATAAAAGAGGAAATCAACAGTAACACAATAATACTGGGGGACTTTAACACCTCACTTACACCAACGACAGATCATCCAGACAGAAAACCAATAAGGACACACAAGCTTTAAATAACGCAATAGACCAGATAAATTTAATTGATATTTATAGGACATTCCACCCCAAAACAGCAGATTACACTTTCTTCTCAAGTGCGCATGGAACATTCTCCAGGGTAGATCACAAGTTGGGCCACAAATCAAGCCTCAGTAAATTTAAGAAAACTGAAATCATATCAAGCATCTTTTCTGACCACAACACTATGAGAATAGAAATCAATTACAGGGAAAAAAAAACGTAAAAAACACAAAAACATGGAGTCTAAACTATACGTTACTAAATAACCAAGAGATCACTGAAGAAATCGAAGAGGAAATCAAAAAATACCTAGAGACAAATGAAAATGAAAACACGACGATACAAAACCTATGGGATACAGCAAAAGCAGTTCTAAGAGGGAAGTTTATAGCAATACAATCCTACCTCAAGAAACGACAAACATCTCAAATAAACAATCTAACCTTACACCTAAAAGAACTAGAGAAAGAAGAACAAACAAAACACAAAGTTAGTAGAAGGAAAGAAACCATAAAGATCAGAGCAAAAGTAAATGAAATAGAAACAAAGAAAACAATAGCAAAGATCAATAAAACTAAAAGCTGGTTCTTTGAGAAGATAAACAAAATTGATTAACCATTAGCCAGACTCATCAAGAAAAAGAGGGAGAGGACTCAAATCAATAAAATTAGAAATGAAAAAGGAGAAGTTACAACAGACACCGCAGAAATACAAAGCATCCTAAGAGCAACTCTATGCCAATAAAATGGACAACGTGGAAGAAATGGACAAATTCTTAGAAAGGTATAAACTTCCAAGACTGAACCAGGAAGAAATAGAAAATATGAAGAGACCAATCACAGGTAATGAAATTGAAACTGTGATTAAAAATCTTCCAACAAACAAAAGTCCAGGACCAGATGGCTTCACAGGTGAATTCTATCAAACATTTGGAGAAGAGCTAACACCCATCCTTCTCAAACTCCTCCAAAAAATTGCAGAGAAAGGAACACTCCCAAACTCATTTTATGAGGCCACCATCACCCTGATACCAAAAGCAGACAAAGATACTATACAAAAAGAAAATTACAGGCCAATATCACTGATGAATATAGATGCAAAAATCCTCAACAAAATACTAGCAAACAGAATCCAACAACACATTAAAAGCATCATACACCATGATCAAGTGGGATTTATCCCAAGGATGCAAGGATTCTACAATATACGCAAATCAATCAATGTGATACACCATATTAATAAATTGAAGAATAAAAACCATAGGGACTTCCCTGGTGGCACAGTGGTTAAGAATCCGCCTGCCAATGCAGGGGATATGGGTTCAAGCCCTGGTCCAGGCAGATCCCACATGCTGCAGAGCAGCTAAGCCTGTGAGCCACAACTACTGAGCCCGTGTGCCACAACTACTGAAGCCCGTGCACCACAACTACGGAAGCCTGTGCGCCACAACTACTGAAGCCCGTGCATTGCAACTACTGAGCCCGCATGCCGCAACTACTGAAGCCCGTGCACCACAAATACTGAGCCCGCATGCCACAACTATTGAAGCCCATGCACCACAACTACTGAAGCCCGTGCACCACAACTACTGAAGCCCATGTGCCACAACTACTGAGCCTGCATGCCACAACGACTGAAGCCCGCACGCCTAGAGCCCATGCCCCGCAACAAGAGAAGCCACTGCAATGAAAAGCCCTTGCACTGCAACAAAGAGTAGCCCCTACTCTCTGCAACTAATGAAAGCCCGCACACAGCAATGAAGACCCAACGCAGCCTTAAATAAATAAATTTACTAAAAAAAAAAAAAAAAAAAAAAAGAATAAAAACCATATGATCATCTCAATAGATGCAGAAAAAGCTTTTGACAAAATTCAACACTGATTTACGATAAAAACTCTCCAGAAAGTGGGCACAGAGGAAACCAACCTCAACATAAGAAAGGTCATATACAACAAACCCACAGAAAACATCATTCTCAATGGTGAAAAGCTGAAAGAATTTCCTCTAAGATCAGGAACAAGACAAGGATGTCCACTTTCACTACTATTATTCAACATAGTTTTGGAAGCCCTAGCCACGGCAATCAGAGAAGAAAAAGAAATAAAAGGAATAAATTGGAAAAGAAGAAGCAAAAGTGTCACTGTTTGCAGATGACATGATTCTATACATAGAGAATCCTAAAGATGTCACCAGAAAACTACTAGAGCTAATCAAAGAATTTGGTAAAGTTGCAGAATACAAAATTAATGCACAGAAATCTCTGGCATTCCTATACACTAATGAAGAAAAATCTGAAAGACAAATTAAGGAAACACTCCCATTTACCACTGCAACAGAAAGAACAAAATACCTGGGAATAAACCTACCTAGGGAGACAAAAGACCTGTATGCAGAAAACTATAAGACACTGATGAAAGAAATTAAAGATGACACAAACAGATGGAGAGGTATACCATGTTCTTGGATTGGAAGAATCAATATTGTGAAAATGACTCTACTACCCAAAGCAATCTACAGATTCAATGCAATCTCTATCAAATTACCAATGGCATTTTTTACAGAACTAGAACAAAAAATCTTAAAATTTGTATGGAGACACAAAAGATCCCAAATAGGCAAAGTGGTCTTGAGGGAAGAAAACGGAACTGGAGGAATCAGGCTCCCTGACTTCAGACTATACTACAAAGCTACAGTAATCAA
The DNA here is from genome assembly GCF_008692025.1 of Phocoena sinus. Classification (NCBI taxonomy): domain Eukaryota; kingdom Metazoa; phylum Chordata; class Mammalia; order Artiodactyla; family Phocoenidae; genus Phocoena; species Phocoena sinus. The sequence goes on along the minus strand of NC_045770.1, from coordinate 53,544,080 downwards.
CACAATATGGTACTGGCACAAAAACAGAAATATAGATCAATGGAACAGGATACAAATCCCAGAGATAAACCCATGCACCTCTGGTCAACTAACCTATGACAAATGAGGCAAGGATATACAATGGAGAAAAGACAGTCTCTTCAATAAGTAGTGCTGGGAAAACTGGACAGCTACATGTAAAAGAATGAAATTAGAACACTCCCTAACACCATACACAAAAATAAACTCAAAATGGATTAGAGACCTAAATGTAAGACTGGACACTATCAAACTCTTAGAGGAAAACATAGGGAGAACACTCTATGACATAAATCACAGCAAGATCTTTTTTGATCCACCTCCTAGAGTAATGGAAATAAAAACAAAAATAAACAAATGGGACCTAATGAAACTTCAAAGTTTTTGTACGACAAAGGAAGCTACAAAGAAGATGAAAAGACAACCCTCAGGATGGGAGAAAATATTTCCAAACGAATCAATGGACAAAAGATTAATCTCCAAAATTTATAAACAGCTCATGCAGCTGAATATTAAAAACACAAACAACTCAATACAAAAATGGGCAGAAGACCTAAATAGACATTTCTCCAAAGAAGATATACAGACTGCCAACAAACAAATGAAAGAATGCTCAACATCACTAATCAGTAGAGAAATGCAAATCAAAACTACAATGAGGTATTACCTCACACTGGTCAGAATGGCCATCATCAAAAAATCTACAAACAATAAATGCTGGAGAGGGTGTGGAGAAAAGGGAACCCTCTTGCACTGTTGGTGGGAATGTAAATTGATACAGTCACTATGGAGAACAGTATGGAGGTTCCTTAAAAAGCTAAAAATAGAATTACCATGTGATCCAGCAATCCAACTACTGGGCATATACCCAGAAAATATCATAATTCAAAAAGACACATGCGGGCTTTCCTGGTGGTGCAGTGGTTGAGAGTCCACCTGCCGATACAGGGGACATGGGTTCGTGCCCCGGTCCAGGAAGATCCCTCATGCCATGGAGTGGCTAGGCCTGTGAGCCATGGCTACTGAGCCTGTGCGTCCAGAGCCTGTGCTCCGCAATGGGAGAGGCCACAACAGTGAGAGGCCCGTGTACCACAAAAAATAATAATAATAAAAAAAAGACACATGCACCCCAATGTACTTTGCAGCACTATTTACAATAGCCAGGACATGGAAGCAACCAAAATGCCTGTTGTCAGATGAATGGATAAGGAAGATGTGGTACATATATACAATGGAATATTACTCAGCCATAAAAAGGAATGAAATTGGGTCATTTGTAGAGATGTGGATAGATCTAGAGACTGTCATACAGAGTGAAGTAAGTCAGAAAGAGAAAAACAAATATCATATATTAACATATATATGTGGAACCTAGATAAATGGTACAGATGAACCAGTCTGCAGGGCAGAAATTGAGACACAGATGCAGAGAACAAACGTATGGATACCAAGGGAGGAACGTGCCGGGGGTGGTGGTGGTGGTGGTGGTGGGATGAATTGGGAGATTGGGATTGACATATATACACTAATATGTATAAAATGGATAACTAATAAGAACCTGCTGTATACAAAAATAAATAAAATAAAATTCAAAAATAAAAAAAATAAATAAAGAAGAACTAAATAATTGGAGAGCTATTCCACATTCATGGACACGAAGACTCAATATTATCGAGATGTCAGCTCTTCTGAACTTGATATATAGATTCAACACAATCCCAATCAAAACACCAGCAAGTTATTTTGTAGACACTGGCAAACTGATTCTCAAGTGGAGAGGCAAAAGACCCAGAATAGCCAACTCAATATTGAAGGCGAGTAGCAAAATTAGAGGACTGACACTACCTGACCTCAAGACTTACCTTAAAGCTATAGTAATTGAGACAGTGTGGTATTGGTGAAAAAGAGACAAACAGATCAACATAACAGAATAGCGAGCCCAGAAATAGGCCTACATAAATACAGTCAATTGATCTTTGACAAAGGAGAAATGGAATACAATGAAGCAAAGACAGCCTTTTCTCAAATGGTGCTGGAACAACTGGACATCCACATGCAAAAAAAATGAATCTAGGCACAGACTTTACACCCTTCACAAAAGCTAACTCAAAATGGATCATAGACCTACATGTAAAATGCAAAACTACAAAACTCCTAGATGATAACACAGCAGAAAATCTAGGTGACCTCAGGATGGTGACGACTCTAGATACAACTCCAAAGGCACAGTCCGTGAAAGGAAAAAGATGATAAGGTGGACGTCATTAAAATTAAACACTTCTGTTTTGTTATACAATGTCAAGACAAGGAGAAAGACAAGACACATGGTGTGAGAAAATAATTGCAAAAGACACATCTGATAAAGGACTGTTATCCAAAATACATAAACAGTTCTAAAAACTCAACAATAGGAAAATAAACAAGCCAAGTAAAAGTGGGCCAAAGACTTGAACAGACATGTCACAAAGAAAATATACAAATGGGAAGTTAACATATGAAAAGATGTCCAACATCATATGTCATTAGGGAATTGCAAATGAGATACAAGATACCACTACATATTTATTAGAACGGCCAATATTCAGAACAGTGATAACACCAAATGCTAGTGAGAATGTGGAGCAACAAGAACTCTCATTTATTGCTGATGGGAATGCAAGATGGTACAGCCACTTTGGAAGCCAGTTTGGAGGTTTCTTACAAAACTAGATAAATTCTTACCATACGATTCAGCAGTTGCGCTCTCTGGTATTTACCCAAATGAATTAAAAACTTATGTCCACAGAAAAGCCTGCACAGGGATGTTTATAGCAGCTTTCTTTGTAATTGCCAAAATTTGCAAGCGACCAAGATGCCCTTCAGTAGGTGAATGGTTAAATAAATTGTGATATATGCAGTCAATGGATTGCTATTCAGTGCTAAAAAGAAATGAGCTATCAAGCAAGGGGAAGAAGTAGAAGAACCTTAAATGCATATTACTAAGTGAAAGAATCCAGTTTGAGAAGGCCAAATACTGTATGATTCCTACCATATGATATTCTGGAAAAAGTGAAACTCTGGAGACAGTACAAAGATCAGTGGTTTCTGGGGGGTTAGGGGGAGGGAGGGATGAATATGCAAAGCATGAGGATTTACAGGACAGTGAATTTATTCTGTTTGATATTATAATAGTGGATACATGTCAGTATACATTTGTCAAAACCCACAGAATGTACAACATCATGAGTGAACACTAATGTAAACTGTGGACATTGGGTGACAATGATGTGTCAGTGTAGGGTCATCTATTGTAACAAATGGACCATTGTAGTGGGGGGTTGCTGGTAGTGAGGGAGGGTGTGCATGTGTGAGGGCAGGGAGCATATGGGAACTCTATCCTTTCTGCTCAGTTTTGTTGTGAACCTAAAAGTGCCCTAAAAATAAAGTTTATTAATAAAAAAGGAGAAACAAAACAAACAAATAAATCTCCAGACTTCATACTCATCAGAGTGGCTATTATCAAAACCAGAAAATAACAAATGTTGGCAAGGGTGTGGAGAAATTGGAACCCCTTGTGCATTGCTGGTGGAAATGTAAAATGGCTCTGCCATTGTGGGAAATGGTATGGCATAAACCTAAATATAGAATTTCCATATGATTCAGCAATTCTGCTTCTGTGTATATAACTGAAAGAATCGAAAGCAGGGACTTGAACGGTTAACTGTACACCCATGTTCACAGTTGCATTATTCACTACCGCCAAAAGGTGAAAGCAAATAATGTTCATCAACAAATGAATAAATAGAATTCAATAGGTACACACAATAAAATATTATCCAGCCTTCAAAAAGAAGAACATTCTGATACATGATACAATATGGATGAACCCTGAGAACATTATGGTGAGTACATTATGCTTAAGTGTAAGTCAGTCACCAAAGGACACACAACGTATGATTCCACTTACAGGAAGCTGGCAGACTCATATTCAGAGACAGAAGGCAGAACAGTGGTTGAAGGGGCTGGAGAAAAGGTGGAAGGGGGAGTGATTGTTTAAGGGGTACAGAGGTTCACTTTGGAAGATGAAAAGAGTTCTATAGACGGATGGTTGACGGTTGCACAACGATATGAATGTACTTAATACCATAAAACTGTGCACTTAGAAATGGTTAAAACGATGAATTTTATCTTAGGTATATTTTACCACACTTCAAAAAATTATAAAAATAAGTGACTCTTAATATCTCATTCTAAGGTGTAAATGACAAATGGAGCTTACGCTTTATATTCTAGCCAAACCAATCTATACATTTCTTTGAAATGAAAAGAAAAATACTTTAAAAAATACATGAATAAAATCAGAGTTCTTTACTTCTGGGCCCATGACTGCAAAAGTGACAGAATCGAAGTTTATGGCCTCATATCTGAGGCAGTGCCTAATAGGTTGACTGGGTCCGGTTAAATGGCCAGCCAATTTCCATATTGCACCAGGAGGAGCTGCCTTGGTACCATTTGACCCTTGGTGCCAAAAGGAGACAATCCATGTGGGATTTTTCCACAGAAAACCTGTTTACCAAGAGTACTGGCATACACTATTCAATTTTCACATGTTTGGACCATGTGAAAATAACAACCGATACATAACTAACCAAGGTTTGGGGCACAATTGTCCATGCTTATCGCCAAATTTTTTATTCTTATGAAATCATAAACCTTGGCAGTCCTTAGAAAAAGTGCTTTGGCTTAGAAAACAGCAACAATAGCAACAGAACACGACCACTGCCGAGAATCCTTCCATTTTCGAAATTCTTCCTGATGAGGTTTCCAATCCTGACGATGATAACAAGGCCCTTACCAGGTTTGAGTGCCTTTTCTGTGCCAGCAACTAAAGGTGGTACTCTACATGTGTAGAAGATTTCATTTCATTGTCCCAATCATCTTTCCAAGCAAACAGTCCTTACCTCACTTTTAAAGATGAAGAAACCAAGCCTCAGAGAATTGAGGTAATGCGCCCAAGATAAAGTGGCAAAGCTAGGAGTTGAACCTAGATCTCTCTAACTGCAGAACCATATTCTTCTATATCACACCACCTTAACTAATGCTCTCATTAGTTAAGAGATGAGTTAATTACTATCACCTTGCCAAGCCTCCAGCTTGTAGTTGGCTAGGCAAGCTTGTAGTTGTAGCTCAGAGAGGAGGTGCCCTAGGTAACAGAGAGTACACAGGAATCTGGGGGTACTGCTTGCCCGGAGCACCCCTCCAAGCCATCTACGGAGCCTTGTAATAAGGATCTCACCTATTTGTCAAAGAACTGGGATACCAGGCACTATAGAAGAGGCTTCACATGCTTTATCTCTAATCTTTGTAGCACTTCCATAGCAGGTATTTTATCCTCATTGTACAGATGAGGCTGGGAAAAGTAAATGACGTGTCGAAGCATAACATCTAGGCAGGGGCGAACCCTCCCCTTCCTATGGTAGTGTGCCTCATGGCAAGAATGCAGAATCAGTCTGCACAACAGAGAAAAGCAGAGGGTGGGGAGGTTATCAATTGGGTTACAACCCATGAGGCAGGCAAGCTGGGAAGATTAACCACTGGAGGGTGAGGTGGGACAACGAGAGTAGAGAGACCCTCACCATCTCAAATTTTCCAAAGAAATCACCTAAGGTCACAGAACTATGCAAATCAATCACACAGGTTATTGTTCCTGGAATAAAGGACTTTGAATCTATATTTGAATGCACTGAGATTATTGATTCATCCGCATCCAATGTATAATTCACTGCATCTGAAACAGCCCCGTGGAGCCTGATTCTCCAGCTACTGGCTTTGGCAAAAGATTCTCTTCAGATCGTGTACTTACACAGAAGGTGACGTTATAAGAAGGATTTCGTTAACCAGACTCTCACAAGAGAGTGGCATATTTATATGAAATCTTTAAATACGTTTTTTAGCTCCGGTGCCCCTACCCCCTTCCCATCCCTCCCTCCCCTTCCTGTTCTGGATACTCAACTTTTACACCCACAGCTCTAATGACCCGCTAATGCATTTGGGTTAATACATCCTGGCTCTTGAACTCCAGGGCAATGACCTGAACCCCATCTATTAATTTGACCATGAGAGGGGTTCAAGATAGTTACAATAATCCTTTCCACTGGGGACAAGACTAAGAATAGCTGCACATATACATAAAAGACAGCTTCTTCCTATCGGTCAGGAAAATGAGGGTGCCACGTGGGCCTGCCCCTTGCTCATGTAGTGTCCACGTCTCCTGCCAGGTCCATGGATGGGTCCTTAATAATTAATCCTGGGCCCACTCAGCCAGAAAGCGCTTCCTAAATAACCTTGTGTCCATAGTGGTTTGAATTAAGACCAAGTTCTAAATGCAATTAGTTTTCAGTTGAGTGCCTTTGGGCACTTCTCCCCTCCCTGTGCCTGCCTCTTCAGCAGGGCCCTGGTGAGACTGTACAAGGGAGGGATTCCATCCAGTTCGTTATGGGCTAAATTGTGTACCCCTCCCCAAATTCACGTGTTGAAGTGCCAACCCCTAATACCTCAGACTGTGACTTAATTTGGAGATACGGTTTTAAAGAGGTAAAATGAGGTCATATGAGTAGGCCCTAATCCAATGTGGCTGGTATCCTTTTAAGAGGAGACTGGGACACAGACACACACAGAAGAAAGACCATGTGAGGACACCGGGAGAAGATGGCCATTTATAAGCCAACGAGAGAGGCCTCAGAGGAAACCCGTCCTATCAACACCTTGATCTCAGACTTCCAGCCATCAGAACTAGAAGAAAATACATTTCTGTTGTTTAAGCCACTCAGTTCGTGGTGCTTTGTTATGGCAGCCCTAGCAAACTATTAACAATTTTACTCATCTGCAAGGAACAGCATTTCAGTACAGGCTGGGGGGCGAGGTGAAAACTAGCTGTTGTTTAGCACTGTCTACATGCGGAACACTGACCCATGAGATCTCACGTAATCCACACAACGGCTGGAGATGAGCAGTGAGCTCTCTTTACAAAGGGTTTCTGTGCACTTACTTTGTCAATAGTTGCAAATTTTTCAATCAATTATAAGTACACTGTGAATCTCACTTGTTGTGGGACGTTCAGGAAACAATGAACTGGAAACTAAGAAGTGAAAAGAGAAGCAGTGAGCCCAAGTCCAGGAACATGAGAATCTGGTCAAAGGTGTGCAACTTCTCCCCCGGAAAAGACACCTCTGTCCACAAATGTAGGATGCTGAATTCTATTCCCAGGATTAATAAACACTTTCAACTTGTGCACAGACCCTGCAGGGAATCAAGAGCTCCAGCTTATAAGCCACTAGACTAGAGGCTTTCAGTGGAGTCCTGATAGAGAAGAGATGGTGGAGTAGAAGGTAGGAAGAAGAGAGGTGGGGAGAAGGGAGGGAGAGGAGGGAAGGTCAGGGAGAGGAGGACAGAGGAGAAGAGGAGGAAAGAAAAGATGGAGCAGTGAGGAGAAGAGAATGCCGGGAAGATGGAAGGGAAAATAAGAGAAGAAGGGAGGGGAGCAGAAAGGGAGCAAAGATGGAAAAGAAGAGAAGAGAGGAGGGGAGGATGCAGGAGGAGAGAAGGCGGAAGGGTATTAGAGGAGGGGGCCGGGAGAAGGCAAGAGGGGACCGTCTGGGGCTGAGCTCTGTCTATGACTGGTCCAGGCTGGGCTAACATGTGGCAGCTGGCAAATCCAAGTCCTAACCTCAGAAGGGCAGTCAATACTTGGAGGCTCAAATATGGAGACATTTAGCACAGGTATTACCTGCAAACGTGCAAAATAAATATTTAAACCTCTCGTTGAAATTGTGAAGAGGGATATGCTCAAGAAAATTATTAGCATGAAATCCACAGGTATTAAAATAGACGTACTTGGCATAGTTCCTTAGGTGGGATTTCTTTTTTGCTGCATTTTAGGGAATGTAAAAATACCTGCCAGGGCTTTTGTATATTTCCTCCTGTTCTCGATACTCTTGTGACTTTCTCAGGCTGAACCTCTACAAGGGGATGGAAGAGTGAGCAGTGGACACATGAGGTAAATCCCAGTGGGTATCAATTTTACTTATCAGCAAGTCATTTAAAACATTGCTTTACATGAATGTAAATATGGATGTTTACATGGAATGCAAAATTTTATGTATTCATAATTGGTTATCTTGGGCAAGTTATTTTAACTCCATTAGGCTCAATTTCACATCTGTAAAAAAAAAAAAAAGGGACCATATCCTCTTCCTTTCCGGTTCCCAGGCCAAGGCACCATGCTGGTACAGAGTAGGTGCTCATGAAACAGTGGCAAATGAATCTGTCAAACATGTCTTTTTCAAATGCTCCTGTGGTGCCTGTGATAGCTTTTGCAATATGAATTAGCTCTCTTCTCCCTCCTAGAATGAGAGAGCCCCCTGAAGTTTGAAGCTAGGTCCTACCCATCTTTTTCTACCCTGGGTAAGCAGTGCCTATAGGAGAAGTTGCAGGGCCTCAATAAATATTTGCCAAATGCATTTTACTTCGATCTGAGATAGAATCAAAGCTAATATTACTGGGTTCCACAGTTGGCATGAATAATAGAAGAAAGAGGTACGAGAGTGTACCATCAGTCCTGCGGGCTTGGCCAGATCTAGACTTGTCCAGGCAGACTCAGCTGATGGCCCTAGTCCTGGTGTCAGTTCACAGAGCATGGTAGGACCTCCAGGCCACTGGTGCTCAGAGGAAAGGCCTCAGCGGGCAGTCAGTCACTTACTGTAATGGAGGCTGCCTTCCCCACGCCCCCCAGGGTTTAAGATGATTTCCAGTCTACTGAAATGAAGCCCCTCTGGGCAGCCTTCTGGAGTCTTCTGTCTTGGCAACGTTGATGTCTCCCTTCTCTGTGCTCCTGCTATATAGCTTGAGAGAAAGAATCCTGTAGCTTTATCCCCATCACAGGGTGGTTGGTTCACTGTGTGCGTGTTTATCTTACTTGGTAGATGCCACCAGGGCACTTAAAAAGATGATCGATCAGGTTTTCCTGTGAAACAGGCACAAGCTCCCATTTCTGCCTCTTCCCAGCTACCAGTTAGATTGCCCCAGGCACTGGCTCTACCTCCAGGCTCTCAGCTTCCTCATCTGTAAAATGGGTGTAAGAATCTCTGCTTACACGAGACAAAGTGTGCACAGTGCTTAGCACCAGACCTCGCACACAGTAGGTGCCCCGTAAATGGCAACCCCCCCCTTCTTTTTCCTCTCCTTGCCCTCTTTGGAAGGAAGAGCCAAGTCTGATTTTCTTTAAGACTCTCAAGGACCTGATACAGAGCCTGATAAAGGGGAGATGCTCAGTATTTATTTTTACAATGAATGAGTGTCAGACTTTACACCATGCTATCCCCCATGCCTCCCCACCAAGCACCATGAAGACCCTAATACAGACTGTACAGACTGCCCTCCAAACAGAAATACATTCTGTGGTAGAATAAATGTGGAAGGAATCACATAAAAACATAAATAATTCAAATAGGTGGTGCGATACAAGGAGTGTTTTTTTTTCCATGTTGCAAAGCAGGTTTAATTATAATTACGGCTTAAAAAAAGATTTTCAGTCTTTTCAGTCTGCATCTGAGTGTCTTAGGCATAAAAAAAAAAAAAAAAAAAAGTTTTGGAGAAGAATCCAGGAATGATGGCTACTTTCTCCACAGGGATAAAGGGGCAACAACCTCTCTCGGCCATCAGCTCCAAGTTCCTGGCTTGTGACCCCTTTCCCAGCAAGGTGATGGTGCGGGGGGGGGGGGGGGGGGGGGTCCCGGGATGTTGCAGGAGGTACCAGAAGCCACACAAGCTCCACCCAGATCTGTTCATCCTCCACACCTCCCAGCTCCCAGGACCCTGCCCAAGCAGTGAGGGGCCGGACACCCAGACAGCGGAGATGTCCTACTGGTCTCTCCACCACCACCACCAACTCCGCCATTTCCCTTCAGGGCATGAGGGCTGAGAAGAAGCCTCAGAACCATGGGCACCACTTCCTGAGCAGCCCTCTCTGCCCTCTTATCACAGACTTTTCCAGAACCTGGACCCCTAACCCTGCCTAGGACCTCACACTGGTAAACTGCGGGGCAGGGGCATCTGACAGGGAACAGGGATGCTGCTTCCTAGTGAAATGCTGCCACCCGCCAGGATGGTTTCCATTTTAGGGGTTTACGGCGGTGGGATCTTTCCCAGGTCTGGTCCTCTGTGTTGTCCATTCCCCAGGTCCTAGGGTGCTGTCTGGTGTGGCGCGTGTAGCACTGGACAGGGAATCAGGATATAGGGGTCTGGGGACCAGCTGGCCCAGCCTCCACTTGCTGTGTGACCCCGGTCAAGTCACTGTTCCCTTTCGTCCTCAGTTTCCTCCTCTGTAAGTGAAGGGCTGAGCTGGGTGATGCTCTGTGAAATTCCCCACAGATTAATTTCTCAGATCCAGTGAGCCTCCATCAGCCCCCAGCAGGGAGCCCAGCCATTTCCCAAGCAGGGACCCTGTGCGAGGCCCAGTACCCGGACTATTACCTCATTTGTTCTCAAGTAACCCTGGGAGGTGGGCTCTCCACCTTGCAGGAAAGTGAAAACTCAGAGAGGACCAGGGTAATCAAGCTGTCCAATGTCACACAGCTAGCCAACGGCAAGCAGGGTGGGTTTCAGGAGGGGAAGGAAGGATGGGAGTGTCTGGAGCCTGGAGCAGCCTGGCCTGTGAGGCGTCCAGAGGGGGACAGGAGTGGTAGACAGCAGGGAATGTGCCACAGGCCTGGGCCGAGGGGAGGGAACACCGATCTGAGCCCCACAGGCCCGGCCTTGAGTCCAGGCACTGGTGCTCTTTTGCTCTGTGACACTTGGAGAAATCACCGTGTGACTCTGAGCCTCAGTTTTCCTCATCTTAAAATAGGGATAACAACCTCTCCTCTGTCCATCTCATAGGCTTATTGAAAAGATCAAATGAGAAAACGGTCTGAAAGCTGCTGCTTACAATTCTCAAAAGCCTGAACCTCACCACTTACTAGTCCTGTGGCCCCTTGAGCCTCAGGTTCTGTGCCTGTGGAATCGGGATCCTCAGCCCTGCCTCCCAGGGTTGTCGGGGGTAGTGACCCTGTCTGAGCCGTCAGACCTGCCTGGTCCTCCAAGCGACAGCCACTGTCGTCAGGAACGCACAGGGCAGAGGGCTGCACGTGCATCGGGACTCGTTCTCCATGTTTCCTGAGGGCTGTTTCCAGGGAAATTCAGGGCCTCTGTGACACCTGTTCTCAGGCTTCTCCCCACACCACGCTGCTCAGCAAACAGAAGGCTCTGGAGGCCGGAAAGCTCGCTTTGTCTTCTCCTCAGGACCTGGGGATTTGTCTCTCTGCTGTGATAGGCCTGGCCTACAGCCTGCCTTACCTACATTTCTAGAACCTTCCAACCAGCTTCCTTGGGGCAAGCAGTCTGGGTCCTGGGAATGAAGGCACTTTCTTCCCCCAAGGCCAGGCTATGTGTGTGGTCAACAGATGCCATGCCCCGGGTGATGGGACTTCAGCAAAATGGAGAAAGGCTTTGAGTCCTGGACGTTCCATGCCAACCGCGGACCCTTTCCCAGGGCTTTTTTCCTGTGCCAACTAGAAAACGGGGCTGGCGCTGGTTCCTCTTTATGGCAAAGGTGTGACTGAAAGCGGGCTGGGCTCCTTGGCAGTCAGGAACACAGCTGCTGGAGCTGAAGTGCCAGGTTCAAATCCTGCCTCAGCTGCTTACAAGCTCGGTGACTTTGGGTTACATACTTGATCTCTCTGTGTCTTGGAGGCCCCATCTCCAAATTGGAGATGATGCCAATGCTACCTACATCCAAGAGTTTTTGTGACGATTCAATTAGTTAATTCACACAAACCACTCAGAAGAGTGCCTGGAACACATTAAGTAGTATATAAACATTTGATATCATTATTATCATGGCATTGGTTCAGCCTCCTCGTCTACAAAATAGGAATAACAACATGTCTAACGCAGAATGCTTTTGTGAAGATTAAATGAGAGAGTAGAGCTGGAATACTGATGACACTACCTGATAATCGTGGTAAGCACGTCATTCAAGTTCAGGATCACCATGTTTACATTTAATCATCACGTATGCTGGGCAGAGGATATGCCACGCCGCTGGGAGCAAGCTTGTAAACAACCGACTCTCCAGAAATGGGAGGGGCTCTCCCGGGGGAAGTGCCCTTTCCTGCAGGAATGCAAGCCCAGGGCTGGGCAGGGCCCTCTGCAGGGCGGCTGCATGAAGTGCCCTTGCAGGCCAAGAATCTATGATTCTACCTGTCTCTAATCTCTGTCAATTTCAGCCCAGCTCTACAACTTTTCACAACCACATCCTGGGGGCTTCCTCCTCTGCCTGTTTTCTTGCCTCGGCAAAGAGACATCAAATCCAGACATGTCCTGCCCCAGAAGCTGACAATGCTTGTAAAGAGCATGTCATTCAAGGGTGTAAGGTGGTCCCCTCAAGCTGGCCCCCCAGCCTTCTCTGCCGTCACAGCAGAAGGGACACCAGAGGCCCTGCTGCTGTACCAACTAAGGGCACAGCAAGGCTGGTGGGCAACTTCCCAGGCAGGCACCTCTGAAGACAGGGACTGAGATCCAGCTCAGGACCTGCAGGGTGCCCAGAAGCATCCAGTCGCTCCTCTTTCCCTCCCTCCTTGGGTGCAGTTCATTGGCGCCTTCTATAAATAGCAGTGGTTATTTAGGGAAATACACTGTACTCCACCTCTGGAGATGCCAGCGCAGGCCTCTTTCAAAAATAGAACCCCAATCAGGTACACTTCCTAACTCCTTGTCTCTCCCCACCAGCCCCAGAAAGAATCCTTCCCAAGGATTCAGAGACAGCATAGCAGCTCCAGCTGCTGGGGGGAGTCAGAGCTGGGGGTCTCATCCAGGTTGTCTCCTTCCAAATCCCTTGCTCTGTCTGTTTCCACTTAAAAAAAAATCCATTTCCCCTTGATTTGAAAGTATTATATTTATTCTAGGTATTATGGAAAACACTGAAAGGTAATCTCATCATCCAGAAATAATCGCTAATCTTATTCTGTTCTGCCTCTCTCTTCCCGTCTCTAAACACACACACGCGCGTGCAAGCACACACTCAAGCACACATACATTTATTTATGGAATTGGGATAGTGCATTTTATGTCTTTTCTTCCACTGACTATCACATCAAAGGTATTTTCCTTTGTCACTAAGTATTCTTCTCCAACGCGATTTTTAAATTTGAGTATAATATAGAGGTTAAAGTACATATGTTTTGCTTCAGAAAGATCTGCGTTCAAGTTCTGACTCTGTGGCTTGCAGGTTTTGTGGCCATGGGCAACTACTTAAACTCTGTAAGCCTCAGTGTTCACATTTATGAAATGGGGTCAATAATAGTATTCATCTCGGGATTGTTAGGCAGGTAAATATAGTACTTTCTTTAAAACTGCTCAGTAGATGCTTGTAATGATAATGCCACCACCAACAAGCTCTACTGCACTATCGCTGAGTTCATGATTCTCCTGTTGATGGCTATTTAGCTTGTTTCTAAAGCCCACGTTCTCCCACCACTCCTCCCCTCTCTGGGAAGTCCTGGAATCCACGGCGTGGGGGTGGGGGGCTATGATGGTGGCATCCTGGCCGGAAACTTTGCAGATGAGTAACAGATTAGCTGGTGGATTGGGGTGGGGAGGGGCAAGCTGGCAAAGGCTTACACACATGATCTCCCCAGGAGCCCTGCCTCTCCCCAAAGCTCTGGAATGATGTGAGACGTGCCGGCTCCCTCTGCAGACTCCCTCCCCTATGTGAATTAGGGCCCCGTGCCTCCAGCCTAAAGAGGTGCCTGGACAGTGGGCTTCCTCCTCTGATTCTCAGCCAGATTCCATCCTGATCACCTTTCACCTCTATATCCAATTCCCTAGGAAGTTGAAGTATCTTTTTCCTCCGCTTAGATCCTTTCATGGCACCTAGAAGCATTACAAGCTGGGCCCTGATGAAGAAAACAACCTCAGAGAGGTTAGGTGACTTCTCTGTGGCCACACAGCTAATCATTCATCAAGTTTCATTTAGAAGTTTGTTATGGGCTGAACTGTATCCTCCCCAAACTCATACGTTGACGCTTTGATCCCCAGCACCTCAGAATGTGACTGTGTTTGGAAATAGGGCCTTTAAAGTGGTAATTAAGGTAAAAGGAGGTCATGTGGGTGGACCTTAATCCAATATGACTGGAATAAGAAGAAGAGATTAGGACAATACACACATAGGGACAATCAAATGAGGACACAGTGAGAAGGCAGCCATCTGTTAAGGCAAGGAGAGAGGCCTCAGGAGAAAGCAAACCGCTGGGACTTTGATCTTGGACTTCTAGTCTCACAATTGTGAAAAAATAAATTTCTGTTGTTTAAAACACCCTGTCTGTGGTATTTTTGTTATAGCAGCCCTAGCAAATTAATACAAAGCTTAAAAACAAAACTCTTAACAGTGTACACGCTTCCAAAGTAATTTCATATTTTTTGATTGTTTTGATTTTCACAGTGATCTTGGGAGGTAGAAAGAATATTTTAATCCCTGTATAATTGGAGGGGATCGATGAAGTTTTGCGTGTAAAGTGCTTGGTCCAGTGCCTGGCAAGACAGGGTAACTGTGATTATTCTCACCTTCAAGTATTTGTACTTGCCTTGGATTCTAAGACTTATCAAAAGTAGGTGGGAGCCACAGAGGAGACAGGTGACAAACGCCATCTAAGGAGGGTCTGCCCAAGGGTTGGAAGGGCCGCCTCAGGAGGGAGAGCTCCCAACAGGACACAGGAGAGCAGAAGTAGGATGGCCGCCGGGCAACATGCCACGGCGCAGTGGTCCTCACTGTGGCATCACCCAGGAGCCTGTTGGAAATGCAAATTCTGGTGCTTTACCCTAGATCTACTAGAATCAGGAACTGGGGCTGAGGCTCTGCAGTCTGTTTTTTTGCCAGCCCTCCAGGTGATCCTGGTGCACAGCGAAACTTGAGAACCAGTGGGCTAGAGGAGACTTACGAATGGACAGGCAGACTGGAAAGGACGGGATGACCCTTAACAGACCTTCAGAGCCAGAGACACTGAGATTCAGGAGGACACTGACCTCCCTCCTTCCTCTCCCCTGGTCTTTCAGACGCCACGGCCGCACAATTTCAGCTGAAACAGCTGGTACTGACTTGTGTTCTGCAGTATCAACTGACTCCCCATCCGTGAAGTTGGGAGAAAGCGGCCAGACCCCCACTGCAGTCCCCCTAGGACAGGCCATAGGTGCCACACCAGTGCCAGAGATGGCCTTGGAGATTTAGCAGCTTTGCAAATCTAGCCCAGAGGGGGCAAGAATCATCCAAGGTCACACATCAGAGGATGCAGGCCAGCCTTCTAGGCTTAATCCTCCTCACTGTGTGGCCATGTTTGGTGTCTTTGAGGGACGTGGGCATCCAGCAAAACCACTGAGGGAAACTTCTATTTTCATCCCACCTCTCTCTTGCTCAGCTGGCATGTGGATGCCTTTCAATTCCAGGCTGATCATTCTTGACAGAATGTTTCAAAGTCAAGGCAGGGCAGGAGAGGACAAAACTGTTGCTCCAGGCACAAGCACAGCCTCTGAATTTTGTGCCTGACAATGTAGCTTCTGTTCACACTGGAGGATTATCCTGCCTTGGAAATACTTCTACCCGGGGCGTTACAAGTGACTCATACTCTGGTCACCTTAACACTCAGAGTCACCCAGGAGAGACAGTTGTCAGACCAGGTTTAATCAGTCCTGGTAGGAAGTATGCTCGAAGGATGGGCACTATTATGTCCCACATAGCTTTCTGAGTTTATGGAAAAAAGGCCATACTGCAGAGGGTCTGTAGGGAGAAGGTTACCTTCTAACTGGTGCAGCAGAGCCCATGACTAGGGCTGAAGGACACGAGTAACTCCAGAAGTAAGACATCAGACAACACAGAGAATGCTATCTTGGCTGGAAGATAGCTGGGAAGTTTGGGCTTGACCACTTGCTATTCTATAATCTTGTGCGTGGGGCCCCACATCTGTATTTCTAATAGCAATATTGGTACTGGTGGTCCAGGGACCACACTTTGAGAACCACCGGCAATAGTAACCTGTCTGGCCTTCTTCATGGGGTTCTAATGTTGCCTCCTCTGGAAGACCTGTATGCCAGTATAGTTCTGTCATCTGCATGGTGTGTAGGAGCCTTGAACCATCACTAATCATCTCTGAGCTTCAGGTTTCCTATCTGTAAAATGGGAATAACAACTGATCTTTGTAGCTCAGAGTGGTGAGGGTCAAAGAGAGAAACAAATACGGCAAAAGAGTTCTAGAAATTGTAACAACTATTCAAATGTAAGGGGAAGCAAACATTTTGGGGGGTGCCGACCATGAGTCAGAAATTCTGTTATATGTAAGGATACTGACATGAATGAGCCGGAATTCCTGTCCTTAGAGAACCCAGGGGTGGATGGGGAAGACAGATAAATGATCCCCTGATATAGTTGATGCAGTAGCAGAGATCACAGTAAGCTGTAGAAGCATGGAGAAGAGATGGGTGAGTGGCTTAAGTTGGATTTTATTCTCAGGGCAAAAGTAAGCCTTTGTAGGGGTTTAAGGTGGAAAGTGACCTGCTCTTATTTGTTTTATGGGAAGATCATTGTGGGCTGGAGCATGGATCGTCCACTGGGAGGGGCAAGGCTAGAGGCAGAGAGGCAGGAAGACAGTAAGGAGGCTGCTGCAGTGATGCAGGAGTGAGACGATGGACAGAAAGGGATGCATTTGAGAGATTAGATGTGCAGGACAAAAAAGGCGGCAGAATCAAGAGAGCACCCAGGTTTCTGCTTCACCGACTAAGGTGGGGAGGAACGGGCAAGTGAGTTAGGATGGAGATGATAAGCCTGTGCCTCCTGGACGTGTCAGGGCCATGAACAGACCCTGTCCCGTGAGCCACTGCCACTCTGGCTGCCAGGTCTCCCCCACTGTGAAGAACTTTCCCCCTGTCCTCCCTCCCCATGCCCTGGCATGACTGAGCTCTGCTGTGCTAACACAGAGCTGCGTCCTTCCCATCCGTGGAGTCATCACCAAAATGGCCACCAGCAGCGATCACCAAGCGATCGTCTTTTTTGTTTTTCTTATACAATGCCTGGGTGTGCAGATAAAGTTTGTGATTGTTGCAAAAATGATGGACTGAAAACTGGGGCTCCTGACAAAGAAAAGGAGGAAAAAAAAAACTATTTAAATAAACTCAAGTGGTTCAGACCCAATTTGAGGCTTCTTAAACTGGGGCCTGCTAAGGTTCCCTGCCCTTCTACCCTGACAGGGGTGGGGAATTGCCTTGTGAGACCCTGCCAAGGTGGGACAGCACACAGTGGTGGCCCCTGGAAGCTCTGGGAATCGCCATTACGGTGGAACTGCTCTGGCATCCGCTCTGAGCTCTGGGCATTAATGATGGGCAGCTCTCTGGGCTTTTCACTCACAGCTTAGCCCCCAGCCAATGGAGAAGAGGTACTCACGGAGGTTCTAGGTGACTTAAGAGTAACCCAGTCAGAAAGACAGCAGACTAGAGGAGACCCATAATGATAAGTTATCTCTATTACTTTGTTCCAAGGACAGCTGGCTGCACCCCTGACTGTGCTAAGGGTTTTATAAGCCTATTGTTTTATTTAATCCATTCTCACAACCGTCCTGAAAAGCGGGTAATAATAATCCCATTTTACAGAGGAAGACAATGGAGGGAAATGTTAATGATGGTCTCACAGCTAGTAAACAGCAAAACTGGGATTCTAGACCCAGGTTGCTTGACTCAAAAGCCCATGATTGAGATGTAATCAAAAAAAAAAAAATAATAATAATAAGTGTGGAGAAATGGGGACTCTCATACATTGCTGGTGGGAACACAAAACGCTACAGACACTTGAAAGCAGTCTGGCAGCTCCTCAAATGCTTAAACATAGATTTACCATGTGATCCAATAATTCCTCACCTAGGTATATGCCTACGAGAAATGAAAACATATATCCACAAAGAACTTTGTATATGAATGTTTACAGCAGCATTATTTATAATAGTAAAAAAGTGAAAGCAACCTAAATGTCTATCAACTGATGAATTGATATATCCATACAATGGAATTCATTTAGCAATAGAAAGAAGTGAAGTACTATACATTCTACAACCTTGAAACCATTATCCTAAGTGCAAGAAGCCTATTACTAAAGGGCACATACTGTATGATTACATTTACACGAAATGTTTAGAATAGGAAAATTCAAAGAGACAGAAAGGAGATTAATGGCTGCCTAGGGCTGGGGGGTTAGGGAGAAATCCGGAGTGACCGTAATAGATATGGGTATTTTGGAGGAGGGGGTGATAAAAGTGTTCTAAAACTGATTGTGGTGATGGTTCCACAACTCTGTGAATATACTAAAAATTACTGAATCGTATACTTTAAATGATGAATTATATCTCAACCAAGATATTCTTTTTTAAAGTCCATGATTAAACATTTTAAAAGTATGAAAAAGAAAGTCATGATCCTTCCAAGTAAGAGCATCTAGAATTATTATAATTTTTTTCATTCATTCAACAAATCTTGATCCCCTATTATGAGTTTGGCAAATTATCTGGGGACTTGTGACTAGGAGCTCCTAGTCCGGGTGGAAGAGACAGGATGTGGGCACAGATAATTATGATTCATGGGAGAAGAAGCCAAGGAAATTTAAACAGGATACTATTTCACACCCAGTGGGTTGGCAACATTTTTAAAAGTTTGACATTACCGCATTGGCAAAGATGCAGAGCCCCAGATATTCTGATACACTGTCTGAGGGAGAATAAATAGGTATAATTTGGAAAGATGCTGGGCAGTCTTTAGCATACCTAAAGATACACATGCCCTACAACCTAGCCATTCAAGTAGAACTAAGGACGCACAGGCCTTTTGACCTGGACATTCCAAGTGCCCCTAGGGTATCACTTGGATAAACTCCTGCACGAGGCACAAGGGAACATGAACAGGGTCCATGGTAGCGCAGTTTACACCAGAAGACTGGAGATAACCAAGCCCATCAATAAGAGAAAGAGTAAATAAACTGTTACACTCACACCATGAATTATACACAGTAGGTAAATTCCAACAAAATACAATGTATACAAAGTTTAAAAACATACCAAACAACACTACGTTACTTATGCATAGGGGCATATAGAGCAAAAGTCTAAAAACAGGTGTGGGAATGATCAGTACCAAATTCTGGACACTAGTTGCTTCTTAGGAAGGAGCGGGATAAGACTGGGCAGCAGTTGTAAGAAGGGTGCACAGATCCCTTATATATTTTGCCCAGTTTCCACAATGGTAATGTTTTGCAATGGCAAAATATATTACCACAACCAGCAGACTGATATTCATATAATCCACCAATATTATTCAGGTTTCTACAGTGTTACTTGTATTCCTGTACGCGTGTGTCAAATTCTACCCACTTTTATCCTGTCTAGGTTTGTGTATCCATCATCACAGTCAAGATACTGCAAGGATCTCTGTGTTGCCCTTCTATAACCCACCCACTCCACTGTGAACCCCTAGCCCTGTCCCTAAACCCTGTCAACCACCAACCTGACCTCCACTTTTAAACTTCTGTCATTTCGAAATATTCTATCAGTGGAATCTACCAGTACGCAATGATTTGGAATTGGCTTTAATTTTTTGCACAGCACAGTTCTCTAGAGACCCATCCAAGTTGTTGCAGGTATCAACGGTTCACTTCTTTCCACAACTTGTTACACCATTCACTTTGTGCAGGACATCTGGACTCATTCTAGTGTTTGGCTATTAGAATACCTACAATGATTTCTTTAGTCCTGCAATTGGATGGCAGGTATTTGGATTTTTACTATAGTATTTACTCTACTTTTTGATGTGAAGGGGGTTAATACTTGGAAGAAATGAAGGAAGAAAGGAAGGAAGGAAGGAAGGAAGGAGGGAGGGAGAGAGGGAGGGAGGAAGGGGGGGAAGGAATGAGGGGGGAAGGAGGGAGGGAGGGGGGAAGGAAGGAAGGAAGGGAGGGAGGGAGAGAGGGAGGGAGGGAGGGAGGAAGGAAGGAAGAAAGCAAGGAAGGGAGGGACGGAGGGAGGAAGGAAGGAAGGAGGGAGGGAGGGAGGAAGGAAGGAAGAAAGCAAGGAAGGGAGGGACGGAGGGAGGAAGGAAGGAAGGAGGGAGGGAAGGAAGGAAGGAGGGAGGGAGGGAGGGAGGGGGAAGGAATGAGGGAGGGAAGGAGGGAGGGGGGAAGGAAGGAAGGAAGGGAAGGAGGGAGAGAGGGAGGGAAGGAAGGAAGGAAGGAAGGAAGGAAGGAAGGAAGGAAGGAGGGAGGGAAGGAGGGAGGGAGGGGGAGAGGGAGGGAGGAAGGGGGGAAGGAATGAGGGGGGAAGGAGGGAGGGAGGGGGAAGGAAGGAAGGAAGGGAGGGAGGGAGGGAGGGAGGAAGGAAGAAAGCAAGGAAGGGAGGGAGGGAGGGAGGAAGGAAGGAGTGAGGGAAGGAAGGAAGGAGGGAAGGAGGGAAGGAGGGAGGGAGGGAGGGAGGGAGGGGGGAAGGAATGAGGGAGGGAAGGAGGGAGGGAGGGGGGAAGGAAGGAAGGAAGGGAAGGAGGGAGGGAGGGGGGAAGGAAGGAAGGAAGGAAGTGGGGGAGGGAGAGAGGGAGGGAGGGAGGGAGGGAGGAAGGAAGGGAGGGAGGGAGAGAGGGAGGGAGGGAGGGTGGAAGGAATGAGGGAGGGAAGGAGGGAGGGAAGGAAGGAAGGAAGGAAGGAGGGAGGGAGAGAGGGAGGGAGGAAGCGGGGAAGGAATGAGGGAGGGAAGGAGGGAGGGAGGGAGGAAGGGGTGAAGGAAGGAAGGAAGGAAGGAGGGAGGGAGGGAAGGAGGGAGGGAGGTAAGGAAGGAAGGAAGGGAGGGAGGGAGGGAGGGAGGGAGGGGGGGACGGAGGGAGGGAGGGAGGAAGGAAGGAAGGAAGGGAGGGAGGGAGGGAGGAAGGGGGGAAGGAAGGAGGGAGGGAGGGAGGGAAGGAAGGAGGGAGGGAAGGAGGGAGGGAGGGAGGGAGGGAGGAAGGGATACTACTAATGTGGTCCACTCTTGTGCAGGCAAGAGGGTGGCCCAGAGTGCAGGGCTCAGGGTGACAACTGAGACCAAGGCTCTGGCCCCCCCTCAGGTCTGGTGTTCAGGAAGTGGGACCGAGGCACCTACCTGCTTTGCAATCCTAAGCCTCACGTGGGTGCAAGGAAGTCTGTCCAAATCCTTCAGCCTCTGGGGCAAGTGTCTGAAAATATGCCACCTCTGGTCACCAAGCTCCTTCTCTGGCCTGGGTGTGTGGGTGGGCTGACCCCAAATGGGAAAATCACCAAGAGAGCAGATGAAACGGGGGTAGCACTCAAGGGAGGCAGAGTGAAGTCTGGCATCTCCTGAGGCCCTTGAGAAAACTCCAGAATTGCAGCAAAGTGGCTGTCTGAACAGTGCTGGAGTAGAGAAAGCCAGTTGGAAGGAAACAGAAAACCCTGGGAACTTCCTTTTAACCTCAGGTTAAAGCTGTTTGGGGATTTTCTTTCCAGTGGGTGGATAATGAGACCCTGATCCTATCTGTTACTGCCAGGTGCAGGGGGACAGGGGTGGCCCTGGCTTCCTGTGTGCCACCCACGCCTCTGCCCAGGTAGCTTTAACGTGCTCTGCCTAAATCCCTGCAAACATCAATTATGACCTTCTTAGTCCTGGGCAGCGCGTGGGGCAGTGACAGTTTCGTCTTATTGAACATCCCATGGGGGCTGCCTGGTGCCCTCAGGAGGCCCCCAGACACCCAAAAATGCTCTGTGTGGCCCAGGGAACGAGAACCAACGTGCTGAGAAGCCCAGGGGGCTTTGTGATGACCCATCCTGGGAGGGAGGCAGGAACAAGGCACCGGCCTAGGTCAGGGAGGGTGGCCACAGAGCTCACCTTCCAGGCAGGCTCGGGAGGATGAGGAAGATTCTGACAGGCTCAAAGCATCCCAAGGGCTCCCCACTCCAAAGGAAAGGCATGTGCAAAGGCCCTGGGGCAAGGAAGTACTATAATTACAGCTGCTACCACTGCTGCTAATAATAATAATATCACAATTCACACTGATTGAAAACGCTATGGGCCAGGCGCTGTGCCCACAGCATTATGTGAAACATCTCACTTGATCCTAACAACCACCACCATGACAAATTACTGTCGTGTCAATTTTACGCGCGAAGTTACAGAGGCACACGGTGGTTAAGAGACTTGCTCCTGGTGACACACCTTGGAAGGAGGAACAGGATTTGAACCCAGAGCCTGAGCTCTTTGCTGTTGATGACAAACTCTTCTGAGAAAAGGGATGCTACGGAGCCTGCTATGACACTATGAGAAGTTTGGGGCTCCTCTGGAGGCGAGGGGAAGCCACAGAAAATCACTAAGGAGACAAGAGTCACAAGCAGACTTCTGTTTCGAGGACGCTATCCTGGAGGCCGCCCTGAGCTCCCTCCTCAACACCCCTGAAGGCCCAGCTCCTTGGAGCCTCTTCCCTGCCTTGCATGTTAATATTTCAGTGAGATAATATTACTCTTGTTTTGGAGAATAAGGCAACACCTCTGTCCATAATTGCAGGTACCCGGTGAGGTTGTTAAACCAGCACAAGAAGCATCCTCTCTCCAGTGTTCCAGACCCACTGAGCTCCACATCACCCACTTCTGCTCCATCTATCTCCCCACTCTAAGCCGCCACTGGGCATGGCTGGATCCGAGTCCATCCCGTGGCCTCCAACACAAGACACAAGCGCGGTGAAGCCGCTTGGTCGGTATTTCTCCAAACCTGGATGCTGTCCTCCTTGAGGGTCCCCATACTTTACCGGCTGTCTGGGCCCAGTGGCTGTCCAGGGCCTCTCTCCCATCTCCTGAGACACCCCCACACAAAGGAGGGGAAGGACGTGGCCTTTGTAGCCAGCGGGTTCCGGGTTCAAGCCCTGGTGCTGCCACTTACCACCTGCGTGGGCAGGAGAATGCTCCCCGCTCTGGGCGTCTAGGTGGGGAGGAGGTTGGGTGAGAAGATGTCAAAGGTCATCCGGCCCTGGAACTCCTCCCAGAGAACCCGCAGTGCCCAGGGCTGAGCATGCCCTCGCCTGCCGGCCGAGACGGCAACAGCAAACCCTCCACCCCTTCACGGTCGTTGTGAAGATGAACCAGAGAACAGACAGGAAAATACAGGCCAGCAGCAACGTGCTTTACAGAGCGAGAGGTGATTTCATTATTTCATAACCTAGTTTATCTCCAGTGCCTCCCGACTCCCCGTCTTTCGTGTGTGTGTGTGTGTGTGTGTGTGTGTGTGTGTGTGTGTGTGTGTGTGTGTGTGTGTTTCCTTTGGTGGTGGGCAGAAGAATGAGGAAGGGGTGTCCGCTGGGGCTGAAGGAGCTGGGGGAGCTGCAGCGAATTCCTCCAGACCGTGCTTGGATTTGTGGGGCCTGGGCTCTGGCACGTGCCGAGCAGAGGCAATGAACCCACTCCGACACCGTTCATCACTGCAGGAGACAGGCTTTGTGGGGAAACAGGGCAGGTGTCAGAAAGAAGGCCCCTAGGAGCACCACCGCGCTCCCCGCTCATGGGCTTGGTGTGCGTGTCAGTGATATAGAGGCGGCCGCGCTCCAGTCTCTCCTGACTCGGACAGGCCTAGACGGGAATCGGGGCTGCAGAGGTGCTGGGGGAGGGGGCCAGCTAGGCCCACTGCTGCAAGGCGCGGCTCTCTCCCTTCCCTGTGCCGGCTACTGGGATTCAGAATTGCACCAGCCTCTGGCCTCGCCCTCAGGAAGAGGCAGAGACAGCAGAGTGCACGTGAGCTCAGGGTTGGAAGCCAAGCGGGGTGAGCTGCTTCTTGCCCTGGCTCTGCAACCTAGTCCTAACTTCTCTCAGCCTCAGTTTCCTCATCTGTAAAAGGGGGATGGGGATGATGATGGTGAAAATAATAGTTGAGTTACTGTGAGGGTTGAGATAAAACAGTAAAACAACACAGTATTTAGTAATGATATTAGCTATAATTATCAGGGGAAGGGGAGAAAGTTCATGACTTGTTCAACATATACGAAATGAGGGCCTGTTCTGTGCCAAGCACTATTCCGGTAACTCTAATCTCTGCAGGCCCTCACTGGGGCACTGGTGAGGATGCCGACAGAGCGAAGCATGCAGTCTCGCGGTAACAAAGAAAGGCCACCCAAGCCTCCTTTTCCTGCTATCCTTCCTCCCTCCTTCCACAGATTACTCCCTCCTACTCACACCCCACCTGGCTGGCGCTGGGTCAACAGTGTCTTCCCTAAATGGTGGTACAGAGGCCAGGAGCTCGAGTTGAGCCTCCCAAATTAACTAGTAACCCCTGGGAGAAATCCCAGGCTCTCTCCCTTAAAAGACAATCACTCAAAAGCTTTAACTCCACCTGCATGTGTCAGCTTCCCTGACACTAATTGCTCCAAACAGGCTGAATATTAATTGTGTCTCTGAAGGGAGAACCAGGAAATGTTGTCTTTGATAACTCACATGGATCACCCGATCCCTCTCTTGGATAATTCCAAGAGCTCCTGGGACATTGCACATTCACGTGGCCCCAGAGGGGAATTCTCCTATACAGGCTGTTCATGGTCCGCAATGAAAACAACTTCTGCAACAAGTTCCTTCAGCTCTGGGCCCTCTCTTGAACACATATATGTTAGGCTGGGTGGGGCAGGGAACTCACGTCTAATAACATTTATTGAGTAGCTACTAAGTGCCAGGAGATTTACATGTATGATTTCATTGAATCCTTAGAACAACCTTGTGAGGGTAGGTGTTCTTATCCCATGTAGCAGATAAGGAAACTGAGGCACAGAGAGAGCTATTCATTTGTCCAAGATTATATCAGTTGTGAGAGAGGTGGCTTCGAACAGGTATATCTGGCTCCAACACGTCTGCTCATCCAGTTACACCAGCGGTTCTGTCTTTTTGTCACTATAATCCTTCCCACCACCACCCCGCACTCCCAAAACCCTACTGCTAAGAAGACTTTATAGACTTTTTTTCCCCAAAACTCCCCTACTTCCCATGAAATGTTAATACCGCACGTATGCTATATATTTGTTATGTACTGGACTCTTTGGAGGACCACAAGCCATTGTAATAACTGAGATTTCTTTTCGCCCCTAACCCCCAAGGACCCATCTCGCCCTTTGGGGATGACAGTGCCCCTGTTGAGGATGTGTACATTATAGCGGGGTCAAAGTGTTGGCCCCAGAGTGGACGACAGCAATGTCTACCCCATAAACCCAAACCAGGAAGGGAAAATAAGATGTACCATCTCTTCTCAAGTGCAGTGTCCATGTTTTCTTTGGAGGGACTGGCAAGTCATGGTCTTTTTGTCTCTAGATGTGCTATCTGTTCCTCATACTTTACATTCATTTGTCACTTCCTATGAGAAGCCTGCCTAGACCTCCTTACCTGAGGCTGGGTTGGCTCCCTTCTGCCTCCAGTTTCATTCTGCCAAAGCAATGATCAGACAATGGTCAACTGTCCGTGTAAATGTCCTTGTACACATGAGGAAGGGCTATGGCTTATCCATCTCTGCATCTCAAGGCCTAACGTGGGTACCGTATGTAGCAGGTCCTCAGTAAATGTGTGTGGAGTGAATGAACCAATGGGCAAATGCTCACGCTGCCTCTGCTGCACATGGCTAAAGCTTCAGCAAGGATCACGTTGGGGACGGCTGGATCACAGCAGTAACACGCAGGCCTGCTTCAAGGTTACCACAAAATCAGAGTTTTCATTTGACAACATCTATAGGTAAGGTTCTTGGTCAAGGCCCCTGGGGGGTTAAGGTGAGCACAGGGTGAGATCTCAGAAGAGTGATGATGATGGTGACCCTGAGAGATGGACTTGGCCTATTGCCTTGCCTGGAAACTTCCCCTTGGCTCTCTTGGCATATTTCACGGACTCCGGAGCAAAAATACAATAAACTGCCAACCCATAATAACCAGGGAAATCCTAGCTGATGAAGTTCCTTGTTCACACCAAAGAAAGACAGTGGTGACCGCTTTCAAATTCCGTTTCCAGCAATATGGCTGCTTATTCACTCTAAGGAATTCCCCTAATGCAGGACATGGAAAATACCAAACAAACATATAAACAAACAATTTTTTAAAAATATAGAGAGAGGGGCTTCCCTGGTGGTCCAGTGGGTAAGACTCCACGCTCCCAATGCAGAGGGCGTGGGTTCGATCACTGGTGGGGGAACTAGATCCCACATGCCGCAACTAAGAGTCCGCATGCCACAACTAAGTAGTCCACATGCCACAACTAAAAGATCCCGCATGCTGCAGCTAAGACCCGGTGCAGCCAAAAACAAATAAGTAAATAATAAATAAACAAATAAATATGAAAAAAATATAGAGAGATGACCTGTCAAGAAAGAGAAGGAAATACTCAGAGGTCAGATGACCACGAGATATCACAAATCGCTAGAGGTTCCCAAGCACTGAGCGGGGGACAGTCCTGGGGGTTATCTGCCAGTCCCTAGTGGTCTGGGGATTTTAGTTTTAAAGGTCCAAGGAAAGCAGCATAGTCAAAGTCCTTCAAAAGGTAGAAGTCAGACTGAGACCTCACTTAGGTTAGGATTTCAAAGGGAGACATTTATGCCTTAATGAACAGGTGAATCAGAAAAAAACTAAATTCCACCCCACAAAAGGAGACAGTGAGGAAACTTGGCCCTGGGGCTGGGTGAAGGGAAAGGAAAAGTTTTTAAAGTCTCCTCTGAAAATTCCCAATCACAAGGTGGTCCTCACGTGGGTCTGGTGCTTGACTACGCGTTACCTTGTGGCCAGAAAAGACCCCTAAGTCCAAGCTGAGCATTGAATGTAAAGTGACCCCAAGTCGATGGTTCCACCAGGCACCTGGCAGAAGAAAATGCAAATCCTTCCTTTCTGGACCGATGAATTTTCAACTCAGGCCTCCAAGAAGCCCCACAAAGTTTTAACAACCATGAACCCATGATTTGAAAATTCACAGAACATGGGAGGAAATGAGCCACCGTGAGCAAGAGACAGCAGAAATAATGAACAAAAGAATCACACCTATGAGTACTACAGGTGCTAAAACGATTAGATTTAGTACTACAGTACTAAAACGATCAGATACGGAAAATAAAAGAAATGTGTATAATATTTAAAGAAATATATGAGTAGTCAAAGCATAAACAAGGAACAGACTCTCAAAAAAGACAAAAACAGGTTGACAGATAACCAACTAAAACTTCTATAAATGGGACTGACATATGGGCTTCTTGAGGCTGTTCTATATACGGTCTGTGTGTAGTATCAGAACGAACCCTAGCATTGGAATCAGAAAACTAAAATGCTGTGTGTCTTGGGCCAATCACTGCCTGTCTCTGGGCATCAGTGTCCTCATCTGCAAACAAAAGCATGGAACTAGATCACCTCCTAAGTCCAACACTGTCAACTGATGTTCTGTGATACAACACTTCAACTATTGGGCACCTGGTTTTTGAGTTACCCCTGATTATAAGCATCTTATGAGATTTTAAATCTGTACAATAGTCCATTGAGATAGGGGCTCTTATTATAACCATTTCATGTATTAGGGAACTGAAGCAGAGATTAAGTAACTTGCTCAGAATCCAGAGCTGGTAAGCCAGCTCGGACTCCACCAGCCTGACTGTAGAGCCTGCTCTCTTCCACTATATATCCTTCTACCATGCTTGACTCCTAACACCTGGAATTCCACCTCTAGGATCCCCTGACCTAGGAGAAGTCTCCCACAGCAAGGGGCAGCTCAGTGGCTAGCCCAGGCTGTTAAGAGCAACCAGGATTCCAACTCCAGTGGGTAGCAAGAACATCGTGGAGTTAATTATCAGTAACCAAATATTATTAAGTACATCCTATGAGCAAGGCCTCTGCTCATTTCAGACAAGACGTACATATGACAGAGCAGCCAACGGTGACAGACTGCTAGGGCTTACCTCCTGATCACCCACTTTCAGAAAATGTTTCATTCTGAAAGCACTTCTCTGTGCCTTGGTTTCCTCATGGGTAATATCGGGACGGTAACAGTACCTGATACCCCTGGGTT
The DNA here is from genome assembly GCF_008692025.1 of Phocoena sinus. Taxonomy (NCBI): domain Eukaryota; kingdom Metazoa; phylum Chordata; class Mammalia; order Artiodactyla; family Phocoenidae; genus Phocoena; species Phocoena sinus. The sequence continues at coordinate 53,515,942 of NC_045770.1, read as the reverse complement.
GTTGCTGTGATTCAGTGAGTTAATACAAGTCAGGTGTGTCATGAGCACGCTGCCGACGGTGGCTCTTGCTTTGTTCTTATTAATTTCAACCCAGCGGGCAGAAGTCGGGCTTGGCCGCAGATGCCCTCGATTCCATTCCAGCCTCCCCCACTTCCCAGCTGTGTGACTTCAAGTCATGGACCCTCTCTGAGGCTCCACGGCCCCATCTGTGAATCAGAAATAACAATGCTTACCTCACAGGTAGTTGTGAGGGTTAAATGGACTGTGAAATGCCTAGTGCAGTGGTTGACATATAATAGGTTCCCAACGAATGTCTGTTCTCACTCGTGGAGCGTTTTCTGCACACTCAGCTTCTCCACCAGGGTTAGAATCCAAAGAGGCAAAGGATTCTGTGCTAAGAGATGCTGGCTGGCTGTTCTTTCCCACCTGGGGAGCTTTCATAAAGAAGTGGGGGGGTGGAAGATATCTAAGCACATCCATTTCACAGCAGGTGAGTCAAGGCAATATGGTGACAGAGGTTTACAGCCTCGGAAGAGGGCCTTCAGGCCATGACCTGGGCTGCTTTGGCTAAAGCCACGGAGATGCGCAGCTGAAGATGCCACTAGCAACAGGGAGGAAGCCCTACCTTTACGAGGATCTGGTCACTGAACCCGCCTAGGGGAGTGACACTGACTTTCCCATTTGGAAATAAAGCAGGTTTATAAATGGTTCTGCAATCAATCTGTACACCCAGGGCTGTGCAGCCTGAGTGATGGGGGACAGGTAAATAGGGATTACATTAAAGGGGGTGCAGAAGGGCAGGGACATCCGCAGCAGTGGCTGCATCCCTACACGAACCCCGACCCCTGCAGGCCTCGGGGAAGGGCAGAACTCCACCCTCGGCTTCTACAGCTGCCTGGTTTTCACTTCCCAAAACACTGGCGGAGGCTGTCCAAAAATGGTTCCCTCACAGGGATTCCTCTTTTGAGCAAATAGGGAACTCCTGAGTTTCAAGCTCCATCTGTATCCCCTTTTAGATTTCATCTTAGGTCACCAGATCCTTCCTCCTCCGCCTAAGACCATCTATGTGTTCACTGAGCCCAGACATTGATTAAGCAGATACAGGGTATTGAAAGAGGCCGGTAGCATGGTAGGGTGGTGGGCATGCCATGTGCTTGGGGTGACGATGAAGGTGCAAACTCAGGGAGGGAAAAGGAATCTTGGAGGATAAACAGATGGTCTGGGCAGAAAGAGCCTGAAACCAGCACGAGGGTATGGGTGGCCATGGCAGCACTGCTTGGACCACTGGACCTCACAAGTGGAAGCACGGCGCCTCACCGGGACAAGACTCAGCATCTTCTCTCCAGCTGGAGAACAGCGTGGTGACCCCCAAGGGCGAGTCAAACAGACCTGGCTTCATACCCCAGTTCCACCAGGTACTAGGACATATGTGTCCCTGAGCAAGATTCTTCTCTGTGTCTCTGTTTGATTGATGGAAAATGGGAGTCTCTATCTCATAGAGCCCAAAACACATAGGTTTTCATAATGAGAATAAAATATGCAATGTGCCCAGCACAGATATTAACCCACAGAACGAGTTCAATCAATGTTCTTTTATCCTGGCTTCACTGCCATAATTGGCACCATCTGTGACAACATATTCTTAGCCTCAGAAGCCTTATTTGCCTTACTCAGTATTTATACAAGAACTAGGATGTTCCAATTAGGATTATTTCTCCAACTTGACTCGAGCAAAATGAATCTGTCCCAAGCCCTCTGACCTCCAGGTTCCCATCGCCAACCAGGATGGATGGTTCTAGCAGGGCCTGGCCACTCAGTAGTCTCTGAGTCACTAATAACGCTAGTTAATAGCTAACATCTCAATAATGGCCAAGTCTTCTATGAAAAGTAAACAATACAGAAGCGAGATTATTGACTGTCTGCTGTGTGCAGGGGAGCTGTCATGGTAGACTCCAAAAGGGTAGAACAAAAAAGCATAACTGGTGTTCCTGTTCGACATTCCAAGAGCTAAAAAGTGTACTCGAGGGCTTCCCTGGTGGCGCAGTGGTTGGGAGTCCGCCTGCCGATGCAGGGGACACGGTTCGTGCCCCGGTCCGGGAAGATCCCACGTGCCGCAGAGCAGCTGGGCCCGTGAGCCATGGCCGCTGAGCCTGCGTGTCCGGAGCCCGTGCTCTGCAACAGGAGACGCCGCGGCAGTGAGAGGCCCGCGTACCGCAAAAAAAAAAAAAGTGTACTTGAAAGATAGAAACGCATTTTTAAAAGAGCAGGATGTAGCAGTAAACATGCTAGGTCAAAGAAACAGTGCCAAGCGCAGGTGGAGTTGTGGGAAAAGCAATCGTGGGCTTTAGAAGTAGACTGACTTGGGTTTGAATCTGCACTACCTTTACTAGTAAGGTATCCTGGGGAAAGGGGGAGAGGGAATGGAGGCCTCCGTTTATTCAGCTGTAAAATGGAGAAAATACCACCTAACTGCTGTGACGATTAGATAACATGGTGAAGGCCTAGCACACAGTGAGTGCTTGATTAGCTGTTAGTTTCTTTTCTCCTCCTTTTCCTCATTTCCCCGTCTCTTCTAGATCACTGACATGACTTTATTTGCTAGTGAATTTGAATGGGTAGTGGATGACTTTTATCTGCCCGTTGATGACTACAGGCCTCTGCACATGTAAATTTTATACGATCAAGTCATCAATTCCTGTGCAAAACCTTTCAGTGGCTTCTCATTCCTTAAACAAGAATAACAGAACATCCCAGCTCCTCTGCCACAGGAGGGCTCAACCTCCCAACACTCTTCCACGGCAATGCTTACCCTAGTGGTACCCACCAGGGTGCTGGGTGGATGACTCATTTTGAGCTAATATTTGTATATGGTGTGAGGAAGCGGTCTAACTTCATGTTTTTGTATGTGGATCTCCAGTTGTCCCAGCACCATGTGCTGAAGAGATAAGCACCTCAGTGTCTCCGAGCCTCAATCACCTCATCTCTAAAACAAGCTTGGAAAGACCGCCTTGTAGGGTACTGTGAGCCCTCAACGAGACAGAGAGAAAAAAGTGAGCTGTGAGGGGTCCCTGGCACACAGCAGCCAGCCAATGCCTGTAACTGAAGAAACAGACAATGGATTAGGAAGTACTCTGAGACACTGGTCATCCTTACTGCAACGGGACCAGAGCTCTCCTATCCCTAAAGATTTTTCACATTCACAGCCCCATGTGCTTGTCACAAGAATCTGTGCTGTCCTGTGGAGAGTGGTTTGCAACCCCCCTTCCCAAGAACCCGATCATCTTTTCTTCTTCCTTTCCCTAATTTTCCTCCCTTAATTTCTACCTTAAGTTTTGCGTTAAATGCTCTTGGTCTTAATTAACTAATCAATTAAAATTTGGTAGCCCACTCACATCTTTTTTGGCAAGGTGGTGGGAAGGCACGAATGAACGAATGAGTCAAGCAAAGAAAAGGCCCCTCATTTAAAGTCAGAACAGTGAAGCCCCTGAGCTAAAGTGATGTACAGGCCACCCCACACGGAGGTGTCGGCGGCAGGCCTGTGTGATGCTCCCTCCAGCTCAGTGCTCTCTATATGCCCCCACTCCCCCTCCCACCCTGGAGAGAGAGTGAGCCTTTTAAATCACATCTCCTTCCTCCACGGTGTTTGCAACACCTCCCAATTTAGTTTTCTCTCTGAATTTCATTAGTGTCCCATTTGCCTCATCTTCCTGATTTCCGAGGCAGGTGTTGAGCAAGAGGCGACTCAGTTGGCAACGAGGGCTCCTGCCTCCTGACTGAGGGTGAGGGAACCTGCAGAGGAGAAGGACAGGGCCCCTGGGCTGCAATTCCCAGAGTGCTCTGGTCCACGCAGCTCAGGCCAACAAACAGTAACTGGGCCCTACCTGCGTGCCAGGCACCGGGGGCTTACAGATGAGGATCTGTGGTTGCCCGGGCCCATGGGGATGGGGGGGACAGTGCCTGTGTGATGCGCTGCAGGGGCGTGGCCCTGCTGGACAAGCAGAGCACTTGCTACATTCCAGGCACTGTTCCAGGTGTAGGAACCCTGCGGGGAACAGCACAAAGTAACTTCCTGCCTTCATGGAGCTTACATTCCAATGGGGGAAGAACAGAAAACAGACAATTAAATTTATAGAGTAATATACAATGCGTTAGGTGGAGATAAATGCTACCTAGAAACACTGAAACAGAAGGGGGGCACAGAAAGACCCAGAGAGTGAGGACTGCCTTCCATCCTCACCTCCTCTACAGCCACTTTTGCTCACGCTGGTGGCCTCCTGCTTCTCCTTGAGCAGCAAACACACTGGTTTGCTGATTCAGCCGCATCTGTGCTTTGCTCCCTTGGATGGTGACCTGGAGATCTACTCACTGCTGTTCCCTCTGCATGAAGAGTTCTCTCCAAGACTGGAAAAAGGCTTCTATGACTTATGCTTTGAGGTGGGAGCGTGTTTATGGTTCAAGGAAGAGCGAAGAGGTCACTGGCATGAGTGAGCAATGGGGTTGGCGGGGAAATGGGGCCGGCTCAGGTGAGTCCTGGTGGGTCAGGGTTAGGCCTGTGGCTTTTCCTCTACATGAGCTGGGGAGCCATTAGCGGGCTTTGAGTCGAAGAGTGATCTGATCTGACTGATGTCTTAACAGACGCCTCTGTGTCAGATCCTGGGAGGGAAGAGTGGTAGCAGATCCCCCTGAGGAGGCCACTGCAAGAATCCAGGTCTGAGATGGTGGCTTGGGCCAGTGTGGGGACAGAGGAGGTGGTCACATGTGCTGAGGAGGGGAGAAAAGTGATGAGGTCAGTGTAAATGTAGCACAAAGTGCGAGGGGAAGGAAGGGGGGAGATGAGGCCAGAGAGAAAAGGGGGACCATTCCAGACAGAAGAGCCCACCAGTGCCAAGGCTCAAATTCAATCCCATCCTGCCAGGCTCAGATCCTACTACCTATGTTTCTTCATTTCTTCTCTCTCTCATTGCAGGTGAGTTCAAGAAGCCTTGCTCTGGACCCAGCTCTCTGGGTGGGGATGAGCGACCCCGTCTCCAGGCTCCAAGAGGCCCCTCTGTCAGAGCTGAGAGCTGCGTTCACGTATAACACCGTGGGATGTTGGGGGAACCAACGAGACAAAGGCCCTGGTTGGGGGGATTTAGAGGAGGAAGAGGAGCCCACATTTCTTGGGTTTAGATGCAGTGGAGGAGGAGATTCAATTTTTAATTTTAACAGTCACGTCCTCCTTACAAGTGAGCATGGATGGGGCTGAAGAGTTTACCTTCAGCCCGATCATCTTCCCTTGCTGAGTGAACCTCAGTTTTCTTATCTTAAAAATGGAATTGTGGGGCTTCCCTGGTGGCGCAGTGGTTGAGAGTCCGCCTGCCGATGCAGGGGACACGGGTTCGTGCCCCGGTCCGGGAAGATCCCACATGCCGCGGAGCGGCTGGGCCCGTGAGCCATGGCCGCTGAGCCTGCGCGTCCGGAGCCTGTGCTCCGCAACAGGAGAGGCCACAACAGTGAGAGGCCCGCGTACCGCAAAAAAAAAGGAATTGTAAGAACTACCTCTTGGGGTTGCGGCAGTTCGATGAGATGCACCAGTCAAGTACTTGGCACAATGCGTCAATAAATGTGACCCTAGTTTACCTGTCCCTCTCTACGAAAGGCAAAAATCTTAATAGGTGTCCTCAGAGAACCATTATGTCTCCACTGCCGAGAATTTATCCAAGTTTGTAGTTATAAACATTCATCAGGCTGAGAGCAGAGGCTTCCTTCGTTTCTGTTTTTGTTCCCTGTTACATCCTGAGAGTCTAGCATGGTGCTGGGCCTTTTTGTCAATATTCAATATGTCTCTGCTGAATTGCTAAATAAATGACTGAATCAGAGGTTATGAATATCTAGGCTCTGGTGCTTTTTAGCTGGGAGACCTCAGACAAGATAATGTCTCTGAGTCAAAAAAAATAAATTACTGATAATCCCTTTAGAATGTGTTAATATTATTAGGTCCGAATATGAGTTATTTGGTAGGTACACCAGATGAAAACAACTCAATGAAATGTACCAAAAAAAAAAAAAATTCTCTGAGTCTCAGTTATCTTACCTGTAAAATGGAAATCATAATATCTACTATGGCAGAAGCAGTTACCACACATCAAATATCGACATTTCCCAGAGGCCTAGAAGTCAGGCAGGACCACGTGGCTAGGTTTGGCCCACTGGCTGCGTGTCACTTCTGGGCCAAAGCATTTCAGAGCCAGTGCCTAACCTCTGACTACCTCTTCCCCTGCTGCGGAGACCAAGGTGGCCACTCGTTCCCGGGGCTACACCTAAAATACGGCAGAGCTTTCATCAGGCTGGCCTCTGAGTCACCAGGTAGAGCAGAGCCCTCCACCTCCCCCCGGGTTAGAGCAAGCAATAAACCACTGTGTTAAGCCACTGAGATTCTGGAGTTCATTTATTACTGCGGCATTAAATGAGCCGCGACAGACTCAGACTTCTACCCTACAAGATAAAAAGTGCTTGGTTCTTAGGAGGTTTTCAATACAGGGCTCACTCCCTGGGTCCTGGCTCCTTCCTCGGCTTCTGTAGCCTTCCTCATGACCCAGACTCTATGTATGATTCTCCCTTTCAAGCTAGAGAAGAAACATGGCAGACAGAACAGAGAGAACATTCTCTCTGCCGTGTTTCTTCTCTAGCTTTAAACATCCTTCTACTTCCCCCCGACCCCCCAAGTGTGTTCTGTTTTTGTCATTGCACAGCAGTATAAGAAAAGCCTCTGGAGAGCCATTCTGGGCAGCTGGACCTGGCCCCCGGACTGCCTGTCCTCTGGGCAGCCGCCCACTCACCTGCTCTTACCTCATTCCCAGCTATGCCTCTGATCCCACTCCAACTCAGTGTGAAATGGAACCACCAAACTCTGGACCCCGCCCTTGGTGACCTGGGCCCCAGAATGACTCTCATGGCCACTGCAGCCTCTGTGGGCCCGGACCTGCACGGTGCTTCCTGGCTGCCAGCTCCCCCATCACATCCTCACTGGATGGCTGGCCCTTGCCTGTTCTGTCCGCCCACCATGCTGGCTGCTGGCTTTGGCTTCCAGCAGCCACCAGTCCTGCTACTGCATCCGCTTCCCAAGAAAGCCACCTCCACCTCGGCCTGACCTTCTCCACTCCCCATGTGGCTTAGTGGCAAAAGCCTTCAAACAGAAAGTATGCCTCTTTTCAGATTCCAAGATGACATTTCTCATCAAGACCGCAGGTTTGCAGTCGATGATGCAGAAAATCACAGCAGACAAGGGGACTGACCTGGCTCCATGTCAGCATGTTCTGAAGAGTCAGCAGTGTCCGTGGGCCCTGCAGCCCTCTCTCCGGGGCCATGGGATCCTGGAGGATGAGACGGGATCCTTTCTGTTAAAGCAGAGAACACAGACCCAAGTGAGCGAGGTGGCAAGGTGTCCCTGACCCGGTCTCACAGATCTGTCCCTGGCAGTCAGGGCAAATGCACACCAGTAGGGAGAGGGGGCTTGTTACTGGTCCCATAGCCATGAAGAGAAGCAAGTGGGCTCCCAGACACCCTGGGAATCCCACACAAACGTACTCTCTGCAACCTTCGTTTCTTCTCCCATCTCATCTGGTCTTGTCTGACAGCCATTGTTGACATCTTTCCTCAAGCTGACCAAACCCCTCAAGGGCAGGGACTGCAGATCGGTCCTCTTTACAACCCAGGCAGCTTGGAGCAAAGTAGAGTGTTTCGTGAAGGACTGCCTGTACGCTGTGACGGGGGTGGGGAGTGTGTGCAATGTGTGGCCGAGGCACTGGCCCCTGCAAGAGTTCTACCATTGATTCACTGGGCAAATAAATACATCACTGAACCTTTTGAACCTTAGTGTCCTGCCCTATAGGATGGGCCCATCTTCCCTGTGATATACCGCATGGGAGTATGGGGAGTCACGCAGGCAGAATTCCTTACACACAAGAGCCTGGCCCTGGCCCACTTGCTTATCACTCTGCAAACCTCTAGTAAATCACTTCCCCTCCTTGAGCCTCTGTCTGAAAGAGAAAAATTCTGAACTAGGCTACTTGTCAGGTCCTTTCTGCCCCTAGAATTCTGTGACAATGTTGATTCATCTCTGCACCTCCAGTGCCCAAGGAGATATCTGTACACAATAAAGGTTTGTGAAATGAATAAAAGAAAGCCTATCTCACTCAAAAGAAGAGTGTGGAGAGGCTGAAAGGTTGTAAGCCATCTGCCTTAGGTCATTGCAAAAGGAGGAGCTGGGATTTGATCGCAGGTCCTCATATACTTAGGTCATTGCAAGAGGAGGAGCTTTTTATATAAAAGACACTCTAGGCTAAAGGACAATGCATGAAGGATACATTTAGGCATCTGAGGCAAAAAGTCATTGTTGGAGAAATTCCCTGAATACCTATTTGCCAAATATACCCAGGAGCCTAGCTAAGAAGACATTATTGTCTATCACAAGGTGAGGAATGACTGGTAATCGTCATTAAAGACAAAATTCTCCTAGCTGTGAGATTTTGCTAGTTTCATCTGCATTTCCTGTTTCTTTATTGTAAATTCTCATTATTCTAAACACAGAGTGATTATATTAGGTGGGAACATTCGCCAGCCTCTGCCCAGGTGCAGAGTACCCCTTCCCTCGGGGGTTAGGCTCCCGAACACGCCCCAGGTAGAAGATCTGATGGGCCGAAAGAGAATCAACAAGACAAAGTTTAGAGGTAAACCTAGAAAAGTCCTGATAAATCATGCTATATTCACTAAGATAAACAATTGGCAGTACACTCCATAGGAGATGACTACCATTTTATTGGGCAGTAATAGTTATTGTGCCTTAATTTCTATTTACTACGCCTTGATCATGATCAGTTTACTCTCCAAAATTTCAGAGAGGAGCAGGAAATTGTTTTACTGTAACAATGGACATGGTGAGAGGCCCTTCCTCTTGCGTAAGGGCCTCTCCCCATATGCCCAGAGCCTTGAGAATTTTAGGACTCAAAGCTGTTGGCTTTGCCCCCAAGGGTCCTGCTGGGGTCCTAGTCCTATCCTGTGACTTGGATGAAACACTCAGGGTCTTTCTCAAACCCCTCTCCTTTGTGCAGGTCACACAATTCCACTCTGCCTCTGTAGCTTCAGGCCAAAGCTTGTGCTTTGGGCCGTCATCTGTGTCTCATTTAATCCAAGCCACCCCCCCCACCCCGGCCCTTTAAGAAGCTGCAGAACTGCAGTTCCACCATCTTTGCCACGCTTCCAGGGAAAGCCTCAACTCCTTTTCTTCTATTTACTTTTATTTTCAAGGTGTATCCCTGAATTCCCTCTTTCTCAAGGTACAGTCAACACATGGCACATGCAGGAGGACTGGTTCCAGGACCCCCTCATGGACATCAAAATCCATGGATGCTCAAGTCCCTTATATAAAACGGTGCAGTATTTGTATAAAACCTACACACACCCTCCCAATATACGTTAAATGACCTCTAGATTACCTATGATACCTGACACAATGTAAACGATATGGAAGTAGTTGTAAATACGATGTAACTGCTACGTAAGTGGTTGCCAGTGGGGCAAATTCCAGTTTGGTTTTTGGAACTTTCTAGAAATTCTCCCCCTGAGTATTTTTGATCCATGGTTGGTCGAATCCACAGATGTGGAACCCAATGGATATAAACAGCCGGCTGTACCTCCAATAAGCACCACATGACTGTTAATGAAACCCAAACTGTTAATGGAACCAAAATGCCCATGGGTTGGTCAAAGGCTTTAGAAGTATTATACTTATGCCCTAGCACTTTATGAAGGGAAATCCAGTTAGGTCGGAATGAGGGTGTATCCATTCCTTTACTTGTTCACTCACTCATTCATCTCTATGTTGAGTGTTAGGTGTGATTCAGGACACACCGATGACTCAGAAGCAAACCACGCCCTCGGGAAACTCACAGGATGACAAGGAAAATATGACAACATGGCCGCAGGTCATGGAAATACTTGGCAGTTTTGTAAGTGGATACAGAAAAAACAGTGAGAGGACGGAGGAATGGAGAGGTCACCCTGGCTGACAAATCAGGGAGCAAACGGGAGTCACAATATACCGTTTAAGCCCAGCCTTGCACCAGAGATAGTGTCAGGTGGGGTGGCATGGACACAGGGCAGGGCACTCGTGTGAGGAAGGAAGTCACAGGAGGAGAAAGCGTGACAAAGAATGAGTGCGGGGCTTCCCTGGTGGTGCAGTGGTTGAGAGTCCGCCTGCCGATGCAGGGGACACGGGTTAGTGCCCCGGTCCGGGAAGATCCCACATGCTGCGGAGCGGCTGGGCCCGTGAGCCACGGCTGCTGAGCCTGTGCTCCGCAACGGGAGAGGCCACAACAGTGAGAGAGGTCCGCGTACCGCAAAAAAAAAAAAAAAAAAGAATGAGTGCGGGCTGTGTGGAGGGAAGCAGAGGATATCACACCTGACAGGGGACGTGGACCCCAATGAGCAGGGCCCTGCAAGCCAAGGCAGAGAAAGTAGCCATTATTCAATGAGTGATAGAGAGCCACCGAAGGCTTTGGAGCAGAGATGGGATGTAATTGGAGATGTGCTGTAGGAAGATGGATCTGGCAAGCTTGCACAGTTTGAATTGGAAGGGGAGGGAGCTAATTGTGTGCCAGGCACTGGGCAGAGTGTTCGGTGCTGGTACATATTTGATCTCAGTTAACCTTCTAAACAACCGTAGGAAGCAAGCCTATTCCTTCCAGACGAGAAAATGAGGCTTTGGGGAATTTCAGCAGCTTGCCACTAATCCCCCAGCTAGGAAGTGGTGGAGACGACATCTGGATCCTGTGTTTTCCCTTTCCAGGTGAGCCTTAAAGCATGCTGTGACCCTGCACAGACACGTACACCGGACCCCCCAGTACACCTTCTGCTCCCAGCATACCTCCCACCCGCCCTAGGATGGGGGGAAGCGGGATATTTCCTGGGCTGCCTTTTGAGAGACTCAGATGAAATTAAGTGCCAAGGGCCTTTGCTCCTGCTAGCTTTCCCCAAAGTGACACCAAATCAAGCAAAAAAGACAATACCTTGACTTAGGTCCGAAACAACATGGACTACAGTCTCTTGCAGAGAATTTCAAAGGTAGCGGGAGACCACCCTCCTCTCTTATAAGGCATGCTTGCTTCTGTCTTTCCCTTCTCAGCTAAGCTTCACAGGAGCAGTGGACCCAGGAGCCCAGGGGAACATATTTGAATACCCAAGACTCTGCTGGGCCATGGAGGATGTCAATGAAGAACCCAGCATCTATGGGCTGACTTCACTGTTTGGGAGAACTGCCCAGAGGACTCGATGTACTCCACCTGCAGCCTGGAGAGAATGATTATGAATCCCTCCCATCAAGATGCCTGCTGCTAAAACTTGTTTTTTTTCAAGGGAAAAAAAAAAGATTTCCTCATTCTAAGTACGGGACATGGTGATGGCTGTACCGTACACCTGACAGTCGAGGGTGCAGGCTTTCTTCGAGGAAGCCTGGCACAGTGGCATGAGCAGCGACTTTGGAAGCAAATAGGGTGGATCTTAACCACACCCCACCGGGTTACCAGCTATGTGGTTTTGGGCAGGCCATTTAGCTCCTTAAATTTCCTCATTATTAAATGGGAATGATCATAAGGGATTAGAGAGACTAAGTGCCAGGCACTTGGTACATACAGAAGAATGTGTAATAATTTCTTCTTGTCTTTACGTGCAACATTCTGGCTTCACCCTCCCAGTGGGGTTGCTCTCCTCCTCACAAAGTTACCAACTGAAGAAATGGATATTTGGAGAAAAAAGTGCTGCAGCTATAGCAGGTTGTTCATACCCTTGACCTAGCGCTTATTACCAGTGTCTTAGAATTAGGTGTCAACACGTCCTTCTCCTCCACCAGACTGGGACCTCCCTGAAGACGCTGACCACAGTGGCTTCAATTCCCGGCACACAGATGTCCCGTTCTGCCTTAGTTCCGTTAGATTGAGATCCAAGCAAACCACACCGTCTGCAGTTCTTCTGGGATTTTATTTTTCCAGCCTGGTTTGAAGAGTGACTTCTAAGCAACGCCTTCAAGAGCAAATCCAATCCTCTGAAAACCATCTCCTTAGCATGGAATCATTAGCATGGAATGCTTCACCTTGTTAGTCTGCTAAGACCTTTGGTTCCTAATCCAAGCCAATTACATGAGCCAACATATTCAATAACATCTTAATAATGCCAAACCTCCCGGGTCTCTGGACAGAATCGGATGAGGTTGAGAGAGCTGGGGTCTAACAAGATACCAGAATGGTGTATGGCAGACGGGAAGGAGATGAAGCATTAAAACTAGATTCAAACCCTGGCTTGTACAGTTGGGACAGCCCTGTGTAGTGCCTGGGATGGGGATACATGCTCAGCAAAGGTTCATTCCCTTCTCTTCCTCTGACTCCAAAGAAAAGCAAAGCCATGAAACTTGTTTCAAGCAAACGGGGAGAGAAGAGAAGATTCGCCACGTTCCTGAGTCCACTTAGAAAATTGATTTTTTTTTTAAGCTTTTCTCCCTGAGGACTGAAGGAAGCAGGTTATTTCATTTTAATTATGGTTGCTCCAGCTGCCGCTTGTGAATCGCCAGACCAATTTTCAGATTAAAAAGAAAAACACACATACACACCCCCAGAGACAAACTCATCGACAGCATCTACTACGTTCGCAGAAGGACACCTCCTTCAGAGAGCACATCCAGGAGGCGGAGAAATTTGGACTGTCCTGCTCGAGACACTCAGGTCCAGGCAGAAATCCCCGGACGTGCTCACCACCTGCCTCCCCTCCCACATCGCCTCCTCTCGGCCCCCAGCGTCCAAGCCCAGCTGGTGAGCCACACAGCAGCATAATGGAATGTTTCATGTCGAGCAGCTGTGCACTTTTAATGCACACAGGGGGAAATAAAGGCAGCAGATGGTTTTATGTAATCTTCCTGTGAATTTTTCACTGGGTATCCTCATTCACGAAGGCCTGAGTTTTTTTTACAGGACCTCCATGGGTCCAGTGAGCCAGCCCCAGACTTGGGGGCCGGTGAGGATGGGTCTCTCATGCAGGGAAAGTGGGTGGAGCTCATTTGCCATTTTCTGGCCCATAGGCTGTATCCAGGTTTCCACTCAGTATTCTCCTGTGCGGTTCTCCCCCTGTGGCCTCCCCAGCAGCTCTCAATGTTAGCCACGACAGACGATGGCTCATGAATCCTTCACAGGTGAGCTGCCCAAATCCGCACCACATGCGGATTTTTCTTGCAAAGGATTGAGGCGGATCCATGCTATTGCAGGGACCTTTGTGAGGGAGAAGATTGGGTGGAGCAGATGGGGCATCAGCGTTCAGCTGCCTGAGGGTAAGACAAAAGAGACTGGGCTCTCACCAGACAAAGATCATCTGCTTACGGCGATGCATAAGAACTCTGCCTATAAGACGTGGCATAGAAGCAAGCACAGGGTGGGGGGTAAACAGTTCTCAGGCACTACAAAGCAACCTGCTGATGTCTGTGGAAGCAGTGGAAAGTTTTCTCAGTTTTCTGAATCTTGCTTTTACTGCACCAATGTTCACCTTTAAGCCCTTCAGGCACACCATCAAAAATTCTGCGATTTGGGCTTCCCTGGTGGCTCAGTGGTTGAGAGTCCGCCTGCCGATGCAGGGGACGTGGGTTCGTGCCCCGGTCCGGGAAGATCCCACATGCCACGGAGAGGCTGGGCCCGTGAGCCATGGCCGCTGAGCCTGCGCATCCGGAGCCTGTGCTCTGTAACGGGAGAGGCCACAACAGTGAGAGGCCCGCGTACCGCAAAAAAAAAAAAAAAAAAAGAGAGAGAATGAAACCCTTTGTTGTTATAAGCCACTATGATTTGGGGGTGATGTGTACCCAGCATTAACGAGCTGATCTGACAGATTCATGGGTTCTATGAGAATTGTCGTATTCTTATTTTTAATTGAAGAATAGTTGCTTTACAATATTGTGTTAGTTTCAGGTGTAGAGCAAAGTGACTGCGTTATATAAATTTATTTTTTTCCGATTCTTTTCCGTTATAGTTTATTATAAGATATTGAATATAGTTCCCTGTGATATACAGTAAATTCTTGTTTATCTATTTTAAATATGGTAGTGTACATCTGTTAATCCCAAACTCCCAATGTATCCCTCCCTCCACTTCCCCTTTGGTAACCATAAGTTTGTTTTCTATGTCTGTGAGTCTGTTTCTGTTTCGTAAATAAGTTCATTTGTGCTGTTTTTTTAGATGGAATTGTCATATTCTTGAAGGACCCTGCCTCCTTGGCCATCATTGATTGGTTCAAGGCTGGATGCCTTAGTAAAGCCAGATTAATCACAGTTCTGGGGGAGAGCAGAAACTGGTCAAAGCTGGACCAGTTAGAATTCTTCCCTGGGATTTCTGAAAACAGGAAGTGACGAAGAATGTAGTCTCTAGTAGTGACGATTGTAAGATATGAAAATTTGCTAGCTATTGGTGGCCATGTGAGTGTTACGGGTTGAATTGTGTCCTCCAAAAAAAGGTTATGTTGGCAGCCTAGCCCCCATGCCTGAGAATGGGACCTTACTTGGAGATAGGTTCTTTGCAGAGGTAATCAAGTTAAAATGAGGTTACTGGGGTGAGCCCTCATCCAATATGGCTTGTGTCCTTATAAAAACGGGAAAATTTGGACACAGAGAAGATCAGAGTTATGCTGCCACAAGCCAAGGAACTACCAGAAGCCACGAGAGAGGCCTGGGGTAGACCCTTCCCTTCAGAGGGAACACAGTCCTTCTCACACCTTGATCTTGGACTTCTAGCCTCCAGAACGGTGAGACAAGGAATTTGTTGTTTAAGCCTCTCAGTTGTGGTGCTTTGTTATGGCAGCCCTGCAAACTAACACGGAAAAAAATAGGGAGAGCTGGTTTGCAGGGAGAGAAAGAAGCTCACAAGTATAAGAGAAGTGACCAGAGCAGCAAAAAGAAACAGAACAAATCTTAACAGAATTAGAAGTGTGAACCCAATTCCACTGCATCGCTGCATTTTCTCTGGCTGCAAGGTTCAACTCCTTGGATTTGACGAGGCAGTAGTAAAAGTCCCTCTGTTTTGAGTAAGTTCATTCTGGGGTTTCTGTCACCTTGAATCAAGAGTCCTAAGCAGCACTGTTATTAATATTTAATCATCATCATTAATGTTAAGAAAAGAAAAGAAAAATGTAGGTGGCTCCAAGCAGTGCTGGACTGACCAGAATGGTGATGGACGGACAAGCAGGCTCACTGCTTCCAAATGCTGTCCAAACATGTCCCAGGAAGAGACAGGGTTCCCTCCTGTCTGGGTACGGCCACTTTCATATATTCACACAGATTAATCTGCTTGCTGTTTTCTTTAATCCAGTAACAGCCAGAATAAAATCTGAAAAGGATTTTCTTCTGCACAGTTATGCCTTTCTTCCCAATCCAAACACAACTGCGTGCCTGGCCCCTTGAAATGCTCCAAAACAAAACAAGTCCAGCCCAAATCCCTCATCTCTTTTCATGTTATTTTCTTGGCTGCACAAACTTAGGGGCCTTTGTTTCTTCTGCTCTGCCCTTGGACGCTTCCTGTCCACATTCCCCTCTGTGTGACCTCCTACGTCAGCAGCAAGGGCTCCAAGCTAGCAGGAGAGAGGCAGTCAGAGGGAAGGCAGCTTGGAAAGTATTCACCATCCTGGACAAGAGCTGAGGTCCCCTGAAACAACTCACCAGCCCTCTGGAATAACCAGTGCACACGGGCCCTCCAGGGCAGAATATGGCCGCATAGCGGGGTCTGGTTTATGAGTCTGCTCTTGTAGAATAGAAGATAATTGTTCAAGCTGTCCTTGAGCCTCTGCGGCTGCAACCGTTGTAAGAATAAGCGGAATCATTCTACCTTGACCACCCCACAAAAGAAGAGAGAAACGGCTCTCTTCCAAAGGACTAGGGACAGCAATTATCCACATGAGCAAGATTTGATGACTGCAGAGATTACAGAGCTCATTGCCCTGCCCCAAAGTAAAGGAGGATCCTGGTTTTTTTCCACATCTGTTCAATCCAGGAGAACAAACAAGAATATGATGCCTGTATCAAGCTGCCAGCTGTCTTGATGAGAGAAATTAGAAAAAAAAAGAGCAGTTTTCTGGGAGGGGTGAGGGCCAACTCAGCCTCGAACAAAGAGGGTGGGGAGGGTGAGAGGACTGAATGGATGCTGTGTCCTTCGTTTGTTTGCTCTCAGGCCCCTTCCCCACACTTGCTCCTCTGCTCTATCTCATGGGGAACTGCAATGCTCAGAATCCTTTGCCCACTGGCTTCTGGACAGGTGGGCTTATGAATGGAGGACCCTGGCAGCAGATTGGAGGTAAGAAGAAGAGAGAAGCGAGGGTATCTCTCCTTCTCTTGCTTGTTTTAGACAGCATCCCTGGCAGTGGCCACATAACATCTGTTGCTTCAGGTCCTGACCCTGTAAAATGGTTCTGTCTCCTGCTGGATTGTCCCAGCTTTGGGGCTCTAGAAATATCACCTGCTCTCATTGTACCTCCAGGTCTAGGGGTGATAGTGGTTCCCTGTTGTTGTTGATCTCTGGGATGACTCAACTTGTACCATTTAGCTTCTTAGCCATTTAATTAACTGTGCGGCCAATTCCCTCTATCAAATTCCCTCTGTTGAAAGACCTATGGTGGTTTCCATTTCCCTGCCTAGACTCTGATGGATAGAGGTGCTGAGAAAGAATCTGCAGGGGGAAGTGCCACTCTGCAGCCTCGAGGACAATGAATGCATGAAGCCTCCCAGTGCTTGGGCTGGGATGGGGAGCCACTGCAAAACTGACCACTGCAGTCAAGCCCAGGAGGGTATAAGTGATCGGTGAGGCACCTGTCAGGCACTGGAAGGTTGGAAAGGCATCCCTGGAAGGAGGACAAAGCCAGGTCTCTGCTTTTTTTTTTCCGCCCCCATGAATTTAGCTAGCTTGAATGTGACTTCTTGTGTCAGTCAGTAAACTAATGTGGGAAAGGCCAATTACTGATGCAAGGGATGCCAAGGAGCTTGGTTGTGAAGCTTCAGAATCCTTTGGCAGGTTAGGGTGTACTGAGTCTCTGTAGGGAAACCAGGAGTTTAGTGAAACTGAGACAGATCCAGAAAGACATCTCGTAGCAGAGTCAGTGAGACGTTTGAGACTTAATGTGATGTGGCTGGATCTTGTCTCTGTTGACACCTACAACTGTTAAGGGTTATTATTGGTCCTTCCAAATTCAGACAGGTGGGAGAAGCCATGCTTTCTTGAGAGAGGATGGGGACAGGAATAAAATAGGAGAACATTTTTGGGACTGCTGAGAGAACATTCTTGGTTACTAAAGAAGAATTTAGATGTGAAAAAGTATACATACACAGACAGACACAGGCTGGGACAGAGGAGACAATGGAGAAAAGAGTGCACCAGAAATTGAGGGAGAATGGCTTTGCAAGCTCTCCTTGTGAGCTAGCCCCTTGGTGGCAGGCAAGTTTCCTAGCAAAGGTCAGCTTCTTACAGTCAGAACGGGGGCTCTGAACCCTGATGCATTTGCTTTCTGCTTCTGCTCAGGCCCTCTGTCACAGGTGGCCTTTCAGTGACTGATCCAATTGTCCCAGACCAATGTCCCGCACAGGAACTGAAAGGACCACCAGGTGTGGAAGAGCAGGGCTGTTGACGAACTGCCCCATGCCTCACCTCCCTGGAGACCTCTATTGGTCCCAGAGGGAAAACCAGTGCTGGGACTTCAGCGAAGATGTGGTCTTGACCTCAGCATCCCCACCCACGCTGACACACGTGCTTGTTTCTATGTTCATGAAGCTGAAAACATTTGTGGGGGGAGAAACTGAATTGGAAAAGAACCAGTCCTTCCAGAGATGAGGAAACCCAAGTAAATTGGGGGGTTACAAAGGTTTCCCCACTTTAATTTTTTCCATGTTATCACGTCTATTATGTTTTTTAATAAAACATGTTTTAGAAGAGTTTCAGATTACAGAAAAATTGCAAACATAGTACAGAGAGTTCCCATATACCCTGCTTCTATTTTCCCCTGGATTAACATCTTACAGTATGGTTCTTTTGTCACAATTAATGAACCAATATTAATGTTATTATTACCTGAAGTCTATGGTCTATTTGAATTTCCTTAGTGTCTCCTTAGTGTCGTTTTTGTTTCAGGATCCCACGCAGAACACCACATACCATTCAGTTATCACAGGTTCTCAGGCTCCTCTTGGCTATGACGGTTTCTCGGATTTTCCTTGCTTTTGATGACCTTGACACTTTGGGGGAATACTGGAAGAGTATTTTGTAGGATGCCCCACTACTGGAATTTGTCTAATAAGACTCGGGTTATGGGCCATTGGGAGGAAATGTGCCTTGTTTTTAACTCTTTCTTTGTTATAAAGGCCACGGCTCTAGCCCAGCTGGGGCCACTGGTCACTAGCTCAGGAAGGTAGCTGTGGTCGATGTGCCCTGGAGTCACCACAGCATCTACGGAGTCACACTGTACACCACAAAGTCCTCACAATGTGGCCACAACCGACCTCACCTCTCCAGCATCAAGTGCTGCGTTTTCCTTTCCTTTTCCTCTTGCCGTATCAGACCTGCTTGCAATTTCCCAAACACACCCATCCCTTCAGATCTTTATGCCTATGCAGTTGTTGTTTCGTCTGCCACAAATGCATCCCTCCCCTTGGCTACCTGGAAACCCTCACTTGGAAGACAGGACCTAGCACAAAAAAAAAAGCATCCTCTTTGAAGTCTTCTCTGATCCCAAACAGAATTACTGGCCTTCTTCTCTGTGCTTCTTTGTACATTTCTGTGCGTTCCTGATCACCCCGCCTAGAACTGTGACACCCTCCGACACTCCCAGCCCCTTCCCTATTTCTTTCCATAGTACTCTTCAGCATCTGACGTGCTCTATGTTTAACTTATTTATTGTTTGTCTCCCCTGCCAGAATATAAGCCTCTTGATGTTTGGGTATGTCTCTGTCTCTTCACGTGACGATGAACTTCCAGGGGAATGACCAGATCCTATTTAACAAGAGAAGCCTTGTGTTGAAGCCACGTCCTGCAGATCGTTTCAGGACACCCCGATTATCATTAACTGCTGTCCCTTCTTTCAGGACGTCCCCCACACTCTCTGGAGTACCATCTCCTTGTGGCTGGAAGGGACAGGCAGTGTATTATTATGCAAGATCTTCTCCAGGAGTTTATAATCTAAGAGCTCTAAGCAGGGGTGAGGCCGTTCTCTTTCTAGAGCTGGATTTCTGGCCTGGAACAATGCCCCTGCTCCATTACTGGACGGTTGGGACCATCCCCAGGAGCTAACTTGGCCCTGACACCTGAGGAGAGGAGACCAGTCTCTGCCAGTAACTAGCAATGAGGACACGGACAAACCTCCCTGAGCCCCAGTTCCCTCAGCAGAAAATGGAAATAACCTCATTACCTACACTACTGCTAGAGGGCGGTTGTGAGCGATTGAAAAATGGGTGGCAAAGCACTTCACAATCTGTCAAACCCAATCTAAAGCACTTTTGCTGACATCACCAACAACTAGCCCAGGGGTCAAGTTTTCCGAGACCATGACACTGCAGGAGCCCTTGGGCCCTCCATAACCCATAATGCAGTCAGGCAGCACGTGGGGGGGGATGGGCATTACCAGGTTAAACTTTATAAACAAGTCGCTGGGCCTTTTGACTTAGATCAAAATCAAGTGTTTACTATAAAACATACACATAAGCCAATCAGATGTTTATGGTACAAAAGATGTGTCCTCTGACTGCTTATCAAAGGGTCTTGGGCTTAGTCTGCCTCTGATGTTCCTTTCAACCCACTGGACCCACTGGGAAAGAGGTATGTGCTGGGGAAGAGGTATGTGCTGCCTGGGAAAACCTGCTTCCAAACCTTGGCTGGGGTTTTAGCACACTGATTATACAAGTTAACGTAAGCGGAAATTAATTTTACTTTACAATTCTACACAACAAAAAGGAAAGAAAATAAAGTGAAAAAGACATCAGGCAGGAAAAATATCTGTAGCATAGAAGAGGGTTAATGTCCATTCAAAAAAGATCTGGTGCAAATTGATGTGGGAACAAATTTAAGGACACCAATAAATAAATTGGGAGCAGACATGGGCATGTTACCCATTAAGTATATTAAGCAAATACACACATGGAAAAAATGTTCAGTTACGCTAGTAACCAAAGAAATACAAATTAGAACAAAAAATAAAATGCCATTATACCTAAATTAGTAACCTTTTTTTCCCTCATAACGCTTTGGAGCCAGTTAGTTAAGTGTACTTATTTAGCACCTACTGTATACCAGCCACAATCCACTTTCTAGTTGTGTGACCTGGGGCAAGCCATTTAACATCTCTGAGCTTCCCATCTCCTTATCTGTAAAATAAGGATAATGATACCTCTCCCTAGGGCAGTTGTGACAATTACAAAGTTTATTCACATATGCTAACACTTGTGATTCACCCAGCACTGAAACTGGCAGGCAGGGGGCATTAGCCCTGAGCTTTAAGTGTGGAAACCCACACTCAGAGGGGTGAAGTTACTCGCCCCAAGTCATATAGCCAGAGTGTCCAACCCAGTTCTTCCTGCTTCCTGCATAAGCAGGAATGTGTAAGGGACTCTGAAGAGAGGCTGGTGAGTCGACCACTTCGGGTGGCTCAGAGGCTGGGGGGAGGTTAGGAGAGAGGGCCAGGTGGGGCCGGACTGTACGGGGGTGGGGGTGGAACGCAGGGGGTGGTCCACTCCCTAAGCCCTTCCTCTTAACTTGTTCCTAAACTGAAGATGTGCTTGTGGACCCCATCTGCGCTCAGCAATGACAGTGAGTGGGTTTTCCATTTCTTTGATAGATGATTAGAAAAGCAGGAGGTGGCAGCTGGCCTGTGTATTATCTGCTCCTCCTAGACACTCTGGAGTGATGGGCAGATGTAGTGAGGCAGGAATGACTGAGCACATCCCCGAACAATGTGCTCTCCACACGCTCAACAGCCACGGGCCCAGACACTAAATTCAAGACACGTTGTGTCCAGGAACAGAGAGAATGAAAAGGAATCTCTTTGAGTGTGGTTCAGAACTCTTATGGATAAGCAGTGTCTAGGAGACCACAAGTGTCCTTCAGGCAGAACCTCAGCCAGCCAGAAAAGGAGCCTAATCAAGTGATTTGTTTGGAGGTCGGAGCCTGGACAGGAAACGGCCAGGAGGCTCAAGTGAGGCACGGAGAGTGGGTGGCTGAGAGCCCTCTGTCCATGCTGCTCCTTTTCTGAAAACCATCCACGAGGAAATTCCAGACTCACAGAACAAGGCGCTTCATGATCCAGCAACCACAGTTCTCTCTAACCTCACCAGGCACTTGCAGTTCCCCAAAGGTGTAAGGCAGTGTCAAGCCTTTGTAAGTGTGCAGTCGCTCTCCCTAGATTGTCTCCCCTTTCCCCACCCTCACCTTAAAAATTCTGATCCCATGTCAGCTCCTCCAGAAGCCTCTGCTGAAGATGCCACCTGAGTCAGACATCACTCCTCTGGGTTCCCTTCACCTGCAGCTGACTTTGTTTATTTCTCTCTCTCTACCACAAGAGACTGGACCACTTCTCATCTAATGCTGCATCCTAAGTCTAGCATGAAGCCTGACAGATGCCAAGTACTCATATATCCCACAGATAGTTATTGGCTGGATGGAAGGTTGGAAGGCTGGTTGGATGGATAAAATAAATGTTTTAACAAAGCTCACCTGTAACTGTATGGAAGACGGAGGGGGTGGGTGGGGTATGGAAAGAGATATGAACAAGACAAGTGGAGAGGCTGGTGCAATAGTCTAGACTATGGCAGAGGCAGGGAGATGGGAAGGATGCAGAGGACTCCAGCGGGTTTGGTTGAGGGACTTAATAGAAAGTGGTAAGCTCACGGAGAGGAAAGGTTGAGAGAGATGGTGCAGGGAAGTTGACCCCTGGCTTCCGGATGGAGCAGAATGGGATGCACTTAGGCAAGATAGGGACCCAGTGGTAACGATTCATATTGGGTGTGAGGGGTGGGGAACTGGGAAAGGAGATGGTGAACCCAGTTTTATCAGCATGGAAGGAGGCCTAGGGACTTGCAGAGTTCCAGTACATATTCTTCCCCTGCCTCTGGTGGCCCTTCATGAACTTTCAGTGGGCAAGCCGTGGTTAAGATGGCCCGACAGGGTTTAGGTGATTAGAGCAAACAGAAGGCTCTTCTGACTCAGCACAGCATCCGGGGACCTTCCAGTAAGCAGGAAGAAAGGGGCTCTTTCTATATGGCTGCAGGGAAGAGTCTGACAGCCCTGAATTCACCGCCCACACCGCATCCCCAAGGGGAGCACATGGTCACCTCTGCCATGTGATGGATCCCAAGGGAGGCCGTTCAGTGACTGCAAGGAACGCAGACTCTGGAGTCAGGCAGACCTGGGTTCCAATCCTAGGTCTACTGCTAATTAGCCAAGCAGTCTTGGGCAATTCCCTTCACTTCTCTTAGCCTCAGATTCCTCATCCATAAAAGCGGGTGAGAATTCCCACTTTCGACTGTAAATTTCTATTTAAATAAGCCTGCATTCTTTCCTCTGGATACCTCATTCATCATTAGAGCAATGGGGAGAAAACTGTCATAAAGAAGCCTGTTAAGCACTTACTGGGCACTTGCTTTATGCTGGGCCCCGTGAAAGCTAGAGAAAAGTCTAACAGAGGGTTTGGTCCTCTCTGGACTTAAAGGAAATGGATGGCTACACACACGCCATTCCCTTTGTAGACATGCGCACCTCCTGTCCCACTGGCTCATCCATCCTGGCCAAGTCATCTCGGGCAATTCACTGCAGGGCTCGGAGCTCAGCTTTCTCACAGGTTCAAACAGGACCTGTTAACCTCTGCACCGAGGGCTGTCCCCTCGGTGGGCTGGAATGAGATCACTTACGGCAAAGTGAGTGCCAAGGGGCAACTGCTCGGGGCACGTCCGAGTTCACTTCCTGAACCTCAGCAGCTTTCCCAGCCTTCTCACAGGCTCCCTTCCGCTTTCTCATTTGAACGCTTAATGGGTTTCACCCTCTTAAGTGACACCTGCTGGAAATATAATTGTGCACATAATTGCTACGAGGAAAAGGAGGCAGCTCTATCTCCCAGGGCTGGTGCTTTAGGAAAAGAAAGAGCGCGCCCACGGAGCCTTTCCTGCATCCTGGCTGCTGGAGCTCTGCCCTGGGCTCCTTCCCTGGGTGCAGGGCACCTGCCCGGAGGACTGACCAGGCAAGGAGCAAATACCTGCGGAAGCATTCAGATTTCCAGAACCAAATAGCTGGCATGGAGTCCAGGGAGGCGACAGGGCCATGTCATCACACTAAGAGGAGAAGCCTAAAAATTCCACTAGAATTTCCCCGACAAATTCTAATTAATTTCACAAGGCAGGTTGGTCCTGTGGTAGGGCAGAAGTGAGAGAGGTGGGGTTGAGATCTGGGATAGGGGTCCTGTCTGCCTCTCTAGTTGTGGGGTCTGTTACTGACTGTTACTGATTTTCTATTACTACTGATGGTCTATTACCAACGCCCCTCTGGATGGAGTGAGTACCTCTGTAGGGGTATTTGCTCCTAAATGAAATGGCCCCAGTGTTTTGTGCCTGTGAAGTTTCTATGCTTACTCTTTCTCGTGCTGGCACCTCCTCCCTGACCATCAGCACTCAGGGGACACTTCGTGCGGTGCTCTATCATGCACCTTGTCCGTGAGTCAGCCCTCGAACAACTCTACAACAGGACTTGGCTCACTGGGCTGTAGTTATCTGGCCCCAACTCAGCCGATTCCACAGACTGGCTTTCCCAACACCCTTGTCCACCCCTACCCACCCCGGCCCAGTGTGCTTTCTGTTCTACAGAGGCTAGATAGCTGGACACATCACACAGACTCCCTTGTAGCTACACCCAGGTTCTCCTGAGCAAACACACCCACAGGATCACAGAGGGCAGACGCTGGCTTGGGACGTGGTGGCTGGGCTCAGGTGAATCAGGGCTTCCCGTAAGCACAGTGGCCGAGGTGATCATTTATCTGGACGGCTGCATGGAGGTTTTACTGTTTAGTTCCTAGAGTTTTGAGTCCCATGGGGTGGGGATAAAGGAGACTCCAGTCCAATAGGCCTATGTAGTGTTTGGGTACTTCTTTGGTTCTGCAGCATCCAAGCTTGGGTCCCTGGCATTCCTGGAAAGTTTTCAAGCCACCTAATATCCTGTTTGAAATCCCTTTCTGTTTAAACTATCCAGAGTAGCTTGTCTGAAATTAAGAATCTTGACTGAGACAACATCTGTCCGCCCCCAAACTGTAAGCTCCTTAAGAGCAGGGATTCTCCTGCGTCTTTCTCTCCCCTGGGGCCAAAACATACTCTGTGCCTTTAAGATCTCTACTGACTATGGGACTAAACTCAGGTCAGGGTGGACAGACAGGTATCTCCTGAGGCCCCGCCCACTACTGCCAGGATGCTTTGTTGCTATCCTGCTAATGCCTGGGAAATCAGATCACCTCCTTTATTAAGATCTTGTGCAAAGGAAGAATAAACAAATAGGTTGTGATGTGGGTTGAGAGGACTTCTTATCAGAAAAGTGAAAGGACCGCGGTGCACAGACAAATTGAAATGTGTTTTGTCGCCGCAGAGGCTTCCCCCCCTCTTCCCGCCTGGCTGGCTCTCTGCCGTGTTCCAAGTAGCTGAGTGACTTCCAGATAATCAAAGTTCTCTAACCATACATACCGTTAGTAACTCCTTTCAGACCCCTTCCTGTCCAGATGTACAAAGAGAATAACAAAGGGAAATAAATCCAACACGTCCTCGCTACACCCCCTAAACCGCTAAATCTCAGCAGTTCTGAATCATCAAACCTTGCATTTCTCATTAACTGCCCTCATATGCAGCATCTTAATTAAGCCGGGAGCACTGCTGTACTGATTATGTTATGATATTTGTCCTTGCAGATTGATACGCAGCTAACAGTTTGGGGCTGCTGCCTGGATTGGATTCCTCTACCTACTTGAAAATAAACATTTCCTTGAAAGCTGTCCTTGACTTAGGGACTCAAGGCAATGGGACCCCAAAATTAGGTGCTCACAGATGAGTTCTCTCTGCAGAGCCAGCTCTGGTTGTACCGGAATCTGAGCTACCGGCAAAACATCACACGACGCCCTGGGCAGTGGCACACTTATATTTTCTCTGTATCCCCACATAGCCCTGTACTCGTAGTAGGTGCTCAGTTAATGCTTTCTCATCAGACCAGCCATGAAATGTCCTACTAAAAACACAACAGAAACCCTGCAACATGTCTGCTTTTTGTTGAAAACATGGCTCTGTTCCATGAAAAACACGACCAAGGAAGGGCAAGGAAGTCATATATGCTGTTGCACATTCTAAGTCAGACACTTTTAAAATACATCAGCTCATAAATCCTCCCAAGTACCCTGTGGGGCAGATGTTATCATCCTCATTTTACAGATGCAAAAACTGAGGTTCAAGGAGGTCAATCACAAAGTGTGGGACCAACGTAGGAGGCCACAGAGACCTGGAGGCATTGAATCTAGGGCCCATGCTCTGTCCAGGACAACTGGCATTCATTAACTCTGTTATGATAGTGCATTGATACGGACTGGGCATCACAGAGCATATAAGATACATGTCCCTGTGCTCCAGGAGGGCAAAGGGAATAACAGTCATTTAATAATAATAATAACAACAGTTACACTCATTATTGACATTCACTCAGCACTCATTACACAAAGGGCTGCTAAGGAGCATCAGGGCTACAGGACATCAGAGAGGTGAGAAATTGGATGCAGAGGTTGGGAAGGCTTTTGGAAGGTGGTGGCCTTGATGGGTGCAGAGAGGAGGCCTGGCAAGTCCTGGGGGCAAACCAATGAGCACTGCTGCCACGTTAGCTGTGCTCACATGCTGTGTTCCATAAGTAGACTGCAAGTTACTTAGGGACAGGGACATCTCATCATGAACCTGTATTCCCCACAGTTCTGGGGCCTCCAAAAGCCACAGGGAAGCCTTAGTGGTAGATCCTGGATCTATCACTTTTTAGCAGAATGACTCTGGGTAAGTCATTTCAGAGCTCCCCAGGCCTGTTTCCTCCTTTGTAAAGGCGAGAACTCCTGATTGCTGCAGTGTTCAAATGAGCAGGGGTATATGACATCATGCCATCAACTGTCAAAAGCTCTGCAAAGCTAACAAAATGTTGTAAATCAACTATACTCCAATAAAATTCAAACAAAAAAAACCACATGCTGAAAACCGAAAAAAAAAAAAAAAAAAAAAAAAAAGGGCAGAAGATCTAAATAGACATTTCTCCAAAGAAGACATACAGGTGGTTGAAAAGCACATGAAAAGATGCTTAACATCACTAATTATTAGAGAAAGGCAAATCAGAACTACAATGAGGTATCACCTCACACGGGTCAGAATGGCCATCATCAAAGAATCTACAAACAATACATGCTGGAGAGGGTGTAGAGAAAAGGGAACCCTCCTGTACTGTTGGTGGGAATGTAAATCGGTACAGCCACTATGGAGAACAGTATGGAGGTTCCTTAGAAAACTAAAAATAGAACTACCATATGATCCAGCAATGCCACTCCTGGGCATATATCTGGAGAAAATCATAATTCGAAAAGACACATGCACCCCAATGTTCATAGCAGCACTATTTACAATAGCCAGGACATGGAAGCAACCTAAATGTCCATCAACAGCGGAATGGATAAAGAAGATGTGGTACATATATACAATGGAATATTACTCAACCATAAAAAAAGATGAAATAATGCCATTTGCAGCAACATGAATGGACCTAGAGATTGCCATACTGAGTGAAGTAAGTCAGACTGGGAAAGACAAATATCATATGAAATCACTTATATGTGGAATCTAAAAAAAGGCTACAGGTGAACTTATCTACAAAACAGAAATAGAGTTACAGATGTGGAAAATAAACTTATGGTTACTGGGAGGTGAGGAGGGTAGGAGGGATAAATTGGAAGATTGGGATTGACATATACACACTACTATATATAAAATAGGTAACTAATAAGGATCTACTGTACAGCACAGGGAACTCTACTCAATACTCTGTCATGGACTATATGGGAAAAGAATCTAAAAAAGAGTATATATATATATATATGTATATGTATGACAGATTCACTTTGCTGTACACCTGAGACTAACACAACATTGTAAATCAACTATACCCCTATAAAAATTTTAAAAATAATAAAATATACAAAAAAGAAAAAAAAAAAAAAAAGCTCTGCAAAGCAAGACACTAATTGAAGCTGAAAACTATGGTGGTTAAGTGCTCTGGAGCTAGACAGCCTGAGTTCCAATCCTGGCCATTTAATATCTGTTATTTGATAGCGTGACCTTAGGTAAGGCACTTTGTCGTGGTTTCTTCACCTTTTTTTTTTTTTCTGGCCGTGCCGCGCAGCTCGCAGGGTCTTACGTCACTGACCAGGGATTGAACCCGTGCCCCCTGCAGTGGAAGCACGGAGACCTAACCACTGGACCACCAGGGAATTCCCTGGTTTCTTCCTCTTTAAAATGGGGGCAATAATAGCAACTACCTCATAGGGTTGTTTTGAGGATTAAGTGGGCTACTGCATGTAGAATTTAGCATTGTGCCTGACACAGGAATCTAAATCGTCATGAGCAGTGTTGGAAGTTCTGCTATAGATATCCAAGAATTAATAATAGAACTTGTGAATCTTCGGCCCTTCTGTGACATGGATTCTACCCTAACTCTGGCCAGGCAAGTTGTAAGTCCATCCCTTAATTGTAAGGGGTCTGAGCAAGGATGAGAAAGGCTCCTGATAACCACTGCTCATAAATGAAATCCATCACAGACCAGCTCCTCCAGAAAGCTCACCTGGACCACTCAGTCTTACCATAACCACTTCCTTTGCTGAATTCCCGTGGACACTGAGATTCAGAGATTTTTAACTCATCGATGGCTATGCAACTAGTAAATGGTAAACTAGGATTTAAACTCAGGACATTGGATCCCAAAACTTGTCCATGCAAGCACGGGAATCATTTGAGCATCTGTGTCCCGATACTTGGAGAGTTTTAGCATGAACTCATCTTAACCTGGGGTCTTTTGAAAAGCAATCATTTCATTAAAACTTCTCTCTCGATGTTCCCCCCTACACAGGATCTTTTCTAAGTTTTTCTACTTTTTCTTGAGTCAGTTTGAGAAGCTTGTATTGAATACTTTCCCAGCCTGCCTTACGGAGACTTGCAGACTTGTTAGAGTACACTAGTGCTTTGTATTGTTACCATTTCAAATCACAGCATTGCTTTATTTCCTTTCTCATGTACTTAGTTCTCCTCTTTTTTAACAGAAGATGATTTTCCAGTGCTACACCTATTTTGCAGTATACGGTTCAATACGAAGTGCACACACACGCACGAAGTTATTTTAAAATGCTGGTCACAGAGAAAGCTGCCTGGCTTGAAAAAAAAGTCAGAATATATCTTTGAGAGAGGACTCTTTTGGTGAGGATAAAGCCATCATAAGACTGTTTGGCTCCAAAAGGGGAGGCCTTCTGGGTTTAAACAAACAATGAATGAATCTGACCGTGGACTGCTGGAAGAGGGGTTCTGGGGGGACCCAAAGGGAAGAGGACAGGAAGAGAGGGCCAGGCACCAAGGTGGCAAGCAGGGAAAGGTTGGCCAGGGAGACTTGGGGTGACAAGGGAGGGCCTGGGCATCATGCAGTCTGTGGGTTGGGGCCTGGGCTGTTTGCTTTTAACATGAAGAGGATTGGTCCCTTCAAGGTTGGAGGAGATCCCAGTGAGGAGACTAGGCTCACCCCTGAAATCATGGGAGCTTCCTAAGCCGATAGAAGGAAGAATGCTTAACTGAGTTTTTTACACTTGATTAATACTTAACTCACAGGGTCACTGTGGGGATTAAACAAGATGGTGCACGCTAGAGGCCTAGCATGGTGCCTGCTTGTTGCAGACCATCACTAAATGTCATATACACTCTGCAGATGGATAGACACATGCATGATATGTGCAAACGTGACGTGAGTGAGTCCGCGCGTGGTGGGGCAGGGGAATGTTGGTAGGGTTGAGGCTGAACCCTTCAACCACAAGCCTTCAGAGAATACTTGCAGGCCGAGGAAGTATAACATCAACCACTACTCAGCCCTTAGCTAGGTAAAGCAAAACAAAACACCCCAAAAACAGCCAATGGGTGGCGGGACCCTGGAGTCCTTTGTGAAAGGCAGCAGGTAAAACCTGGCCCTGTGAAATTACCTCCCATGAGCTTATCTGTGACCTGGGATTTGCAGGGTCCCATCAACAGGCTAGCCCACGGGGCGGTCCTCCCGAATTTCATTTCTAAGCCTTGCATTTGGGCCCCATCTCAATTAAGATCAGTTAGAAGTCAATTTCACAGTGGTTGGTTTTATAAGATCCCTGAAAAATGATAAGCGGGAGACAGACAGTCTCTTGTTTGGGGAGTAGAGGCCTTCCTCAGATGCTTTATTTATTTATTTTGATTTGATTTTAATTTGGTCAATAATGTTTATTTAATTTTTTCCTCTGATTCCAAAAACAATATATGGGCAAGAGGGGAAAACAGCTGTCTTAGCCCTCACCAGCCCTCAGACTAATGGTGATTTTTCCCTTCACCGCCTGTGAAGCTTAAATAAATACAGTTCCCAAAGCTGATGAGAAATCGTTTCCAAATGTAGAAAAACCCCAGAAAGGTGGAAAGAAAAGGCAAAAAAATCATCCACAGTCTTGCTACCCAAGGACAACCACGGTTAACAGTTTTTTTGTGTGTTTTTCCTTTCTGTAATTTTTCTCTGTTTTACGTGGCTGAGATCACACTGTATGTGTGATTTTATATACCGCCTTCTGCACTTCATGGTATATACCATAAACATTTCTGCATGTCGTTAAAATCTCTGTAAACATCATTTTTAACGGCTACAAAATATTCCATTCTATGAATGAACTGTAATTTACCTAACCAATTCACCAAAGTGGAGCATTTAGTGGTTTCCAATTTTTCACTCTTATAAATAAAGCTGCAGGGAACACCCACGTGTATAAATTTTTGTCTGCATTTCAGATTGTTTTCTTAGGACAGATTCCCAGAAGTAGAATTACTGGGTCAAAGGATATAGACTTTTTTGCAGCTCTTGAATCTTCTTGCCAGACTGCTTTTCTGAGCAGCAGTCCCAACCTCTGCACCGGCCCCAACCCCCTGCAGTGTGTGAGGGCCCCTCCGTGCATACAGGTAGCCCTGTCTGGTGCATTTTTTAAACCCTGCACCCTGGGAAGGGACATTGCCATTTGTCTGGGGCCTGGAGCCTGAGGAGGGCTTTAATTCCTCTGAATCCCCTTTGGTGGCCCCAGGAAGGGTCAGTGGACTTCTGTCCCCCCCGTCCCCTCCCCTTGTGTCTGGCTTCAGGCCTTTCATCTGGGGCACTGAGAGGGCTCTGTGAGCCTCTTGTTCCCAGCAAGGATCCGTGACACAGTAGGAGGCGGGGAATGGGGGAGGTGTCTGTGATTCCGAGGTCATTGTTTAGCGCTTCTCAGCAGTTTATCCGACTCAAGGTGTCCTGTTTGCTCCCTTTCTTAAGTACCACCACCATGCGCAGGAGAAGACTTTGCTGCTCAAGGCTAATTGGCTGTACTCAAACCCATCCTCACCCAGCGTGTTTTGGGGTCTGTTTTGGAGAACCCTGGAGAAACCCTCTTTCTGATTTGTACTATACAGGTCACCGGTCATGCCCTGATTCAAGGGCAGTGCTGAATTTAAAGAAAAAAACAAAACACTTCAAAGGGGACACCGTGTGAGCCTTTCCACAAGCAGAATCGGAGAGCTCCAGCCAAACGCCATGGGGGATATTTAATCATGAGAAAAACATAAACACAAGAGGAGGGAGGGCTGCAGGAACAGAGCTGCTGGCATCCAGGGAGGGAGGGTGAGTGTCAGCAGGGCAGGAGGTTATATGCTCACCAGGGAGAGGCAGAAAGAAAGGTTCTGAGCACCTCCTGGGGAAGCGGGACTGTGGGAGGTTTTTCTCGTAAATGTTGGGACAGCCAGAAGAGCCAAGGCTTCCATTTTTACCGATCGGGACACTGTGGCTGGGAGGAGTCATGTGTCTATAGCCATAATCGCACAGCTAGTAAGAGGCAGAGCGAGAATTCAATGTAGGGCCAGCTGAGGCTGGGTCCAACGATGTCCTACAGGAGTGTTTCTCAAACTTTCACATACATGAGATTCAACTGGGGGTCTTGCTAAAAAACAGATCCTGATTCAGCAGGTCTGTGCAGGGCCTCGAGAGTCTGCATTTCCAACAAGCTCCCAAGTGACACTGATGCTGCGGGTCTAGGGACCACGCTTGGAGTAGCAAGACCCTATCACTGTGGTTCCAAACTTTAGTTAGCATCAGATTACCTAGAGAATCCCTTAAAATACAAGTTGCTGGGCCTCACTTCCAGAGTCTGTGACTCAGTAGGTCTGGGATGGGGCCTGACAATTTGGTTCCAGGTGATGCTGCTGCTGCAGGTCTGGGTACCACCCTCTGAGAATCCTGCTTTACACTATAGCTCTATTGGGGTGGTGAGGGAACAGTTCTCAGACTGCTCAGATGCTGCTTTGGGGGACTTTCTGCGTTCTGGAGAATACTGTAGGCCCTGGTTCTTAGGAAGGTCTGGAAGTGGGACTGCAAAGAGGCACTACTTTTGTCCTGAGACCCTCAGCACTTGGCTATGGCATTAGGAGGGACAGGACATGTATGTGTGTGTGTGTGTGTGTGTGTGTGTGTGTGTGTGTGTGTGTGTCTGTCTGTGTGTGTGTTGGGAATTGGTATGATGAGTCTCCAAAGCCCTTGTAATCTCCTTCCAGAACCAGACAGTGATAGGAGAGGCCAGAGAGTTTCTGCAGCAGCTTGAAGACTCACCATTAAAAAAAAGTCCACTTTGCAGTACGTCAGTTATATCATGTTGTCGAACAGAGCTTCCTGCTTGTTGGGTCTTGGAGTTTAATAAAAAAATATATTATGACTCATTCCAAACTTTACAAAAGTCCTTGGGGAATCTGAGATGAATCATGTTAAGCTCCTGTTATAAAACAAACAGTCCTCTCTTTCACAAGCCTGTATCTGCAGCAGCCCCGCAGTGCGGGGGAAGGAAAGGGAAGACAGGGAAGGAGACTTAGAGTGAGGGGTGAACTCTCTGCCCCGGGCCTTTCTTAATTAACCAGAGACTTCTGGGATGAAGGAAGGCAGAGCCCAGAGAGCCTGCCTGAGGAAAAAGCCTTCTTTAATGGTGGGCCTACTTGCTAAGAGTAGCGGTAGCTTGAAGAAGAAAGGCCTTGGAGGTCAACTCCTCCAGACAGCCTTCCCTGATTTCTCCAGGCAGACATGCTCTCAACTGCATGGCCCTTGATCTTTGCCTCTGAGCACAGAGGACCATCTCCTTCTGTGCCAGCTCTTTATGGCCATGATCACTCTTCAATGGCACTGTGACCCTGCATGTCTAACTGACTGATTGACTCTATAAAGACCCTCAGTCTCCATGTCTGTTTTCAGACACTGAAGGAGGAAACCTCCTAGGTGGAAGTAAGCCCAGGCTTTGCGAACAAAACCCAAACTAGGAAGAGGGTCAGTGGGCAGACGTCAATCGGGCGTTAACTGACACCAAATCTGTTCCGCCATGCTGCGTCCTGGCTGGGTACGCTCCGTGGAGGCAGAAAGCAAGCCTATGAACCCCGCTCCACCTCGTTCAGGCCGGGGGACTTAGAGAAAGCCACTTCACCTCTCTGTGCCTCAGTTCCTTCGTGTGAAAATCAGAGATAATAACAAAATTGGCACCATGGTTATCGCTGGGAAGGTTAAATCAGATGACACATGAAAAACACAGCACACAGTCAAAAAGAAAAGGAAAGAAAAGAAAGGATCCAGTTACTAGAACATGAGACCCGAAATCTGAGACAGAGAGAGCAGTGTAAGAGGTGAAGTCCTTATATAATTTCAGGCCAAAACCCACAGGTACGTGCATGGAAGGTGTGTTCCTGCCTCCCACGTCTTATAGGAAAGGAAGCTAAAGAAAGGGCATAAGCTGCAGAGTGGCCCGTACCTTTGGCTGGGTCTTCACAAGCGGGCACAGAAGCCCTGTTCACCCTGAGGGCTCATACTCTGGCCCTTTACAAAGGCACAGGACCAAGTCTTCTGTCTTGTTGAAGATACAAAAGCCTGAGATTACAAGGATCTTCTGCAACTTTGCGGTGACCTAGTGGAACTTCACTGAGCTCCTCCGAGGCCCAGACCCCTCCAAAATGAGGTACTACCACACTAACTCAGAATTAGGTGGGCTACCGGTGCAAAGCCCCCAGTGAGGCGCCTGGCACACAGTAGGCATTTAATAAATAAACACCTGTTGACTGAGCTTTCACTGAATGGCCTAGATGATTCAGGGGTTAGAGCAGGGGTCCTGCAGACCTCTCCTTCCTGAGAGTTTGCACAGTTCTGGCAATCTGAATAAGCAAATCCTTCCCTTCGTGGCCAGGGACCACAGCGTTACAGAATTCCCATCAGGGCCAGAGGAGGGCATTCTGCTGGCGCACAGGGTAAAGGTATTGGAGATTCTTCCAGAAGTGTCCACCACGCCTCAGAGACAGCCTATTTTGGGTGTCTCAATTGTATCTATAATTCTATCCCTGAAGTCATTTTGCACATCTTTCCAAGTATTCAAACATAAAACCCCTGCCTGATAGAGGTGGTAAAAGGATTTTCAGTAAAAACAACAACAACAAGAAACCCCTTCAAATACTATTTTTAAAAAAACACACACACCTTCCTCCCTTCTCCTTTTCCATCTTCACCAAAGACCTTTGAGTTTTGAAGCACACTTAACACCATTAATTGCCATGGAAACCAAAGCACCTTCCACTGAATATGGTCAACTTTTTCTGCAGAGGATATTCTTTCTTTCCCTTTCAGCAGAGACGTTGAATAATGGGCTGTTTTTGTTCCTTTTGTGGGAAGACAAGGTTCCCCTCCTCTGCCCCATTCCTTTTCATGTGGTTACTTCCTCGGCCACATCTCTGTGATAGTAGAAGCTGGCTCCCAGGTTTCCAGAAGGCTGAGAAAGAGGAAGAATGTCCTTGGAATTCCTACTTTCGGAGGATGCTACCTGTGGGATCCAGGTGTTCTCACCTGTTCTTCAGCAATGATTTACTCTTCTCCCATTTTATTCAGCATCATTAACAACAACCCTAGCAGCATGCAGTAACAATTATTAGTAATTCCACTTGCTGGAGCACTTACAATGAGAATCATAGTTTTTATCTAGTACTTACTATCTGCAGGGACAAGTATATGTGAACTACATGTGCTTCACAGGGACCGTGTAGATATTAAGATTATCCCCATTTTACAGATGAGGAAACTGAGGCACAAAGAGATTAATCCACCTGCCCACAGGCACCAAGCTAATAAACACCCTAAGCAAGATGTGGACATGGGTCCCTCAAATCCAAACCTAGTCCACACATTTTCTACCATGCTTCTAGTCTACCTTTGAAAAGAAATGACAGTATAACTCTCAGTCAGTAACTAAATTATGAATGAATTGATTGACTCAATATTTATTAAGCCTCAACTATATATCAGGCACAGTACTGGGTCCTCTTTCAAATTCATGTACTCAGCAAACTCAGCTGTCTGAAACTCTTGTGAGAAAAAAGAATTACGCAAAAAAGTCTCTGAGCCACCCAAACATACCATAACATTCACACACTACATTTATTTGAGAAATACTCCCCCAACTTCTTTACTTTCTCTATACACAATGTAAATAGCTGGTCATCCAAAATCAGAGATCTGGGTTTGGATTCCAGGTCCATCACTCCCTAGCTATGGAGTACTGGGTGATTCACCTAACTCCTTCAAGCTTGTTTCTAATATTTAAAATAGAAGTAATATCTCTGAGGTGGTTTTAAAGATTAAATCAGAAAATAGATGTAAGGTGACTATTCTTAAAACTGACACTTAGTAGGAGCTGAAAAATCTGTTATTAGCAGTAGTTGTGGCATTACTAATAGTAATTCACTATTCTGTGAATTAGTGACTTCACTAATTCACTACAGAATAGTAATTCACTATTCTGCGAATTAGTGAATTCACTAATTCACTACAGAAATACTTACTATGTGTTGATGATTCCCAGCACTCTGTCTATGCTCTGCACTTATTTTCATCTAAGAAAATACCCAGGAAGTCAGTTGTGAGACTCATGAGATAATCAGTGTACAGGCTAAACAGGGTACCAGGCATAGGACAGGCACACAGATGGTTTCAGTTCTGCCCATTGAAGGCTCTTCTCTGGCTACAGGGCCATTGTTTTTGTTGGAGCCGAGGACACAAGGTAGGAAGTGGCAGAGCTAAAATTTGAACACACATCTGGTGGCTTCCAATCCTGCACCCGGGAATAATTAGATTGGAGACATTTGTCCCAAATGGGGAATAGATTCTCACACATTCCCAAGTCACTGAAGCCAACTCAGCTGACCTACATTCCTTTTTGCAACTTTCAAAATTTCTGCCGTAACTTCTGCTCTTCTCGTTGAGGATGCCTGGTTTCTAGGCATTAAAGAAAGGAGTGGTCCTGGGGAAATACTGCCTTCTATCAATCCAACATTAGACACAATTTCAATTTCTTAATGACATTTCTGATCATTATGCCATGCTTCTAATTGAAAATTAATAATTGAAACTCCAATTATTACAAGAGTCAATAGAAGGCAACTCTAGACAGCAACTTGCTAGGCAAAAGCTTTAATTCTCATTCGCTTTTTAAATTCAAGAGGTGTCTGGTTATTCAATTATTTAATGAACATGCATTCCTTTCGGCTATATCCTGGGAAGAAGTTTAAAAATAAAAGGACCTAGAAGTGATTTTTTTGATAAGCTGTAAGTGTTATTTAGACTTCCAGTTCTGGCAATATGGTAGACTGAATTTACTGAGAGAATTCAGTACCAAGGCCAAAGCCATATAGAAATGTGGAACAAAATAAAATGGAAGAAAATTAAGGAAGGAATGTTTAACCAGAGCATTAAGTGAAAGAACTGAAGCTGTGATGGCCCAGAAGTATAAAGGCATAAGCATGGAACTTAACAGCTAAGAGCTGGGGTTTGAACATTCGTGTCAGCGGAATAAGATGTGGCCCCAGGGCCACATGAGGCAGCGAGTTAGAACAGACAGCCTGAAACCCCTGCATGATGTCAGGACCTTGGAAGAGTCTCCTCCATCCATGCATGAGATCTCTGCCCATCGAGCTACAGAGGAGGCAAAGAAGCTTGTTTTCGCTCAGGTCTTTGGATAGAAAAAGAAACAAATTATGCCAGGATATAGAAAAACTCAAGCCTGTGGCACATGCAAGTATGAAATCTTAAATTTGCACCAACTGTGGGTTACTAGAATCCTAAACCAAGAAATTAATGTAAAAACTGGCCCAGGGCCAACGAAACCTCTGTGGTACTTGGTTAAATCCAGTACAAAACAGCTCTATCGACTCTGTAAGGACACTTCCATAACCTTGAATGCAAGAAAATCCCATTGGAAAAAATAAAAACAAGAACAAAAACCATAGCACCTGAACATGAGTTTACCAAAAATAAAAATCACAAATCACCCAAGAAAACACTTTACCAGCAGGCACAATAAGGAGGCTTACCACCCTTGAAATACTTCAATAGTCTGAGAGATCACAAATGTATTTCAACGACTAAAAAGATAAATGAAGGGATAACAATCTATTAAAAGGACAAGACACTACGAAGGCAGGTTTGAAAAAAAAACAAATAAAACTTGAGAAATGAAAAAACACAGTCATTACAATTAAAATTCACAGGCTGAATAAAATGGCAGATTAAGCACCGCTCAAGAGGGATACAATGAACTCAAAGAGAGGTTGGAGGAAGTTTCCCATAACGTAGTGCAGGGAGATAGATGGAAAATATGACAGACCTGTTAAGACAAAGGAGGAGAGAATCAGAAGATCCAATGTACACCTAATGGAAATTTCAAAAGGAGAGAATGGGGGAGAGGAACTATTTGAAGTGATAACAGAGGAGAATGTTCCAAAAATGATGAATGACATGAAACTATGGAATAGTAAAGGCAAAGAAAAAATTATAAAAGCTCTTAAGTGTTGGTTTCTTTGAGTTTTCTCAAAGGGATCAATCTTTGGCCAGCTGAAGAATTAAGAAATAAGAAGCGTCCATGGATTAAAAGAAACACAAGACTGGGCAATCATCCCTGGGGAGACTGGTGCTCTGTCAAGCAATTCTGTTCTCTATCGTATCAGTCTGAAAACCAGGGTAACTACTATGTACCATGAATGCTATAGAGTGGAAGATTTCATTAGTGTTCCTAATTCTTCATTCCTCACCTCATGCCCTTTGCCCTGAACTTTTCAGTACTTCCTATTAAAGGCAGAGGGAAAAATGTGCCCCAGCTACCCTGCTAGTTCAAGGGAGATGAGAGACTTACACAGCCAATACGGATCCAACCCACAGATTGGAGTCAAACCCAGCTAAGCCCAATTTAGTGCAGCTGACACCCAACTGAGCCCTAGCCACATGAGTGGGAATAAATGATCATTTTAAACCCCTGAAGTTTCCAGTTGCCCGAATGCATATATTATCTCAAAAGACTTCACAACTCTGGTATAGGCATCGTGGCCCCTGTTGTACAGTTAAGGAAACTCAAAGGCTCCAAGAAGTAACGCAACGTGCCCTGTGCCACGCAAGAGCAGATTCAAGAACTGAGGCTCTTTCAGCCTGTACAGCCCAAAGTTTTAGCTTCTATATCAAACTGCTTCTCAAGAAATGTTTGGTTGGATGAATGAACGAACAGATGAATAACATTTCATCGACTGCACTCACCCAAATGCATGCTTAGGGCCTGTCCACCTTAAGGCCACAACAAACTCATCAACGTATCCGAAGAGGCTCATTTTCCTTTTATGAGGTGTCTGCTACACAAAGAGCTTGCCCAGGAAATGAATCCCCTTCATGCCAGGGGGAAGAAAAGACTGCACTGGAGTGGAAGATAATCACAGACTGTCAGGCTTGCTGGCAAGCGGATGGTCTTCATGGTCCAACACAGGGTGTCAAGGATGTGACCTCTGGGGGTTCACAACAGGCAGCTGACGAAGGCCTCATCTAAATGGACGACACGGAGGCCCACAGCTGATCCGTGTCTTAGAGCCTGGTACTTAGCAGCTGCAGAAGCACAGTTTGACTGGAATAGTTCCCCTTCTGAACCGCTGGGATGGTAAATAATTGATTGCCTTGTTCTACTTGGGGTGGGAACAGGCAGACCCTTCTGAGAGGCTACAGAGGGTCCCTGTTCAAGTAGCAGAGGAGAAACGTGCTTAGACCCTCATCCCTCTGTGAGATTGGCCGTCTCAACATAAACAGAAATCAAATCGATGATAAAATTTTAAAACTTGAGATTTGGATCCTGCTTCTGATTTCACAAAATAGTTTAAAATTTATTTCTGGTTCAGTAGAAAACAATTAGACAAAGGATAGGAACAGTCTATTCGGAGAAGAACAAACACAAACAGCTAATAAACATATGAAAAGATGTTTGGCCGCACTGATAATTAAAGAAATGCAGATCAAAACAATAATGAAATGCCTCTTTTTTTTCCCCATCAGGCTGATAAAATTGGAAATGCTTGATAATTCCCAGTGTCTGCCCCTAGGGAAGGGGCGATCTCATATGCTATTGATGGGAGCACAGGCTGGTGGAACGTTTTAAGGGACACCTTGGCAACATCCATCAAAATTTAACTACATACGTTTTAGCCTATCAGTTCTATTACTGGAAATTTACTCTCCAGCTATACCCACCTCCCCAAATAGGTCAAGATAGGCGTGTCAGGAATTCACTAAGAAGTTACCTGTAATGGCAAAAATCTAGAAATATTTAAGCATCTGTGGACAGAGGTTGAAGTTAACAATCTCAGGTACATTGAAACAATGGAAGAATATCCAGCAGTGAACAAGAGTGAGTTAGTTCTGCAGGGATTGAAAGCAAAACATCTAGACGTGTCATCAAGGGGAAAACACGAGGTGCAGAGCAATGGGTAGAGAAACCTCTTTCGTGTAAATAAAACTTGGGTCTACATTTTTTTTTCCTGGAAGAATAACAAGAAAATCTTTTACAGTCGTCACCTTTGGAGAGAGGCAATTAGGAACCTAAGATGAGTTGTATGTTTTATCTTTCTGTACGCTGCACTTTCTGACCATGCAGGTCTATGCTTTTTTTTTTTTTTTTTTTGGCCACGCTGCGTGGCCTGCGGGATCTCAGTTCCCTAACCAGGGATTGAACCCGGGCCGTGGCAGTGAAAGCCCAGAATCCCCAACCACTAGGCCACCAGGGAACTCCCCCATGTCTATTTTTTTTTTTTTTAACTTAACAGGAATTATCTGGGCAAGGAGATTAAAGGTCTTTTTTGTTTTCCTTACCCTCACACACGTTAAAAATCTAATAAATGTTACAATTTATTATAAAAAAAAGATGTGTTAACCCTAACATATTCAAGTGCCAGGCAGGTGAGGGTGAAGTAGCCAAGGCTGGGAGTCACCCACGTGCATAGAAGTGGCCTCGTGTACGGGGAAGGACATGAAGGAGAGACCGAATCCTCTAAGCGGGTTTCTTTGGAAAGCCCGAGTTGTCCTCTCTGGGGACAATCAGAAAAAAGACAAAACTGGGGCTTGGGAGGTGGAAAGGAGACAGTGGATGGCAGAGTTGGGCAGACGCTTCCACGTGCAGCCTTGAAAGACACGAAGGGAATAGAAGAAAGTCTCAAGATATTGCAAGGGCACAGCATGCCTTCCAGGCAATAGGGAGGGGAAGGATCCCAGGAGGGCCATGGCGAGAGCCCAGGAGAGGGCCCCCTGGGTTGAGAAGCATAAGCAGCAAACCCATGCGCGACTGGAAAGTTCTGGAAGCCACTGGGGAGGGGTGGGCATGGTGCAAATCCTCCCGCAGCTAGTTAGGCAGGGTGAGGGGGAAAAATAAAGGTGCCTCCTATTATTCTATCTCAAGTGTCCATGTTTATTTTCCCACTGGACTCTAACTGAGAAGCCCAGGAAGACTCTCTGTCTCCTTTACCGCTCAGCACACAGTAGGACCTGTTTGTGGAACAGATGGGATGCCTGACACCTGCTGCTCAGTCTGGCCTCTCATTTTCCCAACACCTTGTTTGCATCTCACACACATCCCTGCAACACTGCAGCCAGGTAGCCTTCAGAGCACAGGCTCTGTGGCCAGAAGTTATTTATCCATGCAGAGAAGTTCAGAGAACTCCTGGAAAGGCTGCCCTATTTCACCAGTTAGGCAATATCTAAACAATAAAGATTCATTTGACTCTATGAGATCAAATGTAAAATTAAAATTAATTTAAAACTACCGCATACAGCTCCTTACAAAAACACCTTTGATGTGCATTCAGTGCACGGAACAGCTGCAGTTAGGGAAGGCAAGGAGGTTTCAACTATCCCGGCTACTGGCGGAAAGAGATAACATGGATAAAAGAAATCCACAGACAATCAAAATTAACCCTTTATTCTTTCTCTCCATTTCAATGTTGTCCCGAACACGCTCTTGTGAGGACCTATAAGAAATACTCAGATTTGTTGAATCTTCTATTCTGTCCCTTTTTCTGTAGAGGTAGACGTGTTGATAAGGTCAGGGACAGAAGTGGTCTGTGCTGAGAATCTACTGTGTGTCAGGCCAGGGCTGGGCTGGGCATTCTCTGTTTGCCCCTCCACCTCCTTTTTCTGCTTTTTCCTACCTTGTTCTGTGCCCCAGGAGGCTGACCTTTGGAGGTACTCTCACTGGTGTTCCTTTACCTCTGACTTCTGCCTGGGTTTAGCCAGTGGGAGGCACTGGCATCGGAGGGCCAGAGGAGAGAGAGGCTGGGGTATTTCCTCCCCCCCATATCTCCCTGCTAGGCTGTGAGTTGGCAAGGGCTTCTTTCTTCTTTCCAAGGCCATGGGTCCCCGCCCAGCATCCTCTCCTGTAGACACAGTTCTTTCTCAGTAACTGCTCCCACCCGTTCCCTTGTAGGACTAGGGGTGGTGACGATTCCCTGCTATTGCTAATCCTGGGCTATTGCACCGTCCCTTACTGGTTTCCTGACAATTTGACATTAATTAACCTCTCCTCAATCACCCCATTTGAGTGTGGCCATCAGCGCCCTGCACTTATCATTCATTGTCTCATGTAGTGTCCCCATTTCCAAGAGAAGAGAGAGCCTCAAAGAGGATGACCCCTTGCCTGTGGTCGTACCTCTAGGAAACGGCAGAACCAGAATCCCCAGCCTGGTATGTCTAACCCTAAACCTTAGTGATCTGACAGCTTGATTATACTGCTGAGAAACCAAAGCAATCAGTGAGAATTTGCAAAATGTACAAGAGAACCACTGGGAAGTTTCTCAGAGTTGAAAGGATTAGAAGGCTGGGTCTTTAAGACTGTTCATGACAGGTGTGTCTAGATCTGGTAGGAATCCTGCATTTTACCAATTACTTTGCCTCTTGGATTCCAACTCCTAAAGGTCTTGTTTCTGGACTCCAAGTCTCACAAGGCAAGCCACCTTCAGATTTTGTGACTTCCATTGGGCTATCGGGCTTTCTGGGGACGGGGCTTGGGAGTGAGGGAGATGCTCAGCTAGGTAATTAGTCAATCCTCTACGTCTTTACTCATCCGTTCATCTGGTCACTCCATTTACTAAGGGACTGCTCTGTTCCAGGTCCTGTGGGGTTGATAAGACGAGCAAAACACAGCAGAATGTCTTATGTGGTGGAAAGAGATCTGTACAAGACGTAGTGTGAGCACAGAAGGGGGCACTTCACCTAGCCAGGATCAGTGGCAGAGGCGTCCTGAGAAAGCAACCCCTGAGTTGCATTTTAGGATGCGTAGGAGTTAGGGTAGTGGGGGTATGGGCGGGGCCGGGGTGGGGGAGGGCAGGGACAGTCCAGGCAGAGGAAGTAGCCTGAGTAAAGGATGAGTGCCAGGGAATGCCAGAAGTTCAGCATTTCCAGTGGTGGAAAATGGGCTGGAAAGGCACCCAAGGAACAGACATGGTGGGTCTTGCTCAGGGTACTAAGGGACTAGGCCTAAGTTCTAAGATTAGGGTTCAGTGTCGAGGCCAGCCTAGAAGCCTCAAGAACTGGATGGTTATCTCCCCAAAGACTGCTTTACCTTCTTAAAGAACTTAAAGAGTTTTCAAACCTGGTCAGAAGTAAAGACAATACTTTAATGAACCCCTACAGACCTATGACTCAGGGTGCTGTTCTGTAATCTCCTCCAGTTTCAGATCAGGATTGGACCTAGGGCCTGAAGCTCACCTGGCCTGCAGGTGCAAAGACCCTCAGTTACAAGGACAGGACAGTGGGAGGCATCAAGGGTCAGCCAGCTGAACCCCAGCCAGAGGTGCTCCATTGTAAATCAACTATACTCCAATTAAAAAAAAAAAAAAAAGACAAACAAATACTGATCCACTTGATTCTGC
This sequence comes from Phocoena sinus, assembly GCF_008692025.1. Classification (NCBI taxonomy): domain Eukaryota; kingdom Metazoa; phylum Chordata; class Mammalia; order Artiodactyla; family Phocoenidae; genus Phocoena; species Phocoena sinus. The sequence continues at coordinate 53,473,347 of NC_045770.1, read as the reverse complement.
TCACCTGCCCTATAGAAGGGTGGAGGGTTAGGGGCACAGAGCTAATGAAATAAAAGTAATAAATGAGAAAGAGCCGACACATGTCTTTGGCACATGGGCTGCCAACCCCCCCCCCCCCCCCACCCGCCTCTTCCTGCCCCAAATAGAGGCTCCTGGAGTAAAAGAGAATATACAGGCCGGCAGAGCAGATCACACAGAATCTCCACCCGACCTGTTATCAAGGCCACTGCATGTGCTGTTCAGAAGGGAAAACTTCAAGCTGAACTTGAGACCAGAGAGGATCCCGATTCCACAAATGCTATCATTAAGAATCATCATAGATAATGTGGTTTTAATTAGAAGGGTTGAGATATTGGCAAGTGTTCAAGAAGCTCATCATCTGAGAATCCGCCAGCATCGTGGGTGCAGACAGCCTGCAGGATGTGAGGCTGCGCAGGTGGAAGAGTTCAAGCCTTCTTCCTGCACCCCCGGGGGTGAGGGGTCACTCCATTCACAGTGCAGACAGAGGGGATAGAAAATGCCTTGCATGAATGAGGAGAGGGAGAGAGGCTTGGTGGCTTGTCATGTGCTGAGGTAGAAAGGGGTTTTGAGGTCAGACGGGCCTCTCTATCAGATACTGACGGTGAGACCTTGGACAAGATTATAACCTTTCGGAGCCTTGGTTTCCTTGTGCGTCAAACGGAGATAACTACACCTACGCACCGCAGGGCTAACAGAAGGATTAAATGAATTAACGCACCTCAACAATGGTCCAAGTGACCTGGTACGAACTGGATGCCCAGAAAGCATTTCCCATTTACGTCCTTTTCCTGCGTCCCCAAGCTAGGAGGCAGGGGCCACATCTGAGCCCAAGTCTTTGTGAAGCCAGAGGTTAAGCCCCTTCAACAACTGCACACAACCTCTCATCCACTGCTGGTGAGGAACAAGGACAAGGCTTTATCTCACGGCGGGGGGGGGGGGGGGGGGGGGGGCGGGGGGGGGCGGGGGCGGGGGGGGGCAAGTCTGCAGTAAGTAAAAGTGACCTTGACTTGTAAAACGCCAGTGTTCAAGTGTGAGACGTTTCCTGTTGCATCTCTAAATCCTATTAGCCTCCTGCACCAGGGAATCTTTAGGAACCTTTACCAGCAGTGATTCCATTAAATACCAATAGATGGCCAGCCTTCGGAGCACATCACATAATCCTTTCCTGCTAACAAAGCTGGGGGCTTAGGCAGACGCCCCCAGTTATTTCAACCAGGGTGCCAGGGAAAGCGGCTTGCCATTGTATGCAAGTGCCCCATTGTCTCCTGGGCCCCCGAGAATGATGTGTCTGTCACTCAGGTGAGCCCTCACCTCTCTAGGCAGGCAAATCACCTTCATGCTGGTCTGTACCTGGCAAAGTGCGTAGCTTTTACAATACCTGGCAATCACCTTACGTAGCTTTTAAACTAATCCTACAAAATAGATTTTATCAGCCCCATTTTACAGGAGAGCAGACTGAGGCTACAGAAAGTATGTGATTTACGGAAGGGCACAGGATGAGGAAATCCATGGAACCCAGACTTGCCTGTTTTCTGGCTAGAGACCCCCTCGAGGGCAGACAATGTGACTCGGCCCCCTTGTGAGCCAGCAGGCAGTGGAGCGCGTCCTGGAGAAGACACATGCTCGTGGGATCAGTGATCAACCCCTTGCCTTAATTCAGCTCCCTTCCCCCTCCCCGGACAGCTCACCTCCTGGTGGCAGCTCAAGGCTCTCCAAGGCTGCCCCACATTATCTCACCCTCCCTGGAGTCCCTGCTCCTGACACAGAGGGCCTGAGGCTCTGCTTGGGACCCAAACCCGACAGTGCCCCGTCTTCCCCGAGCCCTTCCATTCCTTTCTCCAGCAACTCCTTGGGCAAGGAGACGACTGAGCTGTGAAAATGATGCTTTTGGAGCCTGGCTTTTCTTCTTCTTGGAAGAAGACGGAAAGAAAAGGGAGAAAATGAAGCTGCTTTGAGAGGGCAGCCCAGTCAGTGTGTAATCACCTGGGCTCTGAAGTGGTTCTAACTGAACGACAATTTGCCATGAGGCACAGGGACCCGTGTTCCCGTGTACCTGTGTACCTTGATCTGACAGGTGTGGAGAGGGAGGCTGCCTAGCAGGTAATTTCTGACAATGAGCCCTGCAGACTGGACCTCATGTACGGGAAATTCCCGGGGCAATACCTCCCCCATCCACTGAACCCCTCGCCCCAACACCTTCGCACCCCACGTTTGAGCATAACGCAGTACCTGGCAGTGGACCTGGGCCTCCTTGGGCTTCTGGGAGGTGACCCAGCAGAGCTGCCGTCATGCTTCTGGGGTGGGGGAAAGCTGTAGAATTTGACCTCACAAACCTGCACGAAAGGCCTGTGTTGGGGCCCGTGGAACAGACACTAATTAGGCACCAACCATGTTCCTGGCCCTGTGCTAAGGCCTGTTTCCATGTATTCATCACCATCCCATGAAGTGCTACAGGGAATGGGGATGGGTTTCTTCTTGGGGTGATGAAAATGTCCTAAAATTGATGATGGTGACAGTTTCATGACTTGATGAATCTACTAAAAGCCACTGAACTGTGTATGATCTGCCTTGTGAATATTTCAATAAAGCTGTTATCAAAAAAAAAAGGAGAAAGAAAAAGAAAAGGTGTATCACTAATAGGATATTATTTGAATCTATGTTTTCTAACTCAAGGTCTGAATCTCTAACTAAATAAAATACAGTTCCTGCTCTCAGGTTTCTTTTCTTTTTTTGAATTTTATTTTATTTATTTTTTTTATACAGCAGGTTATCCATTTTATACATATTAGTGTATATATGTCAATCCCAATCCCTATTTTCTAATAGGGAAGAGAAGGAAAATACTCAAATTATTAAAAAATGTAAGATGGAACAGGGTAAGTACTCCACGGGAGATTAAAGCAGGAACATGAGAGTTTGTCAGAACCAGCTCAGAGGGGTCACGGATTCGAGGTTTTCTAAGTTGCGCTGGGAATGCAAAACTTCTGCCCCAGTGTCCCCACTGATACACATGTCAGATCACATGTCCAGCTCTGGAACAGGGGACAAATCATGATAACACAACCCTTACACAGTTATAAGTCCTTTTGATAACGCCAGATACTCTTCTAAAGGCTTCAGATATAACAACCAATTTACACCCCACCGCAACCCGACGAGGTAGGTACTATAATCCCATTTAGACCTGAAGGTCAGAGAAGTGTGGTAAGTCACCAGAGGCCATACAGCAAGTAAGTGGCAGAGTTCCAGCCCTGGTTTTCTGGCTTGAGTTAATACAACCTCTACACTATGAGGCTGGCGGGCCCCCTTACACCCTGTCTCACTACCACTGACTCTGCCCTGTGCCCTCCCTCCCCGAGATCGAAATTCTGTAAGGCTGCTGGGATTGGAGTGACCCTTGGGGTGAGTGTTACAGAGGAGTAGGGAATGTGGACACGCAGTCCTTCAGACACAGCACAGGAAAGGGAAGGGCCCTGGCCCGGGAGCTGGTGCCTGGGTTCTGAATACAGCTCTGCCATCAAGCCCTGCTGTTCCTTGCGTCTGTCTGGGCCTCAGGTTCGTCCTCTATTAAATGAAAGAGTCAGACGGGAAACCTTTAAGTTTCCTTTTGCCCTAAAACCCTAGGATTCTCAGTCCAAGGCCTGGTCCCCACTCAATTTGCTGTCTCAGGGCTACACACTGGCCGTGAGTCCTGGAGGCGCGCTGGCCCTACCTGTGACCTTCCTGATTCTCAGCATCCGAGGAGGCCCCCTGACCACACAGAGTTGGGGCTATGCTCCCCAGAAACCTTGTTAATTCCTGACTTCATCTTCCCCCTTGTCCTACCTATGCAGGATGGCCACTCCCTCCTAAATATCACTATTTTTGTCTCCAGTTATGGTAGTTGCCAAATTGCTGATGAATGAATGAGTGAGTGACCGAGTGACTAAATGCCTGCCTGTAAGTAACCCTTATCACAAGGCTGTAATGGCTGTTTACTCATCTGTCTTCTTCAAAGAGCTATGATTTCACCAATGCCTAGGGCTTTTGTGCTGGGTTCTGTTCTGCACATATTCAGGATAAAATGATTGTGGTGAAATGTTCTAAAAGGTGCAGTAGCACAAAATATGTGACTTTGGAGCTGACTCAGGAAATCTGGGGAAGCTGCAGGACACACACAGCTGATACTGACAAGCCCGGCCAAGGGAAGCAAAGTGCTGGACACACAAGGGTCACAGGACTCTGAGCTCCAGAGCCACCAACAGCACCTGGAGGAGGGGCCAGGGTTGTTCATGCCGCTCTGCGCCAGGCCCAGGAGGGGGTTCAGACCCAGAGGTGATTCAAACTGTTCGCTTTTGCAACTGGCTGGCTCTGAACCCCTCTAGACCAGCACGGTCCCATAGAACTTTCTGCACTGACAGCGTGTTTTATACACCTGCACTGTCCAATACAGTACTCATCACACGTAGACTAACACACTTGAAATGTGACTAATGCAATTCAGGCACTGAATTTCTCATCTTACTTTCTTTTAACTAAATTAAAATAGTCCATATGGCTAGCGGTGCACAGGTCTGGACCTTTAATACATATGACGTGTCTGAATAGATGCACACCTGACTTCATGATCGCACACCTCTGACCCCACACGATATACCAGGCCAGGCCCACGAGGACTGCATGCTGCTCGGTTAGCAAGCCTGGCTACTCCCTGACCTCCAGCTCTGGCATCGGAAACCTGGGCTCTGGTCTCAGCTCTGCCTCTGACAAGCTACGGATGTGCTGTTGGGCCTCTGAGCCTCAACTTCCTCATCTTGCAACTTCACAGGCTCGTTGGGGAAAAAGAGGAGAACGTGTATGGCAATTAGCTGGCCCATACAGGGCACTCCACAAGCATTGGTGCCCTCCTCTGGTCCCCTCCTCCACCCAGGTCCTCACCCCTGCTCTTTACTCTGAAGGGTCCCATGATCTGTTGGAATTCAAGGACTCTCAACCATGGGATGGTTCCTCTAGAGTCCAACCTGCCTTTTCCCTCTGGGTGTGGCGTGGGTCTGAGCCCTTAGCCCATCCTCAGCTCCCTCTGCATCCCACACCACTGACCCCCGAGAAGAGCTCTCCCCACTCTCCACTGGGTCTGGGGGCCAGTCGAGGAATACCCAAGGACAGAGAGAGCGAGCTGTGGGTGCGGCAGGATATGGCAGCTTGCACTTTTTTTTGATTGTTTTTTTCTTTAGGAGGAGGGATGTTATGGGTTTGGGGATGAAACTGCTTAAAAAGCATAGATCTCGACAAAACAAAGCCAGTGCTTCTTCCACAGTCGGTCTCTCAAATTTCTTCCCCAACCCCCAGAGACAAATCCTGGGGTAGGCCTCCGAGCTTCTCCGAAGAAAGATGTTATGTTGCCAACATTTGGTTTCTTATAACCCCTGGATGGATGAAAGCAAGTCATATGCATGCTCCGTGGAGGCTCCAAAGGGGCCTGTGAGGAACATGAGATCACAGCCCAGCAAGGGTTTCCTTACTTTTGAGAAAAACAGCCTTCAGGATAGATTACTTTTTCTCGAGGTGGAGACAGCGTGATGGAAGGAAAAAGCCTCAGAGCTAGGAATCTGAAGTTCCAGTGGTTTGTGAATGCCCAGATATGCCAGGCACCAAGTCTGCACCTTCCTGCACACAATGGGTCCGAGCTCTGCACTTGACCAGGGGGAGTCTAGGGGGCTCAGTTTGCCCTCCCGTACAATGGGGCCAGTAATGAGCCTGTCTCACGGGGCTGCTGTGAGAGAGCCCCGAGAGGCTGAGGAGCTGTAAAGTGCCATGTAGCACACTGTTTATGGGAGGTTTCTCATGGTCTTCCACGAGCTCTATTCATGGAGACCAGCCTGGACCTTTCTTTGAAAATTACCAGATTCAACAAAAAACATCTGGCTTGGGGCAGGGAGCCCCCCAGGAAGTGGACATCGGCCCTGACAATTAAATTGCCACTAACCCTTGGCTGGAACCGAACACAAATTTTCTAAGTATAAACTGCTCCTTCCATCCATTTCTCCCACTGCTTTGAAGATCAGGCTCTTTCATACTCCCATTTCCTCACTACAGCAAGAAGAGATGCTTCGGAAATGAGACCTCGAGATGCAACCCTGAAAACAATTTTAAAAGGAATGTGTGACACAGCGAGCGGTCGAACCGCTTGGAGAAGCGGCGTGATATATTAGGTTTAAAGAGAGGGAAAAATTTAGATTTGAATCCCAGCTGAGTTCTAGGCTGGCTGTGCGATCTTGGCCAAGTTACTTAACATCTCTGAGTCTTTTAAGTAGCTAAGCTATAAAACAGGGATAAGGATAACTACATGGAAGAGTATTTTGGAGGCATATGTGGGGGTGGGGTGATACATAAAGGTGACTAGCGTAGGAGATGCTTAATAAACATTCACTGAATTGAGATGAATCGAGTCAGTGCACACCATTCTTGCTTCCCTGCCTCCGCCCAACATCTCTGGTGAAAGCTCAGCTTCACTAGCTCTCCCTGCCCCACCCGCCCAGCACAACATTCTTTTCCAGTGGACTCAGTGGCTACAGGAAGATGGAAAGCATTTGGCCAGAACGCCGACCTCATTAACTCCCTCGTCTCTCCATCTGTTATCTATCAGGAATCCCTTGCAAGGAGGCAGGTGACCAATAAAAGCCCTCCCGTTTCCCTTTGTCTCTGGGCCAGTGTGTGACCGTGCAAAGCCGTCCGCAACCGTGGGCCCCCGTCAGGGCTCAACTCTGGCCTGTGATTCGTAGCTAGAGCAGGGTTTTTTTCTGGGCTCAGGAAAGGAAAGCTAAGTTCACAGCCAACTCGGAGGCAGCAGCCATTCCAGCTGGCCTCCTCTGTAGGTCAAGAGAGAGTCTGAAAATCAGCAGATGACACTGCAAACACGGTGGAGTAAGGAGGTCATTATTCACAGCACCAGGATCTCGGATTTAAATGAGTTCTTTATTCCCCTAGGGCATTAAAAACATTACTTGATTTATAAAAGGGAGGGCTGCATTGTAGTTTTCCAGGAACTTGAAGCTTGCAGAAAGTAAGTTACATAAAGGGAGTCCATGTAGACAGTAAATGCTCAACAAATGTGAACTCTGTTATTACATCAAACATTTGCTGAGGACTCTATGCTTGCTGCTGGTAGGACACGGGTTTGACTCCGAGTTTCCTGATGTTCAATGGGAAACAGCAACATTATCAAGTTCACAATTTCCCCAGAGTCTACAAGTGTGTGTACAATACTACCAGGATGAGTGCAACCATTACTGGTACTGATATCAGAGAGAAATATTTCCCACACGTCCTCATAGGACAGACATCGCATAATATGAAGAAAAGGGTGTTCAGGAATAGCCCTGCAGGAAGACTCAGGGGCCGTCTTCCTGAAGTTGCTGTAGCCCTTGCTTATCGGTACCTGATGGCAGAGAAGCCGTTGTTACTCTTCTCTCTGAGATGCCAGAGCAGCAGCTAAAAATGGACGAAATTGAGATATTTGTAGTGAGGTGGATGGACCTAGAGTCTGTCATACAGAGTGAAGTAAGTCAGAAAGAGAAAAACAAATACCGTATGCTAACACATATGTATGGAATCTAAAAAAAAAAAAAAAAAAAAAAGGTCATGAAGAATCTAGGGGCTGTAAGGCGGGAATAAAGACACAGACCTACTAGAGAATGGACTTGAGGACATGGGGACGGGGAAGGGTAAGCTGTGACAAAGCGAGAGAGAGGCATGGACATATATACACTACCAAACGTAAGGTAGATAGCTAGTGGGAAGCAGTTGCATAGCACAGGGAGATCAGCTCGGTGCTTTGTGACCGCCTGGAGGGGTGGGACAGGGAGGGTGGGAGGGAGGGAGACGCAAGAGAGAGGAGATATGGGAACATATGTATATGTATAACTGATTCACTTTGTTATAAAGCAGAAACTAACACGCCATTGTAAAGCAATTACACTCCAATAAAGAAGTTTAAAAAAAAAAAAAATGGCTGGAATGGCTGCTTCACATCCCAAGCTACTAGCACCCAGCATCCCTCATTTGGCCTTCGTGTTTTGTCAGTAAAGAAATTAGAGTATTATTAATCAACAAATCAGTCAAATAAGCCTCATTACCATTAAAGAAGAGAAAGTAAGCTTTATTTATGCAGTTATAAGGCATTTAAAAAACAAAGAGATTATTATTAATACTTGAGCCTGGCAATCTTCCCAGAGTGGTAACCGGCAAGGGCTTTGTTCTTGAAGAGGCGACACAGCAGTTACAGATTCCCGCCTCCCCTGCTCCGAGCTCCTAATGTGTGGGACGCCTCCTGAATATTCAGGGAGGTTAGGGGGGTCCCCTCTGCCTTCAGGGCTGTTTGGGGGAAACAGCAGGGGGTTGGAAGTTAGGGGGCTAGTGTATTTTGTGACTCTGGCCAAAACAACAGCCTCTCTGAGCTGCAGTTTCTCAGCAGGAGCATGTTAGAAACTGAACTAAAATTACTGGTAGAGCTTTTAAAAAAAGACTGGGTCTCCATCCCATTTCAGACCAACTGAATCAGATGCCTGAGGGCGGGGCCCAGGAAACGGTGTGTTTGAGAAGAGCTCCAGGTGATTCTAGAACGCAAGCGGGGATGGCCAACCACAACCTGGTGGTTCTCTAGGTCCATCCTACCTTTGGTCTTATCAACGCTTGGGATTTCTTAGAGAGTTCTCATCCAGGGTTCTCAGACACCAATGCCTGCAGTGGGCCCACCGGTAACCTAATGAGTGAAGCGTACCAGGTACGGGAAAAAGATGCTAACCTGCCTTGAGACTACGCATAACACCTGCTGGGTTATATTGTTTTTAAGACATGGTATAGGAAAATTCAAACGGCCAAACCCAAAGTATTTGCCAGCCACAGACAGCCCACAGGCCCTAGTTTGAGACCACTGATAAACAGACATCCCAGGCCCCTGTAGATGGCCAACTCACTGGCCTGTGATTCATGAAACTGCACGCTTGCTGGTGACACACACCATCCCTTGTTTGACTTCATATCAGAAGCCCCAGGTGCAGAGGGGACATTCAATAAACGCTGTGTGTATGTATGAACAGGTGAACAAAGGTGTATGAATGGGAATGGGTGAGCCCCGGACATTCCTTAATTCTTCAGTTCTGCACTGTGTACTAAACTAAAAAGTGTAGGTGTCTAGGCCTGCACTGTCCAATACAGCAGCCACTGGCCATGTGTGGCTATTGCACCCTTGAAATATGGCTAGTCCGAATTGCTATGTTCTATAAGTATAAAATATATAACATTTTAAAGAATGAGAACCGAAAAACAAGAATTTAATGTTTCACTGATAAATTTTATATTAATTACAGGTTGAAATGATATAATATTTTGAATATTTTATGTTAAATAAAATATATTATTAAAGTTAACTTCACTTGTTTACATGTGACTACTAGAAAATGTTGAATACTATATTTCTATTGGAAAGTGTTGCTCTGAGCCATTCTTTTTCAGGTATGTATCCATGTCTTTCTTGTGCATGCTTTTTTACCCCAACATTTCTCTCCCACCAATAAACTTTATCCCCCTCTCTTCTCTCCTTCTCATCTTCTAGAAGGATGATAATATGAGAGATGGGAGGAGCAGGTATTTAGATGAAAAACAACTAGTCTTTCCCTTAGGGCTGGGAGGATAGACTGTCTATTCCCACCTCCCACCCACTGGCCAACATGTTTCCTTGTAAATGACCAGAACAACTGTCTCAGCTCCCTCAGCCCAAGATTTCCTCTGTCTGGATACCCTTCCCATTGCCCACTCAGGGAACTGTTACTCATCCTTCAAGACCGGCTCAAATGCTGTTCTCCTCTGTGAAGCCGCCCCAATCTCCCAGCTGGAGTCAAGAGGACCCCCTCTTGCCTCTCTTAGTACTCAGCTCCTATTACTATAGTAACACTTCTCTCAGGAACGTTCGTGATCTTTTTGACCAGCTGGTCTCTTTCATAATACATCTTGAGTGTGGGGCTGGTCTACGCTTCAGTGTGTTCCCAAGGTCTGACTCAAGATCTGACACATGCTGAATAAGTGTTTGGATGACGGACTGGATCTTCCTTGTCATGGGGAAGTATCTTTTTTCACTCCTTCATCCCCTCAACAAATACTTCCTGAGGACCTTACCATGTATCAAGCATATGAAGTACAGTCTAGGCCCAGAGAATACAGCAATTCTCAAATGCCTGCTCTCAGGAGCTTCACGCTAGTGCTGGTAAGTACCTTGCATCATCCTGATGCCCAGATGTTCAACAAATATTCATAAATGTTGCTGCTGGAGAAGAGGAATGATGGGGGTGGTGGGGGAGAAGTTCCTGTGCTCCAGAGCCCATCCTTCTGAAAGGCACAGGCCCTCTATATCTGCTATGGTCTCACTAGAGACATCCTTAACAGAGTCTTTACAGCCCTCCACTTACACCGTGTACTCAAGAGTTTAGGAGGTGCTGTAGCAGTGGGACGTAGATATTTATGGATTCTGATTGGAGACGGAGGAGTTCTGAATTGACCCAAGACAGCTTTCCCTTTTCTTACGGGCATAGCAGAAGTGACCAAGAAGACTGGTAAGACTTTCAGGATATTCAAGAAAGAGGAACAATTAAAATTTTTTAACTGAAGCCATCACATTCATTAAACAAAGGCTCTCCGCCCTTCAATCCCACAGAGTTTTGAGTGAGAGGAACATAATATGAAATACATACAAGTGATGGACAAAGGCTCCCAGCACTCACAAGTGAGCATTTCCTCTCTGAACTGTCCTCATGGAGCCTCCAAGCTCAGCCCACACAGAACCAGCTCCTCGTCTTCTCTCCAATTCAGAGAACTGAGATTCACGCAGCCACCATCACCACAATCCCCCGGATGCTGCAGAGCCTTCTCGCAAACCCAGTGAGTCTGCTCTGGACACGTCCCCTTTCCCGTCCCACCCCAATGCTCTGCAAAGGACACCACCCTGTTCAGATCCAAAGAGAAATGTCCTAGCATGAGAGGAATGTCAGAAACACCTCATCTGCCTAGCCCACAGTCCTGATTCTGAGAGTTGGAAGGATGAAGGCTGATGCTGGGTAACTATCTAGAATGATGGAGTAGGGCGTAGGGAATAAGTTTTGGAGTCAGACACACCTGGCTTCAAATCTCAAATCTCTCACTGCCTTGCTTTGTGACCTAGGACACATCAACATCTTTGGTCCTTGGTTTTCTCATCTGTGAAAAGGGATAATGACACTGAGCTCTGTGGCACAGACTCTCTTGGCCTAAATACTACATACCGTAGAGAAAAAATGATGTAAGCCATGTATAGCACTCACACATAATGAGTTCTCAGTAAATGGTAATGAGCTAAAAAGATTATTTTCAGATAGTAAGTCTTTTTCTCCTTAGTGAAAACTACCATTCCTATAGAATCCTGGTCCTGCTCCAGATGAAACACTTCATTACTGGAAAGTTCCAGATGCCTGTATAACCTTCTCTAAATTGATCACATTTTTGTGTGGAGATAATCTAACCCCCTTTCTAGTGTAACTGAGACAGAAGGTCCTTTCTGTTCCTATCATGTGAGAGCCAGTTATCTCTAGCTTTTTTAGGCTTTGAGCTTCTTTTTTTGTTTTGTTTAATTTATAAATTTATTTATCTTATTTTTGTCTGTGTTGGGTCTTTCATTGTGCGTGGGCTTTCTCTAGTTGTGGGGAGTGGGCTTCTCATTGTGGTGGCTTCTCTTGTTACGGAGCATGGGCTCCAGGTGCACGGGCTTCAGTAGTTGTGGCTCTCGGGCTCTAGAGCACAGGCTCAGTAGTTGTGGCACACGGGCTTAGCTGCTCCACGGCATGTGGGATCTTCCCGGACCAGGGATTGAATCCGTGTCCCCTACATTGGCAGGCGGATTCTTAACCACTGTGCCACTAGGGAAGCCCAGGCTTTGAGCTTCTTTACGTCAATGTAAAGAAGGAAACATAATCAGTTATAAAATTCCCATTCTTCAAGAGAGAAAAACAGAGTGTTTAGGAAAAGCACAAACCATTCCGGTACTGAGACCAGAGAGAACGTTTTCCCCTCTGAACTAAAAAGGAGAGAATTTGGGATAATACAGGGATCGGCCAGCTTTTTCCTAAAGGGCTGGATTGTAACTATTCTAGGCTTTGTGGGCTATCTGATCTCCGTGGCAACTGCTCAACTCCGCCATTGCGGCGCAAAAGCAGCCACGTAGACAGGAATGAGTATGACTGTGTTTCAGTAAAACTTTATTTACAAAAACAGGCAGCTGGCCCCTGGGCTGCAGTTCACTGACCCCTGGTGTCATACGATGAACCACAATCCAGCTATGTGACTTTGAACAATTTACTTCTGCCCTTTGAACCTTAGTGCAAAATACCAAAAGACGGGAGTTACTGGCTTGATGGAGAACTAAGTGCAGTAAAAGCTAGCCAACCCTCATTTGTGGAATATGTATTTGCGAATTTGCCTACAATTTATTTGTCACCCCCACGTCAATACTCGCGGGCTCTTGTGGTCATTCAGGGACACACACAGGATGGGGGGATTTGAGTCTCCTGACGCTGGAGTTCCCAGCTGAGGCAGAGCCAGGCAAGGCTCTGTGGTCTACTTTCTGCACTGATCCCGTAAACAAGTATCCTTTTCGCGGTCTATTTAGCGCCACATTTTTCACATTTTTGTTGGGGATTTTGCTGTTTAAAGTGGCCCCAGGCACAGCGCTGAAGTGCCGTTACTGTTCCTAAGGAAGAAGGCTCTGATGTGCCTTCCGAGAAAATACGCGCATTAGATAAGCTTCGTTCGGGCATCAGTTACAGCACCCTTAGCTCTGAGTTCAATGTTAATGAATCAAAAAAATATACTTTAAAAGGTGCTTTGACACAGAAATACCCATGAAAAAAGATGATGTATTGATCAGCTGATGAAAATGTGACCAGAGGCTCGCAGGCACCTAACTCTGTATTTCTCTAGGAGCAGTGGTTCAGCATTCATTCATTCGGTGTTCGCGGCTACTTAGAACGTAACTGCCAGGAATAAGGAGAATCGCCTGTATAGGAACATGTTGTCCAAAGCAGTGGGCGACAGTCACGCTATTACAGAACTCTCAGTAAGTAACAATGCTGTGACGATGCTGTTCTTACTAGTGAATCACAATAGTCTTATCTCCTTATGCTGCCACGATGCTATTACTAATTAACCATGCTGCTTCAATTCTATTTGTATTATGTAGTAAGAGTGCTATATTGCTGTTATTAAGTGCTTGTAGACAAAATCAGCTAGAGAATGTGTTCATGTCTTTTTTTCCCCTTGACATCCTGCAGGCAAAATACCAAAAAGAAAGCCTTTCTACTGACTATCTTCCAGGGGCTTCTGGGGCTTCTGCAGACGGAAAACAGAAAGAAGGGCTCTCTGGAGCAGTGATTTGGGGTAACGGTCTGAGTGGCTCCATCCAGGAGAGAAGCAGGGAGCTGTACCTGGTGGGGACTTGCGGCTGGGCCCTCCCGGAGAACACAGGCCTGTCCAGGACCTCCCTGCTCGGAGGGCCGAGCAGACTCTGGAAAGCAGCATCCCTCTCCTTGCTGCCCTAGTTAAAATGCCAGTCTGGTATTTATTTATTTGCTCCCACACAGCTGCCAATTATGGGGGTCTGGGAAAAGAGACAATGGCCTCGGTCTGATTGACAACGGCTGCTAAACAAGGGGCCTCTGTGGCATGTTTAATGAAAAGACCACTGTTTTTATTGCATCTATTTGATTTTAGAGTGTCGTTTATAAAACAATTCAACCGGCAGGATTAACTGCTTCTGGGCTTTCTCTTCTCCCTGCGGCTCTGTGGGTGTCCCCTCTCTCTCCCCCCAGCAGGTTCCTTTCTAGACCTTCACGGGCCTCATGGAGAGACCAAGGCCTGCACAGAGCCTCGCCGGGCCAGGACTCCCCAGTGGCTCCTGGATTTGTCCCCATCGCCCTCTCTCCCCAGCACCACCTCTAAACTGACCGCCAACAAGAGCCTCTCAAGCTTGCTTCCCTCACTTGTTCACGATCCAGAAGGCTCCTTCCCCCACCAGGCTTTTGGAAGCCTGTGGGGCAGGTTTGGGTTGGGAGCCACAAGCCAGGGAGTGTAACTGGTGCTTGGGGCCTGGGGGTGAGCACGACACGGGATGTGCCATCCAAAATGATCCCCCAGTGATTTTATTCCCCTTGCCAGTTTATAGCCAAGGTGATTTAGTTTCTAGTCCCACAATCTAATTACCAACTTAAATGGTATATGGATTATATCCAAATAAATCTGCTATATATATATTTTGAAAATCCAGTTACCATACTTCCTTACTCAAAACTCTTACATGACTAGGTATCACCGCATAGGATCAAGCGCAAACTCCTCAAGTTCTAGGCCTATCTCCCCCATTTATCTCTTCTCACTGCTCCCCACTGGTTCCCAGCCCCACTCCAGCATCTGCTTCACTTAGATTCCAGCTCTGCCTGCTGTCCAGAGTCTCTCTTCCAGCTTACCTCCTTCCCTGACAAATGCCTACTCATCCTTCAAGGCTCTCAAGGCATCACCTCCTCCAGGAAGCTGACTCCTCTCATCCTCAGGCTGCCTCTCTGAGCTCCCCTTGTATAATCTGTATAATTTGCAGGGCAGTTACCCTACTCGACAGGCCCAGGCAGGAAGCAGATGGGATTCAGTGCCCAGCAGAGAGCCAGGTTTACAGAAGCAGCCCATCGGGAGGGAGAACAGCCCCTCTCTTCCCAACTAGAAGCAGCTCTGCCTCCTCCTGTTGTATTTATTCAGATTTCATGAGAGAATTTGTTTGAAGAAAAGTTCTACTGTCACAAACATTTTGGAAATGTCCTAAGTCATTGAGTTCGCCTGATGTGGAAACTGAGACAAACTCAAACTTCTTCACGAGGGTGTTAAGTCAGTCTGAGGGTAAAAGGCCTGCAGGTAACTGTACACCTCACTGGCCAATGAGGACTCTGAGATCTGGAGTGAGAGAAAGCTGGAAGGGGAAGGTTCAGACTGCCCTCAACAGCCAGCTATCCTGACCTGTCATATAAGCTTCCCAAGAGGACTCATGCCTTGGAAGAGGCCACGGAATGTTGACTAGGAAGACAGGTTTATGCTTCTAGAGCCTTTCTCCTGTCTTTCTAAAGGACTTCAGAGACTGTAAAGCCATTTGCTCCTCTGGGTTCTTGTGTGTCTGTGCGTTTATCTGTACCTTCCACACCATTCCAGAATGTTCTATTCACTAATCCTTTATCTGTTAGAGACCATGGCCTCTCTCTGGGGGAGAGGGGGTGAACTGTGTTCATACTTGTCCCCTGAGGGACACTGGGTCTGCTGAGGCCACCTCTTCATCTTACCACAGGGACCCCAGGTCCAGCCTGCAGAGGGCTCTGACCAAGGCACCCAATGTTCAACGGTGGAGCTGGGGGGAACCCAACTTCCACTGCTCACCCATGAGTCCTGGACTTGGCAAATGGCACCAGCATGGGCTCCTCAGCACACAAGCTTCCCACCGGGGCTGGGAGCAGAGGGAGTGGTGGTGTGTGACCTGGCATTGCCTCTTGGGGGAGACCACCTTGTAACCATATTCCCCAGCCCCAGAAAAGGGAGGCAGAAGCAAATATATATTCACTGTGCACTAAGCACCAACTATGTACCAGATACCTTGTCACACACACACACACAGCCTATAGCCAAGTAGCATGATAACACAGGTTATCTCATTTGGTTCCCATAACAACCCCAGGAGGTCGCGATTTCTGTTCCCATTCTCCAGATGACAAAATCAAGGCCAAGAGTAAATGGCAAAATAGGGGTTTTCAGACTCAAGTCTTCGTGACTCCAAAGTCTGGGTGCTTCTAACACCACCTACATCCCTAACCTCCTGGGCTGACTCACTCCATCTTGAGCTCCACTTCACAGAATCCTGAGGTCCAGTCAGTGCAAGTTCAGCCCCATTCAGTAATCATTCCCTGAGAGCCAGCTGGATGTGATCCCCTACCCCAGGGCCACAGGACAGAGATAACTAAGGCCCAGTCCTGCCCTCCCAACGTGGAAGCCTTCCTTTCAGCAGGAAGTGGTGCATGCTAGGAAGTAAGGCAAGGCAAAGACTTCAAAAGCAACTGGCGCCTACTGCGTGCTTACTGTAGGCTAGACGTGTTCTGAAGGCTTTTTACTGATTCTTCGTAACGACACCATGGGGATATACTATTGTTATTCCCCATATTACAGATGGAGGGATTTGAGACTCAAGGTGACTTGGTCATCTGTCCATGTCACACTGTTGTGAGGACCAAGGCCTGGCCAGGTCAGCCCAAAGACAAAGTCTGTGCGAGAATCAACTGTGCATTACACCCGCGGGTCAAGAAAGGCTTCTTGGGAGCAGCTGGCTTTCTAGCCCCAAACAGTATTCCAGTCTCTTTCTTCTAGGACTCCTCACAAAAGCAAAGGTAATTCACTCAAGATTTTAAAAGTTCTCCCCTGATTTTGGTCCTAAGAAACGCAACATTCTCCTCTAGTGTGCCATAGGCATTGTCACCACACACCTCCTGGGCTCTCCCGTTTTCCTCACCCTGCAAGGTCCAGATCACTCCCAGCCTCCCTTGGAGTCTTCCCCCCTCCATTTCAGATAAATGATCACCTCTTCCTCTAAACTCCTCTAGCAGGTCTCAGATCTGGGGGTTGGAGGAAAAAAAGGGGGACTCAACTTATGAACAGTTTAGCATTTACAAGGCATTGGGTTGGGGGGGTTCACATAATTACATTTTTTTAATCTCACTTTGCTTCTACACTTCTCACTGCACGAAGCAGGCGTTACCATGATACAGAAGAGAAAACAAGTCACAGAGGAGTGTCATGGCTTGCTCAAGGTCATCCAGCTGTGAGCAACAGAGTGAGAATTACAGGCAGACCTCAGAGACATTGCAGGTTTGGTTCCAGACCACAGCAATAAAACGAGTATCACAATAAAGCGAGTCACATGAATTTTTTGGTGTTCCAGTGTACGTAAAAGTTATATTTACACTATACTGTAGTCTACTGAGTGTGCAATAGCATTGTGTCTAAAAAACCCGAAGTACATGCCTTAATGAAAGAACACCGTATTGCTGAAAAGTGCTAACCATCATCTCAGCCTTCAGCGAGCGGTAATCTTTGCTACAGTAACATCAAAGATCACTGATCACAGAGCACCCTAATAAGTACAATAGTCACGAAAATGTTTGAAATATGGCCAGAATTACCAAAATGTGACACAGAGACATGAAGTGAGCAAGTACTGTTAGAAAAATGGCACCGATAGATTTGCTCCATGCACGGTTGCCACAAACCTTCAATTTGTAAAGAGTGCAGTACAGTCGTCCCTCGGTATCTGTGGGGCGTTGGCTCCAGAAGCCCCTGGGTACACCAAAACAGAAGGATGCTCAGGTCTCGTATATAAAATGGCGTCGTATAATGAATACAGTCGGCCCTCTGTATCCTCAACTTTCGCACCCTTGGATTCAACCAACCAGCCAGTGGAAACATCCGCGGTTGGTTGGTTGAATCTGAAGATTCAAACCTTGCTAATAAGGAGGGCTGACTGCATATTTATTGGTAAAAATCTGCATATCAGTGGACCACACGGTTTAAACCCATGTTATTCAAGGGTCAACTGTATCTGCCAAGCACGATAAAATGATCCGTGCCAGTGATCTGTCTGACCCTTAAGTCCACATTCTTACTTTATTGTGCTGGTATTGTATTTGTCTCCTTCTGTAGATGTCTATCCACCGGTGAACAGATGGTGCACTCCTCGAAGGCCGGAATAGCATCACTGATTTATCTTCTAAGGCCTGCATTGTCTTTGGATGTCCTAGTCATTACTTACCAGAATTTTATCAAATGAATATTTTAAGTGTTCCTATATCTTCAGTGTTCAGCAGAGTGCCCTACATACTATCGGTCTCTAACGAAACATGTTTTTTATTTTCTAAAAATTAAGACAAATATTTTATTAACTGTTAAGCTTAGCATTAATGATTTTGCACCCCCTCACTCCCACCCACACACATACACAAAGTCCAAGACAGCGCTGTTCCTGCTAAAATGTCATTGCTATTTCAACTTACTTATTATAACCCTGGTTAACTCCAGACCTTGGTAGGAATTTAACTTCCACCTATTCTGAACTTTGCTCTTAGCCTTTTCTGTGGCATGCAGATGACTTTGGAAAGCCCAGGCTTATGGAAGGTGTAATGTGATAGAAATGCACTATTTCCTGTATCACATTTGGAAGAACTGTGTTTCTAGAACCTGCTCTAAGTAGCTTATTAACCTGATCCTCTCTAGTTCATCTCCCTATACCTTAGTTCTTCAAAAGAAAAACACAGTCAGGCTCCAACTAAAACTCTGATGTTCTATGAATCAGGCAAGAGGACCTCTGAGGTTCTAGTGAAGGGTCTTTTCAATGATGGAGATGAGTAAGCTTTCTTAACCACAACTGCACATTTGGCAAGATGTGTTCCAGTGCTTTCCAACAGCCCTACCATCCCCCTATCCTCCTGCACGGTAGAAATTCAAACTTTGAAGAATTAATGAGAGCTACCCACCTCAAAATACTAAGAACAAGCACCCTTTAGGTGCTACGCATATAACAATTCTTTCTCTAAAGGAGCCTTTCTGCAGAAAGCTATCTTATGGCTGGAAGAGAAGCTTTAGAGAAATGCGTCCACGGGAAGAAGCGACCCTTCAGAACCATTGTCTTCAGTATATTATTTAGAGTTACAAAGGCAACCAGAGGAAGAACTAAAAATGTGATAATACTGACTCCTAATTGCAAGTGCACCCTGGGAGAAGGTGGGAGAGGTGGGGTGTCAGTGAGCTAAGCCTTCACTTAATCCAGCAGGGAGGCAACAGATACCGTGTAAAGCTGATACATCACTTTGGAGCAGTTTAAGCAAATGCTACTTAATGACGTGGAAGCAACCACCGTAAGAACTAAAAACAGAAGTAGTTAAATGTGGCTGCCTTCGGGGAGGGGGTATGAGGTTGGGGAAGGATTTTGCTTTTCACTACCTTCTGCACTATTTTATTTTGCAATCATTTGTAAGTATATCTTTGATTTTAGAAAATTAAAACAAAATGCTGCTCCCCAGGAAGACGCTGTCCTTTAAGGAGTTTGGAACCATTCCCATGTCTCTGTTCAGCTGCCTCTCAACCCTGTGGCTTCTGGTGAACAGGATATGGTACTAATGGAGAACAGGGTGTGTTATATGTTCACGTCAAGGGGGTGGACATAAAGCAATGTTTCTAGAAGTGGTGGTGAACGCTCAGAAGTGCTCCGGGTTCTTTCAGAAAACAGTTATGATCTAAACAATCAATAATGAAGGTGGGGAAATAGCCAGGCATCAGAGCTCATTTACCGGGGCGGTGGGGTGGGGTGGGGGGGGGGGGGTAA
The DNA here is from genome assembly GCF_008692025.1 of Phocoena sinus. NCBI lineage: Eukaryota > Metazoa > Chordata > Mammalia > Artiodactyla > Phocoenidae > Phocoena > Phocoena sinus. The sequence continues at coordinate 53,453,870 of NC_045770.1, read as the reverse complement.
TTGCCAGGTGTCACATCTTTGCTAATTGCTTGGAGTAAGGGACCTGGGAAAGCACCTGCAAAACGGAACCCCATCGCAGGGATGGTGTGAAAAGTTTAGATTCAGATGATCCAGGCGTCTGTGTCCTAAGCTGCAACGTCATTTTCAGGCTGACAGCCAGAGATGGGGTATAAGAAGTGGGAAGGGTGCCAGCTTGGACTCAGAAGACCTGGGTTTTTGCTGTGCCCCTGGCAATATTGGGCTGTGGGCTCTGAACTGCTTATAGATGGCCCTGCACAGAGCAGCGTCACGTGGGTCACCTGGTAAAGCCATCCTCCTTTCTCAGCTTCTGTCTCTTTAGCTGTACATGCGAATGTAACAATTTCTACTTCTAGAGTTGCTCTGAGGATTACATGAGTTAACATAGCAAATGCACTGGAATTCTGCAACTTCTTAACCGATATCCCTAGCTTTATCTTCCCCAGGTTACACTCCTTTAATAACTTCCCATTTCCTGGTGCATTGTGTCCCACAATAATGTGAGCCACAAATCTGGGCCACGCATGCGGTTTTAAATATTCTAGAAGCCACTCTTTAAAAAAGGAATAAAAATGTCATTAATTTCCACATTATCTAAAACATCATTTTAATGCATAATCAACATAAAATTATGAATGAGACATTTTACATTTGTTGTCATACTAAGTCTCTGGAATCCAGAGTGTATTTTACACTGACAGTACGTTTTCGTTCAGACTAGCCACATTTCAAGTGCTCAATAGCTACATGTGGCTGCTGGCTACCATACTGGATAGTGTGGATCTAGTTCTTCTTTCAGCTTCTCCAACGGGCCACACACTCTCTGGCCTCTTCTCACATGCTCTTCCCTCTGCCTGGAACATGCCCTCCACCACCTCCAACCCACATTGCTGGGCTAAACATTCAAATCAGGTCACTTTCTCCTAGAAATTCCCCATGGGTCCATTAGCCTAGGGTAAGGGTCCCTCCTACATGCTCCCACAGCATTCTGTAGAGTCCCATTAGAACACTTATTAAATGGGTTGTAATTGCTCAGATTTCTTGGACTTTAAGCCCCACATGTATTTTATTTAACACTGAACCTCCAATGCCTATGATGCGCCTAGTTCATAACAGACACCCAGTAAATGTATGTGATTTTGCTTGTTAAAATAAAGCACCCTCCAGACCTTGGACATGGATCCACTCAAGGATGGTCCTAAGAAGCAAAGAGAAACTAGCTTTTAATATATGCACCCCTACGCTCATAGCAGCACTATTCACAATAGCCAAGACATGGAAACGACCTAAATGTCCATCAGCAGATGAATGGATAAAGATGTGGTATATATATACAATGGAATACTACTCAGCCATAAATAAGAATGAAATAATGCCATTTGCAGCAACATGGGTGGACCTAGAGATTATCATACTAAGTGACGTAAGCCAGACAGAGAAAGACAAATACAGTAATGATATCACTTATATGTAGAATCTAAAATATGACACAAATGAACTTATCTACAAAACAGAAACAGACTCACAGATATAGAGAACAGACTTGTGGTCACCAAGGGGTGGGTGGGACAGGGATGGATTGGGTGTTTGGGATTAGCGGATGTAAACTATTATATATAGGATGGATAAACAACAAGTTCCTACTGTATAGAGCAGGGAACTATATTCAATATCTTGTGATAAACCATAATGGGAAAGAATATGAAAAAGAATGTATAGATACGTATAACTGAATCACTTTGCTGTAGAGCAGCAATTAATATAACATTGTAAATCAACTATACATCAATAAAATAAATTGACAGTAACAAAAAGAAACTAGATTTTCCTCTCGACACACCTACCAACCTACCCACAGGTCTTGGAGTCAGGCAGCTCTCCGTTCCAATTCTGATTCCACAACTTAATAAATCTGGGCCCTGGCCAAGTCCCTTCACCTCCTGGAACCACAGTTTCTCCATCTGTCAAGCGGGGCTATCAATCTCTACCTTGCATGGCTGTTGCACAGATTAAGCAACTGATGTAAAGTGGTTGAGAATAGCACCGGGCACATGGTAAGTACCTAACACCCAATTTCATCACATTGAAGATGACATCAATGACAACTGCTCCAGTCATAAGACACATAGTTACTTTATTAGCCACTGAGAAAAGAGGAAAAAACTTCAACAACAGAACCAATTAAACTCTGACATGCCTATGACGTGTAACACGTATCTCAATTTCAGAGATGTTAAAATGTTAAATTGCATGTGTCTTTAATTGAGGACATACGGTAAAAGCTCCCCTCTTCCCCTGGAGAGTACCCTAGCAGAACTCTTAGGGAGAAGATGCTAATAAGCTCTGATTTGTGTCAAATTACATGGAGTCATGAGACTAGGGCTTCACTGGAAGGCGAGGAATGACTTCTAACCGAGTGCCCACTATTGTTTTATTTACTCCTCAAAACAATCTTCTTGGGTATACTCCTCATTTTTAAAAGGAAGAAATGGTGGCTCAGAGAGGGTAAGTTGCCCAGCTAGCATACTGTAGCCTGGGCCTGTGTCAGCAGAGCCCCGCTATCTCCAGCCGGCCCAGCCAGTATGAAAGCCCTGGGCTCCTGAGGCTGAGGCAGGCTCCCCACGCCTTGTCAGCAGCATCCTGTTAATGCCCCGTAAAGGCCTAACCTCCTCAAACAAGCCCAGGATCAAACTGCCAGGCGTGAGCTTATTAGATTTAATGCCAGGAACAAACCTTGCAAACTACAGGTTAAGGAGACCCCTGCAAAGATCTGTGAAAGGAGCAGAGCCTCGCTCTCTAGGGGCTGCAGGCTGGCAGAGAGAGGGGTTTGCACAGCTCTGCTCACTCCACAGCCAGTGGAAGGGAAGAAAGAACACTGGTCTCCCCCTCCACGGCCTCAGCAAGCCTCAACCTTCCTCCAGAGCACCCATTTGTGGGTGGGGAGAAAGGTGAAGGGTCCAAGGGGCTGGGATGGCCAGGGGTGGAAAATTGGGGGTGCTGTCAGAAGGGAGGCCCTAGTGTGTATGTGTGTGTGTGTGTGTGTGTGTGTGTGTGTGTGTGTGTGTGTGTGTGTGTGTCGGGGGGGGTCACCTGAAGTCATCAGTGCTTGAAATTTACACGTCAAATGCAAACACCTAGTTGGTAGCAGGGGCGGGGGACAAAAAACAAAAAAGCAGAAGCTTCACGCTAGCCATGGGGGACCGGATTTGCTCTTAAATCCCTGTGAGGGTCTTTCGCAGGAGGCATCAGCCTTTTGCTCTCCCAGGCTCACTGAGGCTGAGATGGACGGCAAACGCTGTTCCTGCAGATTGAAGATACAGGGGGTTTACGCCTTTAATTCTCTTGCCTTTGAAAGTTAAGCCTCTTTCCATGGTGTCAAATAAACCAGGTCTCTGATTTCTTCATCTACGGAAGTTTAGACTTCATGAGAATTTCTCAGGCCTTCTCTTTGTTTAAAGTAGCTCCCTCCATCCCCGTCATAATTTTTTCTAGAATACATCTTTGGAAATCAGGTAAGAGAGGAGCTAGTCTGGCCAAGTGGAAGGCAGGACTAAACAGGCTACCCATCAGACCCCTCCCCTTCCATTCTCTGCTGAAACCCCCAGCACTGGCCGAAGAGAGATTAGAAGCTACTGAGCTGGCACTTCCGGCTGTGGCCTTCAATGATTCTCCTATAAATTAGGGGGGGGAAAGCCTAGCCATGTAAGAGTGCAGCCTGATGGAGTAGAAAGATGGCTGGCTTTGGATCACAGAGGAAAGCGGTATTTTCATCTTAGTTCAGCTGTGACCTGACCTTCCTCGTGGTTTGGCTTGGGATCATTCTAGGTTCCGCCATTCACTTGTACACCTTAGCCAGGGTACTTCTCTCTGGGCCTCAATTTCCTTCAGGAGCTGGGAGAGCTCAATGTCTTTCATACGGTACTCATGAGTGTCCTAAGGCCTCCCATCCCCTTCCTCACCCACTCTATCCTGCTTTCCTCTATTTTATACACTGTGGGACCCTATAAAATTTCCTTTGAAGAGAGGTTTTTGTGGCCAATAAAAGTTTGGAATCCGCCAGACTGAATAATCTCGTATATTGCTTTCAGACTTGACATTCTCTGATTCTAAAAATCTCCAAGTTACAATCTACTTGCCGGAACAAACAATGCCCAAAGAAGTCTCAAGCTGCTGGATATGGGTAAGTGGTGTGTGTGTGTGTGTGTGTGTGTGTGTGTGTGTGTGTGTGTGTGTTTTCAATCCTTCAACATTTTTTTGGATGCCTCAGACACAAACCACATGCAAACATGTCACCTGGAAGTTTGGCTGCTCTCTACTTATTTCTGGGCACAGAATGCCCACAGGTGATGTGAGACACATGCGTGTCTGTGCCCAGGCCAGTTCTCTGCTTTGTCCTCTGCAGGTGGGGAGGACACTGCTGCCCTGTGGCTTACAAACAAGCAAACCAATTGAGAGAAACACAGCTCTGCCAGGCAGGTGCCCACAACCTGGGCTTTCTACTTCTCCTGATGGACTGCCTCCTTCCCCCAGGCCTTCCCTGATTCTTTCTCATCCCTCCAAGATGGAAAAAGGAAGATAGAAAATGCAATCTGGTAACCATCTCAAGACGGTGATGTGATACTAGAAAACCTGCACGGAAAGGGCTGCAGACTTACAAAGTTTCCCAAGGCTTATTGGGTGAAACTTCCAGACCCAGGCCCATCCCAGCACCACAGCTGCAGAGACAGCCTGAGGGAAAATAAGATTTGAGGCTGGTTCTCCCTGGGTGACAGGTAATCCTCAGCATTCTGCACAGACAGGCCTTCTGGTCCAGCCTAAGACTCCAGCAGAGGGGAGCGAATGACAGGAAAGCCAAACTGTGAATAAATCTACAATAATAATAATAATATATAATAATCTATTTCTCTGGATCCTGTGGGTTTTATTTGGGGGAAAGGTAGAGCACACATGCTTTTCTGATTATATCTTCACTATGCCACCTAAAAATGGGGAGACACGTAGACTATAAACCTGAAAGAGGCCCTAGAGATCATCTAGTTCACCTGCCTCATTTGAAGGATGAGAAAACTGAGACCCCATGTAAGGAAGCTCCTTGCTGGAGATCATCCAGCTAGTCTGGACCTCAGGCCATTGGCCATTTTACTCGCCTGCTAAGGCTCAAGTCTCCTGCTGTGGCCTTCATTTGGTCACAGCACACTGTGGTAAGACAGGACAGAAGGGCTGTGCACAGCACATGTGGGGACATGGTACCCGTGTGTAGGAGGAGCGTCAGGGCTGCCACGCGCGGTTGGTCAGATTGTGCCCTGCACAAGGGGCACCCGCTCTGGAGTGAATGAGACCTGATACCTGGCTCCCACTCTGCCTGCCCAGCTGCGTGCCCTGGTGGAGGGCTGTGTCTGCCTGGAGGAAGGGCATCTTTTCCTCATTCTCACAGAAGTGCTGCAAGGGCCAGCAGGGTTTCCGGGGAGCAGGAAGTGTTTACAGGGGAAAGACTGGAGCAAGACCCTGAGACGAGTTTATGAGGCAAAGAAAGGGAGGGCAGACATTCTGTGAGAGGAGGACGTGCAAAGGGATGTATCAGAGTCCGCAGTCTCTGCGGCTCTCTCCTGGCCCAGGCCCAGTGCCTGGGAACACATGGGCCCTGACTGCAGGCATCTCTAGGAGGACCAGGCCAGGAATCCCTCTCTGGACACCATCAGACTAGACGGTTACAGACGCTGCACATCTGGGCCACCTCCCCACCCCGTTCCAATCGCTCTGGGGTCCCAGTGGGAACCCCAAGGCCTCTGTCACTATCATACTCCTTGCTGCTCTGTGGGGCGCCCTCTGCAGTCGCCCTCCCTCCCCGCCGGCCTTCTTTCCTGCTCCTCTACTTGCCGAGGAGAGAGGAAAGGAGAACCAGCCCAGCTGTTCTGCCTGCCCCTGGGGGTCGGCTGGCTGCAAACACTCCTCCCCTTCTCCCCCCAACTTCTGCTGCTTCAGGAAAGGGCTGAAGACACAGATTCTAAATATAGGTACATTGCCTATCCTTCTGCCCAGCTAATATTAGCACGTTTGTGGAAGCCACTGATAGCATTATTCCCTTTTTTTTGGCTGCAATGGTGGGAATTCTTCTGCTTACAGTAAGGTAGGCTGAGCCAGCAGAAGACTGGGGACCACACTGAGCCACATGCAGCGAGAGCTCTGCGAACCGGGGGCTGCGCCAGTTGATTTATGGAGCTCCGTTCCAACACAAGATTTATGAGTCTGTGAAGGGGGAGGCTCGGGAAGCGGGGGTGGGGGGGCAGTTCTGGTTAATTGAATTTGTCACCTTCCAGGTGGAGGGGGCATTAACAATTGTTGATAATTTACTCTGAGCCAGGGATACTAGAAGGATTGCAAATAGGGGATTTCCTCGAATCTTCCCAAGGGCTATGAGAGGAGGTAGAACCCTTGTCCCTGTTTTACAGATGAGGGCACTGAGGCTCAAAGAATGACGGTAACTGGCCTATGACTAACAGCTGGTCAATGGAAAGATGAGATGTGAACCCAGGTTTTGGGGACTGCAGAGCCTTGGCTTTTTATCATGCTGTCAGGACTATTTGCGTCAACGCTGGATGAAAATCTTTTGAGAATGGCGTGGTTTGCCCCCTCTGTATGGTCTGTAGTCCGGGTCAGAGAAGTAAAGCAGCGACTTTGGAGTCCGGGTACTTGAACTCTGGGCCTGCCTCCATCAGGCCAACTTGGAGTAACTGCTTAAGCCTCTCTGAACCTCAGTTTCCCATCTGGAAAGGAGGGGTGCAGGTAAAGGAACTCCAAAGTCACTTCAAGCCCTGGCTCTTGGAGTCTGTGTTGCATTTCTTGGCAGGGAGGAGGGTCTTCTTTATATTGATGGTCAGTTATCACCATCCCAGCTCAGAAATGTAGCCTGAAAAGAGCACGGGGTGGGGGGATGGGGTGGGGGCCGAGGGCCAACTGAACATGTTATTGACCAGGAGGCCCCCGAAGCTGCCTTCCTACAAGACTGCAGCTCAGCTGTCCTGCAGTGCCTCTCTATGAAGTAAAAGAGAACAAGAAAAGCGAATGCTGCCTCAGGCAGCTTTAATACAAATGAGGTCCTCTCCGTTTCTCAAATACACTCAGAGAAGAGAAAAGGGGAAAGCAGATTGGAGGGAGCTTGTGAGCGACCGTAACCCGTGGGGGAACAGTGGGTATTGATTTCAGTCAATTGTTTCTTTTCTCATCTTGTTCCAGGGAGGACTGAAAGCATGGAGATTTAGGAGCTGGTGATGCCTGAGAGAGGAAGGCAATGCCATTCACCAAGAAAGGAGTCTGTGAAGATGGCTGAGTCTAGAAACAAAGTTATAAGTGCCTGTCTCCAGTGGGAAAATGAGGCTGGCTGGACAAATTGACTCATGACTGCTGGGTTATTCTCTGGCACCTGCAGAAATGCACCCTTTAGCGCACCTGGCCTCACTGTCAGCATTTTGATGAAAGGCTCAGGACCAACAGCAGGACCTCCTGTCCCACTCAATCTTCTCGAAGCTCTCTTCTCCAGAGGCCCCTGAGTATAAAACATCATTAAGGACACACACATTTTGGGTTTTATTGAGCCCCTAGAACCTCATGGAAGGATTCTCTTCCCAGACGCCAGACGCTGGAGAAGATTTCCCACCAAGCAGAGACAGAGGAAGTTCCCAAATCCTCGCTACTTCATCTTTGTTGTATTTTACCGAAGTTAAACCAATACTGAAATTTAATTTCCAGAAACGTTTCCTGGACCATTTCTCCGAGGAAGGAAGCGAGCCCATTAGTGAGCCACTAAGGTGGCCCGTGGCAGTCTCTCAGGAATTCCCAGAGCAAGCAGCTCTGGAGCACTGCCGGGTACGTGTGTGCTTGTGCACAAGTGACAGGCGGGGGCGGTGACACTGTCACCATCAGGAAATCACAAACAACGGGATTGTTTCCAAGGTGAGACAGGGGTTCTTCATCCTCACAGAAACAGACAGAGCCTGAAGGGAAATCGCACAGACCTGCCAACATGCGCAGACCCAGACAAGTGCACAGGGTCCAGGAACACAGATGTATCCAACAAGTACCTACAGGGCCCAGACGCACATGCCTGCACAGCAGACACGTGCACACGCGTCTCCACCTGCAGAGTCCCCGGACACACAGGCATACAGCTGTGGCTCAGCCCTGCAAGTGTCCGCAGACTTTATTACTGGGGCCAGGGCGGGTAGTCCCTCCAGACTGAAGTCTGCCACCTTAGGGACTCCCCTCTAGGCACCAGCTCGGGAGGCACCCATCCCCAGCCCGCCGCAAAGTGTCAGTAGGTTCGTTTTCAAAGCTGTTTTCTCATCACCTCTGCCCAGAAGATCTTGGAGCAAGTGCTCCAGGCAGAAGATGAATAACACAGACTTTAGGGGGCTTAACATCGTATAAGAAGGACAGGGGATAGGATAAGATGGTGTTAAAGAGAGAGTGGCAGGCAGTCAGGGAGATGGAGAGTCAGCCTGCTCAGAGGCAAGTCTGCTTCTGTACTCTTGGATCCCCAGAGCCCAGCAAGGCAGCGGCACTTGGTAGTGCTTCATAAATCAGGGGTCCGCGGCCCGTTAGGAAGCGGGCCGCACAGCAGGAGGTGAGCGGCAAGCGAGGGAGCGAAGCTTCATCTGCCGCGATTCTCCCCATCGCTCGCATTACCGCCTGCACCATCCTCCCCCGCCTCCCCACAGTCCGTCTGTGGAAAAACTGTCTTCCACGAAACCGGTCCCTGGTACCAAGAAGGTTGGGGACCGCTGTCATAGATGATTACTTGATGCATTAATTCAGGGCTATTTCAGGCCAAACTCACTTGGTCTCTCTACCTTGCCTCCCCACTCCCCTGAGTATCAAGTCCACGTTCATTACAGCCCAGCCTACAGGACACTTCCTAAGGAGGCAGATCCTGTCCTCCCACCTCCCCCATGTCTGCCCTTCACTCACTGTTCCTGTTTCATTGAACTTCTTCCCATTTCTCCAGGACTCCAGGTCCATCAGGTCTCAGAGCCTCTGTGCAAACTTTACCTCTGGCAGGAATACCCTCCACTTCCTCCTCTGCCTGGTAAACTCTCATCCTTCAAGATGCACATCGACCATCCCCTGATCTTCTGCGGCTTTCGCCCTTCTTCCCCGCCCCTTGCTCTCCCTCTATGCAGATTCACTGCAGCCTCCAAAGAGCTCCTGAAGACCTTCCTTCATCCTTTTGTGGCTATTCCCTACACAAAGAGCAACTCTAGGGGGTGGGGGAGCCCTGTCTCACTCACTCAGCCCAAAGCCTGGCACTCAGTAAGTGACACTGGTGGGGACTCAGGGAAGTGGGTACCATCGCTCCCGGGCCTGATTCTGGGCTTTATTGAGTCCTGTAGAAAGCCCTCTCCTCATCTGAGAGAGAAGGGGAACAGAAGAAGCAGGGAAAGCCAAGAATGGGGACCAGACTGGAGATGGAAGCAAGTCTGAGACACAGATTGTACTAAGTCTGCTTCTAGGGCTGCTGTAATCACACGCGCCCTCCCCTGGGGCACATTCGAGGGTGTAATTCCCATTGCTCCACACCCTTGCCCCTTGGCGGGTAGCTCCTGCAGCCTCCTGTCCCACTTAATCTTCCTGAAGCTCTCTTCTCCAGAGGCCCCTGGGTATAAAACATCATTAAGGACATATTTCTCCCAGGTTAAACTTCCTAAGTCCTCAGTGTGCAAGAGATACTGCTCTGCCTTTTGGTTGGAGAAACTGGGGCAACCACACCAGGTCCCTGGAAGCAGGAGCTGTGAGCTCTTCCTGTTCCCTTAAGGAAGCCCCCAGTTGACCAATAGCTGCTTAGCCCACTCAGCAAACTAAACGTATAAAATGAGATGATTTAAAATCTTTTTTCAGGCTTCCCTTTCAGGCTAACCCTTTCAGTGGTTAAGAATCTGCCTGCCAATGCAGGGGACACGGGTTCGAGCCCTGGTCCGCGAAGATCCCACATGCTGCGGAGCAACTAAGCCCGTGCGCCACAACTACTGAGCCTGCGCTCTAGAGCCCGTGAGCCACGACTACTGAGGCCCGCGTGCCTACAGCCCATGCTCTGCAACAAGAGAAGCCGCCGCAAAGAGAAGCCCAGAGACACCCCGCACACAGCAACGAAGACCCAACGCAGCCAAAAATAAATAAAATAAGTAAATTTATTAAAAAATAAAAATAAATAAAATCACTTTTCTTTATCGATTTATTTGTATTTCCAAAAGGTCACAGTCAATTCTTTTTTCAACTGGATAGAAACCTGGATTGAGAGAAGGAAGTAAATTCAACTGCAAAAACACTGGAATATCTTTATACGCTGATCATCGTTATACGTTAGGCTCTAAACACAGAGCAATGAAGGAGATGTGTGTCCAGCCCTCCAGGAGCCTCCAGGAAAAGCAGAGCTCCCTGTTCACATTCAGATTCAAAAGGCAATTCTTCAGCACCTTTGATGTGCCTGGGGATGTCACAGGGACCATAACACTTCCTTCTCATCGCAACCCCAAAGGGAGGTATTATGATCATTTCTATTTCACCGACGAGGAGACTGAGGCTCAGAGAGTGAAGATAATTTGTCCAGGGTCAAGCAGCCGGGGCTGCACTGGAATTTGAATCCTGGTCTATGCAGCTCCCAACACTGATGGTCTTACTTCCATAATGGACGTGGCACATCTTTCATCTAGCTTGCAGTGGAGATTTCTGAAGATGTTTAGAGAACCCTGATTCCATTTTGTTAGCACGACAACCCTAGGAAGGAGGCATCAATGTCCCTATTTTACCAACGAGCATAATAGGATTCAGTGCTATCCACTCCAGAATTCAATATTTTTGAGTCTGACCGCCTAGTGAGCTGGGATGGCTCTTCTAAGGCGATGGAAGGGAAGACAAGTTCCAGGAGATGGGGTATGCCGATGAAAGGCCCTAGGAGACCTGCATTCTATTCAAGGACAACTCTCCAATGTCTAGACCTGACTTTTGCTATCAGATATGGTTTTAATTCCGCCTCTCTGGTACCCCTGGGCTGCTGTCCAGGAAAGGTCACGAGTCATTAAAACATTTACCACCCCAGGATAAAGTGCAGACTTCTTCAAAAAGCACACAAGCTTTTTGGATTTAGGATTTGCCTCCTGGGGTCTCTCCAAGTCATCTTTCGGCGCTGTTCCTTTAAGCCCCTGTGAATGACTGAATGTGGAGACAGACTGTTCTCAGTGACCTCCTGGTTCTGCCTGGGCCTCCATCAGGCCAATTCCTATGCATGCTTCAAGTTTCCCAGTGGACCATATCTCCTCTGACACTGTCTCTCCTTGGTATCTCCTCCCTCTACATTCCTGTGACCTCCTTTTATGCCTGTGTTATGGCCATGATCATGCTTGGTAGTGACTGTTGGCTTAGAGTCTGATCTTCCCCACCAGACTGGCTTCTCCCTTGGGACTGAAATGCATTCCCATCTGTGTGACCTGACACTGCAGTACAGGGCCTGCCATAGAAAAGGAGCTCAATATGGAATTGCTGAGTGAATTAATGAAGTGACTGAAGGCATGAGTGAATGACCACCACTCAAAGTGTCTTTCCTTTAGAAAAGCTCAGGGACTGAACATCATCGTGATGTGTCCTGTAATGTAGTGAAAGCTCAGACTCTGGTTTCTTGTTCCAAGCAATTTCAGTCAGGAATAGTCTTTCCTTATTTGCACATGTTAAAAAGTAACGAAGAACAAACACTCAACTCTTCTGTTAACCTGGATGCTGAGCTATTAATATGTGTGGATGTTTTGATTTTCTAGGAGGACACTGACAGGTTTCGGGGAGATAATGGTGTAAGCACTGGTCTTGTTCAGCATGTGGTCAAGAGGCCAATCTGTTGTCTGTTTCGGAGGAGAAGGTTTTGCTTCAACAGAATATTCATCCAGGCATTTGTGTAGAAATGTTTAAAACAGTAAAAAAATTTTTTAAAAAAGAGGAAGGAACCATGTCTGTCTGTCCACCCCAGTTTCCCAGTACTAAATGTCTCGTGGCGTAATGGTAGGAGACTACTGTCCTACTCATAGGGAAATGTTCAGGCTTTAATCTAATGTCAAGTTTCTGTGGTCATAGACTCACCCAGCACAGGCACATGCTAAGGCAGAACTGTGAGCTGTCATAAGCTTTGTCCTCATTACAACTCTTTAAAGTTCTCAAAAAAAGAGGCAAGATGAACATAAATCCTTCATGAACTCTTGCAAAAAAACAGAAGGAGGAACCCTTTCCAACTCATTTTATGAGGTCAGCATTACCCTGACACCAAAATCAGTCAAATATATCTCAAGGAATAAAAACCTACAGATCACAATCCCATTTGATTATACACACAAAATTCCTCGACAAAATAATACTGAACTGAATCCAACAAATATGAAAAGGATTATACACCATAATCAAGTGGGGTTTTCCTAGGAATGCAAAGTTGGTTTAACATACAAAACCAATCAACATAATACACCACATTAAGAGAATAAAGGAGAAAAATCTCACGATCCTGTCTGTCAATAGACACAGAAAAGCACTGACAAAATCCAGCACCGCTTTATGACAAAAATACTCAATAAACAATGAATACAAGGAATCCTCAACCGAACAAAGATCACCTTTGAAGAGCTCACAGCTAATATCATACTTAATGGTAAAAGGCTGAAAACACTCCCCCTAAGATTAGAAACAAGACAAGGTGTCTGCTCTCACCCCTTCTATTCAACATTGTACTGGAGGTTCTCATCAGGGAAATAAGTCAAGAAAAAGTAAAAAAAGGAATCCAGTTTAGGTAAGGGGAGAAATAAAACTATCTTTACTCAGAGATGACAAAATCTTTTATATAGAAAATCCTAATAAATGCACAAAAACTATTAGAACTAATAATCAAGTTCAGAAAGTTTGCAGGATATAAGATCAATGTACAAAAATCATTTGTTTTCTATATACCAGCAATGAACAACCAAAAAACGATATCAAGAAAGCAATTCTATCTGCAACGACATCAAAAAGAATACAATATTTAGGAATACTTTTTTTTTTTAAAGGACAGGCTTCTTTACAAGTGCAAGACTTCTTTACATGTTATATGTCTGATAATATTGAACATTATAAAACACCGCAGAAAAGGAGAGACATTCCATAAACGTGGGATATCTCTTCTTTTCTGGTGGAAATCCCAGGTGGATACATTTTTTTAAGAAATTGGTAAGTAGATCCTAAGATTCACATAAAAATGCAAGAAACACAGAATACCCAAAGTAATCTTGAAAAAGAACAACGTTGGAGGACCCACACTTTCCAATTTCGAAACTTACTCTGAAGCTACAGTAATCAAAGCAGTGTGATATTGGCATCAGGATAGATAGAGAGATTAATCAAATAGAATTGAGAGTCCATAAATCAACCTTCACTGGGGAAATAATAGTCTCTTTAACAAATGGGGCTAGGACAACAGGATATACACATGCAAAAGAATGAAGTTGGTCCTGTACCTCACACAAGATACAAAGCTTAACTCAAAGTGGATCATAGACTAAAACTATAACACTGTTAGAAGAAAATATGGGAGTAAGTCTTCATGGCTTGGGATTAAGCAAAGGTTTCTTAGATGTGATACTCAAAGTACAAGTGACAAAAGAAAAAACAGACAAATTTCATCCAAATTTAAAACTTCTGTGCTTCAAAGAACATTATCAAGAAAGTGACAAGACAACTCAGAGAATGGGAGAAAATATTTGCAAACCATATGTTGGATAAGTGACTTGTATCCGGAATACATAAAGAACTCACAATGCAACAGTAAAAAGCAAAATAACCCAATTAAGAAATGGGCAAAGGACTTGAATAGACGTTTCTCCAAAAAAGATATAAAAATGGCCAAAAAGCACATGTAGAGATGCTGAACATCATCAGTCTTTAGGGAAACCTGAATCAGAGCCACAATGAGATATTTCAAATCCAGGAGAATGGCTAAAAAAATAGAGAGAGAGAGACAATGAAAAGAGTTGCAAAGGATGTGAAAAAATTGGAAACTTCATACATTGCTGGTGGGATTGTAAAATGGTGCCGTTACTTTTGAAAATAGACTGGCAGTTCCTAAAAATGTTGATCATAGAGTATGACCTAGCAATATCATTTACAGGCACGTACCCCAAAGAACTAAAAGTATACATCCACACAAAAGTTTGTACACAGATGTTCATAGCAGCATTATTCATAATAGCTGAAAAGTAGAAATAACCCAAATATGCATCAACTGATAAACAGATAAACAAAACAAGGGTGTGTGTGTGTGTGTGTGTGTGTGTGTGTGTGTGTGTACATACATGTGTGTATTATTCAGCCACAGAAAGGAATGAAGCACTGATACATGCTACAACATGGATGTATAAGAAACCAGACACAAAGGCAACATATTATAGGATTCTATTTATATAAAACATCCAAGATAGGCAATCTATAGAGAGAGAAAGTAGCTTAGTGGCTGCCAGGGGCTGGCGGCAGGAGGAGCAGGGAATGGGGGGGGGGGGGGTGACTGCTAATGAGGATGGGGTTTCTTTTTGGGGGTGATGGACTGTTTTAAAATTAGATAGTGGTGATGGTTAAATATTTCTAGAAAACACTGAATCGTACAATTTAAAAGAGTGAATTTTATGGCATGTGAATTATATCTCAGTAATGCTGTTATTAAAAAAGAACATATGCAAGAAAGAGACAGCAGGGATGTGGAAAAATGGAAACAACTGACTTGCTAGAAGTGGGAAATTGGAAGGTAAGTTTATATTTTTCCTGTTGTTGTTTTAATGTTGTTTGTACAATAAAATGTGGAAAGGAGATAGAGAGAGAGAAAGAGAGACAGAGAGAGAAAGAGAGAGAGAGAGACAGAGAGAGAGAGAGCACCCAATAGAGGAGGTAAGAACTAGTTTGGAGTCCAGGGCTCTGAAGCTGGTGTCCCTGCTCTGCTAGTTACTGACTCTTGAGTAAATGGCTTCACCTCTCTGGGCCTCAATTTCCCTTTGCTCGAGAGTGGGATAATATCAGCCTCCTAGGCCTGTAGGATTACATGAGACCTTACATCCCCAGAGCAGATATATAGCAGATAGCCATAGTTTTCATTATCTTTCACCTTCATTTATTTCTTCAAACAATTACGACACCTCTGTTATATCCTGGAGATACAGATAAATTAAGATTGGACCTTGTCCTTAAATATCTTGGAGTTTAGAGAAGTAGACAGACATAAAGAACTAAAACAAGTTCTTTGGGAAGGGTCATAGTACAGATTTCCACAAACAGCTGGTTGGACAGTTTTCTGCATAGTTCCAATACATTTGGGAACTTCTGCTGGGAGCTATTGGTGAAGGGGCCAGACCAAGAGGTGGAAACTCACAGAAGAAAGACAGCATCTGTAATCACAAATCACAGGTTTGTTCCAAAGCCTGTTCTCACGTGTGTTATCACATGCAATCCTCAGACAATGCCCGCAAGGAAAGTATTATTACCCTATGTTATAAATGAGAAGACTAATCTTAGAGAGGGCAAAAGAGTGTCCTGTTCTCACAATGCCAGCTCACGGTGCAGGACCCCTTCCCTTTGCCATAGCCACCTCTTCTTCTGAGCAATCGTGGCCACATCCCACTAGCAAGGAATATTGGGGTGGTCGTGAAGAATCAGAAAATGCAGAGGCGGGGGGGCTTCCCTGGTGGCGCAGTGGTTGGGAATCTGCCTGACAATGCAGGGGACGTGGGTTCGAGCCCTGATCTGGGAAGGTCCCACATGCCGCGGAGCAACTAAGCCCGTGAGCCACAACTACTGAGCCTGCGCGTCTGGAGCCTGTGCTCTGCAACGGGAGAGGCCGCGACAGAGAGAGGCCTGCGCACCGTGATGAAGAGTGGCCCCCGCTCGCCTCAACTGGAGAAAGCTCTCGCACAGAAACGAAGACCCAACGCAGCCAAAAATAAAAATAAATAAATAAATAGATTTATTTAAAAAAAAAAAAAGAAAGAAAGAAAATGCAGAGGAGTCCTCTGAAAGTCAGGGCTGGTAGGAGGTATTGAGGATGTAACCTCCTCCCTTGGAGTCCAGTGAGAAAGCATAGTGGATGGAGACCAGAGAACCCATTCAGCCCTGGATCATCCAATGAAGACTGAAAGCACTCCTTGAGGGAATCCCTGCTCTATAAGTCATCAATGTCTAGTAAATTCTTCACTGATCTTGCCAAGAAAGGAAGTGGGGGTGGGGAAGGAAAACATGGTATCCTTTATAGAGTGCCTACTGTGTACGAGGCATTATACAAGGTGCCTTCCCAACAGCAGGCACTTGAGGCATTACAGTGGCCACTTTCTATATCGACTCTGAGGTAACACTGAGGACCAGAGAGGTCAAGTGCCCTGTCCAAGGTCACAAAGAAAATCTGTTATCAGAGAGAGGAGTGAGGACTCGAATCAGACTCTCTTTCCACTCACCCTGAGGATCCTAAAGTCCTCCCTGTGCAAAGAAGTCATGGTCTGAAGGGCAGAGGGCTGAATCGAGGAACTGGCTGTAAGAGCTCAGAAGCCTCACAGCATCAGGAGGTGGTCGAGCCCTTGTCTTCCGTCCACACAACAGTAAAAAACACCAGCTCACGTTTTAAGCGTGAGGGGTGGGACACTGGTTTTATTTTTGTATCTCTAAGTGCTTAGCTTCAGAATAAAAGTATCTGTCACAGAATAGGAGCCTCTATAAGTGTTCTTTAACAACAACCTAATTTACCTTTGGTTTTGATGGAATCAGCCCTCGGCTAAAAGCAAAAGACCTTCCTTTACCAAATGCACCTTACTTAAAGGAGGATTACAGATCACAGCATAGGCGCTCGGCTCAGAGACCCAGGTGGGTCCCTCAGTGATGCTGCCAGGCTTTCGGCAGCTGGCCAGCTGGACCAACTGAAGTCTCATTTATCAAGAGTTAAAACAAGTCACTTGTTGGCTTCAGTGTCAGCCCCATCCCATCAATCATAACAGCGAGTCTGATCCCAAAGGCTCCCCACGACTGGAGCATCTCCGAAATTCAATAAAAACTGAATACCCCCAGCTGATGGGCCCAGGGGCCAGGCTGTGCCCAGCACTCTATAATTAGCTATACCCTGTTCAGGGAAAGCAGAAGGGTCTCCAACCCACCCAGTGGTGTGGGGTGGCCCCAACACTCTGCAATGGTTCATAATGACCAATGGGATTAGCAACTGAAGTTTGTAGAGTTCTCAGCCAGGCAAGACTCAAAAAGGAGAACCTAGAGTCATCATCTCAACAAATATCTCAAAGGTAGAGAAAGAAGGACACAGACTTTGGGGGCTAACAGACCTAAGATAAAGCCCACCCCAGTCATTTGCAAGATGTCTCGTCTTCAAAAAGCATCTTAACCTCTCTAAGCGTCTGTTTCCTCACGGGCTAACCACGGGTGCCGTTTATTGCTATTCTGGGGGCTAGAGAGGCGAGTCATATGGACCGATCCAGCAGGTGACCAGTAGTTGTGAACTGGGTGAAGAAGGGACATCTGAAGTGGCCGATGGTTGAAATAAGAATGGATGATATGACAAGAGAATACGTAGTAAAAAGTAAATTAATTTTTTTTTTAATTTAAAAAGAGAGGGAGAAGAAAAGGAAGTGAATCATGGGGAAAACTGCATTTAGTAGGGGAAAAGAAAAGCCACAATTCAAATAAATGGAATGTGGTCAAAGGGAATAATGAAATATATTTAAAAAATCACATTGTCCACTAGGCATGTCAGGGAACTTGTCTAAGGTTTTCCAACTGTCCAATGTTGAAACATAAATCATAACACTGAAGGCCTACTGTTACACCATCAATGAACGTCTCCTACAGATGGAGAGGCCAAAGGGAGCCAATGGATTCCTTCTCATGAGCCAATTCCAGCTGGTTGATAATGTTTATCTAGCATTGTTTTTGAAAAAATTCTGAGACCGCATCTGAACACAGTGGTAAAGAGAGCTGTTTCAATTAGTGACGTGTGCAGTAGGATGTACGGAAAGAAGGGCAGCCTGCATGCCATGTGTAGTGGATGCTGTGATGTGCTGCCCAGAGGAGCCCTTTGGGACTGAGGCACTCAGTGCCCCAGCAGTGGGGACTGTTGCTGCTGGCTGCTGACAGCTTTCAGTGGAGTCCCTCTCCAGGAATGGTCCTCAGCCCAAGGGAGCTGCCTTACCCAGGGGCAGTACCCAGCTGTTGCTGCTGAGGGCAGTAAGGTCAACTTCCCTTGACTCAATGCAGGGAACTGAAGGACCATCCCAGTTCCAGAGCTCCCCGTGGGATCGGTTGATGCCTCTGTTGTGACCGCAGTGCCGCTCAACTCCTCCCTCAATCTAATCTTACTTCCCTTACTCCCAGACAGGTGCTGATCCCGAGGGCAAGTCCCTTAACTTTCAGCACACAAATCTCTGTCCCAGAGTCTGGTCCCAGGAACCCAACCTAACACATCATGTATCTGCCATTCCTGCACAAGCTATACCTCCCTATGTCTAGCTAATAGCTTGCCATCTGTGTTTACTTACCCCTCAACAAAGACTCAGTGTTAGCCAATGAGAACATGTAATCTATCAGCTTTCCCTTTTCCCCTTGTTTGCAAGGAAACTCAAAGATAAGTTCTCCATTCTTTCCTCTCTTGCCTGTGCTAGAGGTTCTGCTTTAGGCTTGGAGGCTCTCTAAACTAAAAAGGATGGGTTGGCTCTTTTCCTCTCATTTTTCAGTCTCTCCTCCCAGCCTCTAGCCCTGGAAGAGATAGCATTTGCCACTGACTCACTTTTTGGAATCGTTATAGATTGAAAATGTCACCAGAAAGAGGGACAATATATGTTAATGACTCTCATTGGCATGGCACCTTCAACTTACATGTATGTATTATTTTATAGACCCAGCAACTCTTTAGAGTTATTATTATTTCTTTTGAACAGAAGGTACAGAGAGGTTAAATGATTCCCCTAAGGTCAAACAGCTAATAAGGAGCAGAGCCTGGATATAAATCCTGATCTGCCTGAATCTCAAATGCATGCACTTTTATCTAACATTTCTTCTGCTATTCCTTCTACCTTTCTTTCTTTTTTTTTTTTTTTTTTTTGTGGGCCTCTCACTGTTGTGGCCTCTCCCGTTGCGGAGCACAGGCTCCGGACGCACAGGCTCAGCGGCCATGGCTCACGGGCCCAGCCGCGGAGCGGCATGTGGGATCCTCCCAGACCGGGGCACGAACCCACGTCCGCTGCATCGGCAGGCGGACTCTCAACCACTGCGCCACCAGGGAAGCCCTCTACCTTTCTTTTTATTTTGAAGAAAAGGGAGAAGGAAAGAACAAATGCTCATAAGGAATTCTGCCAGCAAAGCTGGCACATCCCGCCCGTTTGAGAAAGCGGCTTGTTCGTAAAGGCACAGCTGAGTGAATCTGGGGATCATGTCCACAGGCAGGCAGCAAAGCCTGCGACCTGTCTGCTAAAGAGCCATGCCAGGGGCTGGGACAGAAAAGACCAGCGACCAGCCCCAGCTCCCAGGTCTGCCACGGCAACATAACCAGGGCTTCTGCTTTGGTGGCGGTGGGCATGGTAGACAAATCGCTGAGCCCCGCACGGCCATGTGGGCTGGTGACGTTCGGGTGACTCTGTGGCCCTAGGATGGATGAGGGAGCACGGCGAGAACTTCTCAAAGGCAGCCAAACTGTTTTGGTTCTGTGCAGCCTGTGGTTCACAACGTGCCTACACTGGGATGCAGCTGGCTCTGCACAAAAGGGAGGCTTGCAATCGGGAGCGAAATTCAAAATATTTAACAACGGATACGGCACAGACGGCAACCAATCAGAACAGACACAATAGCCAATGAGAGCAAACGCTGGCTGTAAACAAACAGCACGGCCATGGCGTACATCCCAGCCGAACACCAGTCTTGGCAACAAGGAAGCCCAGTGAGCAAAGAAGGGGAAGAGGATGAGCAAGGCAGGTGTCCAGGAGCCAACAGGGAACTGTCTGCCTATGTCCAGGGGAGGTCTCAGAGAGGATTTCACTAACCCCCCCAGGGTTCTGCAGGGTATGGTTTAAAAATCATTGCTATGAGGGAAAGAGGAAATACCCTCGAGGCCCAGCTTCAAGAACCAGTATGACCCCTGCTTTTGGGGTGCACAGGGCCAGCCTCCAGAGGAGTGAAGCCCTGAGCCACCCAAAGACATGGCCATGAAGGCTTCAACTGATGTGTCCTCATGCTGTCATCCTGCTTGCTTTTCTCTTGGCCAAGGAGTGTTCATGTGTGGTCTCCCAAAGCAGTTGTTCTGTTGTAGCATTTAGATGAGGGCACCAGCATACCTCACTAGAGTCCCCGGGACACAGAACACACACCTGGATTCATGCAAAGTGGGCCCTGGCCCTGTCGGGAGTCAATAATCAGAATCCTCGTCCCACCCGGGCAGCCTCCAGAGTAATTCCAAGTCCCTCTCTTTCCCAGCTCAAATTCTCCTCCCTGCTCCTTAACTTTCACTAAGAGCACGCGCTCCTGCCCCACTTTAGACAAAGTCACAAGGGGTCAATTATCTTGTGGCAACGTAGGTGGAGTACCATTTCTTCAGCTTGTGTAAGATGAAGCTACGCATGATGACATAAGTCATTGGTCCGTGAGGGCTTGTGGGAAGTTCCCGGCAGGCAAGGCCCTCCCTGGAGAGCAAGGTACCAAGGCCTTTTCCTTCGCCCAACCTCACCCACCAACAAGTCTGCGGCAGGCTAGGTGCCAAGCCTAAGAAATGCCCCCAGAAAACGTCCCTGAAATGCTTCACCACTGTTCTCAAAAGGTTGTGCCTCTTAATATGTTGACTTCACCCCCACTTGTGTCCTATAAATCAGGTCTACTCTCCAGAAAAGAAACCCTTGCCTCGTCCATCTTATTAGTGGTTCTTCATACTGTCTTTCATATGTGACTGTGGCGCCCCCAGCCTTCACCAGCTTTCTCCCTTCTGGATGGAAACTTCACACAGCTCCAGATAGGCAGGCACTAGATTTGAGTGACAGCTTCACAGGAAGTCACTGGAGGAGCCCTGGGCATCAGCTGTGGTGTGAGGAATGCTGGGACATCTGGGGGAGGCCAGAGCACAGGGGCAAGGCAAGACACCACAGGTAAGCAGTCAGCCGGGGTCCTATTTCCAGCTTTGCCACTTAGCAGCTGTGTAACCTGGGAACGTGACTCAAAACTCTTCAAGCCTCTATTTTCCTTATTATAAATATTATTGTAATAATAGTATCTATCTCACAGGGTTGTTTCAAGAATTAAACAAAATAATATACATATAAAGCATTCAGCACTTTGCCCAGCATATAGTCAGCAATCAGTACAGGGAGGCATTATGAATATTGTTAATCATTCAAACATTTATTGATCAGTTGCTCTAAACCCTGTACCTTGCCAGGGGCTGGGGCTTCCAGTTTCTGCCCTCAAGAACCTCACAGTCCAGTGAGAGAGGACCACAGAAGAACCATCGCTTAGGATGTCATGTGGTAAGTGCTTTATTAAATCATTACTTTTAAAAGAACTGTCACTAATAGGGGACAACCATTTTCTGCTCACCATTGTGTGCTACGTGCTTTATAGAAACCGAGAGTACATGCTTTCTAATCCAAACACCTGGGTTCAAGTCCCAGCATTATCACTGAATACTTAGGTACTCTTGGGTATGTTAACGTCTTTGAAACTTAGTTATCTCATTTGGAAAATGCGTATAAAGTTAGAAAAAATATACTTAATATCACAGTGCCTTGCACACAGTAAGTGCTTAACAAAATAGATGTCCCTTAAAGCAACGACTAAGGGTGTTTGGAGAAGTGACACTGGATGGCTGCTGCTCCAGCCCTGGAGCACTGCCTGGGTAAGCCTCAAGGTCAAGGCAGCACATCCACCTAGGATGCGTAGCAGGACTTTAATGTTCAGTGGCTTGTCTGGTTTGGAGCCAGTTCCGAGCCAACCAACAACTGGAGCCATAGGGACCAGAGGCTGGTCCCTGCAAAGGAGCTGCTGGCAAGAACTAGATAGAACGTTCCAAATAGGGCAGCCCCTCCAGGACCAACCAAGGCACAGAGAAATTGAGTAGTTGGTGCAGTAAGAGGCCAAGCTAGGACTCTAATGAGCGCCTGGTATATTAATCAAGGCAGGAATACCCCCACTCAGGACCACTCTGCAGCCTGGAGCTACAGTGGCTTCTACGTAGACCACAGACACTGCACACTCAGCCCTGTGCCCGGTACCCCCGGGCTGGGTCCTGTGGAGTGAACGAGGATGACCCAGGCAGAGCCACGCCCTACGGAGTGCTTCACCTCTGGGAAGGAGCCGAGCAAATCAGAACACACCAGCCCCAGAACTGATCCCGTGCACAGAGAAGAACAAAATTACACACACCCAGACCTGTTGACACAAATGAACATTCCTGCAGTGCACCCTGGTAAGCCTGTTGCTAAGCCTACCTGGTTTCCTGTCACGGAGCACCTCGTTCTCAGCTCAGGAAAGATAATAACTCTGGGAACCAGCTTCCTTAGGAGACCTGGCAGAATGCTTTCAGTCCAGAGCAAAACCTGTCTTTCAACACAGCTTCTCCTCCTCCCGTGTCAGACAAGAGGAAACCCAATCCATGCAGGAAAGGGTTTGCACACACGCACACACAGCCCTGCTGGGTGTCAGTGGCTGTAAGTGACCCTCAGGGAAAGGAAGGAGCCCCGGATCTCTGGGCTCAGAGTACCTCCTAAACAAAGACTCTAAAGTTTCCTGCTGGGACAGGGCGAGACACAGGACGCTCAGATTCCAGGCGTACCCGCAGCTATCATCTGTCAGTCCTGACACCAGCCCTGTCTGTGTCGAGGTCCAAGCAGAGAGATCAGAAAGCGCGGGGTAGGGGCAGGGGCTGGGGAGGGCAAGAAAGGGGAGAAAGGCCTTTGGAGAGACCAATATGAATAGTAGGAGTTTTTATCTGACCCCAAAGAACAGGGCAAGGGAGAGTTGTGTGATCTAAGCCAGGATGAAAGAATGGCTGGCCTCCCCTTGTAATCAAAGAGTTTAATGATGCTTATTAAAAGCCCATTTCTGGGTCCTGTTGAAAAATTATACCCGTTAAGTGTTTTCTTTTTTTCACGAGAATTGTTTCCTAGAGATTAAACACACACACACACACACACACACACACACACACACTCATCCCTTACAAACCCCACTCCCCACCGAGGCACACACATTCCCCACAAATCCCCACATCCCAGATATCACACACATGCTAGTCATCTTCATTAAAGATGGCCACAATTCACGACGTACACACGCACAGTAACACAGAGAAACCAGGCCCAGTCCCTGCGGTGATTCATGCACCCTTTGAAATTCCAGACTTTGAGGGAGCCCAAGAGCTTCCTGCTCAAGCAGTTGTCATCCCACAAACAAACAGCACAGCCTCTAATCCACATCATTCTCCCTGTCTTGCCTGAGGCCAGGCAACTCTGCAAAAGCAGAAGCTCCCAGGATCGTTAAGCTTTGGTGGAAAGCAACGGTGTTCAGTAGGGTCACTGCGGTAGAGGGGGGCTGTGTCCCTCTGGCCCATGGCGGGCCTTCTCTGATATGCTGAATCACAGCCACCTGAAGGAGGTGGCCCTGGGCCTGCGGCATGTTTTCCTCTGGTTATCAGCTTACCCAGAGCCCAAGGCTGCCTTCACTCTCAGGCACAGAAGACATTGCTTTCTGGAATAATCAGTCAGACACAGGAAAGTACTCCTTGCAGAAAAGTATCTCTGCACCAGCATGGGTTTCCTCTGGGTGCCGAGGTGCCCAACATTTTACTCACTGCTAAGGGACAGGGTACAAAAACGCCCGTTCAAATGCCCAAACCTTCAGTGGAACAGTGTGCTGTTCTCAAAAACAAATGCTTAGGAGCTAGCAAATCTAGCTCAAGGGTTTCAAGGGCAGCTCTAACCCTTACTCACTCAAGGGCCTGAGCCAACTCTGTAAGCCATAGTTTTCTCCTCTGCAAAATGGTAATAACAACTTCTTTCCATCTTACGGAGTTTCGGGGAAGATCACAAAATGCCCTAGAGATTGTAAACTCCAAAGCAGATGTTAGAAGTTCTCATGATGAGACAGTAATGAGGAAATGCAGGAGCTCATAAATTGGGCTGTGAGTGCCTCCCGGGCAAAGCTTATGTTGTGTTTACCTTGTTATCCTCAGTGCCTGACACAGAGGGCAGCACCACATATTCTGGGGAAAAACAGTTTGAAAGAAAGAATGAAAAATGAGTGAATCCCTGAGTTAAGTGGTTTGTTCAAGGTCACAGAGCAGCTCACTGTGGGACAGGAAGCCAGATCTCCTGACACCCGTAGTCCAGGGCTCTCTGTTCTAGATGAACCAAACTCTTAGATCTGTTGAAGACAGGGCAGTGATATCTCATTAGCCCCAGCACGGGCCTGGTTTGCTTACGAGGCCTTCACAAACCCACCTGTTAAACATTCCAACTCAACAGTGGGAACAAACAGAAACCACACGTGCAAATTATACCCAAACGCCTCTGACCAACTCATTTCCTGACTTCAATTGCGCAAATCAGAAAAAGCGCAAGACTGGGGAGATGGGGCTTCAGAGACTGAATCACAGAGACTAGACATAGATCTCACTTTAGGCTCACTTCCAGCATTATCACTTACCTACTGACCAAGTGTCCGAGAGATCACTAGCCCTCTCTGATTCTCAGTTTTTCCATCTGCAAAACAAGAAGAAGATCACAATTAATCCCTTGAGACCACTGGACTAAAAGACGTCTTAAGTTTTATACCCAATATTGGCTACCAACCGCTTATGAGCCCATGTAACTGGGGAAGTTGCTAATGATTAGGGGCTGGAAGAGAATTACTTCAAAAATGAAGCATGACAGTTAAAATAGTTACATGCCAAGAAGGGCACCAACGGCACCCATCTCTCAGTACAGAAAATTCAGCTTTCCAATCATTTTGGCAACTTTATTTTTCATAGATGTCAAAATGCAAGCAATCATTAACTACCAGGAGAAACAGAGCAAAGAAAAACGCTACTACATCAACATACTCACTTCTGACATTTGGGGGTATTTTTCCAATTTCTTTCCTTCTCTACATAGAGTTGACCGCTTTGCAGAGTAGGGTCTATGAAGATGTACTACACTGGAAAGTAGCCCTCAGATCACGACTACCCCCTCCACACCCCCACGACCGTTGCCTGTGTAATTAACTCATTTTCATCCCCACGCCTTTTGTCAGTTTCCCCAAGACCTTTCAGGCCTGTGGTCAAGTCTCTGCCCCGCACTGCACACACCTGAGCCCAGTGGAGTGAGCATCACATGACTTTAGGAGCCCTCAGCTGGTCTTTCCCCAATCAGGGTTCCCTTACCTCATCTGGAAAGTGAGGAAACTGGCCTGGCCAATCTCAGAGATCACTTTCAACTTCGAAAGGTGAGGCTAAGGAAAAAGGAAGGAAACATAGATTCGAGTCCCTACTATGGGACAGCTATTGAGCCGATAATATCTATGGATATTATCTCATGATCCTCATAACCACCTTGGGAGATGTTACGGGTGAGAGAATGGTAACTCAGTGAGGTTTGGCCATCTAGCCAATGTCCACTGCAGTCACGTTGGTACCACTTTCACGATTTTCGCCGTATCAATGTCTCACTGCTATTACCATTTACTAATTTTTCCAAATCAATTCACATATTTTACTTAACTCTAATTTTAATGGATTTTTAAAAACCGTTTCTCACACTACTATATATAAAATAGATAACTAATAAGGACGTACTGTATAGCTCAGGGAACTCTACTCAATACTCTGTAATGACCTATATGGGAAAAGGTCATTTGTATATGTATAACTGATTCACTTTGCTATACAGCAGAAACTAACACAACATGGTAAATCAACTATACTCCAATAAAAGTTTTTTAAGTTTCTGCAGTTCATTATTTCTTCCTCTTTTCTCTATAGCCCAATGGAAGACCACCTTTCAATTAACATGGATTCTATAATTGCAAAATGGTTGCTATTCAAAGGAATTTTTAATCACAAGCATTTTTTGTAAAAATATCTATGAAGTCATAGGTTTGATGTGCTATGCATATACTTTTTTCCAATACTCATTAAAATAAATGACGTTTGAAATTTAAAATGCTCATCCATTTCTACTCTCCTCCCAGCAGTGCCCCTGCTTTACCTTGGGAAAGCTGGTTTAAGTTCCCTCACTTTGCTGCAGCCAGACCTTGGAATCTAAGTCTGTCCTATTTCAAAGCTGAAACTGCAAGAACACCTGACGCTTATTATGTGTCAGGAAAGTTGCCAGAGGTCACACAGCTGGTAACTGAAGGACCTGGGACTGGGACCCCCACTGGCCTACTTCTGACCCCGTGCTCTGTGAGTGTATTAGGTTTCCCCTCTGGCCTTCCTCAGACCCCAAATTTTCAATTTCATGTCATAAGGCCACCAATTAAGTTCTGTTTGCAAATCAAGGCAGAGGCATCCCGTTCTGTTAGGTCACCAGTTTTTCCACAAAGTCACTATACCTATCAATGCATGTTTAAATTCCCCAAAGGGCACTTTGGTAGGCAGCTGCATAATTTCTAAAAAGAAGTTTAGGAAATGTGAAGTGAAAGCGACTCCTTATTCAAAGATCCAAGATAGTAACCAAGTAAATAGAAAGAGCTGATAACATAATATGTAGGAATGCCATTGCTACTGCAAATGAGTATAGGATCCAACCTGGTCAGGTGAGGGGCGAGACAGTGGCACACTGACTATACTGGACACTCTTCAAAGCTGTTGTTGAGTCTTTCTAGAGCTTTACGCTTCCATTTCCTGTCATCTGGTTTAAAATTAATTGCCATGAATGTTTTATGACCAGGGAGCAAACAGACTGAAAGGTCTGCAGAACCGGATCAATCAGTCTTTCTATCTGTGGAGTTCCCTATTTCTCTTGAATACGAGCTACAAAGCTGTGCAGAAACAGGAAAACAAACCTATCCCTGATTATTCATTCTCGGTCCAATGACACCTCTTTCGTGAAGCCTGCTCCCGCCGAGTGAGAATTAGTTACTCCCTTCCTTGGGTATCCTCGCACTCACACTTTAATTACAATCTCTGTTACATTGCAGTTATTGTCTTCTCATCTTTTAAAGTATCATTTTTTTGAACTATTTACCCAAATACAATAAAAAGTCACCTGCCACTAGCAATGTGATTTGAGATAGATTTCCTTCTAAACCTCTTTGTATACATACCCACATATACACACATTCACATACATACACATCCAGATACTTTACAAAATGGGACCATACTGTACACACTAATATTAATCTACTTTTTAAACGGTTACATAGATGTGTAATTAATTCCCTACAGATGGACATTTGGGTTGTTTGCAATTTTTCACTGGTGTAAATACTCTAATATCTTTGCACGTATATCTTTTTTTTTTTTTTTTTTTTTGCGGTACACAGGCCTCTCACTGCTGTGGCCTCTCCCGTTGCGGAGCACAGGCTCCGGACGCGCAGGCTCAGCGGCCATGGCTCACGGGCCCAGCCGCTCCGCGGCACGTGGCATCTTCCCGGACCGGGGCACGAACCCGCGTCCCCTGCGTCGGCAGGCGGACTCTCAACCACTGCGCCACCAGGGAAGCCCTGCACGTATATCTTTGTGTGGCTGTTGGTTAAGTACTTAAAATATATATTTTTAACATTTAAAAAAATTATAATTGCCACTACCCCCCTCCCCACAACACACACAAGACCATATCACTTTCAAGTTCTACCAGCAGCATACCGGGATGCCACTTCCTTGTGCTCGCAACAGTGTTAGCCATTAGCCATTAGG
Organism: Phocoena sinus; assembly: GCF_008692025.1. Taxonomy (NCBI): domain Eukaryota; kingdom Metazoa; phylum Chordata; class Mammalia; order Artiodactyla; family Phocoenidae; genus Phocoena; species Phocoena sinus. The sequence continues at coordinate 53,425,945 of NC_045770.1, read as the reverse complement.
TAAAGGGAGTCTAGTTATTTTCATCTGCAACTGTTGAACATCTTTTTCTGTTTCTTGGCCTCATTTTTCTTCCTCTCCAGTGCCTCCACTGTCACCACGCCACCACCATCTCTCACCTGGACTCCTAACTGGTCTCCCCACATCCTCTACTCCACTTCTCTCCACCCAGAAGCTAGAGGGATTAAAAAATAATAATAAAACAAATGGAATCATGCCCCCTGCCTAAAACCCTTTGACACCTTTCTATTCCTTTGAAGATCAAATCCAAAGTCCATAATGCCCTTGTGCCTTGAGAGGCTGCTTCTAGGACCCAGTTTCTGCACTGCTTGGTTTGTCAATGCATCCATCTGCCTCCATTCTCTGCTCTTAGCAGGCTGGCTTCCTTTTAGGTCCTCTTCTTCCCAACTCAAGGCCCTGGACATGCTGTTCCCCTGCCTGCAGAGTTGTTTGCTCTCCCCTCTGCTGCCTAATCCCAACTCATCCTGCCTCTCTCTGGGCTTAAACGCCATCCCCTCAGAGAAGCACTGAACCCCCAGACTAAGTGAGCTCCTCTGGCTACTTACCGGAGATTTCCTTTGTGGCCCATCTCACAACTGTAATTAAGTACTGTCTGGTTTGTTCAGTGAGTACCACAACTGCAGGCTCCATGAGGACAGGGCTGGGGACTCTTCCCAGCACCATCCACTCAGAACTCAGCATGGGAGCTAGCACAGAGTAGGCACTCAACAAATACTTACTGAATTAATTTCTTTCTTAAGTTAAAATAAAATCAAATAACCTGTCTACTCCAAGGGCCAAGCAATCAACTCTAGGTTTTATGAATAAAGGAATGTGGGTTTTCATACAGAAAGCAGACGATGTGAAAAACCAGGTCTGTTTTTAAGGGTACGGTCTCTGGTTGAATTAAGCCCAATCATGAAGGACTGTCTCATCTCTCTCCATGTAAACAATATGAAGCCTTGGCTTTGGCAACCACAAGATCACTGGGGTGGAAGGATGTGGAAGCAAGGTCCACATCTTGGGCCTTTCTGTAGCTCCCTTTTTTCCTCTCTACCTTGTGTTTTGCCCACATTCAATGCATGTCTCTTAAATGGATTTCATTTCAAGTCAAATTACATAGTAATTATGTCTAATTCACTGCCTTTTCTACTGTCTAACATTTAAAAATAAATTTGCATTATCTAGCACAATTGACTTGATGGTTTTTCCCTCTACAGATCAATACCTACATTTATGAGTACTTCCTCTTAGGTTACTTTCTGAAAACCAAAAACAGTGAATTACAGGTCAGAGAGCCTTGGCTCTCCTGTAGCTACCTCTCTGCCCTGCTCCCTAAGTCTACCTTGTTGTCAGCTCAGCATTCTGTGCACTGAATTTGGTGAAACTGTACCCCCTCTCCCCTTTCTTATAGGATCTCTGCGATGGAAGTCTGAGATCAGGCCAGGGTGTGGAGGCACCATTTCCTTGGCTTCATTTGGACTCTTCTCAAGTTAATCATGGAGCACAACATTGGTTATAATGATCAGTTGCATGTAAGGTGTGGATGGACTCACTCTGGTCAACTCTAGCCACTGATTTCCTGGGTGAGGTAGCTGTAGATCAAGGGTTTGCTGGGGTCTATTGTGGAGGGCTCAGATGTCCATCCATCCTAAGGGAGGTACAGAAGAAGAAGAAAAGCTTGTCTCCTGCCCTGGGGGCGATTGTGTTTCAGTTGGGAAGACAAGACCAAGATGCCACAGTCTCAGTCCCACCAATGTCTGAAGCCCCATCTGGCCACTCCTCTAGTTGCTGCTCTAAGATTCCTTTACTATGAACATCTCTCTATCTGAAGTGTCCTTCTCCATCTAAAGATCCAAAGAAGAATGATTGGGACACCTACTGGGGCTCAGTAAGTCCTTGTTAAATGTTGTTCAGAAGCATTGGCTCTGGAATCAGAGTCTGGCTTTGACCTCTGGCTCTATTCCCTCCCAGCTGGGTGACCTTGGGCTGTATCCTTAACCTTCCCAAGCCTCTGTGTTTTTATCTGAAATGCAGGGATAGTTAAAAAGGACCCACATTTTGGGTTGCTGCAATGCTCATGTGCCTATCACCTAGCAAAGGCTCAACAAATTTTTGGTGAATATTATTACTGCTACTATTGTAATTTTAGTTAATAGTGTAGTACTTAACATGTGCTAGGCTTTGTCCTAAACACTTTACAATATTAACTCATTTAATCCTCATAAACAATGCTGTGAAGTAGAAACTATTATTTTTCTCATTTAATAGACAGAAACTTCAGTATTAAGAGGCTAATAAAATTGCCCAAAGTCAAACAACGAATAGTGAAGCCAGGATTTTGAACCCAGGCAGTTTGGCCTGGAAGTCATGCTCTAAACCACTAGATTAGTAACCATAACGATTGTTATTTAATGAATTATCAGAATTCTTAGTTGTTAATAACTATTCATTTTTATTAACGATGGGTGCCTGCCCACTCATACAGGTCCCCAGACACCTGGGGTGACAAAGATGGGGTTTAGGTCTGGCTGCAAAAAGTGCACTGAACTTCCAGGCCCTACCGACTAGGAGGGCTGGGGTTTTCCCCTGAATTTCCTACTACATCCAGATGGACTCTAGGCCTGAGTGGGTCAGGACCTGCAAGGGAAAGGACGTCCGTGACTCAGCCAAGCAAGGACGGAGAAGGCTCAGGGTCACGCCACCTTTCTGGGAGTCCCTGCTGCTCCCGCTTATGAGGTCCCATTGACCCTCAGTTCAGAGATGCTTCTTGAGCTTTAAGTATCTCCTCTTCAGATGTGGAGGCTGTTGATCCAAGCTAAGCTGGTCGCGTTGCTGCCAGACGTCTGAGCGAGGGGGAGCTCTCCCCTGAGGACCGTGGTCTGTCATTTTCAACCTCATCATGGTTGTTCATGGATTTTTTTTTTAAATTTTGCCTGTGTTGGATCTTCTCTGCTGCACGCAGGATTTCTCCAGTTGCGGTGAGCAGGGGCTACTCTTCGTTGCAGTGCGCAGGCTTCTCATGGCGGTGGCTTCTCTTGTTGCGGAGCACGGGCTCTAGGCACACGGGCTTCAGTAGTTGCGGCACGCAGGCTCAGTAGTTGTGATGCATGGGGCTTAGTTGCTCCGCGGCATGTGGGATCTTCCCAGACCAGGGATCGAACCCGTGTCCCCTGCATTGGCAGGCGGATTCACAACCACTGCACCACCAGGGAAGTCCTGTGCATTGATTTGTTTTTCCTGGACTTCTGCTGCTTATTAGAGCCTCAAAACATGCTCACTTTAGCTTTCTTCTGGGTATTTCAAAGTTTCTGTCCTTCTTCACTCCCTCTTGGTTAGACTTCATTTTTTTGGTGGGAAATCACAAAAGGGAAGCATTTTAGGCATGAAGCAATTCGGGAGAGAAAACTGGACTCTAGCCACAGGGCCTTGGCCTACACAACCTAACAACCCACCATGGCTTGGCAGGGTCAAGAATAAGACCCTTAACTGGCCTTCCAAATACCAGCTGTGTCTTCCTCTGGGCGCCCTCACCTCAGCTGCTCCCAGCTGGGGACATGACATGAAGTTGCTTCCAGAGTGACGTAGTTTTCCATGTTGTAGAGCAGAGATAATGATGCTTTTATTATTTGCCTAAGAATGTGGATAGTCCAATAACAATCTAAAACATTGCATGACAGGATCACTTCTTTTCAACCACGCCCACAGAACCATGGGAGAGGGCCTTTCTAATTTTTAAAAACCAAGGAAGTCAGCTCTCCTTGACACATCAACTTTTCCACCCACCAGCCGTATGCTCACCCTTTCATCAGCAAGCAATTGCTGGCCGCTTCCTCTGTTTCAGTTGGGAAGACAAGACCAAGATGCCACAGTCTCAGTCCCACCAACGTCTGAAGCCCCATCTGGTGGCCAGGAAAACGGAGAAAGCAGGGACCTGACCCATGTTTGAATCCCAGCTCTGACTCAGATGAGCTGTGTGACACAGAGAAAGTTAATTAACCTCTCTGAGCCTCACCTTCCTCATCTGTAAAGGGAGATCCTTATCCCAACCTTCCAGGGCTGTTGTAAGAATTCTAAGGAATGGCATTTCTCAGACACTTCGCTGGGGCCTGCATGTCAGTCCTGAACAGCACGCACTGCTTTATAAAGTCCACTACTGGAATTTCCTGGTGGTCCAGTGGTTAGGACTCCAAGCTTTCACTGCTGAGGGCCCGGGTTCGATCCCTGGTTGGGGAACTAGGATCCCACAAGCCACGTGGCACAGCCAAAAATAAAAATAAAAAAAGAAAAGTCCACTACTAATGGTGGTCCATGTGACATGCTCCCTGCACTAAAAGGTACACAGTGTTACAGGTAGAGTGCGGCAGTCTGTGATCCACAGGGAGATCCAGCCCAGGAGGGGTCAGTTCTACCACAGTGGGACTGGGTAAAGCAGGCTCCAAGCAAGACTTCAAGTGAGCACAATGTCTTCAAAAGAAAAAGGTCCACGGCACGAAGTATGAAATGCAGACCTGTCCTGAGAAATGTGAGCAGCAGAAGGAACAGTGGACACTGACAGCATGGATGCTATGAAGGATGCAGGGCTGGAGCCTGGAAGGCCTCCTGGGCCAGGTTCTAGCAACAGCTTCATCCATCAGAGGGTTTTAAGCTGGGCAATCATAGGCCAGGTTTGTCCTTGAGACTAATTACTGCCTGCAGTGAGGCTGGACTGGAGGGGTGAGCCTGGGGCAGGGAGAGCCACGGAGCTGAGGCTGATCCAGGCTCAAGGGAAGGGTCCCTCACTTTGTTCGACAGGCTGCTAGTTGCCCGTGCCCGGCTCCTCATAGCAGCCTGACTGCAATGACCCAGCTACCAGAGGCTGTGGGCACGGCTGCTCCATTGCTCCTCTGAGAAGGCTCCTTTTGGCATCAACTACAAAACCATCTGCCTAAAACGACCTGTTCCTTTCTGGTATGGCTGGGACAGCACCTGCTCGGCTACAGGGCTGTCTCACAGCCCTTGCCTGGAGCCACTGACAGGGTGACAGGGCTGCTGCCCCAGCCTCCATCACTCAAATTAATTCAATTCCATCCAGTTAGATGATTTTTGTGTGTGGACCCATGCTCAGTTTTGAGGCTCGTATGAGGTTGTAACAGAAAAGGTCATGGGCCCAAGAGGTTTATAGTCAAGGACACAGGTCTGCGCTGTGACCCAAGGCTGAGCACTGGATGTGTTCACGGCCGAGTGACAGTGCTGTGGGGATAAGAGAGATGGAGCCGTGAACCCTCCTTGGCAGCATTAGAAAAGCTCCATGCAAGAGGTGGCACTTGCCTGGGCCCTGGAGACAAAGAAGGCATCTGACAGGCAAGGGGTGAGAAAAGAGCATTCATTCCAGGCTGAGGGAGGGCACGTGAGGAGGAAGTAGCGTTGCTTTCTAGAGCTGAACCACAGCGGGAGAAGAGGAGGTGACAGGAGGCAAAGACCAGGGGGCGCTGAGGTCCCGCTGGGAGGGGCCTGATGTCACTTTCTACTTTCTTCCCCGAGGCACAAGAACCAGGGTCACGTAAGAAACAGCAAAAGCAGTAACTTTTATTAAACACCACTCTGCATCTGGCAACGTGCATTCCATTAACTCTACACAAGTCATTTGGTTTGAATGTTATAACCATCCTGGGAGAGACATATTGTCACCGTCCCCCTTTTACATGGGAAGAAACTAAGGTTGAAAGAGATTACATGACTGCCGAGGCTGCTGAGGCAGGAACAGAGCTAAATATGTGAACCTGAGCCCAGTGGTCCTTCCTCCGCACAACACCAGCTCCCTACATGAGGGAGACAGATGCCTGATACCTTGGCTTCAAACAGCCAAGGAGACAGGATCATCAACATCACCACCACCGCCTTCACCATCGTCATGACCACCGTTGTCATGGACTCCAAATTGTATTTCACAAAGGAGAAAGGGAACCATATGTGCCTCTTTGTAATAGGATCTTATAAGATTCCTGAGCATATATGTTTAATTAAAATCAACTGCTACCAGTGACCGCCTGTGGTCACTGCCAGCTTACAACTTGGGAGGTGCTTCGTGATGTGTTTCTAATAACCTTTACAACCACCCTATAAAGCAGGCTTTACTTCCCGGGTCTTATAGTTGAGGGAATGGAGGCTCAGAGAGGCAAAGCGATCTGCCTTAGTTGTACAGAGCGGGAACTAGACACACACACCTCAGTGCTCAGCCCCACCTGCCATGTTCAAACTCAACACGTCCACGGCGCAGTCTCTACCTCCAAAGGGGCCTCTTCTGCTGGCCCATCTCAGTGAGTGGTGCACTCTCCACCAGCACACGCTGGAAACCTAGGCCACCTCTCAAGACGCCTCCCCTTTGTTTCACCCCCATATGAACCCCTCATCAAACCCCGCTGGTTCTCACTCTCCCTGTCCTATCCACTTCTCACCACCTCCGCCTCCACTACCCAAGTCCAGGCCACAGCCAGCTCTCACCTGAGCTTCTGCAATGGCCTCCCAACCAGTCTCCCAGCATCCCGCGCTCATGGAGATGCGAGCCCTTCCCTGGCTCCAGGGCCCAGAGAGCCTGGCTCCTGCTGTAGTAGCTCTGCTGCCTCTGACCACACGCCCCACCCCACCCCGCCCCGCCCCGCCCCGCCCCGCCCCTTTTACGTCCTCAAACACCACGCTGTGTGGCCTGCTTCAGAGCATTTATACAGGCTGTTTCTTCCAGCTCCGCTCCCGGCTTTGTAGGCCCTGCCTTCAGATCTTAGCTCAAATGTCACTTCTTCCAGGAATTCTTCCCAGACCCCCATCTCAATCAGTAGGTACACACCAGGACAGTTGTGCCTGAGACATGGAAACGCTTCCACATCAGTTGCTACGTAGTCACTGCCCTGAGCCCTGAGATACTGCCCATCATGACCTCAGCTCCTCCCCAGGGTCCTCCAGCCCTTGCCACAAGCCAGAGGATAAGGCATGTGTGCAAGTGGAAGGCTCCCGGGCCCCGCCTGGGCATTATGGCAGAAGCCGTTTCTGACTGGCCTGTGTACCTGCAGTCCTGGTTGTTAAATATTTTGAAGGCCACCTCCGCTCTTGATCCTGTACTTCTCACAGTTCATGGTTATGTATTTATTTGGGTGACTATTTTAGGCATGAACTCTGGGAGGGCAGGAAGCACAAAAGTTTGCTTTACCACGTCCAGGCTCAGTAGAGAAGGCCTAAGTGATATAATGAATTAAATGAATAGGAAGTGCTGCTTCCTCCACCTTTCTGGCTGTATCTGCTCAGCTTTTCCAATAACTTCAGGGACCAAGCAATGAAAGAAGCTGGGCGGATACAACCGAACACCAAGGTGTGTTCAGCAGCTGAGGTGAGGCAGGTGAGGAGAGGGGAGGGAAGGGGGCTACCTGTCCTGTAGCAGTGAGGTCATGGTCTCCGCTACGTACAGACACTGGGGAGAGAGGAGGAAGGTAGTCTTTCTGGGCTTGACATTTACCTGTTCCTTAGTCACTTTATCCATCTCATAAAGAGCTCTCAAGCCCAGCCCAGGCCCTTATCGATCAGGCAACGCCTTAGTCCCAAAGCTATCTTCTCTCATGGCTGCTACTGCAAGACTCTCTTAGCGAGTCACCCTGTCTCACCTCTCACTCCCTCTGATTCTTCTCCTGCACCAAGCATGGTTTTTAAATGTGCATCTGATCAAGTCTTCCTTCTGTTGAAAATTCTGTGGCTTCCCACCATCCTCAAGATACGTTCAGAGCCTCCCCTAGTTTACAGGGTCTTCCTCTCTGCGTCTTATCTATCCCTCTAACCTCACCACCTGTTCTCCTCATTCTCCTCTATCTCCTCCATCAAAACACACTTCTCCCTGTCTCAGGGCCTTTGCACATGCTATCCTGATTTCCAGAATTTTCCCAGCTCACTGTCATCAACCTTCTGTGTTTTAGCTAAAAAGCCATCTACTTTGAAAAGTCTTTGCTGACTAACACCACTCGGTCAGCTCCTCCTACGACCCACTACCTTTCTTCTGATACATTCAGCCTGCCTGAACTAGCTGTTCAACGTCTGTCTTGAATAGAAGCCCCTCGAGGTCAGGGACCAGGCCATCTTATCTAGCCGGTAGCTCAGCCTGGTTCCTGACACAGAGGGCTCAATCAATATTTGATGAAAGAATAATCAATATGATGAGGCTGTAAACTTGGACTTTGTCTCCAGGGTCAATGCTGAAATGTAAATTCTAACGGTTACTGTAGAGATCTCAGGAATGAGCCAATTTGTCTCCCTTCATCTAAGGTATGGGAGGGGTCTGAAAACTCAAAAGGGACCAGACTGAACTCTTAGGAGAGAACTTGAAAAATAAATAAATAAATAAATAAGAAAGAAGGACTAAAAAGGAAGGCAGGAAAAGAATAGAAGATGAGCTCTCCGAAGCAAAAGATTGAGTAAAAGTGTAGGAAAGGACTCACTGAAGATTCTTTTCACGGTAAAGGAAGCCCCTTGGCAAGCTGAGAACCAGGTCATGCTGTTCCAGGACATGGGATTTCACCCTGGATGTCCCATCCCTCCTCCGACCCTGACAAGCCGTGTGACCCTCGGCCAGGCATTTGTCCTCTACAACTTGGCTTCCTTCCCTGCAAAACAAGAAGCGCCCAGGTTCCCCAGATCTGGGATTTCTGCACAGGAGCTTCAGGGAAGAATCAGAGTGAGGGGGATGGAAACCATGGGGGTATGGAGAGTTAGGGCTGGAGTAGCACAGCACCTTCCATGCAGGACACAAGGGGGAGCCCAGGCCCATGGCGGGGTGGGGGTGGGGGTGGGGCAGTGGGCGTTGCAGGAAGCCTCCATCCCCTCTCCTCCCGCCCCATTCCAGGCTTGTCTGACGTCCTCGGCCACCAACAAATTGGGAGACGTTGGTCTGATGTAACTGAACATCAACCAGGCTGCACAGGGCCTAGGAAATTGCCTCTGAAGCCACTACAGGTGTGGAAGTAGAGGAGGCTGGGAGGGCGGCAGAAGTCAGGGCTGCGCGCTGAATGGGTGGCCCCAGGCCTGATACCCTTGGATCCTGGAGTCCAGGTGTTCAGGTGGCCTAGAGATCACCTGGGACATGGATCTTGGCCTTTTTGTCTCATGGAGCCCTTTGGCAGTCTCCTGAAGCTTAGAGACCCTGTCTCAGAAAAATGTTTCCAAATGCATAAAATAAAATCCATAGGCTTACAATGGAAACCAATTACATTAAGATGGTTACTGAAATGTTAAACTGATAAATTTCTGGTACAGTAATATTTTTATTTCTCTTTAAAGTCAAGATTTATAACAAACTCTAGTGGCAGGTCTAATACTCTCATAACCTGGGAGTAATAATGGACGTAAACGGTATTTTGAAGTACCTCCAACAACTGTAATGGGACACAAAAACGTCTGATTCCTCCTGGTAACAAAGTCCCAGAGACTTCAAATGCCATTGTGGTTTACTGCCTATATTCACAATGGGAGAAAATGCTAACTTTTTTCCCAGCCATGTGTTCACATTAAGAACCTCTACTTTAGGGCCATGACCTGACTTTACAGAGGAGGTGGCTGGAGCCCCCAGAGGGGCTGAGAGCTGTACAAAGCTACCAGCAAGTTAGAGTTAAAAGCAGACTCAGCACGCCCTCCTGCTGTCTCCCAGCCAAGCTCCGCCCACTCGGTAGAGCCATCTCGGCATGCATGATTTTCCGAACACATAACACAGGACCATCCCTACGACTCCCTGAGCCTTGGTTTCCTCATCAGTGAAATGGGAACAAGCACACCGCCCTCTGCAGGCTGCTGTGAGGATAGAATGAGAAAACGAATAGGAAAGGGCCTTGATACCTGGACAGTGCTCTGTACTTGTGTAGATCAGTAACATAGGAGTACGTATTATACATCGCCTCACAGAAAATTAAAGGGTATGAACTTTGGGTTTCAGTAGTGGGCAGGTCCGTGGTGGCAACCCCAAATGCTTATAGGGGTAAGGTAATAAGGAGGGGCAGGGACTGTGGCAAAGCCAAGAACTCACGCCCATCTGAAAGGGGCAGCCACCATTCGGTACCAGTGGAGGGTGCCACCCAGGAAGGTGGGCCTAGTGTTGCCAAAACTGATTTTTTAAGAGATGGCAGAAATCCATATTCTTGGCAAAATGTCCTGATTTTTATATTAAACATCTTTATAATTAAAACAAGATGAGAGCCCAAAAACATGTCTATAGGCTGTCAGTTTGCAGCCTCTGCGGGGTACAGGTTTCACAGCCTGGGAAAGGAGATGAAACAGGTCAGTGCTTCCCATACAAGCAAGAGGGTCCTCACCCCAACCTGGCTTTGGAGGTCAGGTGGTGCCCATACGGGATAAGCATTCTTGTCAGGGCAACCGAGGCCTCCCCAGTGGAGGCAGCTGGTCCTAAAATTGTACTCCCCTCCCCTCGCTGCTATGAGGCTGTTTTGTTTTATTAATAAACTTGGATCGTGCTCACAGCACATCAAGGTAAACAGAGATGCTTCCAGGGCAGGTAATGCAGGCAGTTCTAATAGACGAAGAAACAGGCTTCCAAATATAAATAGGAAAATAAGATAAATAGATGGAGATCCAAGTCTGCTTCATGCTAATTTGCAGGCTGTGAGCCACAGACTTAGAGAACCGTGGATCATCTGGGCTGGAAGGGACCTTTGTTCAGAGGATGGGGAAACAGGCCCAGAAATGGGAAAAGACTTGCCAAGGGTCACATTCCTTATGTGAATACTTCTGATTTCTCATAGCATCAGCTTTGTCATCTGAAGACTCTAACAGAGCCACACACAGTTTCCTGAATGTGTCGTATTCTCTCCAGCCCAGCGCTGCTGCCCCCTGCCCCCACCCCCCGCTGTTCCCTCCTTCATCTGGCCGTCTCTGACTCGACCTTCAAGAGCAGCTTGAGTTTGCCCTTGGGAACCTGCCCTCACTCCTTCCTCCATGCCTTCATCAACCACAGCACATGCACACAGGATTGTCGCTGTCGGTGTATGCGTCTGCCCCTCCAGCCAGCTGGGAGCTCCTGAGGGCAGGACCCTGCCTCATCCAGCTCTGTCTACTGAGAACCCAGCACAGGACCGGGCATATGGGAGATGCTTTCCAAGCCTCCGCTGAGTGAAGCATTGAACAACGTAAGACCCTCTTGCAGAGGGAGAAGGACGCTGCAAACAAAGATTATTACAGGAGAGCTCATCAAACACCACCTTGATATCGAGTTATCATGCCAAATGATCCCAAGCTTAAGATAATATAGAGACTTTGGTCTATAACATCAAAGACCAGCCAAAATGCAGGTGAGGAAAAGTATGCCGTGACTTTGATAATCCCTCTTGTGAACAAAAGAGATGCAAACTGATTACTTCCGGAGGATCCAACATGTGCCAAGCTCCACGATGGATGCTTTCCCACATGGCCTCACTTAATTCCCAGGAGCTTTCGAAGTAGGTGATACACCTATCTTGCAGGTGTGGAATGAGGAAAGCAAGGTCCACCCATGACAGGAAGGAGAGAAGGCAGGATGGAAGGCAATCCATCCCACTCCCGAGTTCCTCCCGTTCTATCAAAGTCATCACTATAATTAACAATGGAGTCCTCATCCTGCCTGTTCTAACCATGGCTTATCTCATACAGGGACTGGAGCTTTGAATAAATCATTTCCCCACCTCTACCCCCAGGCCTGCTATTCCAGACCTGCCACTGCCACAGGTCTGGGGACTTGGGAGGAGTGGGGTCAATGTGGGGGGGTCTCTCTGGTCCTCTTGTGAGGGGGAGGGTGGGAAGAATAAAATGCGTAAGGCAGAAGAAGCCCAATCCCCTTCCCACCCTTCCCCCCTCCCAACCCCAGGCAATAACTACAGCCATGGAGTGGATAGGAGGGAGAGGGTTCTGTTCAGCTCTCTTTAGATTTTATTTTTTTTTATTTATTTTTTTTATTTATTTTATTTTTTTTTTATGCGTTACGCGGGCCTCTCACTGTTGTGGCCTCTCCCGTTGCGGAGGACAGGCTCCGGACGCGCAGGCTCAGCGGCCATGGCTCACGGGCCCAGCCGCTCCGCGGCATGTGGGATCTTCCCAGACCGGGGCACGAACCCGTGTCCCCTGCATCGGCAGGCGGACTCCCAACCACTGCGCCACCAGGGAAGCCCTAGATTTTATTTTTAAAGTATTATTTAAATTTGTGGATTACCCCCAGAAAACTTTGGTTTCAAGGGTACCTACTCTGAGACAAAAGTCCTCAGGTTCACACATTCCTTCATCAGCCTACTAGTAATAACTCAAGTAGCAGTAAGATGGGACGTGAAAAGGGGTTTGTGAATGTCACAGAAACCATTCTGATTGCTCAGTGCATACACTGGGCATTTCCAGCTTCTAAGTGGACAAGATCCTGCATCCAACAGCAACCAGTACATTGCATTCCCTTGTGTCATAAATGTTTAAGGAAGAGGCTTGGAGTGAGATACTGAAATCTCAAACCCAACTAACCTCTCTGAGTCAGTTTCAATGCCCAGACCTCACAGGAGTTCAGCGATGATGAGTAAGTGCAGGATGCCGGGCAAGTGGCCAGCACAGTATCCGACACGTTGCAGGCTGGTCTCCCGTTTCCCACCGCTTTCACTTCAGAGTTGCTGGTCCTGAGTGCCAGGGGCAGCTGAGACATGGAGGCGAACCAGTACAGTGGATGTGCTATTTATTTCCACAGGCTTCGCCTCTATTTGACCTTGTTACTCCTACTTTGTCGATTGGGCTAGTATTTTACAAGCCCACAAGACATAGTTTTTTACGAGCCCATAAAAACTCTTCAGAGTGAAATCAGATTCATCTGCCACTCTCTGGCTTGAAGACTAAAGCCCAACACTTGGGCTTTCCCTCCTGGGCTCTCTGTTTCCTCCTGTGCATCCCCTCCCAGCATGCACTTGGGGGCCTCCATCCAGGTGGGCTCACCCTTCTCTAGACGTGTTCTGCCCATTCCTGCCACTGCACCTTTGCTTATGTTCTTCCTCTTCTGGGACAGTCTAAACCCTTCCTTCTCTCCCCACCACCTGCGAGAAGCATTACCCTTGCAATTTAAACTCCTGCTGCTCCTCTCTCTCCTCAGAATCCCACGATGCTCAGAGAAGCAGCGTCGTTTGTATTTTCTTCCTGGCGACTGTTTTACTTGCTGCAGGGCCCTAAGTGAGATCTTTCAAGGTCTCTACATACTCTCCCAAAGAAGGAGAGCTCCTCTAAGGCAGGGCCAATGCAGACCCTCCCCCAAATGCATTCATCTGTACATTCCCGGTGTCTAGCAGAGAACGAGGCAGGCAGCACGGGCTCAATTAGCAAATGCTCCCAACGCCCCCGATTGGAAGGCTGCCACCAGGCATGGTGAGACACAAGATGGGATGAGCACCTGTCAGAGTGGATACAATCCCTGCCAAGCCTGCCACAAGCATATTCTGAAGTGGGCTGTTCTGCTTCCCTTAATGAGATGCACCAACCACAGAGTGGGAGCGAGCAAACTCATTCTAAGCAGCACGGCTAGACTTAGAGGCTATATGCTTTGTTACCACCGGGACTGGCTGCCCACCCACTTCTACATTCATTCAGGCTTCCCCCCCCCCCACACACTCGGTTTTTTCCAGAAGGCCCCATCCTTAGTCACTGTCAGAAACGATAAGTTTGTGTGACTGGTGATGGTCCCCGACCCAAACTAGAAGGCAAGGAAGTAGACCCTACATCATACTTCTCTGACTTTGGTTGTTTTTATAACCTTAAGCCCCTGTTCATACGTGCAGTGTTGACCTTTCCACAGATTACAAAATGAGGGGTTTTCCAGTGTTACAGAATATGATTCCAAAGCCAAGTAAAATTAATCCTTTGGCTTATTTATTCCCAGACCAGGGTTCCAGACGGACAAAGAAAACGCCAGTTGATGAATCTGAAGCTACTGGTCCAGGTCTCCCCACCCCAGTTCTTCACCACAAAGCACGGTAAATTACATGTATTAGGCCCTTCCTCCTTACCAAAATATATCCCATGTAATGTTTTCCAAATGGATAATCCTCTGCCAAATCCTACATAATCGTCTCCAATGTTTGCTGGTAATGGACACCAGGAAGCCATCGAACTTGCCTCAGCTCTAAATACATTTGTGCTAATAACTCTTGTACAGAAAGAGCTCCATTGCTGCCGATTTCAAGGCTCTAGAAATCAGACTCCTAACAAATTTCCTTTGGCTTTGTTTCACATAATCCCGCTGCTGTCTGCTTCATGCTCTTCTCCAAATGTGTTGGGTCCCAATGGGCCATTGTCCTCCATGAATGATGGCTTCAGGCTCGACAAACAGCCCTCCATCTATCATCGCGGAGCTCCAGTGGCAACAACAGAGGCTGCTCTGTCTCCCTCGCAATCAGGCAGAGTGATGGTCCTGCCTTGGGCTTGCCTCCCCCACCGTCTTGGGAGGGTTACCAGAGTTCGCTGGGAACTCTGAGGAAGCAGGTCAAGGCTGAGCTACTTCCCCTTTGAGTGTGCAGCCCTTCTGGTCTGGGGAGATCCCACTTATGTTCTCTTCTCCAGGTGGCCAATCCCCGAGGTCATCCATCCTCCCCTTTGCAACCTGAGCCCTTCTTCCAATCGTGCCATTCATCTCCCAGTGGGGCTCTGAGAATCTAATGAGATAATCCTGCCGAGAGTGGTTTGCAAATGCAGAATGGACAGAGCAGTTAAGGAGAATTGGCTTTGCAGTCAGGAAAGCCTGGGTCTGAATCTGACTCATCACTTTCAGACTGTGTTATCTTGCAAGAGCCACTTAATCTCTCTCAGCCTCAGTATTCTCATCTGCAAAATAGGAATAATAATGCCTGACTCATAGTATCGGCATGAAGCTCAGGTGGATATGGAGGTGATGGAAATAAAGCACTAAGCACAGCACCTGGCAAACAGGAGGCACTTAATAACGTGTTCTATTATTTTAAAAATTAATAGCATCATAATATTAATAAGAATTCAATATTTCCCCTAAAACTCTAGAAAAATTGATGGTGAAGAGAAATCATCGTATTCACCTGTGGTTTGGGGTCTCCCTTCAAAGATGCTGGAGCCTGAGCCTGAGAAGCCCGGTGGTGCCAGTCCCAAGTTGCCCCAGCACACCCCTGGATCAAGCTCAGACCCTGGCTCTGCCACTTGCTCTGTGACCTTGGCTAAAAAGCCTCAGTTCCTTCCTGTGCCAACTAGGATCAGTAAGGTCTACCTTACAGGGCTGTGGTGAGTACCAGTGAGGTAATGCAGGGGAAAACACTAGCCTTTAGTTCCTGGCCTGCAGCAGGTGCTAAAGAAACTTAAGCTAGTTACTGATTCACTAGACACTTAATAACAGCCTAGGGCATTGTGCTGGGTGCTGAAAGAGAGAAGAAGAAAGAAGAGAAGGAGAAGGAGGGGGAGTGTAGCAAAGGGGGAGGGGAAGAAGAGGTGAATAAGACTTGATCTGTACCCTCATGGAGCTCACAGACTAATGCAGTGATTCTCAGCCCCAGCTACACATCATAGTCATTCAGAAAACTTAAATATATATATATATATATATATATATATATATATATATATATACACACATATATATATATATATATCTGTCCAGGCTCCATACCCAGAGATTCTGACTTAATTGGTCTGGGGTGAGACCTGGGCATCAGTATTTTGCAGAAGCTCCCAACATCCTTCCAATGTGTCCAGGGCCAAGAAAGACTGGCCTCTTAGGGGGAAGATAGGAGCACATAGATGGTTTAATAATATATGCTCAGGGCTCCAACAGAGTTATACACAAAGAGTGATAGGAACACAGACAAAGGCAAAGGTAATCCCCTATCACTTAAGCTGAGTAATAGCGTGGGAGTAGGGCTTCATCAGAAGGAGGATCTGAGAGAAGGGCATTCTGAGGCTTTTCTGCACGACCTTAAATAAATGCAGAGCTGCAGTGAGTCACCAGGCAGGGCCTGGAGCAAACCAGGGCAGCAGGAGGAAAGTGAGATAAGTTGGACTATTTCCCATGTGCAGAGCTCCTCAGGGGACCCCAGCCCTGTGCTCTGTGCCCCAGTGCTTGGCTGGGGCCTTGGTCCAAGAGTTTCACCACTCAGGGAGAGAGACAGAAGGGAGAGAGCACTTCTCTCTGGTCAGGCAGCCTCTGGGAAGTTCCTTTGCTTCCGCATCAACAGCATCACAAGCCTTGCAGAGAGACCAAACACTTAGGGTGACTCAAAGGTTGCTTGGTTTGTTGGGAGGGTCTCCTGTCCATGGTGCTGAACAGTCCCTATGCTGAAGAACCAGGCTGTTCCAGGTGTGTGTGTGGTCTGTAGACAGGCAGCATCAGTGCCACCAGGATCATGGGCCCTGCCCCAGGCCTACAGAATCAGGATCTGTCACTTATCACATCCCTAGCTGGTGTAAGTAAAGAAATGAATTTAATGCTTTGGAAACAGCATTTTCAAAGAAAAAAATGGAATGGTATAGAAAAGAATAAAAAATGTCAGCTTTCTTCACATCTAAGAGCAAGTTTTGTTATTACATATATGGGTATACTGAGCAGGGTCCAAGAAGTGTCTATTCCTATGAGCTGCATTTTCAACAATGTCTGAAAGACCCTGCTTGTTTTTCCTAATCCCGGAACACTGATGATTTTTATCTAATACCTTCTAGGATTCTGAGCCAGATGAGAGGACACAGACAGTGGGATAAAAACAGGGTATAGATCAACTGAGGAAGAGAATGAGAATGAGACAGAGACTGGACCTGCTGAAGAGGCAGATGCTGAGAGAACAGTGGAGAAAGTAAAAAAATAGAAAAAAAAAAAAGGCAGGAGACCAGATTTGAGTGTTAATGTCTGTAGAGTTACTTCTTTAAAGTGCTTTTGGCTTTCTTCCTTCTTCTTTTTCTTTCTTTCTGCCTTCCTTTCTTTCTTTCTTTTCTTTCTTCCTTCCTTCCTTCCTTTTTTTTCTTTTTTTTGTCAATGACATTTTGTAAAATTTTATACCACCCTTAGAACAAACTTTACAGTCAGTTTCTATTTCTTAAGGCACGCAGTTGTTTTACTTGCGAAATCCCTCACATTTCCGATGGTCTCCTCCTACCAGCTCCAGGGAAGCTGGTGGGGGGCAAAGGGTGGAGAGGGCCCACGACTTGAAGTCAGTGGTTCCTCCTCCCCCCTGCTAGGTTTTTTAGGTTTGCCACTGCTCACCATCAACCAAAACAATCAGAGACACAGCTCTAAAGAACTTTGGAGGGAACGAAATGGAGGCCTCTTTAAAATGCAAACACATTTTGTTTGCTTCAAGGGGTGACAGAAAACAAAATGTCAAGAGTAGAAGTGACACCGTGATTTTTCTTCCTATCAGAACCGGGCAATGGGAGTTATGAACCTCTTGCCACGAGCCTGTTCTTTCATTTATACAAAAGTGTTCTACAGGGCTTCCCTGGTGGTGCAGTGGTTGAGAGTCCACCTGCCACTGCAGGGGACATGGGTTCGTGCTCCGGTCCGGGAAGATCCCACATGCCGCGGAGCGGCTGGGCCCGTGAGCCATGGCCGCTGAGCCTGCGTGTCCGGAGCCTGTGCTCCGCAACGGGAGAGGCCACAGCAGTGAGAGGCCCGAGTACCGCAAAAAAAAGTGTTCTACATTTGATTTTGCCTAGGAAATTGGTGTCTAATGGAAGATGACCAAAAATGACTTTTAAAATAATTTTCTCTCAGGCTAGTAGAGTTTAGAAAACACTGAGCTCAGTACTCTCACTTAGGGAAATTCTGCCTGAAGGTCACGATATGGGACAAAAGTTTGTTAACACCTGCACATAGTTTCAGCTCCAAGGAAGACACAACTCCATGTACTGACACTTGTGTTCGTTCTGTAAAATGGCAGAATTAAGACCACGATCTCCTCCGTAATGAGCTACGATAAAGCCAACAGGGACAGTTTTAGTTTATTTTTCAAATAAAAAAATGACAAAGTAATATATATCTACTGCCTCTAAAGACAAATTCTTTTTGATGCAAAGAGAGTACCTGACTCTTCAGGGCAGTTTAAGTCCCTCAAACCCTAAGTTAGCTGGCATGACTTTTGATATAAGTAGAGTAGCTTACTAGTACTTACTATGTTCTGGAGCCTTCATATCTTTATCTTATTTCATGCACTTGACACATAATAGGATGCGTGTTACAATCCCTATTTTCAGAGATGGTAAAATGGAAGCTCAGAGAGGTTTAGTGACCTGCCTAAGGTCACACAGCTCATCAGAGCAACACAGTCAGAATCTGAACTCCAGCATGTCAAGTCCCAAACTCCAACCAAGTTGACCAAGTGTCATCTTGTTCAGCTGCCTTTCTGCTCAGTCTCAAAAGCCTCAGTCTTTCACAATAACCTTCTTCCCCAAGGGCTCCTGGTTATTTTACCAACTTGCCGCTTTCAACTCTCTGGGTCTTGCTGCTAAGCAGGCTGACATTTCTGTCTGGTTTTGTCTGGCACTGAAGAAACTGTCCTGGGTGCATGGCTGGTCACTCACATAGACGGATGTCTGGAAGGGCACTGGATTTCCACAGTGGCCCCAAATGAGACCTGCTTTCCCTTTATTCAGTCAATGATTTTACAGTCCAATAGCATTTACTCAAAGTGGGAATATGTAAGTACATTTCAGCTTCAAGGCTGGATTTCTTCAACATCACAATTCAAGCATTTCTAAAACTGGTAAATGCTTAGAGGGAAAAGTCCCACCTGAGAAATGACAGTTTTAAAATCCTGATCTGAATACAAAGACAGTCAGCTTAACACAACAATAATTTCTCCAGGGCGTCCCATGCTCCATGTACCGTGAATAGGGTGGCTACAGAAAGGCACCAAGACATCATCTTAGACCGGGGTATTTATTGATAGTATTTTCACCAGTTAAAAAACTAGTATTTTTACCAGTTTAAAAAAAAAAAATCACTGAAAAATTCTAAGTAGAATTCAAGCAAGAAGGAACACATTCGAGCTCAATATAATAAAGAATTCTCTGACCATCAGCACTTGTTCAACGATGAGACAGCTGACTTTATTAGTAAGTTTTACCCAAAGTGTGCTGATAAATATTTAACTGGATCTCCAGGAGACAAACAAACAAGCCTGATTTGTAGCATTTGCTGATTTCTGTGGTGTAAATACTCCCACCATGGCCGATTTCAAGCTCTCCAAGTGGAGCCATTGAAAGTGGAGCTGGGGGGCTTCCCTGGTGGCGCAGTGGTTGAGAATCTGCCCGCTAATGCAGGGGACACGGGTTCGAGCCCTGGTCTGGGAAGATCCCACATGCCGCGGAGCAACTGGACCCATGAGCCACAACTACTGAGCCTGCGCATCTAGAGCCTGTGCTCCGCAACAGGAGAGGCCGCGACAGTGAGAGGCCCGCGCACCGCGATGAAGAGTGGCCCCTGCTCGCCGCAACCAGAGAAAGCCCTCTCACAGAAACGAAGACCCAAAGCAGCCAAATAAATAATTAAATAAAACAAATTTATTTAAAAAAAAAAGAAAGTGGAGTTGGGAGAGGATGAAGGACTGCAACTATCATGAATATTTCCATCACACAGACAAAATGGATGTAAATAACCTCGGCAGCAAAGTAGAATGTACTAAAATAATCAGGAAGTGGTGAATGTCAAGTATTTTTCCCTTTTTCATATAATTTACTTAAGTGTAAATTTATACGATTTCATTTTTAAGTAATGGCTGTGTTTAATAACTGGCTCACAACATCCCTGAAAAAGGAACAATCGGTGCTTGTGAGCCAGGCTGGCGGGCTCTGCCATTCCTTGGGGCCTTTACCATAGTGGGGTGGGGGGACGATCAGAGGCTGGGGGGCCATTTGTCATGGATATAATTACCTGAGTCTTGAAGCGTATCTGACTGCAGCAGCATCATTGCTGGCACTGGTGGCATTTCAGTGCCTAACATGTGACGAGAGTTTTGTATGCCTTGTCTCGTTTATATAATATCTTGACGAAAACCCCATCGGGTAGAT
Organism: Phocoena sinus; assembly: GCF_008692025.1. Lineage (NCBI taxonomy): Eukaryota > Metazoa > Chordata > Mammalia > Artiodactyla > Phocoenidae > Phocoena > Phocoena sinus. The sequence continues at coordinate 53,405,917 of NC_045770.1, read as the reverse complement.
GGGACTAACATCATCCCATGATAGAGCTGAGGAAGCTGAGGCTGAGAAAGCTTAAGTAACTCACCCAGAGTCACAGAATAGTCAGTGGCACTACTGAAATGTTTGACTCCAAATCTCTTCTCCTTAAACCACGATGTCACACTGATGTTATGAGAAATGCACTACACCTACTGGTTCGTGAACCTCCATTATCCCTCAGGGCACTGTGATCTGTGAAGTAAGAGTAAAGAAGAGATGGGCTGCTCCCAGTGGCAGATTTCAGAAGGGTTGGCTAATGCATCTGAATTCAGAGACTTAAACTGAACCAACAGCACACCAAGGAAGTGTTTAAATGAATAGCACCTTCCTTTCTTTGGCAGCACTAAACAAACAACTAAAACCTGAGGTTAAGTAGATGCATATAAAATCACCATCTTTATAAGAAAAAAAAAAAAAAGTCGAATATCTACAACTTAATTTTGTTCCACCGAATGGACCCTTTAGGACATACTTTAGGGACTGCCGGCAACATGCAGCCCGATCTAAAGTCTTGTGTCTCTGTGCTAACAGATAACAAACTTTTCCTTTAATCAAACTAAACAGCTAATATGAGTGGGACACCATATCTGTGTATCACAGAGGTGCAGGTGAGTAGAGACATCTTGCCCAGGATGGCCACCACATTCTCTACTGTACGCTCAGACAGTGGAAATTCCAGGCTAAGCAAGCAGTCTCCCGACCTGCCCCATCCTCAAGCCCCGACCTTAGTCCCTGAATCCACACTAGGTGAGCATCCCAATGGGGCATGCAGTTGGCTGATAAGATGTTCTCACCGGGTGGAGGTTCCCTGGTGATTAAGAGGCCTGTAGGGTCACTCACTCCCTCTATGCGTTGCCCACCTACCTTCTACTATGATGGAGGGTCCCGGCAGGGCAGAAAGAATGTCATCCACATTCAGTGGAGCAGCTTGGCCCCAGAGCCCACTGGGAGAGGCACAGCCAACTGGCTCCCCTTCCTCCCATCTTCTGCAGCCTCCTACCTCGACTGCAATTGAATGTAAGTGTTTGCACTCAGTGTTTACCTGCAGAGGCTCTAGTCATCGGCTTAACCAAGATCCCTGGGCTGTGCATGCTAGTTGCGTTTTCATCATGCCTCCGTTGCATGGAATTATCGAGGTACAGCTGCATGATGCAAACTACCTAAATTCTGGGCAACCGCTCCTGTAGCAAGAGACGCAGGGTAGGGGGAGGGCTGCTTGGCTCTTGGCCTGGAGGAATTTTACTTTGAAATCAATCAAAATTGCAGTCGAGAAAGATATAATCACCATTATAAATTTGTGAGCATAAACAATATGACAGGTGAGTTATTTGCAGTCCTCACAGCAGCCCTTCAAAGTAACTATTGCTACCCTACCTCTTGGATGGGGAAAGTAAGGTTCGGGAAAGTTGAGAAGCTTGTCCGGTTATCACACTGGCAGTCAATGGCAGAACCAGATTTTAAACTCATGTTCATTTACATCCAGAGCCCTTATTCTAGGCACCCTGCACCTCTGCCTACACAAAAGGGGAAAAACAATTACTAGAGGTCTGCTTACTCCACGACAACGATAGTGAGGACGATGATGACAATGAGAACAGCTAACATTTACATAGTGCTTACAAGGCTCCAGGTACTGTTGAAATTCGGGTGTTTAAATTTTCGCAACAGCCTTCATTTTAGAGAGCAGGAAACTGAGACTCAGAAAGGGTATACAACCTGCCCACAGTCCTACCAAGGTCACAGTTAAGGACTGAGCTAGGTGGCTCTGAATAATACTTCTCATAGCATCCTCTTATCAATCTTGAGGAAAAGGTGGTTAGCATCCCCAATTCACAGATGAGAAAAGTGAGGCTCAGAGAAGTCAAGAGACTTGCTCAGAGACACCCAGCTAAAGAGGTTGGAACCATTTATCCCAGCAGCGAATACATCTCAGGAGTAAAAGATCTGGCTTGGAGGTTAGCTCACCACTTGCTATCCGTAGCACCACAGACAAGTCCCTTGGCCTTTCTTTTTTTTTTTTTTTTTTTTTTTTTTGCGGTACGCGGGCCTCTCACTGTTGTGGCCTCTCCCGTTGCGGAGCACAGGCTCTGGACGCGCAGGCTCGGCGGCCATGGCTCACGGGCCCAGCCGCTCCGCGACATGTGGGATCTTCCCAGACGGGGGCACGAACCCGTGTCCCCTGCATCGGCAGGCGGACTCTCAACCACTGCGCCACCAGGGAAGCCCCCCTTGGCCTTTCTGAGCCTCGGTTTACCCCTGATGACAGTGAGGGCCGTGAAGCAGGGGCCTTCTGATCCATCCCGCCTGGATGCACCAGAAGCCTGGGGCTGGAATGACCTATGTGAGATGTGCTCTCAGCTGAGAGGAGGAGAAAAGTACTACTTTCAGACTCAACCCATGTGTCTCCACCACCTCCCTGGCTGTTATATTTTCAGGCAAATAAACAGCCTCAAATGCTTCCCAAATCGCTGCTTAATGCTCTCCTTGGAGCATGATCTCGTTTATGGATCTGTAGAAAGGGTTTATGGCATCGCTGTTGATAGCACAACGTCCCAAATGATTTATCAGAGAAGGTGAGGTTAAAAGCAGCAAGAAAGCACAGGGGGGAGGAAGAGGGTTAACTACTCAGTTTTTGCTGGGAAGGAGAAGGGCAGACTGCGCTGGAGGGAGCAGGCCATATGTATGAGTTGAAACAACTTGTCACAGGGCTGCCTTTAGGTGACTTCCTGTACAAGCAGGGAACTGCAAAACATGGACAGTTGGGAAAGTGCTGAAGGAGCTGACTGAAATTCACGGCGCCTGCTGATGACTCAAAGTCACAGAAAATCTGTGGGACACTGAGCACTGAGCGTGAAACGTGTCTCACAGCTTTCCCCATCGTAGTAGCTAGTTTGGGGCAGCCAGGAGCTTGAGGTATTAAGAGGCCTGTGTACGGATTTCACATTAACAATGACGGGTTAGCCTGTCCCAGTGCATTGTGGGAATATCAGGCTGCATGGGAGCGTTGGGCAAAGGTCAGATGAGGATGTCTTGGGTCATGTGGACCCTCTGGGATTGGGATTGATATAAATTCCAGGTAACAGGCATGGCTCTTGGTGATTTATAGAGTCTGGCTGGTCTCACCTATTTTTACCTCCCCTGCATCGTCTCCTGCTACATCCCCTCTCACGACTCAACTCCCACATCCCCGTGTCTTAGCACCAGCTGTTCCCTCTGTCAGGATGGCCCCCCTAACTGTGCTTTGCTAGCAAAGTTCTACCCTTCCCTCCGGCTTGTTCAAGTGTCACCTGACTTGGAAATCCTCCTTCCCAGCCAGGGCTGGATGTGCAGGCATGAGATGCGGGCAGTAGCACAGAGCTCATGTTCAGAAGAGCCCTACGCTTGGTTTAATGGTCTGCTACCGCTGTCTTCAAATTTTTAATAATTTTTACGGAAGGGGCTCTGCATTGTTGATTTGCACTGGGACCTGCAAATTATGAAACTAGACCTGCTCCCACGCCCTGAGATGGAGTCAGGTGCTCTCTACTCTGTGGTCTCAGCACCTTGGACGCTCCTGCAGGTGGCACCTGTCATTGTGCTTAGTTATTTGTCTGTGTCTTTCCACAGTGCCCTGTTGCCAAAGAACAGAGTGTTCAGGCAGTTAAAAAGGATGCAAAAAGGGCTTCCCTGGTGGCGCAGTGGTTGAAAGTCCGCCTGCCGATGCAGGGGACGCAGGTTCGTGCCCCGGTCTGGGAAGATCCCACATGCCACGGAGCGGCTGGGCCCGTGAGCCATGGCCGCTGAGCCTGTGCATCCGGAGCCTGTGCTCCGCAACGGGAGAGGCCACAACAGTGAGAGGCCCGTGTACCGCAGAAAAGAAAAAAAAGGATGCAAAAAAGTAAAAAAATAAATCCAACACAACGACAACAAACAGCAGTTTGGCATAAACTGGTAGTAGGTTAGCAATAAAACAGGAAAAAGAAAGGCAGGACGTAACCAAAATTACACCAGGAATGAGGTTAATTCTCTTAACAGGCAGACTGCAGGTTTGGCCCTGTGTTCCCTAGCAGTCTATAGGGAAAATGAGACAGTACTGTTCACACAATTCTGTGTTTACAAGATGAAAACAAGCCAACTTCTCTGGAGAGACATATTTATTCTCAACATTGAGAAGAGATGAAATTTTTCTGAGAATCTTCATAAAGAGGACCTTGTCAACCAGAGGGATCTCGCCTGGTGTCTGTACCTCCTGAAACAGTCACACCATTTGGTATGTCTTGGGGCGAGCACTGTTTTGAAGGAAGGCTCCATGCCTTGGGCTGGATTCTCAAATGCACCTACAACTCACAAAGGATTAAGATTCACGGGGCTGTAACGACAGGCACAGTAGATGCTTTCTCATAACAACCCTCAATCCAGGGTGATGGAATTTCCATAAAGCACAGTTTCCACAACAAGTCATCAGTTTGGTACTGAGAACTTACTATAATGTAATTGTTTACGTATGGGCCCATCTCCTTAAGGCAGTGGCCTTTTCCTTTTCACCTCTGGTCCCAGAAGGCCTAACCTGAGACTCAACAGATAATCAGCATCTAGTAAAAGTGGCTATGCAGCTGGATGGACAGCTGGATGGCTGGACAAAGGAACAAAAGGATAAGTGAACCGACCTTCTAACAATCCACTTAAAGCTCTTTTCACTCCAGCATGGGACTCTTGCTCGGAAACGTCGGCCCACTCTCTGGCTGCACATCTGGTACTAATACCCTGGGTCTGAGAATTCAGCAAAGTGGGTGCTCACCAGGCCCTTGAGCTTCCTAAGAAAGGTGCTTTGCGCTCTACAGCAAGCTTCTCAGGGACTGTGATGGTTCATTTTATGGGTCAGCTTGGTCAGGTTACGGCGCCAGTGGTTTGGTCAAAGGCTAGTCTAGACGTTGCTCTGAACACCTTTTTGTAGATATGCTAAACATTTACATTCAGTTGACTTTAAGTAAAGCAGATTACCCTCCATAATGCAGGTGGGCCTCATCCAATCAGCTGAAGGCCTTAAGAACCAAGACTGAGGTTTCCCAAGGAAGAAGCCATTCTGCTCCAAGATTCAACATTGAAATCCTGCCTAAGTTTCCAGCTGACCTGCCCTGCCCTGCAGATTTTGGACCCAAGACTGCAACTCCAACTTTTTCTTGGATCTCCAGCCTGCTTGCCCTGCCCTACAGATTTTAGCCCACAGCTGTGTGAGCCAATTCCTTAAAATAAATTTCTGTCTTGGTCTCTGTCTCATTCTCTTTCCTGATCTCTGTGTATGTGTATACGTGCACACACATACACACACACGTACGTATGTATATATGTCGATGTATAAAGAATGCATAAACAGATATATACACCCTATTGCTTCCATTCCTGTGGAGAACCCTGTACAGGACTTAGGACTCAATATCCTGAGCAGGTGACACTGCTGCTCTCCCCAGGGTTCCACAGAAGGAAAACTGTGTGTGAGGAAGGTGATTTCCAGAACCACAAGGAGTGTCATGGACCAGCTGCTTGGCCTTAGGTCAGAAGAAATGGAAGTCAGAAGTGGCCACTGTCAGGGGACAGGCTCAGCCCCTCTGTACCTTCTTCCATTCTTGGGGAAGGTCCTAGTAAGGGCAAACATGGCCAGTGATGGGTTTTCTAGGGAGGAGGCCGCTGTGGTGCCCCTGCCCCATCTACCTGTCTGGGTAAGTCTCTGAGAGGTGTACAGGTTGGCATGTGATGGGGGAGAGAGAGGCTGTTACAGGGAAAAGCTGGTTTAGGCCGGTTCTGCCTTGTCCTGAGAAGCGAGTGCTGTCCTGTGCCAGGCGGGTGGGGATCCCGGCCTCCTGACACTTAGTGACTCCCCAGGAGCAGCTCACATCTGCGGATGCCTGACGGGGGCCAGACTGGCTCGTTTAACCTCGTCATGGCTACTGTGAAGGAGGAATGACCACATCCATTTTACCGTCGAGGAAACCCAGAGAAGCAAGGTGGATTTGGGATTCACAGCAGAACTGAAAGACCATGACGGTTCCCCTCTGCTTTGTCCTTTGCTGGCTCATGTTCTGCTCTGAATAGAACGTCTGGTTGGTGTAATTCTGACTCCGCCTCCCAGCCATTCAGCGACCAGCCGTGCGAGCGTGGACACGGACGCGCTGCCTCCGGACAGCAGCGTCCTCTGTCAAATGCCCACCTTTCAAGACGGTGCTAAGTGTGAACTGAAGCCCTGCTGCCCCGTCCTTGGAGGGCACTCGGTGAGCGGAGGTTATGGTCGCTGCGTTGCCCTCCCCAGGTCAGGGACGTGGATGCCCAGTGACTGGCTCCCACGCCTACAAGGATGCACCCACACGGCTCCACAGCCCCCAGCAGAGGTTACACCGCCACCCCCTGAGGCTCCTGCCATCCCCAAGGGATCATGAGATGCCAGCTCCATCAGGGAATTTTTTGCACCAGGGTGGGAGGGGTGGGGGTGTGTGTGAAAATTAGGAAAGGGAACAGCTCTGTGAACTCATTAAACGCGTGCCTGCTTGCATCTCCACGTGCTTCTCCTGCTTCCGCTTCGGGTCGGGAGCCTATTATTAACCACCACCCGCAGAGAGGAAACGTGCGTCTCGCCCCAGGAACATATTGTGTGGGGAGAAGCTGCCTGATATAGTGTAACCAACAAGTTTTTTTAAAAGTCCCACCTCTCTGAAGTAGAAGCTGGCTCAGAATCCAGCTTGGGCTCCCCACTGCCTGGAGAATGCACTACAAGCTCCTGGATGGACACGCAAGGCCTTTATGACTAAGGTTCTGCAATCTCCTTTCCACTTGCTTCCACTCTCCCGTTATACGTAACGCAGCCCATGGGCCACCCGAGGTTAACCCAACAACTCGGCCCACGTGGTGCCTTGCTCAGTGTCACCACTGCCTGAAGCCCTTCCCATCGTATCCTTGCCCATCAGGTGTCCATCCGACCCTCACCGCCCTCCCCAAAGGCTTCCTTTTCTGCCAAGCCAGTCTGGACTCTCCAGTCCAAAGTAAACCCCCCTCACCTGAAGTCCCATAGCTCTTGGCTCATTTGTCCCCCATGGCACTTACTGTACTAAATGACAAACTGTCACTTTCTTGTATGTGTCTCATCCCCTCTTCCTGTCCCACTTGCTGCCAGATTGAGGCTGGATTCTCCAACAGCAACTACCCACCAGGCATGGGATTTATAAGCCACCCCTCTCCCACCAGAATCTCAACACTGACCGAGAGCCATGAAACTTAGTGCCCCATACTGGGTTCCCACTCAACTGTGTCTCTTTCCCCCATTTCCTGGAGGCTTTTCATGTTCATGACTGTCTCCTTAGCCAGGCAGACACCTCCTTTTAGGAAGGGGCTGGGTCTCATTCTTCCCTGTCCCCACAGCCCAGTGCTAGTGATATAGTAAGTTTGGAAAAATACCTATCAACCATGGAAGAAATTAGGAAACGATCTAATCAACCAGCGAAAAAAGTGAAAAAAGAAAAAAAAAAACAAAACCCTGGATCTCAAGCTCCTTAAGGGCAGGGGCCCCATGCTTTGGCTGTAGCAGATGCTCAATAAAAGAGAGGGGTTGCCCTGAACTGAACTATACGCAGGTCTTAATACTTAAAGCAGATCATTAATCTTCGCAAGCACTCAGACATTTTCCCGCCAGCCCTAGTGAAGTGAGGTTATGTAAGTCAGCCAGAAGGTGAAGCAGAAAGACTATGTGGACAATTTCAAGTGCCACAGAAATAGATGATTTTAATGGATACAGTATTTCTACAGAAATAAAACACTATGATTGAGATAGAAGCCAAGGGTTTCACCGCTGGAGGACAGTGAAGTTTAATTTGAATCAGTGAGGAAGGTCTACAAGTCAATTATCTTTCATTTCACTCCTGTGTAATAAATGAAAGTTTAGGGCTAGTAGCAAAAGAATCTTGCAAAGGAGCATTTTGCAACTTATCAATTCATACATAACCACCGGCACAACAAACTTTCTGTAGAAGAGGCTTTCACATTGATTAGCCCATTAAGTTTAAGTCAATTTCAACTTAAAGTTCACAGTGAGTGAAGCAAACCTGTGTTTAGTCCCATTATCATCCCCATTTTACAGCTGAGAAAACTGAGTCTTGGTGAATTTGTGCATCTTGCCCAAAGCCACTCATAAATCCAAAAAAGGCAGAGTCAGAATTTGAAATGAGATTTTTTTGAACTCACCCAAGTACTACGGCATTTGTACAAAACCAGATCTACCTAAGAAACCAGTGGGAGAAGGGGTGGTGGTAAAAGGCAGCTTGGGGAAGGAATGCAAGCCCAGTGATCTGCACCCAGGGACCTCAAAGGCCTCTGTGTGTCTCCAAAGAGGCGATTCCACCACTGTCTTTTAAATGTCACTGAAGTAGGGAACTGCCTGAGAGCTAAAGGTTTTCAAGCTCTGTCCATATGGACTGGGAGGGAAAATGCTTCCCAGGCACACAATTTAGGAAGCGAATGCTTCAGGGCGCTTAATGACAGCCCCATGACCTGATCAAGCTCCTTCTGTCACCCAGAGGGACCATAGGCATGGGGAAACTGTTTCAAAAACTTCCTTTGCAACACGTCTCTTCCCCTTGTTTTCTCTTTCAGATCCATCCCAACATACAGCCAGAACTTCCATTGAAGTGCCCTGGGCTCAGCAGTGCTGAGAGAGACCTTCTCCAGAGTGCCTTCTCTTGGAAAAGTGAGACATTCGTTCATTCATCAAGTATATTTGCTAAGCACCTCTGATACCCCAACCTCAGTCACAGACAACGTGAGGCTTTTATTTCAATGGAGAGACGGCAAATGAAGTAGGAAATAGAAGGCCTGGGGAGCTACCATAGAAAGTAACTTGGGGCAGGTGCAGGGGTAGGCAGGCAGGTGGACTTGTCTATATTGGGAGGGAGGGGTGGTCAAAGAAGTCTTCTCCAAGGAGGTGGCACTTGAGTAAAGATCTGGAAAAGTAGAAGGAGCAGCCATGCAAAGACCTGGGGGCAGAGTACTCCCAACAGCAGAAGTGCAAAGCCTTGAGGTGGGAAGGTGCTGGCTTTTCCAGTAACAGTAAGCCCAGCGTGTTGGAGGCCAGGTTAACAGGGGAGATGGGGAGATGAGATCAGAAGTTGGCAGGGAAGGTAGAGTAGGCTGTGTGGGCCTCAGCAAGACATTTGGCTTTTATTCTGAGGGTTCTGGGAAGCCACAGGAAGGTTTTTACAGAAGGGAGTGACAGGAGCTGACTTACATTTTTAAAAGGTCTCTCCAGCTGCCTTGTAGGAATGGGTAGTAGAAGCGCAAGCAGGGGAGCCATGTAAAACCCGCTGAGTAAGAGGTGAAAGTGGTTTCTGCTAAAATAGAAATGGAAATAAAGGGAAGTGGAGAGATTCGGGTTACGGCATTGATAAATGTTTAATACGTGGCTCTCAGGGGGAAAAAGCCCAGTTTGCCAATTTCCGTGGTGTAAATACTCCCACCATTGCTGATTTCAGCGTGACATCAAGGACAGCAGAGCTGGAAAGAGCTGTGCAGAATCCATTCTTGTGAGCCAGGGGAGGCGGCCAGCACACCACTGGGCTCCGGGTAGACCTGCAGGGCTTGCTAACGGCCTGACCGTGGGCTGAGGCAAATGGAGGGATGAAGGGTGACTTCTAGGATCTGGGCTCCGGTGACAGGAAGGATGGAGAAGCCACTCTAGAATCATAGCTTCTGTCCATTGCCTGGACTCCTGAGTTTCTGAAAGGCAGGAGGCTTTGGGGAATGAGGGCACCCACCAGGCTCTGGGCTCCCTGGGAGCTGAACCCAGGCCTAGACCTCCCTGTTTCCTCAGCACCCAGTACTCAGGGTGGTACACAAATGGAACTTATAAAGGACAAATCCAAGACAGAGTGACCTCAACTTCCTGATCTGCAAAATGGAACGGTGATACTAACACTCCCCAAGGGTCACTGTGAGGATCAAACGGGAACTGATATAACAGCCAGCAGAGTCTAGAGCTATGGGGCCCACAGGCATTACACCATGATCCTCACGTCAGCCCTGTGATGTTTTTCTACTCCATTTGACAGACAAAAACATGAAGCTCAGAGCCATTAAGCTATGTGTCCAAATTCATTCAGCTTATATGTGGCAGAGCCGGATTCAAGCAGCCCCAGTCAGACTGACATTCTCAGCTGCTGGGGCCACCCCAGCTGCTGGGGCCACCCCAGCTAAGGGCTGGTCAGTTTCCACTCTGTCACCAGGAACAGCAGGAGTCATGGGGACACATAAGCCACCCCTTCCTTGCCAAGTCCTGCAGGGGAAACAACATGAGTGAAACCCAGGCAAGAGTTGGGAGCCAGAGCTTTCCTTCTCCTGACCAGGAAGGAGGAAAAGAGAGGCCCACCAGGATGGAAGAGCATTTGCTTGCCCTGTTTAGGAGGAAGGATTCCAAGTGAGGGAAAGTGCAGGGATGGAGGCACGGTAGCCGGGCTGGAAAAAGCCCTAACTGTGCTCAGTACAATGGCGAGTGTGTTCCCCTGGTGGAGACGGCCTGCCCTGTCCCTGACTGATAAGGGGATTTTTTTTTTTTTACCCTTTTGCATGGCCAACATTTTTTTTCCCAGGCTGATAGAGATTTATGAGCCCAGGCCGTGGGGTCAGAGTCCCGAGTATGGACGATGCTCTTGCTACTCAAGGGCTGTGAGAGCAAGTAGTTCAGGTAAGCGTCCTGCACCTCCACTTTCTCATCTGTAAAATGGGGGTCCAAAAGAGCCCTCACCTCCAGGGGCTGTGGTGAGGACAGAGTGGGCTCACAGGCTGGGTCAGGAGGAGAGCTGGGGTGCAGACCACGTCAAGAGGCATCCCCTTCCTCCCCAACGTGTCAATAAACTGAGCAGAGAAATAAAAAAAAAAAGGAACAGGAGGGGAAAAAGTCCCATCAACTCACTCGGAAGTGTAATACAAATGGAAGCGACATATTCGTTTCTCACACCCTGGGAAGGCTATAAATTTTTTGGTGTCAAACAGAGCCTAATGGCCCTGGTAAATCACAGCGCTTCCTGCAACTACCAGGCAGGGGAGCCTCAGAGGGCCAGCCAGCCTCTCCTGCTCAGTCGCAGGCAGTGGGGTCTCCAGGCAGAATCCCCGCTTTGCCATACAATGGCTGCAGTCCCAGCAGCCTCTGCTACTCATGCGGAGAGGACGCCTGTTCTGAAATCACTGTTGAAATACTTCTCAGGTTTTGGTGCTCAGGGGCACCACAGCAAAAACCCAACCAGCTTTAGGAAAGGATGATTCATATTCTAACAGGATGCTTTGCTTTAACAAGTAGATCCTGTTTGCTAAGCACTTATTCAGAGCCAGGTACCCATTTGATCCTCACACAAGCTGTAAAGCAGGTTTGATTACTATCCCCATTGTACAGCTGAAGAAACTGAGATCGGAGAGATTAAGTAACTCACCAGGATCAGCCCGGCAAGAAAGTAACAGAGCTGGGACATGACCCAAGGCAGCCCAGCACCAGAAGCCAAACCCTCAGCCACCACTCCAGGCTGCCTCTGCAGCCCCTCCGGTGCTGTAGTGCTTTATTCCCAGGTGAGAGAGGCTGGATTTCGAGGCTAAGTCCAGCATTTAGCATAGAGAGCTAAGGGTACAAATCAAATGCCTCCAGAGACCAGAAAGCAGGTCTGGCCTGGGTTTCAAAGAGACAACTTAAAGTGGCAGGCAAACTGTGGAGGCATGCCATAGCTCAGCAATATGTGAGGGCCCAGTCCCCATATCATCCCTCTTTTTTTCAAAAAAGTTGAACAACCTGAACTTTCATGTGAAATCTCTAAGAAAATAATAGGCCGACATTATGCAGGCCCACCAAAACCCAGCTGAGGGCCCAGCGTGGCCTCAGGGTCATGGTTTCCAACCCCTGTTGTTGCTTTACTGTTTACAAGCCTTCTCCACACCCACTGCCTCCTTCTGCTTGGATATCCAATGATGTTTTACCCCCATTTCACAGATGGATAAGTTGAGACCAAGAGCTTCGCAACGATTGAATATTAGAGACGTTGAAGATACAGTCTGTACCTCTCTGTTGTCCTGGTCAAGCAGCCTCAGCTTACACACCTCCTCCAGGGCCATGAAGTTCACTCCTGTGACAACACCTCAAATCATTTTTAAGCAGTTCTAACCTTGAGGAAGTCACCTGAACTTCCACCTGCCCGTCCCACTCTGAAATACTGGAGATATATGCCCAATTCCCCGGCCACGTGACAGGCTTTGCCAACCAGACAGCAGTGAATATGGCAGGGTAACAAAGAGGAATTGTCATTGAACACTTCCAGGGCAATAAGCTCAGTGTTCAGAACTTAACACACATGTTTTCACTGAATCCTCAGAAAGAAGAGCACAGCACAGTAGGCGTCTCTATCACCATGTGTAATGAAGGTACAGGGAAGCCGAATACCATCCCCAAGGTCACAGTTGGCGTATGATGCCAAGGGGATTCAAAATGAGGTCTGCCCGATTCCATGGCCACCTTTCCATCCATCCATCCATCTATCCATCCATCCATCCATCCATCCATCCACCCACCCACCCGACCAACAAACATGTTTTGAGAACTTACTATATATCAGACACTGGCTCTAGATACAGAAGCATCTACCACACCACTTCCCATCATCTTTTTCAGGCTAAGACATGTGTGCTCTTTTGTCTACTCTTTATATAGTCAAGTTTCTGGGCCCTTCTCCTTCCCTGACTTGTTAGTACCAACAAGTGTCAACGTTCCTATTACAGTTATTGCCTGGAACGGAAGGCGATCTTTGAAGAGAGCCTGAACAAGCACGTGGCCGGGACTATCCCCTGCCTGACTTGGGTTCTCTCCTTTTCTTGATGGAGCCCATGCTCATATCAGCTTTTCTGGAGGCCTTCCCACAAGCAACTTTTCAACCAAAACTGTGAAGACTGCTTTCACAGCTGCTGCTACTAAACCATGTCTGGTTTGGGGATGTTGAGTTTAAAGACCCAAGAAAAATGGAACAACCCCTGATATCTACTGAGCCAATTTTATATGCACAACATCTTACAAACATTTTAAAATTCATATGACTATTTCCATTTTCCAGAAAGAAAAGTGAGGCTCAGAGAGGTTAAGTGAGGTTAAGTGAGGTTAATCACCTTGCCTATGATTATCCAGCAAGTCATGGAGCTGGGATATGGGTCCATGACTGTCTGACTCCAGGGCTTATGTTTTCCCAATGGGTTTCATTTTCATACCTATTAAATTTCCTCTCCTTTGAATAGGACTATTGCTTTGGACTACTGTCTTTGATCCAATATCCTGGTGACGCTTTCTGCCTTTCTTAGCACAAAGAATAATCTGTGTAAGTCAGCTACAGTTCCTGAGCACATCGACATTGAACATGGCAAACACCACTGACTACCTAACTGGGCTTGTGGCAGAAAGTAGACAGAGTGACAGCCCTAACAAAAACAAGCACCAGAACCAATAAGCAGGTCCCAGCCACCTTCCAAGTAAAGAGCTGCTACTAAACACGGGAATGCCTTACATCGTCACATGCTGTCCAGCAGAACTCAGCTGGACCTCAGTGTGGGCGAGTCTGGAGGTCCTCAACAACGTCTGAGTGTGACTGTCTTGGGTTAGGGCTGAATCCCCTGACCTAGGCCAGGTGCCAGGGGATGCCTACATGTCCACAGTGTGAGACACCAAAAAGTAACTATCACACAGCCTCCGACCTGGAATCCCAGCCTCCAGGCTCCCCTCCCTAGCCCATTTTCCCTCTGTGCCCTGAGTACTTTATAATACAGGCCCTGTTGAAAATCTTTTCTTGGCTACCCATCACCTTCAGGATAAAATTCCATCCTCACTCTTTGCTATCAGAGGCCCCTCAGGAGTTGGCCCTGCCTCTCTTCAACCATCCCCAGGAAACAACCCTGTAAGGTAGCTTAGCATTTTCCAAGATAGATTCCAAGGAACCCTACTCTTAAAAGATGCTCTAAGTGTCATTAAGTCTAGAAAATGCTACAAAATTGCAATAAACAGTAGCAAGTTGCATATGGCTGAAAAGTCCTGTCATTAAAAAGATCTATTCAACTTTAAGCCTGAATTTCTTGTTTGGTGACAGAACCTCATACCTGAATAATACCCATTATTAATAAGTCCCAAGGGAAAGGTTTTTTTGGTTTTTTTTTTTGATTCACTGGTGATGTCACCAACTTCCCACTGCTTCTTTCATGCCTTTAGGGTACTGCATTATGCTGTCCCCTCCAACAAATACCTTATTCTTATCTCAACACCTACAACACTCATTCATACTTCAAAGCCTGGTTCAACTTACAACTCTTCTGAAAAATATTCCTATAAACTCCAGGCCTTGATTTTGTTCTTGCCTTCATGATTGCACATATCTCAGGACCTGTTACAAGCCTGTCTCTCCCCAAGGACAGGAACCAGGCCTGGTGTTTCCCTAGAAACACCAGTGTCTGGCACAGTTTCCTGGAATAGTGGTCCACAGTCATCGTGTGATGGACTATATGAGTCCATGAATGAATGAGGAAGTAAACAAGTCCAAGTGCATGACAGGGATTTGGTTCAGCCTGGCCCAGCTACAGAACCCTGCCAGGGATCCTGCCTACACGACTGGGGAAAGCCCCTCCCCTTGGCAAAGCAACACGATCTCAAGGCCACGGCTGCCACTCTCAACGGGAGTCAACAGGTCACTTCAGGAAGATTCCAAACAGGTGCCATCCTGCTACATCACTTGGTGTTGCTAGGAAACAGCTAGTTTGCCACAAGGCAGGTTGATCAGCTTTGCGAAGAAGACCCAAACTAAGAAATGGCTGCGTCTTCTCACCCTTTCTAGACCAACTATCAACACAATTGCATCCATTTCTTATTCAGCCTAGCTGGAAAGGCAAAATTTGAAGTCAGGATTAAAGACCTGTGAATGCTACTCGGAAAACTCTGAGAAGCACTTCCTGAAGCATGGCAGTGACTCCGTAAGCACTGAGCCCACAGAAGGATGTGCTTAATTCCACCTTAGCCCTTTGCTTAGGGCCTTCGTGCATCTTAGGCTGGGAGGAGCCTGGAGGAGGCACAGGATGGGAAAGATGAACATCCAGAGAGAAAGAGGGGGCGTAGGTGCCTGCCGCTCCCTCTCCTGACTCTAAGCTGTAGAGACCCAGGGGTTGGAGTGACTCACTCAACCCAGAAGATTGGGAGCGGTTTCCTGGGGCTTTCAAAAGGCAGGTAGAAATGACTAGACCATGACAGGATGAAGTCTTACAGGCAGGTTCCTTTCAAGGAGGCCATCTTGGGAACCACTTCCTCTAAGAAGCCCTCTTTGCCGACTCCCTGTCTAAACTTCCAGAGCAGTGTGCTAGGTGCTGTCCCAAGGACTATCACCCATTTATGGATGAGAAGCTCACAGTGAGCACACTACAAGTAATTGGCAGGCCAGGACCTGAACCCAAGTCTAACATACGTGCTATGACATCACTTAAATCTGAACGAAACGGGAAACAAACAAATGCAATATTTTATCTTTCGATATTTTCCTTCTCCTATATATGGAAGAGTGTCTTGAAGGGTGGGAGGAAAGCACAGTTTGGTCCACAGAGCCCCACATGTGTAGTCATGGGAGCGGGCTGCAGACCCTGCTCTGCCTTGAGTCTCCTCGGGGCCTCTAGCTTCTGATGTTAAATACGGATAACAAGAGCCATCCTGTATACTTGCTTCTCTGGGTACTGGATGATAAGTGGGAAAAGAGCTTTAAAAGGCATAACACACTGTGAATACATAGCACACAGTATGTGCTCAGAAAGAACTGGCTGGTTGAATGCTTGTAAGCTAGTACTGCAATGCCCTAAGGAACGCAGACAGCCAGGATTGGGTTCCCACTTGGTTTCCACCATTTTGAGCAAAGTACTTAATCTCTCTAAGCCTCATTACTTCCATCTGTAAAATGGGGATTATAATGCTCCCTCGATAATATTGCTAAGAAGGTACAATAAGTTAAGGTCTATGTAAAGATCCAGGCCCTATAGGGATGCAGCATACTTGAGTTACTCTCCACCCTTCTGTCCTCTGTCTAGAACCCCTGGAAGGCAGAAGCAGCCTGGAGCTGCCTGTCACTCCTGCTGGCCAGCTGCCTGGGAGGCCCCCAGCTGTTGGGATTGGCCAGTACACATGACGGCACTTACTCAGTCGTGCCCAGCAGGATGAGACAGACTGTAATTTCCAAGGCTGAGCCCTAGCCTCACGCAGGGACACAGCATGAAGCCACTTTGAGAAATCCACGCGCAAGGCACGGTCTCCCCAGGCCCCAGGGAAACGCAACAGCTGAGGGAACAAGAAGGTGACCAAGCTAATCGCTCCCCGATTAAAGCAACTGGCTGAAATCCAGCCAAGCCAGCCTTTGCAAAGTTTAAGTTCTGTCAGTCACCAATAGCAATGCTCACACCTCACATCTGAACAGCATCTTACCAAAGGCCTCCGCAAAGAGTATTCGTTCAATAAATCCTGGCATCGTACAGGGAATCAGCATGCTAGGCATTAAAACAACAACAACAAAAAAACCCAAAACAAAACCCAAAAAAACCCGCCTCATTTAATTGGTCAGGGTAGCCTGGGAGGAGCAGGTGTGTACCAGATGTTTTATGGTGACTGCACATATCACCACTACCTTCTAAGAGAAGCTGTCCCATACACAGCCACCATGTTTTATACCAGGGGACCTGTAGCAGCCATTTTTTTGTATCACGTAACCAGGTCCCACTGTGCTCATAGCTGATTGGACCAGAGGTGGGCACCTCTTCCATGCATGGTCCAACGATTGGCTGTTCAGTAACCTGCAGTTTGTCTCACTTCAATTTCTCCTACATGGATTGGGACCTAGATTTGGGGAACAGAGACTGGGTAGCTAGCTAGTAGAGGGGAGAAAAACCCAAAGGAGTTACTATGAGCTGTTAGGTCATTGAGAAGGCCAGGATGGCGGGGACGGGCCTTTGCAAGTCAAAGCTTTGTGGGACTGTGATCTAGGAAAAAGCAAAAGAAATGGGTGAGCAGAGAGGAAGACAGAGTAGAAATGCAGAGGGAAAAAGGGCCACTAAGAGAGACCACCTTGATGCCTTAGCTATTGCTAACTTCCCATTCTGGGTTTCCATGAGGTCCTGCTGCATTATGGTTGTTGCCTGTGGACTCCCAGAAAGATCCTGCCTCGTTATCACCAGCCATCCTTTCCCTTTTCCTGAGTTGGCTTGAGTGGGTCTCTGTTCCTTGTCAAGAAAGACCCTGAGCAGGACAGTACCAAGTGGGTACTGCTGTCCTCCCTTTGCAGACTAAGAACCTGAGCCACAGAGAACTGACGCTTGCTGGCTTCTCACCGCTAGATCAGGGTCAGTCCTGACGCAAGCCCAGCTAGGTCCTCGGAACACAGCTCTGTTGCTTTTCTGCTGTACTTCATTGCTTTTCAGTCTGCAAGAAGATGGAAAACTATTCTCTGAGTCTCAGAGGAAAGAAGAGATAGTACTAGACAGACAGATATTGTGCCCATCTGTTTCTCATCTATTTCTTCCACTAGAATGTGAGTGCTGAGCGGGTGGGGACAGTGTTATCTTGTTTACTGCTGTCTCCCCACAGCCTAGACTAAGGCTGATGGCAGAAGAGATGCCTAAGATTGTTTGCCAAATGAATAACCGAATCAATTAGTCCCAGGACCTTCCGGCCATGATGAGTCTTGCATATCCTCACCCACAGACAGCAGTTAAGTGCTGCTTCACTGGAAATTCCAGATACTTCTGGGGAAAAAATTTTCACTTCCTACTCCCTTGGGAATTGTTTGTGAAAAGCAGCTGCTGTAAGCTTGGGTTCAACTCCCGGTCATCGCTGGGAGTAAGAGGCACAGAGGACCATTGGATCCTTGGAACGGGCTGGGCCCTGACTGCCACCCAGACATCAGATGCAGGAATTCCTGCCACAGCATCTCCAGCAAGTGACCTGTGCCCCTGCCCAAATAGCTGTGTCAGGAAGCAAACCACGAAGGTTGTCCCTTTCACCACAGAGCCACCCTGGCTGGTGGAAATTTGACTTAAAACTCACTGTTAACTTCTTTCCACTTGGCCCTGGATCTAGGTCTCAGGGCTTCACACAAGAACCCTAAACTATCGTAAGTGGAGTATGGAATGAACAAATGTTCTGGAATGGGGTCTAGGGAGACATGATTTCCAAATTTGCTGGGTGACCTTGAGGCAGTCGCTGACACCGTGACACCAACAGTTCTGAAGTCTGGTAGACCTGGGTTCTCGTGTCAGCTGAACCTTGGGCTGATAGCTTTAGCTGAGCCTCAGTTTCCTCAACTCTAGGAGAATAAGACCACCCGGCTGAGAGTAACATCTGCCTGTGCAAAGGATTCGAATGGGCTGTCGAGTCAAGGCCAGCATGGAAGTCAGGTTTACTCTGATGATGGGCTCAGTTCACTTTGGGGCTACAGGACCACAGACTGATCCTTGAAGTGGGAAATGATGGAGGCCAGCTTGCAACCCCTTCTCAAATCTCAAACAGGACACAGTAATAGAGCTGGGGCTTGGAGGGCTGGGGAGACCCAGGACAACCTGATTTTCCCCAGACTACAACTCCAGGGTCAGGAGAGAGGCAGGAGGCCAAGTGGGGGAGAGTCGGTTGGATGGGCCGTGCTTGCATCCCATTCCATGATCCAGCGGAGAAAATTACACAGGCTCAGGGGACAGGCGATTCGAGTCGGGTAACGTGGGACGGAT
Organism: Phocoena sinus; assembly: GCF_008692025.1. Lineage (NCBI taxonomy): Eukaryota > Metazoa > Chordata > Mammalia > Artiodactyla > Phocoenidae > Phocoena > Phocoena sinus. The sequence goes on along the minus strand of NC_045770.1, from coordinate 53,387,131 downwards.
GACTAACATTTTGAGAGCCTTGGTTTCCTCATTACAGGCCAGGCTGGGTTACCTGCTCGATCCCCATCAAAGCATTGCCATGGAGATCAAGCATGGTAATGGGTTCAGAAAACTCTTGGTAAACTGAAAAGTGCCGTTCCTTCAAAAAGTATCACCCTGTCTCACGGTTTATAAGCAGCTCTGTGCCTCCCTCATCTGCTGCCAAGTTCAGGGGCTCCTGTGCAGAGCTGCATGGCTAGCACTGGCCCCCTTCCACTCTGCATATCCCTGTCTCCCTGGGGACTACTGAACAACTAACTATGGAATCCTGGTCACAGGCCTGTGAAATGCACATTCTAATCCCCCCTTTGCAGATAAAGAAGCTGAGATCCAGGCAGACCGAGTAACCTGCTGGGTCACAGGATTGTTGAGTGATGGATACACCCCCAAGGAAAGAGTATGAGCCGCGGGGGGCTGAGGGGCGTTGAAGAGAAATGAAAGAGCAAGACAGGGACAAAAATGGAAGGAAGTCAGTATCAAAGAAGAAAGAAAGAGGAGAAAAGGCAGGACGGGGAGAGGGATGGGGAAGGAAGAGCAAAGGAGAATAGGCCTCCCCATGTTGGGGACCAGAGTGGACACCGGCCAGCCACTCCCTGGGGTTGGGTATGGGATTTGAGGCTCCCATGACCCCCAGCCTCGGGCCTTTGGAAGTGACAGGTCAGCAGAACCATTCAGCTGAGCTAAAAAAGCCTTCTGCTGGGGTGGAGAAAAAAACATTAAATGAGACTTCCTCGGGCTTTAGAAATTGCTGAAATACAGAGGTCACAATGGAAGATGAAGTGTCCTACAAAGGGAGTTCCGAATGGAATCAATTTCCCTGGGCCGACTTTCTTTTTATTGTAGTTTTTTTAACATCTCTATTGGAGTATAATTGCTTTACAATGGTGTGTTAGTTTCTGCTTTATAACAAAGTGAATCAGTTATACATATACATATGTTCCCATATCTCTTCCCTCTTGCGTCTCCCTCCCTCCCACCCTCCCTATCCCACCCCTCTAGGTGGACACAAAGCACCAAGCTGATCTCCCTGTGCTATGCGGCTGCTTCCCACTAGCTATCTACCTTACATTTGGTAGTGTATATATGTCCATGCCACTCTCTCACTTTGTCCCAGCTAACCCTTCCCCCTCCCCATATCCTCAAGTCCATTCTCTAGTAGGTCTGTGTCTTTATTCCAGTCTTACCCCTAGGTTCTTCATGACCTTTTTGGTTTTTTTCTTAGATTCCATATATATGTGTTAGCATACGGTATTTGTTTTTCTCTTTCTGACTTACTTCACTCTGTATGATGGACTCTAGGTCCATCCATCTCACAACAAATAACTCAATTTCGTTTCTTTTTATGGCTGAGTAATATTCTATTGTATATATGTGCCACATCTTCTTTACCCTTTCATCTGCTGATGGACACTTAGGTTGCTTCCATGTCCTGGCTACTGTAAATAGAGCTGCAATGAACATTTTGGTACATGACTCTTTTTGAATTATGGTTTTCTCAGGGTATATGCCCCTGGGCCGACTTCTATGTCCTATTATAAGAAATTGAAAAACTACTTCTGTGGGAATTTTGCTTTGCTGGTCCATCTCAGCAGAAGATGTTAAGAAGGAAAATGGCTTCCAATAAGGGGGCCCCGGGTCTGGTCCTCCATCACTGGAGTTGATCCTCTCTTCTGTGGCTTGGGAGCCAGGGGAGGTGGGGTCAGGGGGAGTCTGGGAGGTGGTTATGGTTTGGGGGCTGGAGGGAAGGCAAGGAAACGGAGACAAATGTGACAGCCCCAGGAACACCATCTCCTGATGGCCAGACACCCACGCTACCCAGCTGGAACTTGATACCCTTGAGGCTGGCCAGACTGGGTCAGAGTGGAATATCAGGATGCCCTGGGCAGGACGTCACGCCGCAGAGAGGACTCCAACAGCTGCTGCCTCACCACACCTGCTTGCTTCCAGGGTCACGGCATCAAAAGGCTGCCCCCCGCAGCGTTCCTTCCCTTACACCACACTCCTGTCGCCATGAACTTCTCACCTCTCCCTAAACATGGCAGGCTTTCCCTCCACGCCTTGGGGCCTTCCCTGGAGGGCTCTCCTCTATCTGGATGCCCTTTCTTGCGCCTCAATCTGGAAAGCTCCTCCAACCAGCTGAAATGTGCTTCCACAGGAAGGCATTCCTGACCTCCCTCCCTTGGGCAGCAGCCTTCTGTCCCCCGGTACAGCAACCTAAATAATGCCCTCCCCACCAACTGCCCATATCCTAATCCCCAGAACCTGTAAATAGGGTACCTTACGTGGCAAAGGGACTTTGCTGATGTGAATGAGTTAGGGATCTAGAGATGGGAAGCTTAGCCTGTATGATCCAGGTGGGCCCAATGTAATCACAGGAGTTCTTGTAAGAGGGAAGCAGGAGGATCAGAGCTAACAGCACAAGAGGTGAAGCTAGAGGCTGGAGTGATAAGTGGAAGAGGCCACAGACCAAGAAACGCAGGCAGCCTATAGAAGATGACGAAGGGGAGGACATGCATTCTCTTTTCAGAGCCTCCAGAAGGAAGCAGCCCTGCTGACACCTTGACTTGAGCCCAGTGAGACTAATTTGGGGTTTCTGACCTCCAGAACTGTAAGAGAATACACCTGGGTTGCTTTTCGCCACTCAGCGTGTGGTGATGTTTTGCAGCAGCCAATAGGAAACTAATGCACCTGGCAGGTTCTTCTCGCTCCCAGAGCCCCAGGAACTCCAGGGTCGTTTCACACCATAGCTCACGTGCCAGGCTTATTCTAAGTGCCATACGTGGCTTAACTCACTTTATCTCACCACACCCCTGCCGGGGAGATTCCACTATCCCCATTTTACAGATGAGAAAACTAAAGCCCACAGAGATTAAGCAACTTGCCTAAAGAAAATCACACAGGAAAAAGAAAAAAAAAAAAGAAAATCGCACAGGAGAAAGAAAAAAGAAATCGCACAGGTAGTACATGACAGAGCTGGAACTTGAACCCAGGACATTACTGTATGGAAATCGTATGTTTAAGTGTTGGTCTCTTCAGCAAGAAAGTAGGGTTACAGGGTAGATGTTGGAGTGTCCCTGGGTCCCCAGTACCTGGTCCAGGCCTGGTTTAACCAAGCCTCCAACAATTGCAGAATGAGGAAAGATCCGAATGCGGGCCTCCCTGACCCTATCCGAGAGCTCTTTTTGTTCAGTGAACCCTGTTGTGTGAAGGAGGTAGATTAGAACTAAAACTTCTAATCAAACTAGATTATTTGTAACATGAACATAAAGCACTTCATTGTGCCCTTTCAATGAGCTTTCCTTTTGGGTGGCATGGAAACGGGGGAGGAGTCTGGGAATTAGAGTCAAGAAACTTCTGGGCCAGTTCCCACAGTGTATTGCCTCAGTTTCTTCATCCATAAAATGGGTACCATAATACCACTGCCGGAAGAGGCGTGGGAGATGATATATGAGACGTGCACAGAAAGCCCTGGTGCACTGAACAGTGCTCTCATCCTCCGAGCCTCACGTCAAAGCTGTGCAGCATCTGGGCAGGTGGTCTTACTCCCCAGTCACAGATAAGGAAACAGGGTGCCCCACCCCCACCAGCCTGATACAGCACCCCAGTAAAACGTATCAGGCTGTTGGGCCTAAGTACCGGGGGGGGGGGGGGGGGGGGGCGCTGTCCAAGCTCGGTGCTTCCAGAATGCTGATGTACATCATAGGCTGGGCTGATGGGACAGTTTTCTAGGAACACCAGCCTGTGACAGTCAGAAATAGGTGGGACCTGATGGACATGGTGAGAGGAGGGATTGGAGGGGGCGCACGTGGGCTGAGCAAGGAGCAGAGCCCAAGGGAGAGGGGAAGCTCTGAGACCCTGGGAGCGTGGGGTGTGTGGCAAAGGTCACAGGGTCCTACAAGACCTGGGAGTCAGACTGGGGTGGTCAAATGGAGGTGGAGAGGGAGGGAGGGAGGGAGGGAGGGAGCAGGGTGGCTTCCTGGGAGAACAGTGGGGCCACCGGGAAATGAGGCACTGCAGGGCCTCTGGAAGCCTTTTGTATGACCAGAAGCTAAAAGTCCCAGGGCCTCTCAGTCCTGAAAGGACTGCAGACAAAAATCATCTGGAAAGTTTTCAAACTCCCGATCCCCAGGCTGCACTCTGGTCCAGTTAACTCCAAGTCTCCAGGGCCGGGAAGGGGTACCCAGGCATCAGGGGATATCTGTCATAGCTCCCCATGTGATACCAAAGTACCCGCACAGCTGAGAAGCACTGCTTGTAGGGCTTGGATCCAGGGCCCAGACGATGCCAACCTGGAGTCTCCTGGATTCCAATTTGGTGAATTACCTTCAGCCATTCTCAGTGCTATTTAAATGAGTCCCTTTCCCCTGCTCACCCCCTCAAGCCCTGCAGCTTGGCCTGAGCACCATACTTCACTTCCTGTCCTTGGCCTGAACTGGGTCTTTGCGTGTGTGTGGTGGTGGTGTGCGGGGGGGGGGGGGGGGGGGGGGAGGTGGTGCTGTCAGTTGTTTGAGGATAAGGTTCCAGCCTCCTCAAATCCCTGTGCCTGTGAAAGTGGTCTGGGGGCCCCGCCTGGATCTGCTGGGGCTTGGGTCCACCAGGCCTCTGCTCAGAGGCACGAAGACCACGTATGAGGTCTTGGGCGTCCCAGACGGTGCCTGGCTACATTCACAGAGATGCAATTTTAGTGTTTATCCTTTTCAATTACCAATGTTTTCTTCCTATTCTAAGCCAGTCTCCTGTCAGTGAGGCATCCCAGATCCCACAGTGAGAAATGCATTTCAAATAGTCCCAGACCTGGGACAGAAGAGGTTCCTAATAAATGTACTGACTGAACGAACGTGAGAAAACTCACTTATGCCGCCTATGACTCCCAATTTCCAGACGAAGTACCCTGGAGTTTTTTTGGCCATTACTCACATAGGTGGTAACGGGGGCTACTCAGAGCATGAGGCTTCCATGAACCTGAGGTCAAAGAAGAACTATCTCTCCCCCAAAATCTGCGGGAGGTGAGATCAGGAAACAAGGGAAGAGAGTCTGACCTGGGCACACAGATAAGTACCTGGGAAGACAGGGAGGGGCTGAGGGTAGAGCCAGGGAATGGAAAGGACAGGGAGCCGTGAAAAGTCTCACATGGCTGAGTTGGCTGCAACTACGGAGCTTTCAGAAACAGATGGCATGGGAGGGCTATAGTTAGACACCCACAGAAGGGGCCAGTGTATGTCTGGCCATGGCGGACTGGCATTGGAGTTTTTGAACATGAAACTCCTCTTTGACCAACACTCAAGAATGCAGACCACTTTGAGAGGCTCCAAATCCTTCTCTACCTTCTCCCATCCCTCCCTGGCTCTTCCTTTTGACCCTTCCTGAAGAGCAACATTTCATTTTTCTATGAAAAGCCATCAGCCCAAGGCAGGAAGTAGAGCAGACAGGCCACCTTCCCAATTCTACCTAAATTTCCTACCTAAATTACCAAGACAAATATTTCAGGAAACTGCACTTGGCTGCAATGGTCGGGGAATTCATTTTATTTACCATCTAAACACACTTGAGAGCTGAGATAGATTCATTCAAGTTGCCGCTTCTTAGTCGGATGCAATTCACAGTAGAAATCGCTACCATCCGAAGCTTCCGTAACTTCCAAAATGTAATGGATTTTCTTCAGCCCATCTTTCTTCCCAGCTCATATTTGCTTGAGGATTCCAAATGGATTCTATTTACTGTAATTACCGTTCTAACTGCAGCTCACTTGCAATGGATCAGGTTAATGTTAACAAGATACCCAGCTGATGCTGGTAATGTGTATTCATTGTTCAAACTCTTTACCCACCCCCTTTGGTGTTGTCTCAATTCTATTTTCTGAACCCGAAGCGGAGGGAGCAAAGGCTGGTGTTTCTTTCTCTGTTTCATTTTTCTCTAAAGCCATGGGCTTTTTTTCTCAATGTCTATCCACTGTTCTTGGGTTTTCCTGCTCCTGTATTTACATGGCCTCCTTACAAATGTTACGCTTTGCTTAAATACTGATTTACATGCTTACCCTCTCAATTTTTTTCATGTTATTAGTGTCATTAAATTTCCTATTATTTATTGATGATAACAATTAGCATCAACGAAGGTCCCAACAATTTGAAAGACATATTTCACCTCGATATCTCTATAATAAAGCAGAGAAATAATGGCCCAGTGTATCGAGAGTCTTCATCTCTCAATTATTGAGTAGGGTTATATTTATGTGTGAAAAAAGCACATTTCAGAGTAGGGAAGACTAGGCTTCAAAGTCTAGTTTCACCACTTATTAACTATATATAGAGTTTAGGTGAACTGATCTCTCTGTACTTGAATTTCCTCATCTGTAAAAGAACAAACCTAACACAACACTGATCGCATATTGTTGGGAAGTTCCTTGCACATAGCTAAGATGCTTAAATTACATCTGTTATTATTATACCTTATCAATAATTTCAATCATGTAGCCAGATCTTAGGGCCACAGCACACACAGGTATGGCTGTATTTTAATGGGGGTGTATTTAGGATTTCCAAATGGACTTATTGAACTGGAAGGATTTTAGAGATAAACCCCTCTTACTACTCAAAAGTGTGGTCCAGCAACCAGCAGCGTTGGCATCATCTGGGAACTACTGAAATGCAGACTCTTAGTTCCTTCCCCAAGAAAAAAGATGATAACTCCATGTAGGTGACAGAAAACAGAGATTGTCCCTAGAAAGTGTCCTGACTTCCTGGACAATATGTTTCAAGCTGAAGGTCTTAGGAGATGCCAAGAGGAGACATTCCCAAAGAAAACCCTCAAGTCCATTCTGGCTTATTCCATTATACAAGCAGCTATAACCGCCCCACCCCCACAAAGAACATTTTGCTCTCCTCCCAAGAGCAATGATCATTCAGCATGATGAAAACGAATGCCATTTGTCGATTCAGGTAGAGTCTGAGACACACCGCTTTGATGTAAGTCAAGCAGTTGCCCTCAAACTCTGGGTAAGTCTCTTTTCCTTTTCGCCTAGGTCACCTCATCTGTAAGGTGAGGATAGCAATACCTACCTCCAGGGTTGCTTGAGAAGTAATGCAAACAGATGCCAAGCCTGATGTCTGGCACACTTAATTATGGCTACAGCAGCAACAGCCTTAGTAATAGTAATAATGTGTGAGGCTGGAGTGGGAGGCAGGGGTTGGATCTGCTGCTGCCATTATTACCATGTCTGCAAAAGCAGCGACCACGTCCCTGTCTGCAAAGCCAGATTCTTAAGAGTCAGTCACCTCCTGTCATCAGAGAAGGCAAAGAAGAACTAGAGTTGGAATGAAAAAATTCAGCTTCCCTTCCTGTCTCCTAGTAACTTTCTCGGGAAAGCCACTTAACCACTGACAATATCACTTTCCTCATCTATAAAATGGACATAATACCATTTCCTCTGAGTGCCTCAGGGCTGGAGTGAAGAGCTCATAAAATAAAGCATCTAAAGTGATTTGTAACCGTACAACCAGGCGATGCCAGTTGAACAAATGTAAGCGATCCCTGTGATCTCCACTTCCTCCTAGGCCCCAAGCGCTGGTCTTGCAATGCTTCTCATCTGTTTTCTCTCATTCTTCTCTCTTTCCCCCTTTCCCATCAAACCCCCTGCCTTTGCAGAGGCCTCCTCTACCACACAGGTTCCCTGGAAGCTCCATCCTGGGTCCTACTCTCTTCCCTCTTCAGATCAATTTACTCATCACTGGGGATGAATCCTTCTTAGGGACACTGCCCTTTCTCTTCTAAATCAGAGATGGCATGATCAGGGATGGGAGTGGGGCGAGCTAGCCTCCATAAACTCCATTAGTCTCCACTATGCATTGCCTGCTATGCCAGTGAACTTCGAGGCAGTTCCTCCAGCCCTCTGCCCCACGCCCCACCCCAGGCCCCCAAAAGGTGCTTCTCCTCTGGTCCTACAGAGATTCTAGAGCCGCCTTGAACCAAACCCTCATGGCTTCCTCTCCATTTTCTGAACCCCTGCTGTGCCTAGGTCTGAGGGTAAGGCTATAAAGGCTGACGTTGACTCATCTCTTCCCCATGGTGAATTCAGAGACAATGGAGGAGACCCAGGTGACTGGCTGACTTTAGGGCCAGGGTTCTTGCAGCCACTAAAGGAGGCGTGGTGGGTGGGAGCTGGCCTCAGTGCCCCCCACCCAGGAGGGCCTCACTCGCATGGCACTTCGGCATCACTCTGCTTGCAGGTGGGGCCTGCCGGCAGCCATACTTTCCAGTATCTATGTGAACTTTGGCACGTGGCTTCTCTGTTCCTCAGCTCCTGGGCCTCTGAGCTTGTCTCAGCCTCTGTTTCCTTGTCTATTAAAAGAGGAACTTATCTCAGGGTTGGTGTGACGTTTGAATGAGGTAAAATGTGTGAAAAGAAGCTGGGAGGTTGTGGCATATATCGGATGTTTATTGCTCTTCTCCTCGCTTCCCTTGATGAGACCTCAAGGGGCCCCATCTTCGCAGGGTACATGAACAAATCCATTATTTTCTTTGGCCGCGCCGCACGGCTTGCAGAATATTAGTTTCCCGACTGGGGACTGAACCCAGGCCCCCTGCAGTGGAAGCACCGAGTCCTAACCACCGGACTGCCAAGAATGTCCCCCAAACCGTTTTTTGAGCTTTCTATATTCAACCATAGTTATCAGTCTTTAACAGAGCTATTCATTTATATAGTGACTATTTAGTGAGTTTCTCCCACGTTCTGGTACAAGGCTGCATGCTAAGGACGCAGTGGTGAACAACATTCCCGTGGTCTCTGAGCTCATGGAGGTTGTCCTCTGACTGCAAGCTCCAGCCCTCTCCCGAGGACCCGTCCAGTCTCCAACCCAGGAGAATCTCCTAGTTGGTATCTGGTATCAAAGCAGAGGGATCATGCAAGATGCCTTAGAGTCACAGTGAGGGAGCAGCAAATGATTGCAGTTAAGTTCTATCACTTGCTAGCTTTGTGACTGTCATGGACTGAATGTTTATGTTCCCTCACCCCAAATTCCTATGTTGAAGTCCTAACCCCCAATGTGATGATATCTGAAGATGGTATCTGGGAGGTAATTCGGGTTAGATTAGGTCATGAGGGTGAGGTCCTCAAGATGGAATTAGAGGGTTTCTAAGGAGAGAGAGAGAAAGATAGCTCTCTCCATCCGCATGCACAGAGGAAACACCATGCGAGGATGTGGCAAGAAGGTGGCTATTCGCAAGCCAGGAAGAGAACCCTCAACAAAAACCGAATTAGCTGGCACCCTGATCTTGGACCAGTCTCCGGGACTGTAAGAAATAAATTTCTGTTGTTTAAGCCATCCATAAAGTATTTTGTTATGGCAGCCTCTAACGCAGTGACCTGAGTTACTTATCTTCTATATGCCTCAGTTTCCTCACCTGGAAAATGGGGAGAATTACAATCCTATCCACGAGTTGAAGTGAGGATTAGATGAAATAATATAAAATGCTTAGCCTAAGAACTTGCTCAACAAATGGTAGTTATTACCATATGATCCAACAATTCCATTCCTGGGCATATATCCAGAAAAAGAGAAACCACTGATTTGAAAAGATGTATGCACCTCAAAGTTCATAGCAGTACTATTTACAATAGCCAAGACATGGAAGTAACCTAAATGTCCATCAACAGATGAATGGATTGAAAAGATGTGTGTGTGTGTGTGTGTGTGTGTGTGTGTGTATACACACACATATATAAAAAATGGAATATTACTCAGTCATTAAAAAAGAATGAAATTCTGCTATTTGTAGCAACAGGGATGGACCTAGAGAATATTAGGCTTAGTGAAATAAGTCAGACAGAGAAAGGCAAATACCATAGGATATCACTTATATGTGGAATCTAAAAGACAATACAAATGAATGTATACACAAAAAAGACACAGACTCAGATACAGAAAACAAACTTGGGGTTACCAAAGAGGAGAGGGAAGGGACGAGGGACAAATTAGGGGTATGGGATTAACGGATACAAACTACTATATATAAAATTGATAAGCAACAAAGATATATTGTGTAGCGCAAGGAATTAAACCCATTATCTTGTAATAACCTATAATGGAGTATAATCTGCAAAAATACTGGATCACTACGTTGTACACCTGAAACTAACACAATATTGTAAATCAACTCTACTTGATTAAAATTTTTTTAATTAAAAAAATAAATATAGTTATCCTCTCTGTGCCCAACTGGAAATGTAAATCATAGGATGATAGAGCTGGAAGGGGTCTTGTCAGCCCCCTCATTGTATGGAGGAAATGAGGCTCAGAGAGGAGAACGGCTTGCCCAGGACCACACAGCGAGGGAGAGTCTACCCTGGGGTCTCTCCCTCCTGCTCCAGGCCTGTTCCCATCCACCACCCGGAAAAGTCTCGTCCTCCCTCCTCACCACCCATCTCAGCCTTCTGCTCATCCCTGCCACTTGGTACATCCAGTGGAAACTGTCACCTCTCACGTGGTGAGTGGCTCCTGTGTGAGGTTGCTAGGAGATGAGGATCCATCACTGAATTCCACACCTGGAAATTCTCTTAAATTAGGTTGTTGGAATTCTTCTCTTTGAAGAAAACCCAAATAGAAAAAAAAAAAATTCTCATCCATGTTTGCCTTGAAAAATGCTGTGGGTGGCATCAGGGCTACGCTAGAGTGTAAAGCACATTTATAGTAATAGCCCAACACCTTCCATTGGTTTTGCCCTTTACGGTTTGCAAAGCATGTTTCCCCAGATTGTTGGGCTAAGCCTCTACAATTATTCATCCATTCATCCATCTATTCATCCATTTATTCATAAATACAAATTTAGCCCCCTCCATGTACCAGGCACTGTTTTGGTGCCAGGGGTTTAGCAGTGAACAGCAGACAAAACCCTCTGCCTTCATGGGGTTTCTGCTCTAGCAGGAGAGACAGACAATATATAAGTAAATAAATAAATATGTAATACAGAAATACTGGCAAATGTTATGAAAAACATAAAGCTGGAAAAGGGAAGAGAGAGGGAATTGTTTGGAGTAGCCAGGAAGCTTTCTCTGAGATACATTCTGGGCAGGGATTATTCACATTGCTGGATAAATGACTGACCCTCAGTTTACAGATATAGAAGCATAGCCCAGACTCACAGTGCAGGTAGATGTAGACTGGGACGAGAATTCATATTCTGTCCATCCAGTTCTGTGACAATGCAAAGACTCAGGTCTGGATCCAGGAAGCCAGATGCAGGGACAAGGTAAACTCAGTCTGCAAGGAGATCAATCACTTGTGTCCCATCCAGTCTCACCACCCACTAGCACTGTGCACTGGGCCCTAGGCTGGGCGCTGGGGCTAAAGAGATGAAGTACGTGGTCCCTGCACTCAGGGAGCTTCCAGGCTAGAGAGGAATATAAGACAAGTTCACATGTAACTGTGAGTTGCGTTAGAAAGGACACGTCTACTCCAGGCCCTTCAGAATGGGGCTGCCTCTCCAGCACACACTAAGAAAAAGCTCTCCAGTCTCCCGGATTTTCCCCTCTTTAATCAACAAATGTGAATTGCGTGCTGACTCCAGGTTGCTCACTGCGAGGGATCACCTGCACAGTCTCTACCACCCAGGCACCTCTACAGCTGGCCCCCTTCTCCACACCATGGCCCCTTGCCTGGAATACCATTCCAGCCTCCTAACTTCTGCTTCTCCCCTCGCCTGTGATCAGCACACACTTTCAGCATGTCGTCCACTCAGCAGCAATCCTGTTAAAACTTGTATCAGTCATGCCACTCCTCTGTTCAGAACCCTCCAGCGGTGCCCAAATCATTCAGAGGAAAAGCTAAATCCTACGTTAGCCTCCAGGACTCTACGTGATCTGCCCCCATCTCACATCTAGGACCCTACTTCCCTCTTACTACTCTCCCCTTCCCTTCCTTGCTCTCACACTCACCTCCTTGCTCTGCTTCCCATGCACCGGGCGTGGGCCCACCTCAGGGCTGTTATACACTTGACCCTTGAACGATGCTGAGGCTAAGTCACATGTAACTTATAGTTGGCCCCCTGTGTCCCAGGTTCCTCTGTATCTGCAGATTCAACCAACCACGGGCCACAACATACTGTAGTATTAATACTTACTGCTGAAAAAGATCTATGTGTGAGTGGACCCACACAGTTCAAACCCACGTTGTTCAAGGGTCAACTGTACTTGCTATTCTGCCTGGAATGTTCTTCCTACAGGTATTCACAGGACTTGCTCTCTTAGCTCCTCTGAGTCTTTGTCTAAATCTCTCTTTTTTTTTTTTTTCGGTACGCGGGCCTCTCACTGTTGTGGCCTCTCCCGCTGCGGAGCACAGGCTCCAGACGCGCAGGCTCAGCGGCCATGGCTCACGGGCCCAGCCGCTCCGCGGCATGTGGGATCTTCCCGGACCTGGGCACGAACCCGTGTCCCCTGCATCGGCAGGCGGACTCTCGACCACTGCGCCACCGGGGAAGCCCCAAATCTCTATTTTGATTTGCGGCCTCCAGTCCATCCCCATCTCAACGTTCCTATTCCCAGCTTCTTCTCCCTGTCATTTATCACCTTCTCCTATATGGTATCATTTACTCGTCTATTTTGCTTACTGTCTGTCTCCCCTTACTAGAACGCAAGCCCCATGAGGACAGGGATTTCTGTCTGATTTGCTTAGTCCATATCCAAATAGCCCAATGGGACAGTGCCAGTCATATAGAAGGTGGCTGGTAAATATCTGATGAATAAATAAATATCTAGACAAATCACCTTCCCCACACCAAGCCTATTTCGCCTCCGATATCCCTTTTTTTCTGTTGATGGCAGGATCCTCCCCAGCTCAGCAAGCCTTGCTTGGAGCCAAGCAGTGATGAAAATATTTCATCTACACTGTGGTGATGGTTCCAAGACGCTGTGCATTTGTCAGAATTAATCCAATGGTACTTTATTATATGTAAATTATACTTCAATAAAGCTTGACATTAAGGGGGAAAAAAAGGTCCAACAAGCCTTGCTTGGAGCGGAGAAGATGATGACCCTGTGCTGGCGCCATGGGAATAAAGTGAAACCTTGCAGTTCCTCTTCTTTCCCCACTCCTCAAATCCAAATGAAACCTCAGTCTTTACATCTGTAAACTCAAGGTAATACTACCTATTTCATAAAATGAAATGAGATCATGTGAATAAAGATTCCAGGAAAAATATGTGCCACAAAGCAGATGCCTACTAAAAAATAATCCAGCTGGCACTGGATTCTGGGGAGACTTGCTCCAGAATGTCTCCAAACGATGTCAATTTCTCACCCTCTTTCCCATCCCTGCTGCTGCCGGGATGAGTTAGGAGGCTGGAAGGAGCCGTGCTTGGAGGAACAGAAAGCACTGACGGGCAGAAAGGAGAGGCGTATGGCGGGGGGTGGGCGGGGGGTGACCCCGAATGCCAACAGGCATTTGGTTTTAGTTGAATTCCCAAACCAGACACGGTCAGCGGCAGTCATGTGTACCAGGGGTGAGACCACGACTCTCCAGGGCCACAGAGCCCCGCCCTGGGCTCCCAGAGAACGGAGGGAGCCCTCCTCCCTCCTGTCTCCTCTGCCTCAGTCACACCCAACCTCCATCCAATAGGCCTCCTCTCTCTAAAGGGGCGCTTTACACCACTGCCCGGGTGACGGCTGTGGGAACAGAAGAAGCCACAGAGCGTGACTGCCTGCAGTTAATTGATTTGTGTGAGTTGCTGACAGAAGGATGTGCACAGTCCCCACGGAAGATCAGGGTGGGGGCATTCCAGGCAGAGAGGTTGGGGGGAATCCGCCTTGGCTCTCTCCGCCAGCCTGCTGTGCAGTCCCACAGCAGACTCCCTGTCTGGCCTCTGTGAGTTTACTCCAAGGGAAAGAAAAGGAGAGAGACAAGCAGGAAGGGAAGAAAGAATAAAGAGAGGGAGAGGGAGGGAGGGAGAGAGAGGGAGAGGGGCAAACCGTAGGAGACAGACATAAAAATAGACACACAACAAATTAAGGTTTTTGAGCATTTACTATGCACCAGGCCCAAGTTCTCACTAAAGAAGTAGACAACAAAAAGGCAAGGGAAGAGAGGTGGACCAGAGAATGAGGTGGGGACAGAAAAAATGATGGAGGGACCCAGGCCACTTGGTACCCCCTCTGACCAGGCTGGTGATGGATGGACAAGATCAGTCCTGAATACTGGGGTAAACCTGTCTCTGAGTTAGAGGTCTGTGAGGGGGAAAGGACATGGAGTTCTTTGGGCCCTAAATACTTTTACCTAATGGGAGAGGAAAACAAGGATTAGCCAGCACAGAGGCACAGAGGAGCAATGCCCACCGCAGGCAGAAGACGGGGAGGAAACATTATGAACACCACGCATCTCCCTCCCTGGACCGATCATCTCTGACATCTCATGACCTTGTGCTTCGATCGAGTGTAGTTTACAGATCTTTCTCGACTTACGATGGGGTTATGTCCCAATAAACCCATCGTAAGTTGAAAATATATTAAGTCGAACACGTATTTAACACACCTAGCCTACCAAACACCACAGCTTAGCCTCACCTACCTTAAACGTGCTCAGAACACTTACATTAGCCTACAGTTGGGCAAAATGATCTAACACAGAGCCTATTGTATAATAAAAGGTTGGCTATCTCATGTAATTTGTCGAATACTGTACTGAAAGTGAAAAACAGGAAGGCTGTAAGTGTATCGGTTGTTTACCCTCGTGATCGCGTGGCTGTCTGGGGGCTGTGGCTGCCGTTGCCCAGCATCACCAGACAGCAACATACGGCTCATCACCCACCCGGGAAAAGATCAAAATTCAAAATGCAAAGTATACTGAATTATGTATCACTTTCGCACCATCATAAAGTCAAACCATCCTAAGTTGAACCACCATAAGTGGACCATCTGTAGTTTAAACTTGTTTTCTCTGGGGATTTTCCTTCTCTTCAAACCCATCTGATAAAACCGATTGTACAGGGAAAACTCCTGGTGATGATTCGTAGAGAGGGAGCATCTTCACTCAGACGACCAAGCCCAGGAAGGTTTTCTGACCTAAGCAATCTCATTTCTGGACTGGCTCTCAATGTGGTTGTCAGGGAAAAATTAATCTTCGTCTTACACCTGACACATCAGACACCGCTTAGACTTCCTAAGCCTCATCTGTCTGTCACTCCATAAACAACGCCATCCTGGAGCTGTGACGATCTCGAATGCATCATGGTTTATCAATGAGTCTGACATATCACCTGGTACATGAAAAACACTTATAATCAATCAGGTAAATCTGAAACACCGTAAAAATAGCTTATAGGTTATGTACCTAGTGCCAAGAAAAGCTACAAAGTAAATACACATGATCCACCAGCCAGAGATGTGCAATTAAAATAAAAGAAGGAAAAAGAGGGGGAAATGAGAGGACAGTGTAGTGCAGTGGCTTACACCAGGGGTTGCCAAACTCCGGCCCCTGGGCTTTTGCGAATAAAGTTTTATTGGCACACAGCCACACCCATTTGTTTACACATCCTCTAGAGCTGCTTTCCTCTACAAGGCAGAGTCCAGCAGTTGTGACAGAAACTGTGTGACCTGCAAAACCTCAAACATTTGCCATCAAGGTCTTTACAGAAGAAGCTTGCTGACCCCCAGGATACAACACGGGTTCATGCTTTGCGTTCACAGAGGCTAAATCCAGGGCGTGTCGTTTTCTGTGACCTCGGCTTTTCCACTGATAAAATGGGCTTATAATAACGATCTCCCAGGCTGAGAATTAAGTTTTTTTAAAACGTTACGTAAAAGCACTTTACCCTGCTTGTCACACAGGAAGCGTTCATCAAATGGCACCTTGGTGTTATCAGGATCATTTTAGCAGATGCTGCCTCCAGGAGACACAGAAGTGCAGGGGAGGCAGGGCTGCTTGACAAACTGCACCGCGATAAACGCATCTCAGGGACTCGCGAAGGAAGGTGAGGGAAGCCCCCGCTTCGTGAGTGGCGCTCTGTGGCAAGTTCGTATTATTTCGTCTCTGATTCTTGGAAGAACTCTGTGCCATGTAACAGGGAGGATGCTGAGGTTCAGTGAAGTCAAAGCCACACAAAGTCAAGGAAAGCAAGCCCAGCTCTGTGTGCTTCAAAGCTTATACCATTAATCTGAGTGTTTGAAGATGCCAGCGGTATTTTACTTAGAAGAAGAAGAATTAGTGGTGACACAGTGGCCTGCCTCCGAATACTTGGGTTTCTGTGTATGAAAGGGCCCTGATTTACAGGAGATTCAGAGGAGAAAACCAGGACAAAATCTGTCCCTTTTCTGATCTCATTCTGTCTCGAGGATACATGATAATTTCAATGTGAAATGCACAAAAACACAAAAAGCAAAGCAAAAAGAATCTGAAGTCCAAAAGGTTTAAGTCTGCTCTAAAAATAATCTGACAAGAAGAAAATAATATTCTATGTGTGTAGAGTATTGGTGAGTTACAAAGAATTTCCATGTATATGATTTTATTTGATCCTCACAAAAATCACGAGATGATGATATTTAATAATACTGTGTTGTATACTTGTAATTTGTTAAGAGGATAGATCTTAACTCTTCTCACCACACGCACACACACATACACGCAATGGTAACCATAGAGAGGTGGTGGATCTGTTAATTAGCTTGATGTAGTGATCATTTCACAATGTATGTGTATACCAAAGCATCAAGCTGTATACCTTAAATGTATACAATTTTTATGCCAATGATATCTCCATAAAGCTGTTAAAAATAATTTATAGGGCTTCCCTGGTGGCGCAGTGGTTGAGAGTCTCCCTGCCGATGCAGGGGACACGGGTTCGTGCCCCGGTCCAGGAAGATCCCACATGCCGCGGAGCAGCTGGGCCCGTGAGCCATGGTCGCTGAGCCTGCGCGTCCAGAGCCTGTGCTCCGCAACGGGAGAGGCCACAACAGTGAGAGGCCCACGTACAGCAAAAAAAAAAATAATAATAATTTATAGCATAAATGTAAAATAATATGAGATTTAAAAATAAAAAGTAAAGCACACAGAAAATAAAAAATTTCCTAAAAGTGTAAAAACCAATCATATAAGGAAGGTGAGATACATGTCATATCCTCCCATTTTACAGAGAAGAAAAACCAAGTCCTAGAACCGTAAGTGCCTTAGCCAAAGTCACAGGGCTCGCTGGCTATAAATCAGAGCTTTGGCTCAAACCTGAGTTCTCCGAGACAAGAGTGATCAATCACGGGGCCGCAGAAGAAGAAATTTACACAACTGAGTGTTTGTCAAGATGAGAAATGAAAATTACTCTGGTCCTTTTAGCAGCCAGAGTCAAAAACTTGCAGGGAAAAAATAAAAAAGCATTTTCTACCCTCAGAGGTCTGAGGGGCCCAAGTGTGACAGAACCTCTCCTATTCCTTAGATCTACAGCTAGCTTTGGAGGCCCCCATGGGCACCCACATGGGGTGTTCCCTGGTGGTGGGTCTCATCAGTGGTCAGGGGCATCTGGGCCAGATAAGTGCAAGGTGTGGTGCCTGTCAGCCTTACATCTAGACACGGATCCAAGGAAAGGAAAGAGAACTCTCCCTCCTGTATTTAAACTTCTCCTGCAAGAGCGTGGGTAGCAATAATAAGGGAGCTCTGGAGGCTGGGATTCAAGTCCCCCTAACTAGTTGGGTCACCTTAGGCAAGTGACATGACCACCTTCTCCAACCTCAAGCTCTTCATCTACTAAGAGGGGTAATACTTGTATCTACCCCCGGGGTTGCTGTACGGACCAAACAAGCAAATGCACGTGAAATAAGTGTCCAAGTGTCTGGTGCAGAGTCCACAGTAAAAGCACGGTGGTTATCACTGTTGCCACTGTCACCACCACTACCACACTGGACTGCATGACAGCACACTGGAAGAGAAGGACCACTTCTGGGACTGCTCAGGCTCCCAGTCTGACTCTTCTCACTATTTGACCCGAGTTAAGCCACCTAAGCCCTCTGAGCTTTAGTTTTCTCCTCTATCAGATGGAAATAATAAGCCCGTAATATCCGTGTAGTGGGGTCATTAGGGGGATCAAGGAAGATAATAGATATGAAAGGGCTTTGCAAACAGTGAAGTGGTGATCGCAAATGAATCAAGGTCACTGCCAGCATCACCACTGTTAGTCCTCAGTGACGGAAGTGTTATTGTATTGGGTAAGGAACTAACCTGCAGAACCATTCCTATTCTTTTTTTTTTTTTAACACCTTTATTGGAGTGTAATTGCTTTACGCTGCTGTGTTAGTTGCTGCTGTATAACTCATTTTTCTATCTAATAGAACAATACCTTTTTTCCCCTTTGGTCTTTTGTTTCATGATTTGGTGCTTGCTCTCGGCAACCATTTCCATACTATATACTCATAATGGATATGATGATACAATGAGAGCTATCTCTTTTTTTGATCCTATTACTGTATCCCAGGAAGAGCGACTTCTTCTGTGACATCGCAAAGCCACTAGGAGTCAGGCATTATCCTCATTTTACAGACAAAGCTGCCCTGGGTCCCAGGCAGGGACCGGACTCTCTCCTCTCCTCTCCTCTCTCTCCCCTCCCCACCACACCCCAGCAGGCCAGAAGACAGAGCAGATGAGGTGCTGGTTACACGTGGTGGGAGAAGCTTCAGCAAGTGACCACGGGCAGCCCTCTTCAAAGAGTCCCACTAAACAAGGCAGTAACTAACATATACCTTGGCTACGGGCTATAGTCTCTTAACCTAGAAGTTTCCAAAGAAATGGCACGCCCTCGAATGCTACACGCTCTCTTAAGTGTCTCCAAAGATGCACGTATCGCACATTTAGCTCAGGATATCTCTCCCTCTGTTCTGAGGCCACTTTCATGGCCAGCTCTGACATCAGCCTGACTTCAGAGACGGCCCTGTTGGTAAAGATGCACAGGCGAGGCACACAGCCTGCCAGGCGGTGGGGGAGGCAATCCCCAACCAGTCCCCAGGGCACAGGTTGAGGCCATCTTAAATATCACCTGGAGATGTCCTCCACTCCACTTAGTGTCCCAGCCCAACCCAGCTATGAGTGTGACGGGGCAGCAGTCAGCGCGAGACCCGCTCCACCAATGGTCCATCTCCCAGTGGTCCTCGTGTCAGACAGTGCTGTGAGAGGGCGGATCGTGGCTTTCTCCCCGGTGTCCCCCAGGCTCTCCAGGCTCAGGCCGGCCAGCGAACCGGGGGCCCCGGGGGACAGGCTAGGGGCTGTGTCCTGCAGAGCTCCAGAGCCCTCGCCGTGGCCTCCACTGGCCAGGCCCAGGCCTTGAAGCAGCAGCAAACCTCTTCCCCGATCCCCATCTCTACGACCTAATGGTAGCAGCGGCTCCTTGGGTCACAGTCTGCGGGACCAGCCTGGTGGCCTGAGGAGCCTGTGGGCCGGCCGGGTCCTGGGCGCCTGGCTCCCTCAGTGACGATGGCTGGGCGGGGTCTGGGGACCTGACCCTGAGGGCACTGCCACCTGAGATCTGCCTTTTCAGCCGGGCCTGGGCAGTGGCGAGAGGACCCAGACTGGGTGCTGGACTAACGCTCCGGGGCAGGGTAACAGGCGGTGCAGGGACCCCTTCCTCTTAGCCAGGGCCTGGACCTCGGAGGGCGAAAGCTGAGCCTTGGGACCTTGCCCTTTCTTCTCAGAACAGAGAATAACGTTTGTTTTGGTGGAGGTTTACAGGAACATCATGACCTGACTTCAAGAACAAAGGATCTGACACCAAGAAGTTGGCAAACTAACCTCATCCCCCGCCCCCCTCACCTTTCCCATAAAAGGGCTTTGCTGAAAGCTTTTGGGGAGTTCAGGGTTTTTAAGGCATGAGCCACCCGTCTCCTTGCATGGCCCTGCAATAAACCTTTCTCTGCTCCAAACTCCGACATATTGGTCTTGTTTGGCCTCACTGTGTGTCGGGCACAAGGACCTGCGTTCTGTACTATGAGGACCCAGGATCTTGCAGACGTATTTTTGTCGAGTTGACTCGATCATTCTCGTCCTTGACCGCCCTGACGGTAACCCACTGTCTTGGCAGTTCCTGTAGCGTGTATAAGGGGGACATTTTAAACAGCCAAGTGACTGATGATAGAGCATAATCACAAAATGCTGTCCACAGTACAGCAGGTATGAAATCATTCTAGAAACAATCACTTTACACCAAGTTCTCCCACCCTCCCAAAAGAAAAGAAGGGAGGAAATGAGTGTAACTGATGACATTTTGGGGGTCAAATTTATGCCTGGGGTTGATAACCCCGAAATTATCTCACTCACTCCTACCAACAACTACCGGAGTTTAATGTGTCCAAGAGTGGTGTGTGTTTATAGGTAAATAGGCACTGTAAGACATACCACAAGAACAAACATTCGATTCCTGGAACATCAAAATAGCTCCTATACCACTGTGCATTTGGTTAACTGAGAGATGGAAACACACTAAATGGAAATGTTTCCCCAGTGATGTTAACACAGTAATTACCGGGCCCAGAGCCTGATCTGCCATGATCTGAGGCTACCAGATCACTCCTTTACAGCACTCCCATCCTAAAGGCTTCTGGGCTCTGGTAGAATCAGGGCTATAATCAGAGCGGTCCTGCTAGATGAAGAATCCTCCAAAATGCCTTAGAATTATTAGCTCTTCATTCACTTAGCACACTGCCCCCCTGCAACACGGGGTTCACAATTTCAGGAATTAAATGCTATTTTTAAAATGAACTTCAGCACAGTGCCAGCTGTGTGAACGCCAACATTCAATCACATTGCTCAGAGGCCTGGGCAGCCTGTGAGGTGAAGGTCTCTCCCCAGGGAGCTCTCGCCAGATGCAGAAGAGGCTACTGTCAGGCCTAGGGACTCCCAGGATGGGATACATGTCAATCACTCATGGGCCCAGTGAAAAATGTTTAGGTCACCACGTGTAAAAAGTAGGATACATACACGCAGTATGATCACAAGAGTACCAAATTATGCATTTGTAAGACGTTGCATTCAGAAATTGATGTGGGCAGTGAGGCTAGGAATTGTCTTCCTTCCTCCTTTCCTTTCCTTCCCTCCCCTTCCCTTTATTTCCTTCCTTCCTTCGTTCCTCCCTACTTTCCGTCCTAACTTACCAACTTCCTATATCCCTCCTTCCCTCCTTTCATTCTATAAATACTATGGGTCAGGCACTGTGCCAGATACTGATGGTAATATAGTAAAAATGAAAACAAAATTTATCTTTCACTGTATATTTATGCATTTTCACAAGCCACTTTTTTAAATAATAAAAAGACATTTCTTCTTTCTTGACATAAAAAATAAATGTATTATTAAAAATAACTGGTTGTGAAACTTTAAAAAAACAATCATGGAACCTGGTATATTGACCAGATAGCTGTGGCTATTAAGGATTTATTGGCAATAAGCTACCCATGATCAACGTTTTAGGGCTTTCTTTAAGGTGAGGAAATCTTAATTTTCTAGAGATATGCAACTGAAGTATTTACAGATGAAATAATATGATGTCTGGGATTTTGACTCAAAGCAATCCAATGGCCAGGTATTGATAATTGTTGATGCTGGGTGGTGAGTACATGGGGGTTATTACAGGAGCTTTCAGTTTTGCATAAGTTTGAAATTTTCTATAATAAAAGCAAAACAAAACAAAAACAAAAATTATCATATAAAAGTAAATGGGACAAGTCTGCTGGGAAGTGCTGAGGTCCTGGGGGTGGAGGAGGGTGGAGAAAAGGAAAGTAGGTACCTAGACAGAAAAGACATAAAAAAAAATATTTTTAACCTTCCTCTACCTCCTCATTTAGATAGACACTATCATTGTGAAGTTTATCCAAACACAAAAACATTCTTCCTGTATTCAAGTTCTTCGTTACAGACCCACAGCCTCTACCTCAGTGGGTCCCCACAGCACTCTGCACGGTTTGATGATGGTATTTATTCTGCCATATTACCGTTCATTTATGTGTCTGACATCTCTGTTGACTCCAGGAAGGCAGAAGTTACATCTTGCCATTCCTGAGTCCCAGTTCTTCACACTGGGCTGGGCCTACAGTGAATGCCTGGTTGAAGTGATCTCACAAAATCCTGGTACAATTTGTAAGTTTTAAAATGTTTCCCCTAAGGGAGATCAGCTCGGTGCTTCGTGACCCCCTAGAGGGGTGGGATAGGGAGGGTGGGAGGGAGGGAGACGCAAGAGGGAAGAGATATGGGAACATATGTATATGTATAGCTGACTCACTTTGTTATAAAGCAGAAACTAACACACCATTGTAAAGCAATTATACTCCAATAAAGATGTTAAAAAAAAAATGTTTCCCCTAAAATTGCAATAAATGATGTCATAGGTCAGAAAGAAAGAATCTACATATGAAGTGTAAAAGCAGATTGGCATTTTTCCCCACTTCAGAGCAGCATGTCGATTCTGCCCACACAAAAAACCTCTCCCTTTGCAGCTGGAGTAGGAATCTGTCTTTGGCCAGGTTTGCATCCAGTGGAACTACCAAAGAGCACACAGGACTGTGCAAAACCAACTACAGAAGCAAATTCCAATTCCAATGATCAAGTTCAATACCTCTGTTCGGGATTTGAGTGGCTAGACGAACTGTCAGATATTTAGCCATCGCAAGACCCAATTCTCTTAAGACTTTAAGGGTAATTTTTATGAATGAATGGGCTAGCAATGAGACCTTTTCATTATTTATGAGATATCTTAAAGTGAGAAGGGGAATTTCTTAAATCTAAACCTCACACCTACCCTGCACAATGTATTATAGGAATCTCAACTGCACTGTGTCCCGAAATGAACTAAGACCTGTCCCCAAGTGACCTCTTCCTCCTGTAAAGCCTCACCTTGCTGAAAGGTGGAAACCACCCCTGTTGAGTGGTAGCATTCGCCAGGCCTGCCCTGCCCAGTACTCCCAGCAGACCAAACTACTGGGCACACCACAGGCTGGTCACATTACATACAGAGCTGCGTGAGATGGTACATGCGTGATGCCTAGCAATTATCAGACAACTGTGACAATGTGGCAAGGTGGCACTGGGGGCACAGATGGCAGAACCTAGATGTCACATCCAGATGACGTTGAAGGCAATAACGTTAGACTTCTGGAGTCACGTGGGTGCAGGCCTAAGATCTGAGAGGCACCACCACTGTGAGGAATTTGGGGAAGCCTGAGAAGCTGAACTCAACGATCATCTCCCAGACTCACCTGGTGTCTTCAGCTGTAGAAGGATCCTTTGCGTTTATTGCAGTAAAATGTCACTTGTATCAGATTTAGGAGTTTAGAGTGCTCATTTTCACCAAGCCTCAAGCCTCTGCTGGGCTAGTTCCCACCCCCACAACAATGTCAGAGTGAAATCTTTTAAGTCTGAAGCCAAACAATGCTATCATCTCTTCAAACCCTTCCATACATCCCCATCCACAGAGCTATTTTCTCTGGGTTCCAGTCCTTGTACCCTCCCCTCCCCCTCTAGGCCCAGGGTGATAACAGCTCCCCACTGTTGCCATCTGCTGGGCACTTCACCATCACCTACCAGGGGCCCTGTCCTTGCCCACACCTCTATAAATAGACCATTCATTAAACCCTCCTCAGTCACCCTATTTGAATGTGCCATCTATTTCCTGCAGAGAAATGCATGGACTACTTTGTAAAATAAGAATAAAGACGGGGCAGTTGCTCCTCCAGATATCAAGCTATGCTCCTTCAAAAGTGTGGTATAGATGAGGAGATAAACAAATAGGTCAATAGGAGAGGATCAGAGGCCTTGCATATGTGGGATATGATATATGCTGGAAGGGGCAATTCAATGAATGAGGGGGAAAGAACACACTTTTCAATAAACAGTGTCAGGACCACTAGCCAGCCACATACAAAAGTAAAACCTGTACCACACACACTGGGCAGATGCTTACTTAGTTATAAGCCAAGTCTAAAAACTAGGCCCTGAGTTCCTCAATACTTAGCCCACATTCAGAGACTTAAAGAATCATCGAAGTTGGGGCAAAAACAGATGTATCTCAAGAGATTTTCTGGACCAGATCCCTGCATCCTGTTAGGAAGAAGGATCATTCCCATTTAACAGATAAAGAAACTGAAACCCAGACTGATTATATGGCTTATCCGGGTTCCCCTAAGCAGTAGCAAAGGAGACACAATCAGTAGGGCCTGGTCTCACACAGCTTTGAACTTGAAGACAAGACTCGTAACTGCTGAGTTTTGCACTGTTTTCCCCGGCAGCCCAGTTTTTAGTGCAGAGGCTTGGACACGAGTACAGACAGCTGCTGCATGTCAGCAGAGGGGGAAATAATACCTGTTCATCAGGGAGCTAATTCTGCAAAGCACACCATCTAATTGGTACCATATACACATAAATAGGATGCTCTAATCAGCAGGAAGACATGAACTGCAATCTATCCCTCGTGGACCCAAACTATAATGGAGCAAAACTGAATACGACGTACAAAGCACTTTACTTGGAAGACTGATGCTTTTCTAGGCAAGGTGTTCATTTCCAGAACAAGTTCCCACACTGTCGGACATCCAATCCCGGGAAACAATGGACACCAAACAAACAAATGTCTGGGGCAGCTTTTCCGTATTTCTGGAGTCTGTGGGACTCTTTGCACAGTGCAAAGAGTAAAAAGCACAAACTTAGAAGCAAGGCAGATCGGGGTTCAAGCCCTGCTCTGCTATTTCATAACTCTGTGACCCTAGGTAAGTCTCAGCATCTCCAATCCTGCTCTCTCGCTGGAAAGAGAAGGATAATAATGGCCCCCTGGAGTGCTGGGATATTCAATAAAATAACAGAGGTAAAGTGCCGGCACATCCTCAACAGTCAACAAGCTTTAGCCGTTACTATTAGACTGATTTCTTTGTGTGGCCCGTTGTCTTGTTAAACAACATTCCCAGGGCAGTGTTCTAAAATGTGAGCAAGGCCGATACTGCTGGATTCAGCACACTGCCTCTTGGAATGCAGCCCTGCCAGTTTTATTGGCCTGCAAAATTGTTGTTTTTTTTTTTTTTCTTTAAATTTAGTTAATCGACAATACATTAAAATCCTAACATTTCACATAAAAATCTGGATTTCCAGCTTCTCTTGGAACAATAAAAGGTGTGGTGACAGAATATCTGCATTCCCTTTTTGCCACAATGAGCTGGCATGGCAGCTGCCCCCTTTAGAAGGGCCACCGTGATTCTCCACTGCCATAGTCCCTACCCAGCCCAACTGCCCCACCTGCCTGATCCTTTGCAATATTTGAGTTTGGCACTCATCCTGATGTGAAGCTTTCTGTCCCCAACCTGAAGGTAAAAAAATGTGAATTTGGCAAATGTAACACTTTGTCAGAAGGCAACTTCTGATGTAATAACTGTGGATTTTGGAACTTGGATTGTGGAATTTGATGGACCTGAGTTTGACGTGGGGCTCTGACACTTCCTAGCTGTGTGGCTTCGGGACAGTTTGTCTCTGAAACTCAGTTGTCTCTGAATTATCCCTGAAATTCACATTTCTTCATCTGAAAAAGGGGGCTCAAACCCTTATCTCCCAGAGCAGGTATGAGGATGAGATCAGTGAGATGCCTGTGACGTTGTTTGCTTAGTTGAAAGTAGTACATAAGTCAAAGGAATTTTTTCCAGATCTGGTCCTTCACCTTAACGAATTTGAAGTTTTCACCTGGAGCCGCTGGCTCCCACTGTCCGAATTCCATTGCGTTCCCAGAGATGAAAGGTCACTTCACTGATTGAGACTGAAAAATCCTCTGGGGGACCTTTATTTTACCTACATGACTTGGCTTGAGGGGGTGTTTTTCAAACACTGTCCACAAGACAGAAGGCTACTATGTAATCTTAACTTTGGTTCTGGAAACTATTCGCTAAACGCACACGTGATGCACACCTACACGGGCCAGATGTTACACTTGCTGGGCAGGGGGGATAAAGCAGTGAATGGGACAGACGTGGTCCTTGAACCCATGGATCATACGTACTTGACGGGGCACATCAGAACCTGGTCACCTTCCTTACATTCAGCTCCTCTATCGGTCCCACATAGGTGATAAGACATTGGAGGTATGGGGCAGAGTTCCTCCCTCCATCTTTCTCCTCCTGCTGCCTCATCGATCTTATTTATTCCCTGCCCATGTCTGAAACTTTTTTTTTCTAGTTATCTCCACCAAGAGTGATGTCAAGAGTCATATGTATCTAACGAAAATCCTCATAGGTGTGGAAAAGATATCTTAAAAATATGAATGAGGGAAATTTACTGGTGGGCAATGAATTACTACATGATCATATTAACAGTGACAACAAAAATAATGAGCACTTATTAAACATCTGTCACTTGCCAGGCACTGCACTATCTCATTTAATCCAGCAACCACTCCTCAAGGTATTAGAATCCCAGTTTTACAAATAAGGAAGCTGAGGCTCAGATCACACGGAGGCCCACAGTCACACAGCTGTAAACCCCAGAGTGAAGGTTTTACCCCAGGCCAGTCTGACTCTCAGGCCAGTGGGCCTCTCTCCTATATATTATCCAATATCTGCGTTAAAAATCAGTCTGTATAATTTACCACCTTATAAATTCTCTCTTCTCAAGTGGATATAATAGGAATAGTTAAAACCACATGTACAATACAACAGATACATTGCTTTTTCTTTAAAATTTAGTTATCTTTAAAAGGAAAACAAAAACCTTTGGGAGACATGTTTCAAAATCTTCCTAATGAGGTATTCAGCTGATAATCCACAATGGCTTTGATTGTGGGATAAACATGGGATTGCCATTCAGACTTTCCAGAAGACATATGTAATTACAAAGACGTAGCAAAGTATGAACAACAAATTGTTTTTCAGCTCCTGGCACTGAAAACTGCAGCATCAAGAGGCTTTAGGCTGGGAGGATAAGCATCATATCTGCCCCAGAATACCCATTAGACTGTAGGTAAGCACCTTTCTCTTGTGCCAACTCTCTTCCCAAAGATTGGGATAAAGTGTCTGCAGGGTCTTCGATGAAGTAAAAACCCAGCCCATTGGCCCTCCTTCCTTCTCGGGCTCACCACTGCCCCCTAATGAGTTAGCCGGCTTCAGAGCTCCCAGCAGCAATTACATTATGAATGATTCCACGTTCTTTGTATCGGGAAGGTTTTGAAGTCATGAGATTTTAAAGCAAACAGGACCCTGGGTATTTAAATCCTGCCAGATGGGAGGAAACTTCCAGGGCTGATGGATCAGTTGATGGCACTGATAACGATGATGGTTTCATGAGTCTATACTTATCTCCAAACACATCAAGTTGTATATATTAATTACCTACAGCTTTTTGAATGTTAATCATATCTCAATAAAGTGGTTAAAAAATGTTATATTGGTTAGATACTGGATGTGTAATAGGCCAAGTGTGCTTCAAGACAGGTTCTTTGCCCTAAAGAAGATTTTGTTCAGAAGGTGTGGTTGAAAGTTGCGACTGTCTTACTTCTTCCCCCCCATGGACAGTCTGAAAACCAACCCCAGGCGGTCTCCTAATAAAATATATCCTGAGCTGTTAAAAAAAAAAAATCCTGTCAGAGACAGAAGTCAAATACCCATATGAGGCTGACCTCTGCCACCTTCCAACCATGCTCCCTAAATTCCATCGTCTGCTCCAGAACCTCATTTGGCCAAGCTCTGGGCCACAGGCCCAGGACACAAAGATGAACAGCACGGTTACTACCCTTTGGAGTTTATATTCCAGTGGAGAGACAAGTATTAACGACCAATTACTGGGTCCGTGACAAGGGCAGAGAGACATAGGAGAAGTCAAGAAAGCAGATGGGGGACTTCCCTGGTGGCGCAGTGGTTAAGAATCCGCCTGCCTATGCAGGGGACACGGGTTCAAGCCGTGGTCCGGGAAGATCCCACATGCCGCGGAGCAACTAAGCCCGTGCGCCACAACTACCGAGACTGCACTCTAGAGCCTGCGAGCCACAACTACTGAGCCTGTGTGCCACAACTACTGAAGCCCACACACCTAGAGGCCATGCTCCTCAACAAGAGAAGCCACCACAATGAGAAGTCTGCACACTGCAACGAAGAGTAGCCCCCACTCGCTCCAACTAGAGAAAGGTCGCGTGCAGCAAGGAAGACCCAACCAGCCAAAAATAAGAAGGAAAGAAAGAAAGGAAGGAAGGAAGGAAGGAAGGAGGGAAGGAAAGAAGGAAGGAAAGAAAGAAAGAAAGAAAGAAAGAAAGAAAGAAAGAAAGAAAGAAAGAAAGAAAGAAAGAAAGGAGAGAGAGAGAGACAGAAAGAAAGAAAGAAAGAAAGCAGATGAACATGGGCAGTTCAGCCAGATCTTGGGAAGGTTTGGGACGGTCCATGGAGGCAGTGACACTGGAGAAGCAGAATACATTGGAAGAACCTGAGGATGCCCAGTGCGGGCTGCAGCGGGGGAGCCTATGGTGGGGGTAAGGCTGGTGAGGCTGCAGGGGTTGGGTAAAAACGTGCTGAGGGCTCTGAACTCTATTTTGAGGTCAGCGGGAAGCCACTGATGGGCTCTAGGCCTCACAGGGAGTCCACTGTGAAAGGTGACCGCAGCACAGTGGAGTAGACGGTGAGTTGGAGGCAGTGGTGAGCTGGAGTGAGCTCGCCCAGCTCGAGAGAGCCACACGTGCATCTCTTCCCAACTCCATGTCCAGTCCCCTCGTGTTGGTGGCAGGAAATCAGCCATGGTGGGAATACTTGCATGACAGAAATCGGAAAACACTTCAAATCAGGGATCCCCCTGCCTCAGAGCGCCAGTTGCTAAATATTTACCGCAGTGCACCACTGGTTTAAGAGGACAAGGATGGTGGGGGGAAGAGCACTTAGGAACAGGAACCCAGCAGGAGAGGGGTTTTCAGGGTGGCGGCAGTGGGGATGAAGGAAAGGAGGTGAGTGTATGTTTGTCTACCAGCTGTGTAGGATGAAACGGAGAGACTCATAGGCGTCACAAATATTCCTAAGCCCCTCCCACATCCAGGCTGTGGATACAGAAGGGAGAAGACGGACTGCAGGCCCTCAAAGAGAACACAGCCATGCGAGAACTACTTTAGTTCATGGTCAGATATGCCCACTTTCAGAACGCATTAAATCCTCTAAGATACGTTCCGGCAATAATAATAACAGCAGCAGTGGCAGGTATAATACTTCCTGAGTGCTCACTGAGACACCAGCACTAAACATTATTTAATTCCTATTACTACTCAGTGGAGTACGTTTTACAGATGAGAAAACTGCGGCTCAAATGATTGAGTAATAGCCTCACAGACATAGAAAACAAACTTATGGTTACTAAAGGGGAAAGGGGGGGGCGTAAATGAGGAGTTTGGAGTTAACAGATACCCACTACCATATATAAAATAGATAAACAATAAGGGGACTATAGCACAGGGAACTATATTCAATACCTTATAATATAATGGAAAGAATCTGAAAAAGAATATATATGTATATACACACACATATATGTATGTATATATATATTATATATACACATATATATAAAACTGAATCACTTTGCTGTACACCTGAAACTAACACAACATTGTAAATCAACTATACTTCAATTAAAAAATCAACATCTGGGCTTCCCTGGTGGTGCAGTGGTTAATAATCCACCTGCCAATGCAGGGGACACTGGTACGAGCCCTGGTCTGGGAAGATCCCACATGCCGCGGAGCAACTAAACCCGTGCACCACAACTACCGAGCCTGCGCTCTAGAGCCCGTGAGCCACAACTACTGAGCCCGCGTGCCACAACTACTGAAGCCTGCGTGCCTAGAGCCCGTGCTCCACAACAAGGGAAGCCACCGCAATGAGAAGCCCTCGTACCACAATGGAGAGTAGCCCTCACTCGCCACAACTAGAGAAAGCCCGCGCGCAGCAACGAAGACCCAACACAGCCAAAAATAAATAAATAAATAAATTTATTAAAAAAAAAATAAATCAACACCTAAGAAAAAAAAAAAAATCAACACCTAACATAACAAAAAGGTTGAGAACTTTCCCTCACCACCTACCGGTGTTGGAAGCACCAATGGAGGAAGAAGATCCCTTTCCAGGGAAGGCGGCACTGAGCTCTGCTCTGAAGGACGGGAGCACGTGAGGAACTGCAGGCAGAGGGAACAGAGTGAGCGAAGGTGAGGAGGTGGGGAGACAGGACTCCCAGGCCCCCGAGTGCACCACGGTCTCTGTCACCAGTACTCACTTCTAGCCCTGCAGCACTAAAATAGCCACAGACAATACAGAAACAAATGAGCATAGCTGTGCCCCAACAGAACTTTGTGGACGCTAAAATTTGAATTTCATATAATTTACACGTGTCACAAATACCATTCTGCTTTTGATTTTTCCCCCCAGTCATTTACAGTGTAAAAACTTTCCTTACACAGACCATGCACAAACAGGTGGTGCGCCAGATGTGGCCCTTGAGCTGTAGTTTGCGGATCCTAGTCTACACCTGAGCTGTCCAAGAGCAATAAAATGTGAGCCACAGCAGTAATTTAACATTTTCTAGTAGCCGCCCTTTAGAAAGTAAAAGGAAACAAGTGAAATTAATTTAATAAGAGCTCTTATTTAACCCAGTATATATAAAATTTTACCATCTCGATGGGTAGTCAACATAAAAATTATTACTGGGAAGTACATCTTTTTAAAAAAATTGGTACCAAGGCCCTGAAATCTGGTGTGTATTTTATACTCACAGAATATCTTAATTTGGACTGCCACACTCAATGGCTCAAGAGCCACCGGAAGCAGGACTAGACTCTCTACATTTTCCTTGTTTAATCCTTAAAACAACCTGCACAACAAGACAACTGTGTGCCCATGTTACAGACCGTGCTTTTTCCACTGGGACTCCCCACCACTGCTCCACCCCCAGCTCTGACAGTGTGGCAGGATCGCCCCTGATGACTCAGGGCAGCATTCGTGGAGGTACAGAGTTTTCCAGTCATTCTCCAAGACCCTTCTCAGGGACTGCCCCCTGCATGTCACCTTCTTGATGAGGGCCCAGGCTGGTCGGGTCCTGGGAGTAAGTTTACCATGGCATTTGCTACCCTGCACGGGGGAGGGGCCTCACAGGAGCATATTTCTTTTGCAACTTCAGCTATACAGTTGTAGGGGCTGTTCGAGAGAGAAAGACTTGAATACTGTAAGAAACCTACCAGCCCCTGGCGCTCACCACACACATGCCCCGGACTGACGGGGTGCCTTGGAGTGACATGACTGGAATGTAAATTCAGTGTTCCCTCAAGCCTCACTTGGTGTGATCACCTCTCTGCTTCCAGGGCAATTTAAGGGGTTTTCGAGGGTAATGTAACCTACAGGCAATTTTATAAATTGAAGTATAGTTAATTTACAATGTTATTTTAGTTTCAAGTATACAGCAAAGTGATTCAGTTATAATACATATATACATATATATTGGTTTTCAGATTCTTTTCCATTATAAGTTATTACAAGATATTGAGTATAGTCCCTGTGCTATACAGTAGGTCCTTGTTGTTTACCAGTTTTATATATACTAGTGTGTGTGTGTTAATCCCAAACTCCTAATTTATCTCCCCCCATCATATCCCCTTTGATAACTATAAGTTTGTTTTCTATGTCTGTGAGTCTATTTCTGTTTTATAAATAAATTCATTTGGATCATTTTTTTAGACTCTACATGTAAGTGATAGCATATGATATTTGTCTTTGTCTGACTTATTTCACTTAATATGATAATCCCTAGGTCCATCCATGTTGCTGCAGATAGCATTATTTCATTCTTTTTTATGGCTCAGTAATATTCTACTGTGTGTGTGTGTATGTGTGTGTGTGTGTATATGTGTGTACATATAGACACACACACACCACATCTTTAGCCATTCATTTATCGACGGACACTTAGATTGCTTCCATGTCTTGGCTATTGTAAATAGTGCCACTATGAACACTGGGGTGCATGTACCTTTTCCAATTAGAGTTTTCTCTACATGCATGTCCAGGAGTGGTATTACAGGATCATATGGTAACTCTATTTTTAGTTTTTTAAGGAGACTTTATACTGTTGTCCATAGTGGCCGTACCAATTTACATGCCCACCAACAGTGTAGGAGGGTCTCTTTTCTCCACACCCTCTCCAGCATTTATTGTTTGTAGACTTTTTGATGATGGCCATTCTGACCGGTGTGAGGTGGTACATCACTGTAGTTTTGATTTGCATTTCTCTAATAATTAGGGATATTGAGCATCTTTTCATGTGCCCGTTGGCCAACTTACAGGCAATTTTTACTTCTGGTCCTGACGTTAGATGTTAACTCCACCCCCACTACTCCACAGTATTATGCCCCAGCTGTCAGCCTCCCTGTCTCCCCACATTCACTGCAAGCTCCTTGTGGACAGGGGACGTGTTCTATTCCCCCTGGGATCTCTAGGCCCTGGAAGAGTAGCCCGCAGCTGAAATACATCAAACCACAGAGATATCATATTATGGTAGATGGTTGATGAATGAATGACACAAGTCTCTTCAGAAAAGCCCTATCATTCATTCCACAGCTCTGCCAGAAGACACAGGCCCATGGATCAGTCAACGACTAGTCACCCGCTCACAAATCTCATCTGAGATTTATCCATATGTGCTTCTCGCTTGGATCAGAGAATAATAATAATAAGGTAGGTATCATTGACATAGCTCAGGCAAAAAAAAAAAGGACTACAAAAGGCAGAAACAACACTTTGGGATTTTCAGACCTGGGTTCACATCCTTATCCTGACACAGATCAGTTGAAGCACCTTAGACAAGCCTTTCCTTGGGCCTTGGGCCTTCATTTCCTATCCGTACAACGACGAGATGGAGCTCTAGCTAGCTTGGCAAAATTGGGAAGATAAAATGAGCAAATCTATGTGTGAACATCTGCAAAGGAATCCCTGTTCAATAAATGTGGTGTTTTCTTTCTTTCCTTCTGACCTTAATATGCGTATGTATGCTAGAAGCCCTGATGCTCCCATTGGAGGGCTCCTTTACAAGCAACTACTTCCCGTGAGTCAGCCAGAAAGAGGGCATTCGATGGCGTAAGATTATTTTTGTTTTCTCTCTCTCCCTGCTTCCTTCCCTCTTCCTCTTTCCAAGAGAGTCTAAGAAAATGGTTCCTTTAAACATCTATTCCTCCTGCCAGGAGTTAATAGACATCACACCTTCCCTGATGCACATCCGTACGTAATTCATTAGGTACAATGGAAGAACTGCCATCATTATGTCAAGAGCGACTTGTGAAAAAATACATATAATTATTTATTTGCTTATAATTTTCTTGGCTATATGAATTGGGGCTTTGGAAATAACTTATTTATGCTAATCCAATGTGTCAACAGCCTGCTGAAATCACCTAAAATGGAGTAATTTTACGATCATTTTGATCCAAATTATTGGAAGAAAAGAAAAAGTATGACATTCAAATGGCCTGCTTTGACCAAAAAAACAAACAAACTAAAAACACAACTTCTTCCTTGAAGGCTTCAAATAGCCACAATTTGGCTGGTTACTGATCTTCCTTTTTGGGAGGTCTTTTATTCCTCAGGATCAAGAGTTTCATACCTTCTCTGTGTCAGATTAATAGCAATAATAATATAGTCTCTTGCTGTAACTAGATCTGACTAAAGCGGGTGGAGGTTGCTGTTTCTTTAGTCGAAAGAGAGCCAGCCTGGTGTTGAGAGAGTCAAAGTCCTGCCCTTTCACAGCCTCACCCAGAGCACCCAAGAGCAGACACTCACTGTTTGTTGAAACACTGTTCGTTCCACAGATCAAGCTTCCAGGAACGACCCCATGACTGTAATGCAATGAACCAGTAAGTGAACCCCTCCTATTTAGAAAGTGGCCCAGAGCCACTATGAGTGGTGTGACCTTGGGCAGCACATGTGGCCTCTCTGAGCCTCAGTCTCCATCTACCTCAATGGGAGATGGTAAGAATTAACTACACAGCCGTGGGAAGCAACAAGCACAGCGCCCACTCATGCTCAGCACTCAATAAATGGTCACCTGTGATATTTTTTATAGTAGTACTATCCTTACCAAGGATCAGGGTGAGAGGCTGTGGTTGAAAGGGCAAGGACTTTTCAAGTATATCAGACCTGCTTTCCAACCTCCATCCTAGCGGTTAAAGCACAGGATTGGAGCCAGTCTCCCTGTTTTTAGGCCAATTCTGCCATTTATTGGCTCAGGGCAAGACTCTCAACCTTTGCATGCCTTACTTTCCTCATCTGAAAAATGCAGATCATATCAGCACCTACCCTACAGGGTTACCGTGAGGATTAAATCAGTTACACATGGCAAGACCTTAGAACAGCGTGTGGCACACGAATATCAATCGCTCTCATCATCGTCATCACCACTGTACTGGGCACGTTAATTAACCTAGTTTCCCCACCTGCAAAACGGGAATCACAACGCCTGCCCACAGAGATGTGAGGAGTCAGTAACAGGTACCTAGTACACAGTAAACGCCAAATAAATGTCAGTTTTCCCCCTCCTTCCTTTTCTCATTCCAGTAACTAGCGAGCTTTGTCACAGGGGCTGTGGCATTTGTAATGCATACGAGGTCATTCTTGCCTGCTTTTATTTCTTTGCAGAGTCCCTTTCTAACCATCTTTTCTTTTAATAGTCTCAGGTCCCCAGACAACAAAGAACAGGCCACATCCTAGGCAGGAATGAAATCTTTTTTTGACTGGGCAGGGCGAGGAGCCAATGGAAAGGATGCCACTAAATTACCAACTGGTCTCGGAGGTTTCCGAGAGAGGATTAAGAACCTGGGCAAGGTTTGCAGCACTTAACTTGCCCAAGCCTCTTCAGTTGCAGCTTGTCATCCCCTGAGTGAAGTAGTGGATGAAATCAGCATGTATAATTTCTCATCTTCCAAAGGTTCAGAGAGGAGCGTTACATTTTAGCATGATTAACACTGCGTTTACTTTTTTTTTTTTTGCTTTTGCATGTTCCCTTCCCAAGGATCAGTGATAGCGTTCAAAGAAGCGAATAGGGACAGAGATGAGTACTTCCATAGAACAGCTGCCCAGCTTTAAGTGAAACACTCAAAAGATTGATAGTCAGGGAGAGTAATCTTCCATTCCTCTCGCTTTGCCAGATTTAGCAATTTACCAGCAAGCTTCCCTGTGCCGAGAGAGAGAGAGAGAGAGAGAGAGAGAGAGAGAGAGAGAGAGAGAGAGAGAGAGAGAGACAGAGAGAGAGAGAGAGAGAGAGAGAGAGAGAGAGAGAGAGAGAGAGAGAGAGAGAGACCAGGGTGGGGAAACAACCAGCCTCTTAAACCCAGGCTCACAGTCATTCATCCATCCATCCATCCACCATTTGTTCAACAGCCTCTCACCTCTACTAGGTTAAGCTGGACTCATCTGCAGACTTCAGGCCATTTCCTTCCAGAACCTTCCCTGATCTGAGACAAGGTCAAATTCCTCCAAGATCTCACAGCTCTGAGCATATCTCATCTAAAGCACTGGCCACAGTGGCAAATACAACATTTATTTACGTAATTATGAAATGAACAGCTGTTAGAGTGAGGTTCAAACCCAAGACCCTCTGTCTCCAAAGCCTGGGATCTTTCCAAGTGGAGCAGTCAGAGCTCCGGCCTGACGTTAGGAAGCCTGGGTTCTAGCCCTGGGTCTCCAATTCACAAGCTGTGTGATATTTCATAAGCTACTTCCTCACTCTGGGTCTGTTTCCTCGTCCTGCTTTGATCTTCTAGCATTCGTCGTCACGTAGAATCAATGTGTACAAGGAAGGGGCCCTGGGAGTGAAGCCCAGCAAATGTCAGAGGCCCCTTGACTCTCGGAGCCAGGCTCCTGCTCACATCCCACGGCAGCCTTTCTGTCCAGAGATGGGCTCAACTAACATGGAGGCCTGGGCCCTCACGCCATTACCACGACAGCACAAGCCTGTCTCCTCCCTCTTTTCCTCTGACTTTGAATCTCACAGGTGCCTCTGTGCCAGACACCAGGAGCGATCAGACTTCACTGGGGATGGGCGCCATGGGCCTCCTCATCTCAAGATGTTATAGCAGCGGAGGTCCATAGCGACACATCTGCTCATTAACTATTGCCTCTGTGATATGAGGTATGGGCACCCCTGAAGTTCAGAAAAATTAGAAAGTGGAAAATTTAAGTAAAGCCCTGTCTGTCTAATTGCCTTCCTGTTGGCTTATACGGTCCTTCGAAGGAAAGAAAACAAAACCCTCTACCCTCCATGTAGGCCTGGGATTCATAAAACTTGAGCATTCTGCTAGCAGGAACACAAGGCTGATGTCCCCTCTGCCTCTGTAGGCTATTAGAAGGAAATACTGAAGACTGTCTTTGTGACCAGCTGATGGGAACAGACTTCTCAAACCACCCCACCATGCCCAAATTCTAAGGTGAAAAATATGAAAAAAAAGATGAATTTGATAATCCCAGAATTAAAGTGATTGCTTAACAAAATCAATAGAGTTTGAGAGAAGATACTTGTCTACAAGAGACAAGGGTTTAGTATTTAGAACACACCAGGAACTCCTTGCAGTGAACGAGAAAATGTCAAGAACCCTAACTGACAAATATATAAAGGATTTGGAGAAGTAGTTCAGTGAAGAGAAACGCAAAAGGCCAACTTGCTATGTAGATACTCAGACTTATTTATAGTCAAATAAATAAAAAGGTTTTTTTAAAAAAAAGCTATGCCTGCACCCATCAGATTGGCACAAAATTCCACCCCAAGCGTCAGAGGCTGTAAGGAGGTATAGGAAAGAGGAAGCTTCATGTTAGGGTGAGAGCAGACAGGAGCAGCCTTGGAGGAGAGCCATTCGGAACTACTTAGCCAAGTTAAATACGCATGTGCTCTCTACCCCTGGTAGACAGCCTGGAACAATTAAACAGTTCTCACACAGGTCTGTTGCGGGTGTGTAGGAGGATGGCCACTGCAGTGTTGTTTATAATGGCAGGGAGTTGGAAACCCTCCTGGTGTCCCTCTCTGGAGAAATGTGTACGTAGACCATCATGCATGCACAGAGGGACAATTTTGTATACACAGCAACACGGATGGATCTTAAAAATGAAGCGCAACAAGAAAAAAGTAGGAAACAGGATGAGGTCTACAGGGCAATGTCATCTATGTCAATTAAAAATATTTGGGGCTTCCCTGGTGGCGCAGTGGTTGAGAGTCCGCCTGCCGATGCAGGGGACACGGGTTCGTGCCCCGGTCCAGGAAGATCCCACATGCCGCGGAGCGGCTGGGCCCGTGAGCCACGGCCGTTGAGCCTGCGCGTCCGGAGCCTGTGCCCACAACGGGAGAGTCCACAACAGTGAGAGGACCGCGTACCGCAAAAAAAAAATAAAAAAAAAAAAAAAAAAATATTTGAACACAAAACAATACCTGTTTTAAAAGGACACACATAAACAAACATATGGGGGAGGGCAATAAGAGTGGGGAATGGAGGTAAAAGGGAATGATTAGTTCAAAAAAGTGGGCCTAGCAAGGCTCAAGGATGATCTTACATAACAGGAAGAGAACAATGAACTCAACATTCAGCACCTGAAGTTTAAAAACAGCAACAGCATTGACCTGCCTCGCTGATGGTGGCTGTTGCTTTGTCCTTGCCACCCAGCAGAGGCAGAGACTTATACTGAGATAGCACCATGGCCTACCAACAGCTCCCATGAGATGTTCCAAGGAAGTTCTTGGGACTCAGGGGAATGTGATGGGCCTGGAAATCTGACTGACCTGGTGTCAACCTCCCCTCTTTCACATAGCAGATGCGGGACTCAGCCAAGCCACTGAACTTTCTCTAAGCCTCGGTTTCCTCCTTGTGAGATGGGATACTGACCCCACCCTTCTTTGAGTAATTATGAGATTTTAATTGGATACATATGAAGCACCTGATCCCTGGGCCATGCTTGGTCTATAGCAGGTACTCAATAAATGATAGTGTCACTTCTATACCCTCTAAGGTGTCCAATGTCCCCATGGTTTCCTCCCCATTTCCATTCCTAGCAAATCCTCCTCAAGAAGGATCTAGAACCCACACTAACAACAATTATGAATGCCCTCTTCTAGACCATTGATCTAAGTGATAGAAAGACATCATAAAGTTGGTAGTCTAATCCCTACTCTGTGGATGAAGAAACAGAACATTAGTGAACTCACAGACTTATTCAGACTTTGTGACCAATTCATCACTTTAGTGAAGTTCATCCAGGAATGAGGCTGAGAGTAAGAAGCAGCTTTCCCAGGACCATGTAGTCCAGCCAGCATGGTACGTGTTCGTAGTTCGTAAGATCAGTACGTTATCCAGATTAAGCCTCTCTATGCCAGGCTCTGCCTTGTTTCCTAGTGGATCATTTTTCTTCTCGAAGCAGGGCTTCTTAGTGAAGACAGAACAACAATGTAGACATTCTTTCATATCACAAATGCTTACTGAGCACCTACTGCATACTAGTAGAAGCAGTTCCAGGCACTGGGAGTGTAGCAATGAACAAATGAGACATCACCCTTGCCTTCATGGAGCTTATATTCTAATAGGAGAGGAAAGACCACAGAGAACAATGAATAGATAACAATATAATGTCAGGGAGTGATGACTGCTGAGAAGAAAAATAAAATAGAAAGAAAGAAGAAAGAAGGGTTGGGGATGGGTACTATTATAAAAGTTAGGACTGAACTCTGACCAATTATAAACAACAAGGGCAGGGCAGGTGGACATGAAGAGGGGTGTGTGACTAGATTCCCCAACCACTAATTGATTTAATAGTAAGTCTTGCAGGGAATAGTAAACATGCATCTCACAATATTCTTCTCCCTCATCTCAAGAATGTGCAGAAAACACAACCATAAAAATCTAATGGGGAGCAGCAAAAGCAGTCCTAAGAAGGAAGTTCATAGCAATACAGGTCTTCCTCAAAAAACAGGGAAAATTCCAAATAAACAACCTAGCCTACTACCTAAAAGAATTAGAAAAAGAAGAACAAGCAAAACCTAAAGTCAGCAGAAGGAAGGAAATAATAAAGATCAGAGAGGAAATGAATAAAATAGAGGTTAAAAATAGAAAAAAAGTCAATAAAACCAAGAGCTGGTTCTTTGAAAAGATAAACAAAATCCACAAACCTCTGGACAGGCTCAGCAAGAAGAAAAGATAGGGGACCCAAATAAACAAAATAAGAAGTGAAAGAGAAGAAATAAGAACCAATAGTGCAGAAATACAAAAAATCATAAGAAAATGCTATGGACAGTTATATGCCAACAAAATGGACAACCTACAAGAAATGGACAAGTTTCTAGAAACATACAGCCTGCCAAAACTGAATCAAGAAGAAACAGATAATTTGAACAGACCAATTACTAGAAGTAAAATAGAATCTATAAAAAGCAAACTAATACACAAACAAACAAAAAACCAAACATGAAAAATCCAGGACCAGATGGCTTCACTGGGTAGGGAATTATACCAAACATACAAAGTAGAACTTATACTGATTCTTAAAACCCTAAGGTCTCCACAAAAAAACAATCAGAACTCATAAATGAATTCAGCAAGGTAGCAGGATATAAGATTAATATACAGAAATCTGTTGTGTTTCTTTAGACTAACAATGAAATATCAGAAAAAGAAAGTAAAAAAAAAAAAATCTCACTTAAAATTTCATCCAAAAAAAAACAAACATACCTAGGAATAAACCTAACCAAGGAGATGAAAGACTTATATGCTGAGAACTATAAAACACTGATAAAGGAAATCTTAGGTTATTCAAGGAAATGGAACGATATCCCATGCTCTTAGATTGAAAGAATAAATATAATTAAAATGGCCATAGTACCCAAAGCAATCTACAGATTTAATATGATACCCATCAAATTACCTATGACATTTTTCACAGAACCAGTTTAAATAATACTAAAATTTACATGGAACCACAAAAGAACAAAGCTGAAGGCATAACCCTTCCAGACTTTAGACAATACTACCAAGCTATGGTAATCAAAACAGTGTGGTATTGGCACAAAAACAGACATATAGATCAGTGGAACAGAATAGAGAACCCAGAAATAAACCCATACACCTATAGTCAATTAATCTTCAACAAAGGAGACAAGAATATACAATGAAGAAAAGAAAGTCTTTCCAGCGAGTGGTGTTGGGAAAGCTGAGCAGCTGCACATAACTCAATGAAGTTAGAACACTCCCCCTCACACCATACACAAAAATAAACTCAAAATGGCTTAAAGACTTAAATATAAGAATGACATCATAAAACTCCTAGAAGAGAACATAGGCAAAACATTCTCTGACATAAATCATAGCAATATTTTCCTAGGTCAGTCTCCCAAGGCAAAATAAATAAAAGCAAAAATAAACAAATGGGACTTAATCAAACTTATAAACTTTTGCAAAGGAAACCACAGACAAAACGAAAAGACAACCTATGGACTGGGAGAAAATATTTGCAAGCAATGCAACAAACAAGGGCTTAATTTCCAATATGTACAAACATCTCATACAACTCAATATCAGAAAAACAAAAAACCCAATCTAATAATGGGCAGAAGACTTAAATAGACATTTCTTCAAAGAAGACATACTGATGGCCAACAGGCACATGAAAAGATACTCAACATCACTAATTACTAGAGAAATGCAAATCAAAACTACAATGATGTACCACTTCACACTGGTCAGAGTGGCCATCATTAAAAAGTCTATAAATAATAAATGCTGGAGAGGGTGTGGAGAAAAGGGAACCTTCCTACACTGTTGGTGGGAATGTAAATTGGTGCAGTCACTATGGAGGTTCCTTAAAAAACTAAGACTTATATGATCCAGCAATCCCATTCCTGGGCATACATCTGGAAGGATGAAAACTCTAATTGGAAAAGACACATGCACCCCAATGTTCATAGCAGCATTATTTACAATAACCAAGACAGGGAAGCAACCTAAATGTCCAACAACAGATGAATGTATAAAAAAGATGTGGTATATATACAACGGACTATTACTCAGCCATAAAAAAAGAATGAAATAATGCCATTTGCAGCAACAAGGATGGACCTAGAGATTATACTAAGTGAAGTAAGTCAGACAAAGAAAAATATTATCTGATATCACTTATATATGAAATCTAAAAAAATAATACAAATGAACTTACTTAC
Organism: Phocoena sinus; assembly: GCF_008692025.1. Lineage (NCBI taxonomy): Eukaryota > Metazoa > Chordata > Mammalia > Artiodactyla > Phocoenidae > Phocoena > Phocoena sinus. The sequence continues at coordinate 53,345,930 of NC_045770.1, read as the reverse complement.
AAAGCAGAAACAGACTCATAGACAACAAACTTATGGTTAGCAAAGGGAAGTGGCAGGTGAGGGATAAATTCAAAGTATAGGATTAAAACGATCAAAAAAAAAAAAGAGTGTGCAGATAAAGTTCTACAATATGCACTCCCATCTTCTAACTCTGATCCAGTTAGAAGTGGGCTCCATTTTACAGATACAGGAATTGAGCTCAGAAAAGAGAAATGACTTGCACAAGATCATCCAGCAATTAAGCACCAGAGGCAGGAATTAAAGCTCAGTCCCACGACCCCTGCTCCAATGCCATCTCTACTAGGTAACACTGCCTGACTTACTGATCAATAAAACAAGGCTGGTTTGTTGGCTTGTTGGCACCAAGAACAAGAATGTTAATCGCATTGCATGATCACTTTGTAGTTGCAAAGTGCTTTCATGGCAAAATTTCATTGGATACTTTCAAGAAACGGGTCAGAGAAGAGTCAGGCTTGATCTTGGTCACATGGTAGAAAGCAACATGGGTTCAGTTCCAGGGCTCTGACATACTGAAACTATCACCTTTACCATCATAGGACGGGTCTCACTACCAAGACAAGAGCATAACGAACGCTTAAAACACAGGGCTCACAGTTGGTTTTGAGTTCTCCTAAGACTCACTCATGCCCCCCTCCTGCTCCCCGTGGGCTTTCTTACCTCCTCCTTCTGGAAGAAGAAAATCTGCATGAAGGGTCTGCCCTTCCCAACAGCCCAGACCTCTTCACCCCTGCTGTCCTAACAGCCCCCCTCGCTGAGATGGGCTGTGAGACAAGCTAGGGAATTGTGGTCCCCTACAAGGCACAAAGGAAATATGAGCTGTTGTTAGGACGATGCTGGTTATTACTAGTGAAGGCAAGAAACCTCCAGGGAATGTATACAGCAAATGTGATCACCCATAGCCCCAAACCCTGTAATTCTGAAGGAAAGAGACTTCATTTTACCTCCCAAGCTCAGAGTGACACTTTTGCCCTGACGAGTGGGGCAAATGGTCCCTAAAGAGCATTTAGAAATATGTGGGGATGAGAGCGGGGTGTGAATGCATGACAGCTGCCATCAACTGGTTACAAGCCCAAGATGTCGGGGCTAGAACTTGGATTTGGAAATGGCAAGGGATCCTTTAAGAGCCCCATGAGCAGAGCTCCTGCTCTGCCCTACCCCCCTCGTGGAGATGAACTTCTGGACTTTTACAAGGTTCAACAAAAGTGGCCTAGACAAAATGACTTTTGCATCATTATGTCAGCTTATGAAATATGTTTTGAGTGGCGGTTTTCTTTTTATTTTTTCCAATCTCGATCTCGAAAGGTCAATCCAATACTTAATAGATGGACATCCCAGGGTTTGTAATAAAGTAGGACCCGTATGATGGGATTTGGATGGCAGGACCATTTTCTTTTGCAGAAAAAAATGTAATAAGAGAATCTGTAAGAAGGGGAGGTTAAAATTATATTTTGAGGGTAGTACATAGTGCTGTTCTGTCAGAAGTGCAAAAGCCCCTGCCCCTCTGGTAGAACCAGGCCTCTCCCTTCCCGGGGTTCCTACAGAAAAGCAGCCCAGGAAGCGGGGGGGGCAGGGGGCAGTTAGGGAGACGGGGCCAGTCCCTTGGTTGCTAATTACTATACGTGAAACCAGAAACTGATCTTTTTCTCCAAGCCGATGATGGAAGCAGAGAGGACTGTAACAGAATCAGGCAGAACTGGTGTGAATCCTGGTCTGCATCCACCAGCTTTGAGAATATGGACAAGCCATTGCCTTTCCTAAATCTAAGTTTCCTCTGCTATAAAATGGAAACAAAATGTTTGTCTGGCAGGATACACAAGCTCATGAAGCTATGAGGCTTAGCATGCAGTAGGTTCTCAATAAATGTCAGGTTCCACATGACTTTCCTTTCTTTCGACAAATTCACTTATCATATTATACACAAGGGAGGTGGATATGATCCTGGGCGGGGTGAATACCAGCTGACTTGGGCAGGGGTCCTCTTCCACAGGTTGGTGGGAAATCAGCCATGAAGCCAATAAAGTATATTAACGAAGCCATTTTCAAAGCCCAGAGGAGAGATGACTAAATGCTTTAGGGCAGGAAGTTTATGCCTGTTTTGTTCAATAGTGCAGATTTTTCTAACTGAAAAAAATACGTGTATAACAAAAGACATTGTGTGTGTGTGTGTGTGTGTGGATAAAGAGATTTTTAACTTTATTATTCACTGCTGTATCTGCAGTGGCTAGAATAGTATCTGATATATAGTACATCCTCACTAAACATCCGTTGGATGGATGGATGGGCGGATGGACGAATGGAGGTGTGAACAGATGGATGAACGGGTGTGTGGGTGGATGGACGGTCACGGAGCACTTCAGAGAGCGGGTAAGAAGGAAACCAGCAGGGAGACGCAATGAAGGAAAGAAGAGGGAGGTAGACAGAGCATGTAAGATTACCAAATCCCTGCACTTTCTCCAACAATACAAATTATCATCTAAAACAACAAAAAACATTTTGTTAATCTAAAATGTAAAATATGGTGAGATGGCTGATTCCTAAAATAGTCGTTTTATATAAAAGGCCCAACACACCACGGGGTTCAAAGTAATCTCCATGCAGCCATTAAGTTAAAGGCCACGATACTTATTTCCAAGCTCAAGGGTCTAGTGATTACTTTCAATTCCGTGCATTCCCAGCAGAAGAAGGCAAGTATTCCAGGATATTCAGGGTGGAGGGCTATCCAAGGGGTTCATTAATATGTAATTAATGGTGATATCAGCAGAAAAGCTCCCCGTGCACTTTTGCAGGGATTGGGGTGGGTGTGGGGAGAACATGTGTCCTTATGTGACCAAGTCACTAGTCATATAAATCTTTATACATATATTTACATCTACCCATACACTAATGTAGAAACTGAATCTACAGTAAGAAATATTTCACATACTGTCTCCTATTATTTAAAACCATCATTTCAAATGGTAACACTTAGCCCGCTGAGTGAACACAATTACTGGAAAACCCATTCCCTTACTGCCAGAGATTTAGTTCACCTTGTTTCCAACTTTTCTCTACTATAGTTGATAGGGTAATACTTCCTTTAGGTATAAAAAATTCTTTTCACCTTAGATCATATCCTTAAGGTAAGAATTCAAAAATGGCATCATTGAGTCCGGAATATAAGCTTTGTCAAAAAGTTTTCCAAAGGGGTTGAGATTACATGAGGATGCTAGTTTTACACAGACTCACTAATAGAAATAACTACTAAATTTTTCACTTAGTAGTTTCATAGGAAAAATGATGACAGGTTAATTTCTAAAATAGCTGTAATATATAGAAAGGCATAATAGCACAATAAAGTTTTAACAGACTAAGAATGCATGACAAAGAAGGTAAATGAAGATGAAAGTCTGGCATAATTAGTAAAACACACACACACACTTGATGAGAATTCTGCTCTGGCTGTGACTATGGGCATGCCTAGAACTCAATCTCCTTTCAAAGCCACTAATGCCACTTTCCCCCTTTCTGGGCGTTAGTCCCTGTGGGAATTCCATGAGAAAGGCTGGAAAGGAATGAGAGAGAGGGATTTCAAATATTCCCTTTGTACAGCCCATAATAAGGATTATTCTAAATCTTTTGTCCAGCATATATAAGATACCATGGCAGTTAATGAATAAGTTAATTGGTTAAATCATTCTAGTGCGGACCTCCAATTCATTCCGAGTAAGCCCATAATGTGTGTGTAAAAGATTAGGACTGTGTACAAGAAAAGACCAAGACACCAGATGGCTCAAAGGAGCCTCACCGATATTTTAATTTTTTTTTACAGAAGTGGTATGTTCTCATTAAAGAAAACCTGGAAAAAAGTAAAACAAAAACAATTATCCTAAAGTTTCACAATCCATGGCCAATATGTTTATAGATTTTCCAGTAAATATACACGAATTTTATAAAATTGAGATTAGACTGTATATAGATTTTTATCTTGCTTCTTCCATTGAACAATATAAGCATTTCTAATAAAAAGAATTCTTCCAAGATGTCTTTAAGGTTAAAGATTATTATCTAGTATGGATGTATCACGAATGTTAAGCCATTTTCTTTGTTTAATACTTCTGAAGTTTTCTTTGATTTTTATTATTCTTTCATCCACTCAACGTATATTTAGTATATGTTTGCTATGGGGTATGGACTGGGTCAGTAAGGCAGTCTTAGGCCCCCGCACTCAAGAAAAATATTAAGCACTTAACACACAGATTTAATCGAAGCTGTGTAAGTGCAGTAAGAGGTGTGCCCCTTAAGCTGAGAGGGGACAGTTGACAGTGGATAGCAGGGTCAAATGGGAGTAAGCATGTCCCAGCCCAGGGTAACACACGTGCAAAGACTAGGCAGGGAGGAGCTGGTGTCGCTGGTGGAAGGACTGTGGCAGTGTGATGGGAGGGGCAGAAAGCCACACAGCTGGTCACTCCATACTAAGTGCATCGAAAAGCCATTCACACTGTGAGAAACACAGGATGTGCTTTTACATTTAAAAAAAAAAAGATGCGTTAACACTGAGATCACCATGGGACTGGATTCCTTAGACCTGACAAGCCTCTAATTAGCAGCTGGTTTGCGTTCAGATTTCATGGCTGGCCAGCCTGCCCATCTGCCGACTGCAGGCCACCTGGACAGGAGAGCAGGGCAGGCATCCAACGGGAGACGAGCCCAGTCACCCTGCAGAGACTCCAAGAACCTGTTCTTTCCCCTTTCGGGGGTTTCACCCAGAACGAGGGCTAGGAGGGGGAAGTATACCAGGCACACTGCAAACAACAACAAGATGAAATATCTGGCTCCAGGCATCCTTGTCCACAATTTAACTCAGTCCTACGATGACTGAAGTGGAGCAGGCATAAGACATTTGCTCAATAATTTTTTGATGAATGAATGAATGAACTGTGGTCCCAACATCTCAAATTTAATTCTTGTTAAGAGCTGGCCAAAGTGCACCTCCCTCTCCAAGGACAACAATGATCACCCTGCTAACTGCTTATCCTGCTTCTGCCAGGGTGGCATGTCCCCTCTGAGGGGCTCACCTTCAGCCCCTCCTCCTGCCCACCCATATCTGTGTTCAGCAGAGAATCTGAGCTTTTTCTGTGCAGCCTCTAGAGCTGATGTGGTAGGCTGAACAATCAAAGACATCAAGTCCTAATCCCTGGAACCTGTAAATGTTACCCTATTTGGAAGAAGGGTCTCTGCAGGTGTGATTAAGAACCTTTAAAAGGGGGGATTATTCTGGATTATCTGGGTGGGCACTAAATGCCATCACAAATGTCCTTAGAAGAGAGAAGCAGAGGAAGATTGAACATACACATGAGGAGAAGGTGATATGAAGGTGAGGCAAAGATTGGAGTGATGTGGCCAGAAGCCAACGACTGCTGGCAGCCACCAGAGGCTCGATGAGGCAAGGAATGAATTCTCCCCTAGAGGGAGCACAGTACTGGTGAAACCTTGATTTCAGCCCAGTGGTACTGATTTTAGACTTCTGGCTTCCAGAACAGCAAGAGAATAAATTTCTGCTGTTTTTAAGCCACCAGGTTTGTGGTAATTTGTTATAGCTGCCACAGGAAACTAATACCTCTGAGTATTGGATGGTTCTGAGGTCAGCACACCTGGCATGTCATCCTAGCTCTGAAACTCACTCAGCAAGTCTCTTTTGGAACTGGGATTCTTGCCCAGGCTTCAACTTGACTCACAGCTAACACTGGGCAAGACTTTAGTTTCCTAGCCAGCAAAGTGGGAGAGTAGCAGTGACCAGCTGGCAGGGTTGCTGGGGATTGAGTGGGACATGTACAGTACAAGGCCAGGCACACAGCACTCACTCCGTATGATTACCTCTGCTCTCCCTTTAATATTAAAAAAAAAAGCCAGCACTGGCTGAGTGCTCACCGTGTACCAGGCAGGAGCTCAGCCTTCACTTGCAAAGGAGGTTCTGGCCAGCATTTCCAAAAGGGGAATTGGAAGGGTTAAGTGCGCCCCTAAAAGAGAGGCACTTTGAGCTCCCTAGAAAGAAGGATGACAGAATGGGATTTACTGAAAAGGTACAATGTCCCAGAAAGAAAGACAAGGCCAAAAAAATGTATAGCCCAGTCACAAAATATAGAATTCTTTTTTTTCTTTTTGCGGTATGTGGGCCTCTCACTGTTGTGGCCTCTCCCGTGGCGGAGCACAGGCTCCAGATGCGCAGGTTCAGCGGCCATGGCTCACGGGCCCAACCACTCCGCGGCATGTGGGATCCTCCCAGACCGGGGCACGAACCCGTGTCCCCTGCATCAGCAGGCGGACTTTCAACCACTGCGCCACCAGGGAAGCCCCCAGAATATAGAATTCTTTACTCTGCCAGGCTACCCTTCCCATCCTCTGGGGAAACCATGCCAGTATATTTTCCTAGGAAGTGTGTCTTTCCCATAACATAGAGGTCAGATGCAAACGGTAAACACAGCTGGGCATCTTTTCATTTTGTCAGTTCCACCCTCTGTGCCTTCCTTGAGAATTGACTTTTCTGGACTCACTGGTCTAAAATGAAGGAAAAAAAGGTAAACCAAAACAGAAAGTTGCGGGTATCAACTACAAATCTGGGAGCTAAAAGGATGGCTATTTTCCCCTAAGTACTAATGCTTTGCTCTCTTGTGTGAACTCTCTCTCACCCATGCCATGGATCCTAAAGATGTGGAGAAAACCTGCCAAAGCCCCCAGGCCATCCTGTGCCCTTGGGGCCAGCTGTAGGCTGGAAGCAAAGCGCTGGGCCAGGAGGGCCCCGTCTCGTTCCTCCTCCTGGTCTCTGGGTGAGGCCTCACAGCGTGTATGTGGGATCAAGTCCTCCCACAGGTTTGAATACCAGTCCCACCACTGATGAACTAGGAGACCTCGGGAAAGCATCTCAACCTTCTCATCCATTAAGTGGCGACAATAAAAGGAAGACGGGGAAAGCACTGCTCAGCCACGCTGTTACTCATTCCTTCTTTGTCCCTCCTACTGCATTCATCCTGGAAACACAGTGGTCAAGCCGAGTCCCTGTTCTCAAGGAGGGTAAAGGGCCAGCAGGGGTGCCTGACAATAAATGAGAAAATAAACACTATAATTACCACTGGGGGGAAGTACACATTTTGATGCGAAAGGCAGTCAAAGGGGAAGGCCTTTCTAAGAGAGAATGCTGAACAGGTGCATTGGGTAAGAAGAAGCCAGTATTCAAGAATGAGCCAGCAGCATAGGCAAACTCCACTATCTGGCAAAGGGCTGGAGGGGTTCAAGAAACACAGCAGAGGTGTTAGAGTGCCTGGAACAGCACAGCAGGCTAAGAACGGCACAAGGAAGGCCAGAGAGCTACCTCACAGGCCAGGTCACGTCGGAGTTGTTTACATTTCATTTTAATTGTGATGCAAAAGCTACTCTGAAGGCTTGAGGCAGTGGAGTGAGTAAGGCTGTCACATCTGGGTTGTAAGAAGATCACTCTGGCTGCTGTATGGAGACCGGCCGAGAACAGATTGGAAATGGGAACCCGTTTGGAGGCTACTGCAATGGTTCAGGGAGAGATGACAGTGTGGACTGGACTAGGGTGGTACCAGTGGAGATGGAGAGAGATGGACAGGTCCAAGAGGAGTACTGATAACGGCTGCCTTGAACTTGAGTGCTGTGCAGCGCTGTAGAAAGCACTATGCACTCACTATCTCATGTGATCCTCCTGGCAGCCCTGTGAGGTCAGTACTTTGATTTTCTCCAGGTGAGGAAACTGAGGACCAGAGAGGTTAGGTAACTTCCTTAAGACCACACAGTTAGGAAGCGGTAGAGGCAGCCTCTGAACTGAGGCTATCGGGTTCCAGAGCCCACACACCAAACTGCTCTTCCTCCAACAGGCTGGCCAGTGGGTGGGCTGAGGGTAGTGCAGGGAAGGAAAATCGGGAAGACTTCTAGGCTTTAGGCTTGAACGCCTGGGCCGATGGTGGTGCTGTTTACAGACAGGGATAAGTTGAGGAAGGGACTGGCTAGAGGAAGGTGGGTGGGCTGACTGGGAGTGGAGGATCACTGGTTTCGAGAGCTCTGTTTTGCACATGTTGAGGCCCTGTCCCCTTCACTTACTCCTCACTCCTTTTCTGTTCCCTGCAAAGCAGTGAGTGGTGGGGGGAGTACAGGGGGTGGGCTGGTGGGACAGAAAAAGCGGGGCCAATTGTCTTCTGTCTACGTGACCCTCCCTCCCCCAGCAGACACAGGTGTGAGCCTCCCAATGTCCTTTTATAAGAGGAGGTAGGATGGTAGACCTTTTCAGAAATGCAGGAAACGTATAGTGAAAAGAGCAAAGCAAAACTACCCAAATGCATTTTTTTTTGTTTTCTCATAAGTTATCAGGGCATTTTCCACATCAAGACGGTGTGAAGAAGAAATGGGAATGAGTGACAGTACGGGACTGTGCTGTGTTTCTGAATCCCAGAGGCAGGAATCCAAAGCTATTTCAGGGGTTGGCACAGCATCATGAGAGGATCCTGTCCTCGGAGGCCCCACTTGCTGAGCCTCCGAGCCCTGGGAGCGAGGCTGATTCACCTATTTCAGCGTTTACTTGGCTCTGTAGGGCTTTAATAGCATTAACAAAACAAAGGTTCTTGTTCACATAGGCTCGGGAAAAGCTGGCTTAACAAGGCTTGTTTACTGCAGGCCTTCTCAGAATCTTGAACCTGGGAGTGTGCGTTGTGACTCTCCAAGAAGGAGACCCATTTCCCAAACGTATCTGATCACAGGAGGCTTTTGCAGGCAAGCACCACGTGGTACAAGTGCTCCAGGGAAAAGATTTTGGGAAACGTTCAGCTAATCCGTTCCATTCTTAAGGGAAAGGCAATGCTGAAGGTTCCAGAGTATGTGACGGGAAGCCTTGGAGGGAGTACAGAGTGTTAGAGGCCGTGTGGTAAGGCTTGGGGCCAAGTGCATGCTGTGTGACCGTGAACGAGCTAATGAACCATCCTGAATCTTGGTTTCTCAACTGTCTGTTGAAGGTGAGACTCACACAGATTTCTGTGAGAATTACAGGAGTTAACTTATAATGAGGCCCAGCTGCAGGAGACCAGCACACAGTCGGCCCCTCTGGAGCTCAGAGATACCGAGGTCTCCAGCAGGCTCCTTGCCGGCGTGACTCTTCAGCACCTGATCTGTGCAGGTCAGATACCCCTGCTGACTCCCCTGCTACCCCAGCTCCACCTTCCCTTGGCAACAGTGCCCCTCGGGTGGCCCAATTCCAGGCTATTATCAAGCTTCTCAAGTGGTCACTCGGGGGGCAGCTAAATCCAACCTGGAACTTCAAAACAAGCCCCCCTCTGGCAGGCGGTAATTGTAGCCAACGATGCGATCACGCGTCACAGCTCAAATGGCCTGAAAAAACTCCAGGAGGAAAGAGTCAGTGTGCCCAGCTTTCTAAATGCATCAGCTTTCTGGAATGCTCCAAGGCCTCTCTATTTACGGCAGCCATGGCTTCTGCAGTGGCTCAAACATGACAGACCTAGACTCGTACTTCAAGAATCCCCATCATTTGCTCACCACTCAATCATTCATTCAACACAACTTGACGGATCCTCTCTCTGGACTGGACTGAACATGGGTACAAAGGACCTGTTAGTCCAAGTGGAGAAGGTAGACAAGTGAGTCTGTAAGCATTGGGACAGAGCTATGAACAAAGTTGTATGAGAACAGGAAGCACCAGGCTTTGGTTGATTCCAAAAGGTGGCTTCAAAATCAGCTCCCATTTAGGGAGCATCTGGCATGTGCCAGAGAGCGGGGAAGAAGATTTTTGCATAAAGAGCTCAGCTCAGATACAATTATGATGCCTTTTTGCTAAGGAGAACACTGAGAAGCAGAGAGGTATGGGAGGTTGCCCAAGGCCTCACGGATAATTAGGGGAGAGGTGAGATTCAAATTTACGTCCTCGGTCTGGGCGCCTTTCTGCAGGTGACCCCTGAGCTGATCAGCTGATCAGACAGTTCCCATGCCAGGGGTTCCCTGAAGATTAGATGAGATGGTCTCTGGGAACATCTTTTATTAACCCAGGAGATTCAAACACATGCCCTTGTTTCTTTGGCCTTGTATTTCTTTCCTCTGTCACGTGCAAGCTTTGCTTTTGATGGAATGAAAGTCTGCCACTTAGGCAAATGCCACTCTCGGTCTAGCATTTAGAGAAAATGAGCAAACATAGATTCCCAAAGAAGCTTTTACCAGTGCCCACATGTCCCCAAGCCCTGAGAGATGAAATTCAGTAACTCCACTGCCAGCCTCTGGGAAGACTTCCTGGAGGAGGCTCCCCAGGAGGCAGAATCAAAGGGATTCCGAAGTCCAGAGCCCCTGCAGCCCACACTCCTGAGCCCTCAGTGGAGCCGGGGTGGGACGAGGCGGATGGGGAGGGATGCTACCACGAGATTCCCACCCCCCCCCAGAAGAGGCTGGGAGGCTCGCCCCTAAAGGCTTGGGGCTGGCTCCGGGCCTGGGAAACCAAACCCCCCGTCTCTTGTGGGGAGAACCCTTAGAGGAATATTTAGGAGACATTAAAACTACTGTCCTCAACTCTTTAAAAAATTCCTGTACATGTAATTATGGGTCCAGGATGAGATTCCTGGATATAGTATAATTACTTCCCCGAAGCTCACATTCCCAGGGACAGAGGGCAGGAACACTCTGCCTGCAGATCTGCTTCCTCGTCTCCCGGGTTCTCCCTCTGCGCCCCCAAACTCCTCCTCTCGTGAGTGTGCTGCTGCTCTCCCACCTGTCACCCCTGCCCCCTCTGTCCATTCCCCACCCCTCGCCGCCCTGTGCTGAGCTGGGGAGGATGACGCAGCGGATGGACGGCCCTGTCCTCTTGCAGACCAGCCCCCGGCACCTGTGGGCTCTGGCTGCTGGGAGGATGGGACGGTGGGGAGGCGAGAGGAGAAGAGGCGGAGGCATTTCCCACCTGCTCCCCCTCTGCTTTGGCGCCGCCTCCCACACCCCCTCAACAACCACGGCCTCTTCAACCGGGACCCCGCTCTCCTCCGGCTCCAGAAACACGACTTTCTCTCCTGCCTCTCAGATCTGGGGCGGTTTTGGGCCCACCCACCTAAGGTGGCCCAGCATCCCTTGTTGGTTTCCTCAACCCTTTCCATCCCATTAAAGTCACTTAATTTGAACCCTCTGGGATGAATTCTCTTTTCTGATGGGAATCTGACAATCAGCAAATCAGGAAGATGAGTACAATATTTCAGGATCAGGCCACAAACTAGGTGAGGAATAAAGTCACTCAGTCATCACCTCAGGTGTACCAGCACCTGTGCGAGCGCTGGAGATGCAGGGGTGCTGGGCAGGGGAGGGTGTCCCACAGCCAGGGAGGCGCACCGGTTCCTGTTTCTCTCTCCTCTCTTCCCCTCCCTGCCCACCCTGTGTGTATGGGCGGGGCGGGGGGGGGGGTATATGATTTTATATATATATTTATACACACATACATGTGCAGATATGATTTTTTTTTACCCTAGTCTGAAAGAGAACACCACACTACCCACATCCTTGGTCAATAAAATATTAGAAAGAATAACAGATTTTTCAATTCTTCATTCATTCACCAAACCTGCCTGAGAACCTTCTCCGTGTCAAGCCCAGTACCAGAAGCTGCGGAACCAAAGTGCATAGCTACGTAAGGTGTGATTCCTGCCAGACTCCTGAACCTCCCATTTCTACTGAGCGACCGAGGAAACCTTCTCCACTAGGATAAAGAAAACCTGTGCCTTGTCCTTCCCTCCCCACTGGTTCACCTGGTGGGACACAGACACACACACACACACACACACACACACACACACACACACACACACATGCATGCTTCAGCCCCATGACCAGGAATTCTCACCCAGTGCCACAGCAGTACCGACCTGCAGCGTATTAGACGCAGGCGGGCCCCAGGGCACACAATTCCTTCACTTTCCTCCACTGACACCTAATCTCCACTGAAAAGAGTATTAACATGAGGCTTTGCGGGCGAGCAGGGTTCATTCACCAACACTCACGGAGCCCTGGTCTGTGCCCAGCCTTGCACTTGCCCCTCGGTCTGCACAGCTTCCCTGTTCGATGTCCTTCCATCTAGTCAGGGCACACCCCCGCCCCTGCTACCGTCCTGCTCTGCAACCCTGGCCCTCTGCTGCTGACTCTGCCAGGTTGTCAGCTCCTGCTCTGTGACTCAGGAGGCCTGGATTTCTGTCCCGGCCCATTACTGACTCACCTGCTGTAGGAACGTGCACAAACCACTGCCTCTTTGTGATCCTCGGATTCCCCACCTGCGCAATGAGGCATCTGAATGGATGGTCGGGAAGACCCCTTAGTGAAAAATCACTGCACACCCCAAAGCCTGTTGTCACCGAGCGATGAGAGGGATAGTAAGACAAAGCTGCCTAAAGACACAAGGTGAGGTTGCAGCCCAAGGAGGTGCTGGAGGAGCTGGAAGGTGAGTCCCAGGAAAGTGAATTCATTCTCTCTGTGCCGGTGGGTTTCTCCCTGGCTGCACACTACAATCATCAGAGGAGATCTCAAGAATCTTGATGCCCACGCTGCTCCCGAGAGCAATCAATCAGAACCTTTAGGGCTGCAACCCAGGCATCAGTAATTTTTTCGAAGTTCCCTGTGTGACTCAAACGTGCAGTAAAGACTGAGAACTGCTGATGTACATTCACTGTCCACATTTTGGGCAACTTCCACCAGATAGTCAGTCATGTCCATTTAAAACATATATTTTAGATTCAGGGGGTAAGGTGGGTTTTAATCGTAGAAAATTAAAAGCAGTTAGGTTATTAAACACTCTCCATTTACTTGGGCCTCATCTACCAAAATATAATCCCCTATTAAGAAGAGAGCATATACGGATTAACATCTATAATCAAAAAATGTAATTAATAACCCAGTTAGAACAAGACTTTGAAGAGCTAATAATTGCTAAGTACAAATTATGTATTCTCATTAAAATCTAGCTGTTACAAACTCCACTTAACCAATAAACCCTTGTCTAACAATTTGCTTTACTCTAGAGCTATTAAAAAAAGCATAATTTTTCCCCTGTCCTTTGGGATTACCTCCCCGAGCTTTGCAAAGGTTCACGGGCTTCAGCGTGTTGCCAGCACTTTGCCCCAATACCTCCCTCTCAGTGTGTAAACACAGGCTCTAATTGCCCCTCTTCCCTCCAAGTTATACCAAATCCCCACACAGCCAACCCCCATTTGCCATTTGGGACTTTGAGAACCTGCCACATCTCTGTTAGATAGCACAGAACAATCCCACTCAAACACAGCATATTATGTCCTTTCATCCTTAGCTTGTTCCAAAATCACTTACTCAAATTCGTTCCATTATAAAACAATGAAAAGAAGATACAACACTTTGAAATCAGATAGCTTTGGCCTAAAAATTTGACTCGAGGATTCCAGAAGCAGACCCCCAAATGTGTAGTCACCTGACGGCTGACAAAGTTGCTACTAAAATACAGTGGGGAAAAGGGAGCCTTTTCAAGAGATGTTACTAAGCCAATTGATTATTCATATAAAAAAATGAACCTTGACCTCTATTTCACACCATACAGAAAAATCAATTCCAGATGGACTGTGGATCTAAACATAAAAGGCAAGACAATAAAACTTTTACAAGGAAACACAGGAGAACATCTTCATGACCTTGGAGTAGGCAAACTTTTCTTACACAAGACATAAAATGTTCTAACCATAAAGGAAAAAAAAAATTGATAAACTGAACTTCATCAAAACTGGGACCTTCTCTTTATCAAATGATACCATTAAGAGAGTAAACATAAACCATAGAATAGGAGAAGCTATTGACAGTATCTGACAAATGACTTGTGCCAGAATATATAAAGAATTCCTAAAGATAAATAAGAAGAGGGACTTCCCTGGTGGCACAGTGGATAAGACTCTGCGCTCCCAATGCAGGGGGCCTGGGTTCAATCCCTGGTCAGGGAACTAGATTCCACATTCATGCCGCAACTGAGGGTTTGCATGCCACAAATAATGAGTCTGCGTGCCACAACTAAGGAGCCTGCCTGCTGCAGCTAAGGAGCCTACATGCCGCAACTAAGGAGTCCATGTGCTGCAACTAAGGAGCCGGTGAGCCGCAACTAATAGCTGGTACAACCAAATAAATAAATAAATATTTTTTAAAAAGAAGAAGGAAATCAGACAATCTAATTTTTTTTAAAAGTCTTGAATAGGCACTCCACAAAAGAGGATATCCAAATGTTCCAATAAACACATAAAAAAGGTGCCTTACTTCATCAGATACTGGGAAAATGCAAAGTAAACCACAATGATATATAATTATACAACTACCAGAACAGCTAAAATGGAAAAGGAGGTTGTTAGGGAATACATAGAGGAATCAGAACCCTCATACACTTCTGGTGGGAGTATAAGTTAGTGCAGTCACTTTGGAAAACGCTCTGGAAGTATCTACTAAATTAGAACTTACATGTATCCTATAACCCTGAAACTCCAACCCTAGGACCAAATTAACGCCCAAAGACATGTAAAGAATATTCATTGAAGCACCACTGGTAACAGCCCCAAACTGGAAAATAACTGAATGTCCACCAACAGCAGAGTGGATAAATAAACTATGTATACTCACGCTAGGCAGTAGGTACAGAGCCACTAAAATGAATGAACTCCAGCTCCACGGAACAACATGGCTGAATCTCACAAACACAATGCCGAGTGAAAGCAGCAGACACAGAAGAGTCCGTGCTCTATGATTTCATTTAGATTAAATTAGAAAACAGGCAAAACTAATCTATAGGATTACACGTCAGGATAGCAGTTATCCTCGCAGGAATTGAGGGGAAAAAGAGCCTGAAGGGGGACACGAAGGGACCCCAGGAGGTGGCAATGTTCTGTTTCACGATGAAGTTTCTGGTTACGTGGTATGTTCCCTGTGCAAAAAATTCACTAAGCTATGCATTTACGAGTGGTATACATCGATAAAAAGTTTACACATACACACACAAAATTTGGCTGTTCAACCTTTTAACTGTGTGTAACCTTGGGCAAGGCACTTACTCTACCTGATATTAAGTTTCCTTTTCTGTAAAAATTGGAATTATGATACCACCTACTTTGAAGGGTTGTTGCAGGGATAAAATGGAAAAAAAAAAAAAAAAAAGTAGATTCACGTATGTAGCACCTGGCACACAGAGCACGCACTCCATAAATGAATTTGCCCACCCTTCCCTAATGTAACTCTATAATAGCCTCATGTAACATGGGACTTGAGGACTTTCCTTTTTGTATATTTAAAAATAACCAAACCAATACCAAAACAAAAGATATTTTGAGTGCTAAAGGTGGCACAGGGCCCTTCATAGATAGTCTTGAAATGTTTGGAGAGTCTGTCTATGGGTGGAAACAATCCCCATCTCCAGCGAGGTTAGAACCAGGCGTTGGTCACAGCAACAGGGCTGTGAGTTAAACACAAGGACTGCCCCCAAATCCGGTAAATCCATAAATGGCGACAGCAAGCACTGCACTAAGAAAGAGGACAGAAAGAATGCAGTAGGATCTTGCCTGCCAACATGGCAGCCACTATCTTTTAACCACACACGGGCTGAATTTTCCAGCAGCAACGCTCTTCACAGACAGAAAAAATGAAGAAAAACCACTGTTTCCTTAAAACAAGTGCCAAGTCACAATGTGAGAAACAGCAAGTCACAGAAAACATGAGATATCCAGAAAATAAACTTGTGATTACCAGGAATTGGAAACCAACCATGGTCACACCTTCATCCCCACCCCTCCAGACCTGGCTCCTTTGAGTGTGCGGGAAGTCCTCTGACCCGCATGAGGCCAAGGCCCTACGCAGGCCACTGAGCTTGCTCCTTAATTCTTACATTCGCCCAGAAAACATTTATTGATGGGGGTGCGGGGGCAGCCTTGTGTTTGCTGGACACAGGGCATCCAGAGAAGAATGTGCCTGGACCCTGCCCTCACGGAGCTTACGGCCTGTGAAGTATTCCAAGAGGTAAACAGGCAAATACAATGCAGGGTATTGTATGCTAAAATGCAGAGAAATACAGGGGACTTAGGGCCCAGAGAGGAGAGGACAACTTCCTAGAGAAGGGGACACCTGAGCTAAAGCTTAAAGGATAAAGAGTCAGATGTGGGCATCCCCAAACAGAGGGGACAGCGTGAGCAAAACCCAAAGGAAGAAATTGCTATTGGTGTTGCTGGAACGGAGAGTAGAGACAAGGAGTGCCAGGAAAGGAGGCTGGGAGGTTAGCAGCACCAGATCATGGTGGGCCTTCCGTGGACTCTGTCCTGTGGGCCAGCAGTTCTCAGTCCTGGCTGCATATCACACTCCCTGAGCATCTTTCAAACCACACGGTTGTCCAGTGTGGTCCAGGCTCGTGCTCGGAGGTGCTTGCTTAATGGGCCCAGGCTTGGGCCCCATCATGAGTGACTGGATGCATCTGGTGTTGAGAAGCATTGCTGTCATCCAGGGGTCTGCAAACCACAGTCCTGGGGCCAAATCCATTTCTTTATGATGTGAGAACTAAGAATGGTTTTTACAGATAAACACTTGTGATCAATTTCATGGTAGGGAATACTAACTCCACTTAAGCAAAATGTTAGCCCCCACCAAAAAAAAATGAAATTCCATTCTTCTCCTCAGTCAACCTGTATTGCAAAAAAGTATTCAATTACTATTATAATCTGACTTTCATCATTTAAAAACTCATGAAGTTTGCCTTCTCTCTTATTATATAAGTACTCACACAACACCCTCAGTTTTGCCTCTTGGCCTGCAAAACCTAAAATATTTATTATCCGGCCATTTACAGATGAATGTTTGCTGACCCCTGCCACAGTTGATGGGGAGAGATGGACTGGTTTTGAGCAGAATAACATGGTGGGTTTGTGTTAAAAAAGAGGCCCCTGGCAGCTGTGTGGGGACAGACTTGGGGAGAAAAGACTGAAGAGAGGGAGGCCAGGAAGTGGCCATTGTTTATAGTCTTGGCCCAGAAAAGAGCAGCAAAGCCTGGAGCTGTGCAGTGGAGGTGGGGCAGCAGGCCTGGATCTCGCAGGTTAGAGGAGGGGGTGACACGCACAAGCTTGGTGGCTGATGTACGTGTGAGGTGAGGACAAGAGGGAGGTCCAAGAGATGTCCTTGGACCACCAAGGACCATACAGGTGGCCAGCACCACCACTTCCCCACCCTGGTCGGGGAGGGGAGCCCTGAGGCTGTCCCAGCACAACTAGAGGGAGGCAACTAAAGCCTCTTTGTCTTCTATTCTCTGAAGATGCCATTTGCTTTTTGTAGCCCTTGGAGATAGTTCCCTTCCTGATACATGTGTACACAGACAAAAAAGCACAAAAAACAACATACTGTGCTATGGTATCCTTTGGCACCCTAAATCCCAAGGACCGTCCAGCATGGCAGTCTGACCCCATTTTACAGACAGGAAGTGGGGGCCGAGAGGGCCGCTGCACCTTGCCCTAGTGAAGTCTTCCTATTCCCCCTTCATGTGCTGATATGCAACAAAGACTGCATGTCTGGCCCCGAACCATTCTCAGAATGTCCTCCTTATCTCTGTGTCACATGTGTCCCTGAATCTCCGCATAAGCTCCTGTAGGCCAGCACCTGTGATCTCACTCCCTCAGATCCTTGGCTCCCATGCCAGTCGGCCTTGGGTTCAAATCCTTGTCCCGCCATGTCCTCACTGCTCTGAGTCTCGGTCTCTCCACCTGGTAAGTGGGGTTGAGACTCTTCCATATACGGTTGTTGACAGGCTTAAGTAGTATCCTACAAAGTGCTTAGTCCAGTGTCTAGCGCATGATATGTGCTCAGTAATGCACAGTATTTCATCAGGGCCTTTCCCTCTTGGCAATCCGAATTCCTATTCGCGTGAGTCTGGCTGGAGTGGACGTATGCAGAGACGCAATATAGTTAAAAGTGTCAACTCAGGAGCCAAAAGGCTGGGGTCCCAAGCTCAGCACTGCCACTTAATAGCTGTGTGATCTTGGGTGAGTCACTTACAAAAATAGTTGATTATCTCATAATGTAGTCATGAGAATTCAGTGAGTTAAAATATGTAGGGCATTTGGAACAGTGCCTGTCGATAGCAAGTGTTCTATAAGTGTCAGCTATTGTTAATGTTTCATGGTTATTTTTATTTTCCATGGTAATGTGAACATCAGGCCAGGTACAGGGGTCCAACAGAACATATACCAACAGTGAGCCTGGTGCGTTAGTTAACCCAGAATTTTCCAGGTGCTGCCTCGGTGCCTGGCCTGCGCTAGCCTTTGGGATGTCAAGTTGAATCAGGCTCCCCCAGCATATCTGAGGTCCTCACTTCTTTGTGAACTGCTAAAAAATGATTTATACAGCCTCACCCAGGTGGTCCTCATCTCTGTATGGATTTATACCGTGAAGTAGTAAATACTTATAGAGTCACAGGTTCTTATCAATCCTGACCCTCAAAAAATCCTAAAGCCAAAAGATATTTCTTTCTTTTAATAACTCATTTGCTGGCAAAACCTGGCCTGAAGTGATGGGAAGCTATTTATTGTCTTTATTTTTCCCACTTAATGTGAACAGTTCACTGCAGGGGAATGAATGGGTTTGATTATGGAGCACTGCCCCAGACTCCAGCGGGGGTATTATGTCGTATACAGTATATATGCCCTCGCTCCTCTCTAAAATCTAAAAATGCACCAAGTTCCAAAACACGTCTGACCCCCAACGGCTTCGGATGACAGATTGTGGACATGCATTTATTATTTCCGTGGGACAGCTGTAATCACTCTTATCATTCCCTTCAACCAAAAGATGCAGAAAATTGGTGTTTGCCCATAACCAAATGACTTTTTATTTCTCTTTGAAAAAGAAATCTGGGGTGTTTTCCAGAGTGATCTGAGAAGTGAAATCAGCTTTCCTCTTTTTAATGCAGCTGATATTTCAGAAAACATGTACCTTATAACCAGCACAGACTCCAAGACAGGAAAACCCAGGTCTGAGGTCAAGGACAGCCCCTGTCTCAGATGGCTGAGCCCAGGAACACTACAGGATGGGTGCAGAGTCTCCCTGAGCAGAAGCCTTAATCCTCTGTCTCATAACCCAAGATAACACTCTCCTGATGATGTCTGCTCTCTGTGAAATTCTGGGCGGGCTCAGAAGGCTTGTGCTGAAGCCTGGGCAGGAGAGAAGCATACTGTGAACTTGGAGGCAGAAAGAGCAAGGCCAATGGAACGGATTACTTCATAGGCTAATTGCAGAGACCCACTTTGTAAATTGCTAATAGCCTTGGGGCACTGCAGTGACAGGCTAAATTAGCAAGCAGGATGGCTGGTTTGCTTGCTAGTGAATACCCTAGGTACTAAAGGGAAGTCTCAGAAAGGAAATGCACCCATATGATACTTCTATATATGTGCTCCCAGACTGCAAAGTTTGGGGTAAGGAAAGTAGGAAGTAGCAATCAGCCTACAGGGTTCCATTTCCCCTGAACATCTGGGCACCAGCCCCCTGGCCCCAATCCTGTGGCATACAGGGGCAGAGAGGACTGAGCCGGTGATGGGAAACGTGAGTACTGATCTCTACCTACTTGCTGAGCAACTCAACTCGGGGCAAAGTCCAGAGCCCTCTGCGCGTCACCTTACAGACTTGTGAAGCAGGAGGCATGGACCTTTAAGCTTCCTAATCAAACAGGCTTTGATGCTTGGGCTGCTTCAATCACTAACCTGCCTTTTCTTTCTCCCTTTTCTCTCTTCTCGCCCACAATGAAATATGGAATTCCCAGCATTTGAACGTCCGGGAGGGACAGAGTGATGCATACACATCAGAGAGTGAAGAGACAACCAAGAATTCAGG
Source organism: Phocoena sinus (assembly GCF_008692025.1). NCBI lineage: Eukaryota > Metazoa > Chordata > Mammalia > Artiodactyla > Phocoenidae > Phocoena > Phocoena sinus. The sequence goes on along the minus strand of NC_045770.1, from coordinate 53,326,037 downwards.
GAGAGATTCATGTTGGCCCCATGGTTCTCCACTGAATGTTATTCAGCTGGGACCTGGCTTCACCTCTAATCCTCCCACCCCCCACCCAGTGCCCAGACAGCACCTGACCTCTTCCACACCCTCCAGCATCCTGACCTCCTTTCCCTGTAGCCATTATTTTTTCTCATAATTCCCTGCTCCTTCCACTCTGAAATCCAGCTACGACCAAGTGCCTACCGTGTGCCAGCTTAGTACCCGCACAGAGATTACTGGACTTGCTCCCCCAATCGGCCTGTGGAATAGACAGGCTTCCTTTTAGAGAAGGGGAGGTCGTGGCTTAGAGATGAAGAAACTCACCCAGAGTGACATGCCCGTTAGGTGGTGGAGGGGATATCTAAACTCAGATCCTTGGGAAGGCCTAGGCATCCCTGGGCCTCCACTTCCTCATCTGACCAAATAAATACTACCTTCTTCACAGGATGTTTCTAAAAACTAAATGGGACAGCAAAGCCGCCCATCAGTCCTCAGTGGCTATCAGAGTGTCATCATATCCCAAGAAGGGGTGAAAGCACAGCTTCTGTTTCCCATCTGTGGTCTCGGCATGACAGGACCACACCAGCCCTCCTGGCAGCTCAGCTCCTGCAACTCAACAATAGCAAATGAAAGGAAAGAAAGGCAGGCTGAGGAGACGGGAGTGGTGGGGCTGCTGGGGAAGAGCCTGCCCAAAGGAGCAGAGGTAGGAACTCCAAGACGTACATGGGAACAAGAGAGGAGCTGAGTCTAACTGCTAGACAGAAGGGGAAGGAACGTTCTAGAAGGTGGGGGAGCCAGGGGAGTCTGGACTAAGCCCTGGGGCAGTGGGGAGCTGAGTTGGGGAGCGAGAAGCAGATGTCCAGCTCCGGCAGTCACCAGGTGGGGGAAGGAACAAGGTGAGGGTGGGCCTGAGGGAGGGGGTGAGACTGAAGGAGGGAGGGGGACCAGACAAGAGCAGAGGAGGCTGCTGAGGCCTGAACTCTGGCAGAGGCCTCGGGCTTGTTCTTTGAAAGGGAGAAAATGAGAGTTGCAACCCTGGCTCCCCACAACCTGGAGTGAAATCAGCACAGAATCGCCCAAAGACCCTCTAAACCCTAGTTCTTCCCAAATTTGGCGTGCACTCTCTGGCATGTTAAATAATGGTCACGTTTGCTATCCTTGAAGGTTCTCTCCAGGGCAAGGGTGAGCTCCCAAGTGCATTTACAGACTGCCTGGCTCTCACCGAGCATCCCATGAGCCCAACCTGCCCCTGCATCCCAGCAGCTACCGAAGGGCAGATGCACAGCGGGAAATGGGCAGCTTCCAGTCGATGTCCCAGCTTCAGGTCCTTCTCCTCCGTCACTTTCTAGCTGCATGATTTTGAGCAGGTTGGGTTTTTTTTTTGTTTGCTTGTTATGTTTTTTTGTTTTTTGCGGTACGCGGGCCTCTCACTGTTGTGGCCTCTCCCGTTGCGGAGCACAGGCTCCGGACACGCAGGCTCAGCGGCCATGGCTCACGGGCCCAGCCGCTCCGCGGCACGTGGGATCTTCCCGGACCGGGGCACGAACCCGTGTCCCCCGCATCGGCAGGCGGACTCTCAACCACTGCGCCACCAGGGAAGCCCCTGAGCAGGTTGCTTTTTGAACCTCAGTTTCTGCATCTCTAATCAGGCCAGTGAGGCCACCTACTCTTACGATTTTTGTGAGACTTTAATGTGATAATCAGTGCTTCATGAGCTGTAAATCACCCTATAAACATACTATTCTGTTTACCACTACTATGTGATGACTATTGAGGGTTGGATTCGTGTCCCCTAAAAAAAAGATGTTGAAGTCCTTATCCCTGGTTCCAGTGAATGTGACCTCATTTGGAAACAGGGTCTTTGCAGGTGTAACTAAGATGTAACTTAGGTTGAGGTCACACTGCATTAGAGCGAACTCTTATTCCAGTATGAGTGGTGTCCTTATAAGAGGAGAAGAGACAGACACGCAGAGAGGTGAGAATGCTGTGAAGACACAGAGGTGCACAGAGGGAAGACGGCCACGTGAGGACAGAGGCAGAGACTGGAGTTATCAGCTGCAAGCCAAGGAACACCAAGGACTGTTGGCGACCACCAGAAGCCAGGAGAGAGGCGTGGGACAGATTCTCCCCCCTGGAGCCCCCAAGAAGGAACCAACCCTGCCAACACCTTGATTTTGGACTTCTAGCCCCTAGAACTGTAAGAGAATAAATTTCTATTGTTTTAAGCCACTTAGTTTGTGGTACTCTGTGAGGGCAGCTCTAAAGGCCTAACACACCAACAATGCTACCATGTAGAAAGTACCCTAACAGAAGAACAAGGTGTGCAGCACAGAGAAAGAAGCACTCAGCTCCTCCCCAGCTGCTTGCATCTGTCGCCGACTCCTTCACGCCAGCCCCTTGCCTTCCCACCCTGTGCTCAGTCAGACTTGTCAGGAAGGTCTCTCTGGAGCCTAACTGGTACTGACCAGCATTTTCTAAAATGGATACATCCAGTAATAGCTAAGCACCCACTACATCCTGGGGCCAGGCACTGAGGGTACAGAGATACACCATACAGATCCCATTCCCACCTGCATCGAGTTCACAGTCTAGAGGGGAGGATACTTTGAACAAGACATTGCAAGTGGGAAACAGGCATCCAGGCACCGCAGGGGAAGCAGCATGTGAGGTGCTCGGGGGAAATGTAGCAAGAGGATAAAACATCACCCACTGCGTCCGTCAGCAGCTCCATGTTGACAAATTCACACAAGTCCTAAAAGGCCACAGGCATCAGATCACTCCACAGTTCAAGAATTATCTATGACTCCCAGTGGCTATAGCCTCAGGCCCCATCTTTGTAGGCTTTATTCTTAATTCTCCCCATCCCTCTCTAGACTCTTGTCAATCAATCCTCTCTTACAAACACTTTATACCCACTCTGGCAAACAGGTAACGCAGGCTTTGGGGGATCCTGAGTTAGAATCCATACCCTTGAGTATACCGTATGCCTTTTAATATCATTGAATATTTATTTGTCAGAGGCCTGTTCTGGGGCTCTGTCCTCAGGATACGGAGATCAATAAGACATGTTTCTCCTTGTTTGCCAGCAGCTAAAGAGCTAGTTAGAGCTCCTGGGCCTCAGTTTGCTCATCTGTAAAATGGAGGCATAATATCAGTCCTACCCTGCCTGCATAAGAAGTGTTGAATGCTCTGCAGGTATGTGATTAACACCAGATCCTCAGGCATTTATTTCCCTGGCTGTATCTTTTCTCAGACTTTCCCCATGCCTATGTCCTTTCCTTTTGTCTTTACTTCCCCGTGGCAAATACATTTTTAAGACTCAGATGAAATCCTGGTCCTTCTGCAAGCTTTTCTTGACCAGTCTAACCACTCCTCAGCATCCTGACCTCTATAACACATGAATCTCAGTACTCTCCCCAGTTGTATGGTCCAGTTAGGCATCTTTTCCTTGGCTTGGGTCTTAACCCTGTCCTAGGCTCCTTGCCTCTCTTAGCTCTTTGTATCATGCTTTCTATCTAGTTCTTATTCAAGGAACTCTGGAGATTAGCTGCTGATTGCTTCATTATTGCAAGTCCCCCCAAAAGAGGGAGAAAGTCAGGTAAACCCCCCCCCCCCCAAATACTGAGCCACTCAGGAGCCCACCCTGCCTCAAGGTTAAGACAAGGGAACTGTCTGCACTAGAAGAAGCCTTGCGATCGCCAGACCTGAATGGCCTCTTCACTTCTGCCTTCCTGGCTCTCAAAGTAGCCCAGCTGTTCACACTCTCGCAGTGGCCCCTCCTGCCCAGGGGCAAGGAAATGGTTGCCAAACTGCAGCTCTGACTGGGAGGCAGGCAGGGGGATGGCTGGGGACACAACAGCCCATGGTGGCCAAACTGAAACATCTGTCCCCCCTCCTTATGTGTCATTCCCAGCGCATTAAAATGCACAGACCCCTCTGACTTTCAGGCATGGCGGCTGCTGGGTCTCCCAACCCCTCTCCTCTCTGGTTCACACTCCATGGGGTCATCTAACCTCTCATGGGTAGAGAAGGGAGAGTGGCTTGAATAACTCTATGAGTCACCGAAGCACAGAAAGACACACCCAAGGGAAAGCCGCTCTCTGGGTCAGCAGGGGCAATGGCAGCAGGGAACTGGGCCATCGTCATGGACAGAGGGACTCTGCCCCTCATTCTCTCTGTACATGAGTTTCTCCTGAACGCTGCATCAAGGGGCTTCAGGGTCAACTCAAGGACACAGGAGTTTCAGCAGGGACTTTATATTCAGATGGCAGATCTACAGGGCACAGAGAAGGAAGCCACTGGCTTTGGCTTTGAGGAGTTAGGGAAGGATTCAAAGGGCTGGCATCCAGGGAAAAGCAGGGGCTAAGAAAGCAAAGTCCATCAGGTTAGCCAGGGCTGGGGACATAATATTCATGGTCGCCTACTCTGTACTAGGCAGAGCGCTCATTGATTTTTACACATGATTTTACTTTATCATCAGGTTAGCCCTCTGTTATAGGAATTACTGTTATTAACATCTCCATTTTGCAAATGAAGGAACCCAAGTACAGGGGACCTGAACAAGCTGAAAGCCAGTAAGGGGAAGAGGCAGGATTCTAATCCAGGTCTGAGGAACCCCAAAGCCTGCCCTCTCTACCATGTGCTACACAGCTACAGGGTGACAGCACACACGTTCCTATCATGCTTCGTCTCTGGATGCTGTTTCCTGAGTTAACCTGCTGTTCCCAAGTATTCAGCATCTGGATAATCCCTTTCTGGGCCAGAGGTAGCTGCCACTCATGGTTCATAAGAAAGGACATGCCCGTAAGCAGGCACAGTGTAAGATTAAGTGGGGGAGTGCAAACAGCCAGGCTGCTCTGAGAGCCACAAGGCAGAAGCGACAAGGCCATTCAGGTCTGGAGATCACAGGACTTCTGTGGAGAATGTTCCTCTTGTCCCAGAATCTTTAGGGAGGGCTAGCTTCTGGGTGGTCCAATACTTGGGGAGGGAGGAGGTTATATGACTTTTTTTCTCCCTTCTTCTGAGGCTTGCAAGCAATCAGCAAACCAATCCATAGATACTGCCAAAGGGAGGCTGCATGGTGGAGAGTTAGAAAGAAAACAGCATTTCAAAATGCCAACTTTACGGCGCATGCAAGACCTCTTCGTATGTGGTTTCTCATTAAATCTGCATGACAACCTTGCACAGAAGCTATTATTGTTCTCATTCCTACTGAAGAAAAATTAAAGTTCAGACAGACTGTTTCTTAAATTAATGAACTTCCATATGCGTGTTTATTTACTTTTACCCCAACTTGTGCAAGAAAAATTATACAGAGTCCTGTGCAGACAGAAGGTATGAAATCTCAAATGTGGCCCCAGGTTGCTGCAAGCTCTGTGCTTTTCTGTCTCTCCTGTGCTCTGCAGCATCCACGGCATGTGTCCTTTAATCTAGGACACCCCCAGCCCTCCCCTCCCAACCCCATGGGTCTAAAATAGGATTCAGTATGGAAAGGTTCCATTTGCCTGTGAATTTTCAGAAGCAGCAGACAAGCAGGAGTGGGGATGTCTCATCTGGGTTGAGAATTTAGGTGAGCAATGTTCACCCAGCCCCACCTCTCAGAGCCCTGAGAGAGACATGAACTTGAGGCTGCTGCTGTACTCGCAAACTGCATGATCCTGCCTGGAACACTTAATCTCTTTGTAATTTTGTTTTCTCATCCATATCATGAGACTATTAATAGCCCTGACTACTGCTCACTGACAGAGCTGTTCAGGGGTGTGAGTGGGGAGACGGGTGTAAATACACTTTGTCAGCCATAAACTGCTAAACAAACGTGAGGGCTTACTTTCATCCCTACCCAGGTAACCACACTCAGCAGTATGGACCCAGCGAGACCGAACCTTAAGTACAACACGCTCAGGGCTGACAGCAGAATTTATTCAGCTATGTTCAACAGTCATATTGGAGTAGCTGGTTCTGGGATGGGAGATCAAAGACAGACACTGAACAAAATAAGGGCCACAGTGCGTTAGGTTCTAGAACTGACATGGAGGCCCACAGAGGAGGCTGGTAAAGTGGACCAAGGATAGACAGGGCAGGAGCTGCTGATGAAAGGATATTGGAACTATGTCTTAAAGAATAAGTAGATTTGGCACGAGGGACACAGAAAAGGCATTCCGAGCAGAGGGAACAGCATGGCCAAGGCACAGAGATCTGACCAGGACAGTGTGTAGAGAGAAGTGTGCTAATTCAGTGGTGGGGGGGCAGGGGGTGAGCCTCCCAGGTGCCCAGTGGACAGCAAGCCTGGCCCCCATCCTTCATCGGAAGGGAACAGCATTTACTCAACAGTGGAACATCACTGCAACTGCCCTGCATGACTTTTCACAGCCAGACCCAGGGAGACAGCCCCATATCTCACCAATCCACAGGATTGCCAGCATTTCTCTAGCCATTTGTTACCCTGATTTGCTAGCAGTTTTCTGAAGTCAAACCAATCTACCGGGCACATAAGTTCCCACTGCTTTAGCGAGCAGAAATCTACCGGTTCCATTTTCTTCCCTGGGGAAGGAGGAAAGGCTGAAATGAGTAGTCATTTCTCATATTTACATAGTTCCTTTCTTCTTGCCTGCAGTGACTTATGGACAAGCATTAATCTGTTAGGAAGGCAGAGAAAAATTACGACCTCTGCCACACTGGCTAAGGAAGAGGGACTGGGGGTGGGAGGGTCATATTTCTGCTTTGTCAGAACAATTAAAGACTTTGATTCTTTGAAATCTGAGATGAGGGCTTAAAGCTAGAACAGATCTTGGATGTGATCTTGTCCAACATACAAGTGCAAGACTCCCTTATAAAACCGCCTGTCCAACCAACAGGCACCAAGACCTTGCTTGATTGACTTTTGTTTATTAATATGACGATCTGATGGATCTTACTTCTGATGGGAACACAAACACTGCACATCAAGGAAAAGGGGGAAACGGGAAAATGGGGATTTTTGGAAAGAGGCCTGGAGTCAAATTTGGCTTTTCTGCTTCCATAGATTAAGCTACTATGACCTTAGGCAAGACATCGAAACTCTCTGAGTTTCCTCCTCTGCAGAGAGTGGGTTATAAAACCTTCCTTGCTGGGGTTGATGTAAGGATTAAATGGACCAGTTTATATAGAGTGCCCAGTAGAGTTGCCTGGCGCGCAGCCGGCACTCAATAAATGGTAATTATCATTCTCTCATTAGCCCAAATGCCCACCCAAGGCAGAAATCCTTCTTTACACAACCCTGACACACTAAAGAGCTATCAGATCGCTACTTGAATAAATATTTGTTGATTGATTTGGTAATCTGTGGGTTCTAAGTACCCAAGGACACACATACCCTACCTTTATTACTCCAAATTCTTAGAGATGCTTTAGTAACAAGACCACATACCTCTCCACTGGGTGGTACTTAATGGCGAAACCCTTCTCAGCACAGAGCCAGACTCTAGTCCCTACAACTCTTCTCCAGTCCATGGTTTGCTTCCTTAAGCACTTTTGTTTTAAACATGCAGTGTCCTCTGAAGAACTTCCCAGAAAGCTGCACATACATGGAACCAATTGCCTACAACTTCAGGGGTGTCTCAGACCTCGTGGAGGGCTCTGTGTGTTCCGGGCTGAGCACTACTATTATGGAACCTAACCAAACAAGGTGCAGACACTACTGCTCTGGTTCACCAAACATCCCTCTCAGCCTCTCTGCCCAGCACTCTCCCTGTAACTTCAGAAGAGGAAAGTGGTGCAGGACGCAAGCTCTGTCATCAGTAGACCACAGTTCAAATTCCAGTTTCCCCATGTCGTTTGTCGTTCAGCCTCAGTTTCCTCATCTACAAAATGGGGATAATCACAGTACCTACCCCGTAGGGCTGTTTTGAGGGTTGAGGGGGATCATGCACATTGATGCTTAGCACAGTGCCCGGCACAGTGTAAACACACAATAGAAGTCAGCTATTGTTATTTGTCCTAGTGTATCTGTTCCCTTGCCCCCATTCCCTCCATAGACACTACAGCTTGGCATTGTTCCACTTAAGGGGATGCTCCAGAACACACATTCAACTCCAGGACTCAGGATAGGCCTGGGTGTCATGCCCGGGGTGTCAGGCAGGGGGCGCTCTGCCCAAGTCAGACTTGGGACAGCAGCTAATAGGTGTCAGACTCAGCCCCAGAGGACCTCTGATCGGCATGTATACGGTCTTTGATTAATAAAAAAGAGAAAAATTGAAGCACTGATTTAAAAATGCAGTGTTTCCGCAGATTAAAATTTAATAAACAAATGGTCCTGGAGAAGGGAAAGACGAAATGGGATCTATGGAGATTAAAAAAAGAGAGAGGATCCCAATGTCCTTTCCTCTTTATTCTCCAACCTCCTTTCCTCCCTCTCTTCCTTCCTTGCAAAAAACGAACATGTATTGAGTGGTTACCTGTGTCAGCCTTGTGCTAGGCACTGGGAATACAAGATGAATAAGCCCTGGTGTCTGCCCTCAAGGAGCTCACAGTCTTGGGGTGGGAGTGAGGAGGGGCGGCGGGCACAGACTTAGAAAGAGAACACAGTGGGGCAAGTCCAACAACAGTCTCATCAGTACAGGTGCTCAGGCTGCTGAGGACAGAGCCTCAGACTCCAGGTGGGATACAGAGGAACAGGGGTATTTCCCCAAGAAGGGGACATTCAAATTGAGACCTTTTAACCATTTCTTACTAGACATGTTTGCTGGTTATAAAGGTAATACATACTTACTTCGAGAGACTTAGAAAGCACAACAGTGCCAGACAAAAAAAAAAAAAATCAACCATTTCTCACCAGAGAAAGCAACCACGGATACATTCGTGAGCATTTCCCCATCTTTCAACCTATATATTTAACATAAATGAGCTCAGGATGTCTAAACAATTTGACAGGCTCCCCTTTTCACTTAACATTGAAATATAAGCATTTTTCCTTCTAGTTCAGTCCATAAGAGTGACCTCTGGATCTTTGATTTGGGGGACAGCGCCCCCGGGGCAGCCAGGGTTGGCCCAGAGGAGACTGGACCAGCTGGGTTTCGGCAAGCAGGTCGAGTCAGCAGAGCATCCCACGTCCCACAACTGTGGAACGGTTGGAGAGCAGGGCGTGGCACGCAGGAGAACGTCCAGGCCGAGAGGGTCCTCGGCACACAGGTGGTGGTCGACGCCATGGGATGGATGAGACCCCTCAGGGAGGGTGTGCAGGGTGAGAAGAGAGATGACTTAGGGTAAGGTCCCTGCCCTCTAGAAGCTCACAGTCTAGATGCGTTCATGTGCAAGTCGTTTACCCCCAGCTAGATTGTAAGCTCCTTGAGGGCAGTTACCACTTCACACACAGCGGTCCCTCGCCAACCATGGGGGTTGGGTTTCTGAAAACCCCTGGGGAGGAAAAGTCAGGCTTGAGGAATTTAGGACCTTACTGGGGAAAAAACAGGGTTAAGGGAATGAAGTCACGAGTGAACTTATGAAAGCTTCACATTTTTACATTGATGGAAAGAAAAACAACAAGCACAGCATATTCAAAACATCGAGTAGCAATGACTCTTCAATTATCAATGTGCCCTTCAATTAACAACACAAATTTGCAATTTATTTTCATTTACCATCCATCCCTTGCATTGAGCCCTCCCCTTCACAGGTATAACAATATGCTCGTACATCCATTTGTTTTCATTGCTAGAAGAAATACACTGGCTAAGAGTCATCTTCTTTGGTATGTTTCCCCATGCAAAGGTTCAATGCCTTTCGGGGTTTTTACGCATCTGAGCTACTAATTCCTATCTCTTGGTCCCCCCCCTGCAAGCACACTCCCACATCTTAACAGGTAGGAGTGGGCTTTTGGTGTCTGATGGACCCCCCTCCCACTCTTTTCTCTTCCCTGCTTCGGCAAACATCTCTCTCCTCGTCTGCCATCCACTTCACCTACTTCCCTCTTCCCAACCTCTGGGCAGATTTCATCATCCCCACGGGAATGACCTCAGATTCTCCATGGCTTCTGAAAGAATATGCAGACATGAAGTTGTCAGTATTAGAATCTGGAGTCTTCCTTCCATAGCACCTAGTACATAGTGCACTCGCTAACTCACAGTAGGTGCTCAGAGGACTCCTGCTGAACTGAGCCATCTCCTAGCCCAAAGGAAAGGATGTGAATTTTATTTCTCTTTGCACTCACTGCTCCAGATGAATGTTAAACCTTGCACACGTAAGCGTAAATATTGAAACATTTGTAGGCACATTTAATTTTCCCTTCTGACAGGTCATGATGGCAAGAAGGAACTAATAGATGCAATCTACCTGCATTCACGAAGGCAATTTTGAGGTCCACGTGACATGCTGTCAATAGACTCAAAAGATATGGCCCTTTAGTGAAGGAATTCTCCATCTTTTCCAGCTCAGAGACCACTTGGATAAAGCAAAAGACCTACTAACCCACAATTCCCCCAGGACACAAAAAGTGATCACCACCTGACTACGTGGCAGAACTAGCTCTATTTTTGATGAGTACCAGCAAAACAATACCTTTTAAATGAAATGATAATCAGTTACATTTACATAGCACTTTATAGTTTACAAAACGCTTTCATGTACATTTTTTTAAATCTCACTTGTTTTTCACAGCTACTCTGTGAGGTGGTCAGAGAAAGCACTGATATCTCCATTTTGCAGATGAAGAAACTGAGGCTTATTCTAAAGAAAGGGGTCAAAAGGGGAACAACTCACTAATTCAATTTGAGTTCTCACCATGTTGTTACAGGCTGGATTACACAGAAAAAAACAACTCAATTACAATGCTGTTTCACGTCCTGTGACTGTCGCTGCCCAAGACAAAGCCTCCCCCTACTTACTCCCCTCCCCGCCACCTGTCTTCTGCTATCCTGGCCACGAACTAACCAGCCTGGCGCATGAAGACATTTGAGTCCGTGACCTACGAGGAAAGGTGATGAAGACATGTCAAGTACCACACGTCCACATGTACCAGAAATTGCATTCTGCACTTCTTATGCATGATCTCATTTTAGCCCCAAAACAGCCCTGCAGAGGAGGTCCATCTGACTGAAGCCTGTGATTGGAGGAGGGACAGAGAGTATATTCAATGTTTCCAATTGTGGAAAAAGTCTTAAAATATAAAAAAAGCATTTTGAAAAGACACATAGTCACATTAGCCAGAAATAACCACTATTAACACTCTAATGCATTCACTTATGATTGTTTCTGCATTTTATACAGTTAAAATAAAGCTATAGGTGCAATTACATATTCTGGGTTTTTTCCCCTTACAGTGGACTGAACATTTGCCCACATCTCCACAAGTCCCACACATCTTATTTTGAATAGTTATATCTGTTCTGTCCCAGGGATGCCATAACTAACTTTTATCTTAATGTTGACCAGGTGAGTGCTTTCCAGTCCTTTGTGTATATAAATAATATATAAATAAAATATACAAATAATATTATATTATTTATGAATAAGAAATACTTGAACACTTTTGTCCATCCATTTCCTCTGCATTTCTGCTTTTTTCCTAAGGATTTTTGTATTCTCGAAGTGCACTGAACCCCATTTCCTCATCTGGAATCCTGCCCGGCAAGAGCATCAGCTGTGGAGGTTTCTCCAAATACACACCCCTGGCTCCACCCCAGAGCTAGGACCCTGATCTCCTGAGTGGGGTGGGCTCACTCTGGTGGCTCTGGTCCCCCCACTGTGCCAGGACCGATGCTCCCCAGCCTCCTACCTGGCCTGACTGCACTGCACGGACATACAGTCTTGACACAAAGGAAGTTCCCCCTCCTCACGGCACCGACTCCTGACAGGTAGAGCCCAAGGCCTGTTGGCCATCATCTAGGTTCCAACCTTCTTGCTCCATTTTTGTGATTTCTACACTTTCAGGCTACCTGCACTATTATTAACCTAATTTTTTTTTACTCAACTTACTTTTTGTTTCTTGAATTCATTTATTCAAAAAAAAAAAGGAAAATGTATCTCGTTATGCTAAGTTAAAAAAAAAAAACATTTCTTCATGTATAGAAGAGAAAACTTAAAAATAAACACAATGAGTACAAAACCAAGTAAAGACCGTTGCCTCCTTATCCAGACCCGGACCTTTGTTAAAATGGGAGATTAGCAAGCGTCATCCAAGGTATTTTTAATACCTACCAGCACCACAATCAGGCTCTCTCCTCAACTCAATCACAAAGATTGAAGAGGAATTGAAATAGGACTCTCTCACCATGTGATTCAATGTTACTTAATACTCTGCTTCGGTAACACACCACAACCATTTGGTACTGGTCCCCCAGTGGAAAACACTGATCTAGTCCAACTTTCTCCACTTACAGAGGACAAAAGATGCTGACAGTTCAGGGACAGGCCTTTGTCACATCCAAGCCAAGCCGGCAGGAAAGCAGAACCAAGAATCCAGGTTTCCTGGCTCCTAAGTCTTATTTGATCACTCTGAAAATTTCATTTAAAAAAAAAATGTTAGGCAGGAGAGTATATAGGGAGAAAAATATATTTTTCCTTTGATCTTTGCTTATAAGATAACAAAGCATGTTATGAGAGAAGAGATTAAAGATACAAGCATTTCCTTTAAAAAATTCAATCAACAGGAATTACTGACCATTTACTTCCAAGCCAGATTCTACCCTGTGTGCTGGGCTTATAATAGAGAACAGGAAACAACTTCCAGCCTCTGTCCCCCAAACTGACTGTGTGTGGGCAATGTTCAGATTTAGAGTAGCATCTGCAGATTGATCATTCATTCATTACTCTACGAACATGGATGAGCACCTACTATGTGTCAGATTTCCATAAATGATTTTTAATGGGAGCACTGATGCTTTTATACAGTTACTCTGATAAACATACTAATTGCTAAGATTCAAACATAAGAATGGCAGGCTTTAAAAATATCACTCAAGTTAGCTACAGAAAACTGTTTTATAAAACCTATGCTGAAGACATAGAGAATGGACTTGAGGACACGGGGAGGGAGAAGGGTAAGCTGGGATGAAGTGAGAGAGTGCCATGGACATATATGCACTACCAAACGTAAAACAGATAGCTAGTGGGACGCAGCCGCATAGCACAGGGAGATCAGCTCAGTGCTTTGTGACCACCTAGAGGGGTGGGATAGGGAGGGTGGGAGAGAGGGTCAAGAGGGAGGGGATATGGGGATATATGTAAACGTATAACTGATTCACTTAGTTATACAGCAGAAACTAACACACCATTGTAAAGCAATTATACTCCAATAAAGATGCTAAAAAAAATAAAAATAAATACATTTATAGTGTTTAAAAAAAAAACCTATGCTGAACTTCTAAATGGAGGATACAATTTTAAAAGCATTACACAGTTTAGATATTATTACTACTAATAATTAACACAAGCAAGCCAACCATACAATTATTAACAATTAGCTAATATTTATTGGACCCTATGATACACCTGGCATTAGGCTCAACACTGCTGCAGACACTGACATTTAATCCTCACAAGAATCCTGTAAAGGATTATTATTATCTGTAATGTACAGACTTGGAAGCCAAGGATTATAGAGGTTAAGTACGTTTCCCCAAAACGCATAGTTAATAAATGGTGAGACCTAGATACAAATCCAGATAGCTGGCTGAAAGTTTAAATCTTTCCAAATTTGAAAGGCAAGCTTACTAAAGGAAAAAATAAATGTTAGGATTTTCTTCACTTTAATGATACCCAAAGAGGAGGGGGAATTTCAAAGCTCCTTCAAAGTTTAACCTCTAGTTTAAGCATCGATTAGCGGTTAAAAAATGGTCAATGCCAGTGTTTTTCCAAACTTTAGAGTGCACCAGAACCACCTGGCGGGCTTGTTACAACAGAGTGCTGGACCCCACCCCACAGTCTCCCATTCGGTAGGTCTCAGGGGAGGCTGAGGATGTGCATTTCAGGTGACGTTCATGCTGCTACTCTGGAGACCGCACTTTGAGAATCACCTGGTGTGGGGATCACGGGCTTTATAATTAGACTTGGGTCCGAATCTTGACTCTTGCTTTAGGTGTAACCTTGGGCAAGTCACGGAGGCTAAGTTCTTCATCTCTAAAAGAGAAGATCACTATTGGATAAGGTCATTGTGAGGATTATATTAAATGAAATTAGGCATATAATCTGCCAAGTACCTGGCATGAAAAGAGAAAGGAACAGAACTGTACTTCAGGGGATAGTACTATTTCATCCCACATAATCACATTTGTCTCTTCTATGCATAATGATGTTAGAGGATGTTGGCCGATACAAAAAGGAAGATATATGCAGTGGGAAACCCATCAAAGCCAAATGCCAGCAGGTTAAGAAGGGTCACTCTTGCCCAGCAGCCACAAGAGGTAGTGGTAGCATCGCACAGAAGAATTCACGGATGGCTTGTAGGCAAAACCAGAGGGACCTGCAGGCATCTGGGCTTTTCCTGGGGCTCAATGCAGATTTCATAATTATAAAATAACAATATAATTGCTTGGGCTTTATAAAGCACCTTGCTGTCGAATGCAATAAATGGGAAGTGTTAAGTAGTCCTTTTAGCTTCTTCTGCCCAATTTGTAAAGTGTTGCCTGTGGGGAATATTGTGTGTATGTGTACGTGTGTGTGTGTGTGTGTGTGTGTGTGTTGTTTGTTGTTGGTTTTATAGTAAGTCACAGAGACAAACCTGGTTGTGAGCTTCTCGTCCAGAAAGAGTGGAATATATTAAGGCTGGAAATTGGCCTTGGGGCTAAATATAGCCCAGTGGTAGAATGGAGTGGAGGGTGTGCCGGGGCACCTTTTCAAGCTGTTGGCGAGTATTTGAAACATTTAAAGGTAGATCCTGGTGCAATGGAGTGGTACTTAAATCATCTGACAAGGGACGTCTTCGTAAGGCCGTCTGTAAGTTCTTTGGCTAAATAAGAGTGAGGCATATTGTGTGACCCAGCCAAGAGGGACCAAAGAGGGATGGAGACGGCAGAGACCTGCCTGGCCAGCGATTAGCACCTGCAGGGCCATGGCTGATGAGTTTTCATTCCTGCAACTCCAGGCTCCCACAAAGGAGAGTGGAAGGATGGTTTCCCAGGAGCCATTGGCTTTCACTGCCCCTGGCTCCCTGCTAGCCAGCCCCTCTTATTCATGCCTCAGCTCCCACGCTGGTCTCTCTGACCAGCCCATCTACAGCAGACACTGTGGATCCCCTGGGCGCCCCTGCTGTGTCCATGGACAGTCTCCAGACCACACAGGCTTCCCACCTCGTTTCTCTGCCGGGGACTCTCTGGCAGTGGAAACCCACGCACAGGGCTGGGTGGAAACACCTGGAGGTTAACATCCCTGGAAGCAATCCACAGCCAATGAGAAGCGTACCTTGGTAGATGGACACCCCTGCTTCTTCGCTCCCTGATGGAACAACTGTCCGGCCAGTGCATCAGTGTCTCTCAGAGGGCCCTCGAAGGACTGAGCCCCCTGCCCACGGTGGTGACCCAATCAGTGATGTACCTGCGCTTAGCGTTCCTCCCTTCCCTGCCCCCTCACCATGCCTCCTGGAATCACGGCATAAATAAACCCCTTTCCTCTGGGTCTGCTTTGGGGAGAACCCAAGCACTAAGAACTAAGACATTATCTCAAGTCCTCCTTCCCACCCCCCAGCCTCTCTCTATCACACCGTCCCGTCCCGTTTCCTTCCTGACCACTCTCTGAACGGATCTGCTTTCTCTTCTTACTTCTTCACAAGGGCAGGGCCTGGGTCTGCTCCATCTCCACCACCCGGAACTATGCCTGGCCGGTGCTCAGCAAACATTAATGGACTAAAAGAATAGTATTTGCCACTTGGAAATGGCTTCCTCCTAGAACTGTTTATATAAACAGGAATTATACTCTCACCTCTTAACATCAACTCCCTTTCTTTCCCCAAATATAGCCCTGTCCTAAGACACATCTATGAATAAGCAGAGAGGTTTCATGGAAGAGTTTTGAAATCCAGAGAGCTGTGTGACTTTGGGCAAATTATTTGCCTTCTCTGATCTTCCTTGAGACCATCTCAAGAACTAGGAATAGTATTGCTTATCTAATGGATTTACAGCAAAGGCTAAGAGCTTAGAGATGTAGTAAAATGCCTGGTACTTGGCAGGCATTTAATAAGTGTGAGTTCCCTTCATACCGTTTCTTCCTCTTATCTTCTCTCTCAACCTTCAATAATAAGTCCTACACTCTATAGAGAGAGGGGATTCTTTGAGCACGTCTCTCCATGTCTGAGCTGCCTCCAACCCCTACCCCCTTGCTAATCAACCCTGTCCCTGTATAAACACACACGCGTACGCGCACACACACGCGCACACACACACACGCACACGCACACGCACACACACACTTGTAGATGGTGTCATTGAGTTACATAGCCAGCACCATATTCTGAATTGTCTTCAACTTCCTGCCTCCACTTAGTAAGCCCTTCTAGGCAGGTCCAGACCCTTCCATGTAGGCTACTTGGCCATTTCACAGATAGGGAGAGTGAGGCCCAGAGAGGGTGGGTGAGTGCTCAAAGCCTCAGTGCTAGGGCAATGCAAGCCTGTCTACTCCTCTCCAGACCACACTGCCTTCACCAGGCTCCTAGCAAACTCCAGAGACTACATGGCTATGACTGAGTAACGCCCTAAGGACCTGTGGAGGTTTGCAGCAATAGATACCCCTGTGCTAAATGGTCCTCCTCTTGCTTTTGTTTAATGAAAATCGATGCAATGCCCTTGGCAGTGTCCTGGACAAACCCACTGCGGTAGGTATTATGAGCCCATTTAACATTCGAGGAAACTAAGACTCAGAGAAGTTAAGCAGTTTGCTCTCCATCACAGAGTGAATAAGTAGTGGAACCAAGAATCAAATCGAGGTGTGTCTGACCCAGAGCCTAAGTTGTCCTTAGAAGACACGGTCCTTCCTCTCTCTGCTCCCTTGTTCTTCGCTGCTGCTCTCCCAGTGTTTTTCTGTCACAGCCCCGCTCCCTCTCCGCTTTCCTTTTCACAAAAGGCAGGAAACTGAAGCGCATCCACTACATTGCAAGCTCCCTGAGGTTTCCTTCACTCATCTACAGGCACTGTTATAAGCTCAGGAAAGATCTGGACAACTGAAGTGAACAAAGCCTCAAGAGGAGTTGACCGGAAGATGTTTTAGCTTCTTTGCAACTCTGGAAGGCTACTCCCTGACGGTTCTATTTCAGCTCTGTCAACACATAAGGACAAGCATTTGTAGCCATTCAAAACACTGAACAGCATTATTAAACACCAACAAATGTTCATCCTCAAGAGGGAATTCCATGACCATGGGAGCCAGTGCCTGGGGACTCCACCTTTGCAGGGGAGCCCAGACGAGCAGCATCTCTGTTTGGATCCATCATGTCACAACACAGCTCCAAATGCTCAGCCTTCCTGCCAGGGGCTGAGGCTCTGTGATCAGAAGGTGTTAGGAAAGGGAACAGGCACGACCACCACGACCACTCTGGAGCCTTCCTGAGCACCCCAAGAGAACACAGCCTTCCTAACCCTATTAACCACTTAGCTGACCAGTGAAGTCCAAGGGCATCCTCAAGAAATAGCCACACTCACTGAAATCCTGCCCCGTGAGGGTATCCAACAGGGGGTGAGGCATCAGGCCCCAGGACTGTCAGAGAGTCTGGCTCCTTCAAGATGGCCAAGCTGGGTGACAGGTCCTCTGCTGTCTGGTCACCCAGGACAGCCTTAATGCCATCCCTGCTACGCACCTTTCAGCTATCAGAGTGACTTCCTGATTGTGGAACACCCACCCCCACTCAAACACATAGTGCAGTGACTGAGGGTGGACTCTGGAGCTGGATTATCTGGGGCCAAGTCCTGGCTCCACTGCTTCCTACGTACATAACCTGGGACGTCACCCAACCTTTCCATGCTTCAGTTTCCTCAAACATAATGTAGGAAAAACAACACTCCTTACCTCATAAGGGTTGTAAGAAAATTAATTTATTTATAAAGCACCTCTAAAGTGCCACTGCAGAAGCATTTTATAAGTATTTATCAAATAAATAAGTACTCATCCCATCTCCCAATAACTTCCTAGGACTAGCCTCTTGGAAAATATACCTGTTTATTATGCTCTCACACATGCACGCCTCCACTCATTCATTCTTCTTCTATGCGCTCCCACGGTGTTCTGCCTAGTCGCAGCCCGTATCACTCTGGACCACCGTGGTCTACCCCAAGAGCATCTTCACTGTGCCACAGCCACACACTGTATCAGCACTGAGAATGCAATGGTCAGTTCAGAAAGGAGGGGGATATGGGTCAGGGTCACTACGTAACAAAGGCAAGGGTGCAGTGCTAGAGGCACCAGCAGCGGGCACCTTATGGAGGTATCAGTTATACTATGTCTTAATGATGTTGTCATAATTAAAAGGCATCTGATCCATCTACAGCAAATAGGAATCTCTAGATGTCCACAGGACGTGTTCATTCTCAAAAGGGATAAAATGAGAAGCAGAGGGCTTCCCTGGTGGAGCAGTGGTTGAGAATCTGCCTGCTAATGCAGGGGACACGGGTTCGAGCCCTGGTCCGGGAAGATCCCACATGCCGCGGAGCAACTAGGCCCGTGAGCCACAACTACTGAGCCTGAGCGTCTGGAGCCTGTGCTCCGCAACAAGAGAGGCCAGGACAGTGAGAGGCCCGCGTACCGCGATGAAGAGTGGCCCCCGCTCGCCGCAACTAGAGAAAGACCTCGCACATAAAATCGAAGGCCCAACACAGCCAAAAATTAATTAATTAATTTTTTAAAAAAGTAATAAATGTTCAAGTAACAATTGGTGTCTTTAAAAAAAAAAAAGAGAAGCAGAAAAAGAAATCAGAGTAAAAACACATATTCCAGGCCCCTTATATTCCAAATCTGCTCCTATTCCTCATAGGACTCCTAAACCTCCTGGCAACTGTCCCCCGTCCCCGAGGCCAGCGGCCACGGGTTCACTCCAGGCTGTTTACAAAGTCTTGTGAAAACTTCCCGCCTCCTGAGCAAATGGCCATGGATTCAGGTCACTCTGGTTCCAGCTGCCTTGGAATCCACAGACTTTCTGGCAGGCAGATAGATCACTCTGCCTTTCCCTGCCTCAACTGAGACTCTCCATCGACTCCAGCTCCACCCACTGATTGGTCAACGGACATCAGAGGGAAGGCACAAATGTTCCCGTGAGAACTTCAAGGCCAGGCCCTAACAGCTGTCTCAGCTGGAGAGGTCTTTTACTCTAATTTGGAGATGATTATAGCTCATGAAGACTGCTTATTAAGAATGTTGGTTCAACATACCAGCCAAATATAATGCATACATTTTATCTGGATCCTAGCTGAGGAGAAAAAAAAAAAGCCATGAACACATTTTTTGGACAACTGGGGCAATCTGAATATGGACTAGACATTAGATGACAATTATAAATTATTGTTACCTTTCTTAGGTATTATATAAACATCATATCATGTTTATGTAGAAGAAAATCCTTATTTTTAAAAGAAGCATGCTAAAATATGTAAGAAAAAAGAAGCATGTCTGCTAAAGTGGAGAAAAACATATATCTACATATATGTACACACACACAGATCAAGCATATATGGCAAATGCTTTAGGAAAAAGAATGATCAATTCCTTGTGGCTCTATATAGACCTTATTCATGCACCCTATATAGAGAACTGAAAAAAAAAAAAAAAGATGTAAAAAGATACATACAATTTATCTCCAAATTTCAAAATTCACCTTGCCCTGGGAGGGGAAGAAAATCCCTTGGCCATCCCCACTGCAGCCCTGCCAACACACACTGGAAGGTACCTCCTTTGAGTTCAAAGCCTTAAGAGAAATTCCAGAAAAGCTGGCCTGGAACAGTGTAGAGCTGGCATTCCCCACTGGGAGACTTGGGTTGAAACCCTGCTGCACAGGAGCTGGTGATCTTAGAAGCCACTGAACTTCTGTGGGTCTCACTTTCCTCAAAGTCACGCAGGAGTTGAACAACCCTGCCTCCCAACCCCACAGGCTGAGTCCAAGGACCAGGAGAAAGAAGGCCTGTAAAGGCACCATCTGAACGTTCCTTATTACTGCCTATGTTCACAGGAAGAGAGGCCGAGAATCGCACACGTGGAGAGGTATCGGTGCTCTGTCAAAAGCTTCCCGTGTCAATCTTCTGGAATTGGGCCTCC
Organism: Phocoena sinus; assembly: GCF_008692025.1. Classification (NCBI taxonomy): domain Eukaryota; kingdom Metazoa; phylum Chordata; class Mammalia; order Artiodactyla; family Phocoenidae; genus Phocoena; species Phocoena sinus. The sequence goes on along the minus strand of NC_045770.1, from coordinate 53,305,829 downwards.
AAGAATTTACTTTTCCAAGCTGTTCGCTACTGGAAACAGACATAATTCTCATAACCCTACGTGTTATGGCCCAAGCAATAAAAACACAACTGGCTTTCGATTTTTTTTTTTCAACAGGCATTCCCAAAGCAATCTTATATAAATGGTTCTGAAACACGAGGCAGAGACACAGGGGCTGAGTAGAGAGACAGAACTCAAACAAAGAGTCCTGCCTGGGTCACGGACAAAGAATGCCAAAACCTTGGCCCGTGGCCCCCTGAGCTCCTCGAATCTGTCTTGGGCAGAAAACCTCATTCATTTACAATTCATTAAATCTGATCACTGGGACATGGCCTCAGCTGACCTTGCCCCTGTTCCATCTGTGAAATGCAGTCTGGCTTAGAGGCAGGGGCCCCACAGAGCACAGGCAAGCTGCCTAACTGGGTGGCCAGGAGACCAGGTTCACTCCTTACCCCACCACTGTGTAACCTTGGACAAGACACCTTCCTTCCCCAGCCTCAATGGTCGTCCCTATCAAACAACAGTGTTGGATTAGAGGCTGTTCCTGTCTCATCCAATTCTAAGATTCTATGATTAGTCCCTTCTTTGGGGAAGTCGTCCTGATCCCTCAAAGAATGTTTGCTGAAAGGAACTGGTATCTGTGAAATTAAAGCATGCTTAATCAACCAAAAGGAACAAACTGTTTTAGAGCACATTTAAAGCACTCATTTCTGTGTCCCAAGGGAGAACAAAACATTAACTCATTTTGATCCATAGGAATTTTCACCTGTTTGCTGTTGGTCTGAGGTAGCTAAGTACTTTACAAACCTGAAAGTAATAAATAATACTATCATTATAGAGAGCAATTTGGGGCATTCACTGCATAGAGTCAGACTCTAGGCTAAGACCTCTATATACCACAGCAATGGCATGATACAGTCTCATTAACTCCACTTTTGTATGAAAAAAAATGCAGCTCAGAGAGGTTAAGTAACTTGTCCAACGTCACACAGCAAGCGGTAGAAGTAGGAGTCCAACCGTATTCACTGTGGTAGCATCTGAAGCTAACCTGTCATTTTATAAACACATTCTGGTTTATGAGTATGTTACTTGTCTTTCCTTATAGTGGACATCAACTTCGAAAAAAACTTTTTGAGCTATAACTGATGTGCAGTACTATACATTTTTAAATTGTATAACTTGTTTTTTGGTATCAGTATACAAACTGTGAAGGGTCACTACAATCAAGACGGTGAACATATCCATCACCCCCAAAAGCTTCCCCTTAACCTCCTCCCCTCACCCATCTCCAGGCAACCACTGATCTGTTTACTATCACAAGATATGACTTTGCATTTTGTAGACTTTTGTATAAGCGGAATCAGCACATATTTTTCTGTTTGGCTTTTTCCACTCCGCGTAATTATTCTGAGATTCATCCTTGTTGTTGGGCTTATCAAGAATTCCTTTTATTTTTATTGCGGAGTAATATTTCATTGTATGGGATATACCACAATTTGTTTACCTGTTCACCTGCTGATGGACACTTGGGTCATTCACAGGTTTTGGCTCTTACCAGTAAAGCTTCTGTGAACATTCCTGTACAGGACTCTGTACGTAAATATGCTTTTATTTCTCTTGGGTACCTATCTAGGAGTGGAATGGCTGGGTCATAAGCCAGGGGCACATTTCAATTTTTAGGAAGCTGTGAAACTGTTCTCCAAAGCAGTAGCACCGTTTTACATTTCTGTGGCTTCATGTTCTCGCCATAACCAGTCTTTTCAATTTTAGGCGCTTGAATGGGGTTGAAGTCATACCTCATTATGGTTTTAATTTTCATTTTCCTAATGATTAATGATGTTGAGCATCCTTTCACGTGCTTATTGAAAAACATCTTTAGCTATGATATAAAAATTTGACAAAAACAACAGCGCTAGTTACCATGTATTAAACTGTTACCCTGTAACCCTACTATAGGTATACCTGGAGGTATTAGGGGTTCGGTCCCAGACCATGGCAATAAAGTGAATATCGCAATAAAGTGAGTCACATGAATTTGTTGGTTTGCCAGCGCATACAGACATTACATTTACACTACACTGCAGTCCGTTAAGTGTGCCCATGTCTAAAAAAAAGTGTATATACCTTAATTAAACAATACTTTACTGCTAAACAATGCTAACCATCACCGGAGCTTTCAGCTTTTCAGTCGTAATCTTTCTGCTGGTGGAGGGTTTGAAATATTGTGAGAATTACCAAAGTGTGACACAGAGACATGAAGTGAGCACATGTTGTTGGAAGAATGGCGCTGGTAGACTTGCTCAATGCAGGGTTGCCACAAACCTCCAATTTGTAAAAAAAAAAAAAAAAAAAAAATGCAATATCACGGAAGCACAATAAAGTGAGGTATGCCTATATGCGACAGATATGATGCTAAGAGGTTCACATATATTATAGCATCTCACCCTCATAACACATTAATGAGGACAGTATTAACATCCAGTTTTATAGATGGGGAAACAGACTCAGCGAGGTCAGCTAGTTTGGCCTACTTCCCACGACAAGCTGGAGGCAGGGCCAGTTTCCCTTCCAGAGGGCGGGCCTGCCATTTACACTGCTCTCGGGCAGGGCTGGCATCCCATCTCTCAGGCACAGTCAGGACTTGGGAGCATAAGCAGACAGCGGCCAAAAAAAAAATTAAAAGAAAAGAAAAATTTTGTCTACACTGCAGACAAATGTAACACTGACACTGTTACCTCTCACGCAGTCATTCCCTATTTGCTAGAAGCACAGGACAGTTTAGCCAAGGCACACTGTGGCTGAGACCCTGATCAATATATTGATACTGTGTAACATTAAAGGCAAAACAGATGTCTGGAAAGTAGTTAACTGAGAGCCTCAAATCTAAGAACGGGCATCAGAACACCAAAGCTGAGCACGTTTACGATGCGCTGACAGAATCACTGAGAAGAACTTTACTTTTGTTCCTTAAAGGCAGGTGTCCTTCAAGCTGTTGACTCTTATGTAAGCACTGGAAATGTGTCTGGAGTTTTCCTTAGCCCAGAGACTAAGTTCTAGCACCCAGGGCAAGGCTACGTGCTGTAAGGGAAAGATGAGCAGCTAGGAGCAGGCCGGCGAGCCTCTCTGGACGTCAGTTTCTTTCTCTGGGCTGCCGATGGCTCGTGTGGGATTTCTCCCTAATACCCTTCTAGTGCCGGGGATACTGCTGTTTGCACTTAATTGGCAGGAAACACCAAACATGAGAGTGGTAGTAAATGAGACAATATAACAAGAAGAGCCCTACCTAAGCAGAAGAAATTTTACCTTTTACTTTAAAAGGTAAAGGTGTGTTTGAATTGTGGTGTTTTCGTTCCATGTCTACAGAATTACATAGCCCTTGGAAGAGCAGTATTCACATCTCCCGCCATCCTGGACGATGCCCGTGACTCTCCTGCTAATACTCACGATGTGATATCACCTATATATAGTTCCCTTGCACCATCAGAAAACAGTCCAAGCTCCTGAGCTGGCTTCCTTCTTCCTGAGGTCACCACATCCCACCCAGCTTCCCCTGTGGATGCACTTTTCCAGAGCTTACAGCCTTTTTCTCAGGCTCTGTCCTCTGCCTGGGGAGTCCTTCCACATTTCCCCACTTGGAGAGCTCCTAAACTTACAGGGCCCATTAAGAAGAAGGCCTCTCCTCTCTAAAGGCTTACCCTGGTGGCCCCCAGGCAGATTAAGTCACCCTTTACCTGCATTCCCCCTGGCTGGAGTGCTCACCTCCAAGGAGGCCCCTATCCCACTGTATATCTCACATGGTGAGATATATAGCATCAGCAATGACATACAGCATTGCATATATATCATACATATATGGCATATATGATATATAGCACTGCATCATCAGTAAGCTTGTCTGTTTCCTCCCACTTGACCAGTCCAACCCAACAGAAAGAGAAAATACATATTACAAATAATTCTGCATGATAAATAACTACTACAAATATAATAAAGTATAAATAAAATTTTATTCTACCCACATTTCAAGGACCCAATAGCAACATGTGACAAATGGCTACCATATTAGAGAGCACAGATATAGAATGGTTCCATCCCGGTGGAGCTTCTACTGAAAAGCACTGGTCTAGAGTATCTCTTTGGGGAAGTCTTCTCAATGGTGGTAAATTTGTTTCTTTAAAGTGCAGCTGGGCTTCCCTGGTGGCGCAGCGGTGAAGCATCTGCCTGTCAATGCGGGGGACACGGGTTCAAGGCCTGGTCCAGGAAGGTCCCACATGCAGTGGAGCAACTAAGTCTGTGCGCCACAACTACTGAGCCGGCACTCTAGAGCCTGTGTGCCACAACTACTGAAGCCTGTGCGCCTAGAGCCCGTGCTCTGCAACAGGAGAAGCACCGCAACGAGAAGCCTGCACACTGCAGCAAAGTGTAGTCCCCACTTACCGCAACTAGAGAAATCTGCATGTAGCAACGAAGACCCAACACAGCCAAAAATATAAATAAATAAATTTATTAAAAAAAAAAAAAAAAAGTGCAGCTGATTTCCCTAAATAAGCAAAAGATACTGGGACTGCAGTATGCGGAACACGGACAACACCAGGAATACTGATACTATTGGTTACAAGATGCTACTTCTACCTGAGGAGTCACGGCCAACCGTGTCACTTATAAGCTGGCTTTGAAGGTCAATGCTGGCTATTAGGAACCCCTCCAATCCATTCTCCCCCTTACCACTTCATCACCCAGTATGACACCTTTTGCTTGAGTCCTTCTGAAATAACTTGATCTACCATTTTCCTGTTTGTATTTGTATATGCTGTTCCTGCCATGTAGAACATCCTCTCCTGTCACCCTGGCTGACTCATGACCCTTCAACATAGTTCAAGCTTCACCTCCTAGGTGACACCTTCCCTGATGGCCTCTATGCAGAAGTGGCCGCCCTCCTGTATGCCCCCTGTATATGTACACCCTTCTTCAATCACTCCTTCACAGGCATGTGTCTTGAAGGTAGCAGCTGTCTTTTTCCCTGACTTGGCCAACCACGGTGCCTGGCAAGTTGCACATGCTTGACAAATACTAATTGATAGACTTGTGAATGAATGCCTGAACTTCCAAAGTCCCAAGGAGGAGTTCCAACCCTGTGTCCAGCAGTGACAGCATCACCTGAATGAATGTGTGGCCCCTCCAGGTTACCACCTCTGAAGGCAGCCCTCCTGGTTAGAATGTGTACACTCCAGGCCATATTTATAACAGGCTTGGCTTATAAATGTTTGAAGCATAGGATGTAAAGAGGTCCATGGACGGCAGCTGAGCCATCCCCCTGCCTTCACAACAAACTCACATCCAAAGCAGGCAAGAAGATAAAAACCTACCTGGCTTTTTACAGAATTCAAAACCACCCCCAGCGAGCCATGGCAACCCTGGATCAAGAACTGAGGGCACCTCCCTCTCTGTGCTGAGTCAGTGGCCTCTGTCTGCTGTGTGACTCACCCCGCTGCTTATAAACCACCTGAGCAGCTGGGAACAAGGAAGCTGCGTGGCCCACACCCACGGGGATGAGTACTGCTGCCTCCACGTTCAGAATGGCACCCACTGTGACCACAGCCCGGGGATGGATGTGATCTCTCCTGCCTCACTCACTCAAAGGCAACGGGGTCCATCAATCCCCAGCTCTTTCCTGTGAGTCAGGGGTGGGTACTGGGTAAGATGGTAAAATCAGATTGGCAGTCAAGAAGCTCAAAATTTGGACTCGATGCTGTGATATGGACTTTACGGTGGGTTCAAGTGCCACCACACAGCCATTTACCATACATGGTGTGTTGCGGATCAGGTCCCAGCCTTATTTCCTCCACTTGAAGTGAAGCTAACGCCCTCCTACAGGGTTGTTTGTAAGGAGGTAGAGAGATTAGGGGCTGCCACACAGCAGTTGAGAAGATATTGGACACCATCCCTGTCTCCTCCCCTTGGCCAGACGTCCCATGAACTAGCTGGTTTTGTGGTTGCGGCAAGGTCCATCCTCCTCTGAGTCCTCAGGTTCTCTAACGACACAGGTGAGCCAAATTATCCCTCAGTTCCCTTCCAGATCCAGGGTGGGAAGGTGTTGGGTATGACGATTCCAGTGTGACTGTGTGTGTGTGTGTGTGTGTGTGTGTGTGTGTGTATGTGTGTGCGTGTATGGGGGGGAGAGGGGGAGAGAGGGCGAGGCCATTTTTTTTTTTTTTTTTTTTTACTTCCCTTAATGGAGTAAGGCAGATTGAAATATTTTGATTCCAACCCATTGTGTTCTCTTTGTTCTGTATATATTTTTAAAGCTTATCTTTGTCCTTTCAACAATGCAAATCCTCACAATACAAGGTAAAGTTTTTCTCCCTCCCGATGACTTAACATATAAAAAAGAGTTAAACCCTTATTCTCTGTATTTAAATCTTTGATGCTTCCGATAAAACAGGTTGGAAGGGGTTGGAACAGAAAAGCACTCCATTTAACTGAGTGACTAATAGAAAGAAAAGGCAGGCTTGCTGCCCGCCCAGAAGAACGGCAACCAGAGCGCTTGCAGGGCAGCCTTCTGCCTTGATCACTTCTCAGAACCCTGTCCCTTCTTGAATCCATGGAGTCAGCGCTTCCCAAAGAGTTTCTGAAGGAACGCTGCTCTTAGGAGAGGTTCTGCAAACACTTTTTTAAACTCTTATGTTGGGAGTTCGAGAACACTTATGTGCTATTTCCCTCTCATGGAGATTCACATCTGTAGAGTCAAAGCTCTGAGAATTCCTGCAGTGCGAGAACATATTTAACCTGTCTCATTCAGCATTTCTCAAATGTATTTGGACACAAACCAGTGTTTTAACGGGGTTCTTCTCCTTCACGGAAAAAAAAAAAAGCTATTACGCCCTTCCACATATCCACACACACACGCAATATGGAAAAAATGCTTGAAACGCTGTTCCAGGAGGCCAGCATGGGGCAGAGGTAACAGCACACATTTCAGAGTCGGATAAAGTCAGGTTCAATTCTAAATCCACCAGCAGGGTAGCCTTAGGGATGTTACTTAACTTTCCATAGCCTCAGCTTTGCCATCAGTGAAATCCCAGCTGATAATATCTGGAGTGGCGCTTGTGTGTGCCTTAGGTGAGACGAGCCCTGCACAGAAGTTATCTGCCACACAGAGGAATTTTTAAAATGTGACTCTGTCTCATCTCTCCCTTTTGCAAAATCACATGCGGAGACATTTGAAAACACACTGGTCATTTTTTTAAACGCTCATAAAATTTTAAATCAAATCAAACTATTTTACATAAGAAGCCTTCTTGGAAAGTCATTCTATTACCGAGTCTGCAAGTTTTCTTAGAGTCATCCAGAAAAAGAAAAAAAAAGGCACGGCCGCTTCCATACGCATATATGTGAAGGAGACCGAGTATTTCATACAGCTCTCTGGAATTTAATATCAAGGAATTTGCCCGTGTCAAATAGTACTTTATTTAACGGAATGTGATATCACTTGATACAGTCATAAAGTGCCTTCCTATTAAAATACAGCTGTTATTAACATTACTAACAACTGCTTTATCCCAGTGCATTTTATTGAAGTCATAACGATGGGCACTTTTGGAATAAGTGTCCCTGGCTAATTTTCAGAGGCCTATCTCCCACAGAGAGTTCATATGGTAATTCCAGTGGGGTAAACCCCAGCGGGGTTTTCACCAAGGTAGAATGAAGAGTTTAAAATGCTTGAAAGAGAGTCATCTCCAGGTCACCAATAATTAAATAGGAGCTAAAGGAACAGAATATGGAAAATGCGTAATCTTCCCTGGCTCTGAAATTAAAAAAAAGGTATCAGGGGACAGTACCTTTGCAGGGAGACTTGATCTCCATCTACAGTAGGATTCCTTTCAAGCCTGGATGTCTATTTCAAAATACTCATTAAAAGTCTATGATGGACTTTAATTATGAGAGGCAGGTGATAAGAGTGCACTCTCTCCGGGCTTCCCTGGTGGCGCAGTGGTTGAGAGTCCGCCTGCCGATGCAGGGGACGCGGGTTCGTGCCCCGGTCCGGGAAGATCCCACATGCCGTGGAGCGGCTGGGCCCGTGAGCCATGGTCGCTGGGCCTGCGCATCCGGAGCCTGTGCTCCGCAACGGGAGAGGCCACGACAGTGAGAGGCCCGCGTACCGCAAAAAAAAAAAAAAAAAAAAAAAAAAGAGTGCACTCTCTCCCGTTGTCTGGGGTGGTTTAGAGCTGCTAATCACCCCCTTCTAAGAGGTGCAATGTACAGATACCACTTTAAAGAGGATGGCTGGACTGCCAGGGAGGGCTTCTTACCCCACAGGTGGTGCTGACAGAAAGCGAGTTAAAATACCGTGGGGCCCCTGCAAAGTGCACTGAAGGGACCTCTTGCTAAAATCAGTGACAGGGCTTCCCTGGTGGCGCAGTAGTTCAGAGTCCGCCTGCCGATGCAGGGGACACGGGTTCGTGCCCCGGTCCGGGAAGATCCCACATGCCGCGGAGCGGCTGGGCCCGTGAGCCATGGCTGCTGAGCCTGCGAGTCCGGAGCCTGTGCTCCGTAACGGGAGAGCCACAACAGTGAGAGGCCCCGCGTACCGCAAAAAAAAAAAAGCAAGTGACAGTTTCCCGTTAATACACAGTTGTTGGACCAAGGGACTCCCCCATCGCTTCTCACTTCTGAGCCTCCAAGGTCGTGTACACACACACACACACACACACACACACACACACACACACACACACGGTAAAGGACAGCAGAGAAAGGAGCCCATCTTTTTTTTTTTTTTTGCGGTACGCGGGCCTCTCACTGTTGTGGCTCTCCCGTTGCGGAGCACAGGCTCCGGACGCGCAGGCTCAGCGGCCATGGCTCACGGGCCCAGCCGCTCCGCGGCATGTGGGATCTTCCCGGACCGGGGCACGAACCCGTGTCCCCTGCATCGGCAGGCGGACTCTCAACCACTGCACCACCAGGGAAGCCCGAGCCCATCTTAATAGAAGTAGCCAACTCTAGAATCAGAAAGACCTGAATTTGAATCTTGACTCCCTCACTTCCTGCTGTGTGGTCTTAGGTAAGTTACTTAACCTCTCTGAGCCTCCACTGTCTGTCTGTAAAATGGAGACAAGAATACCTGCCACCTAAATTTAATGAGGCCCCTGATAATAGGCTACCTCATAATGTCATCCAGCCCTAGGAAAGCAGAAGCCTTGGAGTCTGTGTTTGTCTGACTCCATTGTTTCCTGTATAACAACTCCCTCCGCCCTGAGAGAGAAACTTGCTGGAGAGACCAGCTAAGAAAGAAAAACGATAAATTATTCAAAGGCATTAACATCAAGTCTGATGTAGATATAAAAATAGTTACAAAACACCCACAATCCTCTTGTTTTCATTACAGCAACCTGCCTCCCTGGGAGGAACAGGAGGGGCTAGGGTCTGGCCTGAGGCTGGGGCCTGGGCCTGGGCCTGGGCCAGGAAAGCCTCATCAGGCTTCTATTTTGCTCTTCTAACTACTCATCTTTGAACAAAGACCAGGAAGGCACTTGCTTGTCACCTCTTTATTTTAAACCAGGCTTCGGATAGGCTGGCTTAGTTTGGAACTGACAGTATGCTCAGCTATCGGAGCAGCTGAGAATCTCTACATCTTGCCTTCTGTGAGCTCTCCAAGGATGCTGGGCCTGATCCCAAAGCTCAGATGCCAAGGAGCTGGCTGGTAGGCTGCCCTGAGCCTAATCCCTCTAGGAGTCCCATGCCACGGGCCTGTGTCGCCCAGAAGGACTATGCTGTTCCCAGAGGCACATATTCTGGGAAGAGAACAGGAAGAATCCAGCTGGAGTTAATGTTTACTGAGCACCTACTGTGTGCCAGGCACCCTGCCAGATACTTCACCTATATTGCCTCTGACAGCCCTCACAACAAATCCCTAATTAGTTGAAAGCCTGTACATTTCACAGGTGAGGAAACTGAGATTCAGGGAAGTTAAGGGACTTCCCCCCAAAGCTCCGCCGAAGAGTCAGGGCTCAGACTGAGATAACCTGACTCCCAAGCTTGCCCTCTCCCCCACCCCCTCCATAAGAGCAGAGCATGTGGTATGAAAAGGTCTCCATGAAATATTCAGCTGCCTTTGTAGCTCCTGTTGCCTCCAGGCCAGATCTGAATGCTTACTCAGGGCTTTTTGTTTTTGGCAGGGGAGCTACATGGAAACAATTTCCAATTCATACTTAACAAGACAGAGAAAAGAAGGGCCTGTTCTGGCCTGCTCCAGGTTTGGGGGAAATCTATGCTCACGCCAGGAACAGTAGGCACGGAGCAGGACTTGAGGGAGGGTTAAATGGGAGGCCAGAATCAAACCTCCTGCTTCCATGAGCCAAGGGTCCCAGAGAGTCTCTCTGGCCGACTTTGCAGGAGAGAAAAGGGGAGTGATCGGCAAGTGAGAGGAAGCCCCGGAGGACAGAGGAGGAATATGATCGCAATATTTCTTGTCCTTTTGAAAAACATATTCTCACCCTTCAAGTCTGACCCCAAACACTTCTTTCTGTTGGAATCTTGTTTTGCCTCCCCCAGACAACCTGGGTGTGAGAGTTCTTTCTCAGATGTGTCTCCTTGGTGCCAGGCTGTGCTGGAGGCCTGATTAATGTTACTCCATCTCCTCCTGAAAGCAGGTCCTGTTACTCCATATTAAAGATGAAGGAACTAAGACTGAGAAATTACTGAATCTGCCAAAGGTCATACAAACCAGCGCAGCAGATCTCAACCAGGGACCACTCCGCCACGACAAAGAATCATCCAGTTAATGGTGCCAAAACGGAGAAGGCGTGGGCCAGTGATGGCTCAGCCAGGATTTAAACAAGGTCGGCCTGACTCTCCAACTCACCACGTCTGATAATACTCTTACGCTATCGTAAGAACCTTTAGGTCTGAGTGGATTCCCCTGCCCTTCTGTCCTGAATGACACCTACTGCAGGTTACAGCTCACTCAGCAAGCTTTAACGCACTGATTAATCAGGATACTCCATAACCGTGCCAAGGATCCAGATGAGCAGCCTCAGCAAAGGGAGCCAGCCGTTCGGTAACTGAATCTTTAAAGAGTCCAGCTTCCCACCGCCTGCAGGAAGCTTCTCCTCCATACTCTGACAGCCCCTGCTTGCACTCCTCCCATGATGGGGAGCTCACTCTCTTCACAGGCAGTGCAATACTTGGTAGGATGTTCTCCCTGATACTGAACTGAAGCCAGCTCTCCACCCAGCTCTGGCCTACCTTGGCCTCTGGAGCCCTTGCGCAAAGATTGCTGGTTAGTTCCTAAGAAACCAGCCCCAGAGTCCTGGTCAGGTTTTCCTGACTGCTGGAATGGTGAAGTAGAAGAACACAGATGTGGAGCCAGAAAGAGCCAGACTCAAATCCTGGCTCCATTGCTCATAGAGCTGGTAACGGAGCGTCGCAAGTCAGCCTGGCAGAGCTGCAAAGTTCAGCACACAGTAGGGGGGGCACTCAGCACATAGTAGGGATCAAATGGCCTATCTTAGCCGGACCTGGCACCCCCTCTGCTGTGAGCTCTGTGACATCTGCTGGCCTTCCCCATGTCACATCCTCTCTCTGGCCTCTGCCTGCCTGCCTGCCTCTGGGGTCCACTTCTGAACAAGTAACTTGAATTTCACGATTATTAAGGGATGGGAAACTGAGATGAGTGACAACACCAAATCAAGAAATGACAACCATGAGAGTTACCATGGCAACACTTTAACTTGAAAAGTTCCAAGAATGTGCTGTAAATGATAGGCATTCCACCCACCCATCCCTGGCCCCGCCACACACACACACACACACACACACACACACACACACACACACACACACACCGGCCCAAAGGTGGGGGCCTTAGAAACTTGTTTGGTGCCTGAGACAATCACCCAAACTCTGGTGTAGAATGAATTTCCAGCCTATTTCCACCTTCAGGGGTAGGTTATGAAGGGAAATTCTCTTTCTAGGAACCTTAATTAATTTTAGCTACAAGGCACCAGTCATCAGTGCAGGCAGGTGTCGGGAGAGGCTGCACATCTTCTATTAAAAGTTTTAGCTGAAAATTCAGAGACATCTGAAGATGGTGTGTATCTTTTTCTTTTTTTTTTTGCGGTACGTGGGCCTCTCACTGTTGTGGCCTCTCCCGTTGCGGAGCACAGGCTCCGTACGCGCAGGCCCAGCGGCCATGGCTCACGGGCCCAGCCGCTCCGCGGCATGTGGGATCTTCCCAGACCGGGGCACGAACCCGTGTCCCCTGCATCGGCAGGCGGACTCTCGACCACTGCGCCACCAGGGAAGCCCAATGGTGTGTACCTTGCTCCTGCCACAAAGGAGAGTGGACAAGCTCCCCACCCCTCCACTTCCCGTGGACTAACTACAGAACAGCTCCTGCAGACGGACATCTCCTTTACGGTCAGGTAGATCTGGGCAGGAACCCTGGCTCCCTGACTCACTGGTGTAGGTGCGGGGGTGACCTTGGGTAAGAGGTCGAACCTCTGTGGGCCCCATTTCCTCCTCTGGAAAATGCGAAAAACAAGACCTCAGCTTGAGGGCTGTGAGGACTCAAGAGGTCATGTAGGCCAAACGCAGCACAGAATTCAGCAAAGATTGAGAGGCTCTTCTTGAGAATGGCAGACACTCTCTAGGCCCTGGGGTTACCTCAGTGAACAAAACACCAAGATGGCTGCCTCGTGGAGACACACCATGGTCCCAAGAGGCTAAACAGACAAATGGAAAACAGCCAGACATATATGAAAACAGAAATCCGATCCCCCAAGCTCTGTAGAAACCAGCCCCCCATGGTCAGGACTTGGTCAGTAACCTGCCAGCTTTCCTAATTTTTCCTCCCGTCCACATCAGGACCAATGAGAAAAGACAAATATGCTTCCCAAAGCAAACACAGAAGACGGCCCGCTCCCAGCTGCCTCAGGCCAACAGCCTCCAATCACAGCAGCGCTCAAGCCTTCCCCTGTTTTCACTGTCGACCTTCCCCACTTCCCTGCCTGCCTTTGAGTCTCACCCGAGGCTCATGATGGTGGCCGGTTCCCTTGTTACAGCCAGCTCTGAATAAAGAGCCTCTGCCTGCTCTCAGCTGGGCGGCCTTTATTGATGTCCACAGCCCATACGCATAACAAAGAAGTAAATTATAGAGCATGTCCTGCCCTTGAACTGGACCCCCAGTCCTGCCCTCAGATTATTCTTAACACAGCAGCCAGAGTGATCTTGTTAAAATCGTAACACAGGGCTTCCCTGGTGGCGCAGTGGTTTAGAATCCACCTGTCGATGCAGGGGACACGGGTTCGTGCCCCGGTCCGGGAAGATCCCACATGCCGCGGAGCGGCTAGGCCCGTGAGCCATGGCCACTGAGCCTGCGTGTCCGGAGCCTGTGCCCTGCAACGGGAGAGGCCACAACAGTGAGAGGCCCGCGTACCACAAAAAAAAAAAGAAAATCGTAATGCATAGTATTGAACACCATGGAAAGAAGAAAATACACAGCAGGGTAGGAGGGGCCTGGAAAACTAGGGGCAGGGAAGGGGGTTCACCAATGCAACAGGTGGGCCTTGAGGAGAAGGTGATGGAGGAGCAAAGACTTGGAGGTGGGCAGCTAGCCATGCAGATGTCCAGGGGAAGAATACTCCAGGCAGAAGTCATAGCCTTGAGGCAGGAGTGGGCCTGAAGTGTTCCAACAGAGCAGGAGGTGGGGTCAGAGATGCTGGGGAGACTTGGCATGGACTCCTCCACGTTGGAGGAGTCCACCTCCTTTGTAGGTCATGTAAGGACTATGACCTTTACTCCAAGGCCAACGGGGAGCCATTACAGAGTTTTGAACAGAGGGGTGACCTGTTCTGATTCACATCTTGATGGGATCACTCTAGCTGCTGTGTTGAGAATGAAGTGCAAGGGGGTGAGTACAGAAGCAGGAGCCCAGTGAGGGAAGCTATGCAGTCCTCCAGATACGAGAAGATGGGGCTCCGACCAGGGTGGCAAAAGTGCAGGTGGTGGGAATGGTCAGGCTCTGGATATATTGTGATTATGAGCCTAAAGTTTGGGAGACACCGTGTTAGTGGCTTTCTTCTCCCTTTCCCTCTTCCCTCAAAAATACAGACATCTTCACAGATCCAGGAAGCAAACTGTGGTCCTGGTCACCCTGACAGCCCAATGACCATCGCACTGAGCATGGATGCCGTTCCACACACACTGGCCAGGAGCTGGGGTGCCAGCGGGGCACGTCTGCTCTGGGTGTCTCCAGTGATACCCTGGCACTGCTGGTGAGTGACAGCTCCCCACATAAAATGTGAGCAATGATCACTTCCTTGATCTAACTCTTAGCAAACAAGAGGGAACTTAAACTGGGCTCAATCCTTCCCCGGGACCATTTAGCATCACATATCAAAAGCCTTAAAAAAAAAAAAAAAAAAAGCTGCAAAATCTTTGACCCAGCAATTTCAAGTAAAGAAATTGGGCTGAAGGAAATAAACAGACAAGCACATTAAAATGTTGATCTCAGCATTATTGACAGTGGTAAGAAACTGAAAACAGGAACTTGGTTAAACAAATAATGACATATCCTTATGACGGACTACTACGTCGCTATTTAAAGTCATTTTGGAGAGAAGGTTTAATGGCATGGGGAAATGTGATATACTAAGGTTGCAAAACCTTAGTAATAATCTGTACAATCTGCTCCAAATGGTGGGGGAGGGGGTTGGGGGAGGGGAAGTAGGATTATATGTAGACTCAATATTGGAGAGAAAACCAAAATGCTGGGAGGAGCTACCTCTACATGGCAGGATCATGGGTCATTTTCATTTGTTTTCTGGGTTATCTTAGGTTTCTAAAACTTTCTGTTGTTTACAGGTACTACGGGTGTAATCAGAAAAAAAAATCACATTAAATAAAAACATGATAAACGTTATAAAATTTTCAAAGTAATATTTATCCTAGCAATAAAAACAACTACCTATTCCACAATGTGTCATGAGGTTTAATTAGTTTGAGGACAGGAAAGAAGCCTGAAGAGGACAATGTAGTACGTGGAACTGGAATCTTTCTGTGACATTATGAAAATGACCAGTGTTTACTATGTCTAGTGTCCCCCTGCAGCTGCCACCACTGAGGCCACCACAATACCGACAAAGAGATGTGCAAATCTGGTGGACTGCGCTCACTCTGATACTCCACGCATGGTAGTCCTGAACTTGGGGAGATGAGAAGGAGGGAGCAGGAAGAAAGATCAAGGTTTTAGAACCTGTGGGCCTTCAACAAACAGCATCAGCATCTCCTGGGAGCTTATTAGAAATGCAGAGTCTCAGGCCCACGCTCCCGCTGACTGAATCAGAACCCATGCTTGGAAGAGTCCCCAGGCAGTGCCCATGCACGTTAAGTTTCAAAGGCCCTCTCCAGAACACAGCATGTTTTCCCAGCTTGGGGCACGGGGGTGGGGTGTGGTTTGAGATGATCTCAAGTAGGAGGATTTCTCAAGCAAATATTAATTACCTAAAAGATGTCAAAATCACCCAAACCATCCAGAGGTGCAGAGTCTCCAAGCCTTTGGGCCATATCGGGACTCTGGCACCAACCCTGAAGAGCTACTTCCACCTCATTAGCCTTTTACAGGAAGTGGAACCGGATCAGGCATTCCCTTTTCTTCCCAGGGAATCCTGAGGCCCCGCTGGCTGGGTGGAGAGCTGTGTGTGAATAGTTAATAGCGCTCTGCCCAGAAACAAACATAAAAGGAGCAAAACCAGGTCAAAGCAGTATCACAACATCTCCAGGCGAGGGCTAGGCCTTTTCTAGCACTCAGAACATAACTGTGTTGGAACAAGAGGATAGGCTGGGAGACAAGGCTACTTTTCTAACCCTTGAAGATGCCCCAGGTTGCCAGAAGGCCCGGGAAAGGGGAAGGGGTGGGAAAGAAGCCTCGATTGCTGTATCTGTAGTCCCACGGCTCAGATAAATTAGGTCACCTGCCTCATACATAAATCCCTCAACACAGGATCACTTTACACTTCTTTGAAGAAGGGAGGAAACAAACATGTCACGAGGCTCTACACTCTGCACCATTTCTCAGTCTCGGCTACACCTTGGCATCACCTGGGGAGCTTTGCAGAGCTCTGATGCCTGGGTCCCAGCCAGAGCCGTTATGGGGCACTCGGAGGTGGGGCTGGGGTGCTGGTCATTGATAAGAGTCCCCAGGTGATGCTAAGGTACGGCCAAGGCTGGAACTCGAAATCTAGCACCTGCCGACAGCTCAGAGAAGCAGGTAGAGAATGATTCTAGCCAAGCTGGTGCAGAGTGGCAAAGGGACAGAGCTGGAATCAGAACCAGGATGGTTTTTCCACTTCTACAGGCACGTCCATTTTCAGAAGGCAGGGATGCCAGAGGTCCTCTCGGAGTCTGACCTGCAAAAACCTGAATAGGCTTCCTTGAACCCTCCCAAGCACCCAGACTGCCCCCCAACACACATGCACACCTATGTCCACCGCTGAACTATGATGACAGTTCAGTCAAGGCTCTGGAAGGAAGAATCACAGGACCAGGAGGTGAGTGGGTGAGGAGATAACAGGAAGGAAAAATAGCGATGCCAAGAGCTGCCATTCACACAGAAGACGCTGCCTGTGAGGCACTCTACAGGCTTCACCAATCCCACACCAACCCTTTGAGGTAGAGACTTCTACTTTCCATTTTATAAATGAAAAAAAGAATGTTGAAAGCTCAGAGAAGTAACTTACTTGAACTCATACAGCTACCAGGAGACGAACAGCGAATTCAACCCAAAATCCATTGGCACTGACTACTGTCTTACATGGCTTTAAAAAGTACTTAACTGAAGCACCTGGGAGAACCATCCATAGTGGAGGAAAAAGAACTCATGACTCTGGTGACCCTCAAGAAGTTACTTTGAAGGCTCTGGAAATAACGATGCTCATTCAACAATGACAAGGACTCACAAAACTGCCACATTCTTTCATGATAATCCTCTCAACATCCTTACCCAGTAATCATTATTATTCCCAATTTATGTATAAGGAAACTAAGGCGTGGAGACATTAGGTAACTTGCCGAGGTCCCACAGCAATAAAGTATCAGGATTGGCAGCGGGGGCCATCCACGAATCCGGGCTCTCTTTCAAGCTACCAAGAGGGGAAGTGTGGGAGGAGACCTTTCAAGAGGGCAAAAAGTGAGCTGGACCACAGCGTCCTGGATACTTCCTGGAAAGTGTTTCTAGGCCGAGCATCCCTGCCTCTGTCACTCTATCAGGGCTACTTTTTAGTTAGGCATCTCTTTGCTATAATCATTCAATCTGCATAAAAAGGAATGTCCACTTTATTTATTCCTGGAGAGGGACGAGCGCACGGCTGGGAAATGTTGAGGGGTTTACACCGGATTAGGATGAAGTGCATCCCAGGGAAACCAATACACAAAGGAAAACGGCCCAGGCAGCAACAGAGCTTGCCAGCCTGTCCCAGAGACGGCGCATGACTCGGCATCCGCCAGGAATCGGTTGAGTCCCAGCTCTGCAAACCCGAACCCACGTGACAGGGACAAGTCTGGCAACCACCAGATGCCACACTCCTTCATTAGGAAAGTAGGGATCCTGCCAACCTCCAGAGAGCATCCTGGGGGACAAAGTGGCTGACGTTCTCAATGGCACCGCACACCCGGCCCCAAAGTCACCTGCGTCATTACTTACCTGTGTGTGCCAGGTGTTTTGAACACTTAATCCTCACAGCCGTGTGATAGGAGATGGGCTCCGCTGCTTTCCCGATTTTACAGAGGAGGACTCTGAGGCCCAGAAGGGTTGCCCGAGGTCACACAGCCAGGAGGTGAAGGTCAGGGTCTGACCCAGTTCTTTCGGGCTCCAAAGCTGATGTTCTCCCCCAACACTCCAGGCTGCTCAGCAGTGATCACCTCGGAGCGCTCACCGTAGAGACTGACTTCAGGGTCTGTAAAGAGCGATTCAGGTTGGATGCTAGGAAGCACGTCCAGGCCTTGACGGCAGACAAACACTAGACGGGATAAGCCAGAAATTCCAAACTGCTAGAAAGGGCAGATTAGGAACAGCTGGGAGTCCCTGACCACACAGCACAGGGGAGAGCACAGGGCCCCGGGGTGGGGGTGGGGGGGCACGCAGTTGTCAAACTCTGTAGGTTAGTTCAGTTAAAAAAAAAAAAAAAAAAAGTAAAATAAAATAAAACACAAAATTAGGGGAAAAAGCTAAACTGATTCAAAATCATCAAAAATTCTATTAATTCACAGGTTACAACCTTTAATACTTTGTCTATTTCTTTTTAGCCCTGTTTCAACAGATGCCTGCTTTGAAAAATATATTTGGGATTTAACAGTAGAGTGTTCAGTATTTTTCTAAACATAAATTTTATTGTGGCATTTTCCCATGACACAAAAAACATGTCAGAAACAACATTTAATCTTTGTATAATATCCCACTGCTTGGCTCTGACATATTTTACTTGTCCAGTCCAATTGTTTTTCTTCTTTTTTCACCATTATAAATAACACTACAATGAACATTTTTATTCTTACATCTTTTCTGCCCATCTCTGATTATTTTCTTTGGCGAGATTCCTAGAATTGGAATACCGGGATAAGGGGAGAGTAAGTGTTTCTAGGACTACTGACAGTTATAGCCAAATTGCTTTCCTAAAAGCGTATGTTAATTTGCTTTCCACCAGCAGCAAAGGAGAATACCTGTCTCCCAGCACCTTCTGCAGAATCTAACATTGTCTTTCAAACAATCTTGGCTAGTAGGCGAAAAATAGTAGCATGAACCTGCAAAGAGGCACACAGACTTTAAATAACCTACCTCTAGTCATAGAACCCGTACGTGGATGAACAGGGATTTGAACTGAAGTCTGAGCTCCAACGGGTTGGGTCCCTACCCACCACCCAGAAGGACCCAGCCACAGCTTGGGTTATATAATGGCTGTCCAATATCAGGTAACCTTTTAGGCTATTTTACATGAGAGTTCCCGAAGGGCAAGGACCTTTGCCGTAGCCTTTGATTATCGCAAGCTTCTAGACCACACTGTCCAAAAGAACTTTCTGCGATGATGGAAATGATCTGTATCTGGGCTGTCTGATAGGGGAGCCACTAACCTCTCTTGAGCACCTGAAATCTGGCTAGTGCGACTGAGGAAATGTATTATTAATGTGACTTAATTTTAATTAAATTTAACTTCTGACTAGTGACCACCACCTTGTACAGCACAGCTCTGGAGTTACCTAGTGTACCACCGAGTATCTATTAAGTGACAAACTCATGGAGTCCCCTAATTTCACCTACCTCTATCACCCTTCCTGAAAGGCAAGAGTTCGCTTATTCTACCCTTTTCGCTGTGTGTCCATTTGTTCTCTCAGATGCAGGGTTAATGCTATTTATCTGCCGTGTGGGGGTGATGTGAAGATCAGCTAATTAATGTTTGCAAAGAGCTGCACTGCTGACTGGTTCTCAGAATAACTGCACGTTAATAAAACGTTTCAATGACCAATACTCATCCAGAGGCCAAAGCAGGGCTGGGTTTATTTAGTAAAAGGCTGGTTTCTCTGACTCATCCTGAACCAGATCCTTCCACTGTGGCTCTCATCAGTGCAAAGTCCTTTTATTTGAAAGATTTCACCAATCGGAAGATACTGAAATTTACCTTCACAATGGTTTTGATGTCACAGTTTGATGAATAAATTAATAATACAAACAAGACTGGGGAGGGCGGATATTTAACCAACTTGAACAAATTGCTTTTAAGCTCTTAAGCGCTTTAATTGCTTGCATGCTAATGATGCGAATTTTTAAATGTCTTCATCCACTCTTAGGTAGGCCCAGTAAAAATCACCTCTAAAGGAAAACACTTTGCTCAGCACTCAGTTTTAATCATGTGACATTCTAGAAAGTTACAAAGTTGCCACGCTAAGAAAAATAAGGTTTGCGGGCCAAGAAGTGTATGATCAAATGTTGGGCCTTGGTGTGTGCCCCTGGGCGGGTGGCTTGACTTTCTGAGCTTGTCTCCCCATCCAGAACGTGGCCCGGAACAGCAGCTACCTGACACACAGAAGGCACTCTGTTTTGCTCCTGCCCCATCCTTCCACTTCCTGGACAACCACAGGATGAGAGGATTGGCAATGTCCCTGCCCACCCTGCCTGGGGAAATGAAGATGCCAACTATCAAAGCCCCAAAGGCAAGAACGGACACATCCTTTACAACACCAAACTATAAATATAAGACCGTTCCCCCTGACATCTGGAGGTCACTATTATTACTTTCTGTAATAATGTCAGAGTAGAAAGCAGCTTGAAACCTTGCTACTCCAAGCTGGACTATGGACCAGCAGCAAAGCATCCCCTGGGAGCTTGTCAGACATGCAGATTCTTGGGCCCCAAGAATCTTCAGACCTACTCTAGACCTACTGAATTAGAACCTGCATTGTAACAAGATTCTTGGGTAAGGTGTGTTCATATTAAAGTTTGAGAAGCTTTATAAAGCTTTTAAAAGCCTTACTAAGCTTTTCTTACAAAGCTAATAAAACATCAAATCTACTCTCCTCTCCCAACCTAATTTTCTAGAGAGGGAAACTGATTCCAGGAATGGGCAAGTGTTTTACCGGAGCCATAAGTATTGGCTCCAACTCTTTGGTTTGACTTTCAAAGAGTTCAAAGACCAGACTTTTAGAAATCAACAATCATTCCACAGCGAGAAAATGGGGTCTTTATGAGACAAACATCCCTAAAACCTAGGGTTCTTGACAATTACAATGAATAATCAATTGCATCTGATATGCTTTCCCTACCGTGGGCCCAGGCCACAGGGCTACCATCCATTGGCAAAGCAAATGCAGGACTCGGGGGACAGGGATGAGGGGACACGGAACACCTGCTCTTGAGATCCTGCTACATTGATGTCCTGTTTCCTTTCTGTTTTCCAATGAAAGAAAAGCCCCGATTTGAGGTTTGGAATGTGACAAAGAACAAAAATATTCTCTCACCTTCCCTAGTGAAACTGGAGTGGAATCAGTATCAAGGCAGCATCTAAACACTTGTCAGAATTCAGAGTCTGTGACCAGCAAAGTGGGTTTCCTTTATGGTGACCACACCATCAAACAATGCTGAGGTGACCTCTCCATCCTATCTAAAGGAACTCCTGATGTCTCCTGCTGAGCCTGGGGACACCTTGGTAATGGGAGGACAGGACTTCCCCCACTGGCTGCACGGAATCCTTTGTCAGATGACGAGTCATCTAACCACAGGGAACAAATCTTTTCTGGGTCACAGAAATCTGACACGTGAAAGAGGAAGGCTGACAAACACACCCTCAGATTGAACTGGCCCAGGCAAGGATGGGACAAGAGTAGAGCCCAATTACTACCACTTTGGAAATAGCAATATAGGCTTTTTTTTTTTTTTATTGTGCCCAGGAATCACGAAGTGAGACATTTAGGCTGACTGTCCCATTAAATGCTGTGCAGGGTAGGGTGGGGTTAGGAGGGTGGATAAGCTTACTGTGGATGGCTTCCTTACTAAGCTTTTCTAAGGCTTCTGAACCAAAAAAAAGAAAGAAAAGAACGAAAAAGAAAGGCAGGGGGGAATCCAAATGCAAAGACACACTCACTTCTCTGAGGAACTGTTTGTCATTCACCAGGGAGCCAGCCCCACCTACAATACAGAGACACATATTTACATATTTCAGCTCCATTGCTGGCTGAAGGGCTACAGAGAGTGAAGACTCATTCGAAGAAAAATGTTCTTGGAAAAAAGATTTGCCTAACAGTTTAGCAGAACAGCTCAAAGTTATGCAAATCCCCTGCTTGAGGTTTGTTTATCACCCTTACCTTCCTCTACTACCTAAACTCCCAAGAGGGATTGCAAAGTAGGCTGTCACAGTCTGGTTAAAAAAAATGAAGTAGAAATCACAGTAGACCCTACTGCTTCTCATGTGTGACAGGAAGTCTCACCATGGCATATGCCTCTGACCCTACAATCCACTTTCTAGGGATTTATCTTAAGGAAATACTAAAATTACACAGTGTGTACAAGAATAATTACTGCAGCTTTGTGATAATAACAAAAAAAAACGAAAAAATAAACGAAAAGTCAAAATTTGGGTACTGTTCAAATGAATTATGCATATTAAAGCATTGGGTTCTATGTAGCCATTAAAAATGTTGCCATTGGGGGAAAAGTTAACATGGAAAGATTTATCATTAAAGGAATATAAGCATTCAAAGTATTGTAACTATGACCTCACTTTTTTCTACAGTCATAGAGAGAAGTCACAAGGTACAACCCAAAATGTGGTGAAACATTTTCTTTTTGCTTTTCTCTATATTGTCTTACTTTGCTACAGTGAACATATATTGCTTTGGTAATTAGAATAAAGACAATAAAAGTTAGGAAAATAACTGTGACAAAGTAAAAATATATAACCTACAGAGGACTAAGCCTCTATATCTACAGTTTCATTAGAAGCCTTCCTTATGGAAAACTATAAATTCAGGGATCCACGCACGCTTGGTTCCCTGGGAACTGGGACATGTGTCACTTTCAAAGTGGCCCCCATAGCAGTCTGTCAGTGCAAAGTAAAGATGGAGCGATTTAGTTTTCAGTTACAATAAGCCAGGCTGATAAGACCATGTAAGAACGCAGGTTAAAAAAAAAAAAAAAAAAAATGGCCCTGAAATTGACGTTGATTTACCCTGCTAGGCTCTTGGAATCAAACCTGCAAGGAGGTGATTTAAATCCCATCGTTCTTATGTTTTATGTTTTACATTTCTGTACGTGGGAGAATGTATTGGGACAGGAACAGCAGGAGGGTTGGGGTCCAGGTAGAGCAGCCGTCATTAGAACTATACCAAGCAGCTAAGTACCAGGTGAGGATTGTACTGTGCGCTTAGTAGGTTTCATTTTCCTTCAACCTCTATGACATTTAAAGATTGAGCAGGCATCTCAAACTGAGTCCCTTGCTTGTGTTGCCCAACAGTATATTAAATTCTTAATCACCTTCTTTCCCATATTTGTAATTTTTGATCTGGAAATATCCGGTTACGCAACATGCCAACCTGCACAACGATGTAATTCTGTCAGGAGAAAAAAGGACTCAATGAGGGAGAAATTCTAACAAAACTGGAAATGACTTTTCTAAGAAAAGAGAAGATATTTTGGTTTCAAGCATTTGAGCTGTTTTTAAATAGACTGTGGATGCAATATTGCTGGTTCTTCTGGGGCTGTTGAGTTCCCTGCCCATTCCCCACCCTCAAATGCACAATGTCCCAAAGGGATGAAGGAGCTGGGAGGGAATGACCATCTGTGAATGGCCTGCAGGGTGTCAGAGGTTTTATGGACCTTAATCCTTACAGTGTTGTAAACCAGACAGTATCTTCCTATTTTACAAGCTAGAGAACTGAAGTTCCAAAGGTAATTTGCCTAAGGCCACAGAGTCATGACTCCCCTCCAGAAAATTAAGGGGTTAAAGTCACATCCTATCAATTTACTGCCACAAAACCAGAGAGGGTTGGGATATTCTACAACCTAGAGTCAGATCTATTGGAAGAGAGCCTTTGGAGATCCAAATCACCCACTCTTACAATACCCAGCCTTCTACTGCAACACTCGTTTCTACGGAGTTCACTACCTCGTATTCCAGATCGTTCCATTCGCTTCTAGAACTGTCTTCTGATGGTTCTTTTTAAGGCTGAGCCTTGATTCTGCCCCCTGGGCCCCCGCACTGAGCAAGGCTGATCCCATTTCCCCCACAGTCCATCAAGATGATTCATTGGCCTACTGCCCCCATTCCACCCCGCTTCCGCCCCAAAAGAGAGGCCTTGATACTAGCATGCTGACAGATGAATCCAAGAGACCTCTCTAGAAAACTGAACCTCTCCGTCCCTGACCCACCACAGAAGATGGCGAACTCACACACCAACCTGCACCCTGCCCCCACTCAAAGACACGTGGTAGGAACAAAACCTTCCCTGAATTAGTCCCCTAAAACTATATGAACGTCTCCATCCTAAGTCCTAAAGAACGTGGGGACGTCCAAATCTCCAAACATTCGCAAAGCAGGGCCGAGAGGAGACACACATTCACCTCAGGAAATCAGCTCCGACTGGTCCAATTCCACCAGGTGAAAGGACTTCCCATCCTCACCGTCACCAGAGAAAACAGATTGTTTCTCAACGCGCCCTTCTAACGCCTACAAAGAGAGGAATCTCTTTTGCCAGATGACTGGCCTCGCCGCGCACCTCCCCTCCCAAGCGCGCGCGCGAACACACACTCGAGCGCGCCCGCGCTTCCACTGCCGCCACCTGTGAAAACATCTCTTGTAACTTTGGCGAAGAGAGCTCCCGGCAAAGCTGAGCGGCAGGGCGCCGGGAGCGCGCCGGGGGTGGTGAGGGTGGAGGGCCGGGCGAGGAAAGGGGAGGGACGCGCCGCCTGCACTCCGCGCCGCGGGCTGGAACTTGGCCTGGAACGCGGCGGTCTCGGCTCGGGTTTCCCGCCCCGGCCCCGCCCACCCAGCGGTCCAGCTCGCGCGGACTGCGGCTCGGCTCGCTAAGGAGCCTCAATCCGGGGACCACGGGCCGACGTCTGGGGGAGCGCGACTGGGCCTCGACCCGCGCAGCCCACCGTGGACCCCCGGAGGCTGCCTGAGGGCGGCGGGGAGGAGGGTAGCGCGGGGCCAGCGCCGAGGCGAGGGGCGGGAGTGCACCGCCCCTGAGCGCAGGGAAACAGGTTGCTGCGGAGCCCCATACCCTCCCCGCGGCCGCCCCGCCGCGACCCGATTCCCGTCCTGCCCCGGGAGCGAACCCAGCCCCTCCAGGGCGCCCTCCACCTTCCCGGACCCCCGCGGCCCGGCCCCAGCCCGGCAGGCAGCCGGGTTAAAGGCGCCTTCAGCAAGGTCAAGGCGAGGCCGGCCGGCACCTGGGGATTTTTCCCAGCCGAGCAAGAGCTTTGCAATCGCATTGTTAAGGATCCTGGCAGTGGCAGGAAATCCGAACGGCCCCACAGGTCTGCGGGAGGGAGGATTTATTTTACAGCGCGGAACACACTCAGACAGACCCGAGATTTCGGCGGGGGGCGGGGGGGGGAGGGGATCCGAGGTTTCCGGAAGATGGAATGTGGCAAAAACAAAAATTCCCCACCCGTGCACGCCCCCACCCCCCGCCTGCGGGAGGAGGGAGCTCAGGGCCACTGTGCCCCTGGCTTCAGCGACCTGCAGGGCACTGCCAGGTCTGGGGCTGCTTATCCCGCTATGGGCGAAAAATAAGATTTAAAAACACTCTACTATGGTTTCTCTATCAAAGACCATCAACGTGCTGCAGGCGGCAAAGGGCAGCAGCGAGATGTGGAGAATAAACAAAACAGAAGCAAATTGCTGTCCGCGTAGCAGAGAAGCGAGGGGGACGGAAGCCATACTCGGCACCCGTCCCCATTCCATCAAAGCCGGCCTAGCCCAGGAAACCAGGAATAGGTACCTGATGGTGGCGGGCTCTGGCAGAGGCCAGCACTCTCCCTCCGAACCCCGCGCCAGAGTGGGCCTGCATTGCTGGGATCCTTGGCATCTCGGGGCGCGGGGGGGGGGGGACCAGGCATAGCGGGCAGGTTTCTAAACATGAAGGGAACTGCGTGTGGCAGATGGGGAGGAGGCGCTCGGAGAAGCAGAGAAAAGGGCCTTTGGGGTTCCCCAGGACACAAAGCCAGTTTCCTAATACAGCATTCCCTGGAAGGCCTCCCAACACCCCCAAGGGGAGGCTTGGGCCCTGTAAACTCAATGGATCCTGAGTTCTGACCGGCCTTTTCTCTCTGATCAATCCCATATCCTTTTCCCAGTCCCTGCCTCGATCTCCGGTCCTTTGGGGACAGCAGCATCGGCACCCAACGCCCGTGGCAGGAGTGGCGAGGCGGCTCTCTTGTCTGGTCCCGGGATAGGAGCGCCCCGGTACTTACATTCCTCAAGCAGGCAAACTTTCGGGCTTGTCTTTCGCGAACAGGGGGCTCGCATCACGGTTCCCGGTAATCACTGAGGCAGTTTATGTAATTGCCCGCGATGCCATTTGGCAGATCTCCCGGCGTGCGCGGCCGCACAGCTCAGCACATGGGCACCCTTTAAGCCCGGCGCTCGAATCCCGAGTGTGCCCCGCAGCCGCCTTCCAAAAGTAGCGCAGCGATCTCGTGGTCTAGTCAAATACCAAGACTGCAAGCAGGACCCGGCAAAACCCAGGCTGTCTCTCCGCGCCGCTTTCGCCGCATTGGTGGCTTACAGATAGCTGCATCTCTACAAACCTCGCCAGGGCTGGCGGTAGGAGGGGGTAAGGGACCGGGCGGGGGATTGCCGCGATTCTGAAGAGGGATCCGTAAGCCACCTGAGTAATAATACCCTCGTCCACATGGACCAGGGTGCACAAATCACTTTAACGTCTCGCCCTGAAAGGGGAGCCAGTTTCCAAAGTTAGAGACCACGCAGTTGAATTTCCAGTAGTTTCAAACCTCGCCTAGGCGTAAGCAGGGCAGAGAAGGGAGGGCAGCGGCCAGTAAAGCCCACCCTACTGCCCAGCTAACGAGGACTCACCAGTTGAACTTCCCCTCGCCCCAGTAGTTGACTGTGATTCCCTGGTTGCGTGTACACACACACACACACACACACACACACACACACACACTCCTCGAGACCACCTTCCCGTCTGCTCCTCCAGTATAAAAACTGCATATTTAAATCGCGAGGAAAATGACTAAGGAGCTCGGTGATCACATTTCATTCCAGAGCACATTTCCCCGAAGCTGGGGTACGAGCGATCTCTCTCTCTCTCTCTCTCTCTCTCTCCTCTCTCTCTCTCTCTCTCTCTCTCTCTCTCTCACACACACACACACACGAGCGTTCCGCGTGTCCACCCGGCGGCTGGAGCCTCAACACGCTCCGAGGGGAAGGTGGACACCGCGGCAGGCTAGGAGACAAGAGCGCCGCGCCGGCTGCAGAGGGCGCGAGGCTGGGGTCGCTTCTCCCAGTTCTTCCCTCCAACCGCAGCGCGTGCGGGGCCGCCGCAGCCGGCGCTCGCCCCTCAAGGCAGGCTGCAGCCCCGGAGCCCGGCGCCGCCTCGCGGGCTCCTCCAGCGCCCGCCGAGGCCCTGGGGCGGGCGGTTCTGCAGAGCGGCTGCGGGAGCTGGGGCCAGGGTGGGGAAGGGGATGCGGGCGAGGACGACGAACCTCGGCCCGCACCCACCTCCCTGCTCTCCCCTAGCCCTGGCTCCCAGGCTCCAGTCCGCGGCAAGCTCCGGGGGCTGCGCGGCAGAGGCTCGGGGCTCCAGACCGACTCTCCTCACCGGCAACCCGCGCCCCTGCCTTCCCCCCTGCCTCCCCCGGTGCGGGCCGGGGGAGCGGGCGAGCCTCTCCCGGAACCCTGGGCATCCTCGCGAGCTGCTCCGACCCTGCCCCAGCTAACGAGCGCAGAGAGTATTGAGAGCGGGCGAGGCGCCGCCGCGGTCCCCAAAGGCGCTTTTCCGTAGAACGGATCGCGCCGCCTTACCGTGGCTGCAGGCTGCCACCGCCGGAGAAGCGGGGAGGAGGGCGGCAGAGAGGCAAGGCGCCGCGCCGGTGGCTCCTCTCGCTCTCGGCGGCGAGGCTCCTCGGCTCCGCGTGCCCGAGCAGGACGCCCAGAAGGAGCAGGTCCCGGCTCTGCGCTCAGCTCCAGCGAGGCCAACAATAGCTCCCGCAGGGAGCGAAGCCCCAGCAAGTCTCCAGCCGCGCGCGCACTCCTGGCTCCGGCTCCCGGCCGCTCCCGGCCGGCGTCCCTACCAGCACTGCTGCCCCACATGAAACAGCTGCAATCCCGAGGCTTCTGGGGGGTTGGGGCGGGTGTGTGCGCGCGCGCGTGTGTGAGTGTGTGTGTGTTTAATAGCTTCCCTCCTCTTCTTCCCCTCCCTGCCTGCTCGCCTGCCTGCCTCCGTCCCCAACCCTCGCTCTCTACACACAGACGGAGAGGGCGAGCGAGACACACACCACACACACACACACACACGCACACGCACACGCAGGTTACATGAATGGGAGGCTGGAGCCAATCCTAGGAGGCTTGGCGAGCCGCGGCTCACAGACGAAGGGAGCAGGACCGCACCACTGCACCGGGGGGCGCCACGCAGGTGATGCGCGTCCTCCCGGGGCCACTCACCCGCCTCTCGGCCAGCCCAGTCTCTCTGTTCTTTCTGACGTCTTCCCTTCTCCCCTTCCCTCTTTTCTCTCCGCTTCGTTCTCCGTCTTCTCTCCTTCCTATTTCCTTTTCGTTCTCGAATTCTCCGAGTTCTCTCAGTTCACCTTCTCGGTCTCCTCTTTACTTTCACCGTCCTCGCTTGCTCTCTCGCCCCCTTTCTCAAACTTTCTCCTCCCTTGTCCCAACTTTTCTCGACTTCCTCTCCTCTTGCCCTTTGTTCTATTTCCTCCCGCTTTGGCCTTCTCCCCCGTCTCTCTGCAGTGTTTTCTGGTCTCCTTTCCTTTCCCCCATCGCCTGTCCCTGGGTCTCTCTTGGGCGCGTGGCCCCGCTCCCAGCCGACTCCCTGTTGTTATTTCACGCCCGCAACACTTTTGCAGGGACGTCTCTCTCGCCCTTGCTTCTTCAGCACAGCCAGAGGTAATAAAAAGCTGAGAACTAGAGTTCCTTCCTCAGGCACGCAAGACGCCCTAAGAAAGGCCCTCCTTCTTCGGACAACTTCCCCAGAACCATGGTAACAGCTACTGACTCGCGATAACAATCATTTAAAAAATAACTGCAGTGAATGTGGTCCAAGAGGTTTCTGTCCTTCGCCTGTCTAGATCGTGATCGCCAGCACAGTGCAAGAGAAGGGCATTTTTATACGATGGGAGAGGCAGCTTGGTGCAGTGGCAACTTGCTGGGGCCTAGGGAAGAAATTCCCACCCCAGCCCTGCTGCATACTAACTGACTTCGTGCAGGCCATTACTCTTTATCCAGCCTCAGTCTTCTCATCTGTAAAATGGATGGTTATGGTGAGGATTAAAAGAGAGAACAAAGGAAAGAAAGCTCTGGACATACAGGAGATACTCCATTAATGTTAGTTTCCTTCCCTCCCATGCCTTTTTAAAACTCCCTTCATGATCTTCTGCTACATTGTATCTCCATGATCTCCAGCGCTTAATGAAGGAGGAAGTGTGACAATGCTAATGTCATAAAAATGTGAAACAAGGTCGAGGATATTTTAAAATCTGGATTGTGTGGTCAGGATACTGTCTACCCAGTTGCCATCCACTGATTACAGAGGCATCAGAGGTTACAGTATAAACTTGGGGAGCTGGAACGCCCTTTCAACATCTAACTGAGGCTTTCCAGAAAGTCAGGGATGAGGGGAGGAATGGGTGAGAGATTTCCACACACTTCGTTCAATCTTTTTAAATGTTCATGATCACTGAACACTGACCAGTGACAAAGCCTCTGAGGCTAACTGAAACGTCGAGTCTCTGCCTTTGGATAACATTTATCAACTTTGTGTCCTCACTGCAGACCATCAAATTCTGGGGATAAGCTGGGATTGGCAGTCAGATTCAGTCCTCTGACAAAAATCTGTTGACCACTTACTCTGTGGTTGGCACTCTGACTGGCTCTGGGCATCCGGGAGGGAGGCAAATGGGCCCTGCCTCGGTGAGTGTACAATGCAGTAGACACGTGTGACGAAGGTGTAATAGGAAAATGAGTCACATATACCTTGAGAAATGCCACTTGTTTGGTGGACAAAAATCTTTCAAAATATGAGGTCCATGGAGCAGTAGGGGGTGGAATAAAGGGATCCTTGAGAGTGAAAGTTTCGGAATTCACTTCTCATTCTGTGCACCTCATTGGACCAGTGAGAAAGCAGAGGCCCAAATGATAAAAGCAGTAGATGAAAGTATCATGAGAAACAAGATATTCTGCATAGTCTCAAAGTATCTTTGATTAACTTCAAAGGGGAAAACATTAACTTTATAGTTGAAAAACCTGGCCAACTCCACCTTAATCAAGTAATTACTAGGTCAGCATCATTAGGAATATGGCAGATAGACATCATATGCCTCCTGATGAGTGATGCACTGAGAGGGACATCACATCTCTTCTGTGGTATTCCTGCCAAAAATGAATAACCTGAGTCCAATCGTGAAGATACGTCAGACAAATGCAAACTGAGGACCATTCAGGGAAATAACTGTCATGTACTCTTCAAAAATACCAAAGTCTTAAAAGACAAAGACTCTAGACAGTTCCAGACTAAAGGACCAGTTTAGTTGTCATAGCGATAAATGCAACATGTGGTCCTAGATTGGGACATTAATGTGACAGCTGGTTAAATTAAAATAAGGTCTGTAGATTAGATAACAGTTTGTATCAATGTTAAGTTCCTGGTTTTGATAATTACTGTGGTTATGTAGGAGACTATCCTTTTTTTTAGGAAATACCTGACTGAAGTATTTAGTGGTTAAAAAGATGAACAAAGCCCAATCCCCACCTTCAAGGAGAGGCACAGTGTGGTGGGTTTCTACCTAAGAAATGGGCAGAGTGTGAGCACAGAAGGATGCCCAACCAAATTTTTGTGGGTAAAGGAAGACTCCCTGTAGGAGGTGGCATTCAAGCTGAGTTTTGAAGGCAAGAAAGTTTGCTAGATCATGAAGGGAGGGGAGGTGCTTTTTAAGTAAAGGTAATAGTACAAGGACGTGGACAAAAGCATGAGACACTCACTAAGGCCATGGAGATGGCCTGTGAAGGGAGTGCCTGGGGTAGAGTCTAGAGCAGTAGGTAGGGTTGGTTCTTGAAGGGGCCTCAATGGAAGCTGAGGATCTCACACATCCTGAAAGCTCAGGTGCTGGGTGTGTGGGGAGCAAGGAGTTAGTTATTAAAGGCTTTTAGTTAGAAGAGGCAAGTGATCTTAAGTGTATTTGAAAAAGGTGATCTTAACAGCACAGTGGAGAGATGAGTTAAAGGGAGTAGCTTGGGAAGACCAGAGATGCTCATTTAGGTCATTTAAGTACACTAAGGCAATTGCAGTGAGGCTGGAGAGGGGAGGAGATATTTGAGACAAATGGAGGTTGTAAAACGAACAGATTTTGGGGCCTGGTTGGATGGGCTGGGCAAGGAGAAATCCAAAGTGACTCCTAATTCTCAAGCTTGGGTACCTGGATGGAGGGTGGCTCTAGTCACTTCGACGTCCAGAGAAATTCAGGAGGAAGTGGAGGTTTTAGAAAGAAAAGTAAGGTCAGTTGTT
This sequence comes from Phocoena sinus, assembly GCF_008692025.1. NCBI lineage: Eukaryota > Metazoa > Chordata > Mammalia > Artiodactyla > Phocoenidae > Phocoena > Phocoena sinus. The sequence goes on along the minus strand of NC_045770.1, from coordinate 53,274,587 downwards.
ACCATCTTGTAATCTAACTACAGCTAGCTTGAGATTCTCCTGTACGGCTCCTCTGTTCCATAGAGCATTTTACACTGCTGTAAAATTCAACCTAACACTCTCCAAATGGCCAGTCCCATGTATTAACCAGAAAAAACAAAACAAAACAAAAAAAACCACAGTAGATTAGATATTGTAGTAGCACATTATTTGTAATAAAGGGAAAAAATGGAAACAGCCTAAATGATCAACTAGGATAAGTAAATTGGGGGACAGCCTTGTTGAAATATTATGCAGCCACTCTAAAGTTTTTCTCTTTTGCAGAGTTTTTTATGCCATGGGAAAATGCCAAGGTTAGCATATAAATTTTTTAAGAGGCGGACTTCAAAACTGTTAACTACATAAAAATCATCGTGGAGAAAAATCTGAAAAAAAAAGCATGGCAATTATTAACAATGGCTGTCTCTGGGTGATAGGGTTATGAGTAATATATATTCTTCTTCATGCTTTTTTGAAACTTTCTAACTTTTCCACAATGGACATTATTTTCATAACAAACAATAAAAATCCATCATTAACAAAATGGAAAACGGCTGTGACCCCCCCTTCCACTTTATCCCTTTTCGATCCACCCTTCCCACTCCTCCTGTAGACTAACTGCCTTTAAGCTTTATCTTTGAGAGTGAAATAAGAGAGCATTTAACAAATCAGGGGAAATTATCAGCTGGGCTGAAGAGGGGGAGAAGGTGTTTCAGGCAGGCAGATACGTTATTAGAGCTGTTGAAACTGTATATATTAAAGATGTTTGCATTGCCCTTACTGATTCTGTGATATGTTACAAGGAGAAGAAAACCTATAATGGGGCCAAGAAAATGTGCTTCTTTAAAGGGCAAGTTTTAATTAGGAAATGTATTTATTTGCAAAAACACTTCTTTTCATAGTCCAGCAGTTACTGTAAAATTGTTTCTAAAGCAGGTGTTTCCAAGTAAGGATGGCAGGTAGGGGCAAGGGGCAATGCTTCGTGGCCTGTTGTCTGATACTACATCAAATATGCAAGCTGGTTACATAGGATTTGGATACTCACTGATAAGCACCATCAAGTGTTCACAATTAGAGAGAGAAGTGCAGACCAGAGGATGCTCTTATTCCTTTGGAAAGGTTGCTGTAAATGGCACCCTGGTTAGGTTCCCTCAGCATCTGTGATTTTTCATCTCATGGAAATATTTACTACGTGGCTAGGTTCCCAACCCAATAATAATAACACCTTCCACAGCACAGCCCTTTCCCCTTTTGAAAGGCCCTCACACCTGTTGATTCACTCAAGCCTTGCATCCATCCTGGCTGAGATCCTGTTATTTGAAGTTTACAAGGGAAGAATGGGGACCCAGAGAGGAAGAGCAGTGGCTAAAACTAAAGAAAGAACAGGGATATTCTTGGAAAGCCTTCTGTGTGGCTCTGGGGCGTCCAAGGTTTGTTACCTCATCACATCCTCAAGATAACTTGGGAGGGAGGGTGAATAAACTGAGGCTTATGTGGTTCCGGATCAATAGAATCAGAATGGGAACCCAGTTCTCAGAATTCCCAGGCCAGTGCCTTTCCCAGCACGACCCCATTTTTAAAAACCAAGAGGTGAGGCTAGGTGTTATTCTCTGACAGTTTGCGCAGAGAGCTGTCTCTCTGTATGATGGAAATTAAAAGCTGGTATGTAGGGGTAAACGATGACTTTTGAATGTGTCTGCTAGAAAAGAAGGGGAAAGCCTCTGCTTGGATTCACAGAAATTTTCTCTTTTAGAGAAATGGCTGGTTCTTTTCTCTCTCTCCCCGCCTCCACTGCAACAGAGTATTTGGCACTTAGAGGTTCTTAGTAAATATTCCTTCCCTGAGTGAAAAAACAAATGCTAATAACAAAATAGCTAGCATGTATTAAGCACTGTGCCCAGGACGGAGCAAAGGGTATTGCCTCATTTAACTTTTAGAGCAACACCATGTGGTAGATACGATTATTATCCCTATTCTGTAGGTGAGAAAACTGAGACATGGAGAAGGCAATTTGTCCAAGGTCACATGGCTGATACGTGGCAAAGCCAGATCCAACTTGGATTGCTCTGAGTCCAGGCTCATAGCCACCATATGGCATTGGACGGATGGATGGATGGATGGGTGGATGGGTGGATGAATGAATGGAATTAATGATGCCAGCAATGAAGTGAGCTCTCCATGAACTGCAGTACATCTTATGGTATGGTTAATCTTGTCTAGAATAGGCCATCCCATCGCTCTCCACGATTGCACCCCATTTATATCCTACATCACATGTTTCACAAGCTGCAATTATTGTGTCTGCATTTGTTTTACTTAGTTTTTTGAACATCTGCCCAACTTGCAATGTAATTTCCATGAGTGTCTCGGTCACTGTTACGATGACCAAGCACAACGCTTGGTGCAAAAGTAGGTGTTCAATAAGTATTTGTGAAATGAATGAATGACCGTGGGTTCCCATCCCTTTAAAGTGGTAGAGGGCCTGTGAGTATGTATCCACATGCCCTTGTAAAAGATGGGTATTTTACATGCATTTACTCCAACCCACACCAACTCTGCCTTGAGCCACGTGGTTCTGGTAGTGGGGCTGAGGTGCAGATGAGCATGTAATGGTTCTGATTGTGTTCCTTCACTGACATTTGGTCCCAGATAGCAGGGAAAACACTCGTCAGAGAAAAGCAGCATCTGTTATGGTCAAAGGTGACGAGCTGGCAAAATTCCACAGTGGAAGCATCCTCTCTGATTAGGTCAGCCCCTGCTTTCACAGCAGAGAGGTGCTGTATCAGCTGACATCCCTTTCTGAGAGCTGGCGGCAATGGTTTCCTCAGAAGGAGCTCTCCTAAAGCTTTCCTCCTGCATGCTGAATGCCATGTGGTACTTTCCAAGAGGATGCATCCTCCTTTCTTGACAATTTTTTGTCCTCTTTTCTCATCATTTGCTAACAGACTTCTTTGCCACTCTTGTGGATTTGCCTTTTTTTGCACACCAGGTAGATCAGGTGGCAGCTGCTGGTCTTCTGCAAAGCTAAATCAGATCCATTTCCTAGTCTTGGATGTCTGCAGCCTTAGAACTAGCACATTGGTCCAGAGGGCCGTGGCCATTGGTCCAGGAGTAATCAGGAATGTAACAAACAAGGCAAACGAAAAAGCATCACAAAGTCTTCCACTAAATAACCAAAGTCTCTGTAGGGTGATTCTAATGACTGTGATGCCAGACCCTGACCCAGTTCTTTACACAGATCCATACACTTAAGCCTTATGACAGTCCTACAAACTAAATTCTATTACTACTCCCAAAATCAGATTGTAATCTGGCATTTCTAGGGCTGATGAGCCTGTGGGATGAAAGGAGTGGCATTAATGTTAATTCCCAATTAATGTTCTGTTCTGTTCTGCATACTGCTTTTTCCATTTACAATATGTCTTGGAAATAGCTGCCTCCTCATTCTTTTTTATGGTTGCAAACTACTTCATTATAGGGATGGACCCTTTGAACTAACCACAAGGATCACAGTGATTATGATACATTCATTTAAATAAATCTCAAGAAATTAACGTAAGATCAGGTACCATCCCAAAAACGTTAAATAAGTGAATTAAATTATATTCTCACTATCAAATCTGTTCACTCTTAAAAGAAGCAATCCAAAGGATGTTGAAGTTTCAGATCAGTTGGAAAAGGATGAACATTTCAATTTCAATTAACAGTGCTGTGGTAACTGACAAACCATTTGGGGGTTGAGGGGAGTTAGATACCCATCCCTTTCGGTATCACTTTAAAACTTTTCACACTGAATATTAAAAAGAGAAAACATGAAAGTTCTAGAAGAAAAACACAGATTGAGAATTTACATGATTTGGAGATGGATAAAGATCTTTCTAAGTGAGTCATGAAAAGGAAAATGTCATAAAGGAAAATGTTAAAAATTTGACTATATAAAAATTTGGAAAATTTTTATACTTACAAAACCAAGAGAAAAATCAAAAGAACAACAAAACGTTGTGGAAATATGTGAAACATATATGAAAAAGTGCTACTGTCCTTAATATATAATGAGGTTTTACAAACATATAAGAAAAAGACATCTCAGTAGAAAGTTGGAAAAGGACATAAAAAGCTACTTTACTGAAAAAGTACAAAGTTAAACAAATGATGTATATTTAACTCACTTGTAACTCCAAGAAATGCAAGATACAAGAACACTGAGAGTTTTTTCTTTTTACGTATCAAATGAGAAGTGTATAAGACAAAAATGACATACTCAGAAAATAGTTACTCTTCCTATACTGCCAATGGTTTATATATTGACACAACCTTTCTGAAAGATAACTTAGCAATATTTAACAAAAGCCTTCCATTGTGTGGGGCTTTCAACCCAGGAATCTATGTCTACGTTTAATAGAGTTAATTAAAATAATCATGGATGGACACAAAGAATTATATAAGAGTTTTATCAGTAGTAATAGTGACAGATTGGAAACCATCTTAATTGTCAAACAATTAGTAAATGATCAAATGTATTATGGTACATCGTAGTATGATGAGCTATTACACAGCTATTATAGATCATGGTGTAGAAGGGTATGTAATGAACTTGGAAAGGATTCACAATTAATATTTTTGTGACTTATTAAGGAAACTTATTAAGGAAAATTCCAAACAAATATAAAGTTTGGTGAACAGGCTCTACCCATCACCTAGTTTCAATTATTATTATAAACAGCCAAACTTGTTTATTTTTTGTTTTGATAGATCTTTATTGGAGTATAATTGCTTCACAATACTGTGTTAGTTTCTGCTACACAACAAAGTGAATCAGCCATATGCATACACATGTCCCCATATCCCCTCCTCTTGAGCCTCCCTCCCACCCTCCCTATCCCACCCCTCTAGGTGGTCCACAAAGCACCGAGCTGACCTCCCTGTGCTATGCAGCTGCTTCCCGCTAGCTATCTATTTTACATTTGGTAGTGTGTATATGTCCATGCTACTCTCACTTCGCCCCAGCTTCCCCTTCCTCCCCACCCCGTGTCCTCAAGTCCATTCTCTATGTTTACGTCCTTACTCCTGCCCTGCCACTAGGTTCATCAGTACCTTTTTTTTTTTTTTTAGGTTGAATATATGCGTTAGCATACGGTATTTGTTTTTCTCTTTCTGACTTACCTCACTCTGTATGACAGACTTTAGGTCCATCCACCTCACTACAAATAACTCAATTTCGTTTCTTTTTATGGCTGAGTAATATCCCATTGTATATATGTGCCACATCTTCTTTATCCATTCATCTGTCGATGGACATTTAGGTTGCTTCCATGTCCTGGCTATTGTAAATAGAGCTGCAATGAACATTGTGGTACATGACTCTTTTTGAATTATGGTTTTCTCAGGGTATATGCCCAGTAGTGGGATTGCTGGGTCATATAGTAGTTCTATTTTTAGTTTTTTAAGGAACCTCCATACTGTTCTCCATAGTGGTTATATTAATTTACATTCCCACCAACAGTGCAGGAGGGTTCCCTTTCACCACACCCTCTTCAGCATTTGCTGTTTCTAGATTTTTTTGATAATGGCCATTCTGACCCGTGTGAGGTGATACCTCATTGTAGTTTTGATTTGCATTTCTAATAATTAGTGATGTTGAGCATCTTTTCACGTGGCTCTTGGCCATCTGTATGTCTTCCTTGGTGAAATGTCTGTTTAGGTCTTCTGCCCATTTTTTAATTGGGTTGTTTGTTTTTTTGATATTGAGCTCCATGAGCTGTTTGTATATTGTGGAGATTAATCCTTAATCTTGTTTTACTTATACCTCTTCCCATTTACTCCCTCCCCCATTATTTTGAAGGAAATCCCAGGCACCATTTCATTTTGTCCATAATTATTTCAGTAGATAGCTCTAAAATACATGAACTATATTTTTTTAAAAAACACACAATATATTATTACATTAAAAAAATAATTTCTTAATGTCATCAACTGTCTAGTCACTGTTCAAACTGCCCTGATTGTTTCATAAGTCTTTTTTTTTCCAGTTTTTTTTTGCATTAGGATCCAAATAAACTCCATGCACTGCAACTGGTTGAGATATCTCTTAAGTCTCTTTTGAGCTACAGGTTTTCCTCCATCTATTTTTCCCCAATTGCACATTACTTGTGAAAGAGAACAGGTTGTTTACCATGTAGTTTCCTGTAATCTGAGTTTACTGATTGCACCCTTCTGGTTTAACATGTTCTTCTACATTTTATATTTCCTATAAACTGGTAGTAAATTCTAGAAGCCTGAGTTCATTCTTTTGGGCAAGACTGCTTCCTAGATGGTGCTGTGTACTTCCACCTGTCTTTGTGATGTTAGCAGTCTTTGGTGTTCCTCGACTAGATTCATCAACCTTTCATTAGAGGTTGTAAACTGGTCATATTCTAATTCGAGCATTCCTTTTTCACTTTTAACTGGAATACTTTGATAAAGAGAAACTTCCTCTCACGAACTCTTTTCTTACCTGAAAAGGCAGGATGCACGTTTGTTTCTTTCCTTTTATTTACCAGGTTTCCAAAGAATGAGTTAGTTCTCTAGCATCCTTCAGAGATAAGCAATGAAGTTTTTTTTTTTATTTTTAAGAGTCATTATGAGCTCATGTATTTAAATATATTTGATGTATTTTTATTCATTTCAGTTATTATTCATATTGATGTTCAGTTGCTCTACCTCTGGTTGGTGGGAACATCTTCTTATTGACTCCCAAGTCCTTGATAGCCTCCTTTTTTTCTGGAATAATAAGGTGCTCCAGGCTCATCTTGTGTCTATCCTAAGCCAGACCTGAAATCATCCATTTTTTTTAAGGACCTTTGGTTCTTTTTAGTGGGAAATGGTATTTAGAAACCATACTATTGCTACTAGGTGTTACTCATTGCTACTGGGTTAGTATTGTTTCTAGCTTTTTTTCAATTGGCAGGTTTAGTAAATATGTAATTTTTTGTTTGTTTGTTTGTTTTTGTTTTGCGGTATGCGGGCCTCTCACTGTTGTGGCCTCTCCCGTTGCGGAGCACAGGCTCCAGACGCGCAGGCTCAGCGGCCATGGCTCACGGGCCCAGCCGCTCCGTGGCATGTGGGATCTTCCTGGACCGGGGCACGAACCCGTGTCCCCTGCATCGGCAGGTGGATTCTCAACCACTGCGCCACCAGGGAAGCTCGGAAATATGTAATTTTTTAAAAATGAAAATTCACTGTGAGTTTATACAAATACTTCTAATTGAGTTTTTACTTCACTTCTTCAGTCACCAATCTGTAACTCTCTTCCATTACAAATAATAAATGATGTTATAGAAAAATATTTAATGATTTGGGAAAATAGCCATAATATCTATTTTAGATAATCATCTATATATAAATATGTAATATATAAATCACATGTATATCTCAAACATATGGAAGTTAGTAGTGATTATTTCTTGATGATAAAATTAAAGGTAATTTTAGTTTCCTTTTTTCGCTTTTTAGTATTTACAAAATTTCCAGAATAAACCCATTTTATTTTTGCTATAAGAAAAAATTTGCTAAAAAACATAAATAAACCAGATGGTACAAATTATAATACAGTAAACCGTCTGCCAATCATACGTGGGTAGAATAACGATATTCTATTACATCTGTGGAGTGCTTTACAGTGTACAAATCATTTTACATCCATTACCTTTCACTAATCATCACAGCAGCACTGTTAAGCAGACAGAATAAGCATAGTGTCTTATAGGATTTTTTTAAAATGAGGTTTAAAAGGATCACATATGATGGAATCAAGGCTGGAACTCAGGGCTTCTGACTGCTTGGTCAATGTTTCTCCCCTGCGTAACATCTGTCTCTAGATGGTTGTTACCGTGCTGTCGTTTTACAGTAAGGCAAGAAGACCCTGCAGTGTCCTGCCTGCTGCTTGGAATGTTATCCTCAGAACTTGCTTTCTTTAGAGCGAGGCTTGGAGGCCCATAGAAATGCCAATACTTATTTTTCAATTTAATTTTTATTTTTATCAAAGTGATTCATTAACCTAATTTTAGAAGTCAAATATTCTACAAAGATTTTCATGCAAAATAGAAAGCCCCTGCCCTGAAATTCACCACCCCACTCTACCCAATATTCCTTCTCCCCAGAGGCAACCACTTTTGACCACTATTTTTTTTCTTTTTGAGCTGCTTCTTATTTTATTTCTATATTACCAGGTAATCTGTTCTACTGCAATTCCTAGGTTTTTAAAACTTGCTTGAATTAACTTTATTTTTTCTTCCAGTTTTGTTAAGATATAATGGACACACAGCACTATGTAAGTTTAAGGTATACAGCATAGTGATTTGATCTCCATACACAATAAAATGATTATCACAGTAAGTTTAGTGAACATCCACCATCTCACGCGGATACAAAACTAAAGAAATAGAAAAAGAAATTTTTTTTCCTGTGACAAGCCCTCTTAGGATTTACTCTCTTAATACTTTCATATGTAACACAGAGCAGTGTTAACTATTTTTATGATGATGCTGTACATTACTTCCTTAGTACTTATTTATCTTATAACTGGAATCTGGATTTTTACTTATTAGGTGTTATCAATATACTTTCTATTCTTGAAGATGATAATTTAACTGCCTTTTTTCTCTTTACACAGACAATTCCCTTTTCCCCGTCCTCTCAGTGTACTCACATCATAGGTTTTGGTTAAACGTTAGTATTTCCATTATAATGACTGTGTACGTATTATTCTCAGCTGAGCCATGTGGTGTACTATGATGTGCATTCTTGTATTAGTTTTTGTTCCCTCTTGAATTAATAACTGGCTTTTTCTTTTCATATGTGCTTAGAGTTTTAGGTATCTATCACTGTTTCATCCTCAAACTCTACCAAATTATAAATCTTCTCTCAGTTCTCTCCGATCCATCAAAACATCTGTCAATTTCTTTTCTTATATTTGCTTTCTTTTACTTTCTCCTTTCCTTTCCTTTACATAGAAATGTAATTCCCCTTTGTCTGAATGATTCCAATATGGACTGGTTGCTTTCTAGGCTTGCTGTTATAGCTCTTGTTCTAGGATCTCCCTCCACCATATTCCTGGAAATTTTATTGGATCTCCTGTAATTGTATCTTTTATTTACAGGATCCCATGTCTTCCTCCTTCTTTGTTTCCTCTTCACACAGAGAGCAAATGTATGGGAAGTAGAGTTTTCGAGACCCGATTTTGTTGGATATAGAATTTTAGGTTGGAAATAAATTCCTTATAATTTTAAGGACATTAATGGTTCCATTGTCATCTTGCTTCCTGTGTTGCTCCCATTTTGCCTCTGATACCATTTTGCCTCTTTACTCTGTTTATGTGACCTTTTTTAATCAATCCCCTCTGAAAACTTAGGATCTTCTCTTTTCCCCAGTGTTCAGAAATTGTATGACACTTGGTGTGGGTCTTCTTTCTTCCAATGTGCTGAGCTGTTTCTGGATTCTTTTACTTTGGAAACTGAGAGATTTGTTTGAAATATTTCATTGCTGATTTTCTTGTTCCCTATTTCCAAATCTCCTTTTATTCAGGTATTGGCCCTCCTAGACTATTTCTAATTTTTTAATCTTCTCTTTTTATATATATGTGTGTATCTTTTTGTTCTACTTTCTGGGATACTTTCTCAGCTTTGTCTACCCACCCATCTGTTGACATTTTTTATTTCTGCTATCATATTTTTTAATTTTCAGGAGCCTGTTTTTTGGTTTTGTTTTTTTTTTTTGCGGTACGTGGGCCTCTCACTGTTGTGGCCTCTCCCGTAGCGGAGCACAGGCTCCGGACGCACAGGCTCAGGGGCCATGGCTCACGGGCCCAGCAGCTCCGCGGCATGTGGGATCTTCCCGGACCGGGGCACGAACCCGCGTCCCCTGCATCGGCAGGCGGACTCTCAACCACTGTGCCACCAGGGAAGCCCCAAGAGCCTGTTTCAGTTGAGTGTTTCTCTTTAAACACCCTCCAGTTCTTGTTTCGTGTACATATCTTTCTTTATCTCTCTAAGGATATTAATGATGCATTTTATGAAATTTTATACAGTTGCCTGCATTGTCTCTGTGCTCTTTAAGGTTTTTAAAAAAGGTTATTTTGTTTTTGTGTTTATTTTTCATTGTAAGGGCTTTGCTCATCAGATACTGGTGATCTATGGTTAACTATGCCCAATCAACTAAAAACGAATTGGAGATTTTAGGGCATACGAGCCAGACATGTTGGCTGGTGGGCTTCCCTAGAGGATGATCTGTCTAGGTCATTTCACTGGTGATTCCCTAACAGTATCTGTAAGTCTTTTCTCAGGGGCCAGTTTCACAAGAAGGGAATTCTCCAGTCTCTTCCTGGGGGTGGAGGTGGGGATAGGGACAAAACTGGCTGCTAAGATTTTCTAGAAGCTCAATGGGGGAAGGATTGGGAGGCAGTCTCACCATTTCTATATCGATTTCATTCACTCCTCCTGTTCCTGTTTCCAGCGCAGAATATCTACCCTCACCTGCGCTGCTTTCCAAACGTCCAGACTTTCTCAGCCTCACTCATTCAACAGATACCCAGTCCTCTCCTTGTTGGAGGAGGGGCAGGCACCCAGGAGAGCAGGACAGTGGAGGGAATCTTAAGACATTCAACCAGTCTTCCTGTTTTCAACCCTACCCAGACCCCTCACTTGCAGAAGTGCCCGAGCTTCTAATTTCTGAGTCTTCCTGGGGCTCAGCAGTGAAAATATATAGATTCTGGGCTTTCGCCACTGGTCACTTAGGTTTTACTTTCTCAGTTTTGCCTAAGTCAATTATTTCCTGTCCATCTGCTTGATAGATCCAAAGTGTTATTGTCTCCTTTCCAATTCTTTTCTCATTTGTGGTTTTGTTCCTTTTATTCATTTCCCTCTCATTTTTTTAACATCTTTATTGGAGTATAATTGCTTTACAATGGTGTGTTAATTTCTGCTGTATAACATAGGGAATCAGTTATACATATACATATGTTCCCACATCTCTTCCCTCTTGCGTCTCCCTCCCTCCCACCCTCCCTATCCCACCCCTCTAGGTGGTCACAAAGCACCAAGCTAATCTCCCTGTGCTATGCAGCTGCTTCCCACTAGCTATCTGTTTTACATTTGGTAGTGCATATATGTCCATGCCACTCTCACTCTGTCCCAGCTGACCCTTCCCCCTCCCCGTATCCTCAAGTTCATTCTCTAGTAGGTCTGCATCTTTACTCCCGTCTTGCCCCTAGGTTCTTCATGACCATTTTTTTTTTTTTTTTTTTTTTTAGATTCCATATATGTGTGTTAGCATACGGTCTTTGTTTTTCTCTTTCTGACTCACTTCCCTCTGCATGACAGGCTCTCTCTCAGTTTAGTAGGTGCTGGGGAGGGAGCGGGGATGAAAGTGTGCATGGTAAACCCTCCGTGTGCAGCAGAAGTCCACACCTCAAAGGCCAGCACTTTAAGGGATATTCAACCACCTCCTGGTCTTGTGCTACTTCTGGGAGAAGCACTGTGGCTCTGCTCTTCACTGTATCCGGGGCCTGAACTTGGGACCCCGAATTTCCTCATCTTTCAAGAGCAGATAATATAATAGTGCCTGCCTTGTTGGTTGTAGTGAGGATAACTGGGATGCTATCTGGTTTGTATTTTTAGTTCCTAGCCCTTTGAAAGATATCAATAAACACCAGCTACCTTTTTAAAGATTAAAATTGCTGGTAGGCTGTGCTGGCGGTAGGAGGAAAGCTCACTGGGTTACTGAGGGAGAAGGTAATGCATAGGGAGCTAGAGAATCCTCTTTTACAAATGCTTTGGTGACAAGCTCTGGACTTTGAAAGGCAATAATAGTGGGGCTTCCCTGGTGGGGCAGTGGTTGAGAGTCCGCCTGCCGATGCAGGGGACACGGGTTCGTGCCCCGGTCCGGGAAGATCCCACATGCCGCAAAGCAGCCGGGCCCGTGAGCCATGGCCGCTGAGCCTGCGCGTCCGGAGCCTGTGCTCTGCAACGGGAGAGGCCACAACAGTGAGAGGCCCGCGTACAGCAAAAAAAAAAAAAAAAAAGGTAATAATAGTAATGATGATAATTACTATTTACTGAGAATGTGTGTGCATCAATCACCATGCTTTACATGTTATCTCAGTGAAACATCACAATGACCCTAAAAACAGGTACCATTAGTATCTTCATTTTAGAAATGAGCAAGTAGAGGAGTGGAGACGTTAAAACACTTGGTCAATATCACACAACAAAGATGTGACAGATCTCAGATCAGAACCTACAATTTGTCTAGAGCTGTTAATACCAAGGCCAGAGCTTCTCAAACTTTAATGTGCTCACAAATCACCTGGGGATCTGGTTACAGTACAGATTCAAGTTCAGGCGACTTGGCACAGGGCTGAGATTCTGCTTTTCTACCAAGCTCCCAGGTGACCCTGAAGCTACTGGTCCAGGGACTGCATTTTTACTAGGCTCCAGACTGAGATGTCTCTATGGCAGCTGTGTCATATGGAACCTAATTTATTTCTCAGGCTACAAAGGAGCCGGTATGAACAGTAGTGGTACCCCTTTCACTGTCCTCCTCTCCTGTGTGCAGAACCGGCAGGTACTCACGTCCCCACCATACACATTCCCCAAGAGTCCCAGTATGTCTCCTATGTGCTCACAGCCCTCTCTTCTGCTGTGGCTGCAAGACACTCACTTCTTCCCACCACCTTTGAAGTCCAAGGGTAGCCTTTCACTATTACCACCGCTTCTAGTGCCTTCTCTGAGCATTCCACCTGGAGTTCTAGTTCTAGGTGTTCTGAAACACAGGACCCTCAAGGTGTAGAAAGGCACTGAGTGCCTTCCTACGAGCCCTCAGCAGAGTTGTGCCATGTTTCTTGCAGAAATAGGGAGAAGCCCGTCTCCCACACAAGGTCATGTGGACCCCAGGCAGTAGCACTGAATCTCACAGTTTCCTTATGAAAACAGCTCTGTCAGCTGCCACCTGTAGGCTTACTGACCTGGGGAAATAGAACTTCTGTCCTCCTGTACCCCCTCCCCCCTCTTTAGCCTCTACTCCCAGCTCTCCTAGAATTCACCACCCTGCAAGCAGGTCAACTCAGGCCAGCTTCCAACCTGGGTGGAAGGAATGATGATCCATTTAATTTGCTAGACATACCTAGCTTTGCATGAATCTCAGGCTCAGGTAAGAACCATGCTCGTGTGTCACGCAAGGCATAATAAAGGAGATTTTGGAGATGCATCTCAAAAATTCAAGTATATCAGAGGCTCAAGGAAAAGCACTGGAATAATTCTGGGATCTGAGGTCAGAGATGCACCTCTGTACTTAGCTGTGTGACCCTGGGCTTTTCAGGAACCCTCTCTGATTGTTTCCCAAAACTATAAAATTATGAGGCAGAGGCTCCAGATGATCTTTAAGCTGTACCTTTCAGTTCCGTCCGAACTTCTGTTATCTCCTTATAGCACTTAGTGTCTAGATTAGCCTATAAGAAATTATTCCTACTCATGAGCTATCTGTTCGACCAATTAGAAATCAGAGCAGTGCTCAGGAGCGAGAGCTCAAAATATAAAATCAAATGACTTGCTTTTGCCACTTACTAGCTCTGTGATGTTAGTCAATTCACTCTCCTTTCTAATTCTCCATTTTCTCATAATAAGTGAAGGGGTTGGACCAAATGAACTCATAATATCAATAATATACAGTGGTTTCAAACTGTAGTCTCTTGGGCGGCATTCAGCCCACAAGCACGTTTTGCGTGACCCACGTAACATTAAATAAACTTTGAGTTGGGTTGCCAGCCTTTGAAAATTAGGAGATTTACATAAAAATCTGGTTTCCTGGCTTTCCTTGCAAGATCAGAAAATCAGCAACACGGGTCACTGTTCTTGGAGAGTCACCAGTGGCCTGAACTGCGTTGCAGCTGTCCTTTGAAAGGGCCATGCCGCCTCTGTATTGTCACAGCCCCTCCTGGGCCCATGGTACTCATTCATATTATCTGCCCGAGCCCTGTAGATGGCTGAATCTGTGATCCCTGGGCAGTAGTTACACCGAATAGCTGGGTAATATCAGCTGAGTACTTATCCTTTTTAAGACGCAGTGTCCAAATTACAGAATGCGGACAATAAATGCTCACATTCTTTCATTGACTATATTAATGAGATAAAGCAGAGATCAGCACACTTTTCTGTAAAGGACCAGAGAGTAAATATTTTAAGCTTTGTAGACCACATAAGGTATCCGTTGCATATTGTCTTGTACTTCTTCTTCTTCTTTTTTTACAATCTTTTAAAAATGTGAACATTCTTAGCTCTCAGGCTGTACAAAAATATGCCCTGGGTGGATTGGGTCTGTGGCCTGTGTTGCCATCCCCTGAAATAAAGTATGTGAAGTGCTTACAATAACGCCTGGCCAATTGAGTATCAAGAAATGCAGTTCTCGATATTGCAATTTCAGGCCTCTCGTTCCCTGACTCTGGGACCTGGGTGGATGCTGCAGTGCCCATCAGAAGTCCCTGTAGCTGCTCTGATTCTCTTCTGACAATACAGAGGGGGGCAGCGTTCTGCCTGCTGAGACACGTCTTGCTAAATAGAAAGCCCTGCATGGTGTATAAAGAGCTCCGGAGCAGCAGGACAAATACAATGCAACTGTGTCATCACCATGAAATCAAAGCCATTGTTTAAGCCATTTGCTAAACCACGTCCCCATTCCAGTTATTCTGCCTGAAACAATCACCTCTGGAGGAAGAGTTGCAGGCCCTTTAAAATCTGACTAGAGGCCCCCTGTTCTCTTAGCCTTCCTCCTTTGTTTTGGTCCTTTAACTCCCCTCCTCCCTACCACCCCAAACACCTTGTGCTGTATTAGTTATTATTTAACTTGAATGCCAGGGATGCAGCTTGTGATGAAAGGCACTTGACAAAATAAAATTGCACTGTGTTGTATGACTCTCACACATGTGGCTTGGCATAATTAAAAAAAGACATGATATTGTTTTCTCATGCAAAGAATGTGATAGCTGAATCTAAAGAAATGCCAGTTATTTTCCACGGTGTCCAAGGAACCGGAGGAGAGCATGCATTAAAATAAAAGGGCCAAGGAGCGCATCAAGAGATTGTCCAAAAGATCCACTTACTTTTGTTTCCTTACTGGTCCTTCACCAAGAAATGGAACAAAATCATATAGGGTGGCATACGCCAAGCTCCTAGCATGACTTTGACCTCAATTCCTTTGACCTGGGCCATGTGCATCCTGTTTGTGGGGACTCATCACTCTTCCATTCATTTAGCAGGCACTGCTTGTGTCCCTACTGGGTGCCAAACCCTGCGCTAAGTGCAAGCAATGGAGAGCTGAATAAATCAAGGGCCCTGATATCAAAGAATTTATGGTCTAGGGAGGAAGACAGAGAGGTTAAACACATATAAAGTACTCATTAGTGCTGTGGTAGCATGAGCTGACACTTAATAAGCACTTACTATGGGCCAGGCATTGTTTTAAGTGCTTTCTATATGAGCAATGCATTTAATCCTCTCAACGATCTGAAGGGTTATATACAATTTTAAGTGTCCATTTTTCAGATGGAGAAAGTGAGGCCAGAGGCTACATAATTCTTAATTCTTTAAGGTCATGTAGCTAATAAGTGGTAGAGCTGTGATTCAAACCCAAGGACCCTGACTTCAGTGCCAGAGCCCTTGAAAGACACTAAACAGCCTCTTGATAAAAGCGCTTGGATCATGTTCTGGGAACACGGTACCAAAAAGCCCCAAATTCTGCCTTTAGAGGCCAGGGAACACACGAGATAGCATGACACTTGCCTGGAAGATTCCCTTCTCAGGGAAGGTGGGCAGGACATTCTAGGCAAAGAAGAAACACATGCCTAGAGAATGATATTTGTAACGGATCCCAAAAAGGGAATATTCAAACCTGTTTTGCTTGACTGTTTTTTTTCAAAGCAACACTCAGCATTACTAGCGGTGCCTCGTTCAGTGTTAGTCTTTTCTGCAATTCTGGAAACCTCAAGAGGGCAGGTCCCTGTCTTGTTGATTACCGTATGCCTAATGCCCAGTACAGGCTTAATAAATATATCTTGAGACTGATGAATAAATCTACTCAAGGTTGAACAGTAGGATGAGGATTAAGCTAATATTCCATCTACTATGGACAAGGGTTAATGCTCAGCTTTATTTTATACTCATAAAATATAATTAAAAAATTCTCATTTCACACTGCTTTTTTTTTAGACATGCCCATGGCATTCTGAGAAAGGCTTTAAAATCACAGTTATCATCAAAGCTCCCATTACTATCTGTATCAGTAACATTCTGTACATATACCTGGAGCAATTTTTCTGTGTGCAGAATTCTAAGCGTAATGCTGTACTTCACCCATGATAGCCATTAATTAGGTGAAATGAAATGATGCTACAGTCGCATGCAGCACATTTTTAAATGCAAACCCACGTGTGGTGAAAAATGAAATTTCTTGTTTTTCTCCTGCAGAAGGAAACCATGCCAATGGCCAATGTAGAAGCCTCCCAAGCTGTCAGGCTTTCTTAGGGAAACTGACACAACTGTCTAAAGAAAAGAACTGTTTTGATTTGCTAGTCAAATCAGCAAAGGTGTCTAAGGCTGAGGGTAAGAGGGAAAAGATGGGATCCATTTGCCAAGGACTTGGGCATAGGGCTCCAGAAGGTTTAGTGATTTCATGATTTCCTTCTCAGACATCTTTGCAAGTATCACACTGAGAGTAGATATGTCTGATAGGTTACGCCTACTCTTACAGATCTCAGAAGAACAGGGACATGCGGTTGTGTGAGTTGAAGGGGAAATCTTTCCATCCATTCTGTTTTTCTAACGTCTCCATGAATCTGTGACTCTTTCCTGATAATTTTTTCCTACCGATAAAAATTTTTGGTGAGGAAATTATTGTAGAAGAATGATTCAGATGTTGAAGACAATATTTGACTTTCCCCTGAAATAATTTCCCAAGAGTGGGTCACAGAGAGCTTTTTACCTACAACCAGGCAGAACAACATGTTATTATAATTCCTACGCATCTAGTGTAAGCCGTGGAGTGTTGAAATCCCAAAACAGTGTCCATTCCCACCTCCAGGGGGACAACCCTCATAAATGCAGGCGGAAGTTTCCAGCACCTACCTACAAGTGGGCTTCCTCTGGATAATAGTTGATCTTCAGGTTGTTAAATATACACCTGTAGAAAGAAAAGTGGAGATCTTTGGGTTAGCCTGACCTGAGTTCCACTTCTGGCTCTGCTACACAGTAGCCCTATGTCTCTGGGCAGATCCTGAGACTGGCATAGAATGGTGTTCCCTCCCCTTTCTGATGACATGTCCAAATCTGACAGCGGAACAGAAATGGCAGCAAAAGCTACATGTTCCTTTAGAGATAAAACAAAACAAGTTGTGACTTGCCTAACCCTGGAATTGAAAAGATATATTATGGTTGGAAAAAACATATTACCTGGCCCTGCCCTGTGCTCTGAGACAACATGAAGCATGAGAACCATATTTTCGTTTCATTCCACAAATACTTATTTGTGTTTACATTGTTCCAACCAGTGTGCTAAGCTCTAAGGATGCCGTGGAGAGCAAATGCAGACATGGTCCCTTTGGAGTAGTTCGTATATACATCACCTTCCATACATATTAACTCAATGATGTGAAATTTGCAGTGTTGATAACTCCATAGTACAGATGAAAACATTGAGGCAGGAGGCAGGAAACCTTGAGTTTAAGCAAGGGGTGGAATCAAGAGCTACAGTCAGAGAGCCTGGCTCTACAGCCAGGGCTCTTTGCACTGTACCTGTGGCCTCCTCATTTCTGTACCAGCAATAGCAACACAGATGTCTGTTTCATGTGGGCAATGGACAAAGCACTTTTGCTTACTTGATTCCAATTGTCATACAACAATGCTGTAATATTGGTATTTTTATTATTAGTATCTTCATATCTCATTGATGAAATTGACCCAGAGCGGCATGGCAGCCTGTCTAGTTGGTTAGTGGTAGAGCCGAGACTAGACTCCAAGGCTTCTGATGCCAAGGTCTGTCCACCATAGGTCAACCCCCAGTTCAAATATTTCTAAATTCAGAATTTTGAAGCCATATTTTCACTGTTTTAGATTATTTCCATAACCCATGTCAATTAAATTCCTGCTAACAGGCCATTTTGTGGCAAATTCTCAGTAATTGGGGAACCAAGGCCCTCAGGCTTGCAAAGTTATTTATGGCTAACTCTGAGGGCTGCCATTACTCAATCTGTGTGTGCTACAGCAAACTGTTTACTCGTGTATGCAAGCTGGCTAGTCCACTATATTTCTCCTCATTCCCCCTCCGCAAAAATGGAGACACCAGCTTCTAGCATATGGAAGCATTTCTACACCGCTAGATTTTCTGAGGAGGGTGGGGTGGAATGGCAGAGGTGTGATTTGCAGCTATGTGTCAGAAGAAATGCGTATTTTTGAGTGAGGCTGATGGGACCACGTTCCAGGTGGCAAAAGTTGTCTCCAGAAAAGAGTTTTTCTCTCCACTTTACCCACAATTCACCATTTGTGAAAATAAGCGCTTTCTGAATCTGCTTACAACGTGTAAGGGCACAAAATCCAGGAAATCCTGGCTTTTTGTTTCTTGTGCTAATGCTGACGTTCTCTGAGAGGCTCAGGTTTCTGCCGGCTGCTTCTAAACAGGGTGCAAACAGGGAGCTCAGAGCTCCCTGCAAGTTCAGCAGCTGCATGCGTGACCACACTACAGTTTTTTGCTTAAGCAAATTAAATTACTCCATGTGTAAGTATTGTCTGAAGAGATGGTTCCTTTACACTTAGAATGCCCAACGTGATGATTCTATGAATAAACCTCTACATAATACATTATTCTATTCTCAAACTAACAAAAGGCTTACAAAGCTGCAAAGGGCATGACAAGATGACACGTATTTTTAATGTTCTAAGAAATATCCATTTTTCTCCTTCAAACAATGCTTTTTTTCCCCTTTATTTGGGTTGAAAATTTTTATGGCACTGGTCTAATGCATCAGCTAAAGGCCTCTCCACTGTATAGGTCCTTCCTTACCTAATTTGCTATTTAGAAACGTATATAAAAAGAAACCAGAGGAGTCATCTGCGTGACTTAGAAGAACTTGTGGGATATTCTCTTTTTCTCCTGCTTTGTCATTTTCACAGTCCCCTAAGAGTAACTAAATTTGTGGCCCTCCACCTAGTTCTCCAAGAGCCCCAACAGACAGACACCCTCTCATGTGGTCCCTATAGCATCCCTGGGAGAGCATCATCTGTAAACATCCCTGTTTTACAGGTGAGAAAACCAAGGATCAGAGAGACTAGGTAACTTCTCTTAGGTTACACAGCCAGGGAGTGATTTGAATTCAGTTCTGTCAGCCTCTTCAGCAGATATTTCACCTCCGCTGGAGGCATGTGGGTACATAGGGAGCTCTTCCCAGGGTTTGGAGGAGAGAGCACTGGACCAGGAGTCAAGGGACAGAGAGGTTTGATCCGAATCGGCTGTGGGCCCCGAGGAGGTCATAGACCCCTGGGAACCCCGG
Organism: Phocoena sinus; assembly: GCF_008692025.1. Classification (NCBI taxonomy): domain Eukaryota; kingdom Metazoa; phylum Chordata; class Mammalia; order Artiodactyla; family Phocoenidae; genus Phocoena; species Phocoena sinus. The sequence goes on along the minus strand of NC_045770.1, from coordinate 53,255,005 downwards.
TCCCACATTTATAGAGCAAGGGGGCTGCCCTGGGTGCCATCCATAATGTTTCCCCTTCTCTGATACCCTGTGGGTCCTGTACCTTCAAGACTCTATACCTCTAGGTAGTGACGCTAAAGGTCTTTCATTTTGATTTTTACATTTTATTTACTGCCTTTCAAGGATGTCATATAAGTCAAATTCATAAATACTTAAGGATAATAGCACTATTTCTTAAATGACTCAGAAGGAGGCGGGGATTGAATGTTTTCTTAAATCTGACATCACCCTTGAAATGTTCACATGTGTATCTTATTCCCTAATATGACTTAACTCCTTAATGGCAAAGTTGATGGAACTGACATGACTGTCCTTCCTCCCTGCAAGTATCCCAAACCCCTTTTTCCACCTTGGGCACTAGCACAGTGCCTCCCTAGTAGCTACTCAATAAAGAGCAACAGTTTTGCTTTTGTTATTTTTATATTCTTATTTAATTACTAATTCCTAATGGCCATAGGATTTCTAAACATTAAAGAAATATTAAGAATTAATGTCTGTCATGTAAAATAACTTTTTATGATAACATATCGGATCACTATTTTCACCTGTGCAAGCTATACTCAGATAAGAATGCAGATCAATTCAAAACAGGGCCACCTTCTAGAAAGATCTGAAGAGTTTCCAATGTAAAGGGCACTGAATACTGTGAATAAGGGTATGCCTGATTTTCTAGGATACTTCTGACTTCCTGCAATTTTACTTTTCTCAATAAAGGCAAATCATTAAATGTATGACAGGATGTGATTCTACCTTTATACCCCTGTCAGATTTTTCATACATATGAATTCATACAAATCCTTTTTCAGGCCACGTCTCCTGATTTTAGTTTGTAGAAATTAGGTCCCTACAGGGACCCTTGAGAAGCCTGTTGGGTAGACGGGTCTTTTGTGGGAGCCAAAAGACAAATACTGCAAATCAATTCATTTCCAAAGCACCCAAGTGATGGGTGTTCAGCGTGTACAAAGTTTTGTATTATTCACAATAACCATGCCTGCTGATTATATTAATAATTAATATTATTATTAAACTCTCATTATCCCCAGTTTATAGAAAGTAAAGTTCAAAGCCACACTGCTGGGAACTGGCAGAGCAAAGTCAGATGGTGATCTTTGGAGCCCAAAGCCCACGTTCTTTCCACAACCACCTAACTGGACTCAGGGGCCCCCGACTTCCTCCTCTATGCAGAGTCCACTGGCTTCAGAGCTCCCAGCTAGCAACCATTGCCTTCAAATGACACGGGAAAACCGAGTTGGTCAGATGTGACCCAGAGCAAAGATCTCATTCAGAATCATTTAGTTTCATACCTGCCACCTGAGACCACAGCCACATTCCTCCAGGGGTGGTACCTTGACCGAACAGCATACTTTTGTAGACACACAGCAAGATTCTCTCAGACTCACTTTTTAGGACCAGCATTTACGGAGGCCCTGCTGCCAAACGGCTTCCCAGCAACTAACATTTAAAAATCACACTTGGTACACGACAGTAGGAACACCCATGCCTACTTACTCAAAATTCCCGTTCTCTGGTTTTTCCTCAGATCCCCACTTGCTGTTCCACCCTGTGCCTGCATCCCCAGAACCACTGGGCAAGTCTCAAAAGCAAATGCCCAATTTGTTCTAATGATGCAAGAGGTAGAAAGAGACTCTTGAAGCCCTAGCTAGCTGATAAAATTCATGGGACTCATCCTTTGCCACAGCTCACGCTTGATTTTTACATTAAAAACAAACTCAAAAATGCTGAAAGTGAGTATCTGATCTCTGAAAGAGAAAGCACTTCTAAGGATAATAAAGGGAAGACGTCACAATGAGAGATATCAGTAGATTGACTACATAAGACTTAAATGGCTGCATGTCAGAAAAATTCATTAAAAAATAAAAGGCAAATAACACTGAGGAAATATTTT